>NC_058093.1:220947500-222197500 GCF_020171115.1 Neogale vison
GGCGGGTGGGATCGGACTTAGCTCGTGTGGCCAACGTTCCAGGAAACTAATGTTCGTGTCCTGCATACTTGAGTTTGGGCCAAGAGATTCTTGTTGTGATTGGGAGAGAAGCTTGTCTTCCTGACTCACTGACAAAGAACTCGCCCACCTGCACCCCAGCCTCCTTCTCTCTGAGCTTCCCCCCAACCTGGCCCTGAGTCACCTTACTCCTTCCGGCCTGGAGGCCCCAGGGTATTTTCCGAAGGGGCCCAGCCCGTGGTGGGGGTGCGGGTGTGTGTGTGCAGGAGACACCTGAAGGGAGCACCTGGCTTGAGGGTGGTGTCTTCTCCAGACAGGAAGAGGTGTCATGTGTTGGAGTTGGCCTGAGGGGGAGAAGGGAGGGCTGGGGGCAGGAGGCAGGATACTGGGGAGCTGGGGACAGGCTGGGGTGTTGAGGGGTGCTCTCTGCTGGGGCCTCTTCAGCCACACTCTGCTGTGTGACATTGGGGAAGTCACAGCCTCTCTCTGGGCTCACTCTCTACGAAGTGAAGGGCTTAAGATGGGTCTTCTGTCTCCCATTCTGGATGCTCTTTGAGACAGGGCAGCTGGACTTCCGGTGTCATAAGAAGACAAGCTTTTCCCCTTTCTCTCTCCCTTCCTCCTGCTGTCTTTCCCTCTGTTCCTTCATTCATTTCCTCCCACTTCATGCCTAGCCTGACACAGTGCACTGAGGACACAATGAGCAACACCAGCCATGCCTTCGGAGCCCAGTCTGGCAGTAGACAGGGAATTTAGCCACCAGTTACAAGAGAAGGAAGTACCAGCCACCCTATTAATGGTTGGCGTCTCTTCCAGAGCCCCTCCTGTGTGCCAGGCCCCCGGCTAACCTGACTACACTGAAATTCCAAAACCTTCCCAGAGTTAGGTCTTTGGTCTTCTGTTTTCCAGGTGAAAAATCTGAGGAACAAGCCATTAGGGGAAGCTAACTAGGAAGGGAGGATTGGGATTGGGGTTTGAACCGGGCTCTATGCCTATGCTCAGAATTTTCGCTTTATTTCAAGTTAGAACACGAATGAGCAGCGGGCCTTCCAGGAGCCAAGAGAGAAGACTTCTAACCTGTCGGGGCTGGGGCGACCAGGGGCAAGGGCACCCGTCTCTGCTTCCCCTGGATCCCAAACTTTTTAGTTTCATTTCTATCCTGCCCACCAGTGAGACTCAGCTCGGGGAGTCAACATTTGCCACAATAATGTAACAGTAATATTAACGAACATTTGTTGATAATGGCCCTCCTGAGTTCTGACTGGTTGGCTTGAGTCAAGGGTTGTTCACCATGAATGGACTCTACTGATTGGCTAGTTATTGGGAATGCACCTGGAACTGAAAGTGGGAGGGTCCAGTTCCATCCAATCCACGTGGAGAGTCTGAGACAGCCTTGCTAATCACGGTGCTTAGCAGAGAAGGTAAGAAGGTAAGAACAGAGACATCCCCTGATCCAGGGATTTAAGGAAATCAGCTCATGAATTGTTCCCCAATGACCCTTAGGCACAGAGAGGCTAAGACATTTGCCCAAGGTCCTATAGCTCGGAAGAGACTGTGCTAGAATTGAACCTGGAACATCTGTGGTTACCAGTGGTGGGACGGCCACCAGATCTGAAGAAACACATTATGATTATGCCATTTCCAGCCGCAGCTGCTGCTTGTCAACTCTGCACAGGGGACCCGTTTGGGGCAGTGTCTGTGACAAGTTCAAGTGCCTTTTTGAGGATGCATACTACTGATGGTCCTTGGGGTCAATAATCCAGGCTTCCTGATTCTCTGTATGGACATTGGGGGTTGGTGATGGTTTCGAATCTGTCAATCTACCATCATTAACGTTAGTTACCCTGAAAGATTTCTTTTGCTTTCACTTTCATGTCATTTTATTGTAGCTTAAATTTCCAGTGACATGTCCCTAAACCAGCACTTTCAAGCCCAAATGTCCTTTAGGTGGCCTTGGTTAAGTACATTCTGGAAATAACTCCAGAGCCAACCTTCCTTGTTTATTTCTCTTCTTTCGTCTCTCTTCTCCCTTTTCTTCCACCATCTGGCCTTGAATAAGACTGTATTTTGCATTTTCTGTTTGTCAGGCCCTGTGTTAATGTTCCTGGGAGAGAAAATGAACAGGACTTGTCCTTGCCTTAATGGAGCTCCCAGTCTTTTAGAGGAGACAGATGAGCCTTCATCACATAGTAGAGGCCCTCGGGGGCAGGAGGAAGGGAGGTCATCCCTGCTGGGAGGGCTTTGCCATGCAGACCTCAGGGTTGAGAGGTGGAGCAGGGAAGGCATCCGAGGCAGAGGGTACAGCACAGGCCAATGCAGAGGTGTGGTGAAGTCTGCATTCATGACCCATAGGTGGTTTGGTTGTACATATGTTGAGTCGCAGGGGTTGAGACAGGAGGCATGGGAAGAACTCAGGCAGACCACTGAGGGTTTGTTATGGCAGAAGGAGGACATGTGAGTGGGCTGGGGCCACGAAAGCACTGGACTGGGAGTCCAGACCCCAACAATTTGAGGCTGACTTAGGGAGTCATTGTTCCTCTCTGAGCCTCTGTCTTCTCATCTGTGAAAGCAGAGGCTTGTTTTGTTGGTCTTTTAGGCACTTTCTGACTTAAACATTTGATGTTTTCAGTGACATTCCTTCCCTTGTCCTTCCTGGAATCCCTCCCCAGCTCTACAATCCTGTGAAAATGTTGACACCCCAGACCCTAGCTGGCTCAGAGATAAATTGATCTTTGTGATCCTGGTGGGTCTATCCATTGAAGCTTTGAGGAGCACTTCTGGGGTGTCACTGCACACCACCTAATTGATTTTGATTTTATTTTCACAGCCGTGGTGTAATTATGAAAGCCTTCTGTAATTATCAAAACATAACACCAAGTATTTCATTATTAAAATACCCCTATGGCTTATTATTAATTCATTAGATAAATTTGGATTATATCACTCAATAATTAATGTGCAGGCATGGATCTGGGGAACTTGGACACTTTGAGTCATGTGGCAACTGTGGGAAGCAAGAGGAGGGTAGGAGACTGATGAGGGTGGACATGGGAGGGAATGGAACAAACAAGAGGAAAAACAGGTGCTCCTGGAGGGCTGATGACCAGCTGCTCTGTGACATCCACTTAGCCATCAATTCAATAAACATCTATTGCCAGCTTGTTATAAATTCAGAACTTTGAGTACCTTATCATCCAAAGATGAACTATTATGAGAGGATTGTTAAGGTTTTCTTTCGTCTATCTATCCATCCATCCATCCATCCATCCATCTATCCATTCATCCATCCATCCATCCGTCCATCCATCATTTATCCATCCATCCATCCATCTATCCATCCATCCATCCATCCTATCCATCCACTGATCTATCCATCCATTATCCCATCTATCCCTCCATCATCCCATCCATCCATCCATCCATCCATCCACCCTTATATCCATCCATCTACCATCTGATCCATCCACCCTTCTATTATCCACTCATCCACACATCTACCTATCCACCATTCATTCATCTATTTATTAAGTACTTTCTATGTTCTAAGCATGGAGAGTACATCAAGGAACAAAATATGTTCTCTGCTCTCATGAAGCTCCCTTTAATGTGAGGACAGAGGACAGATATGCAAACCAGTGCTTATACTACTGTGATACAAGTCTTGATTTGGAAGGATAGGGGGCTGTGGGAGCCCAGGAGGAGTTTGATTTTGCTTTGAGGGGAGGGGTAGTGCTCAGGAAAGTTTCCAGAAGAAGAGCTGTTTAGCTGAGGCAGAAGTGGGTAGACCAGGAGCTGGGGTAGCCAAGCCAGAAGAAATGGCTTATGGAGACCAAGACTTAGCGTGTCATGGGGTCTTGGGGATGTGGAGACATGCCCGGTGAGGTCAGAAGGGTCAGATATGGAGGCTTCTCAGCCTTGTTTGTTTTTTAGATTTTGTTTTGGGAATGAGTGTGAAGCAAAGTGTGAAGTAGTTAGATTTGTGTTTTTAACATGTTTCTCCAGCTGGAGTTGGAGGACTGACTGGAAGGGGTGTGGCTGGAGGCAGAGAAGCTGGGGAGAAGGTGGAGCGGGCATTTGTGTAAGCAGGAACAGAGGCCTTTGCAGGAGTGCTGGCAGAGGACAGGGAGAAGGAGCTGGATTGAGGAGTTAGCATTCTGGCTAAGGGGGTGAAGAAGAGAGAGTGATGCCCAGCATGGCTTACGCTGGACTGTTCAGATTTGCAAACTTTCTTGAGTGCCCATGTGCTAAGACCTGTCTAGGGAACCAGTGGTCCCTAACTTGACAATTCAGGGGTGGACAGAGATCTAACTGCAGGCAGTCTGGAGGGCAGGAACACCAAGTACAGTGGGGTAAGATCGGTGCTGAGGCTGCAAAGGTCAGCGCAGGTTATATCAGCGAAGGTCTCAATGGTCAGGCCAAGGAGATGAGATGCCTCTTGAAAGCACAGGGAGCCATGGGGGGATTTGCAGCCAGAAACTGTCATGACTGGAGGTCAGATTAAGTGAGATGGATAGTTCTGCTTACTATACTAAGGCTGGGCTGGAAGGGTCAGCCTAGAGGCCTGGACCTACTGAGGAAACTTGTACAGGCACGTGGCGGGTGGGGAGGGGGGATTGAATGGACCTCTCAGGAAAGCATGTCTTTTCCGCTTACTTGCTGTGTGACCTTGAACAAGTTGCCCTACCTCTCTGTGCCTCTGGAAAATAGGGATCATACTAGTTCCCATTCTACATGACTGTCATGAGGTTTAGACGAGCTAACACGGGAAAAGTGCTTGGAACAGGGCCTAATGCATAACAGCCTATTTGGGGTGGTGATCACCTTTGCCCTCTCTGGACTCCGTTTCCTTGCCCGGAAAACAGAGATCACAGCTATGCCGGCCTCAAAGGGTCATCTGGGACGAAATGATTTGACGCACACAATGTGCTAGAGCAGGGACTGGCTGAGATGGCTATGGACTTCATGGGGCCAGTTGCAAAATGAAAACACAGATCCTCTTGTTCAAAACCAATTAAGAATTTCAAGATGGCAGCAGTAGAGCATGAAACCAAGCCCCAGGTTCCTTCACGTCAACCCAACAGGTTGGAAAGAAGGGGACATTCCAGGCAAAGGTAACAGCTTTATATGAAGGCTTCCAAGGAGCCCGGAGCCGAAAATCCTCAACGGGGAGTGGGGAGCGTCTCCAAGATCCCAAACCTGCAGCTGCCAGATCCCAGGACATTTGCAGGACGCCTTAAACACAGAGTCCTCCCCTTGAGGGTCCTCCACCCCCAACCTTGGGTAGGGGCCCAGTTGGCCCAGATGGGGCCCTTTTCAGGCCAGACACCAGGGCCACTCTTCCAAGGACACGCAGCTTGCGAGGGGCAGAGACTGAGCCCAAGCCAGCCAGTGCTCAGGACTCCGCTGGGACCCCTGCTGACTTGGGGCACTCCCCAGATGACCTCCAGTAGAAACGATTCAAAGGAGTTTAAACAAACAAACAAACAAACAAGCTGGCTGGTTATTTCTGTCACTATCATGCTGCAGAAAGCATCTATGGGGGCAAGTAGAGAGGAATAGGTCGATAAAATCCAGCATTTCCCTGTTAGCTTTGAAAAGTTTTGCACAACATATTTTATGTGTGTTTATAGGAAAAAAAAAAAAAGATCCCAGACCCAAATTGATTGAAAAAATGTGTTGTTATTGAAAGGGCTGAGTTGCACTCTCCATAGAGTGTGGTGCTCTGGGAGATTTGGAAGGGGAAGATTTCACATAAATAGTTGTGCCGAGTTGTTATGGCAACTGAAATTTGAAAAGTAAATAGGTTTGGGGGAAATATTTTTCCTTGTCTCTGGAGGAGTTTTCTGTCGGGGATCATTTACAAAAGGAGGAGTTAATTCATTCCCCAGTGGGCTCAGGGTATGTTGTTGAAGGACAGAAGTGGGGTGTTCCCGGCACTGGGGGACCCCATGCGTGTGGAGCAGGTTCCTTCCTTCCCCCGAATGGGATTTGAGGTGGGATGACCTGGTCTGGGTCTGGCATGCTGTGTGGCTTTGGGCCGGTGACATGACCTCTCTGGGCCTCTGCTTTGCTGTCTATAGAATAGTTTGTTTGAAATGAATAGTCATGTTGTTTTGGGGATAAGTGCATACTTCTGGATTCTGCCCTCACAGCAGCCTGGCTGGGGTTGACATACTTATTTCCACTGGACAGATGGGGAAATTGAGGCCCCGGGAATGCATGAAGGCTTGCTCATGATAGCACAGGAGTGAAAGGAACAGCAGAAATCTGCTTGAGTTCCTGGCCCAGAGTATCTTTTTCTGTCACATTCCTGCGTGCTGTGGCTCATGAGTGTTGGCGGTTATCCCGGCTCGGTGAGGTCCCCGCGACCTCCCGTCCCAGCATTCCCTGAGAAGTTGAGACTAACGCGCAGGGGGCACTGGCTAGTGGCCATTCACCTGTGGGAGGGCAGCTCCACCTTACGAGGGTTGGAGACCCTCACGAGTGGGAATAGGGCAGCTGTCATTCCCTGCCCGGAGGCCCCATGACTCTCTGGGTTCCCTGCTTCTCCCCTCTCTGTGGTGGGAACACTGTGCTCCAGACAGGGAAGGGCCTGCTGGCTTTGGATGAGTCTGTGAGGAGGACTAATTGCTCTCATGTGTTGGCCTCTCCGAGGAAGAGCTGTCTATGCCCAATGGTGTTCGAACCTCACAGGGGCGAAGACCAGGTTGAAGGTGGGTACTACAGCCCCCCTCACAGTTGTGGAAGCTCAGGCACAGAGAAGCGAAGAGATTTCTTCAAGGCACATGGTTGGCAAGAGAGGATCCTTCTGATGATGTCATGAACTGCCTGGCACTGGTGTGAGTGCCCAGGGATGTAATGAGCTTCCTGCCTCTGGGGGCATTCAAGCTCATAGGCTGTGCTTAGGAGAAGGTTCTGAAGGTGGAGGTTGAGCTGGATGACTCCAAAAAACCCCCAGGGATCTCCATGTTAGGGTCTGAAGAGGGAAGTTTGGATCAAGGAGTCAGATCCTGGGAACCGACTTTGTAAGGGGCTCCTTGCTTTTTTCCTGGCCTCTATAGAGTCTCCAGCATGGGGTGGGCCCTGGAAGGAAATGGCTAGAAACTGTTCCCCTGCCTCATACTGAGGTCAGAGAGACCTTGGAACATAGAGTGAGCATGTGTGTGCCTGTGGGTGTGCAAGCATGTGTGTGTTTGCATCTCTGTGTGTGCAAGCCTGTGTGTGCCTATGTGTGTGCAGCTATGTGTATATGCTGTGTGTGTCCACGTGTGCATAGATGTATATGCTAGTGTCATGTGTGTATTTTCAGGAGTCCACATACATGCCTTGCTGTGTGAAAACGAACCCTTCTGTCTCCCATTCCTGTCTGATCCCCTAGGCCTTTGCTAGGACCTCAAGACACTATGGATTCAAGGACCCAGCAACTCCCTGACTCAGGGGTGGGATGGGATTGTGAGGAGGATACTGGTTAAGAGCCAGAACCCTGGAGCCACGCTGGTTCAGATCCAGGCTTTGTCCCTCTCTGTTAGGGTTCAAGCTAGGGGCTCAGCTGGGGGGGGGGTTTCTAAATCTCAGTTTCTCACTAGTGAGATGGGGTGTTACTGGCGTGAACTTGCCGGCTGTTGCCAGTTTGGCGATGTCTGTCTACAGGGGCCCCCCACCTCCTCCCCAGGTTGGCGCCCTAAAGGCATTTGCCTCCACAGGCCCTGACGGCTGCAGGGAGGGCAGCCCAGCCCCAGATGCTCAGGACAGGTGCAGACATGCTCCTCAAAGCCTGGAGACATCCGGTTCCCCGCTCCTCCCAGTGGAGTCCTGGCTCCATGCCAAGCTTCCCTGCGCCTGTCACCCTGCAGTAACCACAAGGCACCAGGCCTTCCTTGGTGGAGTTCGGAAGACACGGCCTCGTGGGGCCCTTGTTTGGGGCCTATTTGGGGAGGGAGGAAGCAGGGGTGTCTGGTCTCATTCAGAGCACCCCGTATGGGAAGGGTGAGCCTTGGTAAGTTGAAGTTTTGAATTGTTTTTCAAGAGGAGCGGCGGAAAGGTGGGAGAGAGAGACACATACACAGAGAGAGATATGCATATATATGTATATGGAGGTAGAGGGAAGAGAGAAACTGGTAGAGGGAGAGAGAGAAGCAGAGACAAGAAAGACAGAAAGAGAAGGAACATACTCTCAACAGCTCAAGGTGAGCTATATTGGAAAGTGGCCCAAGTGCAGCCTCTTAGAACCCAGAACCCAGCACTGTCCCCAGCCAGCTGAATGACCTTGGGGGGTTTCTCTCCTCTGAACCTGATCTCTTCATCTCCTTCACAGCATGAGCATGGAGGCACGGAGGGATGGGCGGGCCCCCAGCACACCACAGAACCCTGTCTGAATGTGTGTGTGGGTTCTCCTCACTGGGTCTGTGTCCCTCCAAAGATAACTCTCCAGTGGGTGGGTCCCAGGCCACCTTGGGAGACCACCCCCCCCCAAATCATGGGGGCAGCAGAGACCATGAATTGCCTGGCCCTGAATGTGTTTGCTCCTTCAAACTAATGAAACTCTCAATTTTTCACTGGGTTTGTGGCCTCCCCCCAAAAGGCTATCTTTCTCAACCTCCTTTGTAGCTAGTTGTGGCTGGGTGACTAAATTTTGGTCAATGAGATGTAAGCAGAGTGCTATGGAACAGCTTCAAGGAAACCTTTTTAAAACACAGTTGGTGGGCAACCCTTTGCCTCTTCTTCCTCCTTGCTGTCTCCCTGCTGGCTGGTAGATGAACATGATGGCTGGGTTCAAGCAGCCATATTGGACCATGAGGAAAAATTTCCATACAGAATGTGGACGGCCTCCCATTGGATTTCTGTTCTGTCAGTGAGAAACAACCTTCAATCTTGTTGAAGCTACTGTTATTTGACCTTTCTCTGTTAATCTTAATCCAGAGAGGTAAGATAGGGAAAAGGTAATTTCTCTTATCTGGTCTTTCCTTCTAAAAGAAGAGAAACTGAGCCTCCAAGTTGGCAGAGACATGGGAAAGTCTACTTCCCTTCAAATGGTGAGTCTGGCAGAAAAATACTATCAAAAATAATGACAATATTATAGTCACAGAAATGGCAATAACAGTAGTATTATTTATTGAGCACTGGGTCTGACCCAAAGCAGTGTAGCTTGCAAGAGGCCACTTTGGAGCACATTGGCCTCCCTCACCAGACTCTGATCCTTGGGTGTGGACAGAAGCTCTTGTTCATGTCTGTTGCTATCCCAGAGCCTGGCACATAATGTGAGCCCAGGGAAGGTTCTCTCATGTATTGAGGGCCCCATACCCAGCTGGAGGGGGACAAGGCATGATGCAGAGTGAGTCCCTGTCTGCAGCTCTGACCACATGTTCTCTGAACATCCAGGTCAATGAGCATCTCTGAGACACCCATGTCCCTTTGATCCTTACAGAACATGGAGACCAAGGCTCTGAACTTGGTGCAAATACTAGCTCCGCTGCTTCTGGTCCATGACCTTGGGCAACTGCATCTGTGAGCCTTGGTTTCCTCATTTGTCAGAGAATGTGGGTCTTGGGTGGTATCTGAGGTTCTGCTTTTCTAACAAGCTCCCTGGGCCCACTGAGGTCGTGCATCCCTGCACTTCACCTTGAGTAGCAAGGCAGCCCAGATTGGGGTTTGCAAACTACAGCTCGCGGGCCAGGCCGAATCCTGCCCACCGTCTGCCTCTGGCCATATAGTTCTGTTAGAACACAGCCACACGTTTATTTTCATGTTGTCTCTGGCCTTGACAGAGACCGTGTAGACCCCAGAGCTGAAAATAGGTATGCTCTGGCGCTTTACAGCACAAGTTTGCTGGCCTCAGAGGGGACGTTGGGAAGTTGGAAGGAGGAATGGATGGAAGGCCTCTGAGCCCTGAGGCAGTGCTGTGTCCACAGCCCAGATGGTTCTGGGGGACTGAACTGGCCTGTGCAGGCATCTCCTCCTCACCCAGGAAGGCCAGGCCAGGCTGAAAGCCTCAGGAAGAGGAAGAAGCAAGAAGACAGAGGCACCAGGGAGAATCCTCCTTGGCCAGCCCAGGGCTGGGGAAGTAGGGGGGAGTGAGGGTGATAAGGGGTGGGGAGGGGTGGGGGAGGGAGGCGCCCAGCCCACCCTGCCTCCCTCCCTGGCTGCTGCCCTTGCAGGCTCCGCTCCAGGAAGCTCATCAGAGGGGGACTGTCGGGTTGCATCCAATTTCCCCCGGCCTCCTCATCGAAATGAGAAATCTGAGGCCCGGGCAGCCATGGAGAGCAGATAACACTCTCAGGTGAACTTTGTCCCTTATCACCACCGGGGTCACCTCTGTCTCAAAAGACCTGTTTTCCTTAAAAAAAAAAAAAAAAAAAGTGCCTGGGAGTGTGATGGGGTTGGCCGTGATAGGAAAAAAAGGGGGGTGGTGGGGGGAGGGAGGGAAAGGCAGAGGAACATTTTATTTTTCCCGACTTGGGGGGTGGGGGAGTTCTGCACCCCCTCCACCTCCCTTCCCCCGCTGCCTCCCATCTCTCGCCTCCCTCCCACACCCCCACAAACACCCCCCCTCCCCACGGAGGATGGAAGGATGGAGCCACTAGCGTTCTCACCAGCCTGTCAAGAGCCAGCGGGAGGAGGGAAGATGTGGAATTATTTAGATCGGGGGTGTCTCTCCACATGGTAACAGTTGCTGCATGAAAGGGATCCCAGCCCAGACTCCGCCCAGGTTTGTTTGGCCAACAAAGCCTGTGTTTGTACAGGAAGGAACAGCCAGGGCCAGGAGGCGGCAGGGGTGGGGGCGTCTGCAAGGCCCTGGCCCCCACGTCATTCTTGGCCCTCTCCCCTCCCGCCGGGCCCCTGAGTCGCTGGCCTCCCTCCAGGGTCCCTCATGGCTTCGGGGTCTCTGTTGCCGGATTTTCTGGCTCTCTGCCTTCCCTTGCCCATGTCTCTCTGCCTCGGTCTCTCTCTGTGCCTCCTCTCCATTTCTGTCCTTTGTCCCTGGTGGTGGTGTGTGTCCCTCCCCCACACCTGTCCTCCCCCACATTGTTTCCTCTCTAATCTTCCTTCGCTGTCCCTGGGGGTTCCCACCTGTCACCCTGTGCTGAAGGGCCTGAGGAGGGCTGTAGAGTGTCAGAACAGCCACATCCAGGATGCCCCACTCCGGGGCTCTGGCAAATGTGACAAATGGGACCAGAGACCCTGGGAGTGAGGGTGGGCCCCAGGAGGGGTGGGGAGCAGGGGGAGGGTAAGACTCAGGGCTTTCAGTGGCATTGGAGCTTACCAGTCGGGTCCGTTTGCTAATCTCTCATCTGCAAAATGGAGATCACAGCAAAATGAATCTCAGGGGTCAATGTGAAGATCAAATTATTTAAATTCTGTAATGCCCTAATAACACTGCCTAGAACATAGAAGGCATTCAGTAAAGATGAGCTTTTTTTATTATCATAGGGGGCTCACAAGACATGAGCGTTCGCACATGTTACTTGAGGTCAGAGGGGAAAGGATATTTTGGTTGGGATCTTGAAGGTTGAGGAGGAGTTTGCTCCAGGTGATGGTGCAGCTTGAGTTCATGTCATTTCAGAGAGCAAGAGAAAGAAGTCCAGAGAGGGGAAATAGGCCTTTGTCATGATTGTAAGTCGCAAAGAAGGTGATGGGTCAAGCCTATAGGTTGATGTCAGCCTTCACTCTGGTCTTGCCCCTGAGACTGCAGGTCCAAATTGGGGAATTGGATTACTCCGTCCTTATGTGAACACAACTTTCTGTGTCTCCTTACCTCTATCCAATCTGCTCCTGTTTCCTAACCGCACATGGTTAATTACCCCAAAGGCCAGGGTGGGGGTAATTCTGGAAGGCTGACATGTCATTAAACTACTGTACTCCTTTTGCTCTATGGACGCTGACTGTCCCTGTTCAGGTCCCCTGTGTGCACCCTGAGCCGGTCCTTGTTTCAGAGCATTGAGGGTTTGGTCATCCAGGCCTGGGTCAGACTTCCTTTCCTGGATTCAGTGTGCATGTGAGAGAGGTGAGGGGACTGAGTTGGCGATTGACAGGCCAGGCAGAACCACGTGCAAGGACAGCCTGAGCTTCCTCCAAAGAAAAAGGGGGGAGGGAAGACAAACACCACATATGTCCTCTCCAGATAGTAAACAAATAAACAATCACTCAAGCACATAATTACCCATGGTGATAAATGTTCTGTTGGCAAAGGGCAGGGTGTTTGTAGGAGTAGTTTAATGGGTGGCGGGAATGGACCCTTGACCTCAGTGATCAGAATGGTCTTCGGAAGAGGCCGTTTATACTGAGATTCCAAGGACGGAGATGGAAACGGCTGGGGAAGGGCATTTGGGGTGATGAGCTTAGCTGGTGCAAAGGCCCTGTGGTACAAAAGTGGGGCATGATTAAGGACTTGCACAGCCATGAGGCTGGAGCAGAGTGAGTGGGATGGGGGCCATGGCAGAGTTGAAGGTCCATCACACAGTGGGTGTCTCAAACGCCACAGTCAACTTTGGAATGGAGTCTCTGAGCTGGGAAGCCACTGGTGAGATCCAGCTCAGGTTTAAGCATATCACACCCCAAAGGCCTGGTGTGGAGGTATTTTACTCATGGTGCATTTTCTGTCTGTTGGTTTATTTCCCATTTACTCACCCCGACTCCCTTCCAAAATCCCTACCACTTGGAGATGGATATGATGTCTGCCTTCATCCCCTACTTCACCTCATCTTTCCCATGACTCCTTCTGACCCCAGTTCTCTGCAGCTGCTCTGCCCACCCAGCAGGCCAAATGTCGCCAGCTTCTGACTGCCTACCCCAGCTGCTGTAAGTGACCGGGCCCCATCCCACTGAACCTGAGACACGCATGCATGACGTCAACAAGTGGCAGCACGAAGGAGACATTTTCCTCACCCAGCTGCCACCCTTGCTGCCAGCCCATCCGTCACTCCCTGGAGCACCCACTCCATCCAATTTACATAAATACATCCCCCAAACAGGGCCTGGTAATGGAAACGCTGACAGACCCTTATCTACAGCAGCTCGGGGCACACGCAGGCCTGTAATAATTTGGGCCTCACCGAGGCGGAGGAGTTATTGTGATTGTGCCATGTCTATGACAGTTTAATCAGATCTTGAAAATCAGGGGCATTACCTTGTGCACCTGCTCGTGGGGACAAAAAGGGAAAAAAAAATGGCCGGTGGAATTTTCTGTCTTGGGCTTTTTTTTCCCCCCTCCTATACCCAGGCAGGACCTCCTGAGGATATAATTCATTGCATGTGTGTGTGGGAGGGTAGGGAGTGGGGGGAGCAGGGAAAGTAGAAGCCAGATTTAGACAGAATGATGACTACACCAGAGTGAGGGAAGGTGTCCACCAAGGGACCCCTTTGGTCTACACCACCTATATTGGGGGTGGGGGGTGGGAGGCGACATGTCTGGGATATGCAGCAGGACACACCTGGGCTCAAGACCAGCAACCTCTTCCTCCCTTTCTCCCTCTGTCTCTCCCTCTCGGCATCCTTTCCTCTCCCTCCCCATCCCTCCTCTCCCCTCCTCCTCCTTCTTCCTCTTCTTTCTTCCCCTCTTTTGCTCTCTCTTCCTTCCGAGAATATTTGTTAGCCCAGTGCTAGGCACTGGGATTCTGTAAAGATCCAAATGTATCCGAACTCTGCCTTCAAGGAACTGGCGAGTGTAACCGGGGAGAAAAAGCTGGACCACAACATATCTTAGTTTGGGGCCCAGGAGAGCAGAACCTGAGGCATAGACCTCAGGGTTGGACATTTATTCAGAGGTGATTGCCAGAAGCAACCATGACGGCTCAGAGACAGGGCATCAGAAAAGGTAGATGATCCCAGTGAAGTGGGTGACATTGACCTGGTTACCGCTGTGGACGACTGGGCTGCAACAGTGCAGGGGAGCTTGTGAGGGGCAGTGTGGAACCTATCTCAGCTCTGAGAAAGCACTGAGGCAGGAAAACTGGAAGATACCTGCTTACGGGATGCTGGCCACTGGCAAGGTAGTGTCCACTCGGATGTGCTGAAATCAGTGGGTCAGGAGAGTGTGGCATGGTACCTCCTGAATGGCTCCTACACATGTCCAGAGGATAGTTGGGAGTGGGCTTCCTGGAGGAAGTGACCCCTGAGATGAAATCGGACAGCTGGGAAGCAGTGAAACAGGCAATAAGATGGAGTGGGGTGGAAAAGACATTCCAGGAAGGGGGATCAGCAGATGCGAAGGCCCAGAGGCAAGAAAGCATTGTGGTGCTTGTGAGGATGGACAGAAGCCCCATGGTTGGGAACCACAGATTCCGCTCAGTACTTGGGTCAAGATACTTCTCGCTCTAGATCCCCAGTCTTGTCACAGCCTCACAGTCAACACACCCTAGAGTCGTCACGAGAAGTAAAGGCATTCACGTCTGTGGTGGCCCTCAGAGCTCTTCGCTGCTTCCTTCCACTTACTTTTTCCCTGACTTTGGACTTCAGAGGCCAAAGCCAGCCCCAAGGTATTCCTCGGAGGAAGGGCCTTGTGCATGTGTTACCGATCCATGGCAATAGCAGAAGGATATCTGGTGGCCTTGGCTTTGGGACTGTCCCCTCACCTAGGAGGGAATGCTGGTGTCCATCCCAGCACACTGTATGAACTGTTGAGTGATGTGCACAGGAGCATGAGCTGGAAACAACAGTGCCTGACCCAGGACCGGGGACTCCTCACCCTGCAGAGCTCTCCTAAACCAGCTGTTCAACAAAAGAGACTCCCGAGTCTACCCTCCCACCTCCATTATGTCACCCCCACTGAGATCTTGTCTCAAATTCTTCCTTAATTAGGTTTCTCCCTCTGAAATCCAGGAGGGCTCTTCCAGAGAGGCCCTGGGGTTCAGCAGCTTTCATTTTCAAGGGAAAACAGCCCAGGGGTTGGGAGGACTCAGTCATTCACACCTTGGTGTGAACTAGGTTGCTGGGCTGTGAATGTGCTAAACGCTTCAGGCAAGTGGCCAAGCAGCCTGTGAGCTGGGCTACCCCCCTGTGAGGCTGGGAGGCAGAAGGATGCTGGAGGTGAGGGGGCGGGGGAACAGGATATCCCATTCCCTTTCCCTCTCTCAACCTCCTTCTCTGTGTTGTGTAACTGGCAAGTTGAGCTACGGGCCCCTAAGAATATCTTGGGGTTCCAGATGGGATCTCTGTGGCCTCCAGCACCAAGTACAGCACCTGGCGTGTAGCAGGCCCCGAGTGAACACCAGACAGATCAATGGGTGGATGGATGGATGGATGGATGGATGGTTGGATGGATGGATGGATGGATGGTTGGATAGATGGTTGGATGGATGGATGGATGAGTAAGAGTCAATGGTTTCACGAGTAGCTACATCAAGAGCGTCACTGCTCAGACTTGGAGAAACCTATTTGAGTTGATGGTTTGCATCTTGCAACCCAGGGCCAGGCTCTTTCTGTGTTTGTAACTGTTTCCCAAGAGGGTTCCGTGGGTTCAGTTTGTGTAGTATATCTCTGTTTGCCTCTGAAGTGCCTGAGAAAACCCCTTGTAGATTGATCTTTGTCCCAGCTGCTATCGTCAATGGCTGTGAATTCTGTGACAGAGGAGAAGTCATCAGGCACAGGGGTTGTGACAAGGGCTTCCTGTCCCATTGGACCGTGGGGATGGGAATGGGAGATGTAAAAGGTGGTGGGGAGACAGGCCTGTTCATGCTCCAGCCATTGTGGAAGCCCCCCGAGAAGTGCTGGGGCTCCAGAGACACTGACTGATTTGGAGAGGAGTTGGAGTGCTTTCTCACCGGCAAATCCTGGAAGTGTTCATTTATTCACTTGGCAGTTTCTTTGATCTCCTCTCTACCATTACCTCACTCACCTGTTTGTTTTTTCAAACAGGTTAGATCTACCCATCTACCCATCCAACTAACCATCCACCCATCCTCATGACTCTCCATTCACCCATTCATCCATCCACCCATGCATCTGTCCATACATCTGAATATACACCCACTCATCCTCCAACCCATCCAGCCACTCATCCCCCCATCCATCTACTCATTCCCTCACCCATCCCCATCCACTCATCCTCCATCCATCCCCCATTCACCCCTTCACCCATCCTCCCACTCATTCCCCCACTCATCCACCCCACTCATCCATGCATCCATCCCTCCCACATACCCATACCCATTTACCCAACCAATCTATCAAGTAGTTTGTGCCTGATTTGTTCCACACATGGGTATTCCAAGGTGGCTAAATTAGAGTCATTGCATTCAAGAAGCTCCCCCAGTCAATGAGGATGACCATGATACAAACAGTTATAACCCAGAGAGATCACTGTGGATGGGGCAGTACAGGGGACTGGGTGAGTCCAAGGAGGACCACACCCCCACTGTTTCCATGAAGCCTTTGCAGATGTAGTTCCCCCGGTCTGGGATGCTCTTCCTCCTCCTTGTCATCTGGACCACTCCCACTCACCACTTAAGTCTTAGCCTGGTGCACCTTCTCTGGAGATCTGTCCCCAACTTCCTCTTTTCTATGAATTGTAACTTTTCACCTCTTTTTGGAGGGCTGGGTTTGGGTCTCATTCATTCCTGGCCTGGCCCATAGTACATGAAGGGTAAATATTTGAGGAACAGATGAATGCAGGGGAGGGCATCCAGGGTAACCTCCCCATCTCTTCAGATCCTTTACCTAAAGCAGCCTGTGAGCTTTGTGAGCCAGCATCCCGTAAGCAGGTATCTTCCAGTTTTCCTGCCTCAGTGCTTTCTCAGAGCTGAGATAGGTTCCACTCTGCCAAGTGAATAAATGAACACTTCCAGGATTTGCCGGTGAGAAAGCACTCCAATCCTTTACCTAAAGGATCTGAAGAGATATTTGTAGACCCTTTTTCTGGGTAACATCATGTATTCACGGGTGCAGAATTATGGTGTGGACTTCTACAAGATGCCATTATTCTGCTCCTCTGAGGAGCAGATACCAAGATGGGCTTAGAAAGAGGAGGGAACAGAGTGAGGAGTGGGGGAGGGCCTTTGGGTGGTGAAGTGGGTCTGACCTCCCATGCAGGAGAGTGGGGAAGAGGGAGGATTAGGTAGGATGGGTTTCAGGTGGCTGCATGTTTCTAGAGAAGTTTCAGCCAGACCAATGGAGACTCCTTCCGCCAAAGTCCTTCAACAGAGGCTTCCCAGGTCTCTCAGGAAGGGGCCTGCCTTAGTGGCCCTCCCAGGCGAAATTCTCAATTCATGGAAAGCATGGCCCCAACGACAGAGTCAAAGCACAGCATGGTGCATTCTTAGGACATGAAAAGAGGGTTTCAGTGGCTCCAGTGTTTTGTTGAAGTCAGGGAAGGGAAGAGGCTGTGAGCCCAGGTAGGGGTGCTCTCTTTGGGCCTGGGAGTGGGAAACTTCCAAGGTCTCTGAGGAAGACCCAATGGGACACCAAGGGGCCTCACGAGTTCTTTGAGATTTCTGGGGGTTGCCCTGTAACCCATCACCTATGGAGATTTTGTTGGGGTGTGTGTTCCCTGTCCACTTTGTGACCATTTACAAGAGAAAAGGACCTACTCCCATCTACAGTCTTATAAATGGACCTGAGCTGGGATTTTTCTTTCTCAACCTGAGCCACATGATAGAAGCCAAGGTTAGGTTGTCCCTTTTTTTATTTTTTTTTATTTTTTTTTAACCTATTTCTCCCTTTCTCTTTCTTACTGGATCATTTCTAGCAGTCTTCTCTAGAAGTGTGAAATCACGCTGGTGGGGCATCTGCCTTTAAGGGCATGTACCTGAGGAATATTTCTCAGAGCAGGCTCTGACCTTGGGCACCAGTAAGGCAGCTGCGAGACCTCAGTACCCAAGCTTCTTTGTGTTTGTGATCCTTGCAGACATTGCTAATTGATCACAGAATTCTTTCCACTGAGCTGGACATGGTCTGAAAAATAGGGCGAGCATGCGATATGCAGGGCAAACCAAGACACTTTTGAGAGTGAAAGGGGCATGATTAAAAAATGACAGCTGAACAACAGCTGTAAACCGAGCTGTAATCCAGCTGTACTCCTGGAAGAACCAGGGTGTTTGGACATCCTGCTTCAAAACCTAGCTCAGCCCAGTGTTCCCGATAGACATTACCAATCGTTCACCGGAACTGGGATGTGAGATGAAACTTCTTTGCTTCCACGTCTTCCTGTGGATGAATGTCTGTGAGGGAGGTAATCCAGAACACCTGTCCTTTCTGGAATGGGTTTCTCCTGGGTCTGGCCAGACACTGGGCTAATTTCAATCTCTTTCATCCAACCAGATCCTTTTCTTCCCTGTTCAGTCCCATCTGTAACCCCTGTGAAATGGGTACAATAGAAACTAGAACTCTGTGAGGAAAATATACCTTTTTCTATCCAGAGGAAGCCGGTAATTTGATTTAATAAAGAAAAAAATGTTTGCTTTGAGCATGAAAGTATGAAAATGAGCATTTATTCAGCTCCTGCTGTATGCTGGGATGGTTTCCATGCTAACTTAATGATGACTGGTCCTTCTTTATGTTCCCCGAACTCTACGAGGAGGGGACGCACTGTGCATTTCCCAGGCAGAGAAGGAGGCTCAGAGAGGTTAGTTGAGTTTATACAGCTGGAGTGACAGGGCTGGGATGTGAAGCTGGGTCTTCTTGGATTTGGAGAACATGTTCCTTCCATTTCTCCGCCCCCCGTCCCAAGCTGCTCAGCCTGGGGCTCCCCCCAATGCTGCTGAGTCTCTAAATGCAATGAATAAATAGAGTGTCATCATAGGTCTGGGGACCGAGGCAGTGCTTCGCAGCCTCCTGATTCCATAATAAGTGCAATGCACCTTCCGCTTCCTGAGTGTTCTTGCCAGCCCTGCACATCCCAGACTACTGCACCAGTACAGTACACCAGCTTACATTTATCATTCTTTTGTGGATGAGGACACCAAAGCTCAGGAAAGGGAGGCCACACAGCGAGGAGGTGGCAAAAGCAGGATCTGAACCTACGCCCCGCTCCCCTGTGTTTCTCCTGGACAACCACGGTGAGGACACCCTGTCCCCAGGGCCATAAAGAACAGTGTCTGCCTACTCCCTAATTCATCCCTTACTGAGATCCAGGAGGGCTGCGGTGGAAGGCAGCTGGGAAGGGATATGCCTTTGAGACTGCATAGTGCCCTAGCTGGGGCTTCATGATGCTAACAGCCGTGCAGGCACGTGGAACAGGCCCGGAAGATGGATGGCATCTCAGGCCTCCCCACCATGCCCAGCCCTCTCTCCGACCTTCCTCGGGGACCATGTTCCTTGCCCGAGGCTGCCTCTGGTTCCTCAGCTATATCTGGAGACCGCTGGGGCAGCCTGTCCTCGACCAGAGCGTTCTCCCCATTGTACAGCGCAGAAACTGAGTCCGGGCTAACCTGGCAGGGCCTTCCCCCAGTACAAATCTCAGCTCAGGAGCACCTTCCTGATCCAGATTTTACATGATCCCATTTTGCAGGTGGGAAAGTTGCGTCTCAGTCCCATGAGTATCTACTCGAAGGTTCCAGATTGCAAGAAGTGGGGCCAGGATTCGAACACAGGCAGGGGTACTTTGCTTTTCTACACCATGCTGCCTCTCTCCCACTGATTTCCTTGACTTGAACTCTCTGTTCTCCAAGTGGAGCTCAGAGCCTCTGCAGTGGGGTGAGTGTTTCCAGATAAAGTAATAATACCAGCAGTATTATTATCAGCAGTGACCCTCTACTGAGCACTTAGCTGTGCCAGGTGTCCTCAGCATCGTCAGATCAGAAATGTCCCCAAACTGCAGATGAGACAATGGAGGTGAGCCTTGGGAGAGAACAGGGTCAGCCCACCTTGCCTCCCAGAGAAGCACATGCGTTCTGGTGCGTTCATTTACATTCTCTTCCTCTGTGTGTCTGGGCAGATCCCTGGCTTGGGGCCTCCTAGGGGAGATCGAACAGAGGCCTTCTCAAGGGGCTTCTCTGCTTCCAGAAGCCAGCGGCCAGATGTTTGGTGTCCAGGGAGAAAGCTCCAGCTGTGGCAGAGGACCTCCTTGGCTGACCCCACGGGGCTGGGAGGGGCACTCTCACAGCGGGGTTCAGCCCAAGGTCAGGCGTGGGCTGGGGAATCAACTGTGCAGGGGTGAAGGTTTGCAGGAATCTTCTGGCTGGGGAGATCCCACCGACCCTTGTTCTCTAGTCCCCTGACACCCAGGCATGTTGGGGTCACTCTAGGGCTGACCTCCTTAGGACAAATAGGAAGCTCCATCTGGCTGACTGTGTGGCCAGGGAAGGTCACTCACCCTCTCTGGGCCTCAACTGCCTGATCAGTCAGGAGAGGTCAGACTGGCTGGATCATCTGTCTCCCCAAGCTCATCTGGCCCTGAGTGGCCTGGAAACCAGCCCAGAAAGAGAAACTATCTCCACCTCAACCTCTCCCAGTCCTTCCCAGCCTGCAGACCTGGTGTAAAAGGTTTCCCCTCTTTGGGTCATAGAGCCTGTACCTGTGAAATGGGTTTACATCCAGTGCCCTCTTCATGGGTTATGCAAAACTCTTGGCAGGGACCTTGGCCTGTGGCCCACACTGACAACGTGGAAATGCCACATCACAGGCCATCTTTCTACTGAGGGTCCCCGGCTGGGCAGCCAGGCAGGAGGCCAAGTCTCCACGGTTCCAGTTTCCAGCAGATGGCCTCAGTTTCCAGCTCTGCAGAGTGGGGCCAGGATAACTCACGGATTCTGTGAGGAGGTGGATGTTTAAGTTTATATAAGTTTATAAAATACTTTTTAAATGAAAGTTTATAAAATACCTTCCTCTTTCTCTATGCCCCTTCTTCACCCTCCTCCCTCTTCTCTTGCTCCTTCTTCCCCTTCACTTCCCCCTCCCTCCTCCCCTTTCACTGTCCCCATTTCCCCTTCCACAGTAGTGTCCAGACGCCCTGGGAAGAGGAAGGGGGTGATGCCAACTTTCTCAGGCCCATGGGTGGGCTCCTCAATGCAGGGGTGTTCTGAGAAGAGCTGCCTGAGTTACCCCCACCCACAGGCTCCCTGGCCCCTTCCCACTCCACGCACCCACTTTCTAACAGAGTTGCCCCTCACCGAGGTTAGTGACGCACCCGTCATTACAGGCTTCACTGTGGGGAACCATGGAAGTCCGGGGGTCACGTTTGGATCCTGTCCCTTCACCCGTCTGGGCCTCTCTTTTCCCACCTGAGAAATGAGAAAAGTGAAATTTGCCTTGGGAGAGGGGTGGTGGGGAGGACTGTTGTCACAGGTGACTGAGATCAAGTTGGGTTTGAGGGGGCCACCAGGGATCCCGGGTGTGTGTGGGGTGCCCTGAGATTCACTTGGCATGCAGGCTTATCAGAGATGGGGGACAGTCCTGAGGGTGAGGTCCTCAGGACCGGGGAGCCACAAGGTGATAGCCTTTTCCTCTCGAAAGCCTTTTCCAGTCTGAAGCCCCTATTTATTATTTAGACACTTCTATTGAGGCTAACTTTCAATGCCCCCGAAACCATGCAACCCTCAGCAGCCCCAAAGCCCGGAGGGCAGGCACGGCCATGACCCAGCCCCGGTGGCCATGGGTGTCTGAGCCTCCTGTCTCTTTTCTCCCCAACGAGAGAGGTGGGTGGCATCCGTTGTCTCTCTTGTGATTCTTGGACAGTGCAGGCATTGGCCGACCCTCCGGCCGGGGGGCTGGTGAGTGGGGTTTTTACATCAGCCACTTGTTAAATGTCGGTGTTCCCCGGAGTCTCCCGGACACCGAGCTGAAATTCAGATTCTGATCCAGCAGGCCTGGCTCTTGGTGATCGGCAGGACCCAGACGACAGCGTGGGGCCCCGCGTTCAAAAATGGTTCAAACGATTCTCAAGACATCGGCGGGAGAGTGTTGAATCAAGCGTGGTGCCCTTTTGGGCTTGGGGCCCCAAGGGGCTGCCCGGGTCTCGTGCCTGGGAAGCTGGCCTGAGACCCTGCCTTTCTAACAAACTCTAGGTGGGGCTGATGGCGCTGGCCCTGGGCCACACTTTGAGGAGGTGAGTTTGGGTTTTCGCGGCTGTGGCGGGAAACGTGAAATGCTCCTTTGGTGTCAGGAAACACGGCTCCCAGTCCTCCGCTGTGTGAACTTCGACAACCACCTTGGCTTCTCTGGGCCTCGGGTGCCCCAGCTGGAAGGTGGGCGGGGCGGTCAGACGAGATGACCTCTAAGACACCTCCCCTCTGGCATCCTGTCCCCACACCCGTGAAGCCCCCAACCCATGGCCTCCAAACCACTGGCTGGGATCAAATTGCCCAAGTCGCGTCGTCCACCCAGCCCCGCTGGAAGTGATTTTTTTTTAAACAAAGCCCACATTCCTCCTGAGCCTGTCGATTTCCCCTGTTCCCAAGCTCACCACCACCCCGCCTGCGCATTCCTTGGCCAAGCTGACTCTTCGGGATAAACAAATGGCCAAAACCTGGCAAGCAAATAGATAAGCAAACACCCATCACACTCCACCACATCCCACCTCGCTCGGGCATCTTTTCAGAACAAGTGTCCTGGTGACAATGTCAAGACATCAGGGGCCCTGCCGGGGCTGAGGGTGAGAAAGGGAGGACAATTGGAATAAAATGGAGGTCAGACCCCCAAGAAGGGCTGTCCGACTTTAATCCCATAATGAAAATAGGGGAGGATTTTGCCTTCGAAGGCTCTCAGTGGACTTTTGTGAAGACAACAAGCGCTGTACATGGATAAAGTGGCTTTTAGAACTATCAGAAAGTGGGTGTGCTGGGAATGGGGAGGAGGGGGCGCGCAGGACGGGAAAATTAAAATTCTGCTCTTGCCGAACGTTTCTGGGCTCCAGCTCGCCGCGCGAGCATCGATCTGTTCCAGCATTTGACTTTCAACCATGACAAAACTGTGGGCAAATTAATTGTTCTCCAGGATATTAAGCATCAGACTCCATTAATCCTTTCTGAGCGAGATGCTTGCTGAATACTAATTGGGAGCGTTCTGGGCTGCCATGGGGTGGTTTTTCCTGCCCACTGAGACCCCACCGGATCCTTGCCCTTCTCCGTCTCCCTGGGTGTGGGTGCTCAGGGCTGAGCCACACTCCCCAACCCCCCGCCCTTGTGCTACCTTTATTTCTCTTTGTGGCTGAGGACAGAGGGGGGACAGGTGGGCCCAACCTGAACCTCCCCTCCCCCGCCTGGGCATCTTCTTCCAGGGAAGCTGTGGGGACTGGTAGCAAGATTGTTTTATGCAAATTCCAGTATCTGTATGCAGGCGCGGCCGTGAGGAGGAACGCAAGAAATAATTACCAAATTATGCACGTTGAGTTGGTTTTCCTGCATCTTGAGCCCTTAAAAGGAAAAGCAAAAACAGCACGATGAGAGAGGATTAAACAGACAAACAACCCCATGGCTTTGGTCACCCGAGTGGGGGGGGGTCGGGGGGGGGCTCTGCTCTGGCTGGGGTTCGCCATGCAGAGTTTTGACAGGGGCCGGAGCTGAGGGTCCTGGGCAGGAGTCGAGGCTTCTGAGCTTCAGGCTGCCCTCAGATCACCAGGTGTCCTTGAGCAAATCACTTCTTTTCTTGCAGCCTCAGTCTCCCCATCTGCATAAGGGGATTCGGCAAGAGGGCTAGTAAAGCTGTGTCTTAAAACGTGGCTGGGGGTGTGGTCTTGGAACCCACGGAGCTGCAGGTAGGGCTAATCATGATCAGGTGGGCACAGCAGGGCTCTATGGAGACAGATGGGACCTTTGGGGAGTCTCCTTGCTTTGCAGATTCTGTCCCATTGTCAAGGGCAAGAGTCCTCTTATTTCAATACGGTTTTTGTGCCATCAGCTCCTCTCTGGATGGCCTGAAATTATCATCCCATTTCACAGACTGTTGCTCAGAGCAGGAGAGGCACCAAGCCGAAATCACGCCCTGCAGGAGACAGCAGGAAGAATAGACAGCATTTGTGTACCCTCTTCCTGGGGAGATTCTACCCCTTCCCCAACCCGAGCTACTTCTCCTGGTTAGCTGCTGCTACTTGCTTCCTCCTGCCATGTGGAGAGCTCAGTGCTGCCTGGAGCAGGATGATGATCTCTCTTCCTGTGGTCTCAGCTCTTTGGGGAGCATTCTGAATATAGAGAATCCACTGGCATCAGACCCCAGTTTAGAGAATTTCCAGATCTTTAACATGAAAGGAAGCTAGAATCATCTTCACCACCGTGGCCACCATCAACCCCACAAACCACGAAGCACTGTGTGGCATGTACTTTCTAGGCATCAACCTTTCACGTGGGCTTCTCACGACTCCCTAATTTGGGTCCCATCATCTTCACTCTTTTCCAGATATGACAGCTGAAGCTCAGAGATGTCAAGCCACTTGTCCAGGGCCACACAGCAAGTGAGAAGCAGTGCCGGGATTCACATCTTCAGGACCTCATCGCCCACTAGCTGTGCTATTATATATGGAGCTTATCTTTAGTTCCTCGTCCCTTGTCCAGTCCTGAGGGGTGGGGGAGGTTTCCCTCATCCTCTGCAGCACCCCCTCTACCCCTCGCTGGTTCCACGTTTCTATTCCCCGTTTCTCCCGAGATGCCTTCTCAGACCACCGTGGGCAGAGGGAAGATCGTGCCATCCTCTCGCTAACTCAGCGGATATTTATGCCTGTGCAAACACTGCACACGCCTTCTGCATGATTTGGAGCTAAATGCAGTGTTACTTAATTAATGCACATGTAACACTTGAGAATATTACACCTATTAGAACTCACAGACAATTAACACTCTGGGCCTCTGCTGCCACTGTGTCCTGCAGACAAAGGCTCCAGGATCACCCCTGTGCTGAATCCATTGTCCGGGGAAATGCCTCTCTCCACTGTGTTCTGTCCACCTGTCTCTTTCCCTTGGGGCTCACTATTTCCCTCCTTCCTTCCTCCTTCCCTCCCTCCCTCTTTTCCTTCCTTCCTTCTTTCTTTCTTTCCTTCCTTCTTTCCCTCCTTCCTATTTATGTTTTGCTTATTTTATTTTCTCCAGCCTTACTGAGATACAACATCATGTAAAATTAAGGTGTACAACACAATGGTTTCATGTATGCCTATTTTGCAAAATGACCGCCGTGATAAGCTTAGTTAACACATCTGTCGCCTCATGTAACTACGATTTTGTTTCTTGTGCTTTCTTTCATTTAATTTTTAACCGTTCTCTAATCTCTCAACTTGGGTAATCTGGAGTTGTGACATATTAAAACGCATTACATACAAAACATTGTGTTACATATTAAAGATTTCTGTTTTGGAGGTGTCTTGTACATAAAAGTTTCTAAGTGAAGTGCTGCAGGGGCGAGTGGGTCATCAAATATTTTTAACTTCCTGCCTCCCCAAATCTCCAGGGACTGATTTTCTTTCTTGTTTAACTGTTTATAAGAGAAGGGAGAAAAGTCACCTCTTCCAGGGAGCACCCTCTGATTGCTCCAGCCCTTTTGGATACTCTTCTCCACTGGCATCCTCTAGCATTTAAGGCCCTACAAGGGTCCCACAAGGACCTACAAGGGTGGGGAACCTATTTGTTCCCATCCTCTGGGGTGTCCCAGAGGGCCTCAACTCTTATAGCTATGAAATGGGGTCCAGAAAACTTTTTCACCTGATCTTTAGGGCTTCGGGCAGAATGGAGCAAGCTGTGGGTGTTGTGCAAGTCTGCAGCTGAGTTTAATGCAGCGTCTTTGTGCATTCATCTTTCCATCTGTCAAATGGGCATGCCAATACCTTCCTCGAAAGCTTGGCCTGAGTGTTGAAGGACCTGTCATCGCATGTAAAAAGCCCCGCCTCGTGCCAAGTACTGGGGTAAAGGACCCAGGACCAGGAATATTACACAAACCAGGCATCCCCTACCATTGTAAAAACATTTGTTCAACACCTACTTTGTGCAAGGGCTATACTGGACATTAAGATAGACACGAACCCCTGCTTCAGGAACTTTCCAGTTCAGTGGGGATTGATGAACAATAAAGGCATGAACAATGATGTGGATAATCCTGGCTCATGATATATACCAGAAAAGAAGTAATTGGATGACAAAATGGTGATGGGTAAGATCTCTTTCTTGGGATGATCAAGGGAGGGCTTCCTGAAGGAGGTATCCTTTGAGTAGGTGACAAGGAAGATGGACAGCCTCATGGGATCAATGCCTGCCCATATGCGCCCCCCCCACCCCCGCGAGGTGACGAGATGGCTGCAGGCACATGTTTGGTCTGAATGTGGAACAGGGGAGAAGTGCTGGGAATTAATGCCCCCCCCAGGGTAAGGGGGGTCCTTATCTAATGACAGATGGGTACTGAGGTATAATTCCTGTGCCTCCCTTGCCCCTTGGGTGCATAACCCTGAGATGTGCATTCTCCGCTGTCTCCCAGAGGTCCTGGCACATGTGAGCCTCAGGGACCCCCAGGGGAACCTGCTCATTTGTGCAGACCGAGTTGGCTGCTATCCCCTTCCAGCTACATTTCCTTAGTCTCCTGGGGGTGCTTCCTGGGATCTGCTCCCAGATAAACTGGCCCTGCTGACATCTCCCAAGCAAAGACACCTCATGGGGGAGGGGTGTGGTCAAGAGGTGCCGGTCACTCTGGGCTCCTAGCTTGGGGAACACCTCCTTGGTTCCAGGGGTGGGGAGGGCTACTCCCCAGGCTGGGGAGCAGAGGATTAGCGCTATTCCTAGAGCCACCGGGCAGATCCCTCCCCAGACGCTGTTTCCAAAAAGGATTGAATAAATACATCGTCCAGTGGGAGGGGGAGCCCTGGCTTTCACTGCCCGCTGGCGGGAAATTAAATAATGTTCATTTCTGCCGCTGTGAGCCGGAACAAGGCTGGCCGAGCTGCAGGCCGGGCCGGGAGGCGGCTGCGATTGGCAGCTTGTGGCAAGCCCTAAATCAGAGCAGCCGATGAAATTTCTAATAGCAGGAGCGCGACTGGCATCGGGGTATAAATAAAGTTTCCCTTTTGAAAGGCAGCTTATTCCAGCCTGGCCGCCAAGGATATTAAGCCTGGAGGACTGGTGGCTGCGGCCAGGCTGGACCCAGGCCAGAAGCCAGCTGGGTCCCGGAGGCCCGAGTCCTTCCTAGCAGAGGCCCTAGCTGCCCCCTGGAATGGTCCTCTGGGTTGAGTTGCTAGGTGTGCCCAGCTCTGAGCTGTCTGGGTACATGTCTGCAACATGAGAACGTTAATTTGTGGGACAGAGTTCATTATTCCCATTGCCCAGAGGAGCAGACCAAGGCTCAGAGGAGTGAGGTGTCCTGCCTGAGGCCAGACAACCAGTAAATGGCCCCTTAACGTGTGTCGGGTGGGAGAGAGGGAGGATTTGGAGCCAGGTGTGACCACAAGTCCTCAAAGCAAAAAACGGGCTCAAACCACCCCATGAAGCTTCGGGAGCTACTTCCCAGGCTATTCCTTGCAGAGATGAGCCAGCTCTGGCCCCTGTTCCCGGGAAGCCACAGCCCAAGGAAAGTGGGGGAAACATGTCTGCCCTCATGATCGCTTCCTGGTGGCTCCAGTCCAGATGAGGGGTTGAGTCCGTGGATTCTGAAACCAGACTGCTTGGGACTATATCACATCTCCATCACAATGACTGTGTGGCCTTGGACAAGTTACTTAACCTCTCTGGGCTTCGGCTTCCTCCTCTGCAAAATGGGGATCGTAATAGCACCCGCCTCCTACGGTTAATGTGACAATCAAACAAGGTAATTCATGTCGAGGACTTGGCACAGACCTGGCATGGGCACCTTGTAAGCATGTACTTTAATCTCTCCAACCATCCATCCATCCATCCATCCATTGCTGCAGCCACAACTCCTGGCAATGATTGGTATTCTATATATATGTAATTTCCTATAATTAGGCATGCCATTATGGTGCCCTGTGCTGTGGGGGGAAGGAGTAGGGGAAACACAGGAGTTTGGGGTCCCTGACATCTTCAGGTGCTATGGCTTAGAAAGGCTCCTGAAGATACTGAACAAGACCTCATGGAAATAATAGGTGTCATATAGGGTAATAAAGGCAATGTTCCAGGCTGCATGAGTGAAATCTGAGGCTCCTGGGCTGTGGGGGGTCAGAGAGGACTTCCCTGGGAGGAGCCATATTCCGCAAGGCCTGTCAGTGAGGGGAAGGATGGTGGAGGAGGAGGTGCTGCGGGGCACAATGGTCCTGAAGCAGCAGCTGGGGGTGGGGGCGTGAGCAGGGGTCTGTCCTGGGATCCCCTCTGCACACCAGGTTCTAGAGCAGATCAGAAAGCTCGGAAGATCTGAGAGGGCTCATGGCCTGCCCGCCCATTTTGCAGATGGGCAGGCGGAGATCCCAAGGTCACCTGGCACAAAGACAAGAGCGGGAGCCAGGACGGATCCCGCGTTTGTCCATTTCCAGCTTGAGTCTCTCTTCAGAGAATGAAGCCCAGACATGGTCTCAGCCCAGAGAATTGTCTTAGCTGCCCCAGGACCGAGGCCCTGGGTCCCTTTAACAGAGGACAAAGCTGGGAATGAGTGGGTCTAAGGCAGCAGTCCATGAAGGTGTTGGGATTTGGACCATGAGCCAAATGCTGGAATCTGGTCTCATGACCTCGGCCTCTCCCACCTGCGGAGGAGGGGGTGCACAGAGGGAGGGGGTGGCAGTGGGAGGGGGTACCGAAGGCATGGCCCGCCTGAGCTGCTCCTTCAGGCAAGGGATCCCCCTCTGTCCTTCTGGGGCCTGGGACAGATGCCCTGGTTCCTCTCCCCTCCTCTTTCTTCCTGCCCCATTGTCTCGGGATTCTGGTTCCATTTCAGAATCTGACTTCACACAGCTTGGCCCTTTTGTGCAAACTGCAAAGCCCTTTTCTTTGTGATTCTAATTTTTTTTTTTTTTTTTTTTGAATCCAAAATCTCTTGACAGGAAAATCGGTGCTTGAGGTTGGAGAAGTTTGTTTCCTCCTCCATGCGAAAGCCATTACCGGGCTGTCCGGGACGGAGCCCACGCATGTGTGCGCCCAGACGGTCCAACTCCCTTCCCTGCACCCTGGAAAAGTGTGTCCAGCTGTCAGCCTGGAGCCGGCCCGGCCGGAGGTAATGCAAACCAGGCTGCGGGAAGCACATTCTTTAATCAGGGCTCATGTCCGCCCAGCCCCAAGCCGCCTTCCATCAAGCTGCTCTTTCCTTTGGGGTGGGGGCTCCTTTGTGGCCACAGATATACCACCTGGTGGTCTTGGTGGGGAGGGGGCTTCCTGGCTGCCTTCCTGGCCCCTTCAGGCCCCTCTGCTGCAAAGCCTCTGCAGAGGGTGGGGAGGGGTGGGCAGGTCTGCAAGAGAGAGTGGGGGGGGTCTCAGGAGACAAAGGGAGGACAGGGAGAGAGGTGAGGGGATGGAGGGGAGTGGAAGGGGCGAGGAGGTAGAGAAATGGAGAAGGTCAGGCAGACAGACAGACAGAGAGGGGAGATGAGGGAGAGGAAAAGGAGAATCACAGGAGAGGGCGTGAGCAGAGGAAGGACTGAAGGAGAAAAAAAAACACGCTGAGAAACAATGACAGAAGAGCAAATAAGGCCAAGAGAGAAAAGAAAAGTAGAAAAGACCCTGAGCTCATTTTCCACAGGTCCAACGGGAGGGGGCCCTGGCCTCAGTCTGCTGGTGCTGGCCAGACTCCCTTCCAGTAGGTGACCTTGGGCAGGTCCCCTCCCTCAGCCCAGCCCTCAGTCCCTGCTTTGCAAAGTGTGAGCATGACAGTGGTCTCAGAGACTTCTCCAGGGGATGCCAAGGAGGGAGAGGAACGGGTGGGCAGAGAGCCGACTGCGCAAGAAAGCGCTAAGTTTTCAGAATAAAGTGCGTGATTTTGTCAACCACTGACATCTTTCATGGCCCATGAAATGGAAGGAGCTCTCGCCCCATAGGAGTGTGTTGCAAGTGACTTTAAGAGAAGTTTGATTTCTGGATTCGCTTTGGGTCTGTTCTAACCTCCAGCAGCTACAGATAGGCTGCTTCCAAGACCAAAGAGATTGTGTGTGTGTGTGTGTGTGTGTGTGTGTGTGTGTGTATGTGTGTGTGTTCACATGCATGTGTGAGTATGTGCACGCTCACCATGAATGACAGCCCTGTCCCAGGACACCGTGGCACCCAGGGTCCTCCATCATCCCAGGGGACTGGGTTCAAGCCCTTTCCCAAATCTCAAGACTCCTGGGGACCGTGGTTGATGCTGGCGGCCTGCTGTGGCCCTGCCAGGCCTCTGCCCTCTGTCCACCGGGACAGCCTTCAGGACATGAAGAATCCAAGTCGAGGATGGTCCTGGGGATAGGGAGGGCAGGAAGACAGTGGAAAAGGGAGCCAAGCTCGGGGCCCAGTGGCCCTCCCAGATGGGAGCTGCTTTTCCCGATCTGTGGAATGGGCCCAGCCATGCCCCATAGGCTGCTGCCTAAAGGAATACTGCCCTTCTCTGGCCCCCACATGCCTGGGTCCCCCCCATCACTGCCTGGCCTACTGCACTGACCTACTTGTGGTGTCTCCCACCTCTAGGTGTGAGCCCTGAACAGGTGGGCCCACACCTGTCTTGCTCACCTTGTAACCTGGGCACACAGTAGACACCAATGTCTTCATTCTGTGCCAAGCTCCCCCTCGGCACACCAGGATCCAGGAGTGCCTGTGTCTACCCTGACCTGGAGGTGCGAGGCTGGGCCTGAATTCCAGCCCCTCCACTGTCTGTCTGTGGGCATGGCAGTGCACCAGGGGCCTCAGTTTCTCCCACGTAAACAGGGTCTAGGTGTGCCCAGATTGCCAGTCTTTCTGGATTATAGATGGGATGAGGGAAAGGCGGAACTCCAGCTGAGGGCGTGGGGTGCGCTTGTGCTTAGTGCTCAGAGGAGCACTGGTTCAGGAGTCTGGAGGTCAGGGGCTCTACTGGAAATGGCCACTGAGAGTCAGATAGATGCCGGGCTGGCCGGTTTCCCATTTGTGACTAGACCATCTCACCATCTCCCACTGGCTCCCGACTCTGATCCCAGCACCCCAGAATCTTTCATGTTCTCATCTCCTCCCTCGTTGAGCAGCCTTGTCTCTGCCTCATGCTGACCCCATTCATCCCTTGGCAGAGGTCAAGGGTGGGGGCAGGGCCTCCCCTGCCCACCCGGTGGAGCTTTGTCTGTAATCTAATGCTGACCCCAGGGACAAGGGTCAGGGGCACTGCTGGAATGAAACAGGAGGCGAGCAAGTTGGGGAAGACAGAGCTGGGGGAAGGGGACCTTGTTGGGGTAGAAGGGAAGAGTCTGGGGCTCCTCCCTCTCAGCTCTGAAGACCCCTTGGGAGCGCATCTCTAATTCTATGTCTGTCTGCACCCAAGTCATATGGCCTTGGGTGAATCATTTGGTCTCCTGAACCCTCAGTTTTCTCCTCTGCACAATGGGATCAAGGGAAGATCCAATGAGCCCTTATATTCCACACAAGGCTGGATGAGTCTTCGGTTCTCACATTCTACTGGAAAATCTGGTGACTGCTGAGACCCAGAGAATTCAAGTTCTAGCTAGGGAGAGGACAAGCCAGGATTTGAGACCAGTCCTCCCAGGCCATGTGCTTTCTGTAGCAGACCAGTGGAAATCAAAGGTCAAAGTCTTTTCCTGCGTTCCAGGAAGAGGGTGAATTATCTCCCAATCACAGAAGGGGGCGCTCTCATCTGGGCTGCTGCACCTCTTCCTGGGGCAGCTTGCACTTTCTGGAGAAGGTGGTGCTTGTGATCATTTATGAAGGAGTAAAATTTTATAATTCTATTTATATACTCTATTATATAGAGTAAATTCTATAATTTCTATAGAAATTACCAACATGAGAGAGGTGGGAAAAAGCATTTTTGGCAGTGGGACCAGCATAGGCAAAGGCACAGAATCATGAAAGAGGATGGTGTTTGAAGAGAAAGGTGTAGTGATTTTGTGTGCTGTAGGGGAAAGATCCTTAAGGGAGTAGACTAGGAGTCTGAGTCTGGGGAGGCAAGCCAGGGGGGAGTGCATTTCTGGTGGTTGGTGGATGGTTTTCAGTAGATTCCCTTTTAGGAAATTCTTCCGGCGGTTGGGGGTGCTGGTGGTGGTGCTGCTGGAGGGATACATAATTGGCAGGGATAGGTCTGGATGAGGGAGAGTAGTTCAGAGGTGGATGGCTATGGAAATTATCTGAGTGTGAGTGCCAGGTGTTCAGAAGAGATTAGTCTACATCTAGAGAGGTTCAGGGGTGGAATTTATGGTGCAGCACCTGTACGTGGGAAGGTTATGGAGAGGGAAAAGTTAAGGGTAATGGTAAGATTTCTGGCATGGGCTGCTGGGTAGAAGGGAGGAGAATTAGGTGAGGGGGGTTTCAGGGAGCAGTTGGGGGACAAAGAAGTGAGTTTAGGGTGGGCACATGTCAAGTCCAAGGAGTTGGCGAGCATATCGGTTATTTATGACCACATTAATGCTGCGTAACAAGCAGCCCCTAAGGCTCAGTGGGCATCTGTGATCAACATTGACAAGCTCATGTGCCCAAGGGATTTGGCTATCCTGGGCTGGGCTCAGCTGATCTTGGCTGGGCTTGCTCGATGTCCTACAGTGGTTGGGCTTCATCCGGCCAGACTGGGGACATTGGCTCAGTTCCACATATCCTGTCCTCCAGCAGGCTAGCCCAAGTGTGCATTCACGGCCTTGATGGGGATGTGAAATCAAGAGAAAGCCCAGTCACACATGTGTTTTAAAGACACTGCGTGCAACACATTATCAGTGTCCCATTGGCCAAAGCAAGTAGCTGACCCCAGAATCAGGGAGAGGACGTTGTGAGGTTACTTGGTCAAGGGCATGGCTCTAGGGAGGGGAAACATTTGGGAGTGGCAGACCAGGCCTGTGGACAAGTCAGTGGGCTGTTGGGCATCCTGGACTGGAGATTGGAGGCTGCTGACCACGGGCAGTCCTGGAAGCCACAGACGGAGAAGTGGTCTCCAGGCCAGTGGTATGGCTGAGGAGCCAGATAGCTGGTCCACCTTGTCCTTTCCCTTCACTGCCCAGCCTTCCTCTGCTATCTTCTGTGAGAGAAAACCCCAGAGGCCAGGAGGCAGATGGAAGCCTCACCTGGCACATAGACGTTCAGCAAAATGCTGCCAAGAACACAGTGAGAAAGGCTGGGTGTTCACCCTTTGGGGGTTTGCAGGTGAACTCTGGGGCACGTGGAAGGCCATGGAAAGTGATAGGACCCACCAAGGAGATGCCTACCCCAGGCCTCGCTTTGATAAAAAATAGTGCCATATTTTCAGGCCCGGAATGCCATTAGACCTGGATGAGCTCACTAGTTCTCTCCATGGTTCCAGACCCTTCTGTTAGATCTCATTTCACTGTCCCAATGACCCCAGAAGAATGGAAATTTTCCCCTGTTTTGTAGATGGGGAGCCTGGAGGTGCCCCAAAGCCCCATGGCCAGGAACATGGCAGAGCGTGGAGTCCAATCCGATGTGCCCGAACTCTGGTTTGCCCATCCCAGCCCCCAGCCCCTGTTCTGGATGGTGTCCTCCTTTGTTGTGCAGGGCAAAAACCATAGTTTGGGGAGTTGGGGGGAGCACTTATTCAGGCAGCATGCCTAGATGATGACCCCCCACAGAGCCACCCAGCCCTCCCCCTCAGCCAAGACGATTCCCTTGGAGGGTATTTTTTTTTTTTTAAAGGCAAGAGACAGCAGGAAAATCTCTCTCCTGCTGTTTCTCGTATTTCCTTTAGAGCTCCCTTTGTTCTATATTTAATTTTTTGTTTTAAACCCAGTTGAAGAGAGATGGGCGAATCACCGATGGTTATTGATTTATTATTTATGGTGAATCATACACTGCTTTAATCGTGTCTTCTGTCCCTTTTCTATTCTACATAGTTGAAGGACAACCCAAGGAAATCGTCTGAGGCAGCAGAGGCTCTCGGCGATGTTTCTGTTTATTTCTGCTTTGCAACCTGTTGGAATCAGGCAAGGCTCACTTTTGGGGGCATGTGGGCTCTCGCTTCTCCTGCAAGGGCAGAGATGTGAAGTGGGCTTCAGGGGAGGGAGTGGAAGGGAGCCTGGCATGACCGCTCCTTGGTGACATGATACGGCCCTCGGGTATCCCTGGGGTGTCATGAGGCTGCTTCATGGCTAAATGACCCCTGATCTCCAAGTTCTCTGGTTGCTCTGGCTTCCTCCCCATCCAAAGCTCGCTCTCCAGAGCAGCTGCCTGCCACACTTCCACAACACACACTGCAAAACAGCAGCCATCTTCCCAAATAATAATACCCATAATAATCAGGAATCACTAACCCTAAGAGCTGACATTTATTCAGAGCTTTGCGACAGGTCAATGCCAAGTGCCTTAAGTGAATCATCTTATTTGGACTCAGCCTTTTGAGATGGGTTCTTCGAGGTGGTGAGGAACTTGCTCATGAGGACATGGGGGACCCAGGCTGGGGCTGGCTCTGGAGCCAGAGCACCTTGGCCGGACCCATGCTGTCTGCTTGGAGGACCAGAGAAGGCAAGGGAGGAGCTGGTGTAGTTGGGGGGAGGAAGGCAGAGGTTCATTCTCTATGTGCCCATTACCCAGATGTGGGGCTGGGGGGCCAGGAGGGCATCCTTCCTGGCTCCTGGGGCATGGTCAGTTATCACACCCACCCTCCCTGTGGGATGCTGTTGGCCACCACTTCATGTGCTGGGCGCCCCAGGTCCATGAGCACTGGGAGGCTCTGACTCAGAGGATGCTTCTGGAAGCTCCATACTGTGTGAATGTGAACGTGGGATGGGATGTGAACGTGGTGTGAATGTGTGTGAACATATACGTGGGGGCATGTGTGGAGCTGTGGGCCCGATGTAGATTTGTGTGCAGACATGAGTGTGTCTGAGTGCTGGGTGTGTCAGAGGGTGTGTGAACGCACGTCTGAGCATGTGAGTGTGTGTGTTTGTGTGCAGATTGGACAAGTGAGGACGAGCCTGTAAGTGTGTGGGGCTGGGAGCAGCGTGTACATATATGCACGAGTGTGTGAGTGTGATTTGGTGGGGCACAGCTTTTCCTGTCATTGTTGTTCCCACCCCTAACTCATAATGACACTTGGCCATTGCCCCTCCCCTGGCCCCAAAAGGCCCTTGACCATGTGGGTGGACACCACAGTCCATCCTCCGGCTTGGTGACCTACCACTGGGTGACTTAGGGTAGGTCACCTCCCCTGCCTGGACCTCAGTTTCCTCATTTGTAACGTGGGCTTCCCCATGTGCTCCCGCCCTCAAGGCAGGTGGTCAGGAGCTGGAAGATAGCAGGCACCTTTTAGATGGTGGACGTTGTCACGTGCAATCTCCTGACTGTCATATGGAGAGCTTTTGTATGTGTTAGGCCGTGCTCGGAGCTCCGGAAGCTGCACAGAGCACAAGACTGCTTGCTGCCCAAATAAGGTGAACAAGGCTTTCTTCTAAGGCATCTGGGCTCCTGAGGTCAGGGACGGTGGTGGTGGAGAGGGACCCAGGTTCTAAGGGGTCACCGGACCCTCAGGCTTCTTTCAGACTTAGCCCCCATGTTCCCAGCTGCTCACGGAGCAGATGGACCCACTCAGTAGCTGTCCCCACTGAAATGAAACAGCTCCCACCTAGTTGCTGCAGCCTTTCATGGATCCACATTGAGCTGTAGGCAGATGTGCCCCTGACGGGAGTGTGTGGGTTGGGTAGTAGTGTTGGCAGGGCTCTCTGGAGGTTGGGGGGTCCAGGATGTCTGGGTGAGGTCCTCTGAGTGCTGGCGCAAGTTGAGGGCAGAGCCTGTGGCTGCTGTTGCTGGGGGCAGTGTTGGTGACGCTGCTTTGGTTTGGTCTTCCCTCCTCACTTTGGTCTTCCCTCCCCACTTCTTTCCTTCCAAGCATTTACAGAGTTTAGGTGCCAGGCTGTGTGCTCAGCAGGAGGGGACATGACAGGAAACACGACACTCTGAGTCTTCAGGGGAGACAGGATTATAATTCAGTCACGACATAATTACACAATTCTAAACTGTGATCCATGCTTTAAGGGGCTAGTGGAAAGAGAACATTTAACAAAGGAACAGATTTTCTCTGGCAGTCAGGGAGGCCTTCCTGGAGGAGGTGATGCTTCATGATGAGGAGGTAACCAGATTGAGATGGGCAAAAGAGCATCCCAGGCAGAGGAAATTGTGTGCGCAAAGGCCCTGGGACAAGAGGAGCAGAGGTATGTTGTAGGAATTAAACAGACTGGAGCACAGGGCTTCTGGGGCAGAGCTAGTGGTAGGTCAGCCTGTGTCTGACGTCATGGGCCTTAGAAAGCTTGGTGAGGGCATTAGAGGTGATCACAACTTGGGGGTAGTGACAATTTGATTCAATTTCATTTGATTCGTGCAGAATCTCCAGGGGGTCGGCATGGAGCTAAGCCCTTCCACCTTATCTCACAGGTATTTTTTAAGAGGGGAGTTTGGGTGGTGGGCCAAAGGTCCCAGCAAATTCTGCCATCACGAGATGGGATCCATGTGCCACCTGATTCCAGGCTGGACTTTCAACTTGCCTGTAAAGTTTGGAAAGCAGCATTCTGGAAATTTTGGAGCTAGGTCATAAAGTTAGGGAGCCTGCACCCGGGTCTCATGGAACTCTTGCTTTGGGAACTGAGCTGCCATGTTGTAAGGAAGCCCCAACAACCAGGAAAGGCTGGAGGAGGAGAAGCCTGGATAGAGAGAGAGAGAGGAGTTAAGGGGTCCTGAGGGGCACCTGGATAAGTAACGAAGCACCCCCCACAGGATGTGGGGACTTTCTGCACAGACAGTTCAACAGATATTGGATGAATGAGGGAGTAAATCCCTTTTCTCCCCTGCTGAACCATCAGCTGCAGGAGGTCAGGAGCTTGTCAGAAAAGGAAAAGACTAGATGCTGGAATTAGTAGATTGATCTGGAACTCGGGATCCCCCTAGGAGCTGTGCGTCCCTGAGCAAAACACCCTCTCAGTACTGATCTTCCTGTATAGGCAAAATTGCAATAATTAGACTTCCCTAGGTGATTGCAAAATACCTGGTTCCCATTGGTGAGAAGAGCCCATGAGCCAAAGGCACCTCACATGGAACAATGAGAAAAGTTTCCAACGCAAGGTCTGTGTCTCTCAGTACTGATGAGGCCACGGGCCCCCCTCGCCGGGATGGGTTTGCACATGGCTGGAGAAAGTGGTGCTGAATATGGTAATTACAGACAGCCAATCAATCAGCCCATGTTGGAGAATCTGCTCCTAGCAGTCAATCGGTGATTGCCAATCTGCATATTTATTCAGTATCATTAATTATACATCATGCAGTCCTAATCCCCATAATACGCATGTGTGCCCTCTGTGGGACACGGCTTTGGGTCCTGTCTGGGAGGATGCCTGACGAACCCCCTGGAGTGGGGTGTGTGTGTGTGTGTGTGTGTGTGTGCTGGGGGGTCGTGGGTGGACACCTCACATGGTGGCTGCCAATTAGCATCAAGCTGGAGTGCATGCTGTCACTGCATTAGCTACAGAAGCTGGGCCTGGTCTGGTTCTTTAAACTTGAGGTTGCAAACTGGTGGAAAGCAGGGCTGATCCAGCCTGTGGAAGCATTTGATTTGGCCTCAAGCATGATTTGGAAAGACAGAAATGGATATATTTCACTTAAGCCTGGGCATTCCACTTTGCCGCAATCCCCACCCCTCCTTATTGCCTCCTTCACTACAGCCTACTTCACTCCCTAAGTTTCCGGCTTGGTTCCTGTGCTCATTTGACTTGGAGACCTACAGATCAGCCTTTTAAAAATTATCAACCTCCTAAGGACATTTTTAGGTGTTTTCACTTACCTTCCCCCACCTCCACCTGCAAAGTTTTCATACTGCAGATATCTCAGATGTCTGCGTATGGACCATATGTATAACTAAGACTTTTTGGTCCCCTAGGGGCAAACTTCACACCTTGTTGAGAATTGTGCTCTAGGTTATAAGATCTCTGCCTGCCTCTGGTGGTTCCTGTGGTGGAGTAGGGATAGGAATTGGGTTGGAATGTATAAGCATTTGTCTTTTCTTTCTTTATTTTTATTTTTTAAAAAAGATTTATTTATTTATTTGAGAGAGAGAGAGACAGAGAAAGTCACGGAGGGAGAGGAAGATAAGCAGATTCCCCGCCCTGCAGGGAACTGGTGGCAGGGTTCAATCCTAGGACCTTGAGATCATGACCTGAGTGGAAATCAAGAGTCAGATGCTTAAACAACTGAGCCACCCAGAAACCCCAGCATTTTTCTTTTATATTCTGCTGCATAATTCTCTATATGTTACTGTTTTCCTTATATTCCCTTAAACTAGTGCTAGGCATTACAGATTGCACTCCTGTGTATCCTGTCCTTCTTCCCCTCCCCTCTGCCAGGAATGCCTAAACCTTCAAGACTCAGGTCAAATGCCCTCCCCTTTCCCCAAATCTTCTGGGCTGATGAAAACAACCATATATGAGTACTGTAGTGTCAGAGCAGAGACCCTCTTAGGGAGCCACAGTTCCTCACCTTGCACTTTGCACATGACTAAATGGAAGCCCAGAGAGGACAAGGGACTTGCCCAAGCCTACACAGAAATTCGAGAAGAGGTAGAAACCACAACCAGATTTTAAGGTTAATATTTTCCAACACCCCCACTCTCCACCTCCGCCACCTACTCTCTAGGGCAGGTTTATTCACCCTTGCCTGATCTGGGCCTGGCACAAAGGCAGTACTTGTGAAGAGTCACAGGATACATCAAGGCATTAAAACATGAAAGGTTCTGACAAGTCCTGTAGGAAAACAAGCAATTTCATTTTTGTGTAATACAGCTTTTCTTGAACTTGTGTTTGATTACAGAACTTGTTTGTGACTCCAAAATCTGCTATGTGCCATTCCCTGGGACATCAGAAGAAGAGATTGTTTATAGTCTTAAAATAACCCCAAACTGGAAATGACCCCAAATTCATCAGTAGTAAAATAAAGGAACAGTGATATGGTCGCACCATGGAATACTGCAGAGCAGTGAAAATAAATATGAGACAATATAGAGAAAATCTCACCAAAAAATATTGAAGGGAAAAAACATGACACAAAATAATAATTATTATGACCTGGGTTGGGTCTGTCCGTGGATAATTCATATCAATATTATTATATTTCTGTAAAATTCATTTCTATAAAATCCAGGAAGAGGTGAAACTAAACTATTGTTGTTGTTTTCAGGTCTAAAGAAAACCAAGGGAAATGATGATCACCAACATGGGGCGAGTAAAGAAAATCTTTTGGTGGTTGAGGAGGGAGTGTGGGGGTGAAGGGTAAGTGGAGCATTCAAGAGGGGCATCTTGGGTAATTTGGCTCTCCTCCCCACCCTTCCATCCCAGCATGCTCACCGAAGTGTTTGACCTTCCGGCTTTTAACCGCACGCTCTGGGACTTCTTCACCATAATCCTTTGTCATGAGAATGGGAGGCCAGACGGGCATCACTGAGGGTGCCTGGCAGGGAAGAGGCTGCAGAGAGCATCAGAGAACCCCCCTGGAAAGGCAGCCAGGATAAGTGACAGGGCAATTGAGCATACAGAGAAATGGCAAAGAGGCTGTCCCTCCGAGCCGTCAGCATGGGGGCCCTGGGCGCCTAACCTAGCATTGGCCCTTCTTGGGAACTTCTTCTTGGTCAGCGTGCACAGGTTGGGTAGCAGGCTGGCCGGGCTGGCCTGTGCAGACATGTTTGCAATTGGGGGCCACGCTCTGGGGACAGACCCGACCCCAACCCCCAGGCCCCTGCTGGCCTTCATTTTCTAGCACTTTCTCTCGCACCTCCCGGGGATGGCTGTGGTGTTTTCTGTCTGGCCGGCCCTGCCTGGCCGTGCTCGGGAACACTGGCCCCTTCAGAGGTGCCCCCCGAGTCGGCTGAGCCGCCCGAGCCCTGACAAACTCTTGAGGGGAGCGGGCGTCGCGGCCCAGCTGTGTAAATGTTTTTGGTTTTCCTGCTGAGGCTGGGGGTTGAGTCGGTGCCAAGACAAGCCTCGCTTGAGTTTTCTTTGGCAAGGCAGCCGGGCTCAGGAATGTCAGGAGAACTTTCCAAATGGGATGGTCTGTCGGTGCGACCTCGGTCTGAAAACTGAGCCCTGGGTCCACGGTGCCATCGTCAGCATCTAGATCATTCCTTGGTCCCCAACTGTAGCCAAGAAGAGGAGACTCAGACCAGTCAAAGGGGAGCTGGTTTGCCTGTTCACGCTCTTCCTTCTTGGAGGGCTGAGGCTGCTCTGGGGCTCTCTGTGGGCGTCTCAAGTGGGCACAGGTGGGAGGGTGGCTTTCAGCTTCCACAGGGTGATGGAGCTTTGGCAGAGGTGGGGAACTGTGTAAACTCCATTCCAGACCCTGGCCGTGAGGTTGGGAGAAGATCCCAGGTTACCACTGTAAGGTGTATGTTTTCGTTCTGGTTTAACTCTTCTTGGTCTACTCTGCGACTTGGACCTTTCTCTGTGGATCTCACAGAAAAGAAAATCTAGAACAGAGCTTTTGAAGGCAAAATCCCCCTTCCCCCCAGTGGCAAGGGCACTACCTCAATAAGTGCAATCGGTCTGCTAGGAGGGAGGCAACAGGGAGGGGTGGGGACTGGGGCAGTCTGGGGACATTGTGCTGCATCTGAAGAGTGGATGTTTCTCGGCTCCAGCTGACCTTGGCTCTGGATGAAGGTCATTCTGATGTGGCTCAAACTTCTGAAGTTCCAAGAGAGACCAAAACTCTGTGAAATCTCCCAATCTTTAGATGTTGGCAACTAATTCAATTAAAAACAAATATGAAGCATGACGTTAGCCAAACAAAACACATCTGGCAGTCGGATGAGGCCTCCTGACCACGCATGTGTGACCTCTAGTCTCTAATTTCCTAACCCATGACTGCTCGCTGAGTGGACAGCTGGAAACAACAGCATCTAGAACAACAAAAGCAATAACAAAAACCTTCTGTCTGTCCTCCGGGCTGACCTGGGCACGGCGCCAAGAGCTTCATCCACAGAGCCTCATGGAATCCTCACATCAGCCCACTTTACAGATGGGAAGACTCAAGTCTCTGAGAAGGGACACAACTTGGCTAAGGTCACACAGTTACTAAATGGCAGAGCAAGGATTTGATCGCAGTTCTGTCTGTATCCTAGCATGGGGTTGAAGTCAAGATATTTGCTTCTGTTTTGGTTGTTTTTAACTTATTCCTATAGGAACAGATATTTATTGAGCTCTTTCCATGGGCCAGGCACTGAGCTAAGCGCGTTGCAAGGGTTAAATGAGGGACCATATGTGAAATGCCCAGAACGCAGAGTAGATGTTCAGTTTGCTGGCTTCCATTATTAGGACAGTATTATTCCCAACACGTACCTACTATGTGGCCTGTGTCCTGCAGGGACCAAGGAGAGGTTGGGGGAAGATGGAGGTGGGGAAAAAAAAAAAGAAAGAAAAACAAAACAAAACAAAAGACGGAGGTGGTAAAATTATAAGTAATGTGTAGCCTCTCCTTTTAATGATGCCCAGCCTCGTGGGTCTCAGCTAGATGCTTCCATGGACTCTTGCCATGAGCCTGGGATTACCCTTCCCATCTCCAATCTGTGAAATGAGCAACAGTGTGGCTCAGCTCAGCGTCACTGGACAGAAAATCTCAGTTCATGGTGGCAAAACTCTAGATGGTGAGCCCTAGGAGAAGGCTTTGATCGTCTCAGTACCCCTAAGGCAACTGTGATGCTTGCCAGCCAACTCAGGGCTCTAGTGGGCTTGGGGAGAAGTCAGCCAGCCCCGCAGTACTAGGCAGACAATGCCAGGGTGCAAGCTGGGGCCCCGGGTCCTTGTCTGAGGGGTTAGAGGCATTCGGACCAAGGTCCTCAGAACAATATGCCATTTATAGTTTGCACAGCCCAACTGTGAATCTAGTCCTCCTCCGCTCTCAAGTGTGTGCTGGCTCCCCATCACTTCCTACACCGCCCACAGTGAGCCCTGGGCCAAGGGTCCAGGGGATGAGTACATGTGAGCAAATGAGCACCATACAAGCACTGGGCCAGTCCTCACCCACCCAACTGGCCGTGACTGGTTCCACGTGGAGGGCAGTATGGGAGACGGTGGGTAGAGAGAGTCCAGAACTTGGCATTCCAATAGAATTCTGGGGACATCCAGAAGTTGGGGTGCCCAGGAAGAAGGCCAGGAAGACCTGAGTGCGGAATTCTTGGTTTCATTTCTGTTCCCATTTGGGGACAAGAAGCTATATGAGGAGAGTGCCTTTACCAGCCCAGGGCTGGTGTAACCGTACTACAGACTGGGTGGCTTATAAACACGAAAGCATTTCTCAGCATTCTGGAAGCTGGACATCTGAGGTCAGGGAGCCAGCAAGGTCCAGTTCTGGGTAGAACTGTCTCCTGGGTCACTAACCACCAATTTCTAGTATTGCTATGTGGTGGAGAGCTGAGAGAGGAAGCAAGGTCTTTCCTGAGTCTTATAAGGACAGTAATCCCAAAGGCCTAACCTCCTCATACCATCACACTGGGTGAGTGAGGAGGTCATCATATGATTTCTGGTGGGTGGGGGAACACACAAACATTCAGTCCACAATGGAGGGAACTCGGCTTGGACCTGGGCTGAGCACCAATCTTAATAATGACAACCACAATAACTTGTGTTTATTGAGCATTTATTATGTGCTGGATACAATGCAACATCCTTAGATCCTTACGCTTGCCCTATTATTCCTATTCTATAAATGGAGAAACTGAGGGTTGGAGAGAAGTCATGTAGTGGAGAGAAGTCATTTCCAGCGGTAAAGCTGGAACTTGAACCAAGCATGTTTGCATCCAGACACTTTCTTCTGAGCAGACATGCATGGCCTTCCCCACTTCACAGGTGTCACAGCTGGGAGAAGAGGCCCCAGGGAGGCTTGTCCCCTGGTCCCCAGTGGTGTGGAGTGGACCCAGGACTCAGATCCTCCACTTCCAACCACCATTGCACAATGCCAACTGCCTTGCCATGGGTGGTTCCCATCCACCCATCAGATTGTACTTACAGCCTGATCAGACATGAACTCCCCAGCCAGGAGGGTCTATAACGGTCTCCCAGAAACCCCAGGTTGCAGATGTATAGGGAGGGGGCCCATAGCCCCTCCCCAGGGGCCGTTCCTGAGCGAGGAGCCCAGGCAGCCTCCAGAGGTGGGTGATTTGGAATCGGAACACATGGCTCTTCCCGGTATGTAATGAGCAGGGAGTGAGCTGATAGATATGCTAATTTCATTATTCATGTACATAATTACAATCTAGAAGTTGGCAGCTTTCTAGGTAATGACAGGAGGGAAGGGGAAATTTACCTAACTTTTGTAATATATGTGTGATATTATTTAACTCTTAAATTAAGATCAGGGATCTAATTCATTCCACAAGGCCCGTGGATGTGAGGCCCCGATGCTGAACTTCATCATACCTGTCCTCTGGGTAATCCTGCCTTCTTTCCACAGACATCTACCATGTCCCAAGCCTTGTGCCAGTTTGGAGCTTGCTAAAGCAATGGAAGCCCAGCCCCTGCCCCTGGCACCTCATAGTCCAGGACACAAGTAAAGCAAGGAGTCGACAGCGTGGGGCCAGAGGGGCAGGACGGGAGGATGCACCGGCCGCAGGGGGAGGGGAGAGAAAGGGCACAGAGGGAGCTGCCCACTTCACCCCAGGGAAGCACAGAGGAAGTCAGAGAGGGCTTCCTGGAGGAGGAGGAGGCATCTGCATTGGTCTTGAGTGGTGGTAGGGAATAGCCATTTGGGCCCAGAAGAGAGGAAAGGCATTTGAGATGGGTGGTGGGGAAAACAGCTTGGCCAGAGGTGGGACTGGGGCTGTTTTTGAGGACGGTGGGCAGGAAAAAATTATGGGAGGCAGGGCTGGCATGGAGTTCTGACTGTGGGTCTCTCCAGGTTCAAATCTTAAAACCGCTGCCGTGTTCAGCCTCACCTGGAGCCCCAGCTTGCTGGGGTCCATAGCCCCTCCTCGGCCGGGTCAGGGCAATGGGCAGAGGAGGGCTGTGTAGGCCCATTTGGTGCCTGCTGGCCCTTGATGGGGCTCCCAGCTGTAGGGAGCAGGGCTCAGGCAATGGGCAAGTTTGGGGCCTGGGCCTCTGGTGGGCCTGGGGCCCCTGTGGTCCCCAGCAGCCTGTGAACAAAGCCGGCTTTGGGCTTCTATGCAGCTGGATGTGGGGGTTTTGCAGAGAAGCCTGGGCCCGTTGGGGGTGTGAAATTCTTGATTAGGGCCGGCAGTGGCCTGCCCTCTCCCTGATGTTGCGCTTCCTGCCCCCTTCCCAGACTTGGGAGGGGGAGGGAACAGCTGCACAAACACAGGCTGGAGCAGGGAGGCAGCTGAGATGTGAGAGGCATCTGTCCAGCGGCCTGGCGCCCTGTGCTTATGCCCCACAGACACTTTCCTGGGAGCACACGCGTGTGCGGCACTTGTGATGTATGGTGTCGGCCCCTGGAGGGGAAGGGTTCCCGATGAGGATACACAAGCGGGCGTGTGTGGCATATATGCATGCTGGGTGTGTGGCTGTGTGTGTGGAACACGTGTTAGGGTGTGGGGTTATCAACCATGTGTGCACATGAGTGTTGAGCACGAACAGTGTAACTATGCATGCGTGGGTGTGTACGGGATGTATGCACACACATGTGTATGTACAAATGGGCAATTGTGCCGACATACATGGGAACATGTGTGAGGTGTGGCATGTTTGCACACGCATGGTTGTGTTGACACATGGGTATAAGAAGCCGACGTGGGTGGTTGTGTGGGCATGTGTCTAAGGCTGTGTGCATGTGCGTGTGCATGGGATGGTGACAGCATGTGTTCTACAAGGTGTGTGTGTGTGTGTGTGAGTATGTGTGTGAATGTGTATGTGTGCGCATGTGATTGCATTGGCCCATGTGTGCAGAGCATAAAGGTGTGTGTGTGCACATGTGGGTGATTGTGTTTTCTCTGTGTGACATTGTGCTGGCCTGTGTCTGTGTACGTATATATGGTGGGGTGTGTGTGTGTGTGTGTGTTTGTGATGCATTGAAAAGAGGGCTCATGTGTGATGTTGTGGTGAGGGACGGTCCAAGTCACGGCTCAGCCCTTGCCCTGGCCTGCAAGTGACAGCCACATGGAGCCTGCCCAGGTTGTGGGGTGCCCTTTGTTGCTGCCTCTGTCCAGCTGCCTGGCATCCTCCCCAAGGCCCCAGTTCCTCCCTCTGGCTAGTCCTGCGTGGCTGCGTTCCTCGGAAGGAATGGTTTGTTTTTCCTTTGAGTCTATCCTTCCATAATTGTTTCCATGTACTTCCCTTGATTCGTAGTTAGAAATCCATCCCCTTCCCACTCAGCTCCCAGCCCGGGGACTAGCTCAGTTCTGGGAATGCACAGGGAGGACCCAGCCACAGGGCAAGGAGGCCTGGCCCAGTGGTGGTGGTGGGGGCTATCATGCACCGGGCACCCGATAGGGTCACTGATCACCCCGTCAGCTGCCCTCCCAAGTCTTTCTTGAAAGCTAAGGCTTTTACACCATGTAAGAAACAAGAGGACCCTGGGATCCATTACTGTCCACAGAGCGGACAACTTGCCCAAGGCTCCCAGAACCTGGGCAGCTAACAGAGCAACCGGGAACCCAGATCTGACTTCCAGACCCATGCCGCAGCCTATCCACCACACCCACCGACCTATACCCGTTCCTGCCTGCCTTTCTCAATCGATCAGACCATCTTCTTTGGGAAAGTGGGGCTGCTAGAAGATTCAGGACAAGTCTGTGCATCTCCAGGTTAAAATGAAGACCAGGGGAAATTCATATGATTCCACTTTGCTCATCTCTCCAGATCCCCTCGTCGAGCCAGTAATGTATTCCCCCTTCTCGCTAACACACTTTTTAAAATGTTAATAGACTGTAAATTACTTTTCTTTTTATACTTCTTAAAATAAGCGTTTCCTCTTGTAGATGGCAAGACGATGCTGGAGTTACGGGCTTGGTTTTATTACCATCGAGATGAGATGGACTGGAGAGAGCTCATACAGCTTTTATAGGAACTATTTTATTTATAAGAATTTTCCTAATGTCAGATGGATGTGACATGCCTGGTTTCTTTCTGCCCGGTCTTGATAGAGGACGGGAAAGGAGCCCAGCCTGGCCTAGGTTGCATTTCTTCACCCTGGAAACTCTGCAACTGTAGAAGAGATTTGTTCTTTGGCCGTCCTCATCCACTAATCTTTCAGAGGCTACTTGTATACTTCTGGTGACGGGGAATTCACTCTCTAGCAGGCCAGTGGGTCTCCTATGAAAAGCACCAACTGCTTTCCTACACTAATGTCCACTGATTGGTCCTAACTCTGCTCTCTGGACCTAGAGAGAAGATCTCCCCGTGCACCTTGGGAGACTCCCAGGGATTTGAAGACAGCCACCATGAAGTTCTGGGTCTTCGTTGTGTTGCATAAAATAGCTTCATCGTTCTTTAAGTATTTTTCCATCACTTGCTTATTTCACCCACCCTCCAAAATGTATTCATTTTCACCAAGGTCAGAGAAAATCTTAGCTTCTCTGTACCAAGACCAGTATTTCCCACTAGCACTTCTGGGAGATCCCCATTCTGGCGATAACTGTAAGGATTTTGTGCTCACATGAACTTCGGGAAGGACAGGCTAAGGAAACCTAAGTAGGTATCTTTGCAGCAGGACTTATCAGAGCCTTGATATGTTTAATGTGCCCTGTGACTTTCCAAAGGCAGTTGAGGAAGCAGCATTATACAAACTCAAGTGACTGGAACCATGAGTTTCCAAAGGGCATTCCAAAGGGCATGAGTTTCCAAAGGGCATTCCTTGGGTATGTGTACCCAAGTGTTTGGAAATACTATTTTGGCATGGCTCTGGGGGATGGATAATGCCCACTAGGTCACAGAAAACCTGTGTATTGGTCCTGCCTTAGCAGTCCCCCACTGTGGGTTCTGTTCATTGTGGGTGTCTCATAATGGCGCGTTGGTGTTCGACCCAAGGATGTATTTGTCCCTGGATTCTTAGCAGGCCAATGTGTGCTTGGCCTCCTCCTCTGGGCTGTTTCTCATTATGTACAAAGAATAGGGTGAATCTGATAGCTTTTCAAGGTTACCTGAGCTTCTGGGAAGCTATAGTTTGGGGCAGACGGATTTGGGTCATGGGATGGTCACGTTAGAAAAGGAATTCCAGGGGACCCTGGATGGCTCAACCAGTTAAGCGTCTTTGGCTCAGGTCATGATCCCAGGGCTCCCTGCTCAGCAGGGAGTCTGCTTTTCCCTCTCCCTCTGACCGTATTCTTTCTCTCTCAAATAAATAGAATCTTAAAAGAAGAAAGAAAGAAAGAAAGGGAAAGAGGGAGGGAGGGAGGGAGGGAGAAAAGAAATCCCACTCTGTCATGTATTTATGGGAACTTTGCAATGACTTCAGCTCTCTGACCGTCAGACTCTTCATCTATGATCTGTGATCCATCTCAGTGCCTTCCCCACAGGGCAGCTGGAGCCCGAGACCTGGTACAGGAAAAACATTCAGGACACGCCCATGGCTCAGGACAGTGTTTTGAAGGCCTCATTGAGTGCCAGGTCCTCCTGAACATGCTCTCTCCAGGCCAAACTTGCTGCCTGGCCTCAATGTGCCAGGCCTGCCTGTGCCTCAGGGCTTTTGCACACACGGCCCTTCCTGTCTGCAACACCCTTTCAGGCTACACAGCCTCATGGCATATGGCAGGTGCTCAAAGAAACAATGTCTACACTAGCGCTGACACCTGCCCTTGTCCAGCCTCGAGGGGCCAGGCACTCCCTCCCACACATCCACCCCCAAGTCCCTATTAAAAAGCAGTTTCCTGGGGTCGGAGAATGTGAGCTGCGGACTTGCCAGCCATGCACCTTGACCTCCCAGCTCAGCTTTTTGGTGGCCCCATCAGCTTTTTGGAGGTCACATCAGCATAGCATACTGGCACTGTGATTGGGGCAGACTGCCGTCCTCTCCCCGGTTGCTCGGGGCGGGCCACCAACTTAATCAATCTTAAACAATTGGCCACAGGCTTGTTTCCTTAAAAGTGATGTTACCTCTAATTATCTCCGACAGGACGTGATGCAGCCTCCTTATTCTGCCTTTTCAGCTCATCAGAGCACGTGCGAGCACTGCAGCTGAGATAAATGAGTATCTTCTTTAAACCAACAGGCTGGAGAAGGTTGTCTGGATTTCCCTGGGCCAAGCTGTGTTTCCATAAGGCCAGTCCAAGGCATTTGCCAAGAAGGGGCAGCTTTTATGTCTGTGGAGGTCTCAGTTCACCAACATATCACCTGCCATCGGATTGTCGAAGCAATTGTGGAATGCAGGACATTCCACCAATTGTCTCATCTTTGGGTTGAGGGGGGGTGTTGGGCTTGAGCCCCCTGATCACCTGGGTGCAAATCCCAGCTTTTGAGCTGTGTGATTCTGGGCAAGTGGCTTACCTTCTCTGTGCCTCAGTTTTCTGGATTCCTCATATGCACAGTGGAGGCACTGGTTGTATCTCGTGGGTTACAGGTGCAACGGGGGCCAGCACGCCACACTGTCCTTTTTAGTGATGGTGGTGTCATGGATGGGGTGTGGAGGAGGGTTTCATGGAGGAGGAGTGTGGACTCCATCTCATTTGGGAGTCACAGTTCAAGTTAAACTTGTGATCTTTCTGGCTGATGCTCCTGGGAAATGAGTGAATCCAATCATCGTGGCAGAGAAACCCCGGAGTTCAAGAGACAGAACTTTCTGTTACCAGAAATGGTGAAGTAGGAAAAGCCTCCAGGAAATCATCTGTGCTTTTCAGATGGGGAAACCTGAGACCTTAAGCAGGGTAAGAACTTGCTCAAGGTCACACAGGGAGATGGTGGTAAATTTAGCAGAAACTCAAGGCTTAATGAAAATTGTCATAACAAAGAAGATGCGTCTATTGAGTTTTTCCTATGCATGGAGCGTGTCCCTTTGCCCAGTGTCATTTAATCCTGGCCAAGACTTTGTGAATGAAGTTAGTCTGAGGTCCATCCCCATTTCTCAGATGAGAAAACAGTGTCTCTGAGAGCTTGGCTTGGACTGTAAGTGTAGAGTCAGGATTGGAAGCCCATTGCCAGTGTGTCCAGTCCAGAGCTGATGTTCATATCCCTTTGTTCTCTAATGCGGGCTTGGAGACAGGGGATGAGACTGGAATGCTTTTTTTATTTTGCAATTCTCCAGGAAACCCTTTGCTTCCTTCAGGTTACTCTATGGGGGTTCCTGATATGTGGAGTGTGGCTGGTACCAGGTGGAAATGTCAACCTTCAGCACAGATAGCATCTCTGTCCCCTAGGGAGAGCTCTGCTGCCTGTGGGGGTCTCTCCTGACAAGCTGGGGAGCTCCCTGCCCCTTTAGCATGTGCTGGACCCACGGGGGTTTTTATCCCATGCAGGGTGCTTCCATAGCTCTGACACTCACGTGGCAGATTTCTGTTTGTCAACCTCATGGTGAAGAATTTCCTAGTTCCCACCTAACCATGACCCACAGCCACCCGGGTCAGGGCCTTTGCACCAATGGGGCCCTTAAGAACGATGGGTGTTGCCCCTGCCATTAGGTTTCAGAGCAGGGTACTGGGTGTGTGTTGGGGTGGAGCAGACTGTCCCCCAGAGAGAGGAGTGTGGTAGTGAAGATCAGTTTCTGCGGTTTCCATGATATTTCGATTTCTGGTGGGAGTGCCGGGATGCAGGCAAGGGATCTCCTGATCACGTCCTCATGCCTACTGTGCCTCCTCCAGCTCTGCCGTCCACACCTCTCCCTCCCCATCCCTCGAGCCCAGACACCCGCCTGTGGGTCACACTGACCTCTCTGTAAATCCCAGCCTCGGCAGAAGAGCGTCTCTGAATCACTGAGCAGGCATTGGTTTATTGAGCAAGAGGGACCCTTGACGTCAGGCGTAGAATGTTCTTGGGGGAAAGCACTTCATTCCCAGGCCACGAGTTGCTCAGCTGGGCAGAGAGTTAGACATGTGTCCTGCCTCACTGTCTCCGGGGGCCTGCAGGACGCCACCCCCGGGAGGAGGAGGTCGTGTGTGCATGTCTGGCTTCTGGGGTCTGGGCAATGGGACGGCTCAAAGAGCACTGGACTTAGAGTCCTGTGCTTAGAGAGAGTAATGGTAATAAAAATAATAGAATGCCTGTTTGTGCTCAAGTGCTCACTGTGTCAGCGCGACGGAAGCCTCTGGGGCACAGCCCTTTGAAGAAGGAATTCTCTACTGTGCCTGTTTTGCAGAAGGGGAAATTAGGCTTACTTAGGAAGGTAGGATGCACGTGACGGGTCCCCCAACCCCACAGAAGTGCAGGAGCCATCAGAGCCCAGGCCTGTCTGGGTCAAGTCCATGGTTTTCAGCCATGTGGTTGCCCATCCTTGGTCTGTCTCAAGCTTTGACGAGGACTGAGTGACCTTGGGCAAGTCACCGGCCCCTCCGGTTTCCCCCTTGAACACTGAGGGTGAGGGTGCTGGAGCAAACCCGTGCCTCAGGGCAGCCCCCTGTGTGGGGCACATAGTGGGTATGTGGCTTTCTGCGTGCCTCAGTTTACCTCCACGCATTCACACCCCGTGGGCTTCCCACTCCTGTGCCAATAGGGCAGGTGCGTGTGTGAATAAATATTTCAGTGTGTGTGGGATTCGTGCATGTGGGACTCGCCCCCAGCTGCTAAGTAAGAAGGTCCGAGAGGGCTGGCAACGCCCAGTCAATCCTCATCACACACCTGCTCCTGGCATGGTGCCTAGCACACAGTGGGTCTGCACAAAGCACTTGTTGAATGACTGAGGGATTGTCTGCACTCAGGCCTGGGTGTGACTCTTCCCATGAGTCCACATGGGAAGATATAAGCACTTGCATGTGTGCAGCACAGACACACATGTGGAGTCTGAGGTGTAAGTGGCATGTGCACTGGTGAGCTCCCATCCTTGCGTGACTTCGCACCTGCTTGTGCATATATATACAACCCTCCCACAAGACCAAGGGAAGTATTCTCTGCCTCGGTGTGAGCTGGGTGAGTATCACCCAGAGGGGTCAGTGGAAAATGTTCAGGAGCAGGGCCGGGGGGCTCTGTGGTTCCATGGATCTGAGTGAGGCTCCCAGCTCTGCCATGTGCTTGCTGTGTGAACTTGACCCATGACTTTCCCTCTCTGAGCCTTCGTTTCCTCTTCTATAACACATGTGTCATCTCCATACCTCCCATGCACAGGTGCTGGGGAGTCACTGAGATGATATCCATAGACTATGTCACCTAATGATTGGTACATAGTAGGAGCGCAATTCAGAGATGTTTTCATAAGTCCCGTTTGAGGCAGTTAGGTGTTTCAGTCGGTTAAGCATCTGCCTTCAGCTCAGGCCATGATCTTGGGGTCCTGGGACCAAGTCCCACTTTGGTTCCCAGCTCAGTGGGGACCTGGCTTCTGCCTCTCCCTCTATCCCTCCCCACCCAGGCTCATGCTTTCTCTCTCTCTCTCTCTCTCTTTCAAATAAATAAGTAAAATCTTAATATTTTTTTAAAGTCCTGTTTACCACCCAAATTTGGGGCTGGGTCCCTCAAGGTTCCAGGTTAGAAAACGAATTTGCAGGTCTGCTCTGTTCGTTCATACAACAGATATTAATTGGGAACTTACGTGTAGCCTACGACGTTAGGCATTGGATGCGGCTGGGGGCAGTGATTAAAAAGGACAGGGTCCCTGTACTCATGGAGCTCACAGTCTCATAGAGGAGATAGGCATGAGCTGATGTACTGCATTGGTAGTAATTCAGCCACACAGGGGTTGGTCTGGGGAGGAGCTGAAAATGATGGGAACGGGGGCAAAGTTGCAGATGACAGCAGGTCTTCCCTGAGGAAATGGTGCTCTGTCTGAGTCTATAGGTTGAATCAGATGTCCATAAGTGAGAAGGGGGCTGGAAAAACATTGCAGCCAGTAGGAAGAGCAGGTGCAAAGGCCCTGTGGTGGCCAGAAGTGTGAGAAAGGCAACTCCTGGGAGGGGGAATTCCATGTGTCTAGAAGGAGGGGCAGTGTGGGTAAGGGGGGCTGGCAGGGGCAAACCCTTGTAGCTTCAGTGGGGTTTTGGCCTTTTATTCTAAGATCCCAGAAGCCATGGAAGATTTAAAGAGGGATATAACAGACTCAGATCTGGGTTTTTTAAAGCTCCCCCTGGCTTCCCCAAACCTGGGTGGACAGTGGCTTCCAGATGGGGAGTGCATACAGCTCATCTTTCTTTGTCAAGTGGTTCTGCTCAGGGCACCCCCAAGGGAAGGCCAGGGCCTGCATGGCCTGTTGGGAGGCAGGGAGATGGGAGGCCCCCTCACCCCCAAGCTGGTGGGCTCATTTACATGATCCCAGCTTAATTCTCCCCGGGTATGCAAATGTATGCAAACCACAATCCAGGAGAGGCAAAAATAGCAGGGCGCATTAGCATCTCCCACAGGAATATTGTTTTATGCAAACGATGTGTTCGGGGCCTGCTGAGTGGGCGGAAAAAGAAGGTGCTGGACTGGGGGTTCCAGTGAACTGGCCAGGCCTGGGGCCTGAGGAGGGCTCCAGTGGGTGGAGCAGGGCCTGGGCTGCCCGGTGTCCAGGGGCCAGGGAGGGTCTCCTGGGTGGGAGGACCCCTAACCCACGGCCTCCACCCTCTGACTGGCTCATCCGCTACCCTCCCTTCCTCCTCCTCCGCTTTTTCTACGATCCCACCTTCCTCTTTGCCTCTCTCTGATCTTTCTGGTCCTTTTTTTCTCATCTCAGTTGCCTCCAGCCCTTCCTTCTCTGTGGCTTCTGTCTGCCTGACCTCCTGGTCCTGCTCCCCTGAGAACTGGACGACGGCCTTCTCTTGGTGCCTGTCTCATGCCGAGTTTCCATCTGCAACACATCTCTCTGTGTCTGTGTCCACGTCCCCTTGTCACTGTCTGTCCCTGAGACTTCCTGTGTCTCCTAGTCTCTGTCTCTCCATCTCTCTCCCCTCTGTCTGTCTGTCTGTCTGTCCCTGGATATGCCTTTTTCCTTGCCCTTGTCTTTCTGGCTCTGTGGGTCCCTCTCTGTTTTGGTTGGTTTTGTTTTCATTTGTCTCTCTCTATCTCTTGTCCTATTTCTGTCACCACTTCTGGATGGTCCCTGGTCTCTCACTTCATTATCTTTTGGTTGCTTTTTCTCTGTTGTCCCTTACTGCAAGACTCCCTCCTCATCCTAGCCTCCTAGCCTCTCTCCCCCACCCTCTGCCTTCAGGGGATCCTGGAGACCATTCTGGAACCTGCAGTAATATCCTCCATTGCTCAGGTCTGGACCAGGATCTACTGGGCCATGTGGAGAGGTTTCTGGGAACCCTCTACACCCTCGACATTCCAGTGGACACCCAGGACCCCGATTGTAGCCCAGTCCAGCCAGCTCTGGGTTTAGAGAAGGAGCTGGGTCCCCCCAGATCCCTAGAAGGCTAGGTCTGGCCTTGGTCCAGCAGTGCTGATCTGGAGTTGGGGTGTTGGAGAGACAGAGCAGCAATCAGCCACATCCTCCCTGGGCGGGAATATGTCCTGACAGCAGACAAGCTGTGGCCATATGACCTCTACAAAGGACCTCCTTTCTCTGAGTCTCTACTTCCCACTCTTTAAAATGGGTTGATCCTGGAGTCCAAGCCTTAACTTGTGGCCCTGGCCTGATGCCCGATGTTGCACTTGGTGAATATTATTTACTGCTGTTAGGATGACCATTGTTCCTGTATTTCCACTTAAACTCCCCGTGCCTCAGTGTCCTCATGGGGAGAATATTTCTCATATCATGGGGACAAACTGGATGAGATAGTTGCCCACTTGGCACATAGTAGGTGCTTCGCAAGAGGCCCATTTTTTGTCTTCCTTCTCAGGCTAGCTGTGTGACTAGCAAGGCGTGCCAACCCCTCTCTGGGCCTCAGTTTCTCACCTGGGATGAGATCAGAGCCACCCCTTCAGTCTTGGTTTTGTCTCTTCTGAGGTCTCTGGGCCAAACTAGAGGAGAATGGGGTCCCCAGGTGGGTGGCTGCTTGTTGGCGGCGACTCCACAGTGCCACCAAGTGGTCACCAGGCCACCCTGGGGCAGGCTCCGGATCTTGGGCTAGGGGCAGAGGTGGGCCTGACCTCTGTGACCTTGTCAGAGCCCCAGGCCCAGTACACACAGGGGAGGAGACCTGACTAAGGGCACAGGGCCAGGAGTGTAGAGGGCAAGTCCAGAGTTCTGGCCTGTGGTCCTGCCTCAGACTTGCTGGGTGACCTTAGGTCAGTGCCTTCCTGTCTCTGAGCCATAACTTCCGCCCTATAGCCCACTAGCGCTGAGGCTACCTTGGGCAGCCCTGTCCCCCATCCCTGTGGCTGGTCCAAGGCTACATTACATTCATAGTTCACAATTTTCTGAGGCTCCTACAACAGTGATAATGATCATAGTAACTGATCATCGGTGATGAGAGTTTATTCTAGGTCAGGTCTTGCACGAAGCATTTGATCTGCTCCAGCTAATTTAATGAACATGGGGCAGAACTTTCTACCTACATTTTACAAAAATTAACTCATTGAATCCTCACAGCAAAGTGGGGCTCAGAGAGAATTGACTTTGTTGTCATTAAATTCACTTTCTATGTTTTTGTTGAGCACCTACTATGTGCTAGGCACTCAGTTCCCTGCTGGCACCCAGGGTGAACAGCACTAATACAGTAGCATCTTGTGTGGGTTTACATTTTATTGGGGAAACACACAGTAAGGAAGAAGACACCACTGAATATAAAGTTGGGAAAACATTATAAGAGATCTAAAGGAAAACAATAGGGAGCCATGAGAGAGAAGATGGAGGAAGGCAGTGTAATCAAGGAAGACAACCTGGGAAGGAGAAGTTTAAGCTGAGGTCCACAGGAGGATTAGGAGCTTACAAAGCATGGAGGCCAGGGAAACAGTCTGTACAAAGGTCCTGGAGTAGCCATAAGCTTGTCCCATTGAGAAACATATAGGAGGTCTATGATGATTGTCAAACCCAGGACCCCATTTGTACCAGATTTCAGTGGGCAGTGAAGTTTATATCAGAGGTTCTTTGACTCTGAGATCTCCAGGGGGCTTTGAAGAAAAATCTATGCTTGGGCCTGTCCCTGGGTAATCCCATCAAGCCTTTTGGAAGCGGGGCTGGCTCAGGTAATTATTTTAATGTTCTAGAATTTTCCAATGGACAGATTGGGTGGTGGGGTTCCTTAGACTCCAAGGCCAAGGTCTTTTTTTTTTTTTTTTTTCCCCAAGGCCAAGGTCTTGCTAAACTTTCCTGACCCAGGGGCTAGCGTCTGTGCAGGGGAAGAGTATTTCTTTTGAAGATAACATTTACCAATAATTTTCCCTTTAGTGGGCTCAGATCTGCCCCTTAGAAAGGTTTGCATATGGAGTCCTGGCTTCTCTCACAGAACCCATGTGATAATGGTACAAATAAGCCAACCATAGGGCCTCCAGGGATATTATTATACCATAGTAACCCCCAAACGTGAAAAATTCCCCGAAGTTCTCCCCAAATAAGGCAGCCTTAGACATACCCCTCTGAGCTGGGCACAGGAACATCTATCTCTGGCCGTTGCTGGTCCCCAGAGGATTGCCTTGCTGGAGGCTCGGGTCCCATTGGGGTTGGGGGGATAGTGCTGGGATGGATTAGCAACATCTCCCCTGGAGGTAGTCTGGGGAATCTGAGTAGTGACTGCTGGTTTATGCTACCTACACTCAGGCCTAACACAAGCCCGATCCATCCCTTGCTAGTTGCGTGGCCGGGTAAGGCATGAATTCTTAGTGTGCTGTGTTCCCATCTGTAAAGTGGTTTCGGTGATTATATTAGTCTGCTGTGGCTACCTTAACAAAGTACCACAGCTGGTAAGGGGGTGGGGTGGGGTGGGGGGTGGGCTGGAACAACCAGAATGTATTTCTTACAGTTGAAGAGACCGGAAGTCCAAGACCAAGGTGTTGGCAAGGTTGGTTTCTTCTGATGTTTCTCCCGTTAGCTTGTAGATGGCCACCTTCCCCTTCTGTCTTCACATGGTCTTTCCCCTGAGGGTGTGTCTAAGTGTCTCACCTTATAAGGACACTAGCCTATTGGATTAGGGTCACCCAAATGACCTCTCTGTACCTTCATTACCTCTTTAAAACCCCAGTCTCCAGATACAGTCACATTCTGAGGTTCCAAGGCTTAGGATTTAAGCTTAATAGGAAAATGAGTTTTGGGAGGATATAGTATGAATTAAGTAGGGGAAGGGGAGATGATTTGGCCCATAGCAATGATGGAGCATTTGCCTTGCAGGCGAGGTGGAGATCCTTCCAGAACTGTTCATCCACCAGTGGCTAACATCTCAGGAGTGATGGCACTGCATCGGGCACCCTGCTGGGTCTTGCAGTTGTCTGTCCCCACAGAACAGACTGTCCCAACACTTAGAAGCTTAAACCAATGATTCTCAGTTTGCCCATAGATGCGTTTTGTGAGCTGGGGGAACTGCATGTACATGGACATGTCCTCTCTCTGTGATCTGGGCTTCCTCACAACATGGTGGCCAGATTCTCAGAGTGAATATCCAGAAAGGGGCACCGGGACAAAGTCACCTCACCTTTCATGATCCTGCTTTGGAAGTCATGAGGTAGCTCTCATTTAAGCCTGTGCAGTTGCAAAGGGAGGGGAATTAGCCCTGACCCCTGTTGGCAAGCTTCTGAAAATGTTGCTGCTGTCATTTTTGGGAAAGCCAGTTTGCTCCAGTTGCAGATAAAGCAGATGAGACTCAAAAAGGGAAAGGCTTCGTCTGCCCAGGTCACACAGCACTGGATAGCCACCCTTCATCATCCTGGAGAGCCCCTTGGAATGCATCCACAGCCCCGAGGGGAGGGGCAGCAAGCCATCCTACCCCCAGCCCCACACAGAGGCCTGTGGCTGAGCCTCCATCTGGCTTGTGGGGTGGGTTTGTCACTGGGAGGAAAGTAACTGATTTTCTGCTTATTTTTTCTCAGCTCCTTATTCACATGTTGCCCAGGGAGTAATCAGGGCTCAGTGGCCCTCCTGGCTTATTAATTCATCCAAGACGCTCCCTCTTCTCTCCCTCCTCTCCCCCTCCCCTAGTTCTCCTGCGATAGTTTCTCCCTGGTTCTCTTTATCCCTCCCTCTCTCTCCCTGACTCTGCATCCCTCCATCTCCCTCCTCTACCAGCATCTAGTGTTTGTATGTCGGCTTCCCCAGCCACCCCTGCCACTGACACCCTGCATTTCATTTCTGCCCCCTCAAAGGCATCACCCTCAGGGGAAACTGGCTGCTTAGTGCCTGGACATGTTTGCTCAGCAAGCCCAACTTGCCCCAACTTTCAACCCACCCTCCCGCCTCCAGGAAGGAAGCTGGGAAGGAATGTGTCAGCCGCCTTTCTGGCTTATTTTAAAAAAAGTTATTTTGGGGGGCCCCTGGGTGGCTCAGTTCATTAAGTGTCTGACTCTTGATTTCGGCTCAGGTCAAGATCTCAAGATCGTGAGATTGAGCCCCTTGCTGGGCACTGTGAGGGTTGTGGAGCAAGGTTAAGATTCTCTCTCTCCCCCTCTAGCTGCCTTCCCCCATCCCTCTCTCTCTCTCTCTCTCAAAAAAAAAAAATTAAATTGACAGGGAATTCAGATGACATTGAACTTACTATTTGAAAGTGAATACCTCAGTGACTTTCAGAGCATTCACAATGTTGTGCAACTGGTACCTCTACCTCCTTCCAAAATGTTCCCATCACTCCGTCACCCATTAGCGGTTACTTTCCACTCCTAGTATCCACTAACCTCCATGCTTTTTCTTTGGGTTTCCCTATTTAGCACATTTCATGGAAATGGAATCATACTATACGTGACCTTTGGCTTCTGGCTTCTCTCATTCAGCATTACATTTGCAAGAGTCATCCCTATTGTAGCAGGTGTCAGCCCTTCATTCATTTGTATGGCTGGATAATATTCCCTCCTATGGATAGACCACAATTTATTTATCCATTCATCCATTCATCCATGGATGGACATTTGGATTGTTTCCACATTTGACTATTGGGAATAATGGTGCTATGAACACATGTGTCAATTTCAAGTTTGACTCTTTGAGTAACTGCCACAATACCTTACTGTTCTACCGTGCATAACTTGATAGGAATGTCTTTAAAGGAATCACATTGGTATCCTGAAACTTTCTGTCCACCGTCAGTGTCCTATGCACTTATCCCAAGGGTATGTCTGTAGTAGTAGGAAGGTCTGGAAGGTCAAGATTCTTTCAGCTCTCCATCCATCCATCCATCCATCCACCCATCCATCCATCTATTGATGCAACCATCCATTGACTAATTCATTGATTCAACATTTAACCAGCACCCACCATGCCAGGCCCTGTGCTGGGCATTGGAGAGAGATGAATAAGATAGAGTCCATACTCACAAGGGGCGCACAATTTGGGGGTGGGATAAACAGTCACATATATAAGCACTTAGGAAAGAGTGATATAGTCCCACATGGAGTCTGTTTAAGGTGCTACAGAAGCACTGAGGAAGGGCAAGGCAAGGCTGCCTAGAAATGCAATGCAAGTCTTTGCAGATGGGCACCTCTTTGAGCAGGGTATTGAAGGATGATTAGGAGTTCTTTCTGCAGCAAAAGCAGGGAGGCATACTCCGAGACCTAGGAAACAGAGTGAACCAAGTTGGAGGCTCTGAAATTATGTTGAGTCATAGGTGTGGCTGGAGCACAAGGTAAATCAGGTGGAAATAATACTGAAATGGTTGGTATGGTGCTATAAAATAATCAAAGCTTATTAATGATGTGCTAAGGAATCTGAGTTCTTACCTGTGGGTGGCGGGGAGCCATTAAAAGAGTGAAACCTGAGTGATTAGAGGTGATAAATGTAGCTTTATTTCTCTGTCTATAAAATGGAAGACATGCAGTAGCTTGTATCCGTCAGGATAAACGAGGTTATCCTGAAGTAACAAATATCCCCTCATGTCAGTGATATGAAACAACATGTTTTGTTTCTAGCTCACATTGCTTGTTCTCTGCAGGTTGGCTGGGGGATCTGCTACACATTTCTATTACTTGTCACTTACAGTATTGGTGGGTGGAATAGTCACCTTCTGGAGCACAGCTGATCACTAAGGCAGAGGGGAAAAAGAGAAGAGGACCACAGTCCTAAAGCTTCCATGCATGAAGGCCACATAATACCAGAGCCAGCCCTGTAGTCACACCATGTGTGAAAGGATGGGCAGCTCTTCTATGGGCACTGCTTGAGGAGATGGCAAGACATTTGAGGTGGCTAACATGAGTGACCATCATATCGGTCCTCTCTGGGGTCCTTATACACTCATGGAAACAGAATTTTTTTGCTTAGGGTTGTTCTCTGCACCATTAGTGGCAATAGCTTAAAGTTGGAAACAACCAATACGTCCATTAATGGGGGATTCATTAAATGTTCCTGTGGGCACACTTCGAAATATCACACAGCTGTTTAGAAAAAACTGTAATAGATTTTTTATTTGTTAAAATGGGGGGAAATGCCCCCAATATATTGTGAATTTAAAGAAAAAGTTCCTTCAAGGTGCAGAAGATAGAGCCTGGAATGATTCGATTTATTTTAAAAAGATAAACATATATGTATAAGATATATATAGTATGTATGATAAACATATCTCTCTATATATCTATATCTATATATATAGATATAGATAGATAGATAGATAGATGATAATGCACAAATTCTGGAACGATAAAGGGACAGAGCAAGGACTTTGCTATTCTATTCAATTCTGTATTCCCAGAGCCCTGCACATAGTAGGTGTTCAAAAAAATTTGTCAGATGGACAAATTAATATTTTTAAGGAGAGGGATTTGACTGTTTACTTTTATGCCCTTTGGTGCGGTTAGATTCGTTTTAATCACATGTGAATAAAACATCGATTTTTTTTTTTTTTTAAGATGAGCTAATTTCATTTTCTGATCTTCCTGGCACATTGGTTCTGTGAAGAAGAGATTTGAGGGTCACATTTCTCTGAAGACGCACAAAGAGCGGTAAATAAGTGACACTTCAAAAAATCAGGAGGAAAACTGCCATGTCAGTCCTATTAAAAAAAAAAAAAAATCCTGAAAAACAAACGAGGGTGTTCCTGCTAGCGGTTTCCGGTGCTGTGGGATATTAGTCTTGCGAGTCGCTCGACAAGGCCTCCCTCGCTCGCCTCCTGGAACGAGCCTGCCACAGGAGATGGATCACTTCGGAGGTCCCCCGGCAATCCGCACTGCATGGGGGTACAGTTAGCGGAATCTGTCTCCGCGTCCCACGAAGGAACAGCGCCCAGCATCTGCCCGGCCTTCCGCCGTGATCTGCAATATAGATCATTTTCTTCTTATTTGTTTTAATTGCTTATGTGCTCATTCCTTGCCACCTCCCCCATCCCCAACATCAGAAACTTGCTTCTCTGGAAGAATGATGTTCTTGTTGGGAAGGGGGGTGGGGGAGAAGGAGCTCAGCTTCGCTGAATCATGGGAGCAGTTGTACAGTGCGGGTGATGAGGTGCGGTGTCTGGGGTGAGTGTCAAGAAATGGAGACTGACAGCCGAGGAAACCATCCCCTCCATCCTGGCAAAAGCCGAAAGACCTTGCCCTGACCATACAGCCCTATGGAAGTGTCCACAGAGTTCAAATCCTGACCCTGCCTTGGCCCACAGACTCCATGACTCTGGCTGGCCTCACTCTTCTCATCTGAAAAATGGCCAAGAAGAGTCATAACTACTTCCTCAGATTTGGGAACACTTAGGGAGATGGAGATGGTAAACTGAGCCTTGAAATGTGTTCCATGTGAGTATTTTTATTTAATTGTAAAGCCACGTTCACAGAGACTGGCCGCAGATGGAAGGAAGGCTTTAGGGCAGAAAGCAAGTATCCCATCCTGGAAGATTTATATTCAGAAAGCCATCAGCCAGCTCTCTCCGGCCTGATGGATGAGCTTCTGGAAGTGGAAATAATATTGAAACTCAAAGCATCTTTCTAAAACTTGAGTTTCAGTGGAAATAGACAAAATGAACATTTACTGTGGGGCCGGCGTGTCAGGTAGAGAGCGACTTGCTTGTGTACCATGGGCTGCAAACCATCCGTCTGCTTTTGTAGGATCTGGGAGCTAAAAATAAGTTTTACATTTCTAAATCATTGAAAAAAAAATTCAAAGAAGAATAGTACTCTGTGACACATAAAGATTCTATGAAATTCAAATTTCAGGGTCCATATATAAAGTTTTATTGGAATTCAGCCACGCCCATTCATTTACACTTTGTCTATGGCTGCTTTGGGCTCTAGCCGCAGAGCTGAGTGTCTGTGACAGAGACCACCTGGCTGGCAGATCCGAAAAAATTTATTATCTGGCCCTTTACTGAAAAAGTTTCTGACCTCGGGTGTCTATCCCTGTCCTGAAGGCTCAGAGGCACTCTGTGAGTCTTGGTTATTCTTATTGACCCATTTCAGAGGTGAGTCAACTGAGGCTTTGAGAAGCTAAGTTATTTGGCCCTGGGACCGCAGGGAAGGATTGTTATCTGCATTTTACAGATGAGGAGACCGAGGCCTTGCAGGGGATAAAGTCATTTGCTCAAGGTTATTCAAGGAGTGCATTAATGACAGGTGGGCACTAGAATCTTGCTCTTAGGACTGGGGCTGTATTCCGCTTCCCCCCCCACCCCCCGCCCACCTCTCCATCAGAGGACTCAGAGGTGAGTACCAAAGAAGGGACTATCTCAGAAGCTGGCTGAGTCCCCGCCCCCCTCTCCACCCAGAGGCCAGATGACCCTGTAGGCATCTACAGGGTACAGGGGTACAGGTGGTGGGTACAGGTGGTGGGAGTGCAACCAGCCTTCCAGGAGCCTGCAGGAGGATGATCAGGATGCTCCTGGCTGCTTTCCAGTTCCTTCCATGGACTCACCATCTCCCCCACACCCATGTTATCTGCCCACTGTTCCTCTGAGGGAAGCAGGTGCAACTGGGATGCTTGGAACACGTGTTCTTGGCACCACTTGGCAAATACCTAACTGCTTGTGTCATAAGTTACATCCTCCAAACACAGGCTCTAAAAAGACAACCCTTCCCCTGGGAGGGACTGCATCATACTTTTGGCCTTAAAACCGTTTTCCTTCAGGGTCGGCCTAAATGCCCGTGGAGAGGGGCTTGGCTTGGGGCCCCCACACACGGAGACATGGCGCTGCCGGGGACGTGCGGAGGTGAGAAGGCTGAACAATCTGGAGACATGCCGATGCTTGTTAGAGAATATTGATGCCAGTTTTCTGGGAACTGTAGCCAGCTTGGATTCATGACTTGACATGTGGCACAGGGACTTGGCGAGGGGCACAAGCAGGCCTCAGGGTCAGGCAGACAGGCCGTGAGTATGGACTCTGTCCTTGAGCCACTGACCTTCTCCTCTTCAGCCTCCTCAGTTTTGTGACCTATAAAATGGGGATATTGTGAGTGCCGTCCTCACAGTTGGTGGTCCTTATCTGCAATAATGTATATAAATATTTAGTACAGTCACTTTGTCTAAAAAGAATAAAAAGTGAAAGCATGGCATTTGTTGGTGAAGATGGAGAACTACCAGTTCAAGCCAACGTAGGCATTTTTAGGTCTGGTAACAGTGGCCCAGAGAGGGTGAGCAACTAGCTCCAGGTCACACAGCAAGGGAAGGGGAAGGTGGGAACAAAGACCTAGGGCAGCTCTGAACCCATTTCTACCAGATCTTATTTTGTCCTAAGTACCACAGAGGCTTCAGGAAGAAATGCCCACAGGAAGCAAGAGCCTCCAGCCTGAGACCTGGTTCAGGCTGGAGTGCTGTTACAGGCCTGTCATCTACCTTGTGATTTTAGAGGCATACTCACTGAGTGTCACATGTCAGGCCCCACGTGGAGCACCTTTCTCGCACTGTTTCCTTTCATCCCATGGCAGCCTTTGCTGGAATCTGGCCCTATGCCCTCTGCTCAACCTCCAAGCTCTGCACAAGTACCTGTTGACAGAAGAGCTCCCACCCTGAAGACTTTCTGAGCCCTGGAGTACAGGCCAGAGACTGAGGCATGGGGGGATGAGGCACAGAGCTGGTTCCTGGTATGTCTGACACCAGAAAAAATCCCAGGGAGGTCTCCCAGGCTGGGGACATCCAGACACGCAGGCCCATGATGATGAGGAGGGATGGCATCCATGAACATGCTTCCCAAAGGGGAGGAACTTTAACAAAAAGCAAGAGGAGCTTGCACAAACAAAAAAATGCCATTTCCCCATCTTTAGATTGGTTTTGGGGAGGTCCTACTATAGAATGAATAATTTGCTTTGCAAAATCCAAGCAGAGGTCCCTCTGTTCTGGGGCCTGCATTGATATGCTAATGGAGAAGCCCAAGGGATGACCTCCTGGGTCTCCTTTCTCCTCCATTTGTGGAGGCATCTTTGTGCTGTTCTATGTGTTCTCTGCATGAGTGACAGAGAGAGACAGGAAGAGAGTGCACTAGCATGGAGCCATGTGCAGGTGTCCCTCCACTCCCCACAGGAGTTCTGAGAACCTGACTGTATGTGATATGCCTATAGGGGACCAAGGGATGGGAGAGAAACAGTTGCCTTCCAGAGATAAGAATGTCCTTTCAATAGCAGAAAAACCACTTGTGGTGTACAGGGACTATATCCCTTTCCATCTACTTACCCAGCTAGCTGCTCTCCTACTCACTCACCCGTTCATTCATGCACCCCTCAACCTACATGTCTGCTACCATCTACCACCCATCCAACTCATTCATCCATCCATCCATCCCACCCACCGTCTACCCATCCCCCAACCCAACCATCAACTACCCATCCAATTCATCCATCCATCCACCATCCACCCATCCACCCATCCACCCATCCACCCATCCACCCATCCATCCATCCATCCATCCATCCATCTACCCACCCACCATTCACCCACCACCCACTCATCCACCCACCCACCCACCCATCCTTTCATCCACCATCTACTCATCCGCCCATCCATCCATCCATTTGTCCATCTACACACCCATTTGCCCACCATCTTCATCCATCTACCTTTCCTTCATTCCATCCATCCACTCATTCTCCCACCCACCCATTCTCCTCTCTGTCTATCCACTTCATTCACTCATCCATCCCCCTACCCCAATTTGCTTACTACACACCAGAGTTTGCAAGGTGACCATTGGCATGGCTTTTCCCATTTTATAAATGAAGAAAACACCATCCAAGTAGAATTACAGAGAACTCAGAATCTGAGGTCAGATGGAACTGGGTTTAAATTCTGGCTCTTCCTTTGACTGCCGTTGCCATTGCCAAAGTGACTAATGCCTCTGAGTTGCTTTGCTATGTAAATGTGAGCTGGTAATGGTACCCATCTATCTATACCTGGTACAAGAAAGACATGAGCTGTCACCTGTAAAGTGCCAGGCATAAGGTCCAGCATGGAGAACGTGCTCGATATATGCTTTCTCGAATTATGTGTTGAGCACTTACTGTGTTCCAAGAGATGCTTTACATGTACTCTCTCATCCTGTAGCCTTAGGGCTGATATAAGTCTCTCCTCTTCTATAGCTGAAGAGACTGTGTCTCTGAGAGGTTAAGGGGAAGAGTGGAGCCCTGGACCCAAACCAGGTTCATGGGTCTTCAAATTCCACTTTTCTCGTACTCTACCACTTGGATGCTGGCTCTTGCTCTACCACAAGTACATGATGTGCCTGAATCTGTTTCCCCTTATGTACTATGAAGGGGTAGACTAAAAGATTTCTAAGGCCTCACTCTGCTTAGAGTGAGAAGACATCCATTCAGCACAGATCTGTGGCTGCCCCATTCCAGGAGAACTCTGACCTTTGAGGCTCAGCTCTGTACTTCCCCACCCCTTGGAGCAATGGCTCCCAGAAGAGGTTATGGAGATGGTCATACCTGGTTTAATTACCATTGCTGTCTCTCCCTACCTGAGCAACCACGGGGGAAATTGTCTCACCTCATGAAACTCAGTTTCGTAACCTATAACATGGGGTAAGAAGGGCTTTCACTGCGTCAGGTTGCCATGAAATCCAACAAGACAATGTTTATAAACTTATTAGAAAGGATGCTATAGGCAGAAGGAGGGGAGTAAGCAAAAGCTAGGGGCCATCCCCTATCTGCAAGATCATTAATTTACTCAACTAACATTTACTGAGCCCCTACTCTGTGCCTGGCTGTGGGCTAAGCACTAGGAATGTAGAGGTGACTGAAATTAACAAGGAGCTTACTTTCTGTCAGAAGGGAAAAAAATAGCCAAGCCCATAAGTAGATGAACAAATTACTTTCAAGAGGAGATAAATTTGGGGAAGAATGTAGAACAGGTTAATGGATAGCCCGGGTGCAGGCAGCATTAGAATGGTGAGGGGAGAAGACCTCCATGAGGAGGTGTCATTTGAGATGAGAACTAAGTAATAAGAAGAACCACCTCAAGGTGTATAGGGAACATGGTTTCAGGCAGAGGGAACAGCAAGTGCAAAGGCCCTGTGGTAGGAGTAGCCTGCTGGGAAACTTGAATGGGGTATCAAGGACCTTGCCAACCTTCCATGCAGGGCATCTTCATGTGGCTTCCATCACAATGGTCCTGTAACAAATTAAGGGGCATCTTTTCTGCTACCTGGGAGAGCGGGAGCCTGCTAATTCTTTCTTATAATTCTTCCTTATTTTAATGATCTGCGTTTCAAAATTATGTCCCACCATCCCAAGGCCTCTGGGTACTAGGTATATTTCTCCAAATCCCAATAAATAAATACAGTAAATCCATGTGCTTTCAGGGATTTTTATGGGCCAGCCTGCCAGGGAAATGGGCCGGTTGCCTCGGAGGGCCGAGCCAAGGGAGCTGGTGAGGTAATTAGCTACTGAGTTATGGGGGCCACTTGAAGTCTAATTATTGAGAGATCTGAGGGGCCTGCCTCATTTGGGTCCATATTTACATGGCCCCAGGCAGGCTCTGCAGGGCACGTCTCCTCAGAGGTGCAGACACAGAAGCTACTGGCTGGTCTCAAGGAAGGTGTACTTGGAAAAGCCCAGAGGGACACCTAGAATGGAGTGTGTCTGAGCCAGGGCAGCTGAGCCTCCTTGGGGAGCCATCTTCATTCTTCTGGAAAGCTCCTACAGCCCTAGGGTGGGCTCTGCTGCCGCTTCATGCCTCTGGTTCAAGGCCACCGTGATTACCTACTTGTTCACAAGACTCACTTCCTGAGTAGTCTTCCTTCATTCACTCACTCATTCATTCACTCAGTAAAGAGATCAGGGCACTCATCATACAGTGTTTGATATAAGGCTTTGGGAGGTGAAAGACACTCATTGAGTTGAATGCTTGACAAACTGTTGGTGCAAAACACAGATTTGTTGTAAGAATGCCACTGTGCTGTCTCAATGACCTAACACCTTGCCCAGCACATCACCTAAATTATAGGCTATTTAGGTGTAGATTGTGTGTGTGTGTGTGTGTGTATGTGTATGTGTGTGCGCGCGCGCGCCTGCGGTGTGTACCTGCGTGCATGCATACCCTCACTCAGGCACACACCAAAAATGTGAGGCTCCTGTGTAGCAGGTTGGTTCTAGATGCTCAGGGCAATCAGTGTCTCATGCTGGTCATGGCCATCCTGACCTGGAAGGCTGGGGAAGCCCCTTCCCTGCTGCCTTACCTTCCCCTCTCCCCACTTGATTCCATGCCTCACACAGCCCAGGATGGACACCTAAAAGTAAGGCACATCATGTCATCCTCTGCCCTAACCCTGTAGCAGACCCCACCTGGAGCAGAAGCCAGAGTCTTAGAATGGTGTGCAGGGTCCTGCACCATTCGGCCCCCTACTATCCACTGTCACTGTCCTGCTCCTGCCACCAGGATGGGTCTCCTTGTCGTTTCTCCTGCCCTCGGGACTCAGTCCCATCTCTGGGTCTCCATGCTCCTTGAACCCTCTGCTGGAAAGGCCACACCCCCAATTAAATGTCTGCCTCCTCCCATACCCTCAAGTCTCTGCTTGATGCTGAGCACCCCATCCCTTCTCTGCTTTGTCTTCTTAGCTCTGGTCCCAACTCACACGATACGTATTTATTCATTCCTTGTTGTCTGTCACTTCCCTCTCTCCCCTTAGGATCTCAGTTTTGAGAGAGCAGATCTGTCTTATTACTCAACGCTACATTTTCAGGACCTAGAACAGGGGCTGGGACATAATAGGGGCTCAATAAGTGATATTAGGAATGAATGCATGTATCTTTTAATCTACAATAGCTCACACAGTAGATGACACACATTGGGGGCTAAATAGTTGTTGAACTAAAGGTGGAGACAAGTGAATAGAAAATATGCAGACACAAAATGAATATCATTCTCCATGGATGACCCAAGAGCCACGAAGGTGTGGGGAAATGTGTCGGGGCATTTTCCAAGAGCTCACGACACTTGAACTGACTAGTGGAGGATGAGCAGGAGTTCAGCAGATGGTTCGTGGGGGAGAGGACACCAGGGAGAGAAACATCGCATCACTTAGGAAGATCTGACAGTATCCACGTGGAAATCGCAAGAAAGGTCAGGGACCCAGGGCTGAGAAAGGGTCCCCTCTTGGAGAACTTTGAATGTCAGAGTAGGAATTCAGATGTCATACTGAGGACCCTGGGGACACCCCAGATGGATGCAGGAGAGGGGCACAGTCCATAGGGACTTTAGAACCATCTCTTTGGTGCCACAAAGACAACGTGGAAGGAGCCAGAAAGTGCAGGAAGGGGAGAATAAGGGCTGGTCCAAGCTGGTGACTTTGGAGACATTCCAGGGGGCTGCAGATGGGACTCCTATGTGGCAGCAGAGATTGTCCTCAGAGAAATGAAAATGCCATCCTTCCCGAACCCTCAAGCCAAAGAGAGAGCCCAAGCACCTGGCTCCGAAGTCAATTAACCAGATTTTTCAAAATTGTAACTGCAGCCCCAGTCCTCTCCCCCCCCAACTTCCTCTTCTCTTAAAAATTTTTTATTATATATGCTTTTTTTTTGACAGCACAAGACTCTCCAATACTTGATGGGCTGTATATTAAAAGAGTGGCATCTGTGATATTGCCAAGCGAAACAAAATACAAAATTTACAGCAGTAAATTCTTCTCTCTTCAGGGTGGTTAATTATCTTAATTACTTTTATTATCTTTTATCTTTTAAGATCCCAAATTGCTTATTTCTGCCTCTCCCGCCAAAGGCGACCACATATCTTTTATTGGTACATGCTGAGTAAAGACAGTCGTATGTACATCTTTCTGGTGAAATTTAAAGGAACTTTGATTTATACCTTTGACTTCTCCTCATGATTTTAATTGTACTAACTAGTGGAAACAAAGTTAGGTGAAATGCTGACGGACGGCAGGAAGCACGGACATTCTCACACACACATATACATACATGTACACTAACACACACACCCTTGTACACGCACACACTCCAAATCTGACGAATGCGTTTCTCTCCCCCCCTACTTTTTTTTTTTTTTTAATACCTTCTCCTCTTTTCTCTGAATTCTTTGTGCGATGTGGGGGAAATCCATTTCTCTCCAGCAAATCTTAACTCCGGAGAAAAGAATTACAGGCCTTGCAGACTGTCACATTTCCCCCAGAAAACGGGGAAAGGTGATTTCGTTTGAAATAAATCCATTCACGGTTAACATTTTAAAGCACAGGGAAAAGGTGGCAGGGGGAGGGGGGGAGGATCACCAGGCCCCCGGGCGCAGGGATATTTCAGGCTGGGGGATTGTAGGACAGCTCAGCCAGCTAAAGATGCAAGAGTGGTGCTAGCAGTGGTGGGCGTGACGGGGGGGTGGGGGGTGGTTAAGGGGTAGGGGAGGGGTTGGAGAAGGGGTGGAGGAATTGTGAGGGGATGCCCAGCCGGTGACTTCACTAAGACTCCATTTTGCAATAGATGACTCAGAGACCATGCTCCTGTAGCCAGAGCCTGGGGTCCAGACGTGTCCTGGAATTTAGGATTAATGTCAGTGGTTAGAAAGGCAGTCACACCGTCCCCCCCCGCCCCACCCCCCAGAGCACTCTGGAGAGAGCCCTGTAGAAGCATGGGTCAAAGCTACAGTCTGAGACCCCGGGACACGTGGGTTTGAATCCTGCCTCTGCCAACTTGGAGCTGTGTGACTTGGACACACCACCTCGCCTCTCTACTTCCCTTTCTATACAATGTAGTTAATAATGGTTCTCACCTCTTGGGGTTGCTGTGAGGGTTGACATGCCATCGCATGAGCTCTTATCCCCCCTCCCCTCTCCTGGTGTGATGGGAAGCTGAACTAAAGGTCAGAGAGGTCAAGTGTCCCCCCCCTCCCCGGGGTCACACAACTTCCCAGAGGGGGACCCATCACATCATTCTAGTGCCCTTTCTGATTCTACCGGGGGGGGGGGGGCTGGTGTTTTGCAAACTCAGTATGTGAAGGGAAGCTTCCAGACTGCCTGGAAAGGTGTGTGAGAGACAGAGACTCAGATGAATGAGAGCAGGGGTGGGCAAGGCGGGAGGCTAGGTCCCCACGCAAGAGCATGGGGAAGAAATGTCTTTGGGTTCCTTTGTTGAAAATGCCTCGGGTCAGGGGGTCCAGGCAGGTCACATCAAGTAGGGACAGGTCCTTAGCTGGAGCTCATATGACAAAAATCCCACAGGCTGGGTGGCTTATAAAGAACAGAAATTTATTTCTCACAATTCTGAAGGCTGGTGCCCTGAGATCAAGGTGCTGGGCTGGGGCCATGCTGCCGAGTGTCTTCTTCCCAGGTGGCAGGCAGGCTGTTGACTTCTTGTCCTCAGTAGCAGAGAGAGGAAGCAAGCCCTCTCCTGACTCATATAGGACACTAATCCCACTCAGGAGAGCCCCATCCTTGTGACCTTGTGCCTTCCTACTTGAGCCCTGAAGGCCCACCTCCTAATCCCATCACGTGGGGGCCATAGAGTCTCAATGCATGAATCTGGGGGGAACCCAAACCTTCCGTCCACAATAGCAGGTACCCATTCCTGCCTCTGTCCAAAGAGAGGAATGTCAAATACGCGGGTATTTGGGAAGGATAATTTGAGTTTCACTGAGGCCTGAGGGATTGGGGCCCTGTGTCCCTAAAGCAGCCCACAGGGTTGCCCAGTGATGGTGATGAAGGTCAACCCCTCAGCCCCTTTCTAACCCTCCCCTTCTCTCTGCCCATCACCCCTCTGCCTCTCCCAGCCTTTACCTCTTGCTGTCTGTGGTTCATGGTGAGGTGACCCCAAACTTGCCCAGTATTAGCGCTCACACTCTCACATCCCATGTTCCTGTTTGGGTCCCAGGGAAACCAGGACGGTGGATCACCCTATATCTTGAGCATTTTTCTCTCGAGGAGTCTCTAGTCCTTTTCTGTTTCTCTCTTGATCTGTGTCAGTCCATCAGTCAGTTGGTCTCTTTGTCTGCCTCTGTACCATCCTCCTTTCTCTTACCCAGCCCCGTTCGCCTGGCTTCACTCCTTCCTGTTCTGCCATGCTCTCTACCTCCTACTCTTTAGCAGGAAAAGCAGTGCATTTGCATCTGTGGAGGGCCTGGGCTGCCACAGCCAGAGACTGAGACTGAGACAGAGCTGGCAGGAATGAGGGGAGGCAGGGGAGAGGCTGGCCAGGCTGGGAGGAGGGAGGGTGCTTGCAAGTGGGGGAAGGAACTGCATCCTCCAGCCGGCCAGAGATGCTGGCTAATTGCTGCTTGGTTCCGTGCACAAGCCCATTCTCCTGCTCGGCTCTTTTCCCTGCTGTGCCAGGGAGAGATGCGTGTGCCTGTCTGCCTGTGTGTGTGCTTGTTTATGTGTCCCTGAGTGGGAGGTCCATGGGGAAGGCCCTTCCCAGGGGGAGCACGGAGCCTGTCCCCTTCTGCCAGAGGCTGTCTGGGGCTGTGCACCTTCCCGGGACTGTGGCCTTTGGGGGAGATGTGGCAGGTGACACTTGGGCACAAGGAAAGCAGGATTTAGGGTGTAGTGGTCAAGACTGCCACAGCCCCTGAGAATTCTCTTGGGTAATCACTTGTCCCATGTGGCTATTGGGTACTTTGTTGGTGGGACTGATAAACTAAATTTTAAATTTAATTTCATTTTAATTATTTAAGTTGAAAAACCGATCTGCTCTTCACTTTTGGAAAATGTGTAAACTACCTGATTGAAAATGTTTGACATTGTCTGCAGGTAGGAATGGTGATGTTTCTGGTATATTGTTTTCAAGAAGGGTAGTATTAAAATTCACTTCTCAGTTTCATTTTGCTTTTTAAAATATGAACTCTAGGGATGCCTGAGTGGCTCAGATCATTAAGCATCTGCCTTCAGCTCAGGTAATGATCCTGGGAACCTGGGATCGAGCCCCACATCGGGCTCCTTGGTCAGCTTCTCCCTCTCTTTCTGTTGCCCCTCCTTGTGCTCTTTCAGTCTCTCTGTCAAATAAATAAATAAAATATTTTTTTAAAAAATAAAATATGGTTTCTAGAAAGTTAAAAATGGCCTATGTGGCTTGCATTATCTTCCTCTTGGACTGGGAATCTAGGACTTAAGGACTGTCCCTGTCATCAAAGAAATATTCCACTGGTCTCTGTCCACCAAGACAGGAAGCTACCTTGTATGTGGTTGCTTTTAACCTTTGACTGTTCTCTTGCTGTCGAAAAGAAGAAAACATGGCATCCCAGTGAATTTCACAATTGTTAGAATGGAGGGATTGTTGGAACGTCAGGTAGGGAATGCTGGTTTCAAGGCTCCCGCACATCTATACCCAACTCTATTCCTGCTACTCTGTGGGGACCAGGCAGCTGAGGGTGATGTCTGTCTGGATAGGAAGTCATTTTTAGACTTTGAGGTTTTGAGCCTCTTCCTCTGACTGTCGATTAGTGGCTGGTCCTCAGAGAGGTAGTTGGATAAAAGCCCTAGTTGAGAGAGGGGGGAAGAATGCAGGTCCTTCCCCCACTTGCAAGCACCCTCCCTCCTCCCAGCCTGGCCAGCCTCTCCCCTGCCTCCCCTCATTCCTGCCAGCTCTGTCTCAGTCTCAGTCTCTGGCTGTGGCAGCCCAGGCCCTCCGCAGATGCAAATGCACTGCTTTTCTTGCTAAAGAGTAGGAGGTAGAGAGCATGGCAGAACAGGAAGGAGTGAAGCCAGGCGAACAGGGCTGGGTAAGAGACCTTGGGCTGGTTTTTTCTACTAGGACTGCTGTAGCACCCTTGGGAAGCAGAAGGGCCGACCTAACACCCAGACAGCTAGCCTTGGCAGGCAGCAGGCTGATGGATAGGTCAACAGATACCTCCTGAGAGTCCCCAGGGTGCCGTATGCTGGCCAGACACACCGGGAAGGCAGGGACTCTGATACTCCTTGGTGTTTGTGGGGAGAGAGATATCAGACAACCCCCCAGGCTGCTAAGCAGCACTGTGCCGGTTCCTTGTGTGCATTCTCTTATTCAATCAGCACATCAATTCCATAAGGGGAGACTTAAGGCTCACCCTACTTCGCAGAAGAGGAGTCTGGGGTCAGAGAGGTGGGAAGCCTTGCCCAGCAGGTGTGTGCACAGCTTTTTGGCTCTGAAGTCCCATAAGCCCTTTCTTTAAGCATCCCCCGCTTCCGATTACTCTCAGAAGGCTGGGGTTTGGAGGCACCCCTGCCCACTGTGACCTCCCCTCCTTCCAAGCCTGCATCCTCAACTGACTATTCCTTCACAGCACTCTCAAAACCCACCGTCCCGACTTTTAATCCGAACCCTTGGTGAACGGACGTGTATTTTTAGCTGCACCTCCTCTCGGGATAATGAGTCTCATATGTTTACTTCCCACTGAGTAAAGCACTACAGCACTTTAATTTTGCCTAAAATGCCTTTGAGTGTCCCCAGGAAATGTAGGTGACAGGAGAGGAGAAGTTTCTTTGGCTTCTCTCCTCCTCGGAGGAGGAGCCTCAGGCTCTCCGAGGGCTGGCCCTGCAATGGAGCCATTTATTTATTTTATTTTTATTTTTTCAAACATTTTGTTTATTTATTTGATAGGGAGAGACGCAGTAAGAGCGGGAATACAAGCAGGGGGAGTGGGAGAAGGAGAAACAGGTTCCCCAACAAGTAGGGAGCCAGATGTGGGGCTTGATCCCAGGACCCTGGGATCATGACCAGAGCCAAAGGCAGATGTTTAATGACTGAGCCACCCAGGTGCCCCAGCAATGGAGCCATTTAGACCCAAGTCTGTGCTCTCCCCCTGGGTCCTGTGTGTGGGGCTGTGGGCAGGAGAATCCACCTCCCCAAGCCTTGATTTACCCATCCATGAATGGGGAACAAGGAAGCTGGTCCTGCAGGGTACAGGATGCCTCTGCAGAGGGATTGCGTGAGAGTGGAGAGGGGAGAGAATCCTCTGTGCCTACCTCAACTTTGGCATGTTCTTGTTTTGAGGATATGCGTGGGGTGAGAAACATGGTAGATGGGAGCATTATTGTTAGTCCATGAGCTGTGTAATGTATAGAACGCCAGTGAAAGCCCTCAAGGTGGCCCAGAGACCTCTCTGTCCTTGCTCACTCTGTTCTGGCACCTCACCTCTTACAAACCAATCCTATTCCTGCTCCAGGGCCTTTGCACTGGCTCTTCCCATGGCCTCAAACTTTTTCGCTCTCCACATCTGCCTAACATCCCTGGATCCTTCTAGTTGTTCCTCTAATGTCACTTTCTCAATGAAGCACCCCCAGACTAACCTAGTGAAAATTGTAACCCCTCGCCTTGCATTTCCCCTACTATTTCCTGGTTTTCTCTTGAAGTGTTTCCCACCTTTTCTCAGACGCTACACTTTACCTCTTTATGATGCTATTTTTGTCCGTCTCTCCAAAGCAAGGAGTTGTATCTGTCTGGTTCCTTGCTGTGTCCTCAGCACCCATCACACTGCCTGACACACACCTGCTACTCAGGAGATGTGTGCACAGTGAATGCATCAACTTTACTGGATGAAGGAGCTCTCAGTGGCATTTGTGTCTGCTTATGTGAGCAAAACAACAATAAAGTGCGGTTGTGGGGCAAGTCCATGGTCAAATGCACTTAGTACTGAACTGGCTTATTTCAGGAGGGTGTTCTGTTAGTCAGGGCATACCACACTCATGTCCAGGGAATGCTTGCTGGGAGCCGAGCTAAACATCCAATTCCCCATTTCACAGGTCGGGAAACAGAGGGTCTTGGCCTCTGGGTTCTGACTCAGGTCTCTGACTCTCTAAGAGCCCCACCTTGTTCTCCGTATACTCCCTGTCTCTCTGCTCCAGACTCCCCATTCAAAAGGGGCTACTCAAGGATATGGTATAGGTGGCCAAGGTCTGTGGAGAAGGAGGGACCCTCCAGGAGGGCGCAGGGGAGCCCTCACTAGGGTGGGAGGGAGACACTGGGATTCAAATATGGCTTTTCCTAGTCTGTGCCCCAGACGCAGGGGCTGTGATGGACACTTAATTCTCAATTTGTAATTTTTTATGTGTAGAAATGAATGGAACTTTGATTTAAAAACAAATGTCCAATTTCAGTGCAAATGGCCGTGACTTTGCTGGTCATATATTATGTGTTGACTCATAGACTCAGCTTGGCACTGGGGACCTTATGCCTTGGTCTTATTCTAATTTCCCCACAACAACCTCACAAGGCATCATTAAGCCCATTTTACAGAGGAGAAGACAGAGGCTCAGAGGAGATTTACCCCAAGTCATAGGGCCTGTGAATGGAGGAGCAGGGATTCAGCCCAGCCTGTCATATTCTGGAGACTGAGTAACCGACCTCTGTACCTCGATAAGGAAAGGGGCTAACTGGAGGAAGGCAAAAGAAAATCCTAACTCTCAGAAAGAAGATTAGGCTACATAGAAACCCATGCCCTACAAAACAAAACAGATGAAATGTCTTAATTAATTTACATTTCCATCAATGTAACCAGAGGGGTTTTTAAAAATGGTTTTATTGTTTATTTGGAGACTTTGCTTGGTGCCTTTAAAAAAAAACATTTTACATCATATTTGCTATGTAATTTTGTGTCTTTTTTCAATTACTATTATGTTACAATTATGTTTCCATGTTGTTACTCATTTTTGTAAACATTCCAATGGTTTCGTAATATTCTTGCCTATAGAGAAGTCATAATTCATGTCTCATTTTCCCTTGGGTAGACGTTTAGGTTGCTGCCCACTTGAGAGGCTTGTAGAGAATGCTACAGGGAGCCTGGTTTTCTGTGCTTTGTCCCCCCAACCCCCATCCCCATGTCTAAGATGTTCCTCAGGAGCTGGAGCCCAGGGTCAGGGCAAGCTCATTGTCAAGAGCTTCATAGGTAGAGCACATTGCTTCAAAGATACCCTGCCTTTGGGTTACATTCCCATCAGGAACGTAGGAGGGGCTTTTTACCCCATATCTTGATTTTCTTGAACAAGTTACCTTACCAACAACAAGCAGAAAATGCTCTTTTTTCTTTATAATTAGGTGAAAATGTTAATTGCTTTAATTTCGTTTTCTCGGATTCCCATCGAAGCTGAGCTTTTCCCATATGTTTGTGAACCATGAACATTGCCGCTTTTATGAAGAGTCTGTTTACCGGAGGAATAGTCTTAAAGTTAAAATAGAATTTGAAAAATACTCATGAGCAAGAAATGAAAAAGTAGAGACTAGAAACCAGGCATTGGATGCTGAGATTGTGTTCCAAAGGCTGATTTTACTCCCCTTCTTCAGACCCAAGAGGTCCTTGATGCACCTTTGTGGGTGTTGGGTCTTGGGCAGGAGAGGGGGCTAGAAAGACAAACATATGGGCAGGGGTCCCTGCATGGTGACGGCCCTTAAACTGAGGCCAAGAGGGTGACTCATCAAGGGATTCCAGCCACCTCCCCAGGCCAGGTACAGACACAGGGAATTATGCTCTACAGCGCTTTTGGGCTGAGCTGGGCTGGGCTAGCCTAGGGAGCTACAGAAATGCAGAGCAAAACTTGATCCAGCCGAGGTGTTGGAAATGGGGGGAGTCAGCCAACTGGGGAAGAACCCTCACCCCTCCTCCCCCACCAGCAACCACACTCAATTTTCTGTCTCTCAAACACATCAGGGCAGACCTTCCTTGTAGAGCATTTGCATATGCTATTCTCTCAGCTCAGAATGCTTTTCCCTAGATCTGCACAGGACCAGCTTTTCCTTACCTCGGACTACTTCTTCCCCTCCTCCTCCTCCTCCCCCCCCTCCTCCTGCTCTCCCCCCCCTCCTTCTTCTTCTTCTTTCTTCTCCTTTTTTAGATTTTATTTTATTTGGCAGACAGAGATCACAAGTAGGCAGAGAGGCAGGCAAAGAGAGAGGAGGAAGCAGGCTCCCCGCTGAGCAGAGAGCCCGACGAGGGACTTGATCCCAGGACCCTGAGACCATGACCTGAGCCAAAGGCAGAGGCCCCAACCCACTGAGCCACCCAGGCACCCCTTTACTTCAGACTTCTTGGCCCAGATGTCCCCACCTCAAGGAGGCCACCCCTGATTGCTTTCCAGGCTTTTTCTTCTGAGACCCTATCTTCTTTTCTTCATGGCTCTGAGATGCCGGGGAAATATGTCCACAAATCCTATGCAATGATTCTCTGCCCTGGCTGCAGGAAGATTCCCTGGGGAGCTTTCAAAAAATACTGATGCCTGGACTCGCCCCGGACTAATTAAATCAGGACCTCTGAGGGGTTGGGTGGGGGCCTGGGTTTGTTTTAAAAGCTCCCCTGGGGGGGATTCTAACGTGTAGCCAGGGCTGGAACCATGGCTGGAGGAAGTCGTTCACTGATGGCACATTTATGGTCTGTTCTGCCATCCTCCACTGACAGCCTCACGAATGCTACAAACAGTGCACCATGCCTACATCTCTACCCTCAGACACCAGCAGCTTGCTTGGCACACGCTACAGGAAATCAACACGGCCCCCATCCCCAGCTCAGATTGGAGAAGAGTATTAAGTCAACATGGGGGCAGCGAGGGGACCATCCACGTGTCAATTCCAAGACTGACAATTAAGATTGGGGGGGGGGAGAGAAATTAGCAGGTCAGGCATCTCTCTCTTTTGATAAATAAATAAATAAATAAATAAATAAATAAATAAAAGGACTGCATGTCTTTAAGGCAGTGAATGTAAGGGGTGGGGGTTGGAAATAAGGCACCTCATTTCTGCACCCGCTCCTGGGTTCGTCTGTATTCCTGTGGCAGCCCGGCCCGCATAAACATTCGGCACGCAGCACTAGCAGACACTTTTTAATAGAATCGCTTAAAACAATTAATTACCAGAGTTTTCATTCAAGCTGCAGTACGAAAGATACGCCGGCAATAAAAGGCATTTATCCGCGGGTTTCTCGAGGCCTGTTTGTTATTAAGATGTAAATTAAATCATCACAGATGTTCCATTTTTTAATCTAGGCCTGGGAAGATCAGGGCCAAGCGTGGCCTAAATGGGTTTATTTCATTACCCGCACATTCATTAGAAACCCACCGTCTTATTGGATATCATTTTTCTTGGGTGCCTTTTTTCCCCCCTCTTCTTAAACAAATTATCAGGATAATTTGTTTATTTCCCTTTTCTGTTTGCTGTGACCCGGGGTGGGGTCCGAGGGTCGTTGGGTAAGGGACTCAGTATGGGGTCGTCTGGGGGTGGTTTGCCCTCTCAGAAGTGGGAGAGACTCAGCATCTTCTCCAAGCATGGAGTTGAGGGGGAACCATCTGGAAATTTCCAGAAAACAGCTCTTTCCCCAAGAGTGTTACATGGAGGGATGGGGTTGAAATCCTTGGCTCTAGCTCAGGAAGAGCTTAATTTCTGAGTTGGAAGGCACTGTCCAGGATTATTAACCTCCTCCCCAAGGTGGAGCCCCCAGGCTCTACCCGGTCACTATCTGAAGTTACCCTGCAGCCTTTGCTGATTTTCTGCCTTGCTGTCTGGGGTCGTGAGCCCCATTGAAGGTCAGGACAGCATCGGTCTTGTTCGCTGCTGTCCACTCAGAGAGTAGCACAGTGCCTGGCATGTAGTAGGTGCTCAGTTAGTACATAAATGCATTTTAACAGTTAAAGTGCTTGGCTCACCCCATACAATCTCATTAACACCTCCTGCCCCCTAAAAGCCTCAGAAAGACATACTATTATCATCATTGTTTTAACCATGAAGTCACCACGCTGCAGAGACTTGTAGGAATTTGCCAAAGGCCACAACTGGTAAGTGGAGGGATTAGGATTTGCATCCCACTCTAGCTGGCTCCAAATCCCTCCTCATTACTCTACAGGTGGGCATTGGACATTGAGTCCAAAACTCATAAGGGTGTCTGACACATCTTTATTTGGTGCCAAGCACTGGGGGAGGCATGCAGAAGTGATTAGCACAGCCCAGGAGAATCCTCTGAAGAGCAGAGGCATCCCCATTGGCCTTGTTTGGCCACCATCCAGTGCACCTGTTTTGGAGACATGGAGGCTGAAATTCCAACTGTAGAAGGTCCAACCATGTTGATGGACTCAGGATCTGCCCCATAAATTGCAGGGTCCAGAGCACAATAACAATGTGGAGACCCTTGTTCAAAAGTTATATGAATTTTAAGAGCAGGACAGCAGAGCATTATACCAAATATGGGGTCCCCAGTTCCTAAGTGATGGCAGATTGTGTCCCTGAGGTGCTGGCCCTGCTGAGACTTTTGGCTCAGTTCTTTCCAACATAGACTCAAAAGTGGGACAATCCCAGGCCATTGCACTTCTAGGCTGCCCCCACTTCACCTCTACGACCCACCTGCCTTCCTGCTTTCCTCCTTCTTAATCCTGAGTTTCTGGTTGAATGAACCCATTAGAGCTGTGTGTAACACTCCTAAACAGGAGACCATCAACCCATCTGATCACACGCTGTCATGCTCTGGGATGATTTCCTTGCATTTCCCCAACAGTTCAATGAAGCTGATTCCCCTGTTCCCACAGTGTGGGGCAGGAAAGAGAGAGGTGGGGGAATTTGCTCAAGGTCACAAAGCCAGTAGGTTTCAGTCCTGCTCTGCATCACCAGTGGCTGTCAGACATGACCCATTCTAAAAATAATCTTTTCCTGAAGCTGAATACTACCATAGAATAGAAGCCTGAGCGATTTGTCTAAGATGGGAACGGGTATCCGAGCCTTCCCCTTCAACCTCAGCCGTGTCAGGTCCAGGAGAAATGTTCTTTCCCAGAGGCAGGTTCTCTGCCTAGTTCAAACAGTCAGTTAGAGGCACATGAACTTGGATCTGCAGCACCCCTGACCATCCCTGCCTGGAAGTTAGAAGGCATTTTCTGGGCCTGTTTAGCCACAAATGCTACCTCTGGGGTGCAGGCTACAGGAAAGAGCCAGGCTTCTGCTGACCTTGACCTTACCCAGGGAACTTGGAGTGTCCCAGACCATCAGAGCAGGAGGGTCATAGAGAGAGCGGCCATGGGGTCTTGGAGAGGGGAAGGGACCCCAGCAGGCTGCAGAGAGAAGACCATCTCTCAGAGGCACCGGCCCAGATACCCCCCTCCTGTTCAGTGGCGTACGGTATAGAGGCACAGCAACCCCCCACTGTGAAATGATCATTTTCTGCTTCCTGCCTGTGCCTGGTCTCATGTTTTCATCAAGTTCTGAAGAAGAAGAATGGGAAAATATCGTGGCTTTTATCCCCCCTGCGTGCTGAAGAAATTGCCTTTTTATGAAAAGTCCTTGCGGTTTCGTGAGTATTTCACGGACTCTCAGGATGAGGCGGGGACCCCTTCCAACATCTAGCCTTGTTTCCCAAACCTTCCTGCCTTCAGAAAGTGCAGAAACACCAGGGTGGGGTTTCGGGAGCGAACAGGGCAAGTGCCAGAAATCAGATGGGGAGGCAACTCTGGGATGAGGTAGTGACTTCAGCTCCCATAGGGTTGGTAGAAGGAGAAGGTGCCACCATCCTTGGTCCCTGTGCTGTCATGCAGAGAGCCACAAGCTTTGTGAACATTCTTACGGGGGCAAGCTGAGCAATCTGGGCAAGAACCAGACCCTCTCTGAGCCCTCATCCGTGAAATGTTCTGGTGATCCCCCCATGTAGAGGTGTTATGAGGATCAAATGAACGGCTGTTTATAAAGCGTCCAGCATGATGCCTGGCACACAGCATGTTCTCCATGCAGGACAATTTGCCACCTACCCACCCACTTTCCCCTTTAAGTCATTTTAGGACAACCCCCCCCCCCAAAAAAAAAATCTCGGGAGATTAAAATCTCTTTTTTACCCAAACTCCCCTTCCTCCCCCAACTGGGTACGTGCTGAATGTATAAATAGTTTTTAAAAAGGCTTGGACACATTCCTGCATAATTGCACTGTGGAGTTATTAAAGGTAAAACACCTGCCGTAAACACTTAACAGGCTTCTGCTCGCTCATCCCTGGGCTTGGGGGCTGGCTCATTCCTGGCAGGCACCTGGAGAGGCAGGCTTTGGGTAACTGGTCTACCTAGCCAAAGATCCCCACCTTTATGCAGAGTCCATTGAAGGACTGTTATGATCTCTCATTGAAATTTTCAATTTCTTTTTTTTTCAAAATCGAGTTCTTTATCGTGAATGGGTAGTCATGACTTTCAAGAACAAAGTACATATGCAAATACACCCACACACAAATACACACCCACAATTTTTTTTAAAGATTTTATTTATTTATTTGAGAGAGAGACAGTGAGAGAGAGCATGAGCGAGGAGAAGGTCAGAGGGGGAAGCAGACTCCCCATGGAGCTGGGAGCCCGATGCGGTACTCAATCCCGGGACTCCAGGATCATGACCCCAGCTGAAGGCAGTCGTCCAACCAACTGAGCCACCCAGGGTCCCCACACACACAAATTTTATGACGTATCTATGATAACCTCTTTTTAAAAATCTGTTAAATGTTGCTACAGATCGGTATCTCTCTGCCTGTTTTTTTAGCTGTGTAGCTTCAGGTTCCCCACAAACCATATGATGAGTTTTGTTTAGCACCTAGGAAAAAGGCAGTAAAAAAAAGCAAATTAGTAAGGAGTGATAAGGAATGGAATTAGACCACATAAGCTTATTTTTTTCCCCCAGAACTGTCTTTATGGAAGTGATGTCATTAGAAAACATTGCTGTGAATTTTGCTCTTTTCAGGACGTTATTCATGAATTCATTCTTTGGTCTGTAAATAATTCCCGTTTGATAAATTTCAGAGATCAGAGAGAGAACATATTTGGTCAACATTATGGAAATTTTCTTACAAGGATTTTGCAGCTTGTTTTTTTAAAAAGCATTCGCCTTATTTTGTGTTTGCCTGGACCTCTAGAAAGTTCCAGGCAAGATTTTACTTTCAGTGTCAGAACATTCTTATCTGTTTTTTTTGGACACACATATTCTCTTTTGGATTCCCATAGCATTAGACCTATGCTATGATTCTTTTTATTTTCTAAGCAAGTTTCTACAATCAATTTTCCCCAAAAGTAATGGGGTACAAACAGTATTCTTTAAAAGATTTTATTTATTTATTTTCAGACAGAGACACAACAAGAGAGAGAGACCACAAGCAGGGGGAGTGGGAGAGGCGGAAGCAGGCTTCCCGCTGAGTAGGGAACCCGATGTGGGGCTTGATCCCAGGACCCTGGGACCACAACCTGAGCCGAAGGCAGACCCCCAACGACTGAGCCACTCAGGTGCCCCAGTATTTTTTTTTTTAATATTTTATTTATTTACTTGACAGAGGGAGAGAGAGCATAAGCATAGGGAGCAGCAGGCAGAGAGAGAGAGGGAGAAACAGGCTTCTCCCAGAGCAGGGAGCCTGACATGGGATTTGACCCCAGGGTCCTGGGATCATGACCTGGCCAAAGGCAGATGCTTAATGAACTGAGCATCACAGACATATAGAATCCTGGAGGAAGTTGTAGATGCACGCTCTCTCTGCTGCTGGAGCACTACTTCACCTCCTTTCTGGGGCCACTGGGGAGCTCAGGGTGGGTTTGTGGTCACATTTCAAGCCATCCTAGTTCCATTCTGCAGGGGAGGGATCAAACTCACGGGGACCTGACAGCTCCCCTTGCAGCGTGGGTGTCAGGGTTTCCCTGGATCTGTCTGACAACAGCCAGCATGGATGGTCGCGGAAATGGCTGAGTGTCTCCGAGACCCTCATGGGACTCTGGAAGCACCTGCTCTCTCTCTCTCCCTCCTCTCCTTTCTCAGGCTTCTCTTTGCTTTCCCATTAGCTCCTCCCTGCATCACTTCTCCATTTTCTTTCCTTTTCTTGCTTTTTCTTTCCTTCTCTCTGATCTCTCCAGGCTTTCCTTCCTTCTGCTTCTTCTCTTCTCTGGGGCTGTTTTGCCCATTTCCTCACCCTCACTCTCCATCCTGGCCTCTCCTCCCACTTCCTGGTCTTCTCTTACCTCTCGCCTTCTCCAGAGCCTCTGTACTTTCTCGCCCTGGGCTCTTCTTCCTTTTCTCTTTCCTTCTATGCTCTCTTGTGCCTGCCTGTCCCTCTCACCTCCGTCTCTCTGTCTCTCTGTCTCTCTCTCTCTCTCACACACACACACACACACACTTCCCTGAGAACATAGCAGAGTGGCAGAGGACTTGAGAACCAAACATTTTATGACTTTGGTATGTCCTTACCCACCTGACAGAAACTGCCCCCTCCCCCCCAAAAAAAAGAAGGAAAAAAAAAAAAAAGAAAAAAGAACGCAGCCAAGCCTCGCAAGGACTCTGCTGCTGAACCTCTGTGTTTGACATGGGCATGAGGCACCATGAGACACTTATATTGATCAGCTCGGAGGGGAATTACCTCCTCTCCCAGAACTGTCAGCATTTCAGACGGTTCTGAAGACAATAGGAGACTGGGAACGAAAACACCTCTCCTGGCTGCCTGACATCCCGGGTTATGCAAAGGGACACATCTGGTTGAAGTTTCTGGGGGCCAGGGATCCTTGGTGGCTGAAGGGCACACGTCCTGGTGATTTCAAGAGATGAGAGAGGCTGCCATGATGGGGGTCAGCCTGGATAGAGAGGTGAGGAGAGCCTGTTGGGGATGTGGGTGAGGCTGGAGATGCTGATGGCTAGCGCTGGGCTGGGTGAGTGAGGTCCCTGTCCCTCCTGTCCTCAGCTCATGCAGAACTGGCTAGTCTTCCTCCAGGAGGGTGGAATCACTCTCTTTGCTCTGGGGACTCTGCAGGTGTTGTGGAGCAGGTGGGGTTGGGAGGGATAAATAGGGTCAGATATGCCACCTGGACTCACTGCCAATTCTGCTCATTTGTTCCTTCATGTCGTCAATGAGCATTTATTAAGTACCTACACTATATAAGGCACTGGAAAGATCGCAGTGAATAATGACAAGGACCTGGTCCTTAAGGACCTTGAGGATAGCTGAAGAGACAGACAATTTCAAGAGGGCCAGAAGGATCGTAGTAAGTAGATCTGGACATGCCCTCACCTGCAAGCCAACATTTCTACTTAGAGGTATTCAACCAACATTCATGTGTCTGCATGTTAGGAAAATACTCATAACAGCTGTAGCTGGGTTACCCAACTGCTGCCCCTGAGTAGGGGTATGGATGCCTACATGATGGGCTGCTCCCATGATGGAGTCCCTTACATAGTGAGTGAACTACAGTTATGCACAACGGCACAGGTGAAGCTCACGAACATAAAGTTGGCTGAATAAAGTAGGACACACAAGATACCACACCATCTGGTTCCATTTTATAAAAATCAAGAAGAGGCAACGTGAATGTGTAGGGTCCCAGGCCAGGTAAGGGCTATCCTTGGGGAGTGTTGAGTGGAATGAAGTGTATGTGTGTGTGGCAGGGGGTTTCTAGGTTTCTAGGGTGTGGGTTGTAATCTTTTTTTTTAATCTGGGTGCCAGGTACATGGGTGTGTTGACTTTGGGAACATCCTTTGAGCTACACATTATAGCGTACATCAGGACGTGAGCCTTTTTCATGCTTTTGTGTATTGTGTTTCCATTTATATAGTTTACTAAAGGAAAAACAGATCGTGGAAAATGTTCAGCAGCATGGTGAGCTGAGCTGGTGTAGATGCGCCTGTTTTCCAATACAAATACAGAATTCCAGATCCAATGTAATAATAAAATAAAAGACACAGTGATTAAAATGGTCCTAGCAGGACCAGAGAAGAAGAAAAAAAAGAAAAAAAAATACTGGAATCTGGAAAGAAAGACAGAGGTTGAAGTCAAAACTATATGAGTTGCTGGCATGAAAGTAGCCAGTCAGGATCAGAGTAGCTAGGAGTCCCTGGCCTTGGGGTCTGGGGTCCCAACACCACATGGGACCAGAGATATAACAAAGTAACAGGTTCTGAAAAAGTACACTTACCTCCCATCTACCCCCGATCTTGAAGGGCTTCTGGATCACACAGACTCAACAAATTCATCCTCTCCCCAGCCTAATGCAGCAGGTAGGAACCTGATCATATGGGACTTTAGGTAGGGGTGCAAAATGACATAAAGGGATAAGAAAACTTCTCCCAAGGAACTTGAGATCTTCTGCCTCCTGTATGGGTGTGGGGTACATTTGTACCCCATTCTCTGTACAGTGTGAGGACCGCACATGAAATTGAATTATAATCTCTTGGGCCACAGGAAATAGGAAGTCAGAAAGCACTCATTGCAGATCATACTGTAACCTGGGGCACCCTGGGATTCCCCCAGAGCAATTGTCTATGCCACTGAGGAGCTCACAACAGAAATTACAGATGAGCAGAGGAAACAAATCACCCCAGGAGAGGGCCAGGAGTCAGAGCAATTAATAAAAAATTAGTAGTGGAAGAACTCAGACATATAGAGCAATCTGAAAGAGAGAGAAAAAAAAAAACCACTATTGAAAGTGATTAAAAACACAAAGGTGTCCAAGAAAACATAATGAAAAAGAGGATGTCATAAAGGCCGATTTGGGAAGGAACCAAAGGGTATTTATTCAAAATATGTATGATTCTGCATATTTTATCTATGAATCTACTTTATCATTTCCTTTTACTGTAATTAAAAACTCAGTGGATAAAGGGTACCTGGGTGGCTCAGTCAGGTAAGCTTCTGATTCTTGATTTTGGGGTCAGGTCACAGCCTCAGGGTTGTGAGATCAAGCCCCATGCCAGGCTCCGTGATGAGATTCTTTCTCTCCTTCCTCCCTGTCTACCACCCTTCCTCAACAAAACAAAACAAAAACTCAGTGGATAAAACCAATGGCAGATTATAAGGGTAAGAGAGAATTAGTGAATAGAAAGGTATGTTTTAATAAACCATCCTAGATGCAGCAGAGGGAGATAAAGAGATGGGACACAGGAAAAGTAAATGAGACAAATGTAGAAGAAAGTGAGTGAATTCAGCATGAGGGTAATAGGACCTCCAAACAATGAAATGATAAGGGGTGGGGAGCATAAGTCAAAGAGATAAAGGCAGAATGGTAAAAAGCTGTGTTTTCAGATCAAAGAATCACACAGGACACCCCACTCAACAGATACATGAATGTGTAAATGCATGCCTATCTTTACTTAGACACATCACAGTAAATGACATCACACCAAAGACAGAAAAACTTTAAAGCTGCCAGAAAGAAAAGAAAAATGACCTTCAAAGGAGTAAGAATCAGACTGACAGCAGACTTCTCTTCAGTACCATTAGATACCAGGAGGCCGTGAATAACATTGTCAAAGTGCCCAGGGGAAATAACTGTCAGGCTTGTGTTTTCAATTTTTTTTTTACACTAAACAATTATTGAAGAGTATGGGCTAAATACAGACATGTTCAAACAAAAATGGAGGGAGCTTTCTTCTCAGAGACACTCACAGTGTTATCAAAGAAGGAAAGAATTTGAAATGTTGGAAAGGGATGGATAGAATGGAACAAGTGATGGTGAGAGAAGGAATTAATAAACATATTAAAAAATCCATATGGGCATATAGAATACAAAAATATATTAATATCTGTCTTTTAGGAGAATTTGGAAAAAATGAATCGAAATATCATGTTATAATTATATTCTATGATTTATGTAATTTATATAATCTTATATGATACCTAATAGTCCCTTTTGGAAGAAGAGAGGGGTTTGGAGTTCTAAATGCCTTCTATTGAAGGGAAATTAGGACACTTATTATTCTTAGAATTTCAAGCAAGTTCGCATGTTAAAAATGTATAGTTTACCACCAGGAGAATTAAAAAAAAATCTCTAAATCAGTAAACTGAAATACAAAGGACATGGAAGAGATTATAAAGAAAATATCATACAATAGAAAGTGAGTAAGGAGAAGAGGAAACAGGTCAAAATGTATCAGAAATTGCCATAAATGTACATTTATGCAAATCATGTGTTAAGATAGGCTCTTAGTTTGAATTAAGAAAAAATTTTAAAAATCAACATATCTGCTATTTATAATTGACTCACATAAGGCAAAAGAAAATCATCAAGAATAAAAGATGTAAAAAGATAAACCAGATAAATGGTAACCTAAAAAAAAAAAAACAACAACACATCACCCATCGGTAGCAATGTTGATAGAAAAGAAATTATTAAGGTTGAAGAGAGTCATTGCACCAAGTTAGGAGGCAAGAAGAGCCGGCAAGATGACTATTTTGGAGTTATATGTTCCTTGTAACAAAATCTCAAAAAATAGTCTAAGAAATTGACTGACGATAAGAGATAAATCTGTAATCATAATGAGAAGTAGCAAGCACAAGTCTTGGAAGGGAGAGACTGAGCACAAACAGTTCATGAGGACCTAGCAGATTCGAATGACAAAATGGTGAATTTGGTGTTGGCAATCACTTGCCCTCAAATGATTAGAGAATATAAGATAGTTTCAGCCACACATGGAATACGTGCCACATACCATTCTGCCAGGCAAGTCTCACCATGTGTCCAAGAATCTGCCTCTCATTCTTCGACCGTAATGGGGGAAAAAAGGGTTAGCCACCTTTCTCCTCACCATATATTTAGAGTTAAAATGCTTCTGAGGCAAAGAAGGCATTATAATGGAATTTACCAAATATTCAGTCCTGAATGGCAACAAAAATATACATCAAAATTATGCAAAGCAGCTATCGCTGTGCTTAGTGGTGGATATGTAGACTCAGAATGCACTTGTTACCAAGGAAGGGAAACTAAGAGGTCATGGGCAGAGTATTTGACTAGAAGTTAGAAAAAAGAATAGCAGGATTAACCCTTCAATGCTCTCCTACTGCAATGAGTAAACTTCAAACTCCTACCTTGGCCTGTGAGTTCTGGATGGCCCTGCCTTTGCTCACCTCTTCCTCTTGAACTACATCTCCAGCAGTTGCACACGTGCCCCCAGCAGTTGCACATGTGCATGCACATGTGCGCGCGCACACACACACACACACATTCACACACACTCCAGCCACACCAGCTTCCTTCCTGTTTCTCACACACACCATCGGTGCCCTGCCTCAGGACCTTTGTACCTGCTGCTACATCTTCCTGGGACTCCTCTCTCAGCTGTCACACACACACACACCCCTTTTTAAGTGACACCTGTCATACATTCAGAGAAGTCTTCCTGGACGCCCTAGTGGTCTTTCTTTTTTCCCACTATAACATTTATCACTGGTACTATTTTGTTTAGTTGTTTCTTCCCTTTTCTCTCAGTTGAACCCTCGGCTCCATGAGAACAAAACTTTGAGTCTTGTTCGTGGCTGAATTCCCAGTGCCTGTGACAGTAAAGTGACCAACTACCCTAGTTTTCCCAGGAATGTCCAGATTTTAGCACTGAAAGTCCTATGTTCCAGGAAACCCCTAAATCTCAAGACCAACTTGAATGGCTAGCCACCCCTCATTGTTAGAGGGTATCTTTGAATAAAGATGGCCCCATTAAATTTCAATTATCTGGCCTAAGAAAATAACCACTATCATTTAAATAGAGCTTTACATTTCACTAAGCCCCCTTTACATATATGATCTTATTTAAATTAGTTCTTGGGATAACCTGCAAAGTATGTACAGTAATTCACACGCACTGTTGGATCTATGGACCCAAGGGCAGGGGCACTCACCTTTCCCCAGGTACCCAGTCCAGCAGGGGCTCTGCCCCAGGTGCTTCTCCTCCTCCCTTCTAGTTGCTGAACAGTGGAGGAAATAGGCTTTGTATAACTTTCTCATTTTGTAAAAGCTGTGTCAGCCAAGAAATCACAACAAGAGAGGGACAAAGGCCAGGCAAATTGCTTTATTAACTGAGCTAAAAGGCCCAGTAGGTGAGAGCCTTGCTACCTATCAGGTAATTAGCCACCCTGGAAGCCTTCTTTGTCCAAGGTCTCCCAGAAGAGAAACCCTCCTTTGTCGCAGGTAAGCAGCCCATTTTCCAATCAGTGCCTAATTGTCTGATCACACATCTGCTGGAGAGAGACCTGCGGGTAGGGGAGGTGAATGTAGACACAAAGTCCCCAGGGACTGGATCACCTGGGTCCATGGGGATTGAGTGGGGGTCCAGGGCGGGGTGTTCAAAGCTGTTTTCAGGCAGGATGGAGAGAGGGGGAGTCACAGGGTGCCACTCCTTGGTCACACCTCTCTCTGGCTCCCCATATCCTTTGGCAACATGCACACCAGCCCTTTCCCCATGTAAATGTGTTTTCCCAGGGGATCTGTTAAAATGCAGGTTCTGATGCAGTAGGTCTGGGTGGGGCCACAATTCTGAATTTTCAGCAAGCTCCCAGCTGACACAGATCTGCTGGCCTGTGGACCACATTCAAAGGAGCAAAGCTTGGAAACTTTCCTGGACAGATGTGGAGACTGGGGCAAAATGCAGACTCTGTCTGGTCACCTCTTACCTCCTAGCTCAGAACCCTCCTCCTCCTGGCATCTTGGGCTGCTAGGTGGCCTTTTTGTGTCCCCGTGAAGCCATCACAATGTGGACCATGCTGTGCTGTTTGTCAGGCCTGGACTCCTCCTGGAGGCCGCCTGGGACCCTGACATCGTGACCCCATTGCCCAGCTCAGGGCTTGGCAGAGGGCACCCATCAGCAGTGCTCACCAAGCTGAGCTTGTTTCTGTGCCCTCTGCTCAGCCACCGAAGCCACATGTCACTTTACCAAAGTCACCTTCACTTTTCTTATTATTCATATGGGCACAAAAATAGGCAACCCACATCACCTACCACCACCTCACCCCCACCAGCTGGGGGTACAAATGAGGTCATGCTGCACCTTCCTCTCTTTTTACCCATTTTGTATGGAGGTACAACTTACACTGAGTGCAAGGCACAAATTGTTTGATGCAATTTGACGTATGTGGATATCTGTCTTCACCATCCCGGGTTGCCATCACAGCAGGCCCCAGACTCCTTGGCTTAAACAAGGAAATTGATTTTCTCATATATCTGAAGCCTGAAAGTCCAAGATCAAGGTGCTAGCTGATTTGGTTCCTGGTAAGAACTCTCTTCTGGGCTTCCAGCTGACTGCCTTCTCACTGTGTCCTCACAAGGCCTCTCCTTAGTGTGTACGTGCAGAAAAAGACAGATAGAAACAGAGAGAGAGAGAGAGAGACAGAAAGAAAGAGAAACAGAGACAAAGAGAGAGAAAAAAGAGAGAGACAGAGAGAGGGAGAGAGAGACAGAGACAGTGACTGAGACAAAGAGACAGAAAGAAAGAGACAGAGAAACAAAGAGAGAAAAAAGAGAGAGCCAGAGAGAGAAAGAGACAGAGAAAGAGAGACAGAAAGACAGAGAGAAAATTCTCTGGGATCTCTTCTTATGAGGACACCAATCTTGTTATGACCTCATTTAACCCCAGTTACTTCCCAAAGGCCTTATTTCCAAATACAGTGGCACTGGGGACTAGGGCTTCATCTTATACCCGTGGGGCACCACAATTCTGTCCATAACAATACCTACACAACCACTGCCAGATTGAGACAAGAATATTTCAGGGGCTTTGACAGTCTCCTTGATGCCCCTTATGTCTTGGTCAACATTCCTCCTCCCAAAGGAAACCACCTTCTAAACTCCTATCATCGTAGATTAGCTTTGCCAGTTCTTGAATTTTGTATAAATAGAACCAACCATTATGCGCTCTCTTTTGTGTGTCTAGATTCTTTCCATCCACATTCCATGTTGTCCCATGTTCCTCTTCCTGCTTCTCGTTCTCCTGCTTCTTCTGGTTCTTGTTCTTTATTTTTCTGAGTGGTAGTCCATCATATGGCTAAAGCATAGTTTATTTTTCTTCTGTTTCCCAGTGGGAATTTGAGTCATTTTTCAATTTTAGGCTATAATGTTTATGTTTATTATGAATATTCTGATCGGTCCTTTGGTAAAAACACATTTTCTCTCTCTCTCTCTCTCTCTCTATATATATATATATATATCTCCAGATATGAAATTTTGGGGCCCTCATCTACGCATTCTGCCTTCATGGTTACCACTGAACCGTCTTCCCAAGTGGTTGAGCTGAGGTGCTCTCTGACCAGTGAGTATGAGACTTCCAGTTGCTCTCTGTCTTAACCAACACTTGATGGTATCAGTCCTTGGACTTTAGCCATTCTGGAGGACATGTGATATGTCAGTGTGGTTTATTTCTATTTATTTCCTTTTTAATATTGAGTCTTTAGTTTTTAAAAAATATTTTATTTATTTATTTGAGAGAGAGAGAGAGTGAGAGAAAACATGAGTAGTGGGGAGGGGCAGAGGGACAAGTAGGCTCCCTGCTAGCATGAAGCCTGACTTGGGGTTCAATCCCAGGAACCCAAAATCATGACCTGACCTACCCAGGTGCCCCTACATCTTTAATTTTAATTCTAGTATACTTAGCACACAGTGTTGTATTACTTTCACGTGTACAACATAGTGACTCAACATCTCTATACATGATTTAGTCATTATGGCTGAACTTTTTGTCTTCCTGTTGAGGCAATGAGGTTGAAGCATTCGCAAATGCTTAGTGAATATTTGGAGGGTCTTCTTTTGTGAAACCGAAGTCTCTTAAGTGTTCCAATGTATTAACTGAACCTGCACTTGCCAGATTTGCCAGGAAGCTTAACCTGTCCCTCCGTTCTTCTGAGACATCCTCTTTTGTCCTTGAGTGGCTGATTCCTGCTTCTGAAGCAGGGAGGAGAATGTACTAGAACTAGAACTCTGTAAAGTTTCAGTTCCCCACAAGGTGGCGCTGTTGAATGCTAGCGTGGCATAGCCTGGTGTACCCCTTTTCCTTGCTTTGAAAATATTCTTCAGATCTCTGCCCAGATCACAGGGCTGCTCCATGCCCAAGGTCTCAGGCAAAGTCTTTGAGAAGTCACAGTTGCTCCACAGCTCTTGAAAGGACTGTGGTCAGAGGGTCCACTGGCTTCGACGATTACCCCTTTCCTCAAACACCTGGGTGTTACTGTGGGAGCTCTACCACTAGCCCAGACTCTTTCTTCTTTCCCAGTGGACTGCACTCACAGGGCACTCTTGAGGTGCTCACCAGCCAGTTTGCTTCTTCCAGGACCTCCCCAGTCTTGCAGAGAAGTTCCTGTGGAATCATGAAAGGAAACGAGTCTGGCCTCCCTTCTTTTTCTATCAGAAGTTCCCCTCCCACTTGCTCCTGAGCAATGGCTGTCCATCACCTTAACCAGAGGGATCATGAATGTGGATCTTCTATGATCCAAAAGTTTATCTCGGGGTGACTTACTGTGTTCACTTAGGGAAGTGGCCAGTAGGCTCTTTCCGTGAAAATAAAATAATTTTAAGTTCTGTGCCACCAAGTATCTCATTGTAACTATTTGCTCCATGGGGTGTATGTGTGTGTAGGGGGGGTAATCTTGATTGGAGATTGTGGATTAAAGCACATGAGATGCTTGGCTTTGAAAGGTGGGTGAGAGGCCTGGGTCTGGGCAATGACCTAGAGCAGCTTGCTACAGAATGAACCACAGAGGCACAAGGTGGTACAAGGTGGGATGTTGGGACGCATCTGGGGGCTGCAGGAGGGCATGAAAGAACATGGGCTTGAGGCTGTAGTGTCTGGGGAGTTAGGTCCTTGGGAGGGTTTGGAGATAATGGGGCAGAGGGAGAGGGGACAAGAAGAGTAATGAGGGTGTCCTGGCCCTCCAGCTAGTATTGGTGGCCCTCTGCCTGTTGGGGAAGATGAAAGGGAGCCAGGGGGCTTGACATAGGTACAAAGTCATGAGGCTGAGTTTGGACATGTGAGCTCGAGGGATCTTAAGCTATCCAAGTAGGGGTGCTTCTATGGGCTCATCTGTGTCTCCCCAAATTTAAAAATACTGAAGCCCTAATCTCCTGGACCTCAGAATGAGATTGTATTTGGAGATGGGGTTTTTAAAGTGGTGATAATTTAAAGTGAGTCCATTAGACCAGACCCTATTCTGATCTGACTGGTGTCCTCATAAGAAGAGAAAACTTGGAAACACAGAGACATGAGCAGCGCATGCACAGAGGAAAGAGGGACACAATGAGAAAATGGCCATCTGCAAGCCAAGGAGAGAGGACTGAATGGCCCACAACCTTGATCTTGGGCCTCCAGCCTCCAGAACTGTGAGACAGTCCATTTGTGTTGTTTGAGGCATTCCATTTGGTGGCAGTTTGTTCTAGCAGCCTAAGCTGACTGATGTGAACACCAAGGAGGCTGCAGCCCTGGCTCAGGGACGCTGTGTCTGACAAAGTGGTGGGAACAGCAGATGGGGCCTGGCAGGCCTTCCCTCCTCCCCCCCATCACTCTGAGCCCAGCCCACAACACCTGCCCCAGCCCTCTGAGCATCAGAAGGCTTCGAGGAAGGCAGCCCTGGAGACTTACGAAAGGAGCAGTCTATAGCTGGAGGGCTCACTCAGAGACAACTCACTGCCCATGTCACCCTTCAGCGCCCGTGATGCCAAATTACACTTACCTCCCAGGGCCCACGTCTCTGCACTCTTCAAGGACCCCACGATGGCATCTCATGAATATTTGCTGAACTGCTCAGATATGCCATGGAGAGAACAAATAATAAAGAAGGGAGAGAGACGGAGAGACAGAGAGACAGAGACAGAGGACCTCCCCTCCCCACCCCCGCATTTGCATCTCCCCCAGACAGGACAGAGTCAAGGATGCTGGAACGAGGGGAATCTGGTTTGAGAGCGCAAGCTTTTCCAGGGGGATAAAGGGAACAGCTTCCTGTATAATGAGATTGACTCTTAAATTGAACGCTAGCTCTTGTGCTGCGGTTCAGACTCCCCTGCTGTGCGTTTATTCCCAAGGCTCTAACATTAAGACATCGTACATACAAGCTGGGAGCATTCAATTAGGTTTTCTGTTATTAATCAGTCAATTAAGCCCCAATCTCTGGGATATACATTTTCACTCTTAAAGAGGTGAGAAGCATGCGGGGGCCCCCAGTCAGGCTTGGAATGCCAGCGTGGTGTGGAGGGAGAGGCCAGGGACCTCGGGATGCCCGCTGGGAGAGGAGAGAGAATGGGGTGGGGTAGCAAGAAAGAGTGGGGTTTATGGGCGGTGTGGGTGTTTGGTTTCTAGAGGCTTCTCAGAGGGAGACAGTTTGGGATATTCTTGTGGGGGAAAGTCCAGCTAGAAACCGGGTGGAAGAAGGACTGTTGCTGAATCTGGCGGACTTTGGAAGGAGGTCTAGTGGGGGAAATACAACTTTGCTGCCCTGAGCCTCAGTGTTCCCATCTGTAAAATTGGAAATTCTCACCCTTATTCTTTTTTTAAATGATTTCATTTATTTATTTGGGAGGGAGGGGCAAAGAGAGAAGGAGAATCTCAAGCAGACTCCCCACTGAGCGTGGACCCTATCCCAGGGCTCTCTCTCATGACTCTGAGGTCATGACCTGAGCCAAGACCAGGAGTCCATGCTTAACCCACTGAGACACGCAGGCACCCTTGTAAACCCTAGTTTTGATTTCTTCCTCTTTCATGAATGCAAGGCCAAGAGGATAATGGGTATGCAAACCTTTTGTAGGCTAGCCCATGTCGGACGGGGCATAAAAGCATAGTGGTCATGACAGACAGAATAATTGCATGTATGTATAAATAAATTGAGGACAGAGATGGTCCCCTTGAACATGCAATATCATTACACAGAATGAGTGGCTAAGTGCCTCTATGTTGTGTATTAATTTCTTTGGATGGTTCCAAAGAGACAAAGAGATTATTTTTACCCTAGATAATACTTCTGAGACTGCTCTAAGAGATGGTCCTGCAGATTCACAGCATGCCAAAACATGATCAGATTTCTAATAATTGGACAAGATTGAGGGAGGAGGGGAGGATAAAGAGAGGGTCCTAAAATCTTTTCTTTATGAACTCAAATTTTATTTATATTCATAATGAGTACCAAGAAGAAGAAAGCTGTCAATCTGCTGATGACAGTGGGTCCTTAAAGGAAAGAGATAAGAACAGCTAATAATTAGTACATAAATCAATTGCAAGGAAGTGTTTGGATTTGTGATTAGCATACAAGTAATTTGTTGTTTGACATTTTTGAAATTAAGTGTTGGTGTAATTAGCACATAAATCATTTGCACATGGGTGTTCCTGAAGTGTCTTGTGTGTGATTAGACATAAATCATGTGTATTTGGGGTTTCTAAGGTGTTTGGTATATCATTAGCACATAAATCCTTTGTACATTAGAGTTTTTAAAGTGTTTGTTGTGTAATTAGCACATGAATTATTTGCAACTGCACATTTCAAATTATTTGCTATGTAATTAACATGAAAATCATCATTGGTGCACAGCATTTTCTAAAGTACTTAGTGGGCAGTGAGCACATATTTAATTTGTAAATAAGGGTTTCTAAAGTGTCTTTTGTAATTAGCACATATACAAGTTATATATGTGTATGTTTAAGTTGCTTGACTTGTACTTAGCACACAGATCATTTTGTGAATGAGCTCTCTTAAGCAATTTATAATTTGCATAGAAATCATTTATCAATGGGTGTTTCTACAGTACTTGATTTATAATTAACATATATGCAATTTGTAGATGGGTCTTTAATAACTGCTTGAAAAAAGTTCTTCCTCTCTTAAGAGATACTCTTTTATCCTGTTTACATTTGCTGAGCAAGCCTAATTGCACTTGTGGAAAGAAAGAATTTATCTGTTGCTGAATTTTTATGCCTTCTTGCTCACTGAAAGTTCAGAATGAATATCTCTATTCTAAAAATGCTTCATGAGAGTCTGCTGTTGGTTTGTATGAGACTAAAAGACTGGTGCCTTCCCAGAGAGTCTGGTAAGATCTCAAGGCCACTTTCATTGAGTTGGAGGTGTCTCATGTGTTACAGGGGATCATAAAGTGTCCTGTCTTGGACACAATAGTGAGGGTCTGATGTAAATAATCACAGGTATGAATAAATATCAACTTTGTTCTAATAAGAAGTCCAATTATCTAAAAAATGAATATGAAGGAAATAGAAAAGGGGTTTAAAATCTTCAGCACCTAGTGGGTGCCAGGAATCAATCCAAATTGTACTGTGGGAGAAATCTCAATTAATTATGATAACTATCCTGAAAAGGAGTCATAATAGTGTCAGCATTCATCAAAGATGTAACAGAAAGAAACATCCCAGAGTTTAAAAAATCTTGAGAATGAGTCTTGAAAACCATCACCACATTATAGATAACATAATAAAAAAATGACCATTACTAGATGAATTCTGGCTTTGAATCTCAAAGGTAAACTAAAAATCCTGTAAAAATTTAGACAGGAATAATTAAACATTAAAAGAAACATTTTACCCTCAAAAGACTAAGAGTTCTCCTCTGCAAAAATAAAGTTCCCCAGAAAGGAATAATAAAAGGATAAAAGTTGTGACCTAAGAATTTTATACCCAGTCAAACTGTTTTTAGTGTATGAAAGCAACAGAAAAAAAATTCTTACACATCTAAAGATTTGAAAGACAAACATATTCTCAATTGCCCTTCTTATTCTTTTTTAAAGTTTTATTTATGTAATCTCCACACCCCACATGGGGCTTGAACTCATGACCCTTAGTTTAAGAGTTGCATGCTCTACCAATTGAACCAGCCAGGTGTTCCTTATCTGCCCTTCTTGAAAAAAAAAAATTCTTAGGGGTATTCCAGTCCACAAATGGACAAATCAAAATTCAGAACTCAAGAATGGCTAAATGATGATCCCAAAGCATTTGCACCAAAACCATTTCTAGGTTTGGATCGAGCAAGAGATTCCATCTGAATAGTGCAGTCAACAGTATGGCTTACTGTGTGGTCCTGGGAAAGAAAGAAAGGAGATACAGTTGAGGGAGATTCTCTATGGCTGACTTCTCCCCTGGAACAGGAACAGGGTGGGGGTAGAGCAAAGTCCAGTTGGATTCATGAGTTCGGTCTAAACTCCTCCACCTCAGTTTCCCCATCTACCAGAAAGGAGGAAATAAATAAAATAGTTAGGGTACCTCCAGTCACAAGAGACTCCCCACCACCCAGTATTCAGGAAGTCTTGCAGACTGTGTAATTACATGCCATGCTTTGCCAAATCATTTGTAGTGGGGATTCCCAACCTTCAGTTCATAATCCAGCTGGCTCTGTCTGTGTCAGCAATGCTATAATTTCCTTCAGATTTTTCCTTAAATAAATAAATACGTTTATTTAATGAACACATGTGTTTTATATCTAATTTATAGTCATTTTATGAAATAAAAGATCATAATTAAACTATTTATTTTAAAAGATTTTATTTATTTATTCATTCATTCATTCATTCATTCATAACATGATCAGCGGCAGGGGCAGAGAGAGAGATTCTCAAGCAGACTACACACTGAGCACAGAGCCTGACTTGGAGTTCAATCTCACAACCCTGAAATCACGACCCGAGCCAAAATCAAGAGTCAGACACTTAACCGACTGAGCCGCCCAGGCACCCCATTATAATTAAATTACTAAAATAAAATAATTTAATGTAATTTTAATATTTTCTTTATAAAACATACTGTTTCCAAAAGCTAATTTATGTGACCACTTGAAGTGGAAAGCCCTCATCACCAGCCATAAATAGAAGGTGACCTCAAATAAAAAAAACAATGAAAATATTGAATTTTGCCATTAATAGGATATACAGGATAATTTTGCTATTGTTAGTTTGCATTTATTTTGTGTCTTTTTCTTTTGTATTTTAGATGCGGCTTTGAAATGGGATGTAATTTATAGTGAATGATCTTTCGCAATGAATCAGGATCCTTTTACTTTCTTAGGGGTATGCAGACATAATGATACACCTTGCAGTCAAGGTACCCTATAGCGGGTGTACAAGAATACAGTAATGCCATGCTATTATAGGTGGCTGGTCAGATGCCATGTCTTGCTCAAAGTTCTGTATCTGAAGCCTGCTTGCTGCTAAAAAGTGAGATTAGCAAGTGCTAGATAGGTGTTCAAAACAGGGCAGTAGCAAGCGGGGGTCTTCCCACATAATCTGGAAGATCAAAGGAGATTTGTAAAAGGCCTCTCTCATTCCCTGTGTCCACCCCCAGCCCCAGAAGCAGCTCCTCACACACTCAGGGAAGAGCAGGGAGGTGTAGAATTCTTAACCAAGCTTTCTCCCAGTCGACTGTCCTTAAAAGAATGGGCAAAGGTTAGCTGGTCATCGCCCCGGTCTCGCCACCAAGCCAGATTTGCCCAAATGCGAGAGGATTGTTTCCAAGCCTCCAGGAGCAGGAGCATATATCTTTAAAGCAGAACACAACTGGGGCTCGAGGATCTCTTTAATGGTGTCAGTGAAGAAGCCCAGGCTCAAGGAGGCTTTCTGGGCCGTTGCTGGTTTGGAGCAGAGCCCTGGACGCTTAGGTCTTCCTTCACCCTATGCTCACTGCTCCCTGGACACATGAATAACTCATCAAATGTAACTATTGCGTCTCAGACCTTGTCAGCAATGGTGGTGGAAACACAGATGGGGCTGGGGGGGTGGTGGCGCGTAAGGGTGGGGCACTCACTGGGAAAGGGCATGAAACTACATGGCAATCTCTCTGTCCACACCAGTAAAGCTTCAGAGAGGGGCACAAAAGCTACTTTACGACTCAGGAAATTGAGAAGTTGTTTTCTAAACATAAAGCTGGCATTGGAATGCCTGAGTCACTGGGCTTTATTTAAATCAAGTGAGATCAGTCAGTTGCCCAGCAGTAGATATTAGGGGACATCTAACTGTTAGCCTTTTGTCTGGTATCCTTAAATAACCCAAAGTTAATGTTTCTCTCTCTCTTTCTCTCTCAAGATACAGACATATATATATATGTATTGACTAAACATTGAATATATATATTCAAATGAATATATATTGAATAATTAAATAGAAATTGAATATATGTTCAATAACATATATTGCATAACTGAATATACACTAAATATATATAATGAATGATTAAATACATTCAACAGTAGTGTAAATGAAGAACTGAATAACATTGATATATTTTCAATTAGTCATCTACGTATACATATCGTGATATTATATCCTATACAGTGTATATCTCCCATACAAAGGCAGTGGAGCGTTAAAAGCAAATCCCACAAAGTCAATAGAAACGATGTTCTTAGTTGGATTCTGATCGATTATCTCCACTCCATACTCTTCTCTTTCCCAAATGTCTTACCATGAGTGTTTATTGATTCTAGAATCAGAAAAAAAGGCAAACATAAGAATTTACAGTATTTACATAACTAGCAATCTTAAGGATGTTTAAAAAAAACTTTGTCACTAAGGCTGGTTACTTTTGGGTGGCAGGTTTGAGGTGATTTTTATGTTTTTCCCATTTTTAAAAACATATTTCAAAATTTTCTTTCTAAACCACAGATTCATTTGGTGAAGGCAACAGTATGTTATTTCCAAATTATTAACAAATTATTTCAAATAATTAACAAAAACAGCTGGATTCAGCTTATCTATAAGTACTCTACCCTAGACTTTGCAATTAGGGACAGATTATATATAGGGTATGGTGTACATGTAAGCGTATGTGTGTCTACACACAGATATATGTATTAATTTAGTTTGAAAAAAGATCAAATAATCTACGACATAAAGAGTCTCACTTAATACACTTTTGTGCCCAGATTGGACTGAATCTCATTCTAGCACTCATGTTCATCCCTAGGTCCCTCTCAGCCTGAACTGGAAGGCCCCTTAATGCAAGCCATTTTTAATGGTTTTGCTTCCAAACTGGCTTTCTAAGGAAACAGTCTCAGCAGGTCAACAGAGTGAGAGCAGCCCAGAGTGAGTTTGGGAGGGGAGATTTCCAGATTAAGTTACAGCTGCAGGGGAAAGTGGACTGAGCATGTTTTCTAAATAAGCCTCGACACAACCTAACCGAACATCCCTGCTTTATTTCTCCTTGTTAGCTCTGACCTCTCTCCCCTCACCCAGAGCTCTGCCATGCACTCAAGCCTAATTTGTCCAAATAAAACCTGACTGTTTTGCAAGCCCGGGTGAAAGAGACATATTTGAATACATCTTTAAAGCCAAATATTATCTACACACACTTACAGAGTCAGAATTCTGTTCTTACTCTATGAGCCTCGATTGAAAAAGAAGAGCAGGAGGGGGGATTTTATTTCAGGGCTGATTCCCTGGCTGTGTGGCTTTAGGTAAATTCCTTGCTTTCCTTGAGCTTCTCAAAATGACCTACAAGTATACCCTACTATTGCTGGCATTTTTGATTGCTTATAAGAAATGAGGGGACCCATAGGCATGCTAAACACTCCTGCAGGTATGCACACCCTTCATCTTACCATGTCATTCATCCATCCATCCATTCATTCATTCAATCAGTCAGTCAGTCTGGCCCTGTGTAAATAGCAAGGTGATGAGGTTAAAGGGCAAGTATAATCAGGTAGACCTGTATTCAAATCTCTGTTCTGTAAACTTGGACAGCTCCCACAAAGTCCTAGGTCCTCCATTACCTGTTCTGCGAGTAGATAGAGCACAACCAACTAGAATCAGGAGAGATTATCCATGCAGAGGACCCATTGGAGGATCTGGTACCCAATAACAGCCAAGATAACATCACTTTCAAAGGCCCTCTTTGCATTCTTTCTTTTACTGAAAAACTTGGCTTTAAAAGGACTTTTGCTCCCAGCCAAGAGGAAGTCACAGGGTCTGGATTTACCTTCCCATCAGAAAACAAAATAAAAATCAGATGAAACAGTGGTTTTCAAGACAATGCTCACCAGCCAACAAAGCCCTCTAGGGAAGTCCTACAATCACCCCAGCTTATTGCTCGGAGAGAGATTCCAGTCATGGCACAGAGAGGGGGAGCCCCAAGCAGATTGGGGGTGTTCCCGAGTCATGGAGATGGGGCTGGGTGTCCAGGAGGCCAAGAAAGTTACAGCTTGCAGAGAAGCAGACTAGACAGGAGAGACTGGCAAATACAAAGAGCTATAGAGATTTACAGAGGGTTATCCTCCGGTATTTGGCCAAATCCCTATCAACAGATGCTCATGAGAAAATGACCTGAGGAGAAGGCAAGTGTATGGAAGGCACATCCAAGAATAACCCCTGTCTTCTCAGGCAGACCTTGCAGAGGAGTATTGCCTTGGTAGTGGGCAATAATTAGTCTCAAACCAAACACCACCTGTGTCCCACATGACAAAGCTTACAAGCAAGAACTCAAAGGATCAAACTCTTTCCAAGTATCTTAAGCACATCCAGGAACAAAGCCTCCACAAAATTTATAGAAACAATGAAAATATCCAGCCATTGCAAGGGTGAAATTCACAATAGCTGGCCCGTGTTCCAGGTATTATCAGGCATGCAAAGAAGTAGAAACATATAGCCCATAACAAGAAGGGAATCAATCAGTTGAAATTGACCCTGAAATGACAAGAACATTACAAGGGCTTTTATAATTATATTTCATATATGCTCAATACCCTAGAGGGGAGACTGAGCACATTAAGTGGAGACATGAAAGATATTCAAATGAATTCCAAAAATGAAAAAAAAATGCAATGTCTGGGATGAAAAAATAGAGCAGTTGGCATTAATAGCAGCTTAGACATTGCAGCAGAAAATAATAGTGAACATGAAGACACAGAAATTAAAAAAAAACTATTTAAGTTAAACACAGAGAAAAAGAGAATTTAAAAATGGAACAGAGCATTAGCAAGCTGCAGAGAAACTTCAGGATACCCAGCACCCATGAACTTGGAAGCTCTAAAGGAAGGCAGGAGACAGAAAACCTTTGAAGAAATTTTATGACTGAATATCTTCCACAGTGAAGCAGTCCCTTTAAAGTATGGAAAGAAAATAAAAATGTGTCTACAGTTCTATGTCCAGGGAAAATATTTTTTTAAAAACAAAGAGGAATATTTTCCAAAGAAGGACACATGAAAGTTGAAACAATTTCTCCACGAGAAACATTAAAAGAAGCCCCGTCAGGCAGAGAAAAAATCATACCAGAGGGGAATGTGGGCATATTAAAAAATAAAGAGCACCAACAGTGGCCACTGCATAGACAAAAATCTTTACAAACTTGGGTTAGGCAAAGCATCTTTGAAGCAACACTCAAATCATAATCCCCTAAAAGAAAATATTGTTACATTGGACCTTATAAAAATTAAGAACTGCTCTTTGGAAAAAACCAATGCTAAGGGAATATATGTATACACAGACTGGAAGAAAATATTTGCACAAGATGCATCTGAAAAAGTGCTTTTGTCCAGCATATACCAAGAGTTCTCAAAAGTCAATAATAAGAAAACAACAACAACAACAACAAAAACCTGATTTAGAAATGGGCACCAGCTCAAAACCAATGCTACAGTTACTTCCAAAGTAAAAGTCTGATTAGCAAAATGGACCCAAAAAGGTTTTTCAGGCATCTAAGCAGAGTAAGTATACAGGTGGCAAATAAACACACGAAAAGATGCTTGACATTGTTCATCACCAAGAGAATGCAAATTCAAATCACAATGAGATACCACTGCACGCTTATTGGAAAGTCCAAAATTTCAAAGGCTCTTCCTGCCAGGTGTTGGTGAGGCCATGGAGAAACTGGAATTCTCACCTCTTGCTGTTGGGAACAGAAATAGCACAGCCTTTTCAGACAATGGTTTGCAGGTTTAAAAATCTTTAAAAACATACCACTACCAGATAATCAAGCTGTTGCACTCCTCATTTATTTACCCATGATAACTGAAAGCATATGTCCACACAAAGACTACACCAATGTTCACAGCTCAAAAGTATCACAGCTCAAACTGGGAGCACTCTAACTGATCCATGAGCCTGCTCCCCAGTCTGCTGGAGAGCAGGCTCATGGATCAGCAGACAGATGCTCTTATACAATGGAATACTACTTAGCAATAAAAAGGAATGAACTATTGATATTTGCTAACCCTTGAATGAACCTCTAGGGTATTATGCTGAGTGAAGGAAGCCCGACACAAAAGATGATGGGCTGTATGATTCCATACATACAGAATTCTAGAAAAGGCAAAGAAATCTGTCATGACAGAAAGCAGATCAGGGGTTGCCTGGGGCAGATGGCAGTGGAAGTGGAGGTTGAAAGCAGAGAGAGAGATTATAAAGTGGCCCGAAGAGATTTCTGAGGGAAATTGGTACATTTATGATCTCGAGGGTGGTGATGGTTTTATAGTGTATACATGTGTCAAAATCAATGAAATAAGAAAGCATTAAAAAAGTAAACATGATCACAGACTCAGGCTCCTGGCAAGCTGTACCCACTGTGAGCCCTTGAGCATGGAGACTACACCAGTTCTCCTCCCAAGCATTTGTGGCACGGGAGGCAGTAGGCACAGCCTCAACTGTTCTCATGGCATTGATCTGAGTTCAAGTCCCCGCCCTACTTCATGCTTGCTTTGAGAATCAGAACAAGCTACTTAACTTCTTGGAGCCTCAGTTTCCCTTTCTGTAAAGTGGGCACATGAGCTGACACCCAGATGTTTATTATTGCTTGTATAATTATCAGTCCACAGGTCCAGCCTTGCCTTGGCTGACGGGGAGAGCTCTCCATGTTCATCTCGTTCTCCTGGGGTAAAGAGTGATGTCATATGCCATCTGGCACAGAACTACTCACAGGTGACCAGAGGCCATTTCCCAAATCCCAGAGACCCTGTCTCAGCCTGCTGTGGTCCACAGTAGACGTGTTGGATGAGCAGAGCCCTCTCCCTAGTCACTGCCTACCGCCTAGCACAGGGAGGAGCTGCCATAGCTGTCCCTCGCTGCCTCTGATTTTTGGGAAGAGACCCCTTCTCTCCTGGGCTGCCCAGCCTGTCCTGCATCTGAGGCAGGGGCTTGATGAGGTATAGACAGCTAGTGAGGGTTTAAGGGTTTGGCTGCTAGGAGGAAGAAATGAGAAAATGCATGGGCAGTGCTTGTGGCAAGCACTTAGTAATGAACTGTCACTGTTATCAACACGGCGTTTACAACGGTGAGTTCTTGAGGGCAGATCTGGCTACTGCCCCCCACCCCCTTCCCTGTTCCCACCACATGGCCTACAAGTGCTAAGTGCTGAGTTTCTATTTAGCAAATGAAGGAAGGAAGGAAGGATGGAACACAGGCTTGATGCTTCAAAGGTGCTGACTGTCACCACCCTTAGCAGGACCCCTAAGGAGGGACTTGGGGGCAGTGGGCAGGTGGAGGCAGTCATCGGTGTCCCAGGAACCACCCAGAAAAGTTCAGGGAATAGAAGGACAGAGGGTGGGGGAAGAAAACTTATTCCACAGCAGGAAACAGAACGTTGCTTGTATTCCTGTAGTCTAATATCTTGAATCCTTAATCAAATCTATAATCTAAAATTCAAAAGAGGGTTTGTGAAAAACATGGGCTTCTGCATGCTAAACAGAAGCTTGGGTCCCAGTGGAAATGCATCCATGGTTTTGTTCTACACAGAGCCAGGAAAAGGGGAAGGTGGAGGAAACAGTAGCAACAATACTAATAGTATCTGGGCACCATTCTCATTTACAGGGGAATTGCAGACTCAGAGACGTAAAGGGATTGCCCATGGTCACAAAGCACATAAGTGACCAGCCAGGGGAATCCACCCCAATCAGCTTGCAGAGCCCAACTATGTGTCCTCTGTTCCAGGCTGCCCCCAGACACCTTCCCTCCTGTTATACACCTAGTGGGAATATTGGTTAATGGCCTAGTTAGAAGGACTAGCAGATCTGTGTAGCTGCAGCCCCTCCTGTCCTTGTCCCTGGCTGGCTCATCTCTGGAGAATGGAGTGACACTTGAGCAGCCACAGTGGCCTCTTGGCAATAGCCGAGCCTGGAGAATAAGGAAGCTGTTTTGACCCATTGGAGAGGACTTGATGGGATAAGTGTCCATGGAGAAAGATGGGCCAGGGGTGGCCGGAGGCCAAGGCTTGTATGTAGAAGGAGTGGGGGACAGAGGTGGAGGGAGAAGGACTGGAAGAGAACTGTTGGCAGAGTCAGAAACATCAAGACTCCTCACATGTGCTGGGCCTTTGCATATGCTGTTTCTTCTGCCTGGAACCCTATTCTGCCATCTCCCTATGGTCCTGAGGCCACAGTCCTGGCCTAACCTCTTCACCCCAGGTCCATTTTCCTGCTCCCCATAACTGTCTCCCTCCTCTATCTATTTTTCTTCGTTATCATTTATTACTTTCTAGGGCATCACATATTCACATTTATTTCCCTTTCAACTTGCTTTGGTCATTGCATAAATATACCCTTACTTGCTCACTGTTTTTTTACTGGTGGCCACTGGGGTTTTCAATATTCTGCCAAGGGACCATCCCTGTGCATACATCTTTGGCCATTACATGGTGACTTCCTTCAGATAAAAATTTGCTGGTGGTGGGGTGGCAGAATCAAAGATACCCAGCATCTTTTGGACATAGTTCCTTGTGAATTAATAGCAGCCACTCAGACCAGAGGAGGCCAGTTGACATGTTTTGTGTAAACTTCAACCAACCCTGCTTTGACTTGCCATCTTGTTAGAAAGAAGTGTGACTCAAGCCCAGTGTCATAATGGTAAATTGGAACAATGACTCCAAACTTTCAGTTCACCCTTCATCCTTGCCCTTTACCACCTGACCTTTTAGAACCCACCCAACACTCCCAACTCTGACTCAGAACCACCCATGTGGCATGCTTCTGCCAATTCCCCTGCCTTCAGCACAGGGGATACAAACAAAGGCTTGAAATGCACTTTTGTGGCTGTGCTTGCTCTCTCCTGCCCCCTGCGGTCACTAGGGGAAGTACATGTAGAAACCTGCCTTCTGGAGGATGAGAGACCCGTGGAACAGAGTGGGGAGGACTGACTTACCCAAGCTGAGGCCAGCCTAGATTAGACGACAGCCAGCCAAACCCCAGACGTGCGTGTGATCCCAGCTGAGACCAGCAAAGCCACCTGGCTCATCACCCAAGATGCATGAGTAATACAAGCTCATCATATGTTGCTGAGACTGTCACACAGCACTTAGTGTATCAATAGATAACCAATGCGTGCACCAGGCATGGCAGTGAACCCATTTGTTTAGAATCTCACTGCTTTAACAACCCCAGGAGATTTTGTGCTAACCCTGTGCTGAGATGGATATACTCTGGGATAGCTCAGTATGGGCATTTGTAAGAATTCTGATTCTGCCCATGAACTACGGGGACTCACCCCTGATTCTAGGATGAGGCAGAGCACAGAGCAAGATTTTAAAGGAGAAAGGAGGTCGGAGGCCCTTAAAGGAACATAAAAGTGATGAATGGCTTCAGGTCCATGAGCACTGAATTGTATGTTAGAGGACAGCCCAACCCTGTCTCCAGCCCTTGTCCACAAACGTACACACTCATCTATTCTGCCCCAGTCAAGTTAACCTGTGCAGGAGCTTTTGGTCCTTCTGCAAGGCTCCAGAGATCAGCACTGGGGTACTTCAAAAGGCTTAGGTTTCAGCTCAATAGCTATGAGAGTGAATGAGCCCCCCATCATTGGAGGCACACAAATAAAAACAGCCCAAACATCTCGCTGTTGAGGAAACTGAACAACAAATGGAGGTGGAGGGAGGATGAGATGATTACTCTCCCAAATGTCAGCCCAGGATCTGAGCTGATATCATCAGATCATGATAGGGGAGAGGATATTGAATTGCCTATTCTGAACTATGTCATCCAGACTTAACCTTGTACGGTTAGGGATTTCTGATGAGAGAGAGTGGAGAAAGTCACCTACAAAGAAAAATGTTAACCTTGAAATAGTCGTGCATGGGAATTGACCATGTTTGTGTGTGGTATGAAGGGCGCAGCATGACAGAGAGGGTAGATTCACTGGCCACTGATCTGCAGAAAGCCTGCATGGTATGGTGAAGTGATCAGCTTCTGAGATGAGATCTCAGGGTGGATCCAAGTGAGCTGCTGTTGTCCAGCACGGCTTAGGGCCAGCCTTCCTTCCTTCCCTTTGTGCAGTGGCGATATCAGCACCTGGCTGGCTGTCCCCAGCCCTAGTCTGAGTTTCTGTCCTGGGGTGCTCATTGCTCATCTCTGCACCTCATGGCTTGTTGGAGCCCCTGGCGAACCTCTTCCATGCTGCATGCTCCCTTTTCTACATGCTTCCGTGGAGAAAGTTCCCAGGTTGGTCCACGCTTACCTCGTGGGTGAGACTCAGAGGAAGAAATCAGATGGAGAAATCAACTGTGCAGGAAGCTGCACACTCTCCATTAGTCAACAACAAAACTGATAGCAAAAACTGGGCATGGACATGGCTCATCACAGTGGCCCAATGAGGGAGAAATGGCCGCTGTCAGTCTCACTCTGCAGGTGAGGAGTTTGAGCTTGGAGACACTGAGCCACCTGTCCAAGGTCATAGAGCCAGTAAGGGGACCCATGTCTGTTCACCCTCTCCAACATTTTTGACCATTCCTTACACCAAAATATCATAGACTGAATAAAGAACGTGGCTGCTGCTGGGACAAGAACAAAGATCCACCCCCCCCCCCAAGCAAATCTCATCCAGAGCCTGGAACTCAGGAGGGAGATGTTCACACTCAGCTTCCATCTCTCCTATCCAGACTCTCCAGAAGCCCTGGGCCTTGAGGTTACCTTCAGGAGCAGTTAGGACAGGCTGAGCTGGGTTTCTGGAACAAAACAACCCCCTGATCTCCAGGGCTTAAGATACATGTCAATTTCTGGTAGACGAGGTGTGTTCCCATGGGCTGGCTAAGGCTCTGCTCAGCTGTCTTCACTCTGGGGCAGGAAGGGCTACAAGGTTTGCAGGGCTCATTGAAAAATGAGGATTCAAACATGGCTCCAAAGTTATAAGAACTCAAAGATGGCCGAATGGAGAATGAGGCAAAGCGCTGGGTGCTTCTGGGTGTGGAATCCTGGGTGTCCATACAGCTTACACACCCTAGAAGCTGGATCAGCAGGGGAGTCAGCCTGGAGATGCTGCCATCACCAGAGTAGAAGCAACAGGGGGCCTTTGAATCATGCTGTTTAAAGCCCCCCACCTTGTGGTACTTTGGAATGGCAGCCTTGGGCAAGGAATGTATGCCTATCATCCTAAGTGTCATTTCCAAATGCCCCCCCCCCACGTCTATAAGACCTTACATGGCCAGACCCTGCCCACTTCTTAGCCCCATCCCAAACCAACCTTCGCTGTCTTCCCTGCCCTCCTGCAACTCTGGCCTCCTTTCTGCCTCCTTTTGCTCTTGCCATTCATTCTGCCTGGAGTGCCCTTGCTCCAGACAAGTGTGGGTCCTTCCCATTCTTCATGTCACCACTAAAATGTTCCATCCCTGAGAGGCTGTTTCTGGAACCCCATCCCAAACAGCTCCTCTTGTCTCCCCGTTCTCCCAGAAACGACCCTTTGCCAGCTTCCATCAAGCAACCCAATGATTTCATTTCAGACGTTTTTCACCATTAATGATTATTTTCTTTCTCTACCATGTTGTTGTCTGCCTCCTGAACTGAAATTTAAGCTCCTTAGGGCACATGAAAGACAAACTTTAAGGTGGCCCCCAAGAGCCCCACCTCCTAGTACTCACAATCTTGTGTGATACTATCCTTTGGGTGTGGGCAGGATGTCTCTAAGCCAAGAGAGTAGGAACAAAGGGGATGCCATGTCATTCTCATGATTAATTTACATACAACTATAAGGACCATCTCACTGAGATATTCTCTCCCTTGCTGGCTTTGATGAAGTAAGTAGTCATGTTGCAAACTGTCTGTGGAGACACCCACATGGCAAGGAACTGAGTACAGCCTCTAGCCAACAGCCAGCAAGAGACTGAAGTTCTCATTCTTCAGCTTTCAAGGAACAGAATTTTGCCAGCAAGCTGGTGACATGGGGCCAGATGCCCCCTGAGCTGAGACTGCAGTCCTGAGTAACATCTTGATGACAGCCTCAGCAGAGATCCTCAAGCAGAGGACCCACTAAGCTGGGCTGGACTCCTGACCCACAGCATCTAAGAGCTATTTCTTACACAGCAGTAGATAAATAATACAGGCAATGACCCCACTCTGGCTGGTTTGCTGTGTGCGTGTATGTTATATACACGCACATGTATATACGTACATATGAATTAGACTTTCCTATGCACATGAAAGATAGCCAGAACTAGACTTGACTTGTGGATGGGTTTTTTTTTTTTTTCTGTTTTGTTTTTTTCCATCATTTTGCTCTTGGCCTTCCTCCTTTACTTATCTTTTATCACCTGTAAAGGGATACACTGAATTAGATGCTCTCCGGGATCTCTTGCAGTTTTACCTTTTATTCTTGTCTTTTGAAAAAGAGTCCCAGAAATGCTAACTTTTCCAAAGGCTATTTTTTCCCCTTTCGGCTGGCGTCAAAAACATGTATGATTGCTCAACTTAATATAAGTAAAATAAAGACAGAACGAGGGAGAGAGGGTGAGCGCAAGAGAGAGAGCCAAGCCAGGCAAGTCCTCTTGGCGGAAGTCTGGCGAGATGCTTATTTAATATTACGAGAAGGGTGAACAATTAGGACATTCTCTCCTTGCGCCAGCAGACTCCATCTTGGAGACTAATAGATATTTACTTAGTCTTGTCAGTCGTGCTGTGTTTAATATTTATCCATCACGGGGAGCTACTGCATGTTAAATGTCAGCCTCTTGATTTCGACAGCTCAGAGCTAGGCGGGCGGAACTTCACAAACAGCCCCAGTGGCCCAGCGCCTCCAGCCTGACCCGCCTTCCTGGAGAAGCCACGCCCTGTGTTTGTGCGGTGCCCAGGATTGGCTACTTGTTGGGGACCCCCAGCCTCTCCCGCTGAGGGCCTGACCGAGGTGCCTCCAGCCAGGTGTTCCGTTTGGGGTGTTGGTCGCTGTCAGGGACAGCAGAGGGGGAAGGCGGGAGAGACCTTAACCTTCCAGTGGCTGACACTCGCACCCAGGATCGTGCCAGCTTCAGAGCTCTGAATCCTCCTTAAATCTTCAGCCCGGATGCCATCTGCGTTGTTCACGTGCCCTTTCGGACCCTCTCTGCACCTTCTTCTGCTGCTGCATACCCAGGAAGCTGTCTTCCATGGGTTGTCAGTTGTTTCTCTTGACCTTCAACTTTTAGTTGAGGGGAGCCAATAGGGAGCCCTGTGGGAGATCTGAGGGCACGGCAAGAGAGGCAGGGGTATTTCTTCCCTTGTCCTGTTCTTCCTCCCTGCAATGTTGCTACAAGCTGGTTTCCTCACTTGCCCGAAAGCCTTAGCAATACCTGTCTGGTGGCCCTTCCCACTTAGCCGTCTCTCTTCCAGGTACCAGCGATCCCTCCCTACTTCACCGTCAGACCCGGGAGTGGAAGCAGCTCCCCACTATTACTGACCTTGGGTGCTGCACCATTCCTGGTGGTTTCCCTCTACAGTGCCCCTTTTGGTGAATAAACTCTTTATGAAATGGTCCAAATTTGAACTCTGCCATCTGTTTATACATCCCTGAAAGTTAATTGTTATCTTTCACAGAAGAGGAAACTGAGGCTTGTAGAACTTGGATGACTTGAGTGAGGTCCCAAAGAAGTTATGGGCAGAGTTGGAATCTTCTGGGTGAACTCTGATGCCATCTAATCCATTGGCCATAGGTCCAAATATGGCACTTGAATGATAATTTCCAAATATGCTCAGATATGGCTCTGGCCCCTACCCACATGCATAAATGTTTGTCTCTTCTGCCTCTAATCAAGTTAACTTGTGCAAGAGCGATTTTTCCTTCTGCGGGGCTCTAGAAATTACCTTTGGGATGGTTCATAATGTTCAGATTTGGGCTTAATAGCTATTAGAGTGGTGAGTTTCCTGTCTCTGGAGGTATACAAACAAACATAGGCCACTTCGAAGGTTTGTACAACAAGTAAAGGTGGGAGGGGGATGAGGTGATTAGCCCCCAAAATACCAGCCTAGGATATGAGCTACTCATCCTCAGATTATGATGGGAGAGAGGAAATGAAAATGCAGATTTCAGGGCCACACCCTTGGAAATTCTGATTCCTCAGGTCTGGGTAGGGTTCAGACTTCTGCATTTTATATGAAAACCTGCCCGAGGTTTTACCTGTATATTCCACCTTGTCCAAGGTCCCTTCCAGCTTGGTGACTAGGTAACTCCAAGCTCAATCCTTCATGGTGAAGACTATGAGGTCACTTAGCCGATCAACAAACACTCTGGCCAGTTAGTTGAACAGGCACAGGAATGGGCCAATAACACAGTATCTTGGGTTCTAGTCCTACTCAGGATTCTCAGCCTCATGCCAGGACCAAGGGGAAAGAAATGAGCTTTTGGGGGCCCCCAGGGCTCTCGCTTTCAACAGGGTAACGGGAAGCCGTGGGCTCACATCCACACCCCCAAGCTGTGGGAACCAAGGGGTGAGTTATTTCACTCCTGAACTTACTTTCTTACCTGTGAAACACAGGGTCAGTTCCAGAAGCCCTCAACCAAATCTCTCTGGGCCAGATCTCTTCCAGATCTTAGAAACTTCACCTGCTGACTGGGCCAGTGCCCTTGACCATCTGTGTGGCATCTTGAGGGTAGAGCGTTCTGGCCAGATCTGCTTGAGCAGTCTCAGTAAAAATCCCAGAGAGCCTCACGTGGGCTTAGGTCAGATTTGCTGCCAAATGCATTATTTAAATACTTGAAGTTTTCAAAGCTTTTTGGATTATAGACTCAAGAACGAGGGATTGAATCTACCTAAAAAAAAGTTTCTTATGAAGATTAAAGTAAATCCTGCACTCAAAGTGCCTGGCATGAGGCTACTACTCAGTAAATGCTAACCAATTATGATCATCATTAGCAGTGGTATTTGGAGCAGTAAAATGCTTAGCACAAGTGCCTGAGAAAGAGTAAGTGCTTAAAAAAATTGCCATAATTATTATTGTTAAGTTTCGACCAGCATCTAGTTCTGTATTTTCTCCAACGCTCCTCTGATGATTAATCACGGAGACAGAGGACGTGCTGGTCCCAGCGCTGTGAGTTTTGGTCTAAGGGGCTTTCCGATCCCTGCAGAGTCTCAGACGCCTTCCCTGGCTCAGGTGATGGACCCAGCAAGGACCCCCTCTCACTCCCCATTCATTACAGGGAGGTCCTTCTGTTCTGTAAACTGGATATTAAAAACAAATGTACCTAATTAGAAATAAAATGTTTCCAACTGGCTCGAAATAAAATAAAATGTAATTACTAATGATATTTAAATGTTGTAGATATTTTATTTTTTTAAATCCCCTTAATTTAAAATGAGGTATGATTTTAATTTAGTCGAAAACACATTCAGTTAGGAGGAGAATGACTTGACTCTTGGCTCGGGTCTTCTCCTGTTGCAGTAAAATGAAGATCAGAGCTTTCAAAAGCATCCCCCTGGCCTGGCAGATTGGCATGAAGGTTTTCTTTTGTTTGGGAGAGGGTTTTTGTCAAGGAACTCTGTGTTTTCTGTAGGGATCTTAGATGCACCCTTTGAGTAAGGGAGGGTGTTTCCATAGAGATTTTAGCAAATCAATGTTTATGACTTTGCTCTGCTATGAACACCCCATTTGGGCATGCCTCTTTTTCTTCCTTGATAAAGGGAGAATGCCACTTCCTTCTTGAAGAAAATTTAATGAGGTTAAAGGACAGGAATCTCTGGACCACAGGCAACACTTTTGATAAGAGAATAAATGTCACCAAAAGGCGTATGACATCACTATCACTGTAAACTTCCCCAGGACAGGACCATACTGACACTTTTCTGCAACTCAGCATTCAGCCCCTGCCTGGTGCATAGTAGATGCTCAGTAATTGACTAAGTTAGTAGATGGATGAATGAATGACCCATGCATAGGAAATTAACACTGGAAGATGTAATAGAGGCAGTCTAATATAATGCCTGCTTGAAGCCTAGTTGTATGTAATGATTGATTTATTTCTGCTTGTTTGCTCCCAGGGATGGGGAGCTCCCTACTGCATGCCTACACCCAATTTCCACTTAGAAGAACTCTGACCTGCTAAAAATATCCTCCACACTGCCCCCCCACTAAATTCCATATGTTGGGTTTCTTTCTGCCCTCTGGGGCCACATGGGATGAGACAGGGCCCCAGAAAAGTGATTCGTAGACTTGTCATTTCATAAAACAAACTTGCTCATCAAATAGATGGCAGGGCACTATGAGAGTAGTTGTAGTGTGAGCCAGGCAGGGATTAAGCTGTCACAATTCAAACCCTTGCTGCCTACTAGCTGTGTGATACCAGACCATGTATTTATTGTGTGACCTTGGACAGATTACCTGGCCTCTCTGAGCCTCAGTCTTGTCATTTGCCTTGGAAGTCAAACGTGTCCCAGTCTGTGATCTTGGCACAACCAAATCTTATAGACTATTCTAAGAGGGCTTGTGACAGTAGATCCAGGGCACTGACCTGTGTGAAGGGTGGTGATGGGGTTAATCAAAGGAGCTGGGCCCCACCTCTTCACTTCTCCAAGGTGAGCAACTCCTGATATAGAGTGTTCCAGAATTCTCCCCCCTCAGCCAACCTGCTCTCAACATACCTCTGTCCTGTGAAGTTCCAGAGAGGATGGTGTCTCCCAAGCCAAACTGTTTGAGTTTGTGACAATGTAAACAGAGTCACTTAGTTCAGTAGTGTTGCTTGGTTTTGTCAGTAAGAAGGGAGCTATATCTTGGTGCTGCTTTAGTCTGAACCCTGCTCATCTCTTGCCTGGACTGGTGCAGTAGCTACCTCCACCCTTGCCCTATTGCAACCTGTCGTTGTTCTTTACATTGCAGCCTTTCAGGTCCTGTTAATAGTGTGGGCCCTGGAATAAACCTTTTGCATGGTGGACACCACAAGGCATTTCTTAGCCCTCCAGGGCCCTATGTGCTCTGGGGACCTCCCTCTTCATCTTTACCTCCTGGTCCTTCTCCCTTTTCTCATGCTAGCTCACTCCAGCTGCACTGGATTCTTCCCTGTTCCTTGTTTGTGCTGAAGTCCATTCTGCCTCAGGACCTTTGAGCTTTTTTTGCCTGCTGCCCTCTACAGTTCCCCACCTGGGCTCCCTCATTCAGGTCTTGGTGGAATGCCACCCTTTGTAGATGGTGTCCCTGAAGCCATCCCATCCAAACTGCCCCCATGAATGTCCGTCAGCCCCTGCCTGTCACCCTGCTGGGTTCTCCTTCCCAGAACTTCCCACAGTGTGGCATTATATGATCTCCTTGTCTCTTGGTTGCTCTTTGCTCCCGAATGACTGTGATTTCCGTGATGCCTGTGCGAAAGCTGGTCTCAGAGAGGGAGGGGGGCCTCTTAAGTGTGACCACAGGCTCTTCCTCCCCTACCCATTGTGTGTGTTGGTGGGTAAGTTACACGGCATCTGTAAAATGCAGGCAGTGTTAATCTCATAGGACTGGAGGGAGTCTCATGTCCATGATGCAAGTCGAGTCCTGGGGCCTAAAGTCAGGACTCCATAGAGGCCAGCTACACTTGTCCTCTCCTGCTTGGGTGAGTAAGGGTGAGAGCCCAGCTAACCATAGACTCCCAGCAGAGGTTTTCCTTTGCTGCTTGTTGGCTGACCCTGCCGATACTAGGTGCTCAATAAACATGTGTTGGCTGCTGAGCAGGCCTGTGCCCAAGAGTGGGTGGGGCTGCCCCATCGGAGCCTTCTGGTGCCGCCACGCTCTGTGGGTCACCCGGGCATAGAGAGCTGACAACGGGTATCTTTAGAGGATCGTTATTCTGGAACCCACGGTCACGGCTCCATCACTGACATCATTATTTTTGAGAATGCGTTCCCTCTTTCTCTTTCCTTGAAGTCGGCAAAGCAGGAGCAGCCTTTCTCTGCCTGATAATTAAAGGACTCTATTGTCATCGCGGAAGGCTTAGTTAATGCAGACTTTGTGACAAAGCAGAAAACGAAATTATCCTGCCAGTCAGGGAAAGCCACATGCACACAAAATGCCTCCACATCATTTTTTCCCCCTAAGTTGTTTTGTCTAAAAAAAAACCACAAGCGTTGGTGAGTTTATCTTGTGCACCGACTTTTATATACTAATTATTTTATTTTGCATTTACTTTCCATCATAAACATGTTCCTGGTATCGTTAACAAGGCTTTCTCCCTGTCCTATTTAGAGTGATGAAATTTTCTCACGTAGTGGCATCAAGGTTCTCCTCAAATGACCTTTTGGGGGTTGTCCCTTAGCCACTGCCATTATAGATAAGGCCACAATGAACACTTTGTCTTGAGATCTTCCATGCCTCCCTGATTCTTTTTCTTTTCTTTTCTTTATTTCATTTTTTTTTTTAGATTTTATTTATTTATTTGAGGGGGAGAGAGAGAGAGAGTGAGTGCAAGTATAGGGGGGAGGGGCAGAGGGAGAGGGAGAAGCAGACTCACCGCTGAGCAGTGACGCCCCCACCCCAATGTGGGGATTGATCCCACGACCCTGAGATCATGACCTGAGCCAAAGGAAGGCACTAAACCAACTGAGCCACCCAGGTGCCCCCTGATTATTCCTCAGATCTAATCCGAGCAGGTAGACCATCGGACTAAATAATCTCATAATGTTTAAGACCCTTGCTTGATTATCTTTGTTATCAGCCATGCTGAAACTAGAACATATTAAATTCATTTATTTATTCACTCAACATGTAATGAAGCATTTACCATGTGCAAGGCAATTGTTACCTTCAAGGAGGAAAATGAAATTTCCATGCATCCATCCACCCACACACCCACTCACCGTGCATTTACCTTTCTTTTTCAGATACTTTTTTTGTTTTTGCCATAAAATTCTGCTCCCAGCCTATTTCTCTGTTTGTATCCCATTCTGCCCATCTGATGCTCTTGGCAAATACTGTCCCTCTTCTCTGATCCAGCCCCTCCCTTCTCTTTCCACCACGGCCCCCCTGTTGTTTTGCTGTGGTATCTGTCTGCATGCACCTGTCTCCCGGCCTGTGAGTGCCTTGGAGAAGGCAGTTAGGACTCATTTGTCTCTAGACCCCAAGACCAGCACAGGGCCCCCTGCACATACCAAGTGGCCATCAATGTCCGTTGAAGGGGGTATCTGTCCTTCACCCATCCATCCATCTTCTGTCATACTATCTATTTTAAAAAAATGATTGAGCTCTACAACTGGGATACAGGAAAGCATATTCTGAAGGACACCCCATCTTTGGGTCACAGTTTGATGGACTTTCACATATGTAGACCCTCATGGAACCACCAGCTGGATTAAGATTTAGAAAATCCCCAACATGCAGAAGCTACTCTCACCCGCCTCCTGGTTAATGACCACTTCCCTCCGCCACCCTGACCCATTCTTCTAACCCTGGTTGCATAGCTCAGTTTTGCCTGCTTTCAGTCTTGTGCAAATGGGATCCCACGGTCTCTCCTCTTTTGCATTACACGTGTATTGGTAAGATCCTTGCCTGGGTATAGCGCTGGCTTGGCTCTTCCCGCCTGTGAGATGTCGTGTTGTTTAGAGAGAAATCAGACTTTCCTCCCTTCTCTTCCCTTCCTTCCTCTTTTCTCCCACCCTCTTCCTGCTTCCTCCCTCAGCTCTGGAGGGGCTCATCTCCTCATGGTCAGACCCAGTGCTCAGCCCTAGCCACGCAGAGCTTGGCAGGGCTCAGGTCCTTGAGGAGACTGACAGGGGACAGGGGCCCTCCTTATCCAGGGAAGTAAGGGTGATGACAAAGTCCCAGTGTGGCCCGGGGACCTGGGGAGAAAGACTAGTCCTGGTCTCATCCTGTTCGGATTACCTGCTCAGTGCCTGTTTGTTAGTGTCTTCATCCATCTGTCTATCCATCCACCTGCCCACCCACCTTCTACCAATAACCCATCCCAAAGCCAGCCACAGAGAAATTCGCCCTCCTTCGCCTCCTGCATCCCCAGCAGGTTCTCCCTGCCCCCCATCTCCCCCTGTGTGAGCAGCTACCCTCACTCTGCAAAACAGCCAACTTCACCCCAGTCAGGCGCCAGGAGCCCACATTGGAGTCGGATTTGCTTTGGGGTAAGGAAGAAAAAAAAAATATGGCCAAATGTTGGGAATCGGGAGTTTGAAGTTCGCACTCCAGGACGTGGAGCCGGGGGAGATCACACCTCCCTTGGCTAGGAGCCCCTCAGTCTGCCCATCCGGCTGCTGAGCCCAAGTGGCAGCTCCCCCTCGGGCCCCCAGCCCCTCCACATCTCGCCTCCCCCAGAAGGAGGGTGGGCTTGGCTGCGGCGCCTCAGCTGCAAAGAGCTAACACCCCAGGTTCGGGAAGCACGTGAGGACCTTCTGTCTGGGGAGTGTGGGTGTTACTCCCACCCCATGTAGGCTGGTCCCCCAGGGGTGTGCCCAGAAAACACTAGAGGATGGGAATGGAGGAGCTGTGGTCACAGTATCCCAAGCCTGAGGAACCCCAAACCCCCCGAGGTCCAGCCTGATGGCGGAGACCCACCCCTAAAGCCCTGTGGATGTGTGCAGGTGGCCTCAGACAAGTAATCTCCCCTCTGCTTCCCTCTGTGCCTTAGCTTCCCCTTCTCCTACAGGGGAATAAGGCAGGGGTGATGCCATGCATGTTGGGCAAAACATGGCATGTGAAGTTCTTAGCGGAGGGACAGTCCCCCGAGCCCCCGACAAATGTTTCTACTGGTGGCTCTGTGGCAAGCCTTTCATTGCTCTAAACCTCAGTTTCTCCATCTGCCACATCTGTCACCCATTTGCTGCCTCGGCTGCCTCTGACCTCTGGAAGGAAACGTAGCAGAAGCAGGTAGAACACTTGGATCTGAGCTGGCTGTATGACCCTGAGAAGGTGCCTCTCTCACTCAGAGCTTCTGTTTTTCTAGCCACAAAATGAAGCTGTTCGGTTAGTGGCCTCTGAAGGGCATTCTGACACTGATAACCAGATCTTTGTTCCTTTTAAATTCATTCTGCCAGAGGGTCTTTAGGTATCAGTCTCAAATGCAGACATTTGGCATACGGGCCAACCCTATCTTTTGCTCCAAACATCCCAGACAAGCAGTTTCCCAGGCTCCGTGTGTCCCCAGCAAGCGATGGTATGTTCCAGGCTGTTCCAGGTCATTAGGCCAGGCTGGCCCTTCCTTCTTCTCTTTCATCGTCCTTTGTGCTACTTTCTTCTTCGCCCTCCTGATTTTCTTCACTTGCTACTTTGATCTCTCTCTCTTCTCTCCCTTCTCTCCTTCCTTTTTGTTCTCCCTTTGTTCTGAACTGAATTGTGTTGCCCCAGACATGAGTGTTAAAACTGTAACTCTGGGTGACTGTGTTTGGAGATGGGGCCTTTGGGGAGGTAATTAAGGTGATGTGAGGTCATAAGGATGGGGCCTTGATCCAGTGGGAGCTGTGTCCTCACCAGGAATAGGTGGCTGAGATTGCTCTTTCCAAGCACACACGGAAGAAAGACTACGTGAAGACACAGCGAGAAGGTGGCCATCTGCAGCCAGGAGCAGAGCTCTCACCAGCAACTGAATCTGCCAGTACCTTGAACCTGGACTTCCAGAATTGTGGAACTTTGGTACGGCAGCCTAAGCTGACCAGGATATTCAGTAGTGAGAGATTTCTGTGAATTGTCTTTGTTTGGAGAACTCTTGCTACTCTCAGTGGATCTTCCCTGAGCTTGGGGCATAGGTGGGCTCATGGAACTGAGGTGCACATAGTCCGGGCTTTAAACCCGTCTCTTTGCGACTCTCCTAGGAGTGTGGATGCACAGTTTTCAAACCTCCACTTGCTCATCTGTGAAATGGGTGTGGTCATTTCTGTTGGGTCACAGTTTTCAAACCTCCACTTGCTCATCTGTGAAATGGGTGTGGTCATTTCTGTTCTCCCTCCTATGATAGAGGGAGGGGGCTCCGATTAGATAGTATGTGTGAATGATATTTGGTGACTCAGTGGCATTGAGCTGGAGGACACCGGTGTCCTTCTAGAGGCCTGTGCCTTCTGGGCAGGGTCCTTCACAGCCCTCTGGTGGCCTGGGCTGCTTACCAGTAGTGGCCAGCTTCAGAGAAGCCCATCTGTGCTCCCAGCATGGAGCTGGGGGTGCATGTTACTTTGTAGCCTCAATCAATCAGCCCTGGGAGGCCGACTCCACCATCCAGCAGCCAGATAGGGAGCCAAGTGGCCTCAGTTTGCATCCCGGTGCTTATGAACTAGGTGACCTGTTCTCTCACTTATAATATAGGAAGAGAGGTATGATCTACCTCGCAGGGACACTGAACGCATTAGATGAGGAAACACTCAGAGAGCATTAGTACAGTGCTGGAGACAGAATAAGATATCAATAAATGGTCATTGTCATCATCATCCCTATTTTATAGATGAAGAAACTGAGGTCACACAGTTCTAGCCTGGCCACGAAACTCCAGGTCCCCGCTCTGAAATACCACTTGCTCTGGTGCAAGATGGGAACATTTTCCTGACATCACTGCTGCCTTCACTGTAAAATCCAAATCTTCCTCGGGACACTTGGAGCCCTCAGAGACATGATGGTGGCCACCTCCTCTTCTGGCCCACCCCTCCCCCTTCACTTTGATGTCTCACCAGGTCTTAAAATGACTTTCAGTTCTGGAACCTGCCACCTCTCCTCTTCCTCTAAGTCATTGGCTGCTTCCTGGTATTCATTCTTCAGGGCCACCTTTATAAGTCACCTCCTCTAAGAAGTCTTCCTGAAGTCCTCCTTATTGTCCCCACAACCTCCACACTCTCCTCTACTGCAGCCCTTATCTTCCAATGTCCCGTAGTGTGTCCGTGTGCTCATTCTCCTCCTTGAAGGCCCTGTGATTCCCCAAGGTCCACCAAGCTTCCTGACACACAGTGTGTGCTCAGTAAATATCTGTTGAACGAGGGGATTCACCATAAAAGTGGGTTAGAACCATGTTATCAGCTTCTGAACTTCCAGGAACATCATTATATTTTATTAATACAACTTGTTTCAGCCTTTCTTAATAGTCATTGGTAAAGCAAAATTATTTAACTTTGATGAAGTCCAGTATATTGATTTTTTTTTGCTTTTATAGCTCATGTAGTTTTGTTCTTTTTCATGTTTTATTTCAAAAATCTTTAACAAACTCAAGTCTCCTCAGAATTTGCTCTTACATTTCATTCTGGGACTTTTATATCTCTTGAGGTCATGAACTGTGTCTGTCCTATCCATTTGTGCAAACTCTCCTTTTCACTGAGCACCGTGTCTGGCACAAAAAGTCTTCCTAAATGAATAAATGGACAGGTGAGCAGTGAATGAATAATTCACCCTACTCTCTACCACTTGAATCCACGTGCATTTCATTACAGGGAGTTAATAGGGGGACAAAAACAAACAAAAATAAAAACAAAACTGGGGTGCCTCTGTGGCTGAGTCTGTTAAGCTTCCACCTTTGGCTCAGGTCATGATCTTAGGGATTGAGCCTTGAGCCAGGCCCCATGCTCAGTGGGGAGTCTGCTTCTCCTTCTCCCTCTGTCCCTGCTCTCTCTCACGTTCTCTCTCACAAATAAATAAATAAAACTCTTTTTAAAAAAGCTACCCTATTAAAATGGCCCAATCAATTTGTTCCTTAGACCCACAGTAGATGCCTTTCCTTGAAGGTGATCAAAATTCTCTATGGTACAGAAAAAGCACTACCTGTAAAAGCAAAGATTTGCAAATTGGGCCATATTGAAACTTAAAAACATCACTTCACCAAGACAAGAGAATGAAATAGCAAGCTGCAGAGAGGAGAAGAAATTTGTAATGTCAAAATAGATTTGCATCCAGAGTAGGAAAGGGACGAACAACCCAATAGAAGAGCAGGCAAAAATGCGTGAACATGCCCTTCAATACAGAGGACCTACAGATGACCAGAGGCTATAGAAAAAGGTGTGCAACCTCATTGGTCACTAGTAAAATGCAAATCAAGGACATTGTATTCCATTGCACATCCACCAAGACCATGAAAATCAATAAAACAGATACCATCAAGTGTTGGCTAAGATTTGGAGCAACTGGAACTCCTGCAGCCTACTGGGAGTGTCAGACGGTATGGCCACATTGAAGATCTCTGCTAAAGCTGGCTGTGCACCTGCTCTGTGGCCCATCAGTTCTATGACCAGGTGCACAGCCATGAGAATGGTCTATAAATGTTCTCCAAAGTTACACACAAGAACGTCTGTAACGGTGTCATCTGTAAGGGCCCCAAACTGAATACGACCCAAATGTCCATCCACTAAGAATGGGTTAAGTGAATTGTGGTGTGTTTGTTTGCACAGTTGAATACGATCTCAAGGTAAAAATGAATGAACTACTTTTACATTCCACAACGTAGATGCATCTCACAAAATAATATTGAGCGAAAAAAGCCAGGCACAAAAGAACATACTGTACATGAAACGAGAAAAAGGAATCTAGGGAGGTGGAAATCAGGCTCGTGGTGCACGTGGTGGTGCAAGGAGAGGTTGCTCCTGGGAGAGGGGCTTGGGGGAGCTTCCAGGAGGCTGGTCATCTCTGCATATTCTGCCCCCCCCCAGTCCCGGGTGATTACCACAGTGTGCCCACTCTGTAGAAAGTCAGAAAGCTGCACACATGTTACATTTGTTTTTCTATTTGGCACACACCAAAAATATTATTAAAAAAATTACTGCCCTGCCAAATGAAGTTTAGGACAATTTCTCCAGCTGTCCTGGTGCCCTCTGGGCCAGGGTGGGGGGCATTAGCCTCCACTCGCCATTCCTCAGAATCTGTAGGAAGAGAAGAAATCCTTTTTCTCCCTCCCTTACTCTTTCCTCTGCCTTGGCCCGGAGCTATTGTACATATGCAAATATGACAATGTCAGCTACGGAGGGGAGCTCTGCTATTTATAGCTGGAGTCTTGCAACACTTATCACAGCCGCCGCAGACTTAAGGAAGCTGAACACACACACACACGCACACACACACACACACGCACACACACGCACAAGCATACACACGCACGCGCGCGCACGCACACGCACACACGCTACACAGAGTATATTTTTTTCCCCCAGGATATAAATTTCCCATCCCATTGCAGTCTGGGCCGTCGCATGCAACATTGATTGTCTGTTATATTACATTTATTAAGAAGTGATAACTTGTAATAATTGGATGTTAAATTAAAGAACTCTCTCCTAGTTATTGCTGTCTCAATTATAACTGTCGCTGGCTGGCAGTTATAATGATATATGAGGGTTGTATTTTACGCAGCCGACCATGACCTGGTGAGTAATATTCCCCCAGCTATGGGGGCACTCATGCACTCCTTGGCTTCTAATGCCTTGCTTGGGTGCTGATTGGAATATTAAGTTTCTGCAAGACTGCGGTGGGGAAATCCACACAGAGAACCGTGGCTCCGCAGCTCGGAGCACCCCTCCGGCAATTTCGCCCCCCTCCCGCTTCTCCTGGCTGGTACATGTCCAACTCGTTTCGGCTTTGTTTTATGGTTATAGGCATCAGGTTTATTTGGTGAGTTATAAAGTCATAAAACGTGGGTGAGAGCGTGTTTGTGGTTTCCTTTTAGATGAAGCTGCTGCACTTAGCTCTTGGGTCCAAATGTCAGCGGGCAGGGGCAGTTGGAGGTGGGGTGTGGGGTGTGGCGAGTGGGGGTATGTGGTGGGATGGATTCATTTAGAAGAGTCTGATGGGGGCGTTTGGCTGTGTTTCTGCAGGGACGCAGGGAGAAGGGGCTCTGGGGGCCGGGAGCCAAGATTTCAGTGGAATTTTGAGGGCTTGGAATGGTTGCTGCAGTTCAAGGCTTTTGCAAGAGCAGGGCTGGCAGAAGTGGCTTCTGGCATGTCAGGGGGACCATGGGACATTTAAGGGACTATTAGGACCTGGGCCCTCGGGAGGCCCCTGGACATGATGCAGTCCTCCCAAGATAGGGGTTCTTATTCTGTGTTTGGGTACCGCAGTTGCTGGATTATGAACTGGATGGCTTGGAACAACAGAAATGTAGTCTCTCACTGATCTACCTGCCAGAGGTCCAACATCAAGGAGTCTGGAGGACTGTCTCCCCTCTAAGCGTCTAGGAGAAGGTTCTTCCTCGCTTCTTCCACTTCTGGTAGCCTCAGGTGTTCCTTGGCTTGTGGTAGCATCCCACCAATTTCTGCCTCCGTCTTCCTGTACCATCTTGTCTCTGTGTGTGTCCAAATTCCCCTCTCCTTATAAAACTCTCAAGCATGGGGCTCAGGGCCCACCCCAATCCAGGATGACCATATTTCAGCTAATTCCATCTGCAAAGACCCAATATCCAAATAAGATCATATTCCCAAGCATTAGGACATGACCATATCTTTTTTTAGGGACACAATCCAACCCATAACATGCTCCAACTGTATGGAAGAGAATACTGAATGCCAGGTATCTGGAGTGAGTGCCCAAGTTCACACTGCCGGCAGCTGGTGGAGCAGAGATTATAGTGGGTTCTGTTTGAGACAGGATTCTTCACCGCCTCTTTCCCCCTGGTCAGATTCTAGACAGCTTGGTCAAGAGGCATACCCTAGCTCAGGAGGGGTCAGACCCCTGGCAGGTGGGATGCTTGAGGTCTCACCAGAAGGTGCCAGTGAATTAATCATTGCTTAAGTCACAGACATCATTCATGCAACAAAGAGTCACTGAGCACTCCCTTCTCTAAAGAGACCGACCGCAAAGAGCCAGAGGCTTCTAGTGAAGAGAGGGAAAGACACATGAATGAATGAGAAGAAAATGGATGGAGAATGTCAGAAGGGGCCGGGTATTATGAAGAAACATGAAATTGGTGCTAGAGAGTGTTGGCGTTCTGTCACCTTCCCAGAGACAGAGATGACATCTGAGAGAGACCTGGGATTAGGGAGGGTGTGGCCATATTGGGATGGGGTGTTCAGGCTGACAGGCAAGGGCAAAGGCCCTGAGGCCAGTCATGTCCATGAGGCTCTGGTGTAGTGGGCAGTGAGGACGGCATGGACATTTACTCTGGGGTTGCTGGGGAGCATGGGGGATCTGGAGCAGAGGAGAAATTGGGCCTGACATACATGTTTGCTTTTAGAATAGCCTGCGGACAGTAGGAAGATATTTGGAGGCTGCTATGATATTCTTGTCAAGAGTACAGAGGCTTGCGCTAGAGTAGTAGTTGTGGAGATGGTGACATGTTCAGACTCTGGACAAATATGAAGTGGGAACCAACAGTGTTAGCTGTATGTGCAGTGTGAGCAAAAGAGAGGGTGTTCGGGGCTACTCCAAGGTTTTCCCGAAATGGGGACAGAAGTTTGGCACTGTCTTTTGCTGAACTGGGTCTGCTCAGTGCCTTGTAATCACTTTAGCTCCTAAGCTTCAGGAGATGCTCCATTCATATCTAGTCTGTGCTTTGAATGTTACTTTTCAACAATAAGGAATGAATCCCTTCATTTTATGGTGGAACAAATAGCCTCAGAGGGAGGCAAGAACAGGAACAGGAACCAGACGCTGGGTGTCTTGACTATTGCCCCAAGCCTGTCCCATCCCCAGATGGGACAATTTTGTAAGAAACCAACTACGGTTTAAGACTTCACTCTGGGCGCCTGGGTGGCTCAGTGGGTTAAGCCTCTGCCTTCGGCTCAGGTCATGATCTCAGGGTCCTGGGATCTAATCCCGCATCGGGCTCTCTGCTCAGCAGGGAGCCTGCTTCCCTCTCTCTCTCTGCCTGCCTCTCCATCTACTTGTGATTTCTCTCTGTCAAATAAATAAATAAAATCTTTAAAAAAAAAAAAAACCCTTAAAAAAAAAAAAAAAGACTTCACTCTGCTAAAAACGTCCCTCACTCAGGTGCCCACAGCAACCCTGTGGCATTTCAGCAAGCCCACTTCAGAGATGAGAACCTTGAGGCTCAGAGATCTGAAGTTCCCTGCCCAAGCCACACAGCTGGGAGGTGGTGGGGCAAGGATTCAAACCTGGGTCTGTCTGACCACAAAGCCCATTTGTTTTCCAACTAGTCCTGCCCATGCACGTGCTGTTCCTTCTGTTGGAAATGTTTTTCCGTCTCTCACCCTCCCTTCATCTCCCCACTTCCTACACACATTTCCCAGCTCAGCTCCATTATCTCTTTCCCCAGGAGCTCTTTCTCGGCATCAGCTGCCCCAGACTCTCTGCCAAAGAGCTTGAACCTCGCTGTACCTTCCTTGTAGCACTTACCAGAGTTTGCAATGAATGAAATAATCACGGTATCTGTGTTAGTTTATGGTTTGAACACCCATCCCAGACTCAAAGTGCCAGGAGGTAGGGACCACATCAGATTTCCCCATGTCATACGCCCACTTCCCAGCCCAATGCCTGGTGCCTAGTAGATGCTCAGAATATAGATACAGGTATAGATGTATTTTTTTTTTTTAAAGGAAACATTCACTTTGTGTGCCCTGACCTTTGTTTTAACAATTCTCACCATGTGTCCCAATTGCTTACACAAGGGTCATCAAGGATGGGGTTCAGGGCTTATGAAACATAATTTTAGGAAAAGTGAAGGGGATTAAGAAGGATCCAGACACAGTTCACCCTTCAGCCCACTCTGTGTCTGCTCCAGTCCCATGCCTGTCCTCCCCGTGTTCTTTATCCTCTTGTTCTGTTGCATTTCTCTTCAAGCGTTGGTTACGAACAGATGCACTGTGGTTTTAGATGTTGAGTTTCTGTCTCCCACTCCTGGATCTTCAGCTCTGCATAGGCAGGGGCTTGTCTGTCTGTCTTTCCTGTCACTGTACCCTCAGAACACAGCTCACTGCCTGACCCAGAGAAGACGCTGCCTAAACGCATGAATGAATAAGGAGTTAGGTAATTCTTGTACACCTACTTGCTGGGCACTAAACTAAGCCCTTGATTCCAGTTCCCTTTTGAGTTATGACTGCCGTCCTTGGGGGTTCAGCCTCCCATTTTGCAGATGAACAAACCAAAGTTCAGAAGCGGAAGTTAACCTATCCGGAGGCGGGGACGGAGTCCTGGCCTGAATAGCCATCCCGCCCACAGGTTGCGGTTTCTTCTAGGGGCCAGCCAAGAACTGGGTTTATAATAAGCAGTTGACACACGGCCGTCCAACCACTGAATATCTGGTGGACATTTTCCCAGTGGTTTCCAAGAGACTTAACTGTCTCGTAAGGACACCTCTTAGAAATACCTGTTTTCTTTCTCGCTTTTCTGTAAACAGAACATCCATTCTCTCCCACTCCTGCATTTTTTTTTATAAGAATTAATTGCCCTTTTTATGGCTTTGGTGTGTTTGTACTTGTGAGAACCCTGGCACCCTTAATCACAACAACATTCTCTATGAACAGAGAAAATTTGAACAGTCATTAAGCACCAGCGAATGTGGAGCGTATTAATGGGCAAACAGTAAGTCGGGGAAGAGGAAAATGTTTTTCTCTCACAAAGTACATAAGAAAAGTTGATCCAAACCAACACGCTGCCATAAATCTGTTAATTTTGGCAAATTACCGGGAGGTTGCAGGGGCGGCAAGAGAGAGCCAGGCAAAGGTTGGCCGGAAGCTGCCCACCCACTTCAAGAAGGGAGACGCCGCCCCCAGGAGGAGACTGCAGCTCGGCTCTGGGCCCAGGGACTGGCTGCTTTTTGCAGGAGTTTCTCCCATCTCCAAGTTGCCTGTGTCCCCCTTTCTCTCCAGTTAGCAGGGAGTCACAACCTGGTTAAGATTGGACTCTGATGCTGGGATGATGGCGGTGGTGGGGGGGTGCAGGGGGATTGGGGGTGGTCTTCTGGGGTTCTGTGCATTCCAGTTGCATTTGAGGTCTGCCCTGGGCCCCTGCCCTGGTCTGAAGCCACCTTCTCCCTCCCCTCCCCCACGTCCAGCCCCAGTCTGTTTAGGGCCTGTTTCCCTTGGCGGGAGACCCCTTCATGCTCTAGCTGTTCTGGGACCCAGTTGGTGGGGGTGGGGGTGATGGGATTGACTAGGGGCCGCATGGAGTGTGTGCATGCCGTGTGAGTGTGTGCGCGTGTGTGTAAGAGCAAGCCTGTGCTAGTCTGGGTGCCGCTGTGTTAGCGAGGGTGTTTGTGGGGCTGCTGGTGTCACTCAAGTCTTTGGATAACAAAGACCATTTCTTCTTCTGCGTAGAAACAAAACCCAGCCTTCCAGAGGCAGGCTCTTGTCCTCTCAATCCCTCCCCCACTCCACTGCCGGCTCTCCACTCCCCTGCCCTGCTGTACTCCCCCCTCCTCTGCCTCCTTCAGAATGTTTTCTTTCTGTATTGTTCTTTTTTCTCATCTGAAATTGTCCTCCCTTTCTTTTCAAATCATCTTCTCTGCATTTGTTTGTTTGTTTGTTTTCCATTCATACTTCTGTATCTTTGATAGAGACTCCTTCCCTTCTTTCTCCTCCCTCCCTTCTTCCCTTCCTCTACTTTCCCAACACTCTCTGCCCCCCCCCACACTCTGGTCTGGAGAGTTCCAGGTTGCCACACTACAGGCACACCTCTCCTACAAACCAGCATCCTGGGGGGAAGCCGGTGACAGCAGGCTATGGAAGCCAAGCTCCGTTTAGCCAGGTCTCCCCGGAGTTGGGGCCCCCAGGACCAGGAATCAGCAGCAGGCTCAGGTCCCTGTTCCTTTGCTGACCTCTTCCTTCTCCAGACTGATAAGATCTGCTCGCTCCTGTCTCCTCCTCCCCAGCCCTGTGCTTTCCACAGGCAGGCTCCGGGGCCATGTGCTGCAGCACGAATATGTTAATGTATTTACAGTAAACCCCTTCTTGGTTATGCTGGAGGAAGGGGCTACTTTGGTTAACCATTTATTACTGAGGCGGCTGTTTCCAATGTGTTCCACATGATTATTCGGCAAAGCTGCAATTTGGCACTTGTTCTGGGCTGGAAGGAATCGCTTCCCCAGAGGTGACCCTCGCCGGAAGATTGCATGTCACCGCGTGAGGAATGGCCGCGGCGGGCGTGATGGGTAGGCTGTCTGCCTCCCCTGACCTCAATCGCTTTCCCTCGGCGTGGCTGCTGGGGCAGACGGGGGTTGACACAAAGTGCTTATAATTTCTGTCAGAAGGTGGTGGAATGGTAATGGGGTGCTGGGCACCCACTGGTTGGCCAAGGGCCTGGCCTGGGCAGGCCCTAAACTCCTGCTGGGAGCGGCCACCCCGAGGGGGAAAGACTGGGCTGTGGTTAACTGGAGGGAGTCCCCACAGGAGGGGAGAGGGCTGTGGATTCGGAAGCCAGCTCTTAGAGTACTGAAGCCTGCAGGGCAGGCTAGGAGTGAGCGTGGACCAAGCACCTCTTGGGTGCTCAGCCCCACGCCAGGCTCTCGTGCAAACACCCTTCCATCCAGCGGCCAGTGGCCCCATCAGCATGCCACCCGATTGGAAAGCAGATGCAGTGTGGCCTGATGATTATAAACCCCGACCCTGTCTTCACTCTCCAGTGTGGCTCTTGCTGGCCCTGTGGCCCTGCACACGTGACTTGACCGCACTCGGGTTCTGTTTCCCCATCTATAAGAGGGGATCGAATCCATGCCCTCTCGAGCGGTCATTGCAAGCACTCGGCGAGGCAAAGTGGTGTAGCATGTACAATAGGGCTGAGCCCTGAGCAAGCCCTACAGAAGTACTATTATCACTGTTATTCATGAATGGATTTGGCAGACTTGCATCAGATGAGGCGCTGAGACATTAAGAAAACTGTTGCCAGCTGTAACACTCTCAGGAGTTGCAAACAGGTGTAGGAATCAGCTCTTCCACATCCTAATTCACCTCCCCGGATGATGGCCCTTTTGAGCTTTATCTCCTTCCTTCCTTCCTTCCTTCCTTCCTTCCTTCCTTCCTTCCTTCCCCCCTTTCTTCCCTATTCCCTTCCTTTCCATTGACTGTTAATTTTCCTTTTCAAATCATGAGACACCCTGGGGACCTGGTCATGTAGAGGCCACTGAAGGGAAAAAGGGATGACTTTGGGGAACACAGAGGAAGGGTCGCCATTGGCACGACTGCATGATGGAGAAGGTACTCCATGACCACCAATGTCAGCGATCCTGGGACCTGAAGTCTCCCTGAGCAGACCACTCCTGCCTCTGGGCCTCAGTTCCCTCCTTGAAATATGTCAGATCAGGTATCTAGGAGCTGGGTCTTTCTGATCCCAATCCTGCCTCTACTCTGTGACAGCAGAGTGACCAAGAGCAAGTCACCTCCAGGCTTCTGGGTTTCCAGCTGTGGAATCCGAGGCTTAGAGGAGGAGAGGAATGCTCTCTGGGATGCACAGGGGCTGGAGCCTCCTGACCTCACCACCCTGCCTTGCAAAGCTGGGCTGGCTGTATCTAGCCCTTGCAAACATCCGGCTGGACTAGGCTATACTTGAACCACCACCACCCCACACCACCCGCCAAAAAATAAATAACCCTATAGGTGTAACTATGACAATGTACATTTGGGACTAAAAGTATTTAAGCTCTGCAGGGTATACTGGGGAGGAGTCTGAAAGGACAGGCATGCCACTTCATGCGACTCTACGAAATGTACTCTCTGCCACCCTCTTGTGTTTTTATATTAGGATACTTCCTACCTTGCAGGAACTCTGTCTTCTACTTTCCCATTGAGTGCATGCTTGAATGTAGGGATGGGGTTGGGTTGTGTGATCTTCAGTTGGGCTCAGTCTCTAGGCAGGTGTTCATTTGTGTGTCTCCTGAGGATCAAGCTGATCAGGGCCACCTGTGGTCAAGGAAGGTTGCTAGCACTTCCAGGTCAGAAGTTTGGGCTGTCTTTAAGAGAGCATGTGGAAAATAATGGGCTGTCTTGTCCCACCTGTCCACTCTGAGACCTAGAAGTCCAGCTCTGAGATGCCTGCCAACCATGTGGACAGAAAGGGCGGTTCTTCTCAGACACCCAAATCTGACATCACTCTCCAGCTTGCAGGCTATCTTAGGTTGAATCTCCCCAGAAGCAGACTTGGAGACACAGATTCAAGAAGCAAGAAGAATTTTGTGGAGAGGAATCCCAGGATGCCTGAACAGGGGAGTGGGGAAGGGAGGCAACCAATAAAGCGTAGGTTCTAAAGCCAGGTATTGAAGGTGACTGGAGCTTAATCCTACAAAGAAATTCTAGAAGACACCATAAAACACAAGCTTCAGCATCATCTAGGATGTGAGGAGTGAGGGAGCTGGGGTATTGATACACTGTCTCACAAGAGTCAGTGGGTGAGGGTCACTCTGCATTGTGGCCGGTTAATTCCCTGACACTTCTAGCTTACCTTGTGGATCTCTAGAATATTCTCTAAGCCTTAAAGAGACCTGAACCTGAGGGCACTGCATTGATAGGATTCGAGGGATGCAGGCAGTTCTGCCAGAGATTCTAAACAAACTCTCTCAGTCTTTGCTCATGGAACCCTCCCTATTTCTCTAGGCTATGTTAATGCTCCTTTCCACACTTGCCTGCCCTCCTGCCTTCAGTGCCATGCTTCCTAACTGCCTGTTTATTTGTCCCCTTACTCCCCAACCTGTTTCCCAGCTGTGAGCTCTGCAAGACAGGGCTAGTCTCATTCAACTCCGTGTTCCCAGAATAAATGCTCAACATTAAAAACATAAATGAGTCTGTGGAGATGGGGCAGGCGGGGGGTGGGGGTGGGGAGAGGTAATTGTATGAGAACAGAATGGTAAGGAGAGATGCCAAATCCTTTGTAGGTAGCAGACATCACCACCTGCCAATATAAGGACACTCTTCTCTGGATTTGCCCCAATTCTTATCATCATCATCATCCCCACCCATTCCAGTTTCAGGAACAGAAGAAGGGGAAATCGGAGCCACACCCTTAATAAACTTGAGGCCTGTGCTCACTGTGAATGGGAACAGATGAATCTGAGATCATCCTTGGCAAGAAATGCCGGGAAGCAGAATGCTCCTTTTTGGATCTTGATGGTTGGATCTCGACACAGCTTCTGGCTTTATTTCCATCCTGTTGACACCTGTAATAACTGTGAAAAGTTTGAGATCATCCGTTGGTTCCTGATGCTCATAGGTGGTCTTGGGTCACTGGGTGCGAGGCAGGGGTGGGAAGCTCATAGCCAGGACTTTGCCCAGGTGAGCGTCCTCTGTGAGATCATCTCGGCTGGGATGCCCAGAAGATGGGAGTTGACTGCTTGTGTTTCAGCACTTCCTGTTGCTGTACAGGAAGTGGAGTGAGGTGGACAGGGAAGCCATTTTTTTCAGAATAGAGGCACCTTGTGGATTCAAGACGATTGAATTGATATTTTCCATCTTGACATGTTAAGAAGGAAGGAAGGACATGTCCTTCACTATCTCTCAGTTAAAACACCTTCTCATGTCCCAGTGTTGGGAGAATGAAGGACAGAGGGAAGATGGCTGCGTAGGCAAAATCAGGGAGTTCAAGGGACTTCCCAATTCTTCCAGAGATGGGTGTCCCCCCTGAGAGTCCTGCCACACTTTCTGGGAACGCTCCTTTCCTGCCACTGTCAGAAGCCAGTGATATGCCTGCTTTACTTTAAGCAAATCCAACACATGCAGACCCAAGCCATTCCCTTTGTGAAATGAATTCCCTTTGGTAATCATTGAACAAAACCCCCAAGACATCTAAAAAGCAATCTGGTTTTAAAATGGGTTTTATTTTGGGGCAAATTTCTCAAAAGTAATGCTTATGTAACACTTAATAATAAGAATTAAGTAACACTTAATAATATTTATGTGCCATTGTTCCAAGGACTTTGTTGATTCTTATTTAATCCATTGGTTCCTGATGCTCATAAATGGTCCTGAGTAACTGGGGTGGGGAGGCAGGGCTGGGAAGCTCATAGCCAGGACTCTGCCCAGGTGAGCGTTCTCTGTGAGATCATCTCGGCTAGGATGCCCAGAAGATGGGAGGTGACTGCTTCCTGTTTCAGCAGACAGAGATCACAAGTAGGCAGAGAGAGAGGAAGGGAGGCAGGCTCCCTGCTGAGCAGAGAGCCAGATGCGGGGCTCAATCCCAGGATCTTGGGATCACAACCTGAGCCAAAGGCAGAGGCTTTAACCCACTGAGCCACCCAGGCATCCCTTATTTAATTCTTATAATAATGCAAGGGAGTAGCTATTGCTTGTATCCCCACTTTACAGATCAAGAAACTGAGGCCTGCAGACATAAGTTAACATGTTCAAGGTCAACCAGCTAGGGAATCTAAAAGCCAGATGGAAACCCAGGCTGTTGGGGACAGAATCCACGGAAATGACCAATGTGCTTTTCTGCCTCTGTGAGTGGGGAGGAAATTGGCTGGGACCTAGGTCTGGCCAAACTGGGAAGAACCACACTGCCATTTATCATCAAGTGGACTTCCAAAGAGAATGGTCTGCTCTGGGCCTTTCACTCTTCTTCATCTATTCTGCTCACCTCTGGAGATTATAATTTGGGAGATATGGGCCTCTCTATGGCCTCTAGCCTCTAGCACGGAGTATGCAACCCTACAGATGCTCAATGATGTATTCGCTGAACAAATGGCAGGTGAGGAAGAGAATGCACATGAGGATCTCTTAACAGGGATGCTAGCAGCTTGAGGTGGGTGCACACAGGAGGCTAAGTCACAGGTACACCATCTAAGCAACCTATCAAAAAAAGGGTACATGCAGGCAGGGAAAAGAGGCTGCTAATTGGAAGCTGAACCTTTATCTTCACTTTGACGAACTCCTTTGCCTGTATTATCTAGGAAATTCATTGGAAGACTGTAAGCTCCTTGGGTGCAGAGTCTACATTTGCTTTACCGTCTGGATGTCCAATACCTCACCCAGCATTAGGGTCCTTGCAAAGATGCTCTGGGGCCAAATATATGAACAATTGGAGGGATGAGTGAATGAATGAATGAATGAATAGCCAGGAGAATGAATCCACCTTTACCACCCCAGTAAGGTCTAGCTCAGTGGCTCCCAAACATATACAGACAGCAGAATCTCTTGGAAAGCAATGCAGATTGCCAGGCCCACTCTGTTTGACTCAGCAGGTCTGGGCTGGGGGCCCCCTTGGGGAACCTGCATTTCTAACAAAGTTCCCCAGTGATACTGAGGCTGCTGGTCCAGTGGCAATCCTACTCGGAGGACCCCTGCTCAGGCAGCCACTGGTTCCCAGTCTTGGTGGTACACAGGAGTCACTTGTAGACATTTTAATAATGTACGAATCCTGGAATCCTTCCCCCTCACCCCCGCTGAGATTCTGATGTAATTGAGCTGGGGTGCGGCCAGGATTTGGGGTTTCTAAAAGCTCTCAATACACTTTGAATGTACGGCGTAGTGGGAGGACCTCGGCTCGGTGTTCATCTTGCGGCACCGCCCCTCGACTTTCTTTGTGGCCTTAATGGGTTGGTTGGAGGGCTCACAGGTGGGTTAGCTCACTTGGGGGCCTCCACTTCCGTGTGTCCTTGGGCGCCCCCAAAGCCTCCTCCCCTACTATGTCCTGTGGCTGCTCTAGGTGGAGGTCCTCGGGTTCCCTGAGTGCCCACCCCTTCCCTCATCCTCCTGGCACGCTGAGGATGCTAAGAGCAGATGCTAAACCATTTCCAACAGGCCTTGAAGATAATGTGCAGCAGAATGGATTCAGAAGGGCCTATTTCTTTGCGTGCCGAGAAAGAGAGTGAATTAATGCTTGATGAAAACCTCCAGAGAACCTGAGTCAGGGCTAGGGGGAACTTGGTGGCTAAATCAACAGTTATAAACTCGTCTAGTCATTTTTCACTATTTGGTACATTGGAAAGATATTTTCCTTTTCAAATGCAGTTAGAAATCCGTTCGGTCAAAAGTCGGTCAGAAACCTTATCACACTTGCCCCTGAAAACTCGCAGCCTGTTTCAGGGAGTAGAAGAAGAACGGCCCAGGTGTCCAGCAGAAGTGGGGGTAGCAGGGCCACCAGGGGGTGTCATGGGGGCCACCTTGGGCAGAGGCTGCACCATTTTTCAGATGTGTTTCCCATAGGTCCAAACTTCTACAAGGACCTGAACGTAAGGTGGCTTATGCTGTGAACTTAGCAGGTGAAGCCACTTGCCTCCTCTGGATTTAAAGCAAGAAATAATCTGTGTTCCACCTGCTTTGACCTCATGGGGGCCTTTTCTTAACCAAAGGATGAGCAGAACATGAGCTAAAGCGTGCACCATGAGGAGCAAATAGAAACTGGAGGTTGGCCCCCACTCTCCTTTCATGGTTGAAGGGGGGCAGATGGCCCAAAGACACATTGTTAGGGGTGATGTTTGAATTAGCGGTTCTCTTCTGGACAGCCACAGAAAGAGGGAAAAGCTTGGACGAGCAAATGGACTGTGGTCTGAGACACCATGGCTGTGTGGGCTGTGTGTTCTCAGATAAGTTGGCCAGTCTCTCTGAGCCTCGGTTTCCACTTTTATGCAAATGAAAGGGGCAGGGCTGTGGTGAGGAGCCCTGGAGAAATGGGTGTGCAGGCTCCTGGCAGCTGCCCTAGCATGGAGCTGGAGGCTGGGCCAGGGAAAGTTATACTGTTGTGGTCAGAGCCAGGAAAAGGAAGGGGCTAGGGAGAGAGAAAGAGAGAGAGAGAGAGAGAGAGAGAATATGAACGAAAGTAGGAGTTGCACCAAGGGACCCAGAGGGGAAGATATGATTATCTCAGGACCAGCATGCTTTTGTGACACCTGAGATCCTCCAGGGCCTAGAGCTCTGAGTCATCCAAAAGGTTGGTTTCCAAGGAGATTCCAAAAGGGAGCTGTCTTTCCTGGCAGCTGAGGTGGGGTCGGATTCCCTGATCAGGGGTGTCAGGGCCCCTCGGGTGGAGAGAGAGAAGACTGTCTTGGACTCTAGCCCCAGTGGGCACAATTTATCTGCAGTAATCAGTTGCTGCATTGGGTTCAGGACAAGGTGGATGAGGGGCATGGGCTGCTTCTTATCATGGCAGACACAGCCCATACAGCACTTCTGGAAAAAGGAACCTCTTCTTCTGGTGGTCCTGCCCTAGGGCCTATGGCTCTACAAGGCCTTTATGCAGTCAACAACGTGAATAGCTGTACTTGGCCTTCTTTACTCCTTCCTTTTTTTAATCCATCCCTTCAATAAAACAGCCTCTTAATTCATCTCTTTGCTTGCAAGCATTGCTTCCTCTAACCCTCCTTGCCATTCTTAATATCCCATACAAGACTTTTCTCAGCCCTCCCTCCTAATTAAATTTTCCATCACTGTTGGGATGAAGACCCAACTACTTTCCAGGGAGCATTCTTTCTGTGACTGTCTCCAGGCCTATTTGTTCTCCTTTAGTCTTAGTTCCATGCCACTTCCTCATGTAGGCATTTTCTGATCCCCAGCTATGTCAAATGCCCTGTCATGGGCACACATTCCTGTCACTTGACCTCTCAGGATGTTTATCCACCAATGATCAGGATAGTGTCTATCTCCCTGCCAGGCTGTGAGCCCCAGGTCAGGAGCCATGGCCATTCATCTCAGCAGTATCTAGCACATAACAGGTGCTCAATAAATGTTTGTTTAATTATTTAATTTATGGACCAGCTGCAAGCTCCCTGCTACCCTTAATGCACCAAGCAGGGCACTGGGAGTGATTGATAAATCCCTATTGGGCATAAGCTTTCTTCAATTCATCTTCATAAAAACTCCATGACTTATAGTTTACATTCATCACCTCTACTGAGTACCAGAGAAGGCAAGGGGCATGCCTGAGGTCACACAGCAGTATTCAGAAGTGCAGCCGACTCTAGAATCCAGTGCTCCTTTCATGCTCTACCGGACAGGCCCCATCTTGAGGACAAAGCCTGGAGCTCAGTTATAGGGGCCTCAGCACCCCACCCCGCCCCAACCACCACCACTGGAGACTGGGCTGAGTGTGGGGCTGGATTTGGATGTCACTGCGTCTGGCACTGGGAAGACCTTGGGGTGGGTATCAAAACTGGGCATTAAGACCAGATCCTAGGAAGCCATGGGACAGTGGGCTGGCTCCGGCAGAGGGACCAGCAGTGTAGACAACCTTGGGCAAGCCTCTCCATATAGCTGAGCCTCAGTTTCCTTGTCTAGAACATGAGAAACCTGCCCTCCTTGAGAGTTGGAGTCTGGGGTCTATCTCAAGCCCAGTTCCAGTTGGAGTGTTTGGGGGGCAAAGGAATATGAGCAGGATTAGACGAGAGGGGCACCCAGGTGGAGCAGTGGGGCCACCTGGCCGAGCTGCCGAGCTTCCCAGCCCCAGGAGAAGGACTAGACTTCCAAGAACAAGGTCAACTCCCCCAAGGCAGCCATGGCAGCTTCTGTTGGACACACACACCCTAGCCCCATGCTCTGCACAGGATGTGCTATATCTTACTCACTTCCTGCCAAGTTTAATGAAGTTCAGGCCATTGAGCCCATATCACAGATGGAGAAACTGAGGCTCAGACCTAGGAACTGTTAGCCTCAGCAAACACCATGATCTATTGTCCCCTTGATGACTCAACTCCTGCGGTGGTTTTTCTGGCTGATGTCTACTGCACAGTCAAGACTTGACTGAGTTGCTGAATTCATCAAGACCTCCATGAGACCCCAATCCCTGTTGGGGCTTCCTCTGGCCTCCGTGGTCCGCAGATTCACCTGATAGATGATGATAGTACTTCCTCCAAAGATTGCTTTGATGCCTATCACCTACCTCAGCCTGGAGCCCTGGAGGGCAGCGTGGGTCTCAGCCAGCCTGGTCCAGGGCCAACGAGGTGCCTGGTACATGGGGAAGGATGTAAATATCTTACACAGACTTGCGGTTGAGTATGTACTCAACAAATATTAGTTACACACAAAATAGGTTATGCCAAGCTGAGTGGACAAAGTCCTTGCCCTCTGGAAACTGGACTGACCTGCAGATGCCAGGCATATGATTGTGGCAGAGCCCGACTCAAACCCTTGGCTCCTCCTCAGTCCAAATGTCAGCCAAAGCCAAGTCTCTGAAGAGAACAACTCCACCCTCTAGCCATTCCCGCCCAAATCTTGACTCACACTCCTTCTCTAGGAGAGGAGCCTTCCTTGCCTAAGACAGCTTCTGGTGGGCCCAGGGCTCCTTGGCTAGTAACTGGGTCTCTCCAGTCTCTGCCTCTTATGTCCTGGGTCTGCGTGTCCTCTCCTTTATAAGGCACCCATGTTTGGGTTGAGGAACCACCTGAATCCAGTATGACCTCTTCATAACTTAATTACACCTGCAAAGACCCTATTTTTGAGTAAGGCCACAGTCTGACGTTTCTGGTTAACAATGATTTTTGCAGAGGCCGCTATTCAACCCACTACGGTAAGAATACATTTGAAGGGCAAGTCAGCCAGCTCTGAAAATCCAGCCTTCTAGAGTTTTTTCCCTCCAATGCCCCAACAGCTGTAATAATAATGACAATAATGACATTTATAAAACACCTGCTCAGTGCCAGGCACTGTTTTGAGTGTACATACATTTTCAATTCATCTTTAAAATGACCCCATTCACTGGCACGTCAATCCCATTTTGCAGATGAGAACAGGCTACGCAGTGATGGGCCCAAGGTCACCCTGCTCATGGATGCCTCCCAGGGTCGGTTAGCACTGACATTCACGCAATGCTGAATCTTTGTACCTGCTCGGGGCAGGCCGGGCCATTGTGTGGGGCCCATGGCCCACAGAAGCCAGTCACCCTGTTGTTGAAGGGACCAGTGTCAGGGGTGTGGAGCCTTGGGGTGGGGGAGTCACTGCCCATGGGGCTCGCTGCCCCGCCAGACCGCCCTCCCCGCACATTGCTGCCTCGGCCAGGCGTAGGCAGCCCGCAAGTAAACAGTGTCTGAAACCTATTCTCATTAGGCTAATTTACGAATAAATTACCATATTCAATGGCCTTATTTTTACTGCTCGTTAACAGGCCCATGATAGGATGATAATTACGGGATTTTAAGTGGCTAATGGCAGCTGGGGCGTCAAAAGCAGTTTTTACGAATCTGTTTATGGCAGCGAAGGTGACAGGAGGGGAGGGACATTGAAATGTTGAAATCACACTTTGGGAAAAAAAGCTTTAATTGTTGAGTATTTATTAGAGAGGAGGGAAGGCTGTAATTTAAAAAATGAAACTCTGAAAAACAAAGGAAATTAATTAGCCTCCCCCCCAACACCCCCCCCCCCCCGCGCTGTGACCTTCAGGGAGTGGGCGAGGGGAAGGCCGGATCCCAGGAGAGGGGTGCCAAGTTCAGGGGCAAATCTGGGCTTGTCCTTTCTGTTTGGCTGCTGCTGGCCCTGCAGGGAAGGAGTCTTGAGGCCTGTGAACTTCCAGAAGTCTATCCATCGCTGCCTAGGCTGGAGAGGCCCCATTAGGGGCCCCACCGAGAAAGGTGGGGGACTGGCATCTTTCAAACAATGATGGTGTCAGGTGTCTGATTCAGTCCTTCATCCTAGTCGGCATCATCACCAGACGTCCCCTATTCTAGCTGCCCTGATGAAGTTTACGTGCATTAGTTTACCCAACCCTTGCAATAACGCTAAGAGCTAATAACTATTCCCAACCTCTACTGAGTTCTCCCTGTATGCCTTCCATGTAATAACACGCTTAAATGTCACAACAGATAACCCCACGGGGCCCTAAAACACACTGCCCCAGCTTGCTGTGGACTCAATGAGAGGGAGGTGATAAAAGAAGCAAGCCCTGGGCAGACCAGGTGCATGCAAATCGAAGTCTTGGCTGTGTGACCTTACACAAGTGACTTGACCTCTCTGTGCCTCATTTTCCCCTCTAGCAAAGGAGGATGATAATAATGGTACCAGTCCCCTGGGGTTATTAGCTCTTACTAATGTGGAATTCCTCACAGAATGTGAAGCTCAGAGAGGGCAAGCCACGTGCCGGGGGTCACTCAGTAGTGGGTCTATCTGCGTCCAAATGGGCGGCTGATTTGCCCTAAGATGGGACTCCTGAGAGAGGAGCAGGGAGGAGAAAACCCAGGACTCTGGACCTACTAGTCTGTGTCTAGGAGGAGCTATGGATCGTCCTTGTGTCCTGCTCTGTGGGTGCCTCCCATGGGTCCCTCCCTCTCCTGCCCACCTGCCTGCCCTCCTCCTGACCATCCCTGGCTCCTCATCCCCCTGCCCCTGACCGATCCATCTTGCTCCCTGGTTTAGTATGCAGCCCTCGGAAAACAAACACGCAGCAGCCTGACAGTGGGAATAAATATCGTGGCGATGTTGATTAGCATTTGATCCCAGCTGGGTCTCTGGAAGCTGAAGTACTGGAATGTCTTGGCAGTTTTTTAATGCTGAATAATTTGATTAGATCAGTGACTGAGCCTGCTGCTCCTGGTGAGATAAACCCTCCCCACATTACAGGGGAGAGAGGCAGGGGGGACAGGGAGTGCTTCCGAGCCCCCCCCACCTCTTTCCTCCGCAGCCCTCTGGGCTGCCGACTCTCTCCACCCTCATCTCTCCAGTTTCTCTCCTTCTCCACGTCTTTTCTCCTCCTCCCACCGTTCTTTCCTTCCCACTCCTCGTTCTCCTCCCCCCTTGCCCTTCTTCCCCTTCCTCTTCCTCTCCTTCCTCCTCCTTCCCTCTTCCTCCCTCTTCCCTCCTCCTGCTCCTCCTTCCCCCTCTTTTCCCCTCCCCCCTCCTTCTCCTTCTTCTGTTCCCCCTCCTCCCCTTTCCCTCCTCCTCCGCCTCCCCCTCCCCTTTTCCCTCTCCTCTGCCTCCTTCTCCTTCTTCTCACCCTCGTCCTGTCCTTCCTCCTTTCCCTCCTCCTCTCTCATTCCTCCTCCTTCCCTTCCTCCTCCTGTTACCCACCTGCCTCCCTCCTTATTTCTTTTCCTTCATCTCCCCTTCCTTTTCCTTACCTCCTGTCTCCTTTCCCCTCACATTCTCAGTTCCTTATTCCAACCCCTCCTCCTCTTCCTTACTCTTCCCCTGGCCCCCTCTGCCCCTCCCCCGGCCTCCCTGCCTCTCTCCCTGCAGCTCTCCATCTCTCCCCTCCTCCCCACACCTCCACCCCCATCGCCACTGCCCCCTGCACTGCAGCCTTAAATACATCATTTAATCAACTCCACAATTTCAATTTCACACCGTTGTCAGCTCGGATGTCTGACGAGGTGCTGAAGACCCCACAGACTGTGGGCAGGGGTGACAGGGCCACGGGGCCTCCTCTTCCCCCACCCCTCCTCTGAGCAGCTCCCAGCCCAGCCTGGGAGCGATTCCAGAGGCTTCTGTTTCCTCATGGCAACTGTCAGTCAGTCATGTTGGTGTTTCTCTCGTCATCAGTGTGAAATTACCAGAGTAGCCTCATTATCCGCTTACTCCAAATTTGGAGGCAATATTTCTGTTTGATGGATCATAATCTCCCCTTAAAACAAAAATAACATCTCCTCAGGTAGAGGAGGAGTCAGAGAAAGGGAGGTGACAGCTGGGGACAACCCAAGACGAAATGAATTATCTGGATTTTTCTATTGAGACATATATACACAAAGTCCTTCACTGACGTGAAGTAACACAGAGCCTACTTTTCATGAAAACTATTTAAATTTTTTTTCCAGCTGGGTCCAGGGTAGGACTTTAAATATGCAGCTCTTCTTCCAGCCCCATGTCCTTAATCTTATCTGAACCATACTAGAGGCATCGCAGCCGTAAGGAAAAAGTAATCAGAGGAAATGGACAGCAAGGAGTAGCAAAGGCCAAGTTTCCTTATGCAAATTTGATTACCTGTGCTCCCCCCCCCACCCCCACCCCCACCCCCGGCTCTGGTGGGGGTTGTTGCCTGAACCCCCTGAGCCATGAGGAATGTCGCCTGTGCTCACCAGTGGCATTGCGAAGCCACCTGACCTCCCTTTCCATCCACCCCTGTCATATCATCACTGGAGAGTCGGGCCCCAGCTTTATTTATTTTTCTCAAATGGATCCAGAAATGGCTGGGGGAGGCACTTCCCAGTAATTGAGCGCTGGCTTTGTCGGGAAAAGCCACACTCAGGGTTCTGCGTGTCCCCAGGCTGTTGTGGGGGGAATGAAGCCCAGCTGACTGTGTGTGTGTGTGTGTGTGTGTGTGTGTGTGTGTGTGAGAGAGAGAGAGAGAGAGGAGGGGAAGAATAGGTACCATGTTGAGGAGAGGACACTGAAACTAATCTTAGAATAGGTTTCCTTACTGCTGTGTGACCTTAAATAACTCTCCAGCCTATCTGAACCCTCCATGGAGGGGCTGTATTACTGCAGTTCTATGGGTAAAATTATATAAAGCCAGGACCCCCTTCGTGCCCCCTTTCCCCCTGCTGTGAACTTGGTATAATCATGTGCTTCTTGCCATGGACTGCCCAGGGCCCCACCTGTCTGCAGTGAGAGCGTGGTCCAGACTCATTTCTCTCAGTCTGTTTTCCTATTAGCAAATGCTGCAAAACGGGGTTATCCGGCCTAGGCAGGGGTGCTGGTGAGCCCCAGATGAAGTGTGCCTGATGCCTCTGGCCCTTTCTTCATGGCCACACTTCCACAGCTAGTTTTTACCTATGGGCATGGAAGAGGACCTTTGTGAATCATGCTTTCCAACAAACTTCCCTCCTAGAAATAAAGTAGCTCTTCCCTCTGCAAGTTGGAGCGTGGTCTCTTTGAAGTCATTGAAACGCGCATCTGTGTTCCTGACGCCCCACACAATGCTAGGCACATAGCAGGACCTCAGTGAAATAAGGGATGAGCGAGTGAAGCAAGGTCGCGGCGCAGGACGAGCGCTCCAGGCTCACGGTGTGAACGAATGAATGAATGGGTGAATGAACGAATGAGAGCCTCCCAGTCTGCAAGCCAGCGCCTCCTCTTACTTTCCGTAGGACCCCGCTTCGCCTTCCCCACGGTGGCATTCTGATATCCCGGAACGCAGGCGCCGACAAGAAACTGGAAATAAAGGGGTTTGATCTGCACGCCGCAAACACCTCTTGCAAAAAGAGGAATAAAGAAAAAAAATGCCAGTTCCTTCTATGGGGGAAGTGAAGGCGTCAAGACATGTTAAATGTTTAGGAAGAAGGCGGCTGCTTGTTTCCTTTCTGCCTTTTGCAAGCTGGAGGGGAGGTGCGGGGGGTGGGGGGGGAGGTTCATTATTTTTCGGCGCTCTGAAGGCAGGTGAACGGGGAAAGGCAAACCGCAGCCTGGCACCGTGTTCAACGGCTTTGAAAAATGTACAGCTCTCAAGGCAAGGGAAAGGTTTGATGCAATTTAAAAAAGACAGACTCCCACACTTCTCAGATCCATATGTTCCCATTCAGATCTGGTTCCCCTCCGAGGCCGCGCTACCCAGGGCTCTGCAACCCACCCGGCTGTTCTGCTGACTGGGAGGACCGGAGGCTACCCACCCCACCCGCCCACCCCAGTCGGGGGGGTGGTGGTGGTGGGGGATGGGGGTGTAGTCAGGCAGCTGAGCGGCCATGGGGTGGGCTGAAGGTGTGAACCAGGCTGGGGCCAGCTGTGGCCACAGAGAGGTGACACACAGTGCCATGTGGTGCCCAGCGCTGGTGTGCCGTTGTGTTGTCCCTCTCTGTGGGCAGGTGACAAGCTGAGAACATAAAACATATATAAAAGCCATATATATATATATACCAGAGCTAAAAGGGTCTGGGATGACAATGGCTGTCACTTACCTTTGGAACAGGGTCAGCTGGCCAGGGGCTTGTATTTTCTTTCCCAAAATGTATCCCTTGTGTTATAAACAGTTGTGCATGGCAAAGAGCCAGTTCTGTAACCAACTGGGTTTGGGAAATACTAGTTTGTCGACTCCCCCTCCCTCCCTCCCTCCCTCTTTCTTCGTTCCACCAATATTTTTTAAGCACTCAGGAAGCATGCAGCTGTTAAGAGAGACAAAATCCCTGCCCCTTTGGCGCTTACCTTCTAAAGGGGAAGCCATTAAATCAGTAAACAAAGGAGCAAGCTAGATAAGTGAGCCTTGTGACAAGTGTGGTAAAGGGGAAGAGCTAAGGTGTGGAGTAGGGTGTGACAGGTGTAGGGCTGGAGGATGGTCTATGAAGGCCTCTAGGCCGTGGTGACATTTCCACTGGCCTCCTGGTTGGGGAGGAGGAACCAGACTTGCTTTGGTAAGTTAGCGGATTCAATAACGTTCTTGTCTGCAGGACTTGTCAAGAGCCTTCAGTGCATGGCAGTGCCCTGTGTTTTGACTGATGGGGAAGCAGTGGTGTCCTTGGAAGCCCTGTACTGAGGGAGCCTCTGGAGGGGCATGCATTGTATGGGATACATGTGGGGAACATACCGGACTGGGGCTGGCAGCTTGGGTTCCTTGGTAAGAGAGCAGTGGCTGCTCAACAGTCTGACACTTTGGGTCCTGAGTGGAAGGCCCTTTTGCATGCAGCTGAGTCCCTTACATCACCTTGAAACTCTGATCTAGCACCTGCGGGGCACAGAGCAGGCACAACCCGAAGGCCCACTTCTCACAGTTTTCATGATGTGCGGAGGGTGGAATACGGGGGAGTCCATTTTATTAACGAGACAACTGAGGCACCCCAGGTCTCCTGGACAGCCAGGAAAATGAAACCCCCTTTCTCTCCTCCAGCTCATGTGCTCACCTGGCCTCAGCCTGCACCCCCTGCCATTGTACAGTGTGCTTCCCTCAGCCTCTCTCTTTCTGGAACTGATCCAACTCATTCTCACCTCTGAGCCTTTTACATCTTCTGTGCCTTCTGCCTGAAATGTTGCCTCAAAACTGAAATGACTAATGCTCAGCCCTGGACGCATGTTAGAACTTTCCAGAGAGCTATAGGAAATGCTGTGGATGCTCAGACCCTGCCCCCGAGGGATTGCACCAGCACCCCTGGTGCGAGGCCTGAGCTCAAGCACTTCTAAACTCACTGATGGGTTCTAGTGTGTCACCAGGATGGAGAACGTGGGCTGTCCGTCCCCTCCTGGTACCAAGTCATTTGTCATGCCTTCATCTCCAACGTGATGGCCTCAGACAGGCCCCCACCTAAGCTGCACCCACCCCTTGTATTTTCCATTACCTTGCGGGGTTTCTGTTTTCCTGTGCAGCGATCACCGTTGGCAATGACCTTGTCGGGTCACTCATGCAGCAAGTTTGTCTGTTTGTTTGTCTCCCACAACTGGGATGCGTGCTTCCAAGGAGCGGTGGCTCGCCCTGTTGTGTTGGCCTGCTCTGTGGCGTTAGCTTCTGCAACCCTGGGCCCAGGCACGGTGTCCATTCAGCATGTGTCAGGGGGCCCTTTCTTCTCTGTTGACTTAAAGGAGGTTCTGAGAAGTTAAGTACCTTCCTAAGATCTCCCAGCTGGGAAAGCTGCACCCCCAGCCTTCCCGGCCGCTATACCACACGCTCAGTCTAGATTCCTTGCTGTGCAGACGTCAAAACCCAAGACCAGGGCAGAAGCATGTCCGCACCTCCCTGCAGGGTCTCAGGTGCTGTTTGGGATGGAAACTTCTGCCCGCCAGCTGTCTTCCTCCCGGCCCCTCCATCGGTAGAAACCTGATGAGCAGAGCAGCCTTTGTGTCTGACAAGAGAGTCTCAGGCAACACCCCTCTAATTGCCAGACGACCTCTAGGCAGGGATGGGGAGCAAGGCCTTGCATGGGCTTGCCTCAGTCTGGACATGCTCTCTCTGTTTGCCTCTCTGGGCCCTAAAGAGGATCAGAACAGAAGGGGGAAAATAATAACGATGTATCAATTCCTAGCTCCTATCTCTCTGCCCAATCCTTCCTTCCCCCTATCCAGAGGATTCTGGGGGGTACAGGGTTGGTTTTTCTCTCATGGAGGGAGGCTCAGGTGGACCTGTGGGAAGGAAAGTTTGACAGGCAGGAGGACTTTCTCAGGTTCTGAGAATTAGGCTTGTTGTTTTTTTCTCTTGTAGGACGGGGATCGTGTTTTCTGCCCACAGAGGCTTACACTCTGCCTAGTCTTTGACTCAGTGGTATTACTTAGAAGGGGATCAGGTGGGGGGAGAAAATGACCATGAATAAGCACAGCAAAGACGTGGCTATGAGGATGTTTAACACAGCATTATGTACATTAGGAGAAAATAACTGGAAACAGCCTAGCTGTCCAGTACTTGGGGATCGGTTAGATAAAATATATACATGAATGGCACAGTGCAAAGCCATTTAGAGTTTGGCAGTAGGAAAATGTTGAATGACATGGTAGATACTCTCATTGTGTTGTATTATATTTTCTAAAGAGCTGGTTGCAAATCATGAAACCACAAACTGTTCTTATTTTCAAACAAACAACACATATTTACCAAAAGAAACAACTTAAAGGATGTAAGTTGAACTATAAACCTTGGATATGTTGGGGTGGGAATTACACCTCGTATGGATGTTTTATTTGCCTGTTTGTATGCTTTACTTTTGCAACAAAATAACATGAAAGTTCCATGACATTCTCAGCTTGCCATCTTGTTTTAAGAATCAACATGAATATGACTCACATAAGCATGTTTACCTAGAAATGGTGTTGCTTATGGATTTAATTCTGTCTGTAATAACTTCCAAAAAGATTGGAAATATTCTAATTTTCAGAAAATTGGTCAGTCAGGGGAATTTCTAGGTGGTGAACTCCTACTTATTTCACGAGGCCCAGCTCACATTGCCCTTCTCTGGGGAAGTCTTTCTACCCAGCTTGCCTGGAAAGAAGGGAGTGGTCTCCTTCCTTTGTTTTTCCAAAGCATCGATTCATCCCTCAACTGGTTTTCCAGTTTATCTCCTATTTATTTCTCCACCTGCTATATCAGACTTGATGCCTTTTAAGGGCTGGGGCCATGACACTTACTTCTGAATCATCAGCTTCTACAGAACACTTGGTACACAGTAGGTGCTCAATAATTGCTTGTGGAAAAGCTAAATGAATGAATGACGTGCATGCCAGCTTCTTTTACTCAAGTGAGGGCTTCTGAAAGCATGTGTGCAATCCCGAGCTATAAATTGAATTATATTTTTAAACGTACTGGGGGACTTGCTATTTAAAGGAATTCTGATGTAAATCCTTTTTATAAAATAAAGACATCTTGGGTAGTGTGAATAATTGCTCCCTGACATATCTGTTTATAAGTGGAGATTTTTAAGGATCAGGAGACTGGTGCATTTAAGAAAAATTCATTTGACAAATATTTGTGAAGCACATACCCTGTGTCGGGCTTTATGTCGGATGTGGGCAAGACTGCCTCAACTCTTGAAGACTTCCATCCCCATGGGGATGTCTCAGGGGTCCAGTGACCCAGCATCAACCTGCTACCTTGAATCCTATCTTCCCTACTTTCCTGCTGTGTGTTCCTCAGCTACTAACTTTACCTCTCTGATCCTCAGCTACCATGTATGTAAGCTGAGGGTAACAAAAGCACCTACTTCCTAGTAGTCTTAAAGATCAAATAAGACAGGACATATAAACTGTTTAGAAAACTGCCCAGCACAATACATATTTTCCATTGTCATTAGACATCCATGTGGGTGTCCATCATGGGAAATCCTTAGCTACTAGAAGCTTACAGATTTGTGTGGCTTTGCTTTTTCCTTACAGTTAGGGAATCTTGTGCCTGTTTGTCCATCAGCAAAATGTGGGCAGTGATACTTTTGAGATGAAGACTATTGAATTGTTAAAAAAACGTGAGTAAAGTGTTTCAGAAATAATTTAACGAACACAAATCTCCCTGCATGTTTTAGGAGGACAAAAGATTATTAACTTATGCCTATTGCATCTCCCTGTCAAGCTCCTAGCTACCCCCTGCCCATGGAAAAGGATTCTAGCTCAGGAGGGTCAAGTTTCTCTCCCTCCCCATGGGTGCTTTTTGGTAGAGCTTCTCCAGGTGTGCTCAGCTCTGAGGTTGAGCACGGGAGTGCCTATGTCAATGGACCGACAGTCACGCCTACTGTGTGCACAAACTGGGCACGCAGGAAGAGATTGTAGCTCATTAACGCATGTTTTAACAGGAGAGACATGGCCCCAGCTGTAGACACTGGATAACAATGTCAGATATGGATAATGATTTTTGCCCCCATTTTGTGGATGGGGAGACTGAGGCTCCATGTCTTAGAGCTATTCAAAAGATAGCAGAGCCACATCGATCGGCAATATAAGAAAACTCCAGTTTGGAAAATGGTTTTGACAGTGATTCTTTCTTTACAAAACGACTGCTGTCCTTGAGAAAAGTTTCATTTCAGACCACGAAGAAGTCTACTAGCCACAAGCTGCCCTCCTGAGAGCAGAGCACTGGACTGGGGTTTGCAGAGGGGCTGGGGTTTAGAAAGCCAGATGCCATCCTGCTGTACATCTCATTCAGGGCAAATCAGCCCTGCTCTGCACTGTTAATGGGAAAGTGTTGCCTGTCCTGTCTGTTGCCTGTCCTGTCTCTCTGGGGTGGGGAGGACCCCATAAGATGGGGGCTCCCTGAGGTCATCTGGTCCCAACCCTCATTCTGTTCCATTTTATAGATGATGGACGAGAGTGACTGGGACCGTCCATTCAGTGAGATTAGATACCTAGGGCTCATAGCTTCCTGGATCTCTGTCCATCCTCAGGACACAACACTTAGGGTAAATTTAGGCCATATTCATGTATTTGTTTAACAAATATGGATAGAACATTTATCATTTGCAATTTCTAGCACTTTCCAAACATCAGCTCATTTCCTCCTGGTCAGAGCAATCCTTAAAAGCCGGTACTGTTATGATCCCCATTTCACAGATGCATAACTGAGGCATGGAGTTAAGCCCTTGATCAAGGTCAGACAGAGCTAATAGCCACATCGTGGCTGTTCCCCAGGGTGTCTGTCCCCACCACCACACTATGCTCTGTGGCCCATCATACACAGAAAGAAATGTGCTCCATTTTGACTTCTCTTTCATTTTCTTCTGACTTCGTCAAAGAAAAAGTCTCTGCTTGGAGTTACTCTGTCTTTAACACCTCTCTGATGCTTACTAATATTTTTTAACCGAAAGAGAGCAGGCCTTGGGCTCAGCGCCTTCCCAGAAACTGTGTTTAATGGGAAGTGTTATCCAAGTGGTTATGTCCGTGACTACATTTATGAAATGCTACTTTTTGTAAAAACAGATTCTGGGGGATTTAGAAACTGCCTCTAGACCGAAAAGGCAGGTCACTCAGCAAGAACTAGGAAGGAAGGAAGGAAAGAAGGAAGAAAGGAAGGAAGGAAGGAGGAAAAAAATGGTCTTTTGACCACCTGCCATCTTGAGCTTTTTCAGTCCGATTCAATCAAAAAAAAAAAAAAAAAAAACAGCTTTGGAATGGCTAGCAAGAGACCTCTAACAATATGTTAACACAGTGAGAATCCTCAACGTCATACAAACGTAACACATTGTGATTTTATTATTATTTTTCCCTACTGGGGAGACGATTCCTTTCTTTCTCCTCTTTTCCCTCAGTCCCGTTACCCCGAAAGGGTTACAATCCCAAGACAAGCTTTTTCGTAAGCACAAAGAACTAATATTAGCAGATTGGGGTTTCTGTAAATATTCATTGTAATCTGTGACTTGGTGGGCATCGCGTTCCACCCTCCCGAAAGCTGCACATTTATAACTTGTGAATTCATAAATATTTACGAATTCACACAATCATCACTGACAAACTATTTCATCTGACAGCTCCACACAGGCTCTGCCTGGTTTCGTGAAATTCTGATCAAATCTCGCGTAAACTTCCCGGATGACAAGTAGCGTCTGAGCAGAGCTAAAATCACGACCAGATCCTATAGATTTGAATGGGTCAGTAACTGATATTTACAACCACCACCCTCCACCACCACCACCTGGGCAAGAGAGATTTTGTCATCTGATCGGCTGCCAGATGTTCTCAACAACTGCACATATATTTATAGGGATGTGTCTTTGAAGGTGTCAAAAATGGGACCTTGTCAGGACGGGGGACACGAGCGCATGTTTGGGGAGAGAGATGAGGTGGGGAGTTGGCATTGAATCCAGGGTCAGCAACTGGGGTCGTGATCTCTAACAGGCTTCCAAGTCCTTGTCGGACTCAGTTTCTTGGCTCTGAATTTGGGGTAATAAGAGCGGCAGCATGACAGAGCTGTTGTACTAATTATAGATGCCGCGGGTGAAGCCCTAGTGCGGGGTCCGTCCTGAGGCAGGGGATTCAATAAATCTTCATTTTATTATTACTGTTGCAAACAATAGTTCGAATCATCATGGTTTCTGGCATGGCCACGTCCTCAGTACTGTGCAAATGCATGCAGAGGAGATCCTGTTCCAAGGTCCTTTCCCTATGTTGTTACCTAAATATGCTAAAGACGGACGTTGCAGTGTGTGGTTTTAATTTTTGTGTCTTCCTGCCACACATGGGTGGCAAGTCACTCTAAGTATCCATCTATGCACTGAGTTTTTTTCCCCATACATCCCCATTTGCAAGGACTAGAAATAACTAATCTCTTTCTTCCCCTCCTTCTTTGATTTGCAGGTTGAATGGCATCCTGGTAAACATGAGTTTACCTCAATATGAGTGGAAATACGTCCCCACCATCACCCTACGAGGCCAAATCTGGGTGAATCTGATTTTGGTGTTGGGAGCTGGGTCTGCCTTCTGCTGATAGCCCCCACATCTTACACAGCTCCATCCATTACAATGATTACAGGTTTTGTTTTGACTTAATGCCGAGCACAGAGTTCCAACTGGGTCATTACACAGGCCAAATCAGACCGCCCTACTTTTTGGCTTGAAACTCTCTAGTACCTAGTATTTTACCCAGCCTCACCCATACTTTCCTCCAGCTGCCCTGACTCCTTCTAGCTCTCTAGAACAGACTGGAGCTCATTCCTGCCCCAGTGCTCTTGCACTTGCTGTTCTCTCTGTTTGGAAGACCCTTCCCTCCCACGCCCCAGAGATCTGACTCCTTCTTGCCATCAAGGTCTCCTGTGAAAGGCCACCTCCTCCGAGAGCCCTTCCTGATCCCCTTTCCAGAGTTACCACTTTTCACCCAATTTTCTCATAGCACTTTTTAGTTGAAATGATCTGATTCTTTTTTTTTTTTTTTTCCTATTTTCCATCTCTTCCCACTCACTAGGAGGTCTACCAGGGCGGGATCTCATCTGTTGTCCTCAGCTCGATCCCTACCACCTAGAGCCTCATCTGACACCCACTAGGTGCTCAATACATATTTGTTTTATGGAACAAATAAATCGGACACAACCACAGAACTCTAGGCTCTATCATGCCACTAGTTTTGTGATCTTGGGCAACTTCAACCCCAGTAAGCCTTATTTTCTCCATCTTCAAATGGATGTAGCAATTGAACTTCTTGTATACCATTGTGGGATGTTAGAGGTCCCTGACCTGGAAGGGGGCTAGCCCAGTTCCCAGCATGGAGAAAAGTCTGGTGGCTGATGACTATACTTTGTAGTCAGAATTAACACCATATTTAACTGTTGGACTCAGAGTACAGGGGCTTAAAGACTCTGCATTTATTTTAGTGCCTCTGACCTCTCCCTCCATATCAAGCTTCCAGAACCTTCTAAACGTGTTCCTGGGGAAACCCTGGCATAGTTTGAGGAAACACACTTGCAAGTTAATTGCAGTAGTAGGGCTCCCATAGGTAAGGGGGTGAGGGCAGAGGGACATCACCAGAGAGATGCTGACAACAGAATTGAAGACAAGCCAACATTCCACAGGAAGACCGACTGTTGAGTTGAAGTTTTGCGACACGAACTTTCTCAGCGGCAGACTGAGTCTCCAGTGGAGGGTGAAGGAGGGTTCAGCACTGAGCTGAAGCGCACGCGGGTGTGGGTGTGCCTACATGTGTGCATACACTCATGCATCTCCCAAAGTTGCTTTCAGCAAAAATTTTCAGCAAAAATTAAGGAGGAAAATTTTGTTTCTTCCTAAACTTTCACAGTTTCAACATCTGCCTGTTTGGGTAAATTTGACAAGGATTATCTCTTTTGTTTTCTCTCTCCTTTATTATCTCTTTCCCTCCCAAACCCAGAAATTCCGTGAGAAGTGTTTTTAAGAGTGCTGGCTGACAAGTGTACACATGCCGTCCGCAGCCAGGGAGCAAGCAGCACAGTCTCTAACTTGTTAGACAGGAGCTAGATTACAATCATAAATAAATGATTTGCTGTCTCCTTGCATTCAGACTTGTAGCTTTTAAAGTGTGCCTGTCATCGCGGAATCAGATTTAGTCAAATGCTGTGTAACTGCAAAATTATCCTATCCTTACCTTTTTATTCTCCTTATAATGGACAGTTAAATTGGATTTTCAAATTTGAAGTGCATATGTTTTTCAAATCCCCAGAGGCTGTCTATTTTTTCATTTCTAAAGCAACTCACTAATGTTTATCATTACCACACAGAAATATTACAATTCTTAAGGGGCGCCTTACAAAATCAGCGCAGGAGAAATGTGCTTTATCGTCTCAAAATGAAACCAATTTCTCAGCTGATTTGCAATTTATTTACATGTTAGCATTTGATTTCCGACTGATTTATAACCCCACATGGCTCTGTCTCAGGGTTTATTTAGAAAGCAGACAACGGTGGTAAGGCTGCAGAGTGCTGTGTGGCACAGGATGCCAACTTCCCCCAGGCAGGGGTCAGCAATGCCAGTCCCAAGTCTCATGGTTTAGCAAATTCAGTGCCCCATCAGCAAATTCAGTGCCCTCGTATGTGCAAATACGCAGGGTCTAGGCTCGCTCATTTTGTAGGGATGAGAGGCTTAACAACAGCCCTTCCAAAAGAATATGTTTTCCTTTTTGGCAATGATCTGGGATTCAGATGGAGGAAAAGGAGAAGGTTGGGGTGGAGTGGGTTTGCATTCCTTGGTTCATTCACAATACATAACTCTCACGACTCAGGTGGTGTCTGGATTCAAAGAGGTATTAGAATTGACAACGGGGAGTTTCCTGGAGTTTATTGCTTCATCTGTGTGATTATCCATCCACTGATTCATTCTTGCACCCATCTATCCAGCTGTTCCTCCAGTTTCCAATCATTCACACATCCCATTTCTCTATACTTCCAACCTCCAAACCATCCACTCATCCACCCATCCACCCATCCACCTATTCATCCATCATTCACCATCCATCCATCACATCATCCATCCCTCCACCCATCTACCCTCCATTAATTTATTATCCACCCAATCTACTCATCCACCATCCACCCATCCATCCACTATCTGTCCATCCATCCATCTGTCCATCCATCCACCCATCTGACTATCCACCCACCCAGCTATCCATCTGTTCATCCATCCACCAGTCTCTCTTTATCTCTCCATCCATCCATCCATCCAACAAACAGTTACAGCCTTCAAGTTGAATACGAGGGGTCATAAAGATAACTAAGAAACTGACATGAGCTCATGGTTAAGTGAAGGAGACAAACATAACCCTCTCAGCATCATCATGAAACTCAAATTACTTACAGTGAATGTAAAAATGTTCAATAAAAAAATGTTCAATAAACTCTAAGTCACCTTAAAAAGTATGGCCTAGGGTGCCTGGGTGGCTCAGTTGGTTAAGCAGCTGCCTTCGGCTCAGGTCATGATCCCAGCATCCTGGGATCGAGTCCCACATCGGGCTCCTTGCTCGGTGGGGAGCCTGCTTCTCCCTCTGCCTCTCCCTGCCATTCTGTCAGCCTGTGCTCACTCTCTCTCCCTCTTCTCTCTGACAAATAAATAAAATCTTTAAAAAAAAAAAGTATGGCCTATCTGTGAATGGTGCAATGTGTTAGAGCCACTGGCAAACAACTTAACCTCACCAATCCTTGGTTTCATCACCTATAAAATGGGAGGAGGAGGTAAAAATAATGATGGTCCTTACTTGGCAGGAATGTTGGAATGATTTGATAAGGTAAGTCATATAACATAACATGATGCTGTGGTCATAGTTAGTATTTCACTAATGCTCTTCTTCCTCTTCCTCTTATCATGATTATGACATCTTCTTATATTACATTATTGTACAGTTTTGTATTTTATTACATACAGGAGGAAAGAGTAATTATGTCTAACTGAGAAAATGAGGGAAAATGTTCCAGGGGAAACGACTTCTGAGCTGGTTTCATAGAAGAGGGAAGTTTTTCTCAGGTACCAGAGGGAATGGTATTCCCATCAGTGAGAATAGGACCCACAAAAGTCTTGTGATCTGAGGGTGCAGCTGGTGATTGAACAAAAGGCGGGGAGGGGGGAGTGCGTGGCTATAGCATTAAACTCTTGGGACAGAGGGGAAGAGGTAAATTGTTGAAGTAGACCTCAGAGCCCTTGCATATTAAGATACAGAACTGTGTTTTGTCCTGGGGTTGTCAGGCAGCCATTGCAAGGGCCTAATCAAGGACATGGTCCCATCCAATTGGCATTTTAGGAAACTCTGACATGCTGAGAACAAATTTGGAGGCAGGGAGCCTGGGGTGGGGACTGGAAAAATAGCCCCCTGGCTAGCAAATGAAGCAGAACCCAATGTGCTGGTGCAGGGTTGGCCAGAAGGGGTGAGTTTGAGAGAGATGGGTTTTTAAATAGAATCAGCTGGGACTTGGGGACCAACTGGAGAAAAGAGGAGGGATAATGGGGGTTTCACAGACATCTCGAGGAACACCCTATCACAAGAAAAATCCCTGGGACTGAGATGAATTTTCCTCCTCACTTTGCGTATATCTGCCCATGCCATGCAGAGCTCCTCTGAATAAATTTGCATGTATTTATGCTGCAGGCAGCCAGCACTCACTCCTGTAAAAGGAGCATCTCACTCTCTCTCTCTTCCTCTCTCTTCCTCCCCCTCCCTCTCTCTCTGACTATGTGCTGCACATCCGGCATAATTTTCCTTCTGGGCATAGAGTCAGGAGCCAGGAACTTCCAGGGACTTCCTGAGTGAACTTGGGCCTATCTCTTACTTCTCCCAGCCTTGGACGGGATAATCTTGTTTCTCTAGAGCCATAATTCTAGGATATGGGGAGAAGATTGGGCTGACGGAAGACCTAGTCCCCCAATTTATAGATGGTATGCCAATTAGGACATTTCATGTGACAAGTAATAGAAAAACTGATTCAAATGACCTTAGAAATGAAGGGTCCAGTGCTTACATAACAGAAAAGTTAGAGGCTTTTGCTGTTAAGTGAAGCTTGGTCCAGGAGCTCAGTGTCACTCATTAAGACCACTATTAATTTCTGTCTCTTCTCCATCTCCCATGGTGTCAGTTTCATTCTATCTCTGATTGCTGCAGACCTCTTTGGAGAGCTCATATCCAGATGCTTTTTTGTTTCTTCCACAGCAAGAGGAGAACCTTGAGATCCACTCTGACTGGACAGCTCAGTTCCCAGGCCCACCTCTGAACCAATCTCTGTGGCCAGAGGGAAGGGCCGTTCTGATAGGTTTTTCTGGGTCACATAGCCTTGCCACTCCTCCTTGAAGCCTATGCATTCTGATTCAGAAACCTGGAATTTCTGGGAAGGGGGATCCTGGCACAGAACCTGTGCATATCCAGGACACCTGCCACTGGAGAAAACTTTTTACTTTCTTCATTCCCCAAAACAGACATGGGCTCTGGCTGTTTATCCATAAACTGAACAAGAAAAGTCAAACAGTAGTGCTCCACTGAAGAACTTGGGTCAAGTTCTTGGGCTTGCCTCAAGGTCACCTGCCTATGAGAAAGTAAAAGGACTCATCATCCCTCCCAGTGGTCTAGACATTGTAACATCTGCATAATGGACACGACATTGTGTCCAGATCACCTGGGACCCCTGTTGATCACAAGCATCTATGTTGGAGATTTGGAGTGGCTGACGGAGTGCCATGGGTGAGTAGAATTAAAAGTTGGATGTATTAGACAGGATGGGTCACATTGTGCTGCAGTAACAAACAATCCCCTAAACCTCAGTGATCCGACAAAGCAGATGCTCATTTCTTGTTCTTACAAAGTTCATGGTGAGATTGGATGACCTTCCAGGGCACCTGTCCTTTGTACTGCGAATCAGCCTTCCAGAATGCTTCGGTCTCAAGACACCTCCATAACACAGAGACTTCCACACCGGGGAAAGAAAGAGTGGAGATTCGGGCCCTGGCTCTTTGTTTCTCCTGCCTGGAAGTGACACACTTCCATCTGCTTATGTGAGCATGCCCAACTACAGCTAATCTTTCCATGGTCCCTGGAGGAGAAGTGAATTGGAAATACTGGGGAGGTATAAAGGTGTCTGTCTGCAAAAAGGGAAATGGGTGGGCCTCACTCAGACTCACTTTCAGCCTCACATTCACCCCAAAGGTGATAAGAAGAAACTGTCTGCTGTTATCTGCTCTCCACCAGGTGCTCTGGATTAAGGGATGAACTGCCTTCTAGCAGTTCACATTCAACTTGGGGAGACAGGGCCAATCGTTAAAAAAGAAAAAAAGAGAGAGAGGAGAGACAGAAAAGTAATTTTAGAACCTGCTTCCTGAGCTTATTGTGAGGATAAAAATGGAGACGAAGCATATGACATCCTTGGCATGTTGCCCAGCATAAAAATTCTACACATATGAACTATTGTTGCCATTTTACAGATGAGGCAATTGAGGCTTGTGGCAGTGGAAAGACTCTCAAGGTCATCCAGTGAGGGTCACCCAGTGATTGGGTAGCTGCAGAGTGCTCTGTTGGTAAGCTTGTCCTTGACTCCATTCACATTCCACCCATATGAGAAACCTCTCTCCCTCTTGTTCTGGCTCAAAACCTGGTTAGGGCTTTCTGACCAGCTCTGGCACCAGTGTCTTCTAATTAACATGGAGGGATGCTACCTTGGTGGGACCCAAAGTGAAATCCTCTGCCACTTGCTTGCATCTTAATCTGGGCTTAGATCTTTCTGTGACTCCCAAGCTCTTCCTGTGGGCAGCCAGGATTTTATGGGGGCATTTGTCATTTTAAGGTGAAGGGAGAGTGTTCTCCCATTTCATGACCAAGAATGTCTTGGAAGTCCATTCACGGTATTAAGATACCCACATTTTAAGATGACATACCTTATCTTTCTAAGATTCTAGCATGCCTTGGTTCTGGGACTTTGGATTCAATTTTCAAGACTCTAGACCAGTGCTGTCTAAAAGAAATTTTCACAACTATAGGAATATTCTAATGAGTGTTGTCCAATATGGAGGCATAGTAATCATTAGCTTTATACGGCTACTGAGCATTGTATGTGGCTAGCTAGCATGAGGGAGAAACTGAATTTTAGTGTTATTTAATTATAATTAATTTGAATCTAGTCACATGTAACTAGTGGTTACTTACTGGGAACCTAAACTCTTATTTTTATTCCAGAACTCTTCAACTAATTTTCTGTGGTGGTTTGGTTCCTACTTGCCCTCAAGAAACACAACTGAAGACATTCTCAATAGCACTCAACCCCAGTTTGGGTCACTTAACCTGGAATTCAATAAAAGCAGCATAAATATTATATATCTCAGTAAGGCTAGAACATATTACACTATGTAATAAGTAACCCCCAACTCTCAGTGGCTTGAAACAACAAAGATTTGTTTCACACTCATGCTGCATATTCATCTCTAGTTGGCAAGAAGCTCTGCTCATGATAGTCATTTGGGTACGAAGGCTCATGGGCAGCTGCCTTCTCAAAAGCCGCTTGTCTGAATGCTTGAGGGAAAAGTGAGCAATGAAGGATCTTGCATTAGCTATTAAATATATCCAGAATTGACAAATTTCAATCCTGTCCCCCTACCCCAGCACAGGGGTATAGAAAGTGCAACCCTACATATTTATAAATGGAGGAAAACCAAACCAAAAATATCTAGTCGTGTATACTAATCATTATATAGTATGCAAGTTCAAATTCTGGGATACAAGTGGAAGGAAAGTACCAAGTCTGGAGAAAAAGTAGCCCAGAATGCTTGCAAGAACATTGGACATGGAGTCCGGAACAGAGACCCAAGTCCTGGGGTGGCCACATATTAACTCTGTGATCCTCAGTCTGCCCCTTCCTTCTACCTGTGTTTTTTAGGTTTATACTTTGGATAACTACTGAATATATACACAGGACCACAGGAGTTACTGGAATTTTTATAGCTACTATCTTTCCCTATGCCTTATTAAAATAGGACCCTGGATCCTTGGGTTAGCATTTGTCGTTTGGACTATTGGCCATTGCTATCCTTTCACTTCTTCTTTTTATCTAGAAACATTTATTTTTCAAAGGATGAATAATAACTAACTCAAATTTTAAAAAAAACGCTATGTTTTCCAGACTTATCTGCGTATGGGGTGGTCATTGTGACCAATTCTGTCTAATAATTTGTAAGTGGATTTTGTTGCCAGTGTATCTGCCAGAAAAGTTCCTATTGTAAAGGGTATTATGCATCACCAGACTTTCCCTCTCTAGTCTGGATGGAGGGTGTGATGGCTGGAGCTCCTGCAGCCCTTTTGAGAGCATTAGGATGCATAATTAGGTTGATAGCATGCCAGCTAGAAAGGGCTTGGATCTCTGACAGCATCATGGAGCTGCCATCCTTCTGACTTCTTCCACATGAGGGATAAGTAATTCCCTATCATGTATAGGCCATGTATGGTTGATAGGCAAGGACACTCTTCTACACTAACAAAGAGGACAGGGCTATATTTGAATTTTTGCTTCCATTTGAGCAATATATGATTGATATAATATTGCAGAAATAGGTTGCCTTTATGGTCACCAAGTTACAGCTATCTTCAAGGGGTACTAAAGAGAACATAGGCAGGGGAACCATACACACCTGCATTCCTATTCTGCCACTCACCCACTGTGTGACCTCAGGCAGAGGATCAGCTTCTCTGAGCTCAAGTGTCCTCGTATGTATAATGGGGATAGTAAGGAAGCACACCCTGATCCCACACATGCAGGGTGTTCACATACTCATGTAATCCTCATGAAGCCCCAGGAGGGGATGTTTTATCATCCCCATTTTACAGACAAGACAAATAAAATAATGAAGGATGTATTGAATAATGATCTGAAAACACATGTTGGAGAAATGACTCAGTACTCGAGTGGTCCCTAAGGGCCAGCCATTTTCCATACCATCCACTTGGTTTCCATAACATCTGCCTATTGTCACGGGTGTCATTATTGACTTAATATTTTCAATTCAACTTTAGATAGAACTGCTTTTTAAAAATATATGCTCATTCTGAGCAGTAAGTTATGCCTGGAATCACAGCAGAATATATATATATATATATATATATATATATATATATATATATATATATCTCCACAAGAACATATGGCACTACCTACCAGAGCTAAACACACATTTATGCTATATGCTTCTGTGCTATATGTTGGCCCAGTGATTCAAGTCCTGAGTACACAAACTATAGGGGAAAAAATTGCTTGTAACCACCAAAAGACTCAAGCCAAAAGACACAAGATATTTTATAGCAGCTCTTTATTTGGACCACTCAAATGCCCATCTGCAGCGTCGTGGAGAAACCCACTGTGATATACCCATGCAATGGAATAGTACTAAGCAATAAAAAAGTGCAAACTGCTGACTCATAAAGCAACATAGTGCAGATGTAAAGTAAGTGAAATGTTGATCCAAAGGAATATACACCAGCTAAGTCTATTCTGGAGAGGTTTGGAGATGGGAGAGACGTGACAGAACTCAGAGAAGTGCTTCTATCAGAGCAGCTATCAGGATAGGAAGGGGTCCAAGGGAGATTTCTGGGGGCTTAGAAATGGGCTATATCTTGACCTGGTATTGGATATGTACTTTCAGGACTTAAGTGAGTAGTTCGCATCATGTTGGTGCACTTTGCTATAATTGACACCTCAATATTTAAAAAAATAAAGGATATTCAATTTTTTAAAAAGGATCAAGTGAGTCACTGGGCCATAGGCAATCAACCCACACTTTGGGCATGAAGGATACTCTTGGTGAATACCAGTCAAATGGGACAAGTCGTGGCCCCCCAGGACCAATACCCTGCAGGAGAACCAGCCACTTCCATGCCCTGTCCTTGGCATTTCAAGCTCTCCCAGGTTCCATGGGGGCAAGGCTGGACTCCCAAGCTATTACCAAGGCTCTGCCTGTTAGAGCCAAGCTTCTGACCTGCCAGCCACCGATTCTGTCTCTGCTTCCCTCATCATCTTGTTTCCTGCTTGATCTGCCTCTCTCCCCACCTCTCTCCCTGCCAATAATCGCACAGCTCCCTCCTGACCAAAGCGTGTGTTCTGGGCACGTGTTAAAACTTAAGCAGACCCTGGCACTTGAGGAAGTGGGCTCCTTCACCAAGCCCACTGTAAAGGTACAGGGAAGAAAGGGAAGGTGTTGGGAAGGTATGATCCCAATGCATATGTGCCCCATTAGGGAGCATCTGTGTAGGAGTAGTGTGGGGGGTGGGGAGTGGAGAAAATTGTCAAGAGGGTACGGTGTCAAGAAGAAAGTCAGTATCATCATTCACTTTTGAAGTCTCAGTGTGTGTGTGTGTGTGTGTGTGTGTGTGTGTGTGTGTCTTTGTGTAAGAGAGATCGAGCATGTGCAAGACCAGGAGACAGAAATAGAAGAAGACAGTGATGGAGAGAAGCCTAGAGAAAAGCAAGCAGAGAGAGATACACACATAGAGAGAGATGGAGTGGAGACTTCATGTTATGCACAACCTCTTTGCTACAGCTTTTCAAGGATTCACAAAAATATTTGGGACTGCTGCCCCTACTCCCCAAATCCACTGACTACAAAGCATTAAGACAGTTACAGAGCTGAAATCAGGAAATGTTTAACCAGCTGTCGATAAGGCATAGCGTCATATCAACCAAACAATGTTCATGCAGCTCAACTCCTAGATAGTCATCTCTGAAGTCCATGGAGTCCAGCCTGGGGGCACTTTCACATCCAAAAGTTGCTAAGAAAGCAGATCTTGAAGGTTCTCATCACAAAAAAATAAATTCTGTAACTGTACAGTGACAGATGTTCATCAGGCTTATTGTGGTGATTGTTTCAGAATATATGCAAATATCAGAGCATTACACTGTACACCTGAAACTAAGATGATGTTGTACGTCAATTATACTTGAAAAAAAAAACAAAACTTCAGAGCTAGTGTTCTTAATCTCTACGCTTGAGGTTCCTGTTGCCTTGCTCTCCACTGAGGGACACAGGGATGAGCAGGGGATGATGCCACCTGGGGTGTGACACAGCTCCAGTGAGCATTACATCTGGGGAAGACAAACCCAGATGCCCTTCCTCTCCACCTTTTATCTGTCATCAGCCCGTGTCCAGCCTGTATTCATTTACTGGGACCATTGTAACAAGTGACCACCAACTTGGTGGCTTAAAACAACAGAAATGTATTCTTTTACAGTTCTGGAGGCCAGAAACCTTAAATTAGCATCACTGAGCCCAAATCAGGGTGTTGGCAGGCTCATGGTGCCTCCAGAGTCTCTATGGGAGGGTCTTTCTTCTTCCTGTTTCTGGTGGCTACAGATTCCCTCAACTGTGGACACATCACTCCAACTTCTGCCTCTGTGGTCATATCCTCTTCTCTTCTGTGTGTGACATCTCCCTCTGCCTCTCTCATAAAGGCAGATGTGATGACACTTAGGACCTCTCCAACCAGATAATCTCCCCATTTCAAAATCATTATTTTAATCTCATCTGTAACGACCTTATTTACAACATGACATTTATACGTCCCAGAGTTTAGGGTCTGGGAACTTTGAAGAGCATAGTTCAACCTAACATGACCCAAGAATTTTTATTTGGGGTCATCAGCCTGAGCTATTGCATTCTCAACCTGCCTGCCTTCCCCTGCTGACCATAGCCACTGGACTTGCTAGGACTATGACTCTCCTATGTCTACTTCTCCCAGCTTTTCTCCCCAGCATCAGCTTTGTGAGACTGGTGACAGAGCCAAAGAGGAGGATGACACAGTGGTGTCCTCCACTTGTGCCCACAGGGCTCTGGAATCCCCTGCACACACAGCCCGGTCACCTTTGTCAAATCTTGGACTGAATGCCAGACATCAGGCCCAGAGAGGGGCCTCGTCTGTCTAGAGACATAGCAAATCATTCCCCCCTTCATTCAACAAACTATGACTGGATCCCTTCTAGGTGTCAACCTCTATCCTGGCTGCTGGGGAAAGAGAGTTGAAAAAATCTCCCAATCTATCCCCTGAACCTCCAATCTAATCAGGAAGAGAATTAAGAGAGAATTAAGCCAGCCATTCATTTTCAAACATGCACAACAAATGTAAAAATATAGTAGAGAGGATGCATGAATAGGGAGGGAGTAATTAACCCTGCAAAGAGTTGAGATGGTTAGCTTCTGAAGGCTTCAGAAAGGGGAGATGGCATTAGGCAAGGTAGGTTAACCAGGGAAAAAGGACATTCCAGGATGAAGGAACAACATATCCAAAAGGGGTCTAGAGTCTGAAAGGGAGAGGTGGATTGAGGGAACTCCTACGGCACAGAGATCTATGTTTGGGGATACTTAGCTGGCTACAGTGGATCAGGTATTCTGGGATTGATGAGCGATGTCTTCCTGGGCACTGGGTATAGGATCAGTGATCCGCGTGCCATGGAGTTATTAAGTCTGGGCTAGTGGCTTCATGAAAGAATTCCATTTCTCTCTGGACTTTGATGCCCGAATCTTCCATCACCGAGTGACCCTCGTTATGCAGTAAGGAAGCTGACAGACTTTTATGAAGAAGACAAGGACAATCTTGACTCCCACTGGGCCCTGATTTTGAAGAGCCCCTCAGCATCAGCTAGCCTTATGCTCCTTATGCAGCCCTGCTTTCTCATAGGACCCTTTTCTGACTCTTCTTCTACAACACATTTTCCCCAGTCCATCTTATTGAGTTTCATCGTGATCACAACTGGAGAAAGCAACCACCCTGCCCAAAGGTAACCAGCTCATTTTTAATGGGAAGCAGAGGCATGAATCAAGCAAGCAAATATTTCCAATCCTATCCCCTCAACACTACCCTTGTTGCAATTTTTTCAAGGGAAAAGTGAGGGGAAGTCTTCAAGAAAACTGGCCTCACCATCAGCACATCGTAGACCCTCACCTGTCTGGCTCAAATACCCCAAGCAGCAAACCAGCACATGCCACCAAAAAAAAAAAAAAAAAAAAAAAAAAAATTCTTTTCTAACAAGACATTAATAGATAAATAAAAATAGCTTCCACAAGAAACGATGAGGAGTCACGCAACAAAATGATTTCTTTCTGTGTGCATAAACTCATGAATAATCAAATCGCATAGTCCCCAAATGAGCCAAACACAGCTCTTGTCAACCTCATCCCAGTTTCCTCCTGGAAGGTCACCTCAAACCTTTGCAGGCCTGGGTGGCTCTGCCCCTCACGTCTCCTCCTCCCACCCCCTCCTAGCATCCCCACCTCCTCCTTGTAGGGGAGAAATTAATTCCCAGTGCTATGGAAACGTGCAGAAAATCTGAATGGAAGGCTGGGGCAGTGCCCATGAATCATCAAGCAGAAAGGGGAGCTCGATAAAATATTGGGGGGGTCCTCAGGCCATGGCTTTTGTGAGCTGAACCAGATCCCTTGCTCCAAGCTTCTTTCGTGTCACATTTTAACCTACCAGCTGCCTCAAGAAGCAAGATGATCTTCCCTGCCTTTTTTCTTCTTCCTTTAAAAAATTATTTTTTTATTTTTTTATTTTCCCTCATGTGTTAAGGGAGGAAACAGTGACAGGGACAAGTGACAGCTCGCTAATTATTCCCTTACTGCCACTGCTGTTCTGGCTTTGGACGCATTGCTCATTTCTCCCCGTCTTCGCACTGAATAATGCATGGGTCCCTATCTGTATTCAAGCGGCACCTCCGGGGACCGCCAGCCTAACTAGCTGATAACTGATTCAGTTTGTAAGCAGGGCCTCTGGGAGTTGCAAGGAAAAGTAGCCAAGAACAAATTTAACACTTCTTTCTCATTTCTTCAGAACATCAAGGAAAGGCAGGTTGGGAAGCAGGTGGGGCTATGTGCTGGGCCCTTGGAGGGCACTTGACCTCAGGTTAGGAGAAGAGAGCCTTAGCTGTGCTATGGGGAGAGGGGATGATGATGAAGAGGAAGAGGAGGGAAATAAAGTTAGTTGAAGGCTTACTGTATGTCTACAATGGAACTAAACATTTTTTCATGTATTGTCTCTTTTAAAGACAAGAATCCCTTGACGGCAAGGCATTTGCAAATATATCAGTTAGCTAGTACCAAAATAATGCTGCATAACAAGTGGTCCCCACATTTCAGTAGCTGTCAATACATTTATTTATTTTTCTTGCTTAAGGATCTGCAGTCGGCTTGACTGCAGGCTGCAGAACTTGCCTCATTTGGGGGTCCAGCCTGGAGGAGGAGGCTCCTTGATGACAAAGGCATAGCCATGCCTCTCACTTCTGCCCGTATCATGTTTGGTAATAGTCCATTGGCCAAAGCAAATTACATGGGCAGGTCAGGTGTCAAGGGGTGAAGGAGTAAGTCCACGGCTGGGGTGTGGATGTCTAATACTGCCACAGACAGAATCTCCAGAAAAAATCTCTTTTGGGAATCAGAACCTCTCATCCCACTGCTAAAGGAAATACAACTTTTGCAAAAAGATTTACACCTTTGAGTCTCCAGACAGAGCTCTTCATTAAATGATACGAGAGTCTACATATTAAATGATAGTGATAATCTAAATGGCAATTTTTCACCTAATATCTATAGTACCAAAAAATTCAGGGTAATTTGCCTGAGGTCACACATCTGGGCAAGTGTAGAGCCACAATTTGAGGCCAGGCTGGCTACAGACATAGTAGGCTCTGATCCACTATAGTAAAAAATGGATTGTCATGTAAAAGTTTGAATTTGGGATGCAGATATTATATCTGAAATATCAGAGTGCAGCTGGCCTTGAGAAATGTAATTGGGAAGGGTTAGACTGGGTCTGGGCAAGGACCAACCAGGCTCTGAGGGTCTGTACCTGCTTGAGAAGAGGAGCCACTTGAATTCAGCCCCATCCTGTAGGCAGAGCTTGCTGGATCTCCCTTTCTCTCTAGGTCAACCCAGGTTGTCAGAACACACTCTGGTCCCTGATAATGCGTGGTGTGTTCCAGAACCTGCTTGCTGAATTGCTAACTTTCTCCAACAAGCCAGGTGGACCCAGGTTTCTCTGGGAACTGTAGGAACTGGAAAAAACACCTGTCTTTCCATCATTAAATGCTCTCCTTGCCCTGCTTAGACTGGTGACCACCATCATCCTTAATCTTCCCCTCCCTCCCTGACTGGACCTGGTTGGAGGCAGGCAATGGCAATAGGCTGGCTCTTGCTTTATGAATAACAAAGAGACTGCATAAACATGCACCCATTTCGAGGTCAAATCTCCATAATCTGGTCCTCTTTTAGACTTAGAAATTTAACCCAATTTTGGCCATTCTAACTGGTGTAAAATTAGCAAGACAGGAAACAACGTGTGTTGGAGAGAATGTGGAGAAAGCTGAACCCTCTTACACTGTTGGTGGGAATGCAAGTTGGTGCAGCCACTTTGGAAAACAGTGTGGAGATTCCTCAAGAAATTAAAAATAGAGCTTCCCTATGACCCTGCAATTGCACTACTGGGTATTTACCCCAAAGATACAGATGCAGTGAAAAGGAGGGCCATCTGTACCCCAATGTTTATAGCAGCAATGGCCACAGTTGCCAAACTGTGGAAAGAACCAAGATGCCCTTCAATGGATGAATGGATAAGGAAGATATGGTCCATATACACTATGGAGTATTATGCCTCCATCAGAAAGGATGAATACCCAACTTTTGTAGCAACATGGACGGGACTGGAAGAGATTATGCTGAGTGAAATAAGTCAAGCAGAGAGAGTCAATTATCATATGGTTTCACTTATTTGTGGAGCATAACAAGTAACATGGAGGACCGGGTCGATGGAGAGGAGAAGGCAGTTGAGGGAAATTGGAAGGGGAGGTGAATCATGAGAGACTATGGACTCTGAAAAACAACCTGAGGATTTTGAAGGGGCGGAGGGGTGGGAGGTTGGGGGAGCCAGGTGGTGGGTATTAGGGAGGGCATGGATTGCATGGAGCACTGGATGTGGTACAAAAACAATAAATACTGTTAAGCTGAAAAGAAATTAAAGAGAAAGAAAGAAAGAAATTTAACCCAAACAGGTTCCATCTTGATTTCCTGCTCTAATGAAGGTCGTGTGTCTTTGCAGAGATTTGTGTTCTTAGAGCTTCACACAGTGTTTGATGCAGAGTAGGAGCTGAGTGACCCACAGGTAAATGAAGGGATAGATGGATGGATGGATGGATGGATGAATGATCATCTGTTCAAATACGTGCTTTTCAGATTAAAAAAATAAAAACATTTAGAGAAGTGAAGCTATTTCACAAGGACAATTCCTCTTGTTCAATAGCTATTTAATCAGCATGTACCACATGTTCAGAGAGGTTAGGTATCAAAAACCTCTGCCACTGAGGTCCAACAAATACCTAAGGTAATGTCAGGTGGTGATGAATAAGACAGGAAGGAGGTGGGGAGAGTGGGGATGGTTGGCATAGGTGCTTTCCCTTCCCTCATGTGTCTTCTATGTGCCAGGCACTGTACTAGATATCTCATGAAGAGCTCCCTGACTGGTCTGATTATTTCGTGATCATACCCATTTTACAGATAAGGAACTGAGGCTCTGAGAAGAGCTTACTGTAGTCATACTGTGAGGATACATGAGACTATCAGCTTGCACCAAGGTCTGTTTGTCCTGTCCGAGCTGGGCAGGATGGTGGGTTTCTCTCCACCCCCAACCCCCAAGGCTGGCAGGTCAAGGAAGCCAAATGCTAGGGGTGGGACACTAGGGGGGGAAGGTCACGTGGGGTCCCCACAGCTGTCACCTGCCTAGGTGTGCATCTGCATCCAGTTGCCCAGCATTGTCTGCTGGGGCGACACAGGCCTCTGTCAGGAGCTGCATGTCAAGGCAGCAGCGGGGGAGGCAGGCAGTCTGTTGGCAGGTGGCTTAAAATAGCAGTGCGTCCCCATGGCTGCAAGAGCCTGGTTCCCCCGGCCTGGTGAGAACATTCAGGGAGGAGATTCCTCAGCCTGGCAGCCGCCCCCTCAGTGGTGGCCCCTCTGCAAAGAACCAGAGAAATTGTGCTCAAGTCGAAGGTCTCCCCCTTGTTCCCTGGGTCTGTAGGATGAAAGCCAACTCCAAATTCCAGAACCTTCAGGAGCTGCCCCTCCTAGCTATTCTCACACTCCTTTCTCTGGTCTTCCTTGCCATGTGGTACTCCCTGCTATCTTCTCTGCCTAGAAAATACATGGAATACAGTAGGTGCTCAATACATGCCAATGGTATCCACTTATAAATGTTGAAATCTATTCTTCAAACTCAGTCCATTTGTCAGTACTTCTGAAGAGCCTTCAAGACTCCCAGGAGCAAGAATTCCTCCTTCTTACAAAACTCTCTAGTCTATACTCAGATTAGGATTGGAGAAATCTTCATTGTTTATGGCTCTCTCCAACTCTGCTGGCTGGGTAGGCTGCCATACTTAGTAAGAGTGGCATTCACACAGGCAGAGGTGGCAGATAATTGGTACACAGGCCAGAACTCTCCTAGCTCTGCACATGGCAGACATTGCTAATCAATCATAGCTCCTTTCTTCTCAAGCCCTGGAGCCTCCAGGCAGCCATGAGCAATTGACTTGAGTTGGCATCAAGATGATGCCTTAATGGCTTTTCACTCCCAAGTGTCATTAACTACAGTTTTTAGATAAATGGCCTCTAGAAACTTGTCTTCATGGCCGCCTTGGCCATCAGACTGGGAAGCTCCTGAGGGCATGACAGTGACATTCATTTCAGCATGTCCTCCTCTCAGCACAGAGCCTGGCAGACACTAGGCACTGAAGAAATGTCTGTCAAGTGTAGGAATCTGGGAAGTGGGGACAACCCATCATGCTATGCTGACACATACGGAAGCACTGCACTAAGGTTACAGCAATCCCCAGGAGTTCTTCTGGGTCTTGCTTTCTACTCTCTTCCCTTTGGTCTCCCAGGTACAGTCAGGAACCTGACGAAACCAAACCATGGGTTCATTGAGATCAGTTCCAAATAAAAAAATGGTTTTCTCATGACTAGCAGCATAGAGATACAAGGCCAAAGATAAAAGATTCTCAGACCAAGGGAAGAGAGAGAGGGAGTGCCCAAGAAAGCGATCTTACCAGGTCATCACTTTCCTGAACCTCAGTGTCCTCACCTGTTAAATAAGGATAATGGGAGTAACCCTCTGGCAGGACTGCTGTGAGATCCTGTGAACAGAAGGTTCTTGATAGGGTATGATGATGGCCTCACACTGCTCAGAGATCTTCTCAGAAAATCTTCAGAGATCTTCAGAGAATCTTGAGCTCTGGGTTCTCTCTGATTCCTGTCTTCCTGGGACCTCCCACCCTCGGAGATGTGCCAAGTAGGAGGCCAAGGAGGCAGGGCTGCCCAGAAGAGGAGGGCTGTGAGTCCCCTGGAGGGGAAAGAGGGAGCCCTTCTCCTGGGGATGGTATGCCATTACATCATTACTCTGGGATCCCACTGTATAGATGGGGACACTGAGACCTGAGAAACAATGGAAGTAGCCTCATCTCATGGAGTAACAATGATCTGCATCTGAACCCAGTATCTATTGATTCCAATGCCCATGGCATTTGCACAGTACCATCCTACCTTGTTGGAAGTTACCCTTCCCCACTCATCATGCACTCTCTCGCTCATTCATCTGTCTTCAACTGTAGAGCATGTTCTGGAGGAGTTCACAGTCTCACAGTCTAGTTGGGAGAATGGGGTATGATCTGACATGCTGTCAAATGATTCCAGGATCACAGAAGTGTAAATTAAGTTTGGGGACAACTTCATAAAAGGGCTATGTTGGCTGGGTTTTGCGGTGTGAGCATGAGTTCATTAGGTAGCTAAAAGGAAGAAGGGCATATCTGGGAAGGCACAAGGTAGGAACAAAGGCAGGGGTCCATGAAAAAGCATGGCATGTTTGGAGACCAATTAGTAGAACTGTGTGCCCCACCTCAGAGGGTATGGTGCTGTAGGACAGGACATAGAGCCACAAGGTATACAAAGCCAGAGCCTGACATAGAGCCACAAGGTATACAAAGCCAGAGCCTGAAGGTCCCCGCATGGCATTTGGACTTTTCCTTGAGGGCAAAGGAGTCATGAGGAGATGTACCAGTTCAATTGTTTACACCTCAGCTTTCACTTTCCCTCACACGCAGCTTCCTGGTACCAGGCAAAGGGAAACCTGGAATGGGACAAAGATCAACGTGGATCTTTCTGTATAGACCATGCTGGTCCCCTGCAGAGACTTGTGCCTGACTTCTGCTCTAGGAATTTAAGCCACAAGGCACCCCAAAGCACAGAATCCCACCACACCAACTCCAACTCAAAGACCCAATGATTTAGTGAACCATACCATTCGCCTGTTCATTTGGTCATCTGGTGAACCAAGTTGAAAAGCCCCTAGCAGATGGTATGTTGGTTGGTTATGGCTGCAGAACAAACCATCCCAAATCAGTGTGTTACGGCAACAATATCGTATTGAGCAGTCATTCATCAGGGGCTCATCTCGTCTCGGTTCATGTGCACATCTACTGGTCTGCGCTAGACTGGACTTGTCTGGGGGTGGGATTCTCTTCCACATGTTTCTCGTCCTCCTTCTAGGAACAGCAGTCTAGCCAGGGAGCAGCGGGTTGGGGAGTGGGGAGACGTGAGGGAGGAACACAGGGAGGGTACAGGAAAATTTGGCTGTGAGGACTCGTAAGATCTGTGAACCAGAGCTTCTGTGATGGTACCTATGGGCTCCCAAGGGATTGGCCAGGCTTGTGCCAGTGGGTTCCCCAACCCAGGTCGTGATGAGGAAGGTCAGAGACACCCAGACACGGTCACGTCAGGAGTGGAGATGTCCTTGTCTGTATTGGCAGGCCCCTGATTTCCAGTCAGTGCTTAACCCTGGGTCCACCTTATCCAATGTTCAAGACCCCACCTCAGGTCCATATTGCTCAGCATTCCACCCCTCAGGAGCTCCCTCTGAGGGTTGCCCAACCAGCTGCAAGGGCGTGCAAACTCTCCCTTTCCTCAATAGCAACCCCCTTGGGGAGGAGGGAGCAGATAGCAGAACCGTGCTATTTACAAGCTTTCAAATGGCTTATTGAATCATAAACTGAAATCACAGGCTGTAACCAAATCAGCAAGGACCAGATTCAATAAAGTAAACAGGGAGGGGGGATAAAAAAAAATCCCACCTAGAAGCTTGTTAAAGCCTTCTCTGCTTCTCCCGGCCTTGGTTTCTTAACGTCTCATTGTTTCTGGTGAATAAACCGAGCCCGGTCTGGTTTGATGCCGGTGCTATTAATTCCATATGTGGTTTATGAGTGGAGGAAAAGGCCTTCATTACGTGCTGTTGGAACTTGAAAAGAATCCAACGGGCTCCTCGTCTCTGCCTTGTTGGAGAGGCCGATGGCCTTGCTACACTGTGAGAGGCTCAAATGAACATTTTTTAGGGTAGGAAGGTGTGCACCCCACCATCTGTGGTGACTGCGAAAGCTCCATGTGCAGTGTCTCTGTTCCTAAGGAGGTCTTGAGGGATGCCCAGTGACTCTGCTGGGGTCGTCTGTGCGCCCAGGACTTCATGTTTACGAAACACCTTTGCGTGTTTTGCCTGAATTATGGGCTCAGAGTGCATAATGCCAGTACAGGACTGACCTGAAGGAGATGCCCCGGCATATTAGCTCTTGTTGGTGTTATGACCATTATTTCCAATTAACTGCATGCCTACTGTGTGCCAGATGCTAAGCGTATGTTACCTCTAACTCTCCAATCAAAGCCTGCAAAATTGGAGTTAGTATGCCCGTGTTATAGAAGAGGACTCCAAGACTCAGACTTGCCCAAGGGCATCAGCTGGGAAGGGCAGATGTTGGAACCAACCTTAGAACTGCCAGGCTCCAAAGCTACATTGTTTACATATGTACACTAACTCTGACAGGGAGGCAGGGTACCACTTCTATGAACTCTATCAGGCAAGTAAACTTGAGGCTCAGAGAGGTTAGGTGTCTCCAGAGGGCAGCATAGCAGGTATCAAGGGGACATTATGATGTCTCTTTCTGAACCAGCTATACACACTTTTCTTACTTAAGGGGTCATATTGGTGCTGGCCAGCTGTCTCACTTCACAGATGGGAAAACTGAGGCTCAGAGATTTTATTGTCTCATCCAAGGTCACTCAGCCAGAAAGTGGTCAGAGCAAGGATCCAAACCTACAGTTCCCTCTCTTCCTGCCATGGCCATGCCCAGTTCTGGAAAAGCAACAGTGGTGACTCAGGTGCCAAGCCCACTGTCCCATGGGCCTGCCAAGGCCAGCCCTGCTTTGATGGAGGCCAACTATGTCCTTCTCCAGCTTGAAACTTGATATCCTGGTCTAGAATCCCTGGCATGCAGCCTTGATTTTAAGATTTCGATCAGATGCAGGGGAGCAGAAGACTTAAGAACCCAGGACCTGGGTTCAAATCCCAGTTCCATCTGTGAAACTTTGGTCAAGTTTTTTTTTTTTTTTTTTATAAACCCACAACTTCCTCATCTTTATAGAAGATAATAATAGAACGTTTCTTATAGGGTTTTTGTAAAATCAATAAACATAGCTAACATTGAATGAGTCCCACTTGGTACTCTTCTAAGCACTTTGCATGTGTGGGTCCTCCTGATCCTAGCTTTTCCCCCATATTAGAGACAAGGAAACTAAGAGAGTGAGAGGACTTTGTCCAGGATCCTGTGGAGTTGAAGTCTGTACTCCAGCAGCTGTTCTCCAGAGTCCCATTGTCACCCAGGACCCTAAGCTGCCTCATGGTTTTAAATGAAGTTGTACAATAGCACATGGGAAAAGCAAGTGTCATATCTTTCTGTACTTTGCAGGATGCTGATATTTTACCGGGCAAAGGGGGCTTCCAGTTAACAATGTCATTGCCAAAAGCTGTAAGCTACAGAGCTGGTCCTGGTACAGTAGGCTTGGAGGGAAGTTTACCTTTGAACCAAGGTCCACCTGCAGAGCATACCCGTCTGACTGGGCCCCCAGGGCCAGCGCTGCCTCCTGCATTCACTCTCCACTGAAACCGCTGCTTCTTCTACTCCCGAATACTCTCTATGCACTTTCCTGCCCCTGGGCCTTGCACATGCCATCCTGATGCCGGACTGTCCTTCTGCTCTGCACTACCAGCAAACACCTGCTTAGAGATTCAACTCAAAAAAAAATACATCCTTCTGGAAAGTTCTCAAGAACGAATAGAGCTTTCTCTGCACTTCCCACAGGGCGAGTGAATCCTCTTTGGATCCTTACCCACTCTGGTGATCACGGCAAGTCCCCACCAAGAAATCCTTGTGAGCAGGAACAAGATGTATTCATCTCTATATTCTATCTGTATGGAAACAGGATAAAAAATGTTTATTGGAATGAATGGATGGATGGATGGATGGATGGATAGATGAATATTTTCTGCCCAACTGTACTGTAGCTGATGTCTAATCATCCATCATAGGGGACCTGCATTGTGCTCCCAGCTTGGCAGCAGCTTCACTACATTATCTTAGAAAAGGCTGGGCACCAGGGCGGCTCAGTTGGCTAAGCATCAGCCTTCAGGTCGGGTCATGATCCTGGAGTCCCCAGATGGACAGAGCCCCACATCAGGCTCTCCGCTCAGCAGGGAGTCTGTTTCTCCCTCTGCCTCTTCTGCTTTCTCTCCCTGGTGCTCTCTTTCTCTCTAATAAATAAAATCTTAAAAGGAAGAAAGGAAGGAAGGAAGGAAAGAAAGAAAGGCGTGGTTGCTTTTAAGTACTTCAGTTTCCTCATCTGCAAATGAACAGGATACTGACTAGTTGGCCTCCAAAGCATTTTGTGAAGCTTCTCCTGCCCTCCACCTCAAGCTGCCTCTCCCAAAGTTCCCATCACAGTGGTGTCACTTGCTGCACTCCTTCTCTCCCTTACCCCTATTCCTCATCATCCAGAAGATTCTGGAGATTTCCCTGCCTAAACCCCTGCTGCCATCTGTCTTCTTCTCCTCTCCTATCCCGACTGTCCCCCATGTGCCAGGCAGGCCACTGTCACACATCTCCCTTCTGCCCTCCAGCTCCCTCCAAAGCATGTGCACTCAGCAGAAAGTGTGATCTTTTCAAAATGCAGGCTCAGTCTGGCCTCACCCCTGTGAGCTCCTCCCATGCCTCCCCTGGGCCCAGGCAGCCAATTAGAATCCTCCTGCAGGGGGTGTGACTGGCCCTTTCCTCCATGCCTCACCCCCTGTTTGGGTCCTCTAGCCACATCGCTCTTCTCTCCCAGATTCTCCCCGCTAACCTTGCTTGGTTCACCATATCAGCTTCTGCACACGGTGTTCCCCCTATCCAGAAAGTTCTCTGCCTCCCTCCCATGCTCAGATTTCAGCCTGATTATCAAGAACATTAATCTGAGGACACTAATGGAAGCCTTGGGGACCTCCCCACGGGAGATCAGGCATTCCTATTACATCAGCTCTCCTGGCTCCCGTTTCCTCTGTTTGTCAGCCTTTACCCGGGTTCCTAGTTCCCTTCTGCTTGGGAGACTTTGCTGCACATTTGGATTGACCCCTGGACTCTGAGTCAGAGAAAAGTAGGACACCCTCTCCAGACATGATTATCTCCAGCACTCAGCCCCACACCCCAAAGTGCTCACAAACATTTGAAAAATGAATGCATATGTTCTCCAATTCGAGGGTCTTGCCATCCCTGCTCAGACCTCACTTTCACCACCTCTGAAATGGACTCCTAATGTCCCGTCTCTCCATACCTGTCCACCCTCTGCAGGAAGGCTCCAAAACCACCTGGGGAAGAGTGAGGTGCTCTAAAGTCTGGACAAGGCAGAGCTGAAGGTCAGCATTGGGAGGACCCAGGCATCATGATAACTGGGCCACCTCTGGATTTCGTGACCATCTGCTTGGCTTGCTGAACCAGAGCCAGGATCCCTAGTGCTGGGAAGGGTTGGAGAACAATGAGCTCTGTGTTCAGATCTGCACAGGGAACAGAGCAAGGTCACCGTGCCCCAGTTGCAGAGGTCATGCTCTACAAACACTGAAACCTGGAGGAGAAGGGGAGGGGCTTCTCCAGAATTTCCAGAAGAAACTGTGGGTGTCGGTGCTTCACACCACACACTTGAGCTTTTCCACTGTGATTTGGCCAACCAGATTTTTCTATTTCCCAGCAAATACCCTCTTTTCTAATCAGATACCTTTAAACAGACAGTATTCTTGTTTATCTGCAGTTGCTAAAATTATTTTCCTAATGCCAGGGACGTGCAGGGACCACTGGCTTCTGGGGGACACTGCAGGAATGGAGGCCTTTTCTGGATCCAGAGGGGAGCCCAGAGATAATGAAACCTGTGTTTGTAAGATACAGTGGGTATGAAGGGGGAGAAGAGGCCTCCTTGGGAGCAGCTTGGTCTGGGGGTCTGTGGGGAATCACAAACACCTCCCTAATGCCATTTTTTCCTATTGCAGCAAAACATACATAATCTAAGATTTACCATTTTAACTATTTTTAAGTGGAAAGTTTAACGACATTAAGCCCATTCACACTGTTGGACAGCCTTCCCCACCATCGGACTCTAGAACTTCTTCATCTTCTTTACCTGAAACTCGGTGCCCCAAAAATGATAATTCCTCACTCCCCCAGCCCCAGCTCCCGGCACCCACCATTCTACTTCCTGTCTCTATAAATTTGGCTACTCGAAGTGCTCCATATTCGTGGACTCATACCATGTTTATCTTTTTGTGTCTGGCTTATTGCACTTAGCATGATTGTCTTCAAGGCTCATCCCTGTCATAGCATGGGTCACGATGTCCTTCCCCATTGCATAGACATACCACAACTTGTTTAACCATTTAACCACTGACAGACGCTTGGGTTGTGTCCACCTTTTGGCTATTGTGAATAGAGTTGCTATGAACCTAAGAGGTGATGTTTCAACCAAAGCCTGATGATGCCTTAGAATAAATGATTGACATGCATGGAAATTAGTATATGGGGCATGGTAGGAAGAGCTTTAGAGTGAGACTTACATGTTCAAGTCTCTGTGTTGTCATTTACTGGCTATATGACCTTGGGCCTATTACTTCACCTCTGTGAGCCTCAGTTTCTTCACTGTAAGAAGAGGGAAAGAACACCTCCTCATGTTGGTGTTAGGTTTAGAGCACTGAGGGCGGGGACTGGCCCTGACAGGTGCTCAGGAATGTACTAGGCTTTACTTACTCATTTCAAATTCCTGTCCAGAACTGTCACGTGCAATTAGGCAAGTTGTTCCCTGCTCAATGGCACCTGGTCCAGGTAGTTGACTTGCCAGTCAAATCTGGGTGATGGCTTCCTCCTGGAGGGGCACCTTCGTCTCACCCCCACAAAGGCACCTGTGCTCACGCAGACTGGATCTCGATCAGCGTAGGTACACAAGCTTGTCCCTACTCTGGCAAGGCACAGAGAGGCTACTTAACCAGCTTAAGGCCACACAGCAGCACTCAAACCCCTTCTGGTATGAGGACCTGGCTCTAGGGCCAAACAGAGCAAGACATGCGACCAGGAACCTTACACAGTTAAGCAGGGGAGGGCCTTGGCTTTCCCTCAGTCACTCCCCACCTCCCTCCCTCCCATTAAGAAGTGGAAACTGAAATGAAAAATAAAAACTCCATCTCATTCATGGTCAGACTGGTCAGACCCCACCTTGGGGAGGTAGTAGCCTCATGCTGGCCACGGAGACAGGGCTCTGTGCTGTGGATTGCGCCACCCCCCTTCCTACCCCCTCCCCGACTTGCACCTTCCATCCTGGGATCATTTTCCAGACAGCCCAGAGCCCAGCCCGCCAGACTATTTAGTCTGGGTTCGGTGACCCCCGTCTGACTGCAGGCAGGCGTGCTCAGGTTTCACGGCCTCGTCTGTACAATCGCTGGCGGCCCCCTACTGGCCCCTGCCCTGGCTTCTTAGACAAACACTTACCTTCAGGCAGAGGGCTTCCTGGCACACTTGTGTGAAACCCAGCCACCGGCTTCCAGAAGGGAGCTCGGAGGCCCTACAACACAGCCCTCTGTCCAGGGTTTGATGGGCCCCCATCTGTCACTCTCAAACACTCAGACTTCGCTGGGTACCAGTCCCACCGCTGTTCCTCTACCCAACTGCCTGAGACCCCGAATGCCGTACATACAAGTTTGCTAAAAGGAAAAAAAAAATGATACCAATTCAAAATGTCTTGCCATCAGTTAGTGGGTGCTCAATCCGCTATTTGTTCTTGCTCCATGTCTCAGATGGGGAAACTGAGACCCCAGAGAGAGAGAGAAGGAAAGGAAGGAGCTCAAGCCTCTGAGGTGGAAAGTGGCAAAGCCAGGACTTGAACTTGGATCTTTAGACTTTCCATGTCATCTCAATTTTGATGTGAATCAGTCTCTGCCTGTCCTCTCTCCCCAGCCACCACCTCTTCTCTGATCTGGGTTCTTCACAGTCTTTTTTTTTTTATATATAAAGATTTTATTTATTTGAGGGAGAATGAGCAGTGGGTAGGAGCAAGGGCAGAAGGAGAGAGAGAATCCCAAGCAGATACTGCTGAGCACAGAGCCAAATGCTGGGCTTGATCCCATGACTCTGAGATCATGACCTGACACCAATCAAGAGTCCGGCACTCAACTAACTGAGCCACCCAGGCGCCCCCTCACACTGTTTTTTAAAGACATGTTTTGAGAGTCTCCCAACACCTCCAGAGACATTAGGGAATTGAGTGTCCTGGAAATAGAACTTCCTTCCTCTTGTTGTCTTTCTTAGGTGCAGTAGCACAGAAGAAGGAGATGTCGATAGCCCCCGCATCCTAGAGGATTCTGGTGTGATTTGCCAAGTTCCTTTAAAAAAAAACAAAAAAAAACCAAAAAAACAAAAAAAAAAACCCCTGTGTGTCTGGCACCTTGCCAGAAGACTTGGCAGTAACCCATATTAATGGTTTCTATTCTCTGAGCACTCGGTGTGCACCAGGCACTGTGTGAAGTTCTTTATGTGCAATTCTTTCAGTAGGTTGAGATAGGTACTGTGTCTACTCTCTGTTTTACAAAGACACTGAGGCCCAGAGTGGGTGACTGACTTGGAAAAGGTCACATAGCCGCCTGCAGAGAAGCCTGAACTGCAGTCCAGGAGCCATACTCCTCCCTCCAGAGAATTCCATTTCTGGCTCACCAATCATGGGGAGCAACGAGAGGATGGAGTGTATGAGTCTTTTACACACATCAGTGTTTTTTTATTTTCCTCTTCACTATGAACACACTTGGTTTTTATAATGTTAAAAACAAAACACCATAATCCACAATAACAACAAGAAGAAGCAGCACGATCCATTTTGGTCCCCATTCCATTTTCCTTTAAATGCATTCCATGTAACCAAGCCTCCTTTACTTCTTCCTTCACGCACACACCAGGGCTAACTGCTGTTGACAGTTTGCTGTACGTTCTTGCGGATTTCACTCCCTATCAAATGCTAATATATATGCAGACATATCATTTTATGGGGCTTTCTAAGCTATACATATTTGCAATATTTGATTTTTAAAAGTCAATATGAAATGTATTGCTTTTGCTATTGGGAAGAGAATAAAGATATTAAAAATTAAATCAAATTTCAAAACATCCTGGGTTGGGCATTTCCAAGTTGTGAAGGCAAAGTTCTATTCCTGAAAGTTTCATGCCAGCGAAGCTGGAGTCCCCACAGAGATCCTCAGAGCCTGGTCCTTGTACTTGGCTGGGGTGAGGAGTGGCGGGGGAATGCCTCCAATTCCCACTAGCTCACCTAGCCACCCCCTCCCCTCTGTCTCTGGTCGATGAGCATTGTGTTCAGTTTGTCGACTCAGCAAAACACACTAGCTCTGCTTGCTCTCCATTCGGATTGGAAGGTGATTGCCTACTAGCCAATTAATTCTGCTTTAATTGTTCAGGCTCTAAAACACAGGGCTCAACAGCTAATCTGGCAGCGGGTGGTTCCCCCTAGCCTAGCAGACGCTGCTCCACTAGCCCTGGGGAGATGCTCAAAGAGTCTGGGGGAAAAACAGAGCATCTCTGCAGGGTCTTCTGGGTGATCTGGAAGGAAGGGGCCACAGGCCAGTGGGGGTGTAGCCCAGAAAATGAGCCAGAAAGCAATGGGAAGATAGTGGGGGAGTCGAGCCACTATCCACAGCCCCACTTCCAGCATTGATCACTGCCTGACGTGACCTTGTTTCTTATCCTCCCATGGTCTGCCTTCCCCACCGAAATGTCATCTGCTAGGGGTGGGGGCAGGGACCCCTTCTTGTTCACAGCTGTATTCAGCTTTGCTCAGAATGTGCAGCATATAGTAGGTGCTCAATAAATAGTGGTTGATTTAATGAACATATTCTGTCCTTCCCAAATCATCTCCTGTCCGTAGCTGCTAGCAAAGTCTCAGGAGAATCACAAGGGATAGATGGGGAAACTGAGGTCTAGAGAAAGGGCTTGGTTTGGTCAGGCGAGTGCTTGGCTTAAGCCGCTTTTCAACTTTGATCTGTAGGGAAGGTCCTTTTCCAAATCGTCCTGTGATCTTTGCAGAAGTAGTGAGACCCATCACCGGCTCTCCAGACAAGAGAGTCAGTGGGGGGGCATCCATACCACTTTCTTCAGAAAATGGCATCTCTATCAAACTATTCCAGGACCTCGCAGACTGCTCATTAAGCACCAAACACCAAGTTTTCCTCTCCATTTGTGCCTGGGGGGTCACTTGGAACTCGTTCTCCTGGGGATCAGCAGAGCAGGCCCTGGAGAGGAAAATGATATGTATCTAATCTCTGACTTTCACACGAGGGCAGGACACGTCAAGGATTTCAGATGGAGGGGCAGGCAGTTGCACAAGTGGGGCCTCCACCTAATTCTGTCCTCACCTCAAGCCATTCTAGGCTGTGGATGCCCTCCAAGCCTGTGGGAAGCTGGGGAGGAGTGAGGGAGGGGGAAGGGGGCCAGGAAGGAGAAAGGAAAGAGAGCAGAAGTGAGGCAGGAGCAAAGGAGAGCAAGGGAGCCAGCAAGGAAGGCTGGGAACTAGCACAAAGCCGGCAGGAAGCGGAGGAAGAAAGGCAGACGATAGACAAGGATGCCAGCCCATTTGGGGTGGAGGGAAGCGCAGGAGGAAACACGCAAAGCAAAAACAAAGAGGAAGAAATAAAGGGTAAGAAGAAACTCAATAGGGCTTGAAACAAAGCCGTGGAGAAAACAAAGGGAACGAAAAAAAAAAAAAAAGGCAGGCAGAGGAAGGTGCAGCAGCACAAACAAGGAGAGAAGGCAGCAGAGGCGTCCAGAATGTCATCTGTCCATCTCGAGGGGGCATCTGGGCCAACCGACTGGCCCCAACCTTAACCGGGTCCCTCACCCCAGCACCGGTACCCACTGGCTCCCAGGAGCCTTTGGGGCAGACAGCTGGGCCTCCTCCCGCCTCCCCAGCCCGGCCTGCTCTGATTGGTCAGTCTCCCAGGGCAGGGAGGTGGGCCTAGCCCACCCATCTTGGCCCGGGAGACCTGCGCGGGCTTCCTGAAGTGTTCTGAGCCACCCGGAGTCCTCCCTCCCCTCCTTCCCCACCACCTAGAAAGCTGTCCAAGTGGAACAGCCTGCAGCTATTACAATAAACACCTCAGCCGCAACCTGTCTCTCATTTGCATATTAGCAGCCTTAATTCTGATGAAATATGCAAATGTATGCAAAATGAAATTCATCTCATAATGACACAAGGCGATTAAACAATTTTTATGCTTAAATATTCTGTTTAATGAAATCAAACAGACCTGCGCGTGTGACAAATTCTCCACAGCATGGAGAAATTAGTAGGGATTAAGAAAAAATAAAAAAAAAAAAATTAGAGAATACCAAACCACTGGCACCCCCAGCACTGCCTAGATCTGCTTCACCTTTTTGGTAAGAAGAAAGGGGGGAAAAATGTGTTTTTGATAAGCAAATGAACTGAAAATTATATTACTGAAAACTGTTAAAATAAGTTAGAAGCAATATGCCTTTGTTTCCGGCTCTTGAGAAGAACCCGCAAACCCCGCCCTGCACCGCCACAATATGGCCATAATGTAATTGTCCTCCACATTGATGAAAGGAAGGGAGGCCCAGTGGGCAGCAGGGAGGCCAGTTCAACCACCTTCTGGAGCCCAGGAAATACAGAGAGGAGCACTCCGCCCCCCACCACAGGAGGCTGGCCTCCAGTGTCCCTGGATAAACTTTCTTGCTTTGCCCACCTGGACAGAGTATATTCTTGCTTTGGCCACTGGGAGATCATTTGAGGGCATTTGTGTTCTTAGCCCTGCTGAAGTAAAATACATTGTGTTATTTACCTGGAGGAGAAGAGGAAGAGTCAAGCAAGAGAAGGAGGAGGAAAAGAGGAAGGATGGGGAGGAGAGGGAGGGAGAAGAGGAGGAAGAATAGGGCATAGCAAAAAGGGCAAAGAGATGGGACCCCTGGGTGGCTCAGCTGGTTAAGCAGCTGCCTTCGGCTCAGGTCATGATCTCAGCGTCCTGGGATTGAGTCCCACATCAGGCTCCTTGCTCGGCAGGGAGCCTGCTTCTCCTTTGCCTCTGCCTGCCATTCTGTCTGCCTGTGCTTGCTCGCTCTCCCTCTCTCTCTCTGACAAATAAAATCTTAAAAAAAAAAAAGGGCAAAGAGAAAAAGGTATTAAGATCAGGGGGTTGGAGAAAAGAGGTATCATAGAAAAATAGGAGTGGACAGAGAAGGAGTGAAGGCATAAAGAAAAAGAATCAGTAACGGCAAGCACTTTGGATCCTTAGTTCTGTCGTGTTTTAATATATCATCTCATTGACTCTTCCTATCCATCCTGTGAGTTTGGCATCAATATCATTGCCACCTAGTATTAGCCAATGTTCAGAGAGGTTAAGTAAGTTGCCCAAAGTCACACTGGAAAGACAAGTAGAGGGAGGATTCAGAATTTGGAGGCAGATACAAAGAAAGGCTGAAGCATTCTCTCAGGAGTGGAGATGGGAAGCTGGCCTACAAACTTACCTTAGGAATTCCAGGATATTTGGATGAACCACCAAGAGTTAATTTCCCCATTAACCCTTAGGTTTCTGGGGAAAATCCATGCAGGGATTGAATGGGGGCCTGAGGCACTGTGTGTAAGCAGTCGGTGGCATAGTCTTCTAAGACCTCCTCATCTAAAGGGGCCTGACACCCACCGGGTTCCTTCTATTCATTTCCATATTAGTATTGATTTGTTTGTTTCCATTTTCCCAACAGAATGTGCTTTCCAGCCGGACAGGACTCCTAACTGGCTCACAGTCTGGAATACACTAAGGAATTACTTGTTCTTCTTGCATCTTGACTTTTTCCCCATGGTCACGTTTTCTCTAAAAGGGGCTAAGAGTTCTCCCCCAGAACCACCATTATTCCTCAGTCCTGAAGGAGGAAGAGAAGCTCTGTCTGGAACTCTGGGATTCTGGAGATGAGGAGGACAATGATTAACACCAAAAGGAGGGAGCAGCTGCTTCCCAGAGGAAAGTCTTTGTTACCAGGTAACAAATGAAAGCCTTCAACTCCTATGGAGCAGAAGTATCCCAGGGAAAAGTCAAAAGCAGATTCCAGATCAATCTATCTGCTCTTTCTCCTAACCCCAACTCCACCCAGCTCCCTCCCCTTCAGGGACTCAGAAGCAGGAGGCTGGGGGTGGGAAGCCTTTGCTTTAAGTTATGCTTTGTGACCTCCAGCAATTGACCTAACCATTCTGAGCTCACTTTGCCCAGCTGAGAAATGGGAAGGATCTCTTCCCATGATTCCTGAGATTTCTTTTGTTTCTGATATGGTAGAATTTTAATCCAAAGTCCAGAATAGGCAACTTAAAACAGAGGATAATAAATGTAACCACAGCCTCCACATGGCTATGATGTACTGCGTACTGTCTGTGTGTCATCTGCCACCGTTCTAAATGCTAGTTTACATTTATGACTGTTTAAACCTCACAACAGTCCTGTGAAGCAGGAGCTATTATCATCCACTTTGGCAACCAAGGAAACAAAGGGTCAGAAACATCAGGTTATTTGTCTGAGGCCGCCCAGCTGGTTAACAGGCAAGGCCAACCCTGAAACCCAGGCCTTCAGGCTCCAGATGTTCCACCTATGCCAACTATAACTGCTAAAGCATTTGGTACATGTCTGGCACTGCATGGAGCCTTCTTGCAGCAATCCTGGGAGAGAGAGGATGCATTTCTTTCCCCGCTATAAATGGGGAGACGGAGGCCAAGTGGAGACCATTGACATGTCCAAGATCATACAAGCAAGTCACTGTGAAAACAAGTATCCAGCTATCCCAGATCAAGGCCAACAGCTATGAAAGCAAGGAAGCTACCTGAAATCCCTGCAAATGATTTCTAGAGATTCCTAACCATTTACCCTCTCCAACCTCTCCTGGTCCGAAGGTTGATAGACTTTGAGACAAGGATATTTCATTAGAAATTTAGAAGTATTTATAATTAACATTTCAGTTAAGGAGGATATTATTGAGAAGCTAGAAGCTTCATCACATGGCTGGTGTCAGTCCAAGGAAAAGAGGGCATGTAGTTTTCCTGGAAGTGGGAGAGTGGGGTGGACCTTTCTCATCTGTTTACTGAGGGGTTTACATGATAAGGGAACAGGATAAAGAGAAATGTTCAATTAAGCTCAGCACCTCTGTGATAGGACATTGGCACTTCTATTGTCTCTGCTTATGTGCCTGGTACTGAAGGAGGAAGCTTTGTGTGGTGGTTGCTACTTTAGCATACAGTTATAAAAAGAATATTTACAATCCAATTCATTTATTTATTCAATAAATATCTGAAGCTCTAGGGAAGCAGAGTTAAACAGGATTTAGCTATTCCCTTGAAGCATGCCAGTATACTTGGGGGTGCACCCTATGAGATTACAACAATAAATATAAATGGCACAAATACACTGCAGAAACAGGTGAGACATTTCTTCACTATGTGGTATTAGAGAAGGCAGCCTGGAGGACATGTTAACTAAGTTTCCAGATACAACTTGGAGCTTGCCATGAAGGGAAAAGAACCTCCAAAAGATAAAATAGCATGTGCCACTGTGAAGAGATGAGAAACTACAGGGTGGGAGGTGTGTGGGGTACACAACTGGTGCTAGGCAAAGCCCTGGGGGAAGAGTGGCAAGAAATGAAGCTGGAGATAAGAGGGAAGGCCAGATGGGAAGAGGTCTGCATGCTTATCCTTCCTCTGCCACTGAGTGATCTTGATGAGGTCACTTCAACTCACAGAATTATCCTTTTCTCAGTTTTAAGAAGGAGGAAGGATAAACCCTCAGCCTGTTAGGAGTATCAAACATGCCTGGGAGTGCTCTGCTATTGCGTACTCTCACCCTGTGCAATGGAATATCTCAGAAACCAATAGTAGATTATCATCAGAGACAAAAACAATAGGAAGAAGATGATCCCCTATTGGGACATCCAGATGCCACTTGCCTTTCTATGTACCAAAAACAAGTGGCACCAGCTTGCCCAGGGTCTAAATAAAAAACAGAGCCCTATACCCTCATCTATCATTCTTGCCCATCTCTACCCATTAGTTTCTTGTATGAATCCCAGAAACCATACCCTGTCTGTTCCCTTCCTCCTTGAAAACTCCCAAGGCTATATAGGAAGTGGCCTCAGACACAGTTGGCAGAACTCATCACCTTCAGAGCACAACATCAGATCCTGGAGTGACAGAAGTGTAGGAACACTGGTGTCCTGCATCCTTTTCTGTGCTGGGCATGGTTTGCAACCAACTGGATATGGATGGTCCTCCTAGGAGAATCCCTGGCTCAGCATGTTTTTTCCTGCAGGAATACTTTTCCTCCTTAGCAGAGACTCTGGGGACAAGACAGTCCCACCTGTCTCAGGGGGCTTGCCATCTATAAGGACTAGTCCAGAGTCACTAGAGATGACTTTTACTTTCTTCATTGCACTTTTTTTTTTTATGTCTGCCCTTCCTCCCCCTTTTCATCTCTTGTCTTCTCTCTCTTCCTTGTGGTTTCTCACACAATTGGAAAGTGTTAATCGCACAAAAACAATAAAGCTATTTCCAAAATCAATATCAGTTGTCACCACCATGGAATGTCTTATTGCCAAACTCCCCATCTCTTGCCAGCAGAGGGCTATCAGACCATGGGGCCTCTGGCTGGACAGCACTCCTGAGGAACGTCCGGGTCTCCTTTCTGAACCCTGGTTCTTAGCAGGTGCTCTCAACACCTTCTGTTCACCCGGGCTCTTCTTTGAACTCTGTGACTTTAAGGTGACTGCACAGCAGAACCAAGTGTTCAGAACATTCACTGTCTCTCTCTCCTGACCCATCATAGCAGGAGATAGTCTTCCAGGAAATCTGGACAGAGTCCCACTTTGACTGAGGCCTATCCTGCTCTTGCATCAGGTCAGGTTAAAGTCAAAGTCAACTTTTCCTCTAAAACTGACCAAAAACATTAAAAATAAAATCTCCTACAAACCCCAACTCCCAACCACCACTACATGACTGCTTTTCCATGGCAAGGAAGAGCAGAGAAATCTGATCCCCACATGCTTCATGGGGCCAAACTAACTCTGTGTGGATTGTCGATGAGGAGAACTGGGCCCCGTGCTGAGCATCCTGCCCGGTGAGGGGGCTTAATGATTTGTGCAGACCCGCAACACTCCAGCCAAAGCCCAGAACACTGTGCATTGATTCAGGGGGATTGAAAGCCCTCACTCCTGTCCCCCTGGGTTTTCTTGCATTCCTTGCTGTTGCATGGTCCTCCCTGTTCCCCCAATGACATCCAAGAAGTGTGAGAAAGCCTGAGGTGGAGATAATCACTTTCCCAGGCCTTAATTAATTTGATGTCATTGGCTAACTAGATGTAAGTGTCATTTGTTTCATCAGAGATTCTAGGGTTGCTTACATTAGGAAGGTCCACAGGGCCACCAGATTCCATCCCCTTCAGCCCACAGAGACAGGGATCAGGCCAAGGAAGAAAGGGAGTGGCCCAGGGTGCCTGCAATGGAGGGGTTAGTCTGGGATTTGAGGCTAGAACTCCTGATTTACAGCCCTGTGGTCCAAACCCTAATGCTCACTCATTAATTCAATTTCTTTTCATTACAGGTGCAGTGCGTTTGCACATTGAATCATTCCACCCTCCCCCTATCAATAGATTCCTGTCATGCCCAACTTTCTAAATTTTTTCATAGCATAAATAAACTCATAACTGCCTCAGGGTCTTTGCACTTGCTGTTTCTACACCTGTGACTCTGCCTGGTCATCTCCTACTGGCTATTCTGGTTTTCACTTCACTGTCATCTCTCTGAAAGGCCTTCATCAGCAAAATTTATGCACCAGACAGACCCTAGAATAGTCCCCAATAATTTTTTTCTTTTAAAAATTGAAATATAATTGACAAACTACATTATACTAGTTTCATGTTGTACAACATGATTTGAAATCCATATATTCTGTGAAATGATCATGGCAATAAGTCTGGTGAACATCTATCACCTTACACAGTTACAATTTTTTCTTGTGATGAGAACTTTTAAGATTTATACTCTTAGCAACTTTCAAATATATAATATGGTATTTATTCACTATAGCTGCCATACTGTCCATTATGTCTCCAGGACTGATTTATTTATAACTGGAAGTTTGGACCTTTTGACCCCCTTCACCCAATCCCCAATCCCCATCCTCACCTCTGATAACGAGCAATCTGGGGTTTCTATGAGTTCCTTTGTTTTGTGTTTTTTTACATTCTGCATATAAGTGAGATCATACAGTATTTGTCTTTCTGTCTGACTTATTTCACTTAGCATAGTGCCCTCAAGGTCCAACCTTGTTGTTGTAAATGGCAGAATTTGCTTCTTTTTTATGGCTGAGTGATATTCTATTGTATATATACCACAGTTTCTTTATTCATTCATCCCCTGCTAGACACTTGAATTACTTCCATATCTTAGCTATTACAAATAATGCTGTAGTGAACATGGGGGTGCAGATATCTTTTTGAGCTAGTGTTTTTGCTCCCTTTAGATAAATAACCAGAAGTGGAATTTCTGGATCACGTGGTATTTCTATTTTTAATTTTTAAAGGAACATCTATACTCCTTTTCACAATGGCTGCACCATTTTACATTGTCTGCTGGTGTGCATACATTTGTATTCACCTCCCTTTGAATAGCATTGGGATTTATGACTGCTGCTAACCAATAAATATGGCAAAAGGTGATGGGATATCACTCTTGTGATTAGATTATGCTATGGAACCAAGATGGGGGTATTCCTCACTTAATAAGATAAAAACCCTTAAAACCCTTATTGCCTTATGAACTGGACTCTAAGACTGAAGGCAGTCTCCAGCTGATAGCCAGAAGAAGGCTTGGGCCTTCACTCAAACAGCCACAGAAACTGGATTCTGCCAATTGCCCAAATGAGGTTGGAGGTGACTGGTCCCCAGCTGAGCCTCCAGATGAAAATGCAGCCCAGCCAACATGTTTCTGCAGCCTTGTGAAACCCTGGACAGAGAACCCAGAAACTGTTTCATAATAAATGTACATTGGTTGCAGCTGCTAAATGTATGACAGTCTGTTCTTAGCAATAGATAATTGATGCAATCTATAATAGGTCTGCCTCCAACCTTTGTGATGTTTCAAGCCACTTTGTCCATATTCTTCACTGTACTTTCCACTCTCTGAAAGTGTCTTGGGTTCTTGTTTATGTCCTGTCTCACTGACTCTGCTCCATGAGGGCAAGGGCCCTTGTTTGTCTTGTTTAATTCTGTATTCCTGGTACCCAACAAGCTGTAGGTGTACAATAAATAATTTCTTAATAAGTGAGTGAAAGAATCAATCACAGAATAAAAGTATGGTCCAGGAATAATAAAATAAAATTTCAATGAATTCAATAAGTTTTTAAAAATGTACAGCAAAAATCTACTAAAAAGAAAGACAAACTGGGGAAAACACTTGAAATTTATATTATGGAAAAAAAGTCTAATTATTTTACTCCATAAAGAAGTAGTACAAATCAAGACAAAAATGTTTCTGAAGTGAGTAAAAAGATGTTTAGCCTCAGTTTGTAATATGAGAAATGCAGATCAGACTTGTCCCAGAGTCTCATTTTCACCTGTTACCTGTTAGGCAAACATTGATGTGATGAAACCAGGTTGGTGAGGGTGCTGGGAGCAGAGTCCCAGCCACCTGGAAAAGCAAGTGCCATGACAGTGCCAGCCCAGGGAAGTTGTGAGAAGTGCTGGGCAACACTCAAAGACCCCTCCCATCTCCCAGTGTCAGCTCCTGCCTGGTTTCCCTGTACCCACCTTGTTCCCCTGATGTTTCTTCCCTCCTGTGTGGCAGACCTGAGCTCAGAAATCTGGCTAGCCTGTAGCCATGGAATTGAGCAAATCAAGCAGTCATAGTGGACCCAAGGGTCACCATGAGATGTAGCCATGACTCACCTCTGCTTGGGTCTGTACAGGGAGGGATATGGACCCCATACAGTGGACAGAGGAGGTTTATTATTAGAGGAGGCAAGTGGTTCTGCTGAAGGATGGAGGCCATTCCATTGGAGCTGGAGAATACAGAGCTGGGATCCAGACTTGAGTTCTGATGTGGTTCTGCAACTGGTCAGGAGCACAACTAACCAATGAGCAAGGGGCCTTGCCCTCACCAACCCTCTGTTTTATATGAATTAGGGACACCAGACTTGGGCTCTTTGAGGTTCCTTCCAACTGGGGCAATTTTGTGGGTATCCAGAGGGCATTTGGAGTTTACTCTTGGTCCATCAGTCTCAGACAGATGTAGACACATTGGAACGGAGCCAGTGCAAGCTGGCTGCTGTGACCAGAGAAAGTGGAGATTGGCTCCAGGGAGGACGAAGGGTTTTGACACCTCTTGCCTTGGCTGGCTGGGGTGAAGTGGCAGCTGACAAATATCTGGGAGAGGGAGATGGGGAGGTGAATATCTCTGGATGGGGCAGCCATTGCAGGCAGGACCAGCCATGGGGCAGGGAGCAACCACTGGAAGGAAGGGGCTACTATGAGCCTGTAATGCACCGACAGTTTGGTAAGCTAAGTCATGATAATATTCACCACCTCAACAGCCATCATCATCCTCTCTTGCCTAGACCATGGCCTCCTAGTGATGTCCCTGTGTTCAGCTTTGTCCCTTTAGTCTGCACTGAACATACCAGTTTGTGTTCTTTTCCAAAATATGTCAAATCACATCATTGCGGTGCTCAAAATCCTTCAAGGCCTCCCACCTCACCCTTAGAAGAGAACAAAGCCCTTGTGATGGCTACATTTGCCCCATCACTTTCCTGATTCTGTCACCTGCCTCTCTCCCCCTCTACCCTGTGATGCACCCCAGGACCTTTGCCCTTGCCATACCACATACCACAGGCCGTTTACCCTCTGCCTGGACCACTCTTACTCCTGATGATTCAATGCCTCATTTCCCTGCTACCACTGGATCTCTCAGCTGTCACTTCTCTGAGGTCATCCCTGGCCACCCCAGCAAGATTCCAACCCCTTCAACACACATTATCCCCTCTAATGGACTACCTTTCTTCCAATGTAAGGATCTTATTTACCCACATGTAACATATTCTGTAGTTTATTTTGTCTTACCTGTTCCTATCTCTCCTATTTGATCGTAAACTCTATGAGAGCTGATTTATTTATTCCCTGCTCTATCATAAGCATCTGGAAAGGTGACTAGCACTTAGCAGGGCCCAGAAACACCTATTGACTGTTGTCCTTGTTCCCTACTGGGCACTGTCTTATATGTTTATGATCCAGCACTTCTTTTTAACCCTCACAACAGACCAAAGATTCAAGCACAGTTTCCATTATCCTTATTTTACAGATGGGGAAGCTGAGGCCCAGAAAGTTTAGGTCTGGTAATGTGCTCCATGCCTCATGGTAGTAACGAGTAACGCCTAGTTTTGAACCCAGTCCAATGCCACTCCCAAGCCCTGTGTTGCCCTCTAATGACATGCTACACTGCCTCTGACAAAGGTCCTCTTGAGTGGTGGTCCCTGCAAAATGATTCATTTTATCAGCCCTCACGATGGCTTTAGGAGGTGATGTTGTTATTCTACTACTGTATGATTAGGAAAACTGAAGACATAGGGTGCTTCTCTAAAGGTCACACCACAAGCAAGGAAGCTGGATCTCTGGACCACAGAGCAGCCTTGCTCTCCATGTTGCCTCCTGCCTTGTCTGACCTGTGGACACCAAGCATCGTCTCCTGTCCCGAGGTCTGCAGCTCCTCCAAGAGTCACGGAGCGGGAGGCAGAGGCCATAGGGGGCTCACAGCTGGGTGGTAGCCTATGAGTGGAAACTGGGATTCAGAGTTGGTGGAGGCTGGGTCACCCTTCAGGCCTTTCCTTCTTCACCTCTGTGCTTGGCCATGAATCTGGTGGCTCTGTGATCTCGATGCCTTGCCTCTCTGCCTGGAGGTCACATGAATACACTGGCCAGGGGCACTGTCTCCCCAAAATGCCCCCACGGGTCCTAGGACAACGAGCCTTTGTATCACAAGACAGGGGATCCTGGAGCCCAGCTGGGACCCCCAGAGACAGCAGCTACCTCCACCTCAGACTTTTCTTTGAAGTCTCCACTGAGGAGATATCCTGGTTGTATCCTCAAGAACCGCAACTGTCTTGTTAACCCCGGGGACCAGCCCCCCATGGACATTTGATTGATGTCTGTCGAATGAGTGTTAAACCATAAGGATGCTCCCTCCTCCAATAATAGGCACACTTCCTGAAAGCTTCTGATTTCCCAGATCACATACTAGAGCACTCCTGTGGAATCACTCCAAAAATCCTATGAAGTCAGTTCCAAAACTGTGTCCATTAAGGACACTGAAGCTCCGAGAGGTTTAGTAACAAGCCCAATACCACACAGTCAGGGATAAGGGGAGGGGTCAGAAACCAGGCATTTAAACTTTATGGTCCATACTCTTAACCACCTCCTCCCAATACCACTGGACACCCTTAATCTGGGGTCTTTATCCGGGGGGCGAGGAATATCCCCAGAACATCATCCCTCTGGTGGAACTTGTAGCTGGGAGAGATTTTCCAGCAGCAGCAGCAGCAGCAGCAGCAGCAGCAAATGGAACCTGGTTTTCCCAGGCCACTACACAGTCATATTCTTTTCCATAAAGACCATTTGAGAAATGAATACCTAAATGCGATGTCAGTTTTATACCGATATAAGATGTTGCACATAAAGAAATTCACAAATCAGGGAAATAGCCCTCATCCTTATTTTGCTATCATAAAATGTGGTCTTGGTAGGCACACCTCCTTCCCTCCAGGGCGATTAGCAGCTGCTCACAGCCAGCAGGCAGTGCCTGGACCCATGGACCCAATGGCTTAGGGGGCAATGCTTACATGGGAGGAGGGCGCTGGATGTGTCCTTTGAGTGTAACAGGCAGCCCTGCCGCACTGTCCTCAAGCTTCATAACTACACTTGTAAACTCACTCAACAAACCTCAGAGTCATTCTATGCCAGGCCCTTCTCCACCTTAGAGACACTGAGACAAAGGCAAGGATAAGTGAATGTCCTGTCTGTGCTAACACAACTGGCCAGTAGCCAAGCCCAGGTCTGTGTGACCCCCAAATCCAGGCTTGTATCCACTTCCCTAAATCTTGTCTGCCTAACGTCAGAGCTGGCTGATTTCTTTCTGGGTATCAGACAGCTTCAGGTCCTGAAATAATGTGGAGCAAATGGGCTAGCTATTTGCACTCCAAACCAGATGGAGCTTCCCTGGGCAGAAGGGAAGATTGCATTTCCCAGACTCCTCGTGGCTTGTGGGGTCATGTGGCTAGCTCTGGCCAATGGTGTGTGAGTGGAAGTGATGGATCACTTTCTCCCTGAGCCAGGATGCACCTGGTAGTGCTCCCTTCCCCCACTTATTAAACATGGTGGAGTCCTAGCAAGGAAGGGGGCTAGTTCCTGTGTCACCACTGGTATGACAGCCCCTGACTGCATTAGACTGCAACATGATGGAGAAATAGATGTTCGTTGTGTTCCATCACTAGAATTTTTTAATTGCAAAGATGTTCACCTCTCCTAATGATTAAGCATATTTTTAAGGGAAAAAAATTTTACAAAGAGACTCATGATCAGAGAAGAAATGTTAACTTGTCTCAAGGCCTCGGTGCTGATTTAGCAACTTCTAGACTCACTTGCTCATTTATTCATCTACCCGTCTGCCTTAGTCCTTTTCCTTTTGTCTCCAGATTCTTTCTCTACCTTCTTCACTTTGCTGTAGTACTGAGAGGGCTGCCCTCAGTGGTCTGCATGACCTGGGGTCCCTTAGCCTCTGGCTTCTGGGTGAGCAGGATCAATGATAGGTGCCAGCAGGAGACCAGAGGATGGAAAGGAGTGATATTCGGTATTTGTGATCTCCTTCTTCCTTCCTAGCCCCTTGTTTCGACAGTGGCTGAGTTTTTCCACCTATAGTTATAGCTCTGTGCAGGCCATAGTGCTGGCTCTAGGACACTTTTAACTCCCTTAGACCTTCAAGACCTGTAGTGGTAATATCTTCCTCTGTGGCTAGTTCCTGTGTGCCTCAACATTTCCTTTTGGGTCCCCGAACCCTCTTCAAATTTCTGTGCATGGTCATTTCATTAATATCTCTTTAGTTAAGCCATTTCAGAATACCGTTTATTTCCTACCCATCCACCCAGTTATCTATCCCTCTGCCTATCCATTTATCCATGTATCCATCCACCCATCTATCCACCATCCACTCATCAAGGCATCCAAATATCCATTCATCCACCCACTAATCCATCCATCTATCCATCCATCCATTCTATCCACCCACCAACCCACATGAACAAAGTAACTACTATGTGCTAGGCAATGTGGTAAGAGCTGTATCTAGTCATCTGAATAAAGCCTGGCAATATCCTGAAGTCAGTACTATTACTACCCCTTCTTTTTATTATGTTGTGTTAGTCACCATACAGTACATCATTAGTGCTTGATGTAGTGTTCCATGATTCATTGTTTGTGTATAACACCCAGTGATCCATGCAATACATGCTGTCCTTAATACCCATCATCAGGCTCACCCATTCCTCCACTTGCCCTCCTTTCTAAAACCATCAGTTTGTTTCCTGGAGTCCATAGTTTCTTGTGGTTCCTCTCCCCATCCAATTTTCCCCCCTTCATTTTTCCCTTCCTTCTCCTAATGTCCTCCATGCTAATACCTATGTTCCACAAGTAACTGAAACCATATGGTAATTGATTTTCTCTGCTTGACTTGTTTCACTCAGCATAATCTCCTCCAGTCCCATCCATGTTGATGCAAAAGGTGGGTATTCATCCTTTCTGATGGCTGAATAATATTCCATTGTGTATATGGACCACATCTTCTTTATCCATTCATCTGTTGAAGGGCATCTCAGCTCCTTTCACCCTCGTTTTTCTTGAGAGTCACCTCTGTTAAGAGGTCTCCCTTGTTTATCAAATCTAGAGCAGCACCTCTCTCCCTTCCAATGTCCTCACCCTGCTTTAATTTTTCCTTACACTCACCATTTCTTCATTGGCTTATTTGCCATCCATCACATACACTTAGTGGGCAGAGATTTTGTCCATCTTACTCTATCTCCACACCTCACATTTTACAGGTGAGGAAACAGAGGCTTGGTACAAGTCCTGCCTGAAGGTAGATTCCACATGCACAAAAAGCATTCAATATCATACTGGATAAAATAAATAACAAAGAAATGAAAGGAGGATGAGGGTCTCAGGAAGTGAATCCATTTGTTCATTTTCTCCCAGAGAGGATTAGAACCCAGACCTGTCTGGGTTCAGCAGGGTAATATCGCCTGGGTCCCACTCAAGCATGTGCTGATCCTGATCCACAGGAGCCCACTGGAAGGGAATGAGGAAAACCTCTCTCTTCTTTGGGCAAATAAGTACCTCCTGGGTGCAATCTTGTCTCCACAGTATTTGCCAATGTCAGTCTTTTCAATTCCCTTCGGAATTATGAGGGACATGCCATCCCTTTTGGGACCATTTCTGGAGCCCCTGGTGTGTGCTGTGCCTTGTCTATGGTTGATGCTATCATTAGCCACTTTGCAAGTGAGACTGAGTCTCAGGTAGGGTAGCTGGTCTGAGGTCCCACAGCTACTAAGCATCAGGTCAGGTGCTGAAGCTGAATCCTCCTTGTTTGCAGAGCCTGTTTGCAGAGCCTGTTTTCTTACTGTGCTGTGGTTTCACCTGGGGCTTCAGAAATGAGGAGGTTGTTAATAAAAGTAAGCATAGTTCACAGTTTATGGTCACTTTCATGCACGATTTACAAGTGAGGAAACTGAGGCTCGGTACAAGTCCTGCCTGAAGGTAGATTGCACATCTGCTGTGTGGGCAGTGGGATGAGCCTCCCACCCACTCTTCTTCAGGTCACTGCTATTCACGGGCACACCCGCCCTGTGGCCAGCCCCATTCTCAGCCACGTTTCTGCCAAGGCTGCCCGCTGGGGAGCTCAGCAGTGGCTCGAGACAGCGTCTGCACAGAGCTTGGGAGAAACCCAAGTGCCATTTCCACCTGATAATAAATATGTGTCAGAGAGGACTCGATCCAAGTAACCTTGGGCTCGGGGGCACTGGACCGTGAAAAGCCTTTGACAAAATCCTTTTGCCTTGAGAGGCTGAGTCCAAATTACAGACGATTATGGACGCTTGGCATGACTTCCCCTGTTGGCCTTTTATTTCTCATAGGCGGGAAAGGCTCCTTCGTGTTGGAAAGGATCCCAGCAGTGCCTGTACCAGCCGCCTCAACCCTCCTTGGCAGCGTCCATTTCCTGAAGAGCCAGAGGCCAGCCCCAAAGCTACTTCTCAGGTTCCTCTGATAATCATGGCTGGGGATCACACCAACACTTCACCAGACAATGGCAACCACAGCGCTATTTGCCTGTTATGGAGTGCCTGCTGTATGCTTGGCCCACTAATTCCTCCTGGTAATGCTGTGAAGAAGGTACTATTACTGTACCCATTTTCCCATAAGAAAATCGAGGTACCACGTGCCCAAGGAGGGCGGTGGAGGGGTGGGGGAGGAGGCGGGGAAACTTATATGACAAGAGTCAGATAGTAAATAATTTGGGCTTTGCAGGTCTTTCAGTCACTTGCCCTCTATGCTGCCATTTTAGTGTGAAAGCAGCCACAGAAACTACATAGATGAATGGGTGTAACTGTGTTCCAATAAAACTTTATTTATAAAAAACGGAGCCTTGCCAGATGGCTCACAGGCTGCAGCTTGCCAACACTTGGTCTCTGTGACTTGCTGAAGCCTGCCAGGCAAAAGTGGCGCATTCAGCAGGCCCCTGAGCGCTGGCCCTTTGATGTCAGCTTCCCTGGGCAGCCATAATTATATTGGCATATATTATGGGATGGTTCATTTTAATGGTCAGCTTGACTGGGCCTTGAGGTGCCCAGGCACTTGTTGAAACACTATTTCTGGGAGAGTTGGTGAGGGTGCTTCTGGATGAGGTTAACCTGTGAGTCCACAGTCTAAGGAAGGCAAACTGCCCTCCCCAATGTGGGTGGGCCTCATGCAATCCACCCAAGGCCTGGGTAGAGGAAAGGTGGGGCCAGAAGGATCATTGGTCTGCTCCTGCCTTCTGACTCAGACTCAGATGGGAGCTTGCAACCCTCAGGCTTCCTGGCTCTCAAACCTTCAGACATGGGCGTGAGTGGTCTCCAGCTTGCTGACCGCCGGCCTGGGACTTCTTGGCCTCCTCTATACTCACATGAGTCAATTCCTCATTACAAATATATGATGTATTTATGTGGCATTACATAGGTACCTATTGGTTCAGTTTCTCTGCAGAAGCCAGACTGATACACATTATATTGTGATCAGTGTACCCATTTTGCAGATGGGGAAACTGAGGCTTAGCAGGAGTGGCTTTCTGCAGAATCTTAGCAAAGGGACATCAGCACCAGAGCTCGCACAGGGCTTAGGGGAACTAAATTGATGAATCTGTCTGAACCTATCTATTCCAGGAAGATGGAATGAGTTGGGGTAGAGGGCACCAAAGCAAGTTTTCCCCAAGGAGGTGACCTTTGTCTGGCTTCATGGTTCTTCACCAGATGGCCTTCAGCTGCCCTCCCTGGACTCCCCCTCTACCTTCTTGGCAGCTGCTGTCTCCTTTATGGCCCTCCATGGAAACACACTGCCCTGCAGACACTCTGCTGCCCATGCCTGCCTCCTCACTCTTATCCATGCAGTCCTTGCTGCCAGGCGTGTCCCCTACTGATGTCCCAGCTTGAGATGCCCTTTCCCAGAGACCTTGGCCCATTCAGCCAGTGCGGGCTCTAGAGCTGCCATGTCGCCATGTGCCCACAACTTGTCCTTGCTGGCAGCTCTGCAAGGGCTGGACACTGTCTTCGACACCCTCGCCTCCCTCCTCCCTGGGGAGAGGACACGTTGGAAGTGCAAACACGTCTTATTCACATAGGACTTAATTGATAGCTAAGGAGCAATGCCCTTCCAGGAATCACACGGTGACTCCTCTTCTGGAGGTGGTGAAACAGAGCCTGATTTGCGGATGGGGACAGATGACATCATGCTCTGCACACAGTGTGCACAGAGCCTGGGAGCACAGGAAAAGTCCTGTTATGGTGAGAAACACTGTCCCTCTCTGTTCTCCCCGCCAGATGCCTGCCCACCAGTCAGATGCCCCAGGGTGATGTGCAGTATTGCGTGCATGTGCGAGTGTGTGTGTGTGTGTGTGTGTGTGTGTGCACATGTGCGTGATGTGGGGGAGACAGCAAAAGCATGTGAGCTAGAGAGAGAGAAGGAAAAATAATGTGAAGGCGAGAGGGGGGAGGGAGAGAGAGAGAGAGAGGAGAGAGAACATGTAAGAGCAGATGCTTTAAGCAGCAGGAAAAATTCCCTAAGTGACAAGAAGCTCTGAGTTCACCAAAATGCTTAACCAAGATAAGAAGGATGTAACCCATGTTGGAAAGGTTGTTAGGAGATTAACACAAGATTGGCGGGGGGGGGGGGGGGGGGGTGGAGAGCCAGAGCGAGGGAGGGAGGGATGTGAGGGTGGGAAGAGGCGGCAGTCTGGAAGGACTAGGAGTAAAAGCCCAGAAGCAGATGAACTTGACTTGTGTCAGCCAGGAAAGGCAGTCACTGGCCCTTGGGCCTCTGAGGAAGGCAGAACTTGGAACAAAGAGACAAGAACAAAGGGGAGGAACCCAAAGGGAAAGGAGGCGAGAAAGGACCTATGGTCCAGCTGATTAGACCCACTGCTCCCCCTGCAAGGTGGGCCTGCCCTGCTGCTTCTTTCAACCCTCCAGGTAAACCTGCAAGATGGAAGTAGAAGCTCCATTTTACAGATGTGAAAACTGAGGATCAGAGAGGAGTAGAGGCTTGCTTAAGGTGACCCAGCTTGCAAGCAGCAGAGCCACAAATGAACTGGGATCTGTGTGGTCCCGTGCCCAGGCTCCCACTATGAGGGATGCAGAGCCAAGGGGAGAAGGGGTTAGAGGAAGCCAAGACGAGAGGAGATACCCACCCCTCCCACCGCCCCAGACCCCCTTGGTGCAGTGAGTCCCTTCCCAGGCCTACCTGGCTCTTACCCTCAAGGCAGGATGGGGTTAAGGGCATGGCATTGACCCCCTGGCTGGGACAAGATGCTAAGTGAGCCCCTGCCCCCAGGACCTGGTGGGGACAGAGCTGCGTGGGCTCCCCAGGCTGCCCACGGAGCCCCGGAGGGACCTAGTCAGGCCCCATAAAGCCAGGCACAGGGCAGCCTGCAGGGTGCAGCTGGGGCTGGTGGGTTGTGCCCCTGGACCTGGCCAGATGTCTGTTGAGCCTAGAAAGTACCCAGGACTTTAGCCTACAAGGCAGCCTTGCCAATCCCTGCTCCCAGGGCCTCCCTCTCTCCACGCAGGGTCCAGACCTGAGCCCTCTCCACGAGGACCATCTCCTTGACATCTCCAGACCACAAGATCCTGATGGGCGATCCTGAGGTCAAGAGCTCAGGTTAGAGCTGACAGGACCCTCAGAGAGCAACTCCCTGTTGCTTATAAAGATGGAGCAACTGTGGCCCAGAGACCACAAACTGTTTGGGTAAGGTCACACAGCATGGTGGAACAGTGCTAAGACCTCAGCTTGTATGTTTATGCTCCTAGAGGTTCTGCTACAAGCTTTGGCATGTCTCTCCTAGGTAGGAGGTGAATCCCTTTGCCCAGGGAGCAATTGGAACATGTGATGTGATTTGCTTTTGTAAGGGCAGGGGATGACAAAGTTGGGAACCTGGCTGTTGCCAGCACTTACATAAGGCTAACTCTGTGCCAGGAATTGTTCTAAGAGATTAACACGTATTAACATATTTAATCCTCCCCCAAACTCTAAGAAGGCACTGTTATTATCCCAGTTTTCACCTAAAGAATCTGAAGCCCAGAGAGTTTAAGTAACTTGTCTAAGGTCACACAGCAAGCTAGTGGTCACATTAGAGACTGAAACAGTGTCCACATGTGATTATGTATGTGGCCTCCCCATGGAGGAGGGAGCCAAGTTCCCCCAGCATGGACAGAGCCAGGTCATGAGCCAAGCACCCAAGGGGAAGACAAAGCCCCAATAGAGCTCATAGCCTGGGGCTGTGGCTAGTGGTCATTAATGACATTCTGGTCTGATATTCTGGTGACTACGGGGGCTGGATATGCAGTTGAACTCACTGTCTGACTCCTACTGCTTGGTTTGCAGTTGCAGGCAAGCCCCACACTCCGTCTGCTGGTTGTCCAAAGCTTGCCCTGGCCCCGTGATCTTGCAGTGAGTGGTGAGATCATGGACTCGGGCCAGCCTGTGCACATCTGCCTTTAGCCAGCTATGTGACCTTGGGGAAGTTGCCTAACCTCTCTGGGCTTTGCTCTCCTCTTCCGTAAACGGGATAATAATGCACTTGCCTCAAGGTGAATTTAAAAGGAGCAATTACATGCAAAGCATTTTGAAAGCAGGCCAGCACCTCACAGCACCCAATAGGAGTGACTATTATTACTATCCCTAAATGACCATTATTACTATCCCTACTGCTTTGCTGTTGTCACTTGTACTCAGGAGCAGGGGTGCACACAAACTAGAGTTATCATCCCAGACACCAGTGGAACAAGGTCTCTGTGATCTGTTGCCAACCACAAATATTTACTGGCCGTCCACTGTGTGGAAGGGAGGAGATCCCTGGTGAACAGGGGATCCCATCCCCGTCCCTTCTGGCCTTCCCGGGGACCAGGGCTGCTGAGGGAAGCCCCGAGGAGGCCCCTGAGCCAGACAGGGGAGGGACATGGCCAGATTTCCTGCAGGGAAGAACTGGAGCTAGGCTGGACAGAGTCAGAAGAAGGTGAGCAGGGAGAAGGTGCCAGGTGTGGTACTTGCATGTGCAAAAGCCTGGTGGTGAGTAAGGCACATTTGAGGACCACGCGTTTTCATGGCATAAAAAGATAGAGTAAGGGTGGGTGGGTGCGTGTGAGAGGAGCTGGGGCGGTTAGGAAAGGCGGAGGGAGGGAGGTCCACAGGGGCCAAATCTTCCAGCCCAAAAGAGAAAGGATTTAGACTTAATTTGAGGACAGTGGGGAGCTATAGAAGACTGTAGGCAGAGGAAAGACATGGCTGGATGAGCGCTTAAGAAAGGTTTTGTGCAGTACAGAAAACAGATTGGGCTTGGGGTTGGTTCTCACTTTCAGAAAACAAGTAAGAGGTGACTAAGCAATGTCTCCTGGGTGGGGGGGGGGTCCGGTCCCCATATTCCTGGGCAGGGACTGTGTCCCTGAAGCTTAGGTCTTTCTTGATAAGTAGACCTTAGGCCCACTCTCCAGGCTCCCTTGAGTCTGAGGTGGGAGGAGTCAGCACTCCCTGAAGCAAGGGGCTACCACTGATTTTAGGGGTCCTAGGAGGCCACAGCCAGCAGGGAGGGGCGGGAAAGAGGGGGACCTGCCTGCCGAGGCATTCCACACCACCACCTCCCCGATAACGTCACTGTCCAGGAATGTAAGGGCACCCAGAGGTCACGCTTATCACTCTCCCCAAATGTCTGGAGCAGCCCAGTTCCTGTCGGCTGTCCATCCAGATGGGCCCTAAATCAGTGGGCTCTCACCCATCCAGCTGCCGTCGGCACAGAGCCTGGACCACGGCCAATACCGCAGCCCAGAAGCTCACACTCCAACACGTCTGCCTCCAGACCCACGGATGGTCTGCTCCAAGATGTGCCCTCCTGGGTCGGCCAGAGGCCCATGGCACCTGGCTGTGCTCATGTCAACCGAGAGATGCCACAACACACCAACAGCACGGAATTGGACGGGCCTGTGTTTGAAACTCTGCCTGACTGGGTGACTTGCCTCAACTCCATCATCTCTAAGATGGGAATATTATAGGACCCATCTCCTCCGGGAGCCATGTGGATTAAGTGAGACAAGGGCTGTGACCACTCCTAACAGGCTCTGGCATACTCTCTCTCTCTCATTAAATACATGTTTTAAAGCTCTAAAGCTTGTTTGACGGGATCAATGCAATCACCCATATACAGCTTTGGACAGAATCCATTTCTGGGTTAATGTCTCCAGATTATTCCATAAACATCTCCCAGCACATTCTCTTAATACATTTGTATTTTTTTCCCCAGCTTGACAGGAAGCTGTTTGTTTAAAAACCCCCTTCTCGGGAAGCGCGTGGGTTAGGAGAAGGAACCCCTCTCAGGGATGCGGTCGCTGGGTCTTCCCCTTCCTCCAGCTTGATCTCCCCACCCCGGAGAATGCAGAAGTTATAAACTGCTAACTTCAGAATCTGTTTGAAGGTAGGAAGTGCTCCAGGAAGGACACGAGTAGATCAGGGCAGGAGAGATTGGGCGTCCCGGGGGTGGGAGAGGATGTTGGAATTTTAATAGAACTTCTATAGATAGTTAAGCTTTTCCTTTAAAAATTTCCATTTTTGTATCTTTACAGAAAAGATACATTTTGTATCTTATTTTATAAAATACATAATCTGTGACTACAGTAGTACATGATAAATATGTTTATAAATATGTTTATGTTTATACATGTGATATGCACGTGTGTGTGTGTGTGTGTGTGTGTGTGTATTTGCTGGGGTTGAGTTCCGATAGTTGGACATCCTGGGTTATACAGACACAGCAACAAGACCTAGATGGTTAAGAGAAAGCTGAAACAGGGCACCTGGATGGCTCAGTCGGTAAGCGGATGTCTTCGGCTCAGGTCATGATCCCAGGGTCCTGGGATCGAGCCCTGCATCAGGCTCCCTGCTCAGCTCCCTCTCCCTCTGTCTGCTGCTCCCCCATTTGTGCACTCTCTCCCTGTCAGGTAAATAAATAAAATCTTTAAAAAAGACAGAGCGAGCGAGCTGAAAGACCCAGGCATCACCTCTGGGGTACTGCTTGGCCCTCTAGGCTAGCTTAGAAATCAGCCCCTTGGGTACCTGAGTGGCTCAGTTAGTTAAGTGTCTGCTTTCATCTAAGGTCATGATCCCATCAGACTCCCTGCTCAGTGGGGAGTCTGCTTCTCCCTCTACCTCTCCATGCACCCCCCCACTCATTATCTCTCTCTCTCTCTCTCATGCTCTCTCTCTCTTAAATAAATAAATAAAATCTTTAAAAAAAAAATCAAAGAAATCAGCTCCTTGCCCCCAGATTTGGCACCATGGCTGAGCCCACTTTGGTTTTACTGATTTTGTTTTTAAGATTTATCTATTTATTTTAGAGGGTGAGGGCAGAGGGAAAGAAAGAGAGAAAGAGAGAAGCAGACTCCCCACTGAGTGTGGAGCCCAATGCGGGGCTCCATCCCACAACCTTGAGATCACACCTGAGCCAAAACCAAGAACCAGGATGCTCAACTCCCTAAACCACCCGGGCGTCCCACGCTGAGCCCACTGGGAAGGCACAGATGGAGAAATCCGGACTCAGAGAAGCAGCACCGTTGGCCCAGGGACACACAGCCAGCGCGTGCAACAGTGGGCACTATCACCCGGATCTTTGCCTTGATTTCAGGGTGGAGGTGTCTTTCCCCAACGTCAGAGCCTTGTCACACTCCCTGGGCGTGCTGGTCCCAAGCAAGGAGCAGTGGAAATGCAAGCAAACGCTTGAGATTTTTCCTCTCGTCCCTCGCCCGCCCCAGAGGCCACTTAAGCAGCGCATAACTGCCCCATGATGTATCGAAACCCCCTCTCTGCGCATAAATGCAGCAGGTCAACCGCCAGGCAGAAATGCCACATAGATCTCCTCCCATTAGATGAAATATGCCGCTAATTTGGCTGGGGTTTTGTTTTATTAGACCTGTGGCAGCGAGGGGGGCCTGCCCACAATAACCTCCTCCTGATCGCTCAGTTCCCGCCCGAGAACGCCGAGGGTCCAATCAAGGGGGAAAAGAAAAGCCCTGGACTATTATTTTTCAGCAAGCATTCCCAGAACAAAGCTCTTCCCCAGCCAAGGAGATGTCGCGCACCTGGCGATTTAAAGAGGCCCCTCCTGGAAGGATGTCCTCAGGGCTGGGGGCGGGGGGGACCCGTGTTCCGACACCAACGCTCTGCTCCGGATAGGACGCTCAGCACGTGGCCCCACCCTCTCCCAGCCTCAGTTTCCCCATCGGGAAAACGTGGTTAATAATGGAACCTCCTTTCTAGCTTGGAGGATAAAAGAATACACGGTGCTTCCCGAGGGACCGGCCCAGGGAGGGTGTTCGGTGCCCCTTTGTATGGTGAATGTCATCGTTGGCAAACTGAAGTGAGTCTCTTTGTTCTGTTTCTGTTTGTTTGTTTATTGTTTGTTTTAAAAGATTATGTATTTATTTGTGAGGGAGAGAGAACACGAGCAGAGAGGAGGAACAGAGTGAGAGGGAGAAGCAGACCCCCTGATCAGAGAGCCTGATTCTGGTGATCCCGGACCCCAGATGATGACCCAAGCCCCAAGGCAGATGCTTAACCAACTGAACCACCCAGGTGTCCCAAGAAGTGAGTTTCTTGATCCCCATCAGAAACTATATTAGGGAATTCTGCTGGGCTTCAAGAGTGATTTTTTTCCCCCACTGTCCCTTGGGGTGGACTTATATCAACTGATTAGCTCCACGCAAGGCCGATATGTGTGCCGGGAGGGAATCAGAACCATCATGGGGCTGGTCTGGCTCAGGACTGATGTGTCCTTTCCTGAGTCTCGTGTCATCACCAATGACGGGAAGGCTGAGAGGCTAAGCGGTGCATACTCAGTGATGCCAGTGGGCCCAGGGCTCAGCTGAGCTCCCTGTCATTCTGGAGTTCGGGAGACACTGGCTCTGTGGACCATTACAATCACCTGGGGAGCTGTAAAAAACAATCCATCCCAATCCCAGACCTATTAAAATTAAGTCAGACTCTCTGGTTGTAGGAAAGCAGGGATCCTAGGCTTTAAAGCTCCCTGGGTGATTCTAATGAGTGGGAGGGTTGAGAATCACAGCTTGGCCCTTTTGCTGTGACAGAGTCCACCAGACCCTAAATCTGTTTTCTCCTGCGAAGGGTTAAGGGAGAGATCTTCAAATCAGTTTGAGCGTGGGGTCAAATCTTGCCCCCCCCCAGAGAACCCCAGCCTGCTTTCTCTGCTTTCCCGTGGGGTTCTCTGCTTTCCCAGCCACATCCTTAAGAAGGGGGAATCATGAATTCCCCCATTTCCCAGGATGGTCGGGAGGATTCAACATGGTGGTACACGGCAGGCAGTGGAGCCCACACGGTGCCTGACCCTGGCAAGCTCCCTCCATAGTGGGATTGTTCCACATTGGGCAAACTTACTGCCAAGGGGCCAAGTAGTCAATATTTCCAGTTTTAGAAGCCAGGCCATCTTGGTCACAACTACTCAATTCTGCCATTACAGACCCAGAACCACAGACAAGAAACAAATGATTGGTCATGGTTGGATTCTAAAGAAAACCGATTGACCAAAGCAGGCAGCAGGATACACTTAGCCCTTGACTTGCCGACACCTGGTCTAGGAGACGTTTTGAGTTTGACACCAGAGGAGAGATTGGTTTTACCTGAGAAGTCTTGGGTTTCTAGGGTTTTGGAGTCTTTGTCTATTTATCTTTATTACGCCTGCTTTATTACACCTAGAACCTGAAAACACACATTTTTTTTTCCTTGACTGTCTAGCATACAATAGGCTCTTGAAAAATGTTACTTTCCATTTTTTGCCCACTTCGTTCTTTTCCAATGATTCGCTTTTAGGGAAGAAGATGCTTAAAGGAATTGTTTGTTTGGCTCCCCTTCTCTGTCCCCAATTTTATACACATTATTTTGCTTCATTTTCCCCAGCCATGCTGCAGATACACACCATTATTATCCCCATTGTCCAGATGAAAAAACAGAGGCTTTGAGGCCTGCCCAAGATCATATGGGGTGCGGGGCGGGGGGACTTCATCCCAGTCTACATAACCCCAGAGGGGACACTTCTCTGTACCTCCTTTCTGCTGGGCACAAGCAGGAAAGGCTAGGGTGCATCTCTCATAGCCTTTTAGTTACTAGGATGGGAGTGTGCAGTGAATAAGCTGGCAACCAAGGGACAAAGCTGGTCCTTTCATTCTGAGTGTTTACAAGCCACACTCCGCACTCTGTGCAGGAAGCTGGGACTTCCATGTGGTTATGCATGGAACATCGCTCCTGGAGGCTGAGGAGGGGAAACTGCATTTTGGACTTGCATCTTTAGCTGATCATATCATCCCTAGGTTCTCGAGGGTCTCCTGGAATCTGAACAGGTGGGGAGATGCCATTCATCAGACTGAGGACCTGCTATTTCTTCTTGGGAGCTGAGGGGGGTGGGTGGGTGGTACAGATGTCCAGTTAGATATTTTTATATTATGCAATCCCATTTTTGTCTGAACTTATCTGATCCTCTAATTCTGTGAGGGACTTTATTTCCTTGTGATGTTAAAACACCAGAGCTCGAAATGCTTTTTCTTATAAGCTTCCAGAAGCTGAAGACCTTATTCAGGACTGAGCCAGATACCCATCAGGCCTGGTGGAGGTGAATTATCACTTGAGTCATCATGCTTGCTTACAAATGCACTGAGGAGGCCCTTCTCCCGTTTTCCCCTTGGAGGAGTTGGGTGACAAACTGCAGCTGAGGAGGGAGGAGATATTCTAGGGGAATGAGCCTTGGACACAAGATCCTAGTGCAGGGGTTCATTGCCAAATGTCGTCTAACCTCAAAGATGTCCTTCTGGCCACCCTGGGCCTCAGTCTCCCCTGCTATACCTCTCCAGTATACACTGCCTTCTTTCTCTGACACAGACTTCTTAGCCTCCTCTTAGGACATGAACTCCTCAAAGGCAGGAACAGTGTCTTTAAATTCAGCTTCTCTGTAGCCCTTCCTATGCCCCCCCACCCAGTTAATGGCATTACCTTGCACCCAGTACCTGGATGCACCCCTTGGCTACCTCACTGCCCACATTCAGCCTTTTCCTCTGCAAGCTTAGTGGCTTCTCCCTATGCATGTGACACCAATGCAAAGAGCCTCCCCCACACCAGCTGCCATCATCCCATCTGGGACCACCATTGTCTTGCTCCTTGACATCCCTAGCAGCATCCTGATCGTGTCCCTGCTTCCAGGCCTGGGGATCAGCCTGTCAGTTGAATCCAGCCAGCCGCCTGTTTTTGTAAGTAAACTTTCTTTAGAACAGCCATGGTCATTTGTTTATGGTTATTATATGGCTGTTTTCAAGCTGCAAAAGCAGAGGTGTATCATTGTGGCGAAGACTGTAGGATCTGCCAAATCTGAAACACTTATTATCTGGACCTTTACAGGAAAAGGTTACAGAGCCTTGATTTAGAAAAAGAGCCAAATTCCTCACCAGGCCTTGTAGTAAGGTGATTGGACACGCTAGGTTACTATTTGTTAAAGGTACTGCTTTTCCAAGTGTCCCGGTCCTCCATCTCACCGAGGCTCCTCCTAACGAAAGCTGAGCCCATTCCTTCACCCCTTGAATTTCCTCTGGCCATGGCACATACTTGGATCAATGGAAAGTATCAGGAGCAACACTGTGTCAGTTCCAAGCCTAGGACTGGAGAAGCCTTTGCACACATGGAAACCTGCTGTTGCCATGACAATAAGCCCCAGTTAGCCTGCCAGAGGATGAGAGACATGTGGCCAAGTCTCCTCACCAATCCCATCACCCCAGCCAACCCTTAGAAGTAAAGCATCCTTGCTGTCCTACAGCTGATCACAGACACACCAGGAAGCCCAGCCCAGATCCACAAAAACCCCAGTGAGGCCCCAGACTCATGAGCTAAGTAAACGCTTGTATTTTAAGCCACTAAATTTGGGGGTGGTTTGTTACACAGCACTAGCTTACCAATAAACCGTGCATCACACATACGTTGATTATTTAACCCCTCAATTCCATGTTTTGGAATTTACCTTGAAGGTTTGCCTATACAAACCTAGAACAACAAATGCATGCAGTTATTCATTAAGTCCTTATTTGTAACAGCAAAATATCAGGAATGCCCTAAATGCCTACCTACTGCAAACTGCCTGAACAAACTATGACACTTCCAATGGGATGGGGTACTATTGCAACTAAAAAAAAATCAAGGTGCTTTCTATGCAGAAAAAGAAAGCTGCTTCTAGAATATACTGGTAAATGAAAATGCAAAGTATAACATAGTACCTATATTATGCTATCTTTTATCAAATTAAAATGGGAGATAAAAATGGGAATATAGATTTATAAAAGGAAAACTACCAAGATTCATTTCCTATTAAAGTAAATGAAAGTGACCATTTGGGAGAGGGATAGAACAAAGCCATGGTGGGATAGGAGAGACACTTCCCTGAGACTTCTTTTCCTATAATTTATACTCAGGAACCATATAGATATTTTATAGATTCAAAGATAAAATTCAATCAGAAATATTGAAAAAGGCCACAAACCCTAAAATTGAACACAAATAGAAACAAATAAACCTAACTATATCCCAAATTGATAACTCTGATGGGCAGACCTCTAAACTGGCTCCCCAGATTCTTCACCTCCTGGTACTCATGCCTTTGTACGATTATCTCTCCCTGAATGTGACTGGTCCCAGTAACTTGCTTCAAATGGATGGAATATGTTAAGGGTGATGGGGTGTCACTTCTGAAATTATGTTATAAAATTTCTGTCTTGCTGGCACTCTCTATTTTTGGCTCTTCTGATCTTGAGAGAGAGGAGGTCATCTGGCAAGGAGTGGGTGACATCCGACCAATAGTAGAGAAGAACTGGGATCTCCAGCCCAATAGCTCCCTCAAGGAGCTAATCTTGCCAACAACCAACCATGTGATTGAGTATGGAAGGGGACTCCCCCAGTTCTACCTCTAGGGGGATCCAAATCTGGCTATAGGAGCTTACCTAAAGTCTGGGAGAGACCCTGAAGCAGAGGGCCAGGTAAGCCACACCAGGATCCACAGATACTCTGGGATAATAAAAATTGTTTTAAGCCACTACATTCTAAGTGGTTTCTTAAGTGGCAACAGATAAAGCAAAACTATAAACTACACAGAGAGGGAATCGGTTCAAGCAATCTTTGAATGCATCCCTTTAACTGAACTTTCTTAACTGAATATATTCTAAAGTCAAGAGGAATGTCAAAGAAATCTTGAATTTTAATGGACATGTAGTCATTGGGAGTTGGAATAGTGTGATTCTGAAATAGTTTCAGAATAGCCTGAAATAGGCTTGGAAGGTAGATTAAATAAGCAAATATTTTGATATTTGGGGAAATGGGGTTCCCATGGTGGAATCTTGGAGCTAGGAATAGGAAATGGGGACTATGAGGAAGAACCTCATGATACTGGATTTAAATTGGAAACACTGGTATAAGGTACAGGTACCTTCTCTTCTCTGAAAGATACTAGAAACAGGGACACCCCAGCAGGAATAAGCACATTTTGGGATCACATCTTGGTTCTTAAATACTGTTCTTTATGAAAAGCAACCAGGACATACTAGAGAAATGGCAGCTTCTAGGTTTGGAGCAATGAAAATACAAGATGAGCCTAGAACATTCTATTGTATCAGGAAGTAAGGAAGTTCTCGAAGAATGAGAAAAATGTGTGCATAAGAATTTAAGGGCCAGCTTGAAGGGGCTCCCACTGACAAAAATCTAGGACGATTTGAGCATTAAAAAAATTCAAATGGGTAACATGAAATAAAAAGGAGGGGCCGTGGGAAACCCTTCTTCACCAAAGCATACTAACCAATAAGTGTAAAAAAAGAAAGATCTATTTTCCAAACATCTCCATGTTGCAACCACCCCTGCAATATTTGGTTCTGATAAGAACCATTAATGGATAGCAAAACCCCTGGGTGAAAGTTTGCTGAAGAAGGGGATATTTTCTCAAGTGTCAAGAAAAATGGTATAGACTTGGAAGATAATGTCTTAACAAACTGACCAACTTAACACCCCCAGTAAAGGGACCAAGTGGCCTCAGCTGTCCTAGGAGGAGATGAAATGGGAAGCATGTACCTTTGTAATAATAAATGTCCAGAACTTTTAGCCTGAAGCTGATGGTGAGGGCACAGCTGAACACCCACAGATTGGGGGACATTCTATAACACAATTGGTCTGGATTCTTTACAAATGTTGATGTCATCAAGAAGGAAGAAAAGAAAAGGAAACATGACAACGTGAAGTGAAGGGAATTGAAGAATACACAGGCACTGTTCTTGTAACTTATTCTGCAATTTTGATACTTACAGAACATAAAGGTTGAGGAGGGATGGTGTTGCTATCTGCATCACTGGACTTTAAGGGGCTCAATGAAGACATTTGGGGTGGCACTGCTTCATGGTTCCATGCAGCTTGGACCAGCTGGATGACAGTGGGCTGGGGGCTGGCCCTTTCTGAACTCCACTTTCTTCATCTGCAGATGAGGGCAGAGCTGAGAACCTAATACTGCAGGGGTTGAGAGAAGGGGTGGGTATGAGACAAGATGCGTATGTTGTGCAGAGCTGAGCGCAGGCACATTTTCAGCCAAGGAAAAATGAACCTGTCATCTGCACAGTAGATTGCCTGGTGAAGTTCAGATCCTTCCCCTTCTCTCTCAACACCCCACTGTCCTGAGAACATAGTGAGCTACCATCTTGAAGCCACATACCTTCACTCTATGGTCCCCAGCAAGGATGCCACTCGCAGGAGCCAACACTGCTGCATGGGCTAGTGAAGACAAACGTCCTCCCTGTCCAAGGGCACCACTGCCCTCCCAGATGTTCTTGCTCCAGCCCCAAACTTGGACCACCACCCTCACCCCTGTATCAAGGGTAGCTGGCAGGGGCATGGAGGAGGGACTCATGCAGCTATTTGTTAAACTTTCTTTGGACATTTCCTCCCTCTGCCTGGCCACCCCACCCCGACTTCCTGGCAAGCATTCTGGTTGCTATTTCATCTGGAATTACTGGAATCCCACTGTCTCCTGTCAGCTCTTCCCCCTCCCCGGGCTCTCCTGGGAGACAGACACGATGGATGGTCTGAGTTGCCAGGATTGTGGCACAGCCCAGCACACACTGCACACATGCACACACACGTATGCTGGCTCCCCTCCCTGTTTCCACATCTCTGCTTGCTTTATTTTTCTTTTCACCTCCTTGTGTCTATCTGACTAAAGATTTTCTGTTTTTAATCCCCTTCTATCTCTCTTGCTATCTTTCTCCACCATTGTATCTCGACACCTCAGTCTCTCACCCTCTCTTTCTCTCTCTGTCTCTATCAGTCTCTCTTTCCTGCCTTTCTATTTCTAGCTCTGGGATCACAGGTGGATGTATGACCTTTCTTTACATCTCTATTCCTCAGTATCCTGTCTTCTACTCTGGGAATAAAATAGGAACCCCTGCATAAGATTCCTGAGCAGTTGACAAAGTGGCACAGGCAAACACTCCATAAGATCTCCTGCAGGTTAGAACCTACACCTGGATCTACAAAGCACCCCAGCTTCTCATGCATATGCTTCAGCCTGGTACACACCATCCTGTGCCTAAACAGGACAAGCTTTCCACCCCCCTCCCAGGCTTTTGTCCTTGCTAATCCTCTCCTTGTGAGGCTCCTCCTGCAGACTTTCACAGCATCTACATGTCACATCATTCAGGCCTCCAGGCAATCACAGTGGTGGTTTTAAAACACATCCTCCCATTCTCTGACAATCCTCCCTTCCAAAGGCAAAGTTCTACTTCCCTCCTCCTTGAGGATGACTGGCTCCAAATTAATAGAATGTGGCAAAAGGGACAGTGTGCAACTCCTGAGGCCAGGTCCTAAGGGGCATTGGACCTTCCCTGTGGTTTCTCTTAGATTATGTCCAAGAGTGGAAATAGCTCCATTCTACACTCTATCTACACTGTAGGGATGCTTGGGACACCTTCTGGGGATGTGTGCCTGGAAAGGAGCAAAAGCCTCCCAGTGACAGCCAGCACTGACTTGCCAGGCAAGCTTGGGAGCAACCTTGGAAATGGAACCTTTAGCCCCAGTCATGCCTTCAGATAAGACAGCAGCCCTGGCTCACCTCTATACTGCATCCTCCTGGGAGACTCTGAGCAAAGTCACAGTGCTGCTAAATTTGGGGTAATTCATTATGCAGCAGTAGATAATTAATACAGTTTCGATTCCTTTACTCTGATGTCATATTATATTCTGTTTACCGGTTTTAGCCCTCCACTGAGTGGCTAAAGCTCCATGAGGGCAGTGGCTGTGTCTCTGCACATCACTGCTGTGTTCCCCAAGCTGACACGTGGAGCTTACTAAGTAGCCATGGCACAAGTGAAGGGAGATCCAATATTTCAGGCTCAGCCCAAGAAACTTGGGAATCTGTGTCTCCCCAGGGAGGGCAGGAAAGCTTGCCCAACTCCCTTTTCTGTCTTTCTGTGTTTGGTTTCCTGCAACTTCTGTGGATTTCTGTTTGGTTTTATTCCTGGATGCCTGACAGAGTGGGGGTTTGCACAGCTAAAGAGGTGTCCGTGGGAGGAAGGGCTCTTCATGCTTTCTCCTCTAACAAGCTGCACCCAAAAAAAGTCATTCCCCCTCATGGCAGCAGGGACAAAAATAGCCTGCCTGCAGGATTCTGATGGAGATGGCAGGCGGGTGCTGCGTGGCTGAAGACTGGGGCTGCTCTGCTCTCTGTGGGAAGCGAGAGGGTATGAAACGCTGATCGCTGACCTATGTGGACCATCACCCATCTAGTCATTTATCCATCCCTCAACCCAGTCATTTGGTAAGTCATTCTCTACTGGTTATATACTCATCTATTTGCATCTCCATCAATCCACTCATCCATTCATGTGTCCAACTATCCACCAATATCATATGCACCCATTATCATCTGCATACTTTTAATTTTATCCAAACATCTTAATGCCATTATTAATGAACCTATTCATATCTATCTACCTATCTGTATATATACAGATAGATACTATCTGTATATATACAGATAGATACTATCTATCTGTATATATACAGATATCTTCATATTCATATCTAGCTACAGATAGGTAGATAGATATGAATGTGAATCTGTATATAAACAGATAGATAGATACAGATATATCTAGATATATCTGTATATATTTACAGATATCTATAGATAGATAGGTAGATATCTGGGGAGAGAGAGAGAGAATGCCTCTGCACATGCATGCTAGTGGAGGAGGGGCAGAGGGAGGGAGAGAGATAGAACCCCAAGCAGGCTCCACACCCAGTGGGGCGCCCAATGCAGGACTTGATCTCACAACCCTGAGATCATGACCTGGGCTGAAACCAAGAATTGGACACTTAACTGACTGAGCCACCCAGGTGCCCCTATTTATTAGATATTTTAATTCATTAATTCTTTCACTAACTTGCTGAAACTGCAAATCATTTCACCCCTGTAAGTATTTACTATGAGTCTACTCTGCCCCAAGTGCTGTGCAAGGCTCTGGATTGGGCATGAATGAGACAGATGAGGTCTCTGCTCATGCGCGGGCCACCCAAATGATTTTCTCAGATCCAGGTGAGTTGCTGGACATGAGGTGAGGTGAGGCAAGGACAACATGCCTGCATTCTGAAGATTCATGATGTGATGAGGCTATATCAGAGGAAAAGTGTTCAGTCACAACACCTGTACCTGGTCCACCACTCAAATCCTTAACCTTGTTGAGCCTCAACTTCCTCTTCTGGGAAATGGGGATGATGTAGAGACACCCATCATACATGGCTCCCAGGTGAACATGTGAATGCAGTGAGGGAACGCCTTTAGAAACACGAGAATGTCCTGCAGCTGGGAGAGCGTGTGCATGGAGAGGAAACTCTGGAGTTTCCCATCACCCACGCATCACCCCACCAGGGGCTCCTCCCCTGCAGTCCGGGATCATCTCCGGCATTTTGCTAGGACAGCAGACAGTGGCTGGCACCATGCCTTTGGAGTGCTTATTATGAATCCAGGGTGTTTATAGGGAACTAGGAGTCCTTCCTCCTTGGGAAGGAGATAATTCATGTCTCAGCGTCAGCTGCGGAATTATTTAGATGCCTTTAAACCTCCCCCTAGAACTTCAGATTCCCAGGGCTGATTGCATCTTCCAAGTTCATTATTCAAGAACCACTATGACTCGGGGAAAGTTGGTGGCTCCAGAATGAGACAGATCTGGCTTCTAATCCCCGCTGAGCTCTTTGCTGTGTGACCCCAGGCAGGCTTCTTCACTTCTCTGAGTCTTCATTTCCTCTCCTGGAAGATGGAACTTTGCTATCCTTGCAAGGCCATCACTGGGAACATCATGCGGGCAGTGTCGGTGCTGGTAACAGGTGGCTGTTACCGGTAGTTCTAAAAGATGGGATAAAGCTTCTGAGTCCGCAGACAGAAAAGCTCAGGTCTCTGCCCAGAACCAGTTGGGGAATCAGACGTGGCTTCTTTTTTCCAGTTTCTGAAATTACTGGCCCCAGTGACACAGAAGGAAGTGGAAGAGTCTTCCTCAAAGCCAGCCCCTATACAATGTCATTCCCACTCAGCTTCATGGTTTGTGTGGCAGGATTCCTAGAGCTTGTCTAGCCCAGGGATCTCAGACTGGAGGCCCTCAGGCAGGAGACTCTGATCTGGCCCAAACTGGTTTGGAAGAGCAGAGACTCGATGAAGCTCTTGTGAGAAAACTGGGCCACAGTGCCCTCTGGGTGGGGCCCAGGAATATTGACGGCCACTCGAGACCCCTCAGGTTCTGTCCCTCTCTCCTGCTCCATTACCTTTCTCACCTCCTTCTCGCTTCCCAAGCTCATCCTGAACACATCCCAAACACATTCCAGAAGGAGCCAGCTGTCCTCTGCACAGGTTGTTCCTTACTCCTTAAACTCCTTTCCTTTTGCTTTTTATCCACATAATCCCTGTTCATCTTTCAGGTCTGCATTCTACCAGGTCGCACCCTGGGAAGGCTTTCCCCAACTGTCTATGGGCTAGGGAAAGGGGAACTTCTTTGTTGTCTCACAGCTCTCTGGGCCCCTACTAAGAGGCCCTATGGGTCTGTTTGCTTGTCTACCTGTCACCCTGGATGGGGACATCCTCTGAGACTCAGTGGGGTCCTCCTTTACTCCATGTTCTTAGGCACCAGGGTAACAAGAGTACAAAGACATGTCCAGAGGGGCTTATCGAATGAATGAGGGAAGAAAGAAAGAGACAGAGACAGAGAGACACAGAGAGTGACAGAGGCAGAGAAAGAAAGAAGGGAGGAAAGAAAGAATGAATGAATGATTTTTGGCACAAAAACTTGGTCCTTGTTTCTTTTCAGCCAGTGTTTTTTTTTATAGCACCTTCAGAACAGAGTATCAGACGTGCCCCTGGCAGGTGAGAAGCAGGGCCCCCCTTTAAAACCATTGTAATTTCGAATAGACAACATTTGGCAACAAAGAGCACCCTGGTCTTGGGGTCCTGATTTCGGTTCACAGATCCTGAAGGAACCTGGGAGAAGCTGTATCTGTAAGGTGGGATTTGCAACCACACAGCCTAGTCTGAGTGTCTGGTTCCCTGGGGAGGCTTGGGGACAATTTCACAGAGGAAGGACGCTCTAACAGGTGAGGCTATGCATTGCAGACAAAGGCAGGGCAGCCAGACCCAGACAGGTAAGGGAACAGGAGGGAAGTCAGGCTGCGGGAGGGAAGTCAGGCTGGAGGCCCAGCAAAAAGAAAGGGAACCTAAGGCTGGGGCTGGTCAGGGCAGCCCAGGGGGGAGCCCAGCAACTCCAGGTGAACCCAACTCCTGTTCTTGACCCTGGCTTGGACCTCAAGATATTCTCAGATGAGGGACACCGTTTCCACCTCCTTGGCCCTGAAAGTGCAATTTCATCCCTCCAGATTTGCGCAGAAAATGTCTCCCAGCCCCTGCGCTGTCCCACCTTCCCAGCCAAGTCCCAGTGCTCAGTTCACACAAGGCGAAATATTTGGACACCAGGAAAGCATTACGTAATTGATGGATTTCCCCCCTTTTCCACTTGCATTGCCTGACACCAGCCAGCCTTGAATTTGGTCCTGTTCCCTCCGCAGCTGGGCTCCGGGGAGGTGAGCTCAAACTGTGCACAGACTCCATGGCCTGTGTTGGGGTTGGGGGGAGTGGGCGGGCAATGTACAGAGACAGCAGTGGGTCCTGAAGGGCTCCCCCCTCTTCAGGGGAAGTGACATAATGGGAGAATTTACCTCAAAACTCTGGCAGTCCGCACCCCCATCATGGATGACCAAACAGGCTAGTTCAGCTGATCATAAGAGCAGCTTCCTTTGAAAGAACTCGTCCCTCCCTCGAGAGACAGCCATGTGGGAGGCAAACAAGGCCAGGGGTCCTTAGCCTAACAGACCTGGCTGGGGTCTGCCTCTTCCAGACTCAGGCAAGTCGCCTTAGCTTTCTGCCACTGTTTCCTCATCCTCTGTCAAATGGGTTCTTACAGATGCGAACGCAACAAAACAAAAACAAAACCCCAGAAAACCACAGTGAGATTTGAATGTCAGAGAAATGATGACATTTTAGCATATGTATATCCCATGCTCTATTCAGGATACACTCGTATGGAAAAATTATTCTTTGTTTCTCTAAAATCCCAATTTAATGGGACGTCCTGTATTTTCTCTGGCAACCCCAACAGTTAGTTGTAACAATAAAGTGAATTGTGTCCACACATACCCTGGGGTGCCTAACTCCATTTAAAGTGATTGGAACCCGGTAATAGCACGTCTGTAAGAGCCGGACCAGGGATACTTAACATTAAATATGAATATTAATGAGCTACTATTAATTGCTATTACTGATTAATATTAACTAATTAATACTAACATTAAAATGCATCATTTACTGAGTAGCTACTATATTCCAGTCATGTCCTTTTCATTATCACTCATTTTCCTAAAGCACTCAAGCTGATAGGTGACATCAGCGTCCCTGTTTTGCTGCTGGGACTTCTAGGATTATGCAAGGTTGACTACTGTAAGAGCTGTGACTTAGACTGTCCATAGCCCAAGTGCTGTCCTGAGTGCCTTGCAGAGGTCCCTTCCTTGATGCCTACAGCACATCCGTGGTTAGATTCTGTCGTTCTACTGTGACTATTTTCTTAGTTCACAAACAGGGAAACTGAGCCCACAGACTTGCTTGAGATCATACAACTCATTCGCAGCTACATGGAGCTTCAAGCCCAGACAGACTTGTTCTATCCCAAACCTCAGCTGCCTCACAGCCTCCTGCACAGACAGAATAAGGGTCACTGGGAAGTGTGTCCCAAGAAGGCGGAACACAGGTTCCCGGGCTGGGACACACGGCGGAGCAGGCAAGTCACCAGCTCTATTGTATTGGATCCTCCCATCAACCTCATGAACAGAGGGATCATTGGTCCCATTTCAGATGGGGTGTGAGACTTCCCTTGGTGTACACAGTGAGTCAATGTCAGGATAAATGTTCACAGAATCCTGGAGGTGAGCGCTGGAGGGACCTGGGGTACCTCAGAGAGTGAAGGCAGGGGTTAGCAGATGGACTTCCCCCTGCTTTCAATTGAGAAGCTCTGAAACTTCCTGCCTGTGTGACCTTGGGCAAGGTGGGCAAGGGTCCTTGGCTTCTCTGGACTCTTGTTGTCCCATCTATAAAATGGGAGTGCAAACAGTACACATCTTGGAGTTGTCCCACCCATGGCAAGATTGCTGGGGTATTTTTCCTCCGGTGCCTGCTGTTCATGGTTGAGGGCTGCTCCTGGAGAAATGAGCTCCCCAGCATCTCTGGCCTGACCCACAGCACAGACACTTTCCTCTGGGAAAGGCGGTAGCTAACTGTAGGATGAGTGGAATAGTGAGTGACCAGCAGACCTGGGCAGGACACCAGCCCATCTACACCGCATCCCACAGAAGATTGAACTGAATTGAATTGAACTAAAAAGCATGCTTCTGCTAAAACAATGACAACAACAATAATAATTCAGGCTGAAAACCAGGGGCAGGATGTGACTCACCACCCATATTCATCCCAGTGCTCTTCCCTAAAGCTGACAGCGGGGTGCCTGGTTGGCCAGAGAAGCACCCCAGGCTTCCCTCTGCTCCGAAGAGGAAGTGGGTTCTAGAAAAGAAGAGGACACCGGCTGTCCTTCAGGCCCGCACACCCCGCCAAGGTCAGGGTGCTAAATGCAGAGGCTGAGGGCCCATAAAGCATGCTGGGCGTCTGCTGGTGGCTGGCTGAAGGCAAGGCCTGTCAGGGACCAGGACTCAGCTTTGATTTAGTGTATGAGCAAAGGTTGAAAAGAAAATCAGGGAGGAGGTGACTCCATTGGGTTGAGCAAAAATATTCTCTAAGTGGACAGGCCAGGAGCGTATCCACCCAGCCTGGAAAAAGAAGAGCATTACTACTTAGAATCCTATATATGGCACCTCCCTAGTGTCTGGTGCTTTACACAGATCCCCCCGCCCACCAAGGGATAGATACCATTTTATCCCCCTTTGCAAGATGAGGGAGTGCAGGCTCAGAGAGGGAAAGCAACCAGCTCAAGGACACACAGCAAAAAATGGTCAGAGCTGGGATGAGGACCCAGAACTGGGTCCAGAGTTTATATGGGGCAGCCCCCTCCTCAAAATGGACTATGGGAATCCGAGTTGTTCCAGGACACAATGGGAGGCAGTGAAGGTCAGTGGTTAGCCTGGGGCTCTAGAATCAGTTTACTGATTCCCAGGCTTTCACTAGCTGTGTGGTTTTCACTGAGTGATATAAACTCTCTGAGACTCAGTTTTCTTATCTCTAAATGGGGACATGAAGAATATGTGCTTCTTTGAATTGTCTGCAGATAGAATAGTGTCAAAGTTTAATTTACTCTCCATCGTCACTGATGCTTCATAAATATTCCGCCCATGTCAGGACAATTTCTAACTTGCAAGGGGTTCCTGGCATGGGGGGAAGAAAAGCTATCAATGGTGGAAGCCCAGGCATTGTGCAAGTCAGATGTGAAAGGCAAGTTGAGCCTGTCTTTGGACCTTCACATCTTCGCTGCTACCTCCCCTCCCAGACCTCTTCCTCCTCATCCCGAGTTGCTACCCAGAGCAGGGTGTCCATCAAGCATCCTCAACATCATGTCAGCCAATGGGATGACATGCAGCCTCTGTGCTGAGCACTTTGCAGGTCTCATCCTCCAGAATCTCAACTATGATTCTCGAGCAAGCACCTCTGAAGTTTGCCACTTTACAGAGGAGCTGATTGAAGCTCAGAAAGGCAAGGTTCCTTGCTCAGGTCACACAGCTAGTCAGCACCAGAGCCAGGGATCCAGCTCAAGACTACCCAGCTCCAGAGCCCAAGAGTCCAGCCCCCCTCAGTGGAGCTAGGAAGTGTGAATTTCCTCCTGCACACTTCTGATAAGGGTGCTGAAGGGGCTGTTTTGCCCTGGGCAGACAACAGCCTCTCCAGGCTGCCAAGCACATGCTGGGGGAGATTTGGTCACAGCTCGCCAGCTGGACTGGAGGCTCCCAAAGCCTCTCACCTGGTCAATCCCCTCCCCTCCCCTGCAACGGCAACCCTGTTCAGAAGAGCCATTCTCCAGAAACACATCACCCAGCTGCCTCAGACTTTGCAAGATTCGGAAAACCATTGCATAAGGAAGGAAGGAAGGGAAGAAAAGAAAAGAAAAAGAAAAAGAGAGAGGAGGGAGAGGGAGGGAGGGAGGGATGGAGGAAGGGAGAGAGAGAGAGAGAGAAGGAAGGAAGAAGGGAGGGAGGGAAGAAGGGAGGGAGGAAGGAAGTAAAGAAGAGAGGAAGGAAGGGAGGAGAGAGAGGGAGGAAGAAAGGAAGGGAGGGAGGGAAGAAGGAAGAGGAAGGAAGAAAAGGAAGGAGAGAAAGAGGAAGAAGGAAGGGAGAGAGGAAGGAAGGAAAGAAAGAAGGAAGGGAGGGAGGAAGGAAGGACGAAAATAAGAACAAAAGAAGGGCAGAAGGAAAGAAAGGAGGGGATTTCACTCTGGACGCTGGGCCACATTAGCTCATGGCCCAGTTTTCTGGGTCAGGGTTGGAGGGTGTGATACTCTTATGCAGGGCATTTGACGGCAGAAGGACTTGAGTTCCTAAAGATTATTATTTTAACAAACCCAGCTTTGACGTGTCCAAAGGCAGCGGGAGGCTCTGAAGGGTTTTCCAAGAAAGCATGTGTTTCTTGGGGTTATTATTTCAGACTCAAGTTCAGGGAGGGAGACTGTTTTGCTCAACTCGTGTTTCTGGAAAAACAGGCACTTGGAAAGAGTTGGACGAGGCAGGCAGGATGTGGAACGGAGATCTGCTGGCCCGGGGAACAGGGGACAGAGGAGGTGGGAGGAGAGGAGCCAGCGGTCCGGTGAGGCCTCTTCCTGCGCTCAGACTCAGGAGCCCGGCCCCTGTCCTAGGGTCTGAGAGGAGAGGCTGCCTGAAGACAGGAGTTGGTTGAGATCCCTGTTGGCTCACTCTTGAGGACTATGTCTTGGCCAGCCAGACTTTCCCAACTGGAGCAGGGATGATGGGAGAAGAAAGGGCCATGGATACAAGCCACCATCTTGGTTAGCTTTACAAGGCAAGCGCTAAGGCATGGGGATGCTGTCTAGACATCACTGGCTCATTGTGGACCTCAATTTCCCCCGGAATCAAGAGTCTTGAAAGTCCATGGGTGGCCCAGTGCTTGCCTGTCCCTCCCCCCCTCCCCCACACCACTCTCCTCCTAATGCATTGGGCTCCAACCTCACTGATCCTCATTCAGAGCCTCAAGTCCCACAGTCTTGCCCGGTTCAGGGCCTTTCCTTCTGCCTTGAACCTTCTCTTTGCTCTTAATCCACCTCTGGCTCAACCTTCGGGTCATTTAAATATCACCTCCTCCAGGGAACCTTCCTCCATTTCCCAAACTGAGTCAGGGGACTCTGTCATACGTTATTCTAGATTTATGAATTAATTATTTGTTCAAATTCTGTCTCCCTTAGCTACTCTGAGGCCATTAGGACAGAAATCCTACTCATTTAGCTCACTGTTGTGTCCCTGGAACCTGGCCTGACACACAGTGGGTGCTCCAGTGAGTGGAAACATCTCCCAAGCAAGGCTTCCAGCGGGGCACATACCAGCCCAAAAGTAAGGGCAGAGCTCAGATTCAGTGATCAGCCCATGACACCAAGAAGAAACCAAACAGACCACTGGACAGATGGCAACACCTTCTCCCACCCCTTCTTAGGATTGTGGAAGTTCAGATTCTTGGAATAAGTGCATCCCCTCTACCTTTATTAATGCCATTGTACTGTCAATCAAAGCCATCTGCTTTACAAGAAAGGGCTCTTTGGTCTGTGGAGACCAGCCACTCTGTCTTGTGGACTCCCTCTCCCCCAAAGTCCCCCATTTCCTCTTGTCCCCTGGCTTCAGTCCAGGTGTCTCCCAAGTCCGCCAGGCAAAGACTCCTCTGATAAACTCCCTGCCAGGATCCCATCAGGCGACCCCGTGTTCTCACTTCTCCCTTGCTCCTAGAGCTGGGTCCTCAGGGGACCTGCCATTCTTTCAAGCCTGGAGGTGAGTCATCACCACGTCACGTGTCCCAGTGAATGTCAAGTGTCTCCTGCTTTAGAGCCTCACGCCCCGGACTTTGTTTTATGGGGTTGGGCTGTCTGGGGCTGCCGACGATTTCATCCATCAACTCGGGACCGCTCCAACACTAATGCTGAATTTATAGAAGTGGTTAAACAAAGTGTTGACAATATGGACGGCGTGTTTCTGATTAACATGACGATTCCGAGGGAAACTGCCAACTGCGGGGAAGTCAGTAAAACACAGCAGCGATTTCCCAGGCTCAGTAAGCTCGGGCCTTGACATCACAGGATTAGCAGATGTTGTGCAAGGAACTTGCAAAGCATTTGGAGGCTTTGCTTGATGGAGAACGGTGGGCTCATACACAAACCAAGAGCTACCCCTTCCCGCTTCCCCCTTCCTCCCTTTTTTCCTGCCTTCCTTCCTTATAATTAAATCTGAATTCTCTTTCAGACCTTTAAGAATTCCCATCAGGAAATCCTGTTAGCTGCAGGGGTGCCCCCAGACTCCTGTCTTACTTTGCCCCCTTTCCAAAGGCAAATAAATAGTAACCCCAGCTCACATTTTTGGAATAATTACTGGGCACCAAATGCTTTCTATCTTATGTCACCCACGTGCTGGGTACTGACTGTGACTATCTTCATCTTTCTTAATTTTAAAAAGTTTTAAACTTATAAAAAACTGCCAAGATCATAAAGAAATTTCCCATGCATTCTTCCTCCAGTAGTCCCAATTGTGATAATATCTTAAGTAGTCTCTATGTAGCTGTCATGCCTTGTCAAAACCAGGGAGATGACTTTGGTACAATGCATACACCTTATTTTATCAGTTTTGCACCTGCACTCTATGGAGAGAGAGTTCTATACGATTCTATCACAGACACAAGTTAGAAGTGACCAACACATGGGATATAGAAAAGCTCCAACCCCATTAAAAAAAAAAGAAAAAAAAACATACTTCCCTGGGCTGTTCCATAAAGTTGCACACTCCTTTCAATCTCAACCCCTGGAGATCACTCATGGGTTTTAATCACTGTGAGTTTGTCACCTTTAGAATATTATGTAAATAGAATCAAACAGAATGTAACCTTTGAGGGGTTTTGTTCACTCAGCATAATGTTCTTGAGATCCAACTAAGCTGTGGGAATCCTTAGCTTGCTCCTTTCATGCCTGTATAGTATTCCATTGAATGGACATACCACTGTGCAGCCATTCACCTGCTAAAGCATATCAGGGTTGTCTCCAGTCCAGGATGATCATGAGTAAAGTGGGATAAACTCTCATATCCAGGTTTTATGTAGATGCCTACACTTAGCAGCTATAGAGAGGAGAGAGAAGAGAAAGGGGAAGGGAAGAGAGAAACATACAATGACTTGCACAAGGTCAAGCAGCCAGGAATCTGAATCAAGATTTGAACTCAGAGAGTAACTCCACAGAGTGGGTGCTTATCTATCTGCAAGGCCACCAGTGACAGTGAAAAATAACTAATCCTAAAAATTTAATTAATTCTCCAGGAAGATGCACTGTGTTTATTCCATGGTTTGGTGTTCCCACAAGAATATGCCATATGTTCCTTAAGGGACCTAAGAAGAATTTAAGAATCACATTCTCAAACTTGAAAATCAAATCCTATAGACTCACACACCATTTTCCCTGGAACGGCCTCTGAGTTTCCAGTCCTCTTGGTTCTGCTCACACTGTCCTCTGCCTGGAGCGCCCCTCCCTCTGCAGCCTCCATGGCTGGAGCTCATGCCTCCCTCTTCTGCTAGCAAGGAACTCATTGGAGAGACTGCTCTATCCTCTGGCCACCCCCAGCCCACATTCTCGGCTCCATGAATATTTATCCACTTTTATAAACATGCATCTATTCATTAAGCAAAGCTCCCTGAGGACTCAGGCTGTGCCAGGCACAGAGCTGGCCCTGGGAAACAAAAATAAATAATCCATAACCTCTGAGCCCAGCCTTGGTGGAAGTCAGTCTACAGACATAGAAACACGTGCCACATGGTGGGATGAACGGATGAAAATGGAGAGAGAAAATCATAGTGTTTGGCAACTGGAAGCTGAGGGCGTGTCCCCATGGGCTGTGTTTTAGTCTTCTCAGGGTGCTCTAACAAAATACTATCAACTGGGTGGCTTAAATAATAAAAATTCTCTCACTGTTCAGGGGCTGGAAGTCCAAGATCAAGGTTACAGCAGATTGGTTTCCCATGTGGTCTCTAGTCCTGTCTTGAAGATGGTCGCCTTCCTACTATGCGCTCACATGGCCTTTCCTCACTGTGAGTAAACGGAGCAAGAGATAGAGAGAACTCTCCAGTATCTCTTCTTAGAAGGATACAAATCCTGTCGGATCAGGACCACAGCTTTAGGATCTCATTTAGCCTTAAATTATCTCCTCTAAGGCCCCATCTCCAAATACAGTCACGCTGAGGGTTAAGGCTTTAACATACAGATTCTAGGAGGACACAGTTTAGTCCCTAGCAGGCTCCCAGCTGGTGGTGGAACTTGCTTCCTCCCCCTCTGTCCCTTCCTCTTACAGAGGGCCTACAAGGAGGTGTGGGGGTGACGGGCGATGCGGACCTGCATCAAGCCTGGTCAAGGCTCCTGAAGTGAGGATCCCTTGCTTGCCATGGCAGCCACACCCTCATGTGCCAGAGTCCCCAGGAACCAGTGCCCCGTTTCAGCCACAGCATAGGAGTCCAGGTCCTTCCCAGCATCTGCAGCACGCAACATCGGAGAGGACAGCATCCGGCTGGAACGGGGGAGCGAACACAGACAGCCCAGGGGAGGCACTGACCTTAAGTTTTGCAGCTCCATAAACAGCCCGGGGAACCCACACTCCCACCTGCAGCTGATCTGCCTCCAAGAACCTTTCATGCTTGCTCTGCATTTGATTTCCTCCCTCCAGTGGCCTCCCGCTCCCCATAAAACTCAATCTCCTTTTGTTTTCAATTCAATTAAGGGCCAATAATTCCACCCACAAGGCCACACATTGAAAGTGCTGTCAATAACCCAGCTGTGGCCAGAGAAAAGGCAGCCTGGAGAGAGGGACGGGGAGAAATCCCTGGGGCTCTGGCTCAGGTGAGGGGAGAGCTGGGGTTGAGTGGGGAAAAGAGGTCCTGGTGGGAGTTAGTCCCGACTTTTGGACTTGGCCTTGGCACTCATTCTTCCCGTGATCTTGACCAGGAGCGGTCCTCCCTGGGTCTCGGCTCCTCCATCTGTAGAATGGGACCAAGAAATACAGCTGTGAAATTTTAGCTCCATTCTTCTCCGCACCCCGACTGCCTGATTGCTATTTCAAAACTAATTTAACAACTGATCTAAAAGATATATATATACCACATCCATGGCCCCAGCCAGGAAGTCCATTTGCAGGAACTTGGCCTCTAGAATGTTTGTACGGGTATGCAAAGACATTCATTTAAGTCTTTAACTTCCATCACTCACTGGGTGGGGGTGGGGGGAGGCGATAACATATACTGTGCTACAGTCATACTTTGGAATACCTTTCCGTTGTTAACGAGAATGGGGGAAGAGCTATGTGCACCGTTATAAAAAGATGATCAAACTATATTAAGGGAAACTTGCAGAAATTATATGTGTGTGTGCGTGTATGTGTGTGTACAGTATGTGTACATAGCATGCATATGTAAACATATATGTAAGTATGTATTTCTTTAATTAAGAAATAAACCATATTATAAATAGGATACAGATCCAAACAGAAATGAAAACGATAGGGGAAGAGCACAGCGGGCACACACGTGTTTTGTGTGTGTGTGTGTGTGTGTCCCAAAGGAATCATAGCCCACTTTAAAATAACAGATTTTTGAGTGGAGGGGTGGGTAGTTTGGGACTTCGGAGTTTTCCAATGAGTATAAATTACTTTATAATTAAAATGTATATAAACCTATAAAAGGAAATGAATACCTGCTTGTGGTTAAGAACTGGAACCTTGTATTAAGGTAAAAGGAAGAATATTTAATTCCCACTACTCAGCGATAACCACTGTTGACATTTTTATTCATTTCCTTATGAGTCTTTTTCCTTATTCACATACACATATATTTTTATAATAAAGTTGGAATTATGCTCCATGAGAAATTTTGTAGCCTGCTTTTCCACTTAATGTTTTCACGTCAGGATTTTCCCAGAGCAATAAGATTTACCTAGTAATCATGCGAGGAGGCCCTGGGATAGCCTGGCCACCTGCACTTGCTCCAGCCCCCTCCGTGTTGGAATTACCCACTAATTGCTAGGCCGTTCCGATGGACCGGCGCTCCCCCAGACCAGGGACACTGCCTTCCTGTTGTTTCACTAGGATCAAGCCCAGTGTCCTGTACATAGTAGGGGCTTGATAAATACTTGCTGAATAAATTAATCAATAACAGATGGAATGAGCAAATGCAATTATTTTTAAAATGGGTACAAAATAGCGTCTCATGAAGCCCCAGTTGTCAGGCTCAGAGGCTTCCTCCATGTCTCACCTTTAGAAGCCATGGAGGGAGGGGGGAACCCCAGCACCACCCGTCTGTATGGAGGCAGGCCTCCGTCCCTGCTCCTCTGAAATCTTTCATTTTGTCTCTGATGCTCTGAGTCACTGCAGGGTGGGAAATTAGGCCCTCATCACCCGAGCTTGGCTTTGAACACAGCCCAAACAAATTGCTGCGCTGGTCCCTGGAGGGGAGTGTCATTTCATCCACATAAGAGGGATGTGATTGAAGCCAGGGAGTGGCGCAGCTGGGATGTCAGTTTCCCAAGGCAGCCCACGGCCCAGGAAGAGCTCTGGGGAGCTGCAGCGGCCCCGGGCGGGTGAGTTCCCAGGTGGGATTCCAGATGCCCGGGTGATAGCCAACATCTGATAAAAGCCTTTGAGGTTTGAGTCTTGGGTTCAAAGCTTCGACTTAACAGAACTGTGTTCAGATGCCCCTTCGCCACTTCCAGGGTGGCTTATAGTTCTTCAAGCCTCAGTTTCACGTCCTTAAAGTGGGGACAATAGTAGAAGTCATCTCTCAGGGACTTGTGAGGGTTCAGGGAGTTAAAGTACTTGACATCCTTGGCGTGGTGTGCATAGCTGGATGTGATCAAATCTGACCATTAGTCGAGAATCTCTGGGGACTTTTGCATCAAATCGGAATTCCTTTTTTGCCTGCTACGTGTGGCCAGCTCCAATTTCATTAGATTTGTGTAGCCCGCTGCTTTTGCCTTTGTAGACATGAAGCCACTCCATCGGGAGGAGCCGTGTGGCTTGGCCTCAGCCACGGACACTACATGTTTTCTTGGTGGTTTGGGAGAGGATATCGAGTACCCGTGATGGAATGTCTAAATGATGGGGCACAGACCCATAAGACTCAAACATCTCTCGGAAAAAGGTCCGAATCTGGCAAGAGGAAATTGAGCAAAGAACTATGAACATCCTAGAGTGAGATCCAAAATTCCAACTCCACGAATAATAAAAACTATGAAAATAGCTCAGAAGGCCACATTCAGGAACCAAGAACTGTGCCAAAGGCTTTGCATACATACCTTACTTAACTATCCTCATTTGCAGCAGAGGACCCCAAGGCTTGGTCTGCATGCCCACCATCTTCCTGCTAGTAGATTGATCACATGGAGACTCAAAGCAAGAGAAAGTACCATTAAAGACCCATACTCTTAGCCCATGTGCCTGCCACCTTGGATGAAAGGATTATTAGGTTTTGATTCACACCATGTGTGTGATTCAAGGTGGGTCTGGGAATATCGAAGAGAATATGTCTCTAAAGGTCTGCATGCCTGCCAAGAGGCTGGCTGTCAGCCATCCCCACATTTATTCCTGCAACAAAGTGGAGGTCAGGAGAGACACAGGCCAGGTATTGTGCTAAGCAGTGGATCCAGGGTGGACTAGCTAGAGACAGTCCCTGCCCTCATGGGGCTCACAGTCTAGCAGGAGAGACAGACAAGAAATAAATAACCCCAGGGGTGCCCTAAGGGCTGTTCCAGGGGACTGAGCCCTCATCCAGAATTCCCTAGGCACCCTGGTTTTTCCCCTGGTGGCACTGAGCCCCTGGCTGGGGGAAACTACCACCTCTTTGGAGAAAAATATACGTATGGATACTGAGCAACATGCCTGATGCATGACAATTGCACAATGTTAGCTGTAATAATATTAATAAAAGCAGCCACTTCAACCTGAACTATTGACTTTTGGGGCCTGCCAGACAACTTCGGGCTTATTCCTGTTCAACTTTACCTTATTGGATTCTTACTGGATTTGGTAGATGGCTTTGCACACCCATAACCCCAGACAAAGGCCTTCTGTCCTAACTTTGAGGATTAGTGGGAGTGATTTGTTTTGGATCCTATGTCTCATGATTCCACTGGTTCAAGACCCCTTCATGTCTGAGCTTGTTTAAGGGCTCAGCCCTGGTCACAAAATTTGTCTACACTCAGGCCCTCGGTAGTCCAAGATTTTGTTCCAATTCATCTCAGTGGGACTGGGGTCCCTGATATGCTGAGCCTGGGAATGTCACCTGCAACCTAAAAAAGTAAAATAAATATGGCTTTTGTAGGAAAAGAAGTCTTTAAACAAAATCAACTCTAATACAACACCTCACCCTCCTTCCATTTCTCCTGTGTAAGCACAGCGTATTGTGTTGCCTTGATCAAAGATGGCCTTTGGATGCTTGGCTGACTCCACAGTCCCATTTCACAGATGAAGAGACTGGGGCCACCCATGGACGTAATCTGGCCAGTATTCTGGGAAGCCTAAGTTGGGTGATGAATTTGTTCTCGGTCCCAGCATCTCCCCACCTGCCTGGAGCTGGAAATCTCATCAGACGAGGTTTCTCACAGAGCCCCTGCCTTTCCTGGGCTGCCCCTTGCAGGGAATGCTAGGAAAACAGCCTCTTACAAAGTGTTTCAGAGTTTCTGCTTTCCAGCCTTACTCTGCACCAGGAAACACCAAAAAGACAGATGTCATAGCGTCTTTTCTTGGGTGGAAAGTGTTTCTTTCGCTCTCCACCTTCACTTCCAGCACCCCCTGGTTTCTCGCTGGAGTCTAATGAAAATTCCTTGCTCTCCCTTTTAGCTCCAGCCAGTGGGGGTGAGGAAGAGGAGTCTTGGCCACAAGTCCCAGGCCCCACCTTTCTAAAGTTCAAATAACACCTAGAGCTATTTTGAGGAGCAACATGAAAAGATTTCTAATATTTACTTAAATCAGTGCATTTTACAATTAGCTTTGAATTTCTACAAAGTAAGTCAACACGAATTCCTTATGTCTCATTTTTGTAGGAAGCCCCTTCACCTCATTATTATTAACATAATTATGAAATGATAAAATTCAAATTATCAACAGTAATTTAATATGACAGAAAATGCTATTTGAATCTAAACTAGCCATGCCGTGTTTAATATAGGAAGGCAGTATTTTAGATCTGCTTCTATATATAAACTCTGTATCATTTAGGAATGGCAATGAGGACAAATAAAAGAGACCCAGATGGCAATGGTTTAAATAAATTAAGGAATTTTTTTTCCTCTTGTGTCACAGAAATCGAGAAATACCTAATCTTTTCTGTACTAATATTCTTAGCACACAGTCACCTAGTTCAAGATGCCTCATGGTCACAAATAGTTCCTGTGGCTCCAGCTATTACATCTAGCTCCCTGCAAGAAGAACGTAGAAGGAAGGAAGCATAGATTCCAGGTACAGCTACATTTTTTTTAAAGAGCCTGTTCAGAAATTCCACCTAACAACCTCAGCTTATGATGCACTAGTAACTTTATACCTAAGGGAGGTGGGAAATAAAACTATTTAGCTGCCAGCTCTAGGTCTGTTTCCTAACTTGTATCATTCCAAAGCAGAGAATGTTTTTTTCAGATAGCGGTGTCCTTCAAAATGCACAGTGACAAATCTTTGCTTGTCTGCTCAGGAGATCATCAGAACTCACCTTTAACTCAGTCTAACTACCAATCATAGTAAAGCATCACTTATGAACATGAGAAGGCAGTCTGCTTTGCAGGAATCATATTTGGAAATCATCATTAAATGAGCATCTAGTACAATGACCACCAGCATCAGGAACAGAGAAGGGGTCTCCGCTGTCTATTTCCTACTGCCCTCATTGCCAGTGAATGGCAGAACTGGAGTTTATTGCTGTACCCAATCACATGTGAGTCTGGAGCTGACACGGGAGACCACTGTGCTCTAGCTCCCGCATGGTAAGACCGCTTCTCTCCTGCATCCTACCTTCCGAACGCCTGCAATATCTTCAATGGAACAGCACAGTGAAGCCGTTTGCTCTTAACTCAGCAGGCATGCAACTGTGAAGGCACACACCAGTCCGGGCACTGGAGGCACACGGAAGCCCTCGATGGTCACATCATCACTGAGGTTAGAGGCAGTTTTCCAAGTTACAGTATAAATGAGAAAACAAAAACAGAGAAGTGGACTTTTTGGGCTATACTTGTGGGTCCGAGTGTGGGAAACAATGCCTTCCTTCTGCCACCAGGCAGACAATTTTAAAAGGGCCCCCCTTTAAAAGGGGGCCCTTGAGCTCATAGAGGTCATTTACTGCTGTTCTGGAACCCAGCAGAAGGGTTACCTTGTTTCAGAGAAGGAAATCCCCTCAGTGAAGGTCACACAGCCTATGACGATCAGGGCTGAGACTTGACCTTGCTCTGCTGGAGAGTTATGCAGGGCTGGGCTCTGAAGCCTTTTGCAGTATTATACCCGAGAGCTAAGGCCCCTGAATTGTCACCATCATCCCCACAACTCCCCAAAGCAGAGGAGACCCTCTAGGCTCCAAAGACCCTCAAACGTCAGATGAGGACTCAGAGATAATCCAGAGCAAATTGCCCATTTTACAGATGGGGAAGCTGAGTCACTGGTGGGTGAGAGCACTCAGCTGGGAAGATAGTGACAAAGCGGGGGAGGGTGTTTCTTACAGCCAGGGCAATGGTCAGAAACCCAGCAGAGTTCCGGGGGATAAAGGGCCAGAACAAATCAGCCAGGCAACAACCAGGAATCATCATGGAAATCGTTGTATCTGGAGATGTGGGAATCCGACCACAAACTAGATAAACAAAAACGAAGTTGGGTGAGGGAAGTCCAATTCCTCATGCTTTATGCTGTGTGACCTTGGGCAAGCTCACGACCTTCCCGAGCCCCTTTTGCCCTTGACTGTCATGAAATTGGCAATAGCACTCTATCTCCTCATCAGGCCACTGCAGAGATTCCGTGAGATACAAGAGCTAAACCCTCTGGTGGTAGAGAGTGGGGTCAGAGCTCGTCCTTTGGAAGCCCCAATCCAGCTCAACCACTCTCCCACCAGGCTGCTTGACACACGCAAGCCTCAGTGTTCCCATCCGTAAAATGGGAATGATACCCTGTTGCAGGTATGTCAGAGGGTCGTGGAAAGAATGGGATGAGCTTCCGCTGTGTGAAATCCCCGCAGTCGTGACAGGCACACAGCAGGTGCTTTGCAGGTGTTGGCTCCTATGGTCATTCTTATTACTGTTGTTCTTATCTCTGTCCAAGGCAGCCGTGCTCACCGGAGCCGGCTCTCAATAGCCATCACCTGTCCCTATTCACCGTAATGCCATTCTGACTTAAGAGCACAATGCCTGGCACTATTATCATTGGTATTATTCACCATGTACTCTGGATCCGTGACCTGCTCCATGAATAAGCCAAGCGAGGGAATGAATGAACGATTCTATCACAGTTGTGGGACTCCCTGCCCTGCTCCCCCCGCTGGACCATTGTCTGCCGCCCCCGATATGAAGGCGCCTTTCACACCGCCAGCACGCATCGGACTCCTAATCCACCCTTCTTTGGTTTAAGAGTCATTACAAAGTGCTTAATTAATTAAGCCTCGCTTAATCACCAAATGTTTGCATGCGAAACGAGTTCCCGGGAAGCGGGGCACTTGACATGTTCTGTACAGAAATAATTATGTGAAGCAGAGGGGAGAGGAGGGGGTGGGGACAGGAATTCAGAGCCCGGACATTTCATTCAAGAGCCTCGCGCATTCATCACCGAAGGGGAATTAAAGGGCTTTAGCTGGAGCAATGGGAGAACTCCCACATTCCAGCAGGATGAATCACAGGAGGGGTCCCGCCCAATGGGGGCTGCAGAAGGCATGGAGCAAGGGCAGGCGGGACTTGCGGGGTCAGGGGGAGGGCTGCAAGGGGGTGTAGGGATCTGCCTCTCGTGGCCCCCATGGGGACACCTCCTCCAGGCACCACCTTGGACAGGGCTCGTGTTGGTGATGCTATGAGTTGATCTGAAAGTATGCATGGCTGCCACTGAATTCCACCCCTGGTCTCCTGGTCCAGCATTTTCCACAAAGAACTAGATTAGTTGGTAAGAGGATGAACTTACTTTTCTTATCTCAATGGCTCTATGTCTATTTTCATATGTATTTGGAAAAAGTATATAGAGAGAACTAGCACCTCATTCTCTGATTTCCTGGTTTTCATCAAATCAAAATTATTGTAAAGGAAAGAGTAACTCTGAAAAGGTAGAACATAGATGGGACCAAAGTCAGAAAAGGGGGACACATCCATGATTGGGGTTTGGGAAATCTCTTCCTGTCACGATTTCACTGCTTCCCTTGCAGGTGAGTCGCAGTAGGGGCTCCCGACCCGACCTTGTGCTGTCAAGGGCTCTTATCATACCCATTTTGCAGATTAAGAAACCGAGGCTCAGAACACACAAAACAGCATCTCTACTCTTCGGGGATGTCAGTGGCAGGATTATACTGTCAGGAAACCTTGCAAACAACGTCAATAGAAGCAAAAAAAAAAGAATAAGAAGAAGCACATAAAAGATTGCTGGATGTCTATGCCTTATCCCGACCTCCAGACTTCTGTGTCTTTCTTTGTCTAGATGGAACATCATAATGCTAAGTGTAAAAAAAAAAAAAAAAGCAGCAACAACAAAAATCCAACTGATAGTAATACAAATGATTCATGCCATAGAAATGCAAATAAATTTTGTCCAGTGGAATGTAATTGATTATTGCCCTAAAGTTATCGACTAATTTTGCACCTTCTTATAAATAAATCCCAGCATTTCCGATTGCCTCTCTCTCTCTCTCTCTCTGTGTGTGTGTTGTCTGAAATCTGCTTTGAATCGATTATGCCGTCATTTTGGCTCCCTCATTAATGAATGAGTTAAACTCAACTTTGATGTGCATTCATTTTGTAATTGCACTGGAGTTGCAATGTTGCCTTTATTTAAAAATTCTCCTTTCACAGTGTTCACCCAATAAAACACCCCTATTCTGTGATTGAAGGAGAGACCAGATCAAACAGGCACATGGATGTTTTGGATCTGAATTGTCAGGTATATGTGTGTGTTTCGTTCTCGGGCAATGTTCCATCTTTTCCGCCTACCGCCTCTTGTTCGAGCTGGTCACTAGCTCTGGTGTCGTCATCTGGGGGTAAGCAGAGGCTGAACAAAGGGCTCCATGGGAGCCGCAGCTTCCTGGGATGTGCTGGGCCTGGGCTTCCAGAACATCTGTCCAAAGTCATGTTTCCTTCCAGCCCAATGGGATGGGAGCCGGGAATAGAAATTAAGTTGATTTGTAGAAAATAAAAAGCCATGACATCTCGTACACTCCTGAGTGGTGGGCACGACTCTGGTCTGGGGGTGCCAAGGGTAGCCTGAGTTTACTGACGGCTTTATATGCAGTGGCTCATGTAAGCCTCATCCTGCCATGAGCTGCGGCCTTTGGTTGGTTCCACTTTTCTCATCGGGAGGAATGGGGATCAGACACAGGGAGGTGGTTCCCCAAAGCCACACAGCAAGTCAGAGATGCCAACCTGTCCCAGAGACTGTGCACTAAATCAGGACATCAGGAGTTCCCAAAAAAGAAGAATTGGCCTCCCCAGGGAGCTTGCTGAAATGCAGGTGCCAGGGCCCTCCGGCCCTGAGATGCTCACTCAGTAGGCCTTGGGAAGTGGGCAGGATTCTGCTTTTAACCAGGTCAAGCAGTTGCATAGCCAGACTTGGAGAAAAGGCATCATCCTGGATTAACTAAGGTGCGTGAATTAATTCTAGTGTGCAAGCGCCAGATAAGAAGGTGTGGCAGAGAACACCTTGGGAACAGTGAGAGGGAAAAGAATCATCGAGCAGTGTCTTAGAGGGCCTGGGGGACAAGCCAACATCATCAGAATCCCCCACTAGTCAGGCCTGGGGCAGTCTGGGATGGGACAAGCCAGTCCTCCATTCTCAGAGCTGGAAGGACGCCTACAATCCTTCTATTCTACAGATAGGGAAACTGAAGCCCAGAAAGGAAAAGGGGTTTACTGAAGGCCCCACAGCTGGAAACAGGCAAAGAGAGCAAAAACAGTACTCAGGGATCTTAGTGCTCAGTGGACCTCAGCCTTAGTACTCTAGGATCTTAGTACTCAGCGGACCTCAGCCTTAACCCTTGGGGATCTTAGTACCCAGGGGACCTCAGCCTTAGTACTCTAAGTATCCAGGGGACCTCAGTCTTAGTATTTGGGGATCTTAGTACCTAGGAGACCAGTCTTAGCCTTTTGGGATATTAGTACTCAGCAGATTTAGTCTATTTTCCCTAAAGTCACTCACTCTCATGCTCACTCACTGACTCACTGATGCATATCATTTGCTCACTCATTCATTTATTCATTCAGTGAGTATGTATTAAAGCCCCTCTACCCACCATGCATCACTATGTATTAAATAAACACTTAGGGAGGAAATAAGAATGAAGCCAAGTGACAGAGAGACAAGGGAAGTCCCTCTGGAGTCTGGCAGTGCCAAAGCACCTACTATGTGCCAGGCTCTGAGTTAACTTTTGGCAACCCCAAGATGAGTAAAACCTGGTGGTCCCTGACTCAAATGGCTCAAGGACTGATGACGGAAGGAGATAGGTCAACATGCCATTATAATTCATGTGACATCTCTCTGACACGGAGAAAAGTCGAGCGGGGGTGGGGGTGGGGGTGGGGGACGACCAAAACCCAGACTGGCCAGGAGTGCATGTTGGAGAAGATGTCATCAAGCCAAGAATGGAAGAATGTGTGGGTGCTAGCCCATAGGAGGAGTGACATTCTGGAAAGAAGGAAAAATGGCGAGGGACTGGGGAGCAGAGCAGCCTAGGAGGCTCACGTGGAGTGCCAGGTTCAGAGGCTGCAGCGCGAGGCAGGGGCCAGGCTCTCTGGGAGTTGTGTTGTGGACCATGAAAGCCCAGTGTGCTTGGGGTCCTTTGGGAAAGCTCTTGCAGGCTCCAGCTTCGAAGTTGGGGGCCACTGTTTCCAACACACCCACCACTGCACATGCGTGGCTTTGAGGGTTCTCCCTCTGTCTCGGTCTCCCTCTGAGCTGGCCCTTTCCAGAAATCCAATAGCTGCCACTGAGCCATGACTCTCCTAGATGCCTCCCCAGGCTGGGAAAGTTCCTCGGTGCTGCCAGGAAAAAGCCCCAGGTTGGGTGCCTGAGAACAGGATAGAACTCTGCAAGGGACAGACAAGACACTTCACCTTATGAGAGAGAGAGAGAGAGAGAACAATTCAGAAAGATGACCTTGGTTCTGATTCCCAGAAGGAGAGGCTGACCCCTCGTCAGAAAGACACACAGAAGGAAGAGAGGACTCCAAGTCTCTTCCAAACTTGGTCATCTTGCTTTAGAGGCAACTGGGTTTTCTCAGCCTTGCATTGCAGGGCGGAACACTGAGGGAAGGATTTAGGTTCCTCATTGTGGAAAGGGTGGGGATTCTTGGAGACTTTCGACTTGCTCTTAAGCACACAGTTGGGGAGAGATGGGAAGCAGCTCAGAACTCAGGCTCTCCACTTTGCCTCCCTTGAAATGGAGGTTTGCTGGGTGGCCGCAGGTGCAGAGTTGAAGATTTGGTCTGCAATCTTGCTCTGTGACTCTCCTGGCTCCTCAGGTCCTCCCATGACACCCCCAAACATAATCTGCACTTGTCAATCACCACCATCTCTGGCAGGTGTTATGCTCACTGCTTGACTTATCCTGGGTCTCCCTCCCTTGCTCTGAGCTCTGAGGGACCCCCAGTGCCCAGCCCTCAATATTTTATCAGTGGGTGAGTAAATGGTCACATGGGGCACTCTGTCGAGTTGTCAGTACATCATTTTATTTCTCTCAACCTCAGTCTTCACATCTGTCGAATGGGGATGATGTTCTCTCCTTGGTTGTTTATGCATGCCCTGTGTGCGTGGCTGGGCTTCAGTATGTGACAGTTCAGCAGAGTAAATGTCCCTGTGGACACCGATGGTGCTATAGAACCCAGCAGGCTCTGGTCATTTACTTTGTTCTCTGTCTTTGTAATCAAGAGGAATTTGGACACATCGAAGTAGGTTCTGTCTGCATTTCCTCCCTTTGCTTGTTTACACGTGCTAAACGCCAACTGCACTGTTGATACTTTCCAAATACAATTTCTCGAGCACGGAGTCCCAATTGGGCACCCAGGCTGCCGAGTGAGACGGGATTTAGCATGTGTGTCATTTATGAGCAAGAATCTTTGCAATAGCACCTGTGTGGGGAGGGAAGAGGGAAAGTGGTTGGAGGGAGGAGCTGAACCTGGAGACAAGACAGGACAGTAGCCGGTCAGCTCCACGGGCAGCCCCAGAGCTAGACTGGCCCTTCAGAGTCCCGTGGGCTGGGCCACCTGGAGGCCCTCAGTCGTTGCATGTGACCTCGAGGAAGTGGGTCTCTGGAGCGGGGCTGTCCCTGAACTGGGCTGTGGCTGTCTGTCCATGACTGCCCTTCCAACCACTGGAGCCAAGAAGTCTTCCTTGAAGGGTGCTCTGGGAGGTATCATACAGTGTCCTTTGTCCTACTGTCTCCAAAGGTAGGTACCATGATCTCCACTTATAGATCAGATTGTGACGCAGAGGCTTACTCGGATGGACCACCTTGCCCAAGGACACACAGACAGCAGGTGCCAGGACTTTCCACCTTCAGAGCCGCCCAGCACACTCACTACCACTCCTGTACTGCACAGACCTGCGCCAAGCAGCCAAAAGCACACACCCTGAGCCCAAGTCCCTTCCTGTCAGCTGGCGGGCCTGTCACCCAGCGCCTCTCTGTTTTGCCTGAAGCCCTCGAGGCAGGGTGGCTTCCCAGCCCGAACTCATCTATCCACTTGTGTTTATTCTGAATGCAGCCAACAGCTGCTGGGAGCCAAGGCTGCCAGCTCTGCTGAGCCTTGGGGACATGTCTCCCCACCCATTTCAGAGATGACTCCTCTGCTAGCTGTTTCTGAGAAGCCCAGCTTCTCCCCCTCCCTTTCTCCTTCCTAGCCATGTGCCTGGCTTTCAGAGGAGCCTGGGAGGGTGGCAAGGCAGGGGGATGATGACTGGAAAACAACATCGAGGATGCATATGTTTAGGGGGGAGGAGGATGGCTACACGAATCCTACTTTGGATCCCAGCTCAGTTTCATTTTGAAAGTTTGTCTTTTTACCAAATGCACCAACTTATAACACTGCAGGCTATGGACAGTTAAATGCCTGGGTTTATTAGTGTGGGTTTGGAGCAAGCGTTTGAAAGGAAGGCAGATTGGAATTCTGATCTGTGTTTTGCTGTGTGACCTTGACTAGGTGTCTTCACCTCTCTGGGCTCCTGATTCGTCACCTGTGAAGCGGGTTGATGATCTCAACACTCGGGTCTGTTTGGAGGACTCAATGTGAGACCGTTAAGGGCACTGCAGTGGACCCAATAGGCACTTTGTCAATGAGATCAATGAGTGTTAGCACTTGCATTGTACTTTGTCTAACCAGATTGTCGATGGCCCTGTCCTCCACCGTTCCCAATACTCCCTCAAGCTGGCATGGAGTTTTGCAGTTCACTGTGTAGTACATGCTTCGTCCTTGAAGTCATGTCGGGATTTTTCTCCAACCTGCAAAGCAGATCTCTGCTTGCCTCTTCCAACCATCCCCAGCGGACCAGTTTGGCACACACCCTTCAGTTCTGTGCTCGGCCCTCACTTCCTCTAGACAGCAATTGGTAAACTTATTCTCCAAATAGTAAATATCTTGGGTTTTGGGTGACACCTGGTCTCGGTTGCCGGGAACGGATTCAACTCCACCATCATGGTGAGGACATGGCCACAGGCATCTGTGCACTGATGGCACGGCTATATTTCCATCCAGCTCTATCAGTGGACGCTGATATTTGACTTTTGTATCATTTTCACGTGGTATGAAATATTATTTTGACTTTTTAATAAATCGTGTTAAAAATGTAAAAGCTATTCCTAGTCCCCAAGCAAAGAACCAGACTGTGGACCAGATTTGACCTGGGGGAGGAGGTGTAGTTTAATGACCCCTACTCTAAGGAAGTCTTTGTCACCTGTCCCCCAGTCAACATACCTTAGGGGCCTTTGTTGAGGTTTCCATGGGGTCCCTGAGTTACCCTGCCCAGCACTGACCACAGGCCATCAAATGGACCTGTTTATGGACTGAGACCTATTTGAGGCAGGCACCAGGTCTCTCTGACACCTAAAACCCTCAACACCCAGCACACAGTATGTGCTCAGTACCATGTGTCAAGCAAACCCCAGTATGGATGAACACACCCTTGTAACAGCTCAACAGAACAAATATTGTCAGAAGCCCATTTCACAGAGGTGAAAACTGAGTCTCCACGAGGGAAAGGGATTATCTCAACATCACCCAGTGACTGACCCAGGACTCCCAATGACCCGTAGCGTCCTATCACTTGAGATCCAGAGTGCTGGATTCCGCACTGCCAGAGCCCTAGGCTGTGAGCTCCATGAGGCAGGGACTGCACACGTCCGGCTCGCTGCTGAGTCCCCAGTACCTATACCCACACTCACACAGAGTCAGGTGCTCCAAGATCGTCTCTGGTGCATGGAATGCCCACCCAACGCCAGGCAGTTCCGTATTCAAGCCCTCCATCAACTATCACTATAAACCAGGAGTGCAACCTGCAAATCAGCTTAAAGAATACACATTAATTTAAAACAATTTTTTTTTTAAGGGAGAGAAATAAAAGCAAAAAGCAGTGAGCCCCACTCCCGCCAAGCAGCCTCCGCTGAGTCAGACGGGTGATCCGTCCACAATAATCAATGGCTCATCAAGGCGTGGTTTCCCTCCTCCGAATGCACACATAAATACAGAAAGGGGCGGGGCACGTGCAGACAAAAGGACTGTGAAGGCAAAGATGCCGCTGGCCAGTCCAGAAAGTCACCTCTCCAGAGAACGACGCCCAAGTCTGCTGCCAAGGTGGGAGATGCAGGGTGCAGACCCCAGCCTCAGCCAAGAGGACTGCAGCCCCAAAGCCGCCCCTCCCCCACCCGACCCCAGATGAAGTGGGTTCAGCGCGAGTGCCAGCCGTCCACAGCAGGTCCCCGGTCCAAGTGGCTCCCCAGGGCGTGTTTGATCCCCAGCCCAAATCGCGCCCCGGAGCCCGACCCGTGGAGCAGGCCCAAGTGGCAAGAGGCCTGGGCGGGAGAGCAAGGGGCTTTATCACATGCACTGGCTTCTTGGCGGAGCCCCTTGGCTGCACTTCACAGGGGCCGTGCGGCCCCCTCGGCAGAACCTCGGCGAGTCCCACTTGTTGACGGCGGCCTTGTAGTAGGATTTAATGGTGGAATAATATTTACACTGCAGACTCCTCGGGAGGTGTCCTAAACACCGTAAAAGGGATTTTCGGAGCTTAATGAGCGTTAGTGAAGTCAAGACAGGATAATGTGGCAACTGGTGGCTCTAATCTGATCTGGCACTTTCTACGCAATAAGACTTAGTGGGGCAGAACCGTGTGGAGAGCTGGCAAAAGTAGCTTTCTCGCTCCTTCCCTCCTCTCCCAGCTGATGGAGGGGCCAAGAAGCCCCACACTCGTGCCTGGGAAAGCCTCGAGGTGCCTGGATGGGCTTTTTAGCAGGTGGGTGGCCAGTGGGGGAGATAGCTCTGTTTTGTTTTGTTTTGTTCCTTTTTTCTTTTTTCATTTCTTTCTTTCTTTTTCTGAAGGCGGCACAAAATTTCTAAGACTTCTTTTTTAAAAAATGGATTTTGAGATCTCAATAACAGATTTGATCTCCTGTCCTGTGGATCCAAAACCCCTCAGCCCCAATCCGTTCCTTCGTTTAAGTCAGAAGAGACACACCTCCTAAGGTGAACGTGACGTCAGACATACAGGCTCTAGAGTCTTAGGTTCAAATCCTAGGTTTCTTCCCTCCCCAAACCTCAGTTTTGTCATCTGTAAAATGGGAATGGTGGGTTATACCTATCACACAAAGGGCTGTTATGGCAAGGGAATGAGTCAGGTACATAGAGAGCCCAGCCCTGGGTCTTACACAGAGTAAAGAGTTCATAGAGAGGAGTTTAAAGTCTTTTCTGACCTTGGTTTCCTCATCTGTAACATGGGACTCCCATTACCTACCCCTAAGGATCCACTAAGAGATGCTGGCCAGGCTTGGATCCTGATTTAGGAGTTCAGCCCCCGAAACAAATGACTCTTACGCCTTTTGCCTTCAGGTCACTGTGAGTGATGGGCATCTAGGAGGCTGTCATGGGGGGGGTGGATGCCCCCAAAACTAAGAGGGGAACTAAGTTTCGCTACAGCCACAGCCAGATCTTGAGCTCAACATCTTGCTTAAGCCAGAAGATAATCTGCACAGAAATTACAGAAGGACCAGGTAACTCCTTGAGGCATGCTCTCATTACTGGCAGGTTAGTAATTGCCTAGCAGTGTGAATTTGGGGGTCTGGGCTGAGGGTAGTGAACGGCTGTGACCAGTGTGGTCCCAGATGAGAGGAGTTTTGTGAGCTCCAGGAAGACCTCATGGATTCCAGCCCAGGGAGAGTCCTCTGGGAAAATGGTATGGTAACTGAGTCTGGTTTTGAATCTTTCCCTTGCTAGCTGTGCTTGCTTGGGAAATTGAATTAGCCTCTCTGACCTTCAGTCTCCTCATTAAAATGGGGAAAATAAAATTATCATCTCCCAAGGTGGCTGTGCAATTTGAATGGGAGGGTCTGTATAGAGTTCCTGGCACTGGATATTCTTTACCGCAAGAACTCATGACCCTCAATACCTTCAAGCCTTGGAGCTTAGAGCCCAAGACTTTCAAGAAAGAATAGATATACTTATGTGATCCCCGACTTAGACAATCTCAGGGAAGACCACCCTTTAGACCTATTGCTGCATCCAAAGGGCTGGTTGCGGTTACTTTCTAAGGATTTTTACATTAAGATAGGGAAAGCAGGCACATATTCTGGGAAGAGAGACATAATAGTCCCTGAAGACCATTTCAACAACTCTGCGACCTTGGATACACTTCTAAACATTTCCGAGTGTGGTTTGAGGTCTACAGAATGGTCACAAAGATGTCTACTCTCTGTTGAATTGTGTTAAAAATGAATCCAAGACACCACGGAGTTCCTGGGATGTGGTCGGGCTCCATGAACATCAGCTTCATGTGAATGGAGCCTGTGTTGATAGTTGGTGTTGTTAGTCCCAGGGGATCTTTAATGATTACTAATCATATAGAAATAAGAACTAATTTACTCAGGTTTTCATGATCTTTTTCCCAGAGATCAGCAACAGAAAAATATATGTAGGAGATGAGTCCATATACATACCTTAGGAATTCCTAAAATTAATTCCTTTTTTATATCATTGGTCTGAAAAAAATCAAAGTGGTGAAGCCAGTGGATTTTATACTAAACTTTTTTTTTTTTTTTTTGGCATGGAGCCCAACATGGGGCTTGAACTCATGACCCTGAGATTAAGAACTGAGCTGAAATCAAGAGTCAGATGCTTAAAAACGGAGCCACCCAGGTGCTCCTGTCTTAAATGGGTTCCAGATCCTTCTTTTCTACCATTTTATTATTTAAAAAAATGCAAAGACAGAAAACTGGAAAGAAGTTTACAACAAACTTTTAATGAAAGTTTATGAAAAGTCAGAAATGGTTACAAAGTTTAGTTTCCCCACCTGGAATCTACCATTAGCATTGGCCCACTTGCTTTACCATATCCGTCCATCTAATCCAACCCTCTGCCATCTATCAACCTATCTTATCTTTTGATGTATCATGAGCAAACATTTTGGCAACACAATATAAATATTTGTTTGCAGTTTTTAGGTTAAAAAAAAGTATATGATCTTTTTTTTACAGATTGGGGCATTGAGTTCTAAGGAGGGAATGAGATTGGCCCTGTGTTCAGCAGCACATTAAAGGTAAAGCTAGATTAATAATCCAGACTCATGACCCCTGGTCTAGGGCTCACAATAAGAATAGGTCATGGAGTGCCCACTCTGGTCCAGGTACCGTAGCAGACTCTCTCTGATTTACCATTTAAATTATTTCGTTCATTCTTTCCTTCCTCCATCTAGCAGATTACTCACTATGCCAGTTCCCGAGCCCTGCACCTTCTTCAGGTGCACAGACAAATAATAAAACCATCTCACTGGCAAGGAGCTTACCCCTAAGTGCCTGAGAATCATCAATCCTTAATCCAATTGGTATTTTTTCCCCACTTAAACAGGGTAAGAGTCACATGCACTAAAATCTAAAATGGTGCTTTCTTCAGCGTAATGGAAATTGCTGCAAGTATTTCAGAAATCTCAGTTATTAGAGCAAAGACGGAAGATCTTCACTCCAGAAAATGTATTTCTCCGTGTATGTGTGTGTATGCATGTGTGTGTGCGTGTGTGTCTGCCTTTTCCCTTATTTGTTTATTTTGTTTGTTCGTTTCTAAATGTGGGCCATCACATACCACGTTTTCCCCTGGAAGGCTGAGGGATTCTGCTGAGGAAGGGTTCTGCTGAGGGTCTCCTGGGGAAAGGCAGTGGTCCAAGAGCCCAATTCCCCACCTGGTGGGCAGAAAAGCCACATACAGGGAGGGGGATCTTTTCTCAACCCAGGTTACTCACAGGAGGCCTCTGGAGTTTGGAGAAATCTGCTTGGTTTTTTCCTAAAGTCACCTGGGACTGGGTTTCCCATCGAAGGCAGAACATCAATATTAAAAGAAAGAGGCCGTAATGACGTTATCATTGGGAAGTTTCTGTACACAGATCAGGGCTAGGTTGGCTGGCTACATTTACCTTGTGTATGGAGGTAGATAGGAGAAGGGGCATTACAATGCAGATTCCTGGATTCTATCTATAAGGTTTCATGGGTTTGAAGTGGAACCCCCAAATCCTTACTTTAAAAATACTCAGTGCAGGGGTACCTGGTAGAGCATCTCAGGGTGCTGAGTTCAAGCCCCACATTGGGCATGGAACCTAGTTAAAACTAAAAAAAATTAAAAATGCTCAGTGGCAGCAGAGGGCATTTTTGGGGCAGTGAAATTATGTATGATATGATGGGAGACACATGTCATTATACATTTATCAAAACCCACAGAATGTACCACACCAAGAGAGAGCTCTGTTGTAAACTGTGGGCTTTGGGACAGTGCCATGTCAGTATAGATCCAAGGTTGTAACAATGTTCCACGCTGCTGTGGCATACTGTTGGGGTAGAAGGCTGTGTGTGTAGGCAGGGGGTGTGTGGGAATTCTCTTTACTTTGAACTCAACCTTGCCATGAACTTAAAACCGGACTAAAAAATAATTTGCTTGAAACACACACACAAGTCTGTGGGCTTGGGAATCCTAATTTAGTACAACTTTCCCCAAAGCACAAATCCGCTTAACAACACCCCCACCAACTGGGCTTATGGCCAGTCTGCTTGTACACCTCTTGTGACAGGATGCTCACTACCTTACATACTTGTCCCTTTTCTTTTTGGAAGGCTGTGATTTGTTAGAGTTGAAGTAAGCCTCCTTGCAGCCTTGACCTTTGGGATCTAGGTCAGCCCTACACAGCCTTAGAGAGCAATTCCCTAATACGCACTCAGAGGCTTCCCTCCGAAGCACTATGGGAGGTTGGCTTACTGGCGTGATAAAACAGGCAGATTCATTGTTGCCCACCCTCGGGGATAATGTGCCTCATTACTCATGGGGCTCTGTGAGTAAATCCTGATGCTGTCGTGTACTTTTCTGGCCACTATCGTGCCAAGCAGGCCACATGGTCTGTTCTGCTATAACACACACAACATGGGCATCGTTAGACATCACCCATGCTATGCAAACTCACACAGTAAAAACCACAAGGCTTATGGGGAAATAGGGTCAGCCGACAACACTCAAAACATTTACCAGGAACACATAAAAAGAAAAAAAAAAAAGAAAAAAAGGATCAGTAGCATGATTTTATGCCTGCTAGATGGGTTAGACATCCCGGGATAACACAACAAACACGGCACTGTACCTTCACAAAGACCCGAGGTGTGCTGCGGATGGAGGTGTGGGAGGGATGGCTTGGGATGACAGATGGAAGGAAGGCCGTCCGAAACTGAATGGGACACGTGCCTCGCCACCCGCACTGTAAACAGGTAGCAGCTAGACAGTGGAGGGTGCGCGCATGTGCGCATGCGTATATGCGGTGTGGTTCCTGTGCTCCCAAGCCCCGAGGTTCAACTGGGCGGAGTTTCCTGCATTTATCTAGTATTTCTCGTGAATAAAATCATACACGTGCAAAATGGAATCTGCGCCTCGCTCAAATTGTTCCCTGGTAGATCACTCATGGTGGAACAAATCCCTGGTTTCCGAGCGAGTGTTACGGCCGAACTGTCCTGGACATTAAAACTGAAACGCAGGCTAGTAAAAGAACCCTGGGCAGGAGTGAGTGCTCCTGCTTCGTCCTCCCTCCGTGTCTGACCTGGCTTGAGCTCCTAGCCCTCTCCTGCTGTTGGCGCCCCACTGATAGAAAGACAAGGATTCCACGGTGCTGTCCGTGGCAAGGGTCCCTGGTGAAAGAACCAGGTGATGTAGTTACGGGTGACGGGCTCATGAGCAGACATGAGCAGCAAGCCAGACCCCATCCTTGCTCCCTCCCCAGCTGCCCTCCAAGTGCTGGCAAGCTGATGGATCCCCCGTTCTGTACTGAGTTTGAGAATGAAGGGTGGATGGGGTCAGTTGCTAGAGAGGCCATGGCCCATGCTCCCTTTTAGATAGAGTATGTTTCCGTTGAGCCACAATTTCCACGCAACATTTTATGGCAAGAAAGCCCCTTTACTTCTACTTCTCCATCACAGCCTCTCTGTGACTCTGTAAATGGCACAGAGGAGGGAATAGGCGTCCTCGGTGTGACACAGCATACCAGTCTAAGTTCTATACAAAAAAAACCCAAATTGAATCTAGGTATTTTCAGCACGTTGTGATTTAACACAGGAGTGAGGTGTTTGGAGAAACACTGGAAGGATGGAAGGAGCAAGTTCTAGGTTGAACCTCTTGGACTAACTCCCGGAAAAAGATAGAGCAGAGGCACCTAGACAGCCAATGTGGGAAGTATGCTGGAATCAAGAACTTGTTTCAAGTACGCTGCCTCTGGGGACCCAGGATGCAGAAGCAAGACAGAAAGGTATTAGTTCCCACACCGCACGAATGCCCCACTCTGCTTATGGCCACAGAGAAGATGAGGGAGACAATGGAATACCTTTATCTCCAGCCAGGGTTTTGGGAGAATGGAAGCAGGGGAAGCCTGGTGGATAGAAAGGGGAGAGAGATCAGAGTCAGGCAGCCCTATGGGCCCCACACCCAGCGCCAGTTCCTCTGGGCTGCATGACCTTGGAGAAATCCCTGTCCCTTGAAGGCCTCCACTTCCCCATCTACAAAATGGGTCAATCGCTTCTCCCCTGCTGGATAGGCAATGAGGGCAAAAGGCCAGGCTGTACATTGAGCCTTCTGTTCCCTGGCCTCTGCCTGCAGGCCATGCTCTCCTGCCAAAAATCAGCAGGATCTGTGAGCTCAGGCCAAGAAACAGGGGGAAGGGGTGCGTATCCTGGAGGATAGATGTCTGCTCTGGGCATCTCTGCCTCACTGAAGCTGGTCCTGCACCTGCAGCAGCCAGGACATCTTTTGTAAATAAATCAACATTTATGTCTCCCACCCGAGGTGCTGTAGGGGGTGTGACAGAGGTTCTCACCAGGCAGGAAACGCAGTGAGAATGCTCTTTCTTATAGATTCCCAGGGTCAGGAATTAAGGTAAGCAGTTGCAGGGAACAAGCCCCATCAGAGAGGGAGGTTACCACGGGGACCAGGAAAGCCACACATCACAAATGGCTGGGTCTGAGTCACAAGGTGACTTCTCTGTCCTGTTGCCATCAACACAGGCTGCTGTGGCTCCCAAGGAGAGTCCCCACCCCGTTCAAGCGGCTGAACTTAGTAAGGAACGACCGTCACCATTGTGGCCCATTTGGGGACCACACCCCTTTGAGCACCTGAGGATGGTGGCCCGAAAGAACCAGCAGGACACCAGAGGGAGGCCCGATTAGCTCTCCTGGCAGCCGGACCCAGACCTGGCTGGCAGCACCATATTGCTCACCGTCTGGCAAATAGACAGATTTTCACAAACCAGATTCCTCTTCCCGTGCCTGGGCCCTTCCTGTCCAACTGTTCTGGCATCTGTTTCTCTTAAAATGTATTTATTACCCCAAGAGGAATAATAATGGGCCCAGGTCTGGGGCCTCGGAGGCTGTATGGCCATCCCCCTCCCCACCGAGTCTTCCTTTGGCAACTATCACACTGGGGAGAACGGTGTGTGCTCTCAACCTGGCCACAGCTTGCCCTGCTCACAGGAGCCAGAGAGCTAGCAGACTGAAGGCGGGAGGCTGCGACTGGTAGTCAGGGGCTTGGGCCAGACCTATCTGTGAGTGCCATGGCCGTGGGCAAGCTCTGTACCTTACGGAGCCTGTTTCCTCCTCTGTGAGATGGGCTTGCATCCCCATGATCCCCAGGCTGATTAATTTCTCATTTTGTCTCTGAAATGAACAAAAAGCTTATGTTTGTGGAATTCGTTCTACCATACACACCCAAGAATATTCATTCATTCATTCATCAGATTGTTCAATGACCAAGCTCTCTGCAAGGCACTGGGGAACACTTGGTAAACAGGGTCTCCTCTGATGCTGCCAAGAGCCCTGTGAGATGCATATCTTTGTTCCTGAAGGAGAGATGGGAGAGGAAATACAGTGACAGTCAGTCCTAGGACAAGGACTTCACTGTTAGTTTGACCATCTCAGGTTCATATTTAAATCTCCTTGCAGCTTACAGAGATGTGTTGCTGCCTGATCCTATTTGATTTCTACCGTAGCCCTATAGAGTAGCTAGAGAGGAGGACAGGGTCCATATTATGGTAAGGAAACCAAGACCCAGGGTGGAGAGTGATTTCCCTGAGTTACAAAGCAAAGGGCAGCACCGTCTGGAAATACAGAGAAACCAAACAGTCGGCAGACTCCCTCCATTGGCTCATCGGTGCTCTGGCTTACTAGGTGTCATAGCCAGTCAATTCCAAAATACACTGGTTTAGATTCTAATGTCTCTGAAATGGAAATTCATCCTACAATGATGGTATGCCACACCTTAAAGGGTAGCTTGCTTTGTTTGTTAGCAGAGGGGTAGAAATGAAATTTGGGGCTTACTGAGCACCTAGTAGGTGTAAGAGGGCGTGTGCTGGGCATTCCTCTGCTTTGCCCCCCTCACCCCTGGAGGAGGCCCCAGCAACTCCTTGGGGAGTTCCCAGGGAGAGGACTTTAGAGGCCAGCTCCATTCACCATGTTCCATCTGCCCGGCTCTGTTCCCAGCCCAGGGGCTGCTCATGGATCTGTCTTTGAGGCACGAGGGTGAAGATGGTAAGGACCAACAGGAGTTTCTCAGGAGCCTTCAAGGCAGGGTTTTTAAATCTCCGTCCGGGTGCTGTACCCTCAGTCTACACTCAGATACCTTCCCCAAGCTCCCTAAACTCCCTGATCGCAAAAGGGCTCAGCTAGATTATGGCAGCCTTCACTGGGAGCACACTGATGGCGATCCTGATGGCGTCACTCTGAGGTTTGGGGAATAACTGGGGTGAGATCATTTTGCTGGCTCAGCTACCACAGCTGGTTCCTGAGAGACAGAGCAGGGACTAGTGCAGGAGAAGCAAGTGGTTGCAGCCAAAACACAGTTAATGTGTTAGTTTGCTCTGGGCAGGCACCAAGCTGGGAGCAGAGCAGCCTGCACTGGGAGCGGATAGCCCCTGGCAGGGCTGAGCTGTGTTAGGAAACTCGATGCTGCCCCCATACCAGGACCTGGGGAGAGCATGGAAAATTAAGTCACAGCACCAAGGTATCTAAATGCATTGAGAGTAATTTACCCATTTATGGCATGTCTGGCTTTCTAGATAAATGGGGTGGGTAGACATCTCTGGAGCAAGGGACATCTGAGGAGGGCACTTAGTAGGTGATCCATACAAGAATGCATCCTTCAGAAGCAGAGATCCCAGAGCCAGGCTGGAACTGGAAGGGCATTGAGAGGCCAAGTTCGTCATGTTCTTCCATTTATAGATGGGAAGCAGAAGAGAAGTGAGACACCATGATCACATAGCAAGTTCCTTTGTTAGCAAGGTGGGCATGCAGCATCTTCCTTCTCTTAGTATAGTGCTTTCAACCCCATAGCTGCAACACACACACACACACACACACACACACACACACTTAAAAGTATTTCAAGTAAGTTATTGCCAAGTACAAAATTTCTGAAGTTGTTTTATACTTATATTCCATATAAGTTATGGTTATGCCATAGAGGAATAGATCCAGGTTATGCTAAAATGTGCTCAGGGAAAAGAATCAATCTGTCATTGATTATACTCAGTAAACCCTGAGATACATGAGGTCAAATGGTGCTTTACTGCAGGACTTATCAGAGCATTTAAACTGATACTAGGGTCACCTGGGTGGCTCAGTCAATTAAGTGTCTGACTCTTGATTTTAGCCCAGTCATGATCTCAGAGTCTGCTTGTCCCTCTCCCCTGCCCCGTCCCTTTCCCTGCTCTCTCTCTTCCTCTCTCAAATAAATAAATAAGATTTAAAAAAAAACAACAACAAAATGATATTGTGCATCCCTAAGCAACAAATAGTGATAGAGGATATGAATGAAAAAAAAAAAAATAACGCATCTGAGAGCCCAGGATATTATTTTCACTTCATTATCCATTTTCTTAGCATTATTAGCAAACAATTGATTTGTAATGCTAGGATAACAAAAAATAAAAATAAATAAATAAAAACATAGCATCTACCCAACCATCCATCCAATCATTCACCTATCCATTCATCTATCAATCCAATCATCCATTAATCAGTCCACCTGCTTATTCATCTGTCCATTCAATCATATAACCATCTGTCTACCTGACAATACTTTCCTCCACCCATCTATCCATCCACCTGCCCATCCCAAATTTTACAATCCATCTATATATCCATATCCATCTCTCTATCACCTGACCTTTCATCCATTCATCCATCCTCCCAGTCATCCATCCATCCGTCCCTTCTCCAAATACACCCTGATCTTCCATTATATAACGGGTACTCTGCTAGTACTGGAAACTTGGAATGGGAAAGGGGTACAGGTGTGAAAAGGACACACTTCTTATTTAAGAAGCACCCCTACAGTTGTGAAGGAGAGGAGAGGAACAAGGGCAATAAGGATGTGCTAAATCCACAACGGGAATGGGGTCACTTAGTCCTGACACAACCCTAGGGCGCGGGTATCCTTAGTATCCCCATTTTACGGAACCAGATACCAGGACTCAGGAGGGAAACAACTTGCCAAAGGGCTCCAGCTACTGAATGGTGCAATCAGCATACAGACCTTGTTCTAACTGACTCCAAAGCCTGTGTTCTCACACTCTACTTATGTTCAAAGAGGACAGACTAGAGTTCAATGCACATTTGACCTAGCTTCACCATTGGGTCAGTGGTTACCACACACCTATGCAATGCACTAGGATGCTAAGGCTACAATAGTGATCCTGACAGTTTCTCTCTCAAGAGCTTGGAGGACCATCCCAATAGTGTGTAACATGGGTTATGGCAGGGTAGGGAAGCAGGGAAGAGCATCCCCCAACCCACACTAAGAATCCAAGGATCTTCCTGGAGACAGTGCCTAAGCTGAGTACAAGTTAGCTGGGCAAACTGGGGGCTGGTGGTGCCGGCGAACAAAGAAGTGCATTCCAGGGACATGCAGCAGCCTGTGCGAAGGCCTGGGGCAGGAGAGAGGAGAGTACAAGGGGGGATTGGCAGGGCAGTTTCCTGCAGGTTGAAAGCAGAGGGTAGGGGTATAGAGTAGAAGGAGAGCTCACGCTGTAGGACATCTTCCAAGGTTATGTTTAGGAACTTCAGTTTTCTTATCTGTAACACAGGGCTTGTGACCATAATTACGGAGCAAGAGGGGCCCCCACCCTCATACTTGTCAGAGTCCCTATTTTGCCTGTGTTTGTGTGTGCTTTGGATGCCTTGCCCTTGGCGATCAATATCTGTCTCCACAACGAACTATGAACCCCCTAAGAGCGAGAACTTTGTTTTTGTTCCTCTGTGCATCCCTTGAAGCTTAGCATGGCATGGGGCATTCTTAAGCATATGTCTGCTCAAAGACAAGTCGAACAGAGAAACGAATGAACCGCTCTCTTGTGGGGCTGTTTGAGAACATACTGTGAGACAAGCGTGGCAGGGAGTAGGTGCTCAGGCATGTGAGTCCGCTGCTTCCTGCCTGTCCACCCCCCACCCCATCCTGAAGCCCAGAACCCGAGTTCTCCTTGCCAGCCCTCCACGGCCGCTCAATGGGGCCTTTTCTCTCTGCTTGGAGTGCCACAGTCCATTCTGGGCTCCGGAAGCAGCTGCCCATGAATCAGCCCCACCCGTATGAGGACTCTTCCGACGGCTCGGAGGAACTTTCCAGTAGGAGCTAACTCAACAGCAGCCACATGGACCCGGCACAGAGAGGGAAATTGTGAAACTGCCCCTCTGAACACATAGTCAATTACCTTCTCTTTCATTTGGAGACATCGGGATCATAGTGGAGCCATGATGTCACTTGACACAAACAACCCTGTGGCATTCTCTAGTTTACTCAATTTACAAACATGTCTGGGCCACCCTCGGCGATGTCAGTTGGGCCCCTTGGCTTTGGGGAGGGGCCTGAGCACCTCTTTGGGCTGCCTCTGCTGCTGTTGGGCTTGGAGCCCAGCCAAGGACAGGCTTGTTTGGGAGAGATTCCTCTGGACACAGCTGAGCTATCACAGAGTGGTTCAGTATGTGTGTGTTGGGGGGCATGAAGCCAGCCTACCTAGATTCACAGCGTAGTTTTGCTCCTTTCTACCCATGCGACCTGAACTAGCCACTTCTCTCTCTGAGCCTCTGTTTACTCATCTGTAAAATGGGAATCATTATAATCATCATAAGGAACAAGTGCATGGGTATTAAACTGTTTGTGAAAAGTGTTTAGAAGTCTGCCCGACACACATCGGTATTAAATAAGGGTGGGCTAATGATGTATTATTCTTGTTGCCCATCTTCTGCCCGTGGGTGACAAATGTTTCCCCGAAAGGGAGGCAGCAGAGAGCAATGGCTGGACATCCAGGGAAGTAGCCTCCCCTGTTTGAGCCTCAGCGTCCACTCTGGGGAATGGACACATTCAGAGCTCTTACTTTGGAAGGCCGTGTGAGGATTAGATGAGAACTCTGACAGTCCCCAGCGTAGAGCCCAGCACAAAGTAGGTGCCCAGTAAATATGACTCTTATGATCGACCCATCCCCCTGTGCTCTCCTAAATTCCCACCCAAGGGTCAGGTCTTTGCTAAGCTCCTCCCTCTGACCGTTCTGCCTTGCCCCCCACCCTCACTCCAGGTTTTTCTTGTCTCCACAAAGATACCCCACTCCTAGAAAGCCCTCCATCACCTCCAGGCAGTGTGGGGAGCCCTCGTGACTACTTAACCCTAGTATCCTGGTTGCCTGGCTATCTGCCCCCCTCTGCCATTAGACTGTGCCTTCTTCAGAAACATCATCTCTGACTGATCATCCTCTAGCTCACTGCTGGCCAGTAAATAAGTACCTGTTACCTCCAAAAATGACAGAACCATGCCCTGCTACTAAGTGAATGTGTGATTTTGAGGATGCCACTTGACCTGAGGGCCCTCAGCTCCTCGCCCATAGCAAGCCAACAGGCTTGCCGTACGTAGGGCTGACACAGGGATCAAGTTTGCTTACCTGCTCATAACGGGACCTCAGTAAATACTAGCTCCTCTTCTTCTTACAGCCTGTGGGACCTTCTAGCAAATTCTCCCAGCCCTCTGTGCCTCCATTTACTCACCTATAAAGGTAGAGAGCAACAGTTCCTAGGTCATATTGTGTTTTCAGGATTAAACATAAATGTGTAAAGCCCTTGGAAGCGTGAACAGAATATAGTGAGTGAGATGTAGCTGTTTATTTGAGAGAGAGAAATAGTGAGAGGGAGGGGCAGGGGAAGAGGGAGGGAGAATCTCAAGCAGACTCTCTGCTGAGCGCAGAACCCAACATGGGGCTCGATCCAAGGATCCTGAGATCATGACCAGAGCTGTAATCAAGAGTCAGACGCTCAAGCGACTGAGACAACCAGGTGCCCCAAGCACTGAGCTTGCTATATGGCAAGTGCTTAATCTGTATTTGTGGACTGACTCAATGAGAAGCCCCTAATATCTTTGTCAGCAGCCCGTCTCCTGGTCTTTACCTCTGTTGCCAGGGGTGGGGGAGGGTGCCGGGGGGGGCACTGGAAATGCATTGTCTTGACAGTTTGAACTTTATGGCATCTGAGATGACATCTCGTCAACACAGACGCTTAAGCATCCATGGGTAGATCCTATTTATAAGTGTTGCAAGATGGACAGAGTTTGTGAAGGACAGAGACCTGGATGGGGGAAGGGGTGAATCAGAGAGGAAAGAGAAGTGACTTGCAACCAAAAGGAAAATCCATCCTTCCTCCCTCTCTCCCTTCTTCCCTTCCCCCAGTATGATGGAGCACTGCTCCAACCAGGAACTTGGAGACAGTGGGGCACAAGGGATGTGTCCTGGGCTTTGGATGTCCAGCCAAGGCAAGGAGGAGCCATCGAAGACTTGAGAGAAGGCACAGCAGGTGAGAAAACTGTAAGGCAAAGGCAGAGGGGAGCCACAAAACATTGAGAAAAATCCTGCACTCGGGTGGCTTCTTGAATGTTTTAAACTCTTGTTCCTCTAAAGAGAAATCAAATCCAGACTTTGGTAAGGAGAGAAGAGGCACTATGACCACGGGTACAGTGAAGGAAGAGGCTGGAAATGACCTTCAGGCAGAGAAGCTAAATTCAAAGGAAGAGCCATGGCCCACCATCAAAAGTTCAGCCAATAAATGTATAATTATGTGCTGTGAGTAAAAATATAATATTATGTTGTCTTAGCCATAATCATAAAGTCCCAAGACAAACAGGAAGCAGGAGGAAAGTAGTTGCACTTCCTATTACAGTGAAAGGGCTAATATCTTAGCCCTTAAAGAGCTCTATTTGCTCATCAATAGAAAAGAAAACCATTTACTTGATGAAAAAGGAGGGAAAAGAATGAACAAAAAGTTAAGGGAAAGAATATACAAATAGCGCTGAACCATATGAAAAAAAAAATACTCGCCTTCATTTTTGAGGGAAAAAATGCAAATTGAATACACAGGGAGACACCGTGTTTCACCCCTCAGGTTGTCACGGACTCAAAAGTTCAAATCCGGCTCCGTGCACGAGGCGGCAGGCAAACTGGCATTCCCAGTGGTCCTTGGCGTGAGCAGACCCCCACACACCTTCCCTGCAGAGCCACTGACACAGTCACCGGAACTACTCACGCACCTACCCTTGCCTCCTTCGCTGTCCACCTGCAGGGAACCTTCCTGTTTGTTCAACATGTCATGCACGGAAGGGTTTTTATTGTGCTTTGGCTGAAATTGCCAAAGGAATCAGAAGCAACCCTAAACGTCCACGGGTAGGATGATCCTGAAGGAAACAATCTCCCTTCCACGGGTGGCTCCACGTGAGGACGGAAATAGGGCAAGGAGGGTCTTCGTGGACAATGTCTGAGATGTTCTGTTAAGTGAACAATGCAACATGCAAAATGGTCGACCCGTTCACCTCTGTTGGCAAGCAAGAAAAAATACCTAAGTGTAAGGCTTATATGCCCACAGCTACTGTGGAAGGAATTCTTAAGAGCCCATGGCATTGTCACCTCTTGGAAAGATCTGGGTGCCAAGGACGCAGGAGGAGGGATGGATGCTGTCCCTCCGACTGACAGCGAGGGACTCTGTCTCCTATTTTTATTTTCTTTTTTTGAACCAAAAGAAGTTTGACACTCACGACTGTATCCCCTGATTGAGGAATTAACTAATTTAAAATGAATAAAATATTTAATGTATGAACACATCATTTAAAAAAAAGATTCTTTGCTTTAACTGACTTTTTAATTTGACTTAACGTTTGGTCCTGATTTGATTTTAATCCTAGATAACTAAGCTTGAAGTCTACCTATTTCCTAATTTTTCTGTAATGAAAGTGTGTATTGCTCATGTTGGAAAGAATAATACATATATATACATACACACACACACACACACACACACAACATTGAATATACGTATAAATGCTGAAATAAAACACAAGCGGACGCACAATAATTTTAAATAACCCAACCCAAACAGACTTCCCTGAGGCTGCCAGGCACGGGGGGCTCCCAGGTGCACAGCAAACCTTCCCCAGGGAACCCACTTCCCCCGACTTTGCCCTGCGCGCTGTAACACGTGTTTGCAGGCTGATAAAGGTGAGCTGTGTCCCTGCCGCTGCTTTTAATTAATTTCTGACATGAAAGCTCCCAGTCCCTTCTCTTGCCTCGGAGACCTGCACACAGGCACGCCTTGCTCTCTTTCACAGAAAGCAGCTGCCCATGTGTAGCTGAGTTTCCAAAAAAAGGGGGAGGGGGTGTCACACTTTTTTTTTCCATTTGCACTGATTTGCATATTAATAGTTTGCATATTAACCAGCGACTTCAGAGGGTGGGCGGGCTAATGAATGCAGCAATCTCCTCAATTTTAACTCAATTTGCCTCATCCATATTCCAATGACTTTGGGGATTGGTGTTCAGCGTTCATTGAAATTATCCGAGCCAGACCCAGTGTGGGCTGCTCTACCATTAATCCAATTAATTAGCCCCGTGGATGTGGCCGCCTGGGCAAGGGCCCTTTGTTCAGCACTGGGGGCTAATGACAGCCCCAATCTGATGGGATAATGAGGGAAGCTAAGGAGGGTTTGACCCCCAGCCTGGGTCCTGGGTGGTGCTTTGAGCAGGGAGGGCAGGGCGGCTTTTGGGGAGGGGGAGCCTGGGTCACAGGAGACAGCTGCTTTCCTATACAGCTTACCCCTCACTCATTCACTCAAGACTTCCACTAGCTCATTCCAGAGTAGCAGAGGTCTCCCATTTGCCCCTCCACACTCACTCCCAACCCCTCTCCTCCGCGCTCTGTGCCTGGGAAGGCTGAGTTGCCTGAAGGGAACCCTGTGCAGTGCCCTCCCACTCCCAAGCAGGTCCAGCCAGGGGGAGGTACCTACAGGAGATGGGAGGCACAAGGTGAAAGGGGTTGGAGTATCAAATCCCTGGATTCCTCTATGCTGGAATGCAGGCTGGTTGTGTCCCTCCACCAAAAGTCTGCCAAGCAGCTTTCTCTGACAGTTTTCCCTCCTGGACCCTTGCACTAGCTCCTGGCCTTGCCTCCTTAGATGGAAGGACGGTAATAGCACCCATTCTCGCAAGCCCTAAGGCGACTCATCTTCTCCTCTCCCCACCTCCACCGTCCTTTTGCACAGGCTGTCTGTTCGCTGCTGGGACACAGGATGATACACACACCTCACTGCTTCACCTTTCACATTTTCTTGAGAGCATAGCCACTCATTCAGAGATGATCGCAAGGCTAAAACAATATGCTACATTTGTAAAGTGCTTAGCACGCTGCCTGGCATATATGAAGTGCCCAATAAATGTTGGGGATGGTTATATATGGGGATGGGTATCAAGCTGGCTAGATGGAGTGTCCCTTAAAGTCATCCCATGAATTGACAGCTCTGGTAAAAAGTAATAAACATCTAGGAGCCCAGCTAGTTTTATTCGTAGACATTCATAATAGGCATTATTATAACAAAAGCCATGAGAAGTCTCATGATGAAGAAAAGTTTGGATTTCATGTATCCCTAGAACATACACTCTCTCGTGTGTATTTCCCACTTTACATTTGAAGAAACTGAGGCACCAAGAGATTCCGTGTGATAGCTTGGAGTCATCCTCCCCAGGGCAAGGGAAGGGCCGCATCTATTGGTTCTCCCAATACTCTTTCTGCAGCTTTGAAGACAGGTACCACATCGGGTCCTGCAGGTCTACCGTCTCCTCCTGGCCCCGCAGAGATCCCCCGCTTCTTGCCTCTGTTCCTAGAAGCCACCGTAAAAGCCCCCAGCCCTCACGGGGGCTGGCGCACACTTACAAATTACCACAGCAAAATGGATTGCCTTGACAAAATGTAATGTTTTGTGACAGAGCCCAAATATGCATTTCATTCTTGAGGAGCAGCTCAAGGAACTCGTTGGAAATATTAAATTAAGCAGTGTAACAGCTGAGAATAATTGGGTTTTCTGCCCTGTTGCCTGCGATTTTGTGTGGTGGTTGAGGCAGCTGGGCAGTTCTGTTTGACTAGGGGGAAGAGAGAGTGAGTGCCTGGGATGGCTGTGGCGTGTGGGAGTGGTCCCTGGGGGGCTGGATGGGGTGGGAGGGTGGGTATAGTTTAATCTCACGTTGAGATGAGAGAAGCTCCTGACACCATCCCCAGAGTCCCAAAATCAAAACTTCCCAGCCTCCAAGTGATGCCTTTCTGTTCCCATTTCATGGACGGGGAAACTGAGTCCTAAAGGGACATCTTAGCAAGGCAGTGGAAGAGCTAAGATCTGAGCTGTGGATTCTGACAAAGCTATTTCCGCTTTATGCCCCCCCTCTTTACCATGGTCCCGAAACCACAGAACTCAGCCACTTCGCTTCTAAGATAACCCAAAGATCACAGGTTCTGGGGGCAGAGGGAGCCACGTGCAGATAGCCATGCAGCCTTTTCCTCCCTGGGAGACCATTGGCAAGTCTCATGACTCTGAGACTCAGTTTCCCTCTGTAAAGTGGGGTTCAATGTGCTAACATTAGAAGGGAGGAAATGAGCATTTTTAACAGGGCTGATGAGCACACATGTCGCCAGGAGTATTGTTAAAATGAAGTCTGAGACTCAGTGGGTTTATGAGAGAGCCCAACATTCGGCATTTCTAACAAGCTCTGTGGGGATGGCCATGCCGCTGGGATCAACCTTTGAAGACGAGTTCATAACGCACAGGAATTTCTCAGCCAGGACCTGGCATGCAGTAGGCACTCTGTCAATGTTCTTCTTTCTCTGTTATTCTATTATTCCTTCGAGCACTCTGCCTTATCTAGCATGTTTCTGAAAAACTCAGTTGGGTAGAAGATGGGGTGGAGGAAGTGGTGTCTTCGTGGCAGATTCGATGGGCTCTTTGGGAAGCAGAAACATCAGATTCAACTTTGTGCCCTTCTGATCCCCACCCGCAATGACCAGGCCAGCTTGATGGAGGGGGTGAGTCACGGCTGACGAGCTCTGCGGGGCTCCACAGCTGGACGGCTCCCATCTGCACATCACCCAGCTCTGCAGGGGAACTATTCCTGCATTTGCACATTTTCCAACTGTTTGTCCAGGAATGTCTGCCCAGTTAGCCTCAGCACACACTGCCTGGCAGGGCACAGTCTGTTTGATGAAAGGAGAGTTTCTTTCTCTGTATTCAACTTCAAGAATATATCCTTGGGCACTCAGAAATGAAGACGGGGTAGAGAGACCCTCCCTCTGTCTCTGGGTCACCTCCTAAGATCTCCTCTGATCTCACAGAGCTGACGATGTCATTTGAAAGCAGATTCTGTCATTTAGGGGCTGTGTGATCTCAGGAAAGACACCTCCCCCCTCTGAGCCTTAATTTGCTCATCTATAAAGTGTGTGGAAGTCTTTAGGTATAAAGCATAGAGCTTATGGATGTGGAGTCTGGGTTTTGTCTTCAATTCAACCCCAACTCCATCACTTCCTCGCCAGGTGAATTAGCTCTCTGAACCTCAGCCTTTACATGTAAATGGGCTTAACAGTAGTGCCTGTTTCACAGACAGGTTTTGAGGATCCAGCAAGATAATTTGCATTGTCCTTAGCTCAGTGCTGACACAAGGAAAAGGCATAGTGAATGCAGTTATTTTTTTGCAAAAGTAAAGAAAATTCATCACTTCAACAGGTGTATTATTAGACTTCGATCATGATCAAAATCTATCCCAAATTCTTCTTTCAATGCAAAGTATCACTTTTTAAAAGATTTTATTTATTTATTTGACAGAGAGAGAGAGAGAGTACACAAACAGGGGGAGCAGCAGGCAGAGGGAGAAACAGGCTCCCCCCTGAGCAAGGATCCCGATGTGGAACTCGATCCTAGGACCCTAGGATCATGACCTGAGCTAAAAGCAGATGCTTAATTGACTGAGCGACCCAGGTGTCCCTAAAGTATCAATTTTTATGACATCACACAGAATGATGATGATGAGGAGGAGGAGGAGGAGGAGGAGGAGGAGGATGGGGATGGTGATATCAATTTTCCCAAAGTTGTTGGACACTTGTTACAAGCTAGGCACAGCTCTAAATTCTTTACTCGTGTTACTACATACAATTTTCAAAAGAACTCTGGAAGATTGATTATAGGATATAATATATTATTCCCTATTTTACTAATGAGGAAACTGTGGTATAACAAGCTTAAATAAGTTGCCAAAGATCACACACAGTTAGTGTATCAGCCAGCTATGGCCACAGTAATATTATGTAACAAACAACCACAGAGATCTCAGTGGCAAAAAAGTATTGGTTACTCACTTGGGCATCTGTGTGTTGCCTGGGACAATCTCGGTTGGACTTGATGGGGCTCAGCTCCAGGTCTGCTCCGTATGTCTCCCATTCTCCTTGGACCAGCAACTTCTTATGGCAAAAGGCCAATGTCACGTATGCTTGTATACTAACATCCCACGAGCCAAAGCCAATCATATGGTCAAGTCCAGACTAAGGGTTGGAAGAGTAACCTCTCTATGAAGGCCTGGCAAAGCTGTGAACATATTACACTACTACAGAAGAGTCAAGATCTGAAAGAAATAAGTCAATGTTCTACAACAGATGAAGAGACAGTGAGGTGATGAGCTCAGTGAGACTAGTGGAAGAACTTGCCATCTAAAGTGCTACACCAGATGTCTACCTAATTTATCCGAGTGTTAGGTACATAAGTATAAAATGCTGGACTTTGTAAAGAGCTCTAGTTGGGCCAGTGTAAAATCCATATTTTACATGTAAGGCCATTTGAAAAAATTTTAAAAAGAGGATAAAACATCAGAATAATATCCAAAATGCTTCCCTTTGAAGAATTCCAAGGAGGAAGCATCATTTACCTACCCATCCAGCCACGAATTCATTCGACTACCTAACCTACCATCCACCCATCCATCCACTCATCCAACCATTCATCCATCCATCCATCCATCCATCCATCCATCCATTCATCCATCCATCCAACCATCCATCCATCCATCCACTCATCCATCCATCCATCCATCCATCCATCCATCCATCCAACCATCCATCCATCCTCCTACCCAGATATCCAACAAATGTTTATTGAGTTCCTGTTGCAAATACAGATCTGATCTCTATCCTTTAAGTTTTTATAGTATAGTGGAGGAGACAGGCCTATCAGACAATTATACAAGTAAGTATGATGCTGAGGAGAGGAATGTGATATAGTGAGAGGGCAGAAAAGGAGATATGACTTATGGAGAGTCAGAAAAATGGTATTTGAAGAAAGATTAGGGGGGTGTATGGGAGCCAAGTAGATGGAAAAAGAAGGGAAGAACTTTCCAAGTGGGGAACACCTTAGGCCAAGGACAAGTGGGGAGAGGAAATACAATTTTCTCCTAGAACTCCTAAGAGGCTGTGACTGGCCCACAGTGCACAGGAAGGTTATGGTGCAAGGCAGTACTGAGGAGGGCCTTAGGACAAGGACTTGTAGGACCTTGTAGGCTGGGGGAGGGTATGAGTCTACACTATGGGGAGAGAAGTTCCTGGAGATGAGAAGGATTCCAGAGGCCAGGGTGTTGGAAGTATCTAGGAGGTCATGCAACTTTGAAAACACTGCTGAGGTGATTTGAAGCCTGCAGTGGGAAGAGCAGCTGAAAGGGTTCCATGTCCTCCTCCATAGTGCCTAGTACCATCAGCCCACCTAATCCCACAGCTTAGCTTTGCCAACAGAATTCAGGTCTGGAATCAGACAGATATGGGGTTGACTCCTGGTTCCATCACTCCCTCAGTATGTGACCCTGGGCAAGTTATGTAACCACTCTGACCTCAGTTTCCCCATCTGCAAAATGGCAGTCATCTTTGGAGGGAAGGAGCCTACCCCTTTCTGCCTGTGCCAAAGCCACCCCCCCCCAGAAAGGAATAAGGAGGCTCTGGTATCTCAAGCTAAGTCTGCATTGTTCCCCAAGCCACATTTCACGGGTTACATTTTGGTAGAGGCTGGGATATAGCATTAGAAGATGCTGGGCAACAGTGAGAGCTCCATGGTTCTCTGTTCCATCACCTGAGCCCTTGCTGTGGACGATTCATCAGGATGGAGGCCAGCACTGCTCACATGACAGTGCAAGGAAGCTTTTGGAGCACCTCCTGAGGTCTGCAGGTAGTCTGTAATCAAATTTATTACAAGTGACCTTCTGCATGCTGTTTACACCATAAAGTTTCATCAAGCACCTGCCATGAGCCAAACACTGTGTGCAGTTGGAAACAATTGGCCCAATGGAATTCCAGCCCCCATGATGCCCACAGATTGGAGATGGGACAGACTCCACATAGAAGGAGGGTCTCTGGAAGGATCAGAAAGAAGATGACTATCCTCCAGGGAAGAGAGTGGGAGAGGTCAAGCCTCAAGAGCAGGACTCAGCTTGGTCTTTTCCATCGCTGTGGCTCCCCATGGCCTGAGCACCTAGCAGCACCTGCTAGCGACATGTGGCCACTTAGAGCCATCATAGTAATTGCACAGCACCTCACTGTATATTTTGAGGTGCCAACAAACAAACATAAGATAAATCTGTATGTTGTCCTACTTGAGACCCAAAACCAGCTCAAGTAGCTATGTCTCCTATTGGTTTTCTATTGTCCCCAGGTGATCCCAGGCACTTGATCTGATCATGTCGCTACTTTGGACCTTTACAGCATGAAGCAGAAGGAATACTAGAATCAGCATTTGGAGACCTGGTTTCTAGCCCTGGTCTGGCGGCTAGGACAGTATGATCTCCAGTGAGAGTTTCTCCTCTCCAGATCTTTCTTCATGGATGCCCTCCAAAGGCCCTTTCTGTTCTGCCAAAGAGAATTCTCTTGTTTGACTCTGTTTTCTTATTTGATATCACGTCTCTGTTTCCCAATAGCAAACAGCTGCTCAGGGGTGTACCACAGGCTGCCCAAACTTGCAATTCATCCTAACAATGAGGAACACCCCACTCCTAAAACCAGCACTAGGAACGGGAAAGAGAGTCCTTTCCAAACTCCTGTTCTAGGCACAGATGCCTCCAGATTGTCCTTGAAAAATGCGACCCATCATTCCTTCTTCCTTCACTGATCATTCACAGAACACTCAGAGCGTGGTACCAGGCACTCACAAAATGCGACACATCACTTTCCTTTCTCTTCAATTTGTCTTCCGACTCAAAGTGTGGTTTTCGCCCCGCTCTTCATTTTATTACGTATTCATTTATTTATTATTTGTTTATTTTCAAACCCCAAAGACTTTCAATTGAGCCGATGTGCCTGAGAACTTCCCCAAACACGGTTGTGTGTGACATTGACAGAAATAGTTCGTGATCAATTCCAAGGGCCCCACTGATCTTTTTTTAATAAGGTACTGCTGTGGTTCCACAGCAAAGTATGCCGTTGTGATTTCACAGAGTACTTGCTGTGAAATCTAGAGCTCCCCTCCTCCTTCTTCCTCACTTGAAACGCCTGTGCCTCCTTTGGGAAATGTCTAGGAGTGGCTTCAAATCCCTGGTGTGGCTGCTGAGGCATAAAGAATTCTGTCTCTTTTGGGTCCTTGCCTTGTCTGCAAGGAGCAGTGTTTCTCCGGGTGTGGTCTGGAGAACCACCAGGACCAGGATCTCTGGGGGTGAGACCCAGAAATCTGCATATCCACAAGGGCCCCAGGTGATTTTGATGTTCGTTGAGGCATAGAGAGCCTCTCCTATCATCTGAAGGGAAGAAGGTTTCCAAACGGAGGAAAATAATTACAGAAGTTCTACGTGGTTATGCATCTCAGCTGATTAGCTTCAGGTTAGGAAAATAGAAAGTTTTGGTCACATGGCATCTGGACTCTGTCTTTTATGCCACCGGCAGGTAGAATGGCATGGTACCTAACTGAACAGGGTTTTATAATATATCCGTCAACCCAATTCCACTTCCACTTGACAAACCAGGGAGACCCCCTCCCTAAATTATTCCTCAAACATGCCATTTCTTCCTGTTTTTCTGCCCATTAGCAACTTTTCCTGGAATGTCTTTATCTCTAGTAGGAATGCCTGCCACCAGACTCCTGTACATGCCTCAAAACCCAACTTGAACCTCATTGCTTCCTCCTAGCTCAGTGAGTACTCCGTCCTTCTTTGTGCTTCTGTGGTTGAACATTCCACAGAGAATCAACAGTCTGAGCTCCCATTTATTTTACCCTACAGAGTCTGGTACTTAGCACTTGAGATATTAGAGTGTGTTTACAAATAATTGAAAGCATATTACACCTATCCCTTTACATGCATTCTCCCCGGCCCCTTCCTGTGCAAGGACTGAGCCTAGTTCCTTCAGGTAGAGTAGGTATTCCAGTCACATTGGAGAAACTGACATTCACATGCCCATCTCACCAGCTTGGCCCAGCCAGGAAAAATAAAGCCACGGGTCTCTGAGAATGATAAAGGATCTGGACAAGCCAGAGAGTGGCCCTCTGGTTGTCAGCTGCCTTCAACCACCTGCAAGTTCCAGCCTAAGGAGAGTTGAGGTCCCAGTGGGGCTGTAAGTGTGAGAGCATCTTGCTAACCTTGAACCCTGCCCTTGGTACAAAATCAAACTCCTACTTAGCACTCACAGATAAACCAGCCGCAGGCAGACCTCATTCTTCCCAGAATGAGGGCAGTCGCCTTCCCTTGAACCAACACAGCCTAGGTGCCACTTATTTATAGACCCAGAGGATCATGGGGCTGGAAGGCTACCCAGATCAGCCACCCCTCCTTGGTGAGAATGCATCTGTGTAGGCTGATGCTTCAGGGAAGCTTCCAAGCCTTTCAGAAAATCAAGTGCATCGTGTGTATCTAACTAGGAAACTGGCTTCAGTTAATCCATGTATGTTGGGTGTTCCTTCTGCACCAGCAGATCAAAGTTTGAATCCTGGCTGTGCTGCTTAATGGCTGTGCAACTTCAGGGAACTCATTTAACCTCTCTGGGCCTCAGTTTCCTTGTCATAAAATAGGAATAATAAAATGTGTCCTGTGAGGTTGTTGTGTGTCTCCGTGGAGGGAACACTTCTGACAATTTTGTCCTCCCTATTCTAATTATTAATGTATTTCTTTGTTTTTATGATTGTATCTTGCCAGTGCTGTGATTTTTTTTTTTCTTTCCTGGTTTGGGGATTCCTGCACTATTGAGCTTTCTAAATCCCATCTCTGCTTATGAAAACTCCCTCTAAGCTTTTCCTCTTTCTTGGCTTTATATATTTTCTCAAGTGAGATCTCTCCGCTGAAATTCATTTCCCTGCCAATCTCCAATTTGATGTATCATCCCGATCATGCTATATTATGTTTGGCAACATAATGTGATGTGACTCTGGCTGCCGATGACGGATGGGGTACCCGTCAGCAAATGGAACAGCACCCAATTTTCTAAAGAGCATTGTTACAGAAACAAACAGGATGGCCTTTTAACTTGTATTGATTTATTTCTGAAGAATGAGCCCCTCTCTTACTTTTACAAGAGCTGTAATTAGAGGGTAGAATTACCTTTCTGGGGTGAGGGCTCAGGGAGCTGAATGGCCATGGGGTGGTAGGGGAGAGCACCGAGCGTGTGAGGGGGGTGTAGGCAACAGCCCCTGACACATGGTGGGCCAGATTGAGCACAGGAAGCATGGGGGTTAAACACATAAAAAACCCTTCTCCACTCCCTCCCTTCCTCTGTCCCTCCATTCCTTCCTTCTTCTCTCCTTCCTAATATCCATCCATCCACTCATCCATCCACCCATGGATTCATCATTCATCCATCCACATATTCTCTCTCTCTCTCTTTCTTTCTTCCCTTCTTTCTCTTTCTTTTCTTCCTGCCATCCGCCCATTTATCCGTCCATCCACTCATCTATTCATCCATTTATCCATCTGCTCATCTATCCGTCCATTTTGCCTTCCTTCCTACCATTCAACACCATCTTTCTTTTCCCTTCCTTATCTCTTTCCATCTTTCCCTCTATCTATCCACCCATTCATGCATCTTGCCTCCCTGCCTCCCCTCCCTCCTTCCTACCCTTTTCTATTCAATATTTTTGAGGACCATGCTTGTTATAATGTAGAAGAGGGACTCAGAAAAATCAGGCTCCAAAACTAATCCTGCCGTGTGCCCTTGGAGAAGTCAGCTCCCCTCTCTAAATTTCCTTGGGCTCCCCCTCATCTCTCCTGTGCTCATTTCCCTCCAGCTACTCCAGCCATGGTGCTCTTTTCCAGACACCTGCATTCATTTCCCCTCAGCTTCCTAGAGACAGCTCCGGCGCTCCCTCCCTCCCTTTTCTCAGGTCTCTGTTCCATGGCACCCTCTCCTGTCACTGTCCACCCCCCAAACTCTGCTTCACTTTACCCTTTGCTGGTAGCACCACCTGGCATACTACATGCACGGCTTATTTAAGAACATCTACTTATTTAATGTCTGTTCAGCAAGATGGCGATGAGGGAGGGCCCGTTGAAGGGTGGTTGTCATGGTCACTGCTGTGAACAGGGGCTTAATTGCCCCAGGGACCTCAGGATCTCAGAGTCCTGCACTGTACTCCTGAGGGTTGACCTTGGGGTAATGGCTGCCTCATGGGCCAGGACTCCTGTCCCAGCAGAAAGCAAAAGGCCTCACCACTGTGCTTCACGTGGATGTTGTGGCCTGAGACTAAGCTGCCTGGAACTGCCCACCACAGTCGCGCTGCCATTGGAGGTGAGTTAAGGGCTATGACACAGCCTGCTAGGACCACTGCTCAGGCACTGCACAGCCCCATGTATCAATGGGTGGTTCCGCCCCAAGGATCTGTTTGTGGAAAAAAGGGCTGCCCAGAATTCCAGTCTCAGTCTGTCCTTCATGCACCATGAACCTTGGGCAAGTCAACCTTCTGGTCTGTGCCTCAGTTTCCCCATCAGTAAAATAAACAGGGTGGACCAGACTGACCATGGTCTCCTACCTTTTCAAATCCAAAAAACTCTCATTTAAAAAAAAATCATTAAAAAGTTGTATGGGCTTAGTGGAGAACAGGAGAACAACAAGGCAATGTCATAGAAGAAAGGAATAATCCAACAAAAAGGAAACCTCTATTGATATTTTGGCATGTTGATATTCTAAGACATTCCCATGCATAAATCCTTCTGCTTCTCCTTTTCTCTAGTCTCTTCCTCCTCCCTCCTCCCCTTCCTCCACTCTATGTTCCTATCTCTCCTGCCCCTCCCCTGCCCCCTCCTTTTTCTTTCTTTTCACCATCCTTCTAATAGAATGCCTGGATTTCTCTTTTGGTCCCTGTTAAATCCATAGCATCTAACCCAGTGTCTGGCACATAGCAGGTGCCTAATACACACCCACGGGAGGAAAGCACAGACAATCATCACGCTAGCTTAGTGACTGTTTATTGAACAGGAATATTCAATATTTATTAAGGCAGGGATACCCGGGGATATGCAGGATGGGGCCCCACACCTGAGGGACTCTTGGCATTGCCGGGGCCACTCTGGGATGGCAGAGACTATGGGGGAATCCAGCCAATGAACATTAACATAAAACTACACACAAAACAAAATATGAGGGGACACAAGTTGAAAAAACATGGAACCAACACAGAAGAAAAAACAAGTAGAGAATGCTGCCAGACCCCTGCAGAGGGGGTCTGGAAGGACCCCGGGGTCCAGGGGTATACCATGCACATAATGACCAAGGAGGCAGATGGTAAGGGCAGGAGCCAGAATCTGCCAGGCCATGGCCATGAGGAGAGGGCATAGACACTTGGGAAATGACCTTGAAATCAATGGGAAGCTGGCACACGAGTCAGGACCAAAAACAACAACAACCCAGAAGGCTGGGTTTGCATGGGGGTCCTGAGCAGAGCCGCAGCAGCAGGCAGTATCAGAGGTCTGGAACGCGGACTCTGGAGTCAGAGGGCCCTGTGTTCAGATCCTGACCAGGCTCTCTGAGCTCCCCGTGCAAACCCCCGCACACTGCTGTGCCTCCCTGAGCCTCAGCATCCTCCTCTGAAGAACAGGGGTCCTCACCTCTCTATGCTGGCTAGCAGGGACAATGACACGCTCTGCTGAGCCATGGGTCTTAGAGTGGACCTTGCCAACAGTGACAACTAACTGTTCTTGTTCCTTCACGTTGGTAACCACAGGCTAAGGGCTCACAGGAGACATGCTGGAAGGCTGAGAATAAATTCTCACGCCGGTGCTCAGCTGAGCTGGGACTGCTTCTGACAGCCTGCAGGCCACCTTTGGGGGTGTCTCTTCCTTTACTTCAAAGCACAGCACTCTGGGCGGGGGGGACAGTACCCTCTTACCATAAACACTCAGATAGCCGTCGTCACAGCAGGGCCGGCCGATCCCAGGGAGCAAATCTGTCCTATATAGTGACAGGGCCTAAGGCTGTCCTATGAAATGATGGAATTACAAAATGCAGTGTTAGGGGCCCCCAAGGAGCACACAAGCACACTGTGGAACTGGGCTGTGTAGCCAGGCCACGCAAAAGAAAAACCCTCAGGAGTATGGCAAAGCAGAAATTAATCTTTGTTCAGAGCCTGAAACCCAACCTCCAGCCTGGGCAAAAACGTTTGATCCTCATTGTGATGACCAGGAAGGGAAGACATCCAAAGCCCCGGAGATGGAAGGTGGGCTGCGGGAGGGGGGAAGTGTGTCTAGAGGAGGCGTTCCTTGGCATTTTCCCAGACAATGGGTCTGAATGGTTGTCCCCCCACCCTGCAAGACCAGGAGATACAAAGGCACAAGGAGACAGTAAACATTGAAATGGGTTCAAATCCAGATTGGCCACATACGATTTTCCATCTTGGGTAGGGACAAGAGCTGTCCAGTTCACAGAGCTGGTGGAGAGATGAAATCAGGACATCCTTTTAGAGCACTGGCAAAAGACCCAGGGAACGTTGCTTTCTACCATTACATCCTGGAGGAAGTCTCTATACTGTGACGTTAATTCTACCTTTTTTAACTAGAAATTGCCACACTTGAGCTCAGTGAGACACTGTGCCCACATCCATCATGACTCTGCAGCCCCAGAATGTATTCTCTCATGGTTCTAGAAGCTGAAGTCCAACATCAAGGTGGCACGGGGTTGGTTTCTCCTTGACTGTGTCCTCACATGACCTTTCTTCGGTGCGCATGTGTGCCGGTGTCTCTCTGTGCGTCCAAATTTTCTCTTCTTGTAAGGACACCAAGCAGATTGGATTAGGGCTTCATTTCAACTTAATCACTACCTCCCAATACAGTCACATTCTGAGGCTATGGGGCAGGGTGGAGGGGGTTAGTGGCTAAGGCTTCTAGTTAGTGGTCAGGGGGTTAGTGGCTAGGGCTTCAAGATACAAATTTCAAGAAGGGGGGACACAATTCAGCACATATAACAGGGCGGCATCTTCTGTCCCCCATGTCTTCATCTTTTAAGTGGTGATGTGGAGGAAGGGGCACCCTAGACCCTACCCTTTGCCTCCACCCCAAGCCCTTTGCCAGTCCTGCTCCAAAGCATTCACTCCTTGGCTCTCCCAGAACTTCAAGGTTTGCTGTCCAGAGCCGATGACCTTCTGCAGCTTTCAAGCTCCGGGGTTACATTCAAATAACCTGCTTCAGCCTCTGTGTGGACACCCAGGAGGGGTTTGCACTCCAGAAAAGTCTTCAGAGGATGTGAGGTCCTCTCACAGCCGCTTTGAAGCTGTTGTTCTGTGTATTTATTATTTGGTTCCAAGTCATCGCTCTGCAGACCAGAAGGGTGAGCATTCTGTTTGCCACCGGGTCACAGGGATTTTGCAAGCTTAGGAGACAATTGTCACTAGGCACCCCCCTTCCACCTCCCAAATACCCCTCTTCTCCTTTCTCTCTCTCTCTTTCTCTCTCTGTCCCCCCCCCCCACAAGGAGCCCATAATCACAAATATGCAGGAGGTAGGACAATGTCTTCCGCTAAGGGGGGAGTATTGGGGTCATCTTTTATTAAGAAGAAAGCTATTGAAGTGACGCTCTGAACATATTGCGATTAAAGCCTTGAAAGGTATTTCTCTCGTTAGTGTAAAAGGGAAGAGGGGAGCTGGCAATCTTGTTGATCAGCGGTGGCAATTTATTTTAAACTGTCCATTTTCTGGATGTCAGAGGACGACTTTTATGTATAATCTTATTTCCAATTTCAACAAAGAACACTTCACTCACGATCTGTGCGGAGATTTTTTTTTTCATAGACAATAACCGATTATAAAAGCGGTTCTCCACCACCCCCCCCCATCTCGTAGTGGTGTTGACATATGGAAATGAATCAAAATGTAATACGCATAATTACAAGCATTGTAAGCAGGGTACAATTAGTGTCTCTTCAAACCAATGTTGTAATCAAAAGACACCACTAAAACACTCCAAAAAGTGAGGAGACTATCCGTGGGATTAGACACGGATTGGAAGGAATTTATTTTTCTTTTTTTCTTCTCATCTCCTATGTAGAGAGACGAAAGTCACCTCCTATTCTATTCCTGAGTGGGTGCAGAGAAATCAATTCTAATTATTTTCTCCACCCATCCAGTTGAACACAGACAAGGAAACCTTGCTTTCAAAATAAATCCAGCCACACAGCAGGGGGTTATATTTTCTGAAGCATGCAAATTGGGGGGGTGGCGTGTCTTTTAAGGTCACGTCTTCCTGGAGAGGTGTCCTGTATGGCAAGCTGGCCAACGGGGGCCCTTTGGGCAGGATTTTGTCAGCTGGATGCATTTCTGTTTAGCCTGCAGTGCATTTTGGTGTGGGTGGTTGCTTTTTTATTTGTTTTATTGGTTGTTGATTTTCATTTGGTTTTTATGGTGACTCTCTTGGCAACATTTAAAGATTAGGAGGGGTTCATGTGAAAAATAGGACTTTTACCTCCTCTTGAAAAATGTTCCGAGCTGTCCATATATGACATACACTCTTACAGGACAGCATCCTCCCCTGGGGCCTGGTACCTAGAGACAGGGCCTAGAGACCGGACGGCATCTCCTGTTCTGCACGCCTTCACCTGTGTTCCTGTCTATTCCCTAGAGGCACCTTACCTCTACCCCACCCCTGTTACTGAATGTAAGGAGTCAAAAGGGTTCCATTCGTCCGCCATTTACAAGGAAACCACTCCCCGCCAACCACTCCCGCTTTGACTCCATGCACTGCCTTTCTGTCTTCTTCTTTCTCTCAGAAGTGCACATCCCACCTGAAAATCTTCATCACCTTCCCCCCCAAGCTCAGCTTGGGTGTCTCGTCTGCCAGAAAGCATTCCCTGACTATGCTCACCCATCTCCCCCAGAGCTTCCCCAGGACAGCACGGATCCCTCTTGACCATGCTCATGCCTCTGCGGATACCCTTCCCACCATGCTGTTCATCCAGGCGCTGCTCCCTCGCCTGGATCTCCCAGAAAGTGAGGTCCCTGCCTTTTCCATGGCGGCATCCCAAATGCCTAGCATAGAATCTGGCACATGGGAGGTGTGAAGTCCTTGTTTGGATTTCTGAATGAATTATTCAGTGAATGCTGCCTCTTTGTTGTCTCCTAAGCAAGGCTGGAGTTAAGAGAGAAGGGGAAAGTGATTGACCGAGAACTTGCTAGGTGTCTGCCGCTTGGTGTGTGTGGCCTCCCGGGAAAAAGAGAGATCCCTGGGCTCTACCTTCCACTCCAAATTCATCACCTATCAAGATATTCACCCCCCACTCAAAAGAGGCAAGTTTTCATCGTCAGATAGATGCCGATACCGCAAGTACCTGGGTCTGTGCCTTTCCCCGTATCTATATCTACAGTCCTATCTATACGTGTGTATGTGTCTACATCTGCAATATTTTTCATGTGGGTCTCATTTCAGCTTTAGGTTGCCCCTAATAACAAATATTTGGAAACTACTTAAGGATCCATCATCAGGGCCCCAGTTCCACGCACTGCTGTGTAGTCAAGTACTAGAATAGTCTGAAACCATGAACATAAATGTAGTCATTCAATGACATGGGGAAGGGATCCAGCTTTCTGGGGACAGGAGCGGGAGACCAGTGTGCAAACCTTGATGCTTCATCTAGAAATGCACGCATGCAGAGAGGTGTTTAGAAAAATTTCGGCCAAATATGAAGAGCGGTCTTCCTAGGCAGTAGACTTTTCTGCTGCTTTTGCTCAGAAATATCCATTCTCCTTAGCATTTTTAATATTAACTGTGATTTTCCCCTGAAGCAATGGAGTGACTGTAAATGCATTGGCCTGGCAGCCACCTTGCCCCCTGTCTCCTGTCCCATTGCCCGCAATCCCCTGCCACACCTCCCGCGCACGTGATGGACTGGGTCTAGGCCATGCTCTCCCAGTTTGGCAAATTCATACTTGGCTCTGTTCGTGTGTTCAGTCCCCGGAGTCAGGACCCCTTGTTGAGCCAGATTTAGGAAATATTTGCTCCTTAAACAGGGCCATACAAAGTTCGAAGGCAAAATTGCCACAGAGAGGATCTAGATGAAGGCCCATTCTGTGCAGATGGGGAAACTGAGGCCCAGGGGGACACGGGAAATAGCAGGAGTCAGAGGCAGACATGCCGAGTCAGAACCCTGGCTCTGTCCCTTGCTGGCTGTGTGACTCTGAGACAAGGCTCACTTCTCTGTGCCCACCTGTCCTTTCTCCTCTGTAAAACTGGTGTAATAATGGCAAAAGGTCGTTTTTGAGGATTGAACATGACAGTAGCCGGTCTTTTGTCCATGGAAAAACACTAGCAAGGTTAGAATTGTCACCGTAAACTTGAACATGTTTCCCAAACTATAGGAAAAAAAAAAAAAAATATATATATATATATATATACACACACACATATACACACACACACATATATGTGTATATATATATATACATATATCATAAAAATGGTAGTCCTCAGAACACCAGGCTCTGGAGCAACAGATGCTGTTTATTGTCACATGGTCCCAGATGTGAAGTCCCTCCTGCCTGGCCCAAAAGGACAGGGGCACAGTCTCCTTTCCCCTGGAGCCTGCTGTCCCCCTGCCCAGGGCCTTCTGCGGACATCTGGGCAGAGTCTCCCAGGCTAGACTGGGCTGTCTCTCTGGGGCTAGCACATCAGGAGGGCCATTTCTAGTCAGCCCAGAGCCTCCTGTATGCCAGGAAAGGTGAGAAAGAAGCCTGCCGAAGAGATGCAAAAATCGACTCCGGGTCAGCAGGGCGGCTGGCCCGGGGCCCAGTCGGGGGGAACCTTTCTGGAAAAGGCTCCCACCCAGCCGGCTCTCCCACAATGCACCAGGTGCCTTCTGCTGATAAGACCGGGCTGTGGAGCCTTGAGGCGCGTGACAGGAATAGGCGAGAGATGTGTCTATTCTTGAGGGCCATGAGAGCAAACTCCAGCTCGATGACGAGCAGGCCGATAAGAAGACAGAAGCAGTCAAGGCCTAGGGCATATTTTCCCCTCCAATTTTTAAATTTTTTTGTTTTGTCTTCTGTTCCCTTCTTATTAAGGGAACGAGAAGAGGTGGCATCCGCCAGCCAGGGACGGATGAAATGTGTGCACATTTATGGAAGATCCTCAGAGCCAGTCCTGTGTCTCTAATATAGAAATCCCAAGGGTAGATTTCTTGCCTGCATGATGTTGTGAGAAATTTTTGTCTCTTCTTTGCCTTTTGATGAATTTTCCAAATATTTCTTGCCATGACCAGGCATTGTGTTGATCATCCAAAAAAAAAAAAAAGAAAGAAAGAAAGAAAAAGAAAAAGAAAAGAGGTTGCTTTTGAATGTAAGTTTGGGGTCTCCCTTCATGTTGGCTCCTAAGCAGGCTCACAGGAGTTAGAGAGTGCAACCATCCCCTAATGGGGTGCTGCTCGTCAGAAGTGCATGAGAAGGTCATGTGCCCCTTCACCCCAGTCCTCTGTGGGGAAATGTCCTAGAAAACAGCTGGACACTTTTCTTAGAAACTTGACATGTACCATATGATCTAGTAATCTTAAATAAATCCTGGGTATTTATTATAGAAAAATGAAAACTTATCGTTTTTAAAGATTTTATTTATTTATTTGACAGAGAGAGACACAGCGAGAAGAGGAACACAAACAGGGGGAGCGGCAGAGAGAGAAGCAGACTCCCCGCCAAGCAGGGAGCCTGATCCAGGATCCCGGGATCATGACCTGAGCTGAAGACAGACGCTTAACGACTGAGCCACCCAGGTGCTCCTGAAAACTTATCTTTACATAAACACCCATACATGGATATTCATAGCAGCTTTATTTGTAATAGCCTCCAACAGGAAATGACTTGGCCTTCCGTGGGTGAGTGGTTCAGCAAACAACAGTGCGTCCATACAAAGGAATATTACTCAGCTACAAAAAGGAGCAGACTGCAGACACATGCATCACCTTGGACAGACCTCAGGGGCATTGCTCAAAGTAGGAAAAAAGAAAGCCAGTCTTGAAGGTTCATGTGCTATATGACAGGACTATTCAAAACTAAAGAAGAGAATGTTCTATATGAAAATTCTCAAAGTGACACAGGTAGAACTAGATGGGACGGATTGGTGGCTGTCAGGCACTAGGATGGCAGTAGGCAGTGACTATCTAGGGTGAAGGAGGGAGTTTCTTTGGTGATGAAGCAGCCTGTATCTTGTGCATGGTGACGGTTCCTCAAATCTACACATGTGACAGAATTTCACAGAACCATACACCAAAAGAAAAACAAGTTCACATTAAACCTGTAAAATCCACATTAGGTCATGTTCAAGTTAATAGTGTTGCACTAATGTCAATTGTCTGGCCTTGCCCGTTTTATTACGGTTACGTAAGATCTCGTCACCGGGGGACGCTGGGTGAAAGGTACATAGGAATCGTCATCACTAGTTCCACAACTCCTCATGAATCATTAACTATTTTACAATAAAACAGCATTGAGAACAAAATTTTTAAAATTTTTTTTTTTAAAAAACGATGTCTAGAGGGCCCTAGAGGGGGTGGAGAGGAAGATGAGGATTATTTAGATGAACCATAAAATGTGATTCATCATTCCACTGGACTGTCAACAAAGCTACAATTAGTGATCATCGGCTCAAGTGCCAGAGGGTCCTAGAAGTGTCACCAACAATCATTGGTCATGTTTTCCCGGTTGACCAATCGTTACCCGACCCTAAGTCTTTAAAGAAAAAAAAAAAAAATCAACATACCTTTCAGGCTAATGTCAATAGCAGAATTGCCCAGAGCTTGAGATTATGGCATCAGGATCCAGGAAAATCTGAGTTGATGTTGCCTATTCTACCAAACTGTTGCATGGCCTTAGGCAAGTTTATGGTCTTAGCTTCTCTGAAGGATTTTTTCTTAATATAAAAGTGGGGTAAGGGGTGCCTGGGTGGCACAGTCGGTTAAGCCTCTGACTCTTGGTTGTGGCTCAGGTAGTAATCTCAGGGTCATGAGATCGAGCCCTGCATTGGGCTCTGTGCTCAGCTCAGAGTCTGCCTCAGACTCTCTCTCCCTCTGTCCTTCCCCACCACTCTTTCTCTCTCTCTCAAATAAATCAGTCTGTTGGTTAAGCAGCTGCCTTCGGCTCAGGTCATGATCCCAGTGTCCTGGGATCAAGTCCCACATCGGGCTCCTTGCTCGGCGGGGAGCCTGCTTCTCCCTCTGCCTCTGCCTGCCTCTCTGTCTGCCTGTGCTCGCTCGCTCTCCCTCTCTCTCTGACAAATAAATAAAGAAAATCTTTAAAAAAAAAATCTGTTTAAAAAATGAAATGAATCAGGATCTTTTCAGATTCAAGTGACGGAAGCCCAGCTCAAATACCTTGAGAGACAGAAACTGTAAAGTTTAAGGAGCCTAACTTCAGGCATGGCTGGATCTAGGTGGTCAAAGGGTGCTCTCAGGACTCTTCTGTTATCTCTATTCCAATTTCTTTGTGTTTGTTTGATTCTTAGGCAGGACCTCACTTCACAGGAACAAAAAGAGTGCCAATAGCTCCAAGCCTATCTCCTCCTAGTTTAACAATTGTCATTGAAAGAACATCCCTTTCTTAATAGTTACAGCTAAAGTCCTACAATTCAGCCTTATCTCTGGCTTCTATCAAATCCCCATCCCCATCAATCACCGACACCAGGAGAAGAGAAAATGCTGATTGGTCAGACCCAAGTCAGAGCAGGACCCCTGCCTGCTCTTTAGCAAGCAGAGAACACGGGGATTGCAGAACATGTCAGAAGCACATGGGGACTTTTTCTTCTGGAAGAAAATCAATGTATCTTTAGCAGGAAGAAGGAGGAATGGAAGCCAGGCTGGTAAAACCAACAGATGTCCAGCAGAGAGGGAAAGAGCATCATTATAAGGATAAAACATTACATGAGACAGCTCATGCAAAGAACATACAAGGTGGCAGGTGCTTATAAGGAGATTAACGAAGAGGTTTTCTTCATGGTAAGTGGTCAGCGTTGCTGATGAGAGGAATCAGGTAGGTTCAGATGCCAGAAGGATTTGCTGTTTGTACCGGCTACAGCTGCATTTTGGACTAGCCCCGCAGCAGGTCCAGGCTGCCTTTCTTACTGAGCATGCCACAATCCTGAGCCTCTTTCCATTTGGTCCCAGTCTGAGACTGTGTCTTCTCTACCAGACTGACTTCCTTCAGAGAGTCTGATTCCTTCCTCGCTCTAAAAATCAGACCCAGTCAGCATTAATGGCGGCGTGCCAGGCACGGTGCTAGACATTCTTCATTGTAATTGTTGCCCCAACCCAGGCCGGATGACAGATGGTGTTGCTCCATTTGGCAGGTAAGCAGACTGAGTTTCAGAGGGGGCCGGCACATGGTTTGGAAGTGACAGAGCTGGATCTCAAAACCCAAAGCTCCAAATGCCTTTTGCTTCAGAAGAAAGCCCCCTCAGAGTGCCCAGGATTTCACCAGTGAAATTCACCTGGCAAAGCTGACCTAAGCACCGAGCTTCCCTCCACCTGCTCCCCGGGATTCCTCATTCTTGTCCTAACAGTGTTCTTATTTCTCTTGTTTTATGATGCTGACCTACTGGAGGCCAGGGCATTAATAATACCATAAACCAAGCTAAGGTAGAGCAATTAGCAACACAGTCACTTCCTCTGCTCCGTTTACACCAAGCCCAGAAACACATCCGATCCTGTATGCCAGGCTAGGGCAGGGGCATCCACTTTCCTGGAGCTAAGGAACCCTTGCTCTTGCCTAAGACATTAAAATTAGGTTTGTGTTTGTTCGGCCCAGCCAGCTGGGTCTTTTTGGTGGCTGGATTAAGCACTGGGGCCAAGGAAGTCCTCCTGTTTCCCAAGCTAGGCACACACATGTTCTCCACTCCGTTTCTCTCCTTTCAGTGCATAAGCACACATGCACACACACACGCATGCACACAAACACACATCTGTATGCTATTTTCCTCCTTTTAATTAAATTGATACAAAAATCTTTTGTTTATTTCCATCTTTTTTCTGGGAAGGTTGGTTACTATTGGCTTATTTTCTGTGTGTGAATGTGGGCTTGAATGCACGTGTGTGTGTGTGCGTGTGTGTGTGTGTGTGTGTGTGTGTATTTCCTGGTCATTATTTTTCCCAACTGCATCTCCACAAAGAGTCGAAATTCAACCACGTTTGGAAAATAAATACTGCCAGCATCACATTTGTTAAAACCGGAGCCTGTTGTCAAGATCAGCCTGACTGCTGGGTACCCTGTATGGGTCTTGAGAAAAACAGAATAATTCACGCAGCTCATGTTCTCTCTAAGCTAAGAGCAGAGTATACATTCCATCATCTCTGCCATGCACAGATTTCCTGGGGGTCTTTGTTTCCTGGTGTGGTTAAAGTTGGTCACCAAGGATGGTAGACATGTTTAGCTCAAACCACCTCGCTTGGCCACTTCTGATCATTTTAAGAAAATCTCAAGAGTCGGGATTTACTGAGGATCTACTATTTACCCACAGCTGTGTGAAAGCTGGGTCCACACCAGATCTGCTTTTCCAGGTATGATTCACCTAGAACTTGATATATTGGCTGTATAAGGAGATTTTGGTAATAATAGCAATAATAATTGCTAACATGTATTTGCATCCTCTATCCTAGGTAAATTGTTACACAGTTAATATTTTGTAGATTAATATCTGATACTTAGTATTAGGTACATTGTCTTAATGAAAAGTACTTCAAACACAGGGACAAGAATCCAGAAAATATAACGGACACACCAGCTTTGAGAAATCTTAACCTAATGCTGTACTTGCTGTGGATCATTTTCTTCCTGAAGGAGACATTACAGATAGAACTGAGTCCCCTGTGCTCCCACCTTGATCCCAGTTTTATCTCCAAGCCTCCTACCAGGAGCCTAAATTTGGAGTTTATGATGCCAATAGATGCTTTTAAATGATGATTACATGATTCTGCATCCTTAAATGTGACATCGTGTTGTGCATACAGATTTTTAAACTCCTCAGGAATAGTGTCTGGGTGAACACATTCTGTATCTTGCTGTTTTCTTCCTGCTGCACACAGATGATCACATTTGATCCTCACAAAGGGCTTTGGTGGCTGGTGCCATTTTTACAGGTGAGGAAGCCCAAGCACAGAGGGGATAAAATGCTTAGAACTTAAACATCCTAAGGTTAAGCATGTGCCTAAACAGTGACTCAGCAGTTCTACTCTTGAGTTCATACCCACAAGCAACGAGCATTTTGGGGGTACAAACGACTTGTGTAAGACTAAGGGTGCCTGGATGATTCAGTCAGTTAAGCATCTGCCTTCAGCTCAAGTCATGATCTCAGGATCCTGGGATCAAGCTCTGCATTGGGCTCCCTGCTCAGCAGGAAGTCTGTTTCTCCCTCACCCTTTGCCCCTCCCCCTCCTTGTACTTTCTCTCTCTAATAAATAAATACAATCTAAAAAAAAATACTTGCATAAGAATGTTCTTAAAGTCTTCATGCATGAGAGCTGAAAATGAGAGACAACCGAAATTCCATCCACAGGAGAATGGACAAGAACACTGGTGAAATCATGTTGTAGAATAGTACACAGCAACGAAAAAGAATGATCATGGAAGCCCCCTCACCCCAACAGCACAGATGCATCTCACAGATATAACCCTGTATGAGAGAAACCCAACAGACAGAGACCCTACTATATGGCCCCATCAGCACAGGAGTTCAAAAGCAGATGACAGTAGGGGTCAGAGCAGTGATGACCTCTGGGACAGATGGATTGTTTGGGAGGGTCATGGGAGCATCCGGGACATCGGAAGTGTTCCACACCCTGATCTTGGTGGTGTTCACATGAAGGTCAGTCTATATAGAAAAAATTTCTGGCTTTGCCTCTAGATGTATGCATCATATTAAGCATGGTCTGTACCTCTGTGATGACGACGAAAAGTCACTACTTGGAGCCATATCATCTGTGGCAAAGTCAGTCTGGACCCATTCTTGAATCTGTGCACTTGACCATTACTCTCAATATTTATGAAGGGAATGCAGAGGAGCAGACAGACACTCTGTGTCTTGGTTTTCTTATCTGCCAAGTGGGCATCACACTCTAGGCCCCAGAAGGTAATTTGGGGTCCTTAAATGAGGAAACGACTGTACAGGGTGTGGCTTCCCTTGCGATTCAGGCTTCCTTGTTCTTTGTTGGAGAACAGGTTGACCTCTGAGCTTTCTTGCCGCTTTAAGACTCTGTGATTTATGGCATTTTATGCAAATGTCAATTAAGCACTCAGCTCTGCACACTGCAGAGAAACAGGAGGGGGGGGATGGGCTGCCGAGGTCCCTAATTCCAAACAGTTGCCAATAATGTTGGCAAGGAGGTGACCAGTGGCAGGTCAGCTGTCCCTTGCCTTTTCTGAAACATCCTGGGGCCACAGTTTGCTCCCACACCCACTAGTTCAGAATTTGGAAGGAATGGCGCAACTTGAAATGAGAGGGCCTTGCCCAGGGGACCTAGGCATTGGCGAGTCATGCTCCGGAAACAGCCACTCTCCTAGGGCTGGCCTTTATTGAACGTCCTACTCCGTCTTGGCCAATAAAACCAAGAGAAGCAACAAAGCCTCCACCTCACAAAGCTACTTTAAAATAACCTTAAAATGGGCATCCATAAAAATGGGGCTGGTAGTTATTCGGATCTAGTTAACCACACAACAAAATGGAATAAACGCAGCTCCATTAACCTTATTTTAAAAGCACTCTTTGGTGATTCATGTTTATGACCCTGTTCACATTTCAAAGAGTGGATGCCCACCATCGTTCCTGCCTTGGACCCTGGTACAGAAGAAAACACATGCTTGTAAGCAAGAGGAGGAGATCTAGTAAAGCTCCTCTTTCATCAGCCCCTGCTCAAAGAGATGTCTCAGCCCCTGCTCAAAGAGATGTCCCCGGTCCTTCATACTTCCATCTACAAGCGTTTGCTGAGCACCTGTTATGTCTCAGGTGTACGGCCAGGTGCTGGGACAATAGCGCTGAACAGAACAGCAACTGGCCCAGGGAGCCCACGGACTGGTGGGGCAAGACCAGAGGAAGCAACCACACCTACTGTGATCTGGATCCCTGACCCAAATCTCCACCAGGGTAACCTCCAATTTATAAAGCCTGATCCTCATCACACTTTTATTTCCCGGCTTTTAGCATTCGTCCACAGTGGCTGCCCGAGTCTGCTAATCCATGATGACTGCAAAATGCTGATTTTCTAAATACATTATTTCTTTGCATATATTAACTGGCTGCCCACTGTAGAAAAGAGCTGTGCCTTCTCTGTGTGTCCATCCGTTGATTATCAGAATGGATTCTTGTTTCGTCTGTGGTCTATAATCCACTACTAAGTTCAGAAAGAAAAAAAAAAAAAAGATGGAGAAACTCTTCAGGATAAAATAATCAGACACCTGGGAGGAACTCAAGAAACGTAACATCTAGAGGCAATGCACAATCTTGAATTGGGTCTAGCCCTGGAAATGTGGATGGGGAAGTAGTTATGAAGGACATTATTGAGGTAACTGGTGGAATTTGAATCGGGACTGTGTGTAATATTACAGCCTGGTGCGTAGTATCAACAGATTTCCTGATTTTGATCATTATACTGTGGTTAGGTATGAGATTGCTCTTGTTCTCTGGATATACTCACTGAACTATTTAATAGCTGGGTGACCAACCATGCCAGTTTGCTCACAACTCTGAGAGGCTTCCCAGGGTATGGGATCACAGTGACAGAACTAGGAAAATCTTAGGCAAACCAGTATAAGTGGTTACTCTGGAGAGGGGCCATCAAGACTGCAACTTACCTCAAATGGTCCGGGGTGGGGCGGAATACACACACACACACACACACACATATATATAAAATGTATATTTAATATATATGATATATACAGTGTACATCTACCTAATCTACCATCTATCTATACAAATACATATATATGAATATAAAAATTTAGGGAGAAATTCAAGAAATATGAGAGAAGTTTTACACTTGGTGAATCTGGTAAAAAATTAACAGAAATTCTTTGTACTTGTATTAGCTTCCTAGGGACTAGGACATAGTAACTATGCTATGACATAGTAACACAAACCAGGCAGCTTGGCACAATAGAAATGTATTATCTCACAGCTCTGGAGGCCAGAAGTCCAAGGTCCAGAAGTCAGCAGCGCCAAGCTCCCTCTGAAATCTGGAGAGGAGGCTCCTTCTTTGCTCCCGGTGTCCCCAGATGTTCACTGGCTGGTGGCGACATCACCCCAGCTTGTACCTGGCCTCTCCTTGTGTCTGCATATCCTTTTTCCTCTGTGGATGCCTGCCCCATGTTCAAATTTCCCTTTTCCATGTGGACACCGGTCATGTTGGATTGGGACCCACCCTAATGACCTCATTTTAATTTGATTACCTCTATAAAGACCTTATTTCCAAATAAGGTTGCATTCTGAGGGACTGGGAGTGGGACTTCAATATCCCTTCTTGGGGAGGGTATATAATTCAACCCATGATTAGTCCTAGTTTAGCAGCTTTTCTCAAAATATGAAATAATATCAACATACAAGCTATAAAACTTATACAGATTAGATGATACTACTTGCCCTCTCTAGATGGTTGGTAGAGTTCTCCTACTCATTGGATAAGTGTCCACAAGCCCTGCATGCTCTTGACCATAGAAGGCAAGGTCCTAGGATTGGTCAGTTCAAGAGACTTCGATAAAGGGACTATCTCCAAGGATGGAGAACCACAAGGTCAAGTCACAGTGAGGAGCTGCCACCCCCAGGGCTGGAAAGGCAGGGGAGGGAGACATTGCCAGGACCTGGAGAGGGTCCCTGACAGATGTTCTGCCAGCAGCTTCCTTATGGTGTCCTTGCAGGGAGGAAGCTGGAGGAATCAATGCCCTTACATTAGACTCCTTACCACCTCCACCTGTCGCTGGCTCTTCACTGGCTGATGAACCTGAGGTAGTGATGCTGTCAAAGACACAGAGTGACCGTCCCAGGGACTAAGCACCATGGGGCAGGGTGGAGGCCATTCAAGGGTCATGGAATGTGCCATGTCCAACCCGTGCCCCTTGACAGCTGCACTTCCTCTCCCACTCATCAAACTCTCCCTCTCCATCAGCATCTCCCACCTTGACCTCCACTCATAGCAACCTACACCACTGTCCCCCAGCCCTTAGCAAATCTATCAACAGCTTGATGCTGTGTGCCCGTCCAGAGCATGACCCCCACCAGGGAGGGGAGTGTGTGTCTGCTTTGTTCCCTACTGTGACCCCCTCAGATAGAGTCCAGCACACAGTAGATGTCCTGTAAGAGCTGTTGAATGACTAACAGAATGGAAGAAGACTGGGAAGTTACCAAAGCAAATGGCAGAATGGGGCCAACACCCAGATTTCTGGATGTTCATGTCAGTGCCTGAAGCCCTCCTACCGTACCGCCTTCATTGTTAGAAGCTTCATTTGGGGTCCCTCCAAAAAGCACTCTCTGCAAACATGCTTACAGAGTGATTCAGACAACAACTGTTCCAAAGAAGTGGATATGCTGTCTTTTTCTTTTATAAAAGGTGAAGTGTTTCCAGGTGTAAACCAGGATCAGTTTGAGCGTCTCCCAGGAGAAGAAATCAGAACTTTCTTGGGAAGGGAAGTGGAGAACACAGGTTGCTGTGTACATGAATCAAGAAATAAATATGAGCGACATGGAGAGAAAGTCTTCAAACAGAAGGATACTTAGAATTTATAACTATGAAGATGATCACATTCTTACTTCTTTCTGTCTATAGAATCAGACATATACATGTCAGTAAAAATGAGCCAATCTGTATGAGATGCATAGTGTAGATTTGGTTGTTAATCCATAATATATCATTTAAAATGTTGATTCTGTGGCTGGAATGGTGGATGGAGCCAGATGGTGTCTCTTGTAAAAACCATGTTCAAAAGACTGAGGCTTGGTTGGAATGTTCTACTCAAAGTGTGGTGTGTGAACCCACAGCGTAAGCATTCTGGGGGGTAGAAATGCAGATCCCAGGACCCCCAGATGATTCATGTGCCTCTCACAGTGGCCAGACATGCCAGACATGCCAGCCCACAGGACAATTTCACATCAGCCAAGGGGGACTTTAAAGACTTTATAGCTTCTGAGATCTCTGATTCTATGCTTCTTCTGTCCCTCCCCATTTTTCTACTCTCTGGAGCCATTGCCCTAAGTATTACCATGATAGGGCGCCTGGGTGGCTCAACTGGTTGAGTGACTGCCTTCGGCTCAGGTCATAATCCCTGAGTCCCGATATCGAGTCCCACATTGGACTCCCAGCTCCATGGGGAGTCTGCTTCTCCCTCTGACCTTCTCCCCTCTCGTGCTCTCTCTCACTCTCTCCCTCAAATAAATAAATAAAATCTGGAAAAAAAAATCACCATGATTCTCATCATGCCACACTTCCAGACACATTCACTTTGGGGCAAATAATCCAGCACAGGTGGCTAAAGTGAGGTCAGTTTATAGTCACTGCACTAGCAAAGCAGATAAAGACAATTCAGACCATTTCATAGCAACCCCTAGCCCCGTTGAGGAGGGAAGATCGACTTCTCTGGAGAATGCCAACTGTAGAATGTAGAGGGAATTAAGGAGAAGGATGCCGAATCAGGAAGCCAGTCTTTAGCCACCTCACAAAGAAATAACTGATTCAGGAAAAAATATTTTTTAATGTTCATACCATCCAGTGTATGGTTGAGGGGGACTTGGAACTCTGTGTGCCTGCCATTTTGTTGTCTCGGGGGAAACCCATCCATGTGTGATGGAGATGACACGCATCATCCTGATCCATGGCCAGGCTCATTTCACATCACTGAAGGGGCTCATGCAGAAATCTGGGGTCTCCTGAGAGGTGTATCAGGTCAGGGACACAGGTATGTGGTCATGAGGTTGATGCTTAACCCAAAGATATGATGAGCATTGGAACAGAGAGACGTACTGGTTATGGAAGGATGGGGACCCATCTCACAGAGGCCAGGAAAGGAGATTTGAGGTGGTGACAGGTATGGGAGATGACATTGCAAGCTCAACCCCACCTACACCTTGCTCTCCTAGCCCATTTATTCTGACCTTCTTTGAATTTCTGAGGTGTATCAAATTCTGTCCAACCTCAGGACATTTGCACTTGCTGTTTCTCTTCACTTAACTGGACTACTCAGACCTATCTCTAAATACACACACGTTTTACTTCTACCAATTTTATACCTATTATCCTCTCCATCTTAAACTTCCACTTTCTATGAGATTCACTCTTTTTGACTCCCCAGGCTAAGCCTCTTGTCATTTATCCTCACAGGACCCGTCCTTCACTTTCCTAGCACTTTGTAGACTAGTCTATTAAAATCTATTTACTTAATAATTCATTCCTCATAGTCATGAAGACAATTCTATGCCTAGTTCATTTCCACAACCCTACATCTTAGGACAGAGCCTAACACAGAGCTATTGCTCAAGAAATAATTGCTGTCTAAATGAATGAATGACTGTTTGAACAGTTTCCTCTGGAAAACTCCCTACTCAAGTTTTTGTTTCTTTCATTCTGATTAAAACAGGAATAATAGCAACACTTAACAATCATTAAGGACTTGCTGTATGCCTGGAGCAATGAATTTTTACATACATTATCTTGGGTAACGCCATCAACAACCCATGGAGTAAGTATTAGTAACTGACCCATTTTGCAGAGAAGAAAAAGGAGTTTGGGAAAATCTTGATTTCTTATGAACAAGCTCGGAGAGGGTTCAGCAGCCCAGACATGCAATACAAACCCAGTCCATTTCGGTGACATCCATGTCTGTGAAACAGAATAATGCCAGCAACACCTTCATGGCTGTTAACTTGGTTATTTCTGCCTGGTACATAGTGAGCATCATTAAACACTTGGATGGGGGCTCCCCTGGCTTTGAATTTCCCAAGCAGAATTCCTGGCAGATGCCCATGCTTTGAAATTCCATGGAGCGATAACCATGAATTGCCCCAAAGATTCCAGGACACAAGCAAGTTGGCTTCCCCCAGGCAGCCCTGTTGTGCCGGGAGACGCTGGACACCGCCACCACGTCGGCGATCCCAACTGTCGACAGAGCCTGGCGCGGAAGGGCCCTCCTGCCGACCTCGCTGAAAAGATCAGTAAATTCAGCAGCCAGTGAGTCTGGCTTTCCCACTTGCTGCCCCTAAATCTCTGTCCAAGTGGTAGGACTCTGGACCAGCTGCCCTGTCTGGGCCCATTTGCTCCATCTCAGAGGAGACCCGTGCCAGGGACCTCCCACGGGTTGGCGGGGACTTTGTTTTTCCCACCCAGCAGCCATGTCAAGAGGGCTTCCTCCTTTTCTGCCTGACTCAGCCTTGCTCAGACATAAGCTCAGGCACGAGGGGGCCTGGAGGGCGCTGCAAAGTTCCCCACTGGTTAAGCTGTCTTGGCTGGCTGAACTCAGGGTTCTGGGACAGCCTGTCGGAATAATGTTCCAGGTACCTGGCTTCCCCTGGGGACTCAAGGAATGGGCTTCCAGAGTAGTAGACAGGGTGGTCAGGTGGCCCCGGAGTCCACATGATGGGCCAGGACGCCTTGGACAACTTCCTTTGCCCGCCAGCCTCAGTTTCCTTGTCTTGGCATTGGGATAACACCCATATCCTCCTGGCTAGAGTATTCTGAGGATTCCGCGCTTCATGAATTCTTGCCATAATAAGTAGTGGGCGCCTACCATATACCACGCACTGTGACGACACATCTGGCATATCCCATTTTGTTTCGGAGCCGAGGTGGAAATTTGGGTTTTTTTACTCCCCATTATTGAAAAGTTGTAATCAAAACTCAGAGAGGTAGAGTAACCTGGTTAAGGACACACAGCAGAGCTAGGATTCAAACCAAACCTGTCTGACCCCAGAGGCTGAGAGTCGGACACAGTGCAAAACCTCTCGGCCAGGCTCCCAACCACAGCCTGCCATGCCCCTTCCCTGAGAGCATCATAGGCTGAGTACTGTTAGGGGCATAAGAATCACGATGGTGATCATTTCCATTGATTGAGACCTTACCATAAGTCACGTGCTGCTACGTGGATTCCTTCCTTTCCATATTTTGGTTGCCGTTCGTATTTTATGCATGTTATGTTGATCTGGACCAGAATGTGAAGCATTTTCAAAACAGACAAGATTTTCTGAGCCACAGTCCCTAGGGAACCATAGCAGGTCTGCACGTGAGGGCTTGACGCGATCAGGTTGGCCTGTTCTGAATATGGCTCCAGCTGCTGAGATTAAGACAGATACCAGAGAGAGAAAGAAAGAGGCTGGAAGCAGGAAGGCCAGTGTGGAGGCTGGAGCAATAGGAAAGGAGGGAGGCCAAATGCAACCCTTTGTTCTTTCTCTTTCTCCAGGACAGTGTGCCCCACAAAGGCCTGGCCTCCCCTGTCACAGCACCTCGCCCCTGCTGCCCTCTCTTCCATCAACCAGCTTCTCCCAGCTCAGATCCCTGCAGGTCCCCAGGCTTAAAGCATTCTGCTCAAGGCGGGCTAGGAGAAACTCTGCTCATTCATTCACTCACTCATTCATTCATTCATTCAAAACTAGTTATTGAATGCCACTGAGTGAACAGCATAGAACAGGACACCAAGGGCCAAGCTGAGAACCAGGAACATGAAGCTTGAGCCCTCCTTTCACCCTGAACCTGTGCAAATCCTACTTTCTACGTCCCCATGTTCCATTCTGTGAAATGGAGATCACATTCCTACCACAGTGGTTTGGGGACAGGCAGTGAGGCATGAATGAAGCGGCTGGTGGACACTGGGCTCTTGGGGACTTTCAGGGCTTCTCATGACCATAGAACAGGGCGGTCGGGGGAGTGTGGGCCCAAGGAGACAGAGCTGTGGGTCTAAGTCTGGTTCTTAAGCACGGGTCATCTGGCCCCTCAGGAATCTTGGGAGACATTTCTGGATTTCACAGCTCTGTGGGTGGCGGTGTTGCTGGCACCTAGCCGGCAGAAGCCAGAGACATATGCATCCCACAATGTACTGCACAGCCCCCACTACAAAGAATGGCTTGGTCCTAAATGTCACCCTAAATGCCCAAAAATCCAGGATGAATTAAATGCTTCCCTCTCTGGGCAGTGAAGAGGGGCCCTAGATCCCAGCGCTCAGCCTGCTTATGCAGGAAGCACCCCCCAGTTCCCAGTGCTGACCACTCTGTTTGGAACTGGGTGTCTGCCTGCACCGTGCTAGCCCAGCCCTCTGCTGTGACCACAGTCATCTCCTGCTCCTGCTCTTGCCTCCTCTGTCTCACTGGGACCTGCCATAGTGGCTGAACCTGCTAGGAAGTTGCCCCAAGTGGCTATGGGATGGCCTCCTTGTCCCCCAATCAAGGTTGGGGGCCAGGGTGTGGCTCCTTGGGGACTCACGTGAGTGTGAGGATGGAGGAGTGGTTTCCTCCAGGGTAGGAGGGTCCCCAGATCGAGTCTCCTCGTCCACTCAGAGTGAACACCTCCTGGCCTCTGCCAGCCACTGGGGGCTCATAACAGGGCCTGCGGGTCTGATGACTTTTCTCCTTTATCTCTGCTGTCGCTTGGAACAGAGCCGGGGACACACAACTTGTCCCCAGCCAGTGCACAGCACCTCTTCTCACATGCCCTAAAAACCAAACTGAGCTTCCCTGAGCAAGGGCAGAGGGGAGAGCACCTAGGACAGAGCACTAGCCGGGCACACAGTAGGTACTCAATAAATACCCACTCAGTGTATGAAAGAATGCACACAGGTCATGTGAGGAGGCCTGGTTTTTAAATTCAGCTTTGCCATGTGGCGTTGAGCAAACCATTCTTTGCCTCCAGACCTCAGTATACGGGTCTATAAAATGGAGCTTATCCTTTACCCCCTAACACATCCTTAAAGGAAGACAAAAGCCTTTGGAGTCGAGCAGGAAGGGGGCTGGATTGGAGCTGGGATGATCTTTGGGAAATAAACCACGAGACCACATTTGTCGTTTCTCATTTCTCGTGCAATGGCTCTGTTGGCATCAACTGCAGAAAGGCTACGGCAAGCCTGCTCTTCCATGTGTATTACTTACTATTCCTATTTAACAAGTTACCCCCATGCTGAGCAACATAAACCAAGCCTCCTTCCTTATCTCAGAGTTTCTGGGGGTCAGGACTGCAGGAGGGGCTTCACCGGGTGGTGCTGGCTCAGGGCGTCTCCTAAGATTGTGAGACGGTGAAATCACCACCATTTACTTTCCGGATGAGGAAACAGAGTGATCACAGGGCTGGTAAAAGATGGGAGTCGGGTTTCATCCTGAGGAGTGACAGGTTTCCAAAGCCCTGGGACTGTCCACACCCCCTGCCTCAGAGCCTATGATGGGAAGGGAAGGGGCATTGAGTCCAGCTTCCTATTCGACATGTTAGAACCACAGAAAAGTCCAGCATCTTCCAGTGAGGGCGCTGAAAAGTACCTTGCAAGGGAAGCCCAGCTTTTGCAGAACATGTTCCATTCACATGCCTTTCGGCCCCAACACAGGGGACGTACCCGCATTTCCAGGTGACAGGTGATGGAGCCCGGACTCAGCCAGCAGTCTGGCAGCACCAGAATCTCTAGATTCCTGAGTAGCCACCGTCCCAACACTAAGGAAGTGTCCCAACTTCTTTATGATGCCTTTTCATATCCAGGCCACTTGCCAAAGAAGCCCAAAGGCTTCTCCATCCAGGGGTCCTGCGCTCAGTAGGACAGTCGCACTGATCAATCCTGATCTCAGCTCACACCCTCAAGGAGTTCCTTAAGCTCCTCTGGATACCCAGTCACTTGATTACATATGTATGTGTATATGTGCGCGCGTGCGCGTGTGTGTGCATATATATATATAATGACACAGGGGACCTTTCAAAATGTCTAAGATGAGCTTACCCAGGATCCCATTTGTGCATCTGCTGACACCATTTTGTTAGATGCCTGCATGACCGGGGACTTACAAATCAAGGACAGAGCCTGAGTACGGAGGGTGAGGAGGGGTTTCCTGTTGGTGGTCTCATCACTATCTCTTTTGAGAAGTTTTAATCCCCTAATCATTTTTTATTAATCTCATAACAATCTTTCCAACATCGGTTACATCCTTCTTATCTTGGTTAAGCATTTTGGTGAACTCGGGGCTTCTTGTCACTTACGGCTTTTTTTTTTCCTGCTGCTTAAAGCATCTGCTCTTACATATTCTCTCTCTCTCCCTCCCCTTCTCTCTCCTCTTTCTCTCTCTGCCTCCCTCTACTCACCCCCCCTACCCCGTCTCTCTCACTCTCCCCCCCACCCCCACTCCCTCTCTCTTTCGTTCTCCTTCTCCACCCCCTACCTGCCCCTCCCCCGCTTCCTTCTTCCCTCCCTCCAGCTATGCTGTTAGAATCCAAAAACCCTTGAATTTCAGAGCAAGGAGGAATCTGCAAAGGAAATCACCAGCCAGCAGACACAGTGTGTGAGAGGCACAGCCACAGCCAGTGTACTGGAACCCAGGCGGCCAGACTTCAGGGCATGAGTCTCCCACTACAGGGCTCTCCACGATGCCAGGTATCACTGTGTCCTCGGATCCCTCCAGCGGCAGTGGGCTGGTGCACAAATGAGGGCAAAGTAGGTCCCCTATGAAATGAAATAAAATGTTGAAGGCTTTAGATGGGGCCATTCCCCCTCTCTTGGGCTGGGAGCTTTGAACCCCCAGATGGCATTCCTCCAGCTCAGCTTCGGAGCCCGTGACAGTGACCCCTGTGCCACTGACCTTCAGCAGTGGCTGTGATGGTACCAGCCTGATGTCCAGCAGCTCCTGCCAGCCCCGGCCACACTCCCAACTCACAGCAGCGGCTGCAGCCATCCCATCCCTCGTTAGGTGTCACCTCCTTCATCCTTCAGATGGAAAGAGGAGTCTGCAAATAGCCATCAGCTCCAGAGGGCTTTCTGGAAATGAAATACAATGTGGGAAGCCAAGATGAAAAGCTCATAAAAGGAAGCCGCTGGCGCAAGCCAGGCTTTGAATGGAGGAGGGATGTCCAGATGTCCATCTCCCTAACCCCTCATGCTGCCCCGGCAGCAACTGGAGATCCCAGACCCTCAGTAGCAAGGCTACCAAGGAGGGATCACATGCCCAGTCTTCTGGGAGCTGAAAAATGTCTCTGTCCTCCAAGCCTCCTGGGTGATAAGAGAGGTTTGCATTCGGAGGGGAGGGCTCTCAGACTATTCCAGAATCCACAGAGACGCAGACTTGGGATCCTGAAGCATGCTCTTTCCCAGTCTCTCCTGACTCCGTGTGCCTCTCCCTACCCGATGGGATCACCTCTGTTCTCTTCTGCCCACCTCCTGCCCTCATCGTCTGCCTGACAAGTAGCTGGTGAGGGCGGAGATGGAAAAACAAGCACAGAACTTAGAAAATAAAAATACCCTGGTCGGCTTTATTAATCCCCTGGAATACGCTCTCCCAACTACTCTCAAACTGAAAGAGCCCGTGTTTCCCCCCTTGAACATTGTAAAAAAAAAAAAAAAAAAAGTAGAAATGTTTACAAGGATGACTGGGGAAAAGTGCAGTAGATCTTCCTGGTAATGTACAAGGTGATGCAGTAATTGCTATGGAAACTAGTCATTATAATTCAATAAAATGAGAGAGGAGAAAAAGTTAAGTTCATTGTGTTACCTATGACTCTATAGTCACATTCTTTACATACATTAGCATAAAATCAAATCCCACTTTTATTCTCTGGGTTTTCGCCCGCTCTGCCTTCACAAAAGAAAGTGTAGGGTTCAGCACAGATGAAGCCCTAAAGATGAGAAGCAAATTCACTTTGCAAGAAATCTCCTTTTTCTCCCCTCCCGAGTAAAATAGTTAATGTTTCTGCATAATGTGTGCGCCTGCTCCAGATGAGACGGTGGCTCCTGCATGAGGAGTTTTGCCCAGCATGTTGGAGGAATCACCGTCTTTCTCCACCAGCCTTGAGGTAGTGGAAAGGGATATCCTCTTTCAGGAGAGATTCAACTTGCCAGATAAATAAACACCCAGTCACACGATCTACTGGTGGTGCATCCTAACCCACTTGGAAAGTCAATCTGAAGGCAAAGCAATTGCAATCCCAGGAGTGGTGGGTGCACCACCAACAGAAGTTAGGAAGCACTTACTGTTCAGATCTACCTATTTCTGGCAAAGGGAGATAAAGGACTACTTTCAAGCATGCTGGGGACTGCTGAGTATGAAGATAAAGATCACTACCCCTCATTACCAAGAGCATGCAAACCTCTGCATCACTGGGAGCCCAGAGTCAGGGGACCAGAGTTAGAAGGACGTGGTCTCCCGGCGAGGAGGTTCATCTCTCCAAGCCTCTGTAATTGTACAAGCTATTAAACTATTGTCTCTCAGCTCTAAACCTGCCCTTCCATTCTCTGCCTTCCTGGGCCCGGGGCTGGGATTCTGTGCCCTGCTTTTCTGCGGGGGCTCATGGGGGTCTGTGTCAACCTCTGACCATAGGGAGCACTAGCAGGAGACTTGAGACAGGCTGTAGAAGGGATGTGCTCCTGTCCCCATTCGCAGGCAGTTTTTGTCAGCATCCCCACCACAGCAGAAATTCCCCAGCCCATGGGTGACAGGTGGGTCCTGTCCAGATCTTCCTACCAGTGATCGCCAGCCCCTTCCCTCTTCTGAAGTCAGTGCCCAGGCTCTGTCCAGTTCCTCCCCAGAACTCTGGGGCACCACACAATTCAGGTCCATCCTCCAGGAATGGTCTTCCTTCTTTTTTTTTTTTTAAGATTTTATTTATTTATTTGACAGAGAGAGAGATCACAAGCAGACGGAGAGGCAGGCAGAGAGAGAGAAAGAGGGAAGCAGGCTCCCTGCTGAGCAGAGAGCCCAATGCGGGACTCGATCCCAGGACCCTGAGATCATAACCTGAGCCAAAGGCAGCGGCTTAACCCACTGAGCCACCCAGGCGCCCTCTGGTCTTCCTTCTTTGCCAACCTCTCAGCTTGCTCTTTCAGCCCAAGAAGAATAGAGTACCAGGTAGAGTTTCCATTTCTTACTTTGGGTCTCACCCTTTCTAATCCCATCTCCCCTCGGTAGTTAGAATGATCTTTCCGATAACCACATCAGGATACTGCTGGGAACGGGTGAACTCCTAGCCTTTAGGCTAACAAAGCCCCTCTCCTACCCATAGCAGATATCCTCTGGCAGTCATATTTCTCCCAAGCATTGACACATCCTCAGGAACCTTCTGAGCACCACTCTTCAGGACAGTACTATTCATGGCTCAGAACTGGCAGGTAAAATGGAATCTGTTTTCCAAACTCGCCCTGGAATGTGACTTCCATCTCTGAGATATGACCCATAAAAACTATTTGCTAATTTTTTCTCCTGTTTTTTGAGTATTTTTTACATGTCAGGCATTCTACAATCTTGCTATGTAGTATCTTCAAAGAGAAAGCCACCCAGTTCGGGCCATCTCCCACTAGGGTCGCTTTATATTTGTTTTTGTCCCAAAAAACCCGCTTTGCCTGCTCAGATTCACTCTAACACCTAGAGGAATCCTTTAACTGAGACTCAGTGAAGTCACCACAAAGAGTTCTTTGAGAATGATTGAATCCTCTCTGGAAAGAGAACTCTGCCGATATCCAGCATAATTACACACCACAAACTCCAAGGGGCACCAAGTAGAATTTTGCTGTTGAATTGCTAATTGCTAATTGTCCACGTTTAGGCACTGTTGGAAATCCTTCTCTGGTTGTGGCTAAGAGTCACAGGCTCTCTTCAGGGGTCATCTGGAGTCATTTCCCTAAGTTCTGCATGCAGCAATGTCTGAAGACAGTTTTGATTATCAAAAATTAGGCATGAAGTGTTATTAGCATCTCTGGTTGGAGACCAGGGATCCAAGGGTATTTCTAAATACCCCACAGTGTAGAGGACGGTCTTCAACAAGAATTATCTGACCCCAAATGCCAATAGTGTCAAGGGCAAGAACTTCTATTTTTGACTTGTGTCTCCTGTGCGGGCCGTGGTGACCTGGTGTCAGAATCCCTTTTCTCGCTTGCAAAGAAGCATCCCTATTACAAAGAGGACAGTATTGGCACCAAAGAGTGAGATCTTTGCAATGACATTGCTGGTGAAATTTGCTCCCTCTAATGCATTGTGCAAAATGCCCTCCTAGGACCCCAAAGTGGCTCCTTTCAATCTCCCTTTGACCCTGTGACCTTCTCTGTCCATAGCCTGGCACTCTATCCCTAGCCAGCTGCTTCTGTGACCCATCCATGCCAGGTCTAAAGGCATTGGGAAGAGTCACCTCCAAGTTCAGATGAAACTGAAAATGTATGTCCCATTGGCCTAACTCTTGGATACCACGACCTCCCCAGGGCTGCACTAATGAGCTTCCCCCTTCCAGCTGAAACCGCTCAAATCCTCCCACGTCCCAAATCACTCCATCTGCATTCCCCATCCTGAGGTCAAACCGCCTTGAATCTAATCAGACTTCACATCCTCCGCGGGTTTTCACTCATTAAATACAACTCAGTGAAGAGATGTGCACAGGCTTCCTTCCGTGGCTCCGCTAAATTTGCTCAGCAGATACACAATCCCAGTCTGTCTCTTAACTCTGGGGCTTTGTATATTGGCTTGGTTCAAAGTCGAGGATACGGACTTCCACATCCCCATTTTGGTGGCATGGATTTCCTTAGAAAAATGAAGGAACGATCACATAGGATTAAATGGTTGAGGGAAAATCCCAACCCTGTTGCCCTCCCCCCACCACCTGGTAGCAGGGCTGTGGCCAGACCATGCCATTTGTCTCTTGCATTCAGTTAACTGTCATCCAGCTTCTCGGTGACTTGATAGAGCTGAGAAGTGCGGGGCTGTAGAATCGTGAGCAGCTGGGACCAGAGAGCCACCATACCCTAGCACACCTCCTTCATCATACTGCATTTTCCAAGCAGCAAGTGCATTCGAGTCATGAGATTTTTAGGACCAGAGCATCTTTGCAATAAAGAGTTTGAATTTTGGAGGCACGGAGAACTAGAATCGGTTTGGGGGTGGAGTGGGGTGGGTGGAGGGACCTTAGAATAATAAACTGTTTAGATCATAAAGTCTCAGGGTTTCATAATCTGTAGCTTTGTTTGCAAATTTCATATCCCCCAACTGAAGCTTCTCGCAATTACTAAAACTGAGGAACTTTGAAGCTAGAAACTTAAGGGAACCTCAGAGCTCTGCACTCTTTTCCAGGGCTTAAGCCACCTCTGAATTTCTTTGTCCCACCCCTTCCACCAGGAAAATTAATTGTTTCTTCCACATATGGTGCCACCCACAGAAGGGGCACTGCCTTGCTGCCTCCATAGCAAGGAGGGGGCTTTCTGCCTGCAGAGCAGATCCTTGCCACACCAGGGAAGGGAATAAACGCAGAGAGTCCCCAGGAATTGGGCAGATAATGTAGGTGAGGCATGGGTAAATCCAATATAATAATGAGAAATTGGACTCTGAGCATTCCTGTCAGGAAAAGAATAAGGAGTGGTGAGGGCTGTGGCAGATGGGGGCTCTTTGCCGTGTAGATGCAGGAGCCCATCATCACCAGAACATGTCCGAGATGCTGGAAATCTGTTTCCATGTAGAAATCTTGAGATTCTTTTTTTCTATTTTGGCAACTGATCCCAATTTCAAATGCAGTGCAGGCTTACACTTTGGGGCAACACCCACCAAAAACCATCAGGAAGCCACTTTCGGCCCGCAGGCCCCTGGTTTGCACTTCCTGTAGGAGGAGGCATCAAAGGAAGCAGACAGAGCCCCGCATGGTGATTTAGGACAAGGATTCTGCAACCTGGATGCACGGTTCAGGCTGTGGCTCTCCAATTTCCTGGCTCTGCCAGCTTGGCCTCTGGGTTGGATTTCCCCATCTGTAAAATGGGAAGCTTATAAAAGCACCTATTTCATGAGGTCATTGTGAGGTCTAAATGAATGAGAACAGGCAAAGTCTTCAGGAAGCATGCATTAGTTAGCATCGACAAAGAATTTGGGTAAAGCACACCTGGTACAAGTAGGGAATAGGTAAACATTAGCCATTCATTTTACTGTTTGGCAGATCTTCATTTTTTTTTTTTAAACTTAGGCTCTCCCCAGCAGTCTTGCTGGGAAAGAAAGGGCAGGCAGAGGGGCCAGAATTAGTATCACCATTTTGCAGATGAAAGAACTTAGACATAGAAGGGTTTTCCACTTGCCCAAGGCCACACAGCAAACACATGGCAGAATTTGGCTCGGGACCCAGCTCTCTGACTCTGTCTCCCTCTCTTCCCAGACTCTGTCTGCTGTCAGAGCCCACAGCCTGACCTGGCCACAGACGCTACCCCCTCCCAGCCAGCCAGCCAGCCAGCCAGAACTCTGCCACATTGCCAGCTGTCCCGCACCGCACTCCAGACGCAAAATGACAATGAGAAGCGTTTTGGGGTTTTTTTTGTTTTGTTTTTTGTTTTTTGTTTTTCCTAAAGAGAGAGAGAGAGAGAAAGGAGCAGAGAGTGGGAGAAGAAGTGTTCTCATCACGAATTTCTCTCTGGCCTTCTTCCCAGATTCGAAGTTTCTGGCACAGCCAGCAAGATTCAGGGCAGGAGAGGAAGACAGGGGTCCTGGGCAGCAGTGGGGTTGCTAAGGGTCCAGAAAGGGCTGGCCCAATTTCTCAGTCAGACCAGCCCCTAGGACTAGCTGCATAATTGTGGGACCATACAAAAGGAAACGCAAAATCTCCCTGGTGCGAAAATTATTCAGCATTTCGAGAGAGTGCCAGTAGAGCATCCAACCCCGACTCAGGGCCCTTCTAGGCACTGACTTCGTGTGGCTGCAGAGGTCACATGTCCGTGAAGCCAGCCTGGACACTCCCTCTTGTCTAAGGGGCCCCCCAGTGTTACACAACAGGGGCGCAAAGAGGGTTAACAGATGCCCTCCCCTCTCCCCATGTCCTGGTGAGATAAAACCACCATTGGGAGACCCAGGACAATTTTTATATAGGATTAGAAAACAAAAATCAATATTTAATTATCTGTAAGCTTTTTGTGTCACTGAATCTTTAGCACCCTAACAGGGAGCACAGGCTGCCAAGGCAAAAGTAAGTCATTAAAGACGCCAGATCGCTGGCCATCCCTTTTTAGAGCCGGGCCATAAATAGAGGACATTATCAGTCCTCCCATGCCGGTATTGTTATTTATCTTTACAATCTCTATTTACCTCTATTTATAGCACATTTCCCCCATATATTATGAGGCCAGGTTAACTTGAACGGACTTCATGAAAAGAGGTACTTAAAACTTTGGAACATGCTTATGTGGACAGATGGCGAGGTTTTCAGAAGCTATGGGGCCCAGAAGGCCGATTTGAAGGGTGTTGATTTTTTTTTCTTTTTTTTTTTTTCTTCTTTTTTTCCCTCTTCGCTTCTTTTTTTTTTATTTCTTTAATTTTATTTTTTCACTGTTCCAAGATTCATTGTTTATGCACCACACCCAGTGCTCTGTGCCATCCGTGCCCTCCTTAACACCCCCCCCCCAACCAGGCTTCACTTTTCTTATTACAGACCCTCTCACTCATAAAGGCTGTCCAGGGTCCTTCTTCCCCCGCATGGTAACTACATCAGAAGCGCAAATGGATGGGAGATAGATCCAGAAAATCCTGACTCTGGACCCTCACGTCTCACCTGTAAAAGGGTCTTTTTTATTTGCCAAACTGACACCAGCAGCATCTTTCCAGAGGCCAGAAGCCCTTGCCTTACCAGGGACCCCCTCACACACTTCTCATTTGAGCTTTAGTCAGAGTGTGTTATAATAGTCTGCTCAATGACCTGCCTCCTCCAACAGTCTGCCAGCTCTTTCGGCCCGGGACAGTCCGGGCCACGTGGGGATTCACGCCCCCCAGCACAGCGTTCCGCACACAGCAGATGTGCAATAACCATGAACGATGATTTAACAACAGGGGCAGCAGAGGTAGAGAGAAAATCAGCATTTGGCTGAACTGGGTTTGAATAGTGCCTCTGGAGCTTAGTGCCTGGGGGGGCTTTGGACAAGTGAATCCGCCTTTCTGAGCCTCAGTTTACTCATCCGTAATGTGAGCCTAAAAATATGCCTACTTCACAGGTGGATAGGAGAAGTCAATAAGATGCGAATCGGGACACACCACCCAGTGTCCAATACCCAGAAAACATGTGCTCATTCATTCATTCCGGGGACCCCATGACCTGCTTAGAACTAGTGTAAGGGAATGAATGAATGCATGAGTGAGTGGAGGTCCAGATGGACGTATGAATGGATGGATGAAAGCAAGAAAGCAAGAAATAAAGAAAGAGAAAGAGAGGGAAGGAAGGAAGGAAGGAAGGAAGGAGGGGAGAAGCAAGAAAACATGGGAAAAGACTTTCTTAGAAGCAGAGCTGGGTCCTAGGAAATTTAATCAGAGAAGGATTAGAAGCATTTTTGTTCACTGATTTTAAAAATAAGGCAATCTAGGGGCACCCAGGTGGCTCAGTCAGTTGAGGGTCTGCTGTCAGCTCAGGTTATGATCCCAGGGTCTTGGGATCGAGCCCCACAAAGTGCTCCCTGCTCAGCAGGGAGTCGGCTCCATCTCCCTCTGACCTTCCCCTGCTCATGTTCTCTCTGTCTCAAATAAATGAATAAAATTTTTACAAAATAAAAAATAAGAGTAAGGCAGTCTAGAAACAGACCTGAGGATTTAAAAAAATCTGCATGTAATAAAGGTAGCATTTCAACTCAGTTGGGGAAAGATTATTCAACAAAGAGCATTGGGACAACTGTTTAAGCATGAGAGAACAAAGGTAGAGTTAAATTGTTGCTTCACAGCCATTTGGCAAAATCAAGTCCCGATGGAGTGGAGTTAACAGGTTAGCATAAAACTCTATGACCCTCAGATGAAAATGGGGATTAGCAATTTATGACCTCAGGCTGTGAGAATGTTTCTAAGTATAAAAACAAAATAATACTCTATAAAAGAAAACATAAGATTGATTAAACTCCATAAAAATGAAAATATTTACAGGATTAAAAAAATAAAAGGTATAAACTATACTGGGAAAAATTATTTGCTCCACCTGCACTAGGGAAAGGGTTAAGAGATACACTGTATGAAGAGTTCCTGGATATTATTAAGAAAACAAAGAACAAAAGTAAACAGGAAATAAAATTAAATAGGTATATGAGTTTTGAATTAATCAAAGAAGGCATAGCAATGGCCAAATAAGCACATAACACAAACTAAACTTCACTCACAATTTTAAAAAAAAATGCAATTTACGAGAACAGTTTCAAATGATCAGATCAGCACATTTTTCCTTAATGATAACACACACTGTTCATGAGGATGTTGCAAAATAGTCATTCTTGAACATTGTGGGTACAATCTTTAGAGAACACAAGAGTAAATATTTTTTACTGTATGCCTGAAGTATTGTGGTCATTTATTACACAATACCTTTACATAAGTGTTGAAAGATAGAGTCTTGACCCAGTTACTCTGCATCAGCTCCTTCTCATTGAGAGTATACCCTGGGTGACATTTTTTTTCTTATTAGAGAACACTTAGTAGGTCCCATTCAAAGTTTGGATATGCCCCCCCCTTTTGACCCAACATTTTATTTCCAGAAATCTATCTTAGGGTAATATTTACACAGAAGCTTGGAGACATATTTCCAAGGAGGACCATTATGACATTATTAACATAGGTATAGAAGAGGTGGGAGAGGATGATGGGTAAAATAGATAATAGGGAACTAAGAGGTACTAGCTTCTAGTTATAAAATAAGTTGGGGCGCCTGGGTGGCTCAATGGGCTAAGCCTCTGTCTTCCGCTCAGGTCATGATCTCAGGGTCGTGGGATCGAGCCCCTAATCAGGCTCTCTGCTCAGCAGGGAGCTTGCCTCCCCCACCCTCTCTCTGTCTGCCTCTCTGCCTAATTGTGATTTCTCTCTCTCTGTCAAATAAATAAATAAAATCTTTTAAAAATTACATAAAATAAAAGAAGTCACAGAATTGAAAAGCACAGCATAGGCAATACAGTCAACAATATTGTAATAATGTCACATGGTCACTACACTTAATGTGGTGAGCACTGAACAACGTATAGAATCCTTAGATGGCTATGTTAAATACCTGAAACTCATGTAACATCATATGCTAATTATACTTCTAAAAAAAGAAACAAGAGCATAGAAGAAGTTTGAAAACAACTTAATTATCCATAAAAAGGGAATGGTTAAATAAACCAACATAGTTATTTTGATAAGTAAAATTGTGAAAACCGTGCTTATCTACAGTTTCAACAAAACAGATCTATGTAATAGAATATTACGCAGCCATTAAAAAGAATGACGCTGTTTGATATGCCCAGACTATGGGAATATGACCATTTAAATTGTTAAGGGAAAAAAGCAATTTCTAGACCGCCCGTATATCATGGTCTATCTTAGGCAACAAATTTAACTATGTGTATTACAAAGACCTCAAAAAAGAGAGTGGCTAAGGGGAGTGTTTTCTTTTGACTCCTGGATTTTTGCATTATTTAACTTGTAACTTTTCGTTTCACTAGATTTAGTTTCTATGCCCTATAAGTCTTCCCACTCAACCCAGCCCCCGTAGGTCAGCAGGTGACTGTTTCTAAGTACATCCTCATCGAACATACTCCAAGGACTCCTGGGGATACCAGGGAGACCCTCGGCCTAACCAGTGAGGTCCCCTGTGTCCTGGCCCTTATCCTCTCCCTCTCCTTAATTGTTCTGATTCTCCACAGTCCCCTAATGGCTCTTGCTTCAAAGTCTCCCACGCTGTGCCCTCTGCCTGGAATGCCCTTCCCTGCCCTGCCCACTTGGAAATCTCTAATGAAGATTCAGATAACACATTCTGTAGGAAGCCTTGCCTAATATTCTAATCTGTGGCACGTGATTCACTGGGCACTTTTTTTTTTTTTTTCAAAAAATTGCAATGAAGTTTACATAGCATAAAATTAACCAGTATAAAATATAGAGTTCAGTGATATTTCCAACATCTAGATTCCCAAGCCCTGACCTAGTCCTATTGCATTGAATTCTCTGGTATTAGAAACAGAAATCTACATTTTATTTTTTTTTAAGATTTTATTTATTTATTTGACAGAGAGAAATCACAAGTAAACGGAGAGGCAGGCAGAGAGAGAGAGAGGGAAGCAGGCTCCCTGCTGAGCAGAGAGCCCGATGCAGGACTCGATCCCAGGACCCTGAGATCATGACCTGAGCCGAAGGCAGCGGCTTAACCCACTGAGCCACCCAGGCACCCCAGAAATCTACATTTTAAATAAAGTTCTCAGATAATTCTTGCATACGCTGAAGTTTAATAATCACTGACCTAGTATCTTGTCTTTCTTTCTGTTAGTGCACAGCTAATTCTTTTTGTGTCTCTTGACTTATAAGCTGGAGTCTGTGAGAATCTGTATTAAAAATAGGTAAAGCAGTAGATATATTGATGTATACACATGTTAGGGAAAAAAATATGTATATGTAATTGTTTTATGACCATGCTGAATAAATTATAAAAAATCCCAATAAGAAGATAACAAACTGCAAAGCGCGGTCCGTAAGGAGCAGGTGGGAAGAACTCCCCTCCATCTCGCCCCGCTGTCAGTGCGAGCCAGTAGCCAGCAACCGGTGCCTCAGCCCTTGCTGGAACCTGAGCAACGCTCTCAGCTGGGGATTTATTCCTTTCACTTTCTAGCACCGGCTGGTGCTGACGGTTGCCAGGAAGAAACAGTCTCAGGCAACCCTGCTGCCCTGGCTTCAGAAGATCAGAGATACGTTTTAGGTGGGGAGATGTCTGTTTTCGGTGCCTTCCAAAATCCCATGCAGGGATGTCGCTGCGCTGAGCCTGAAGGCCCGGGATGTTGGCAGGTCCAACGTGGCTCCCTGGATGTAGTGTGTGGGGACCATCTCTGATGTTGAGGTTCGGTTTCTATCTCAGGAGCCCCATCCATCTGGCTGTTCTCCATCCTCAGCCAAGGACCTGCTGCCTTCTGGGAGCCTGCAGGGTGGAAGTAAGAGAAGGAGGGGAGGAGGGTGACAGCTGGGGCTGGGGGCTGGGGGGAGGGTGGTAAGGGCCCATCTCCAAAAGCCATTGATTAATCTTGAAATAGGGATGCTTTTGTTTCTTTGCAAACCAGAGTACCATGTGGAAAAAATCACAGTAGGCATGCCACAGGCAGGGGAACACAGTGGGGAAGAGCATCAGACTCAGCCAGAACCTGGTTCAAATTCCGACTGTATCACTTCCTGACTGTGTTACGTGGAGTGAGTTTCCTGCCCTCTCTGAGCCCTTCCTTTGTCCATAAACTAACACCTCCTTTCTCCAGACGCTTTAAATTACATAACATCTGTGAAAGGCTTTGTGTAGTGCTTGGGGGGAAAAAGAAAGCATCCAATCGATACATGCTAATTATCTCCAGGAACATATCTCTCCTTGAAAGGACAACTTTGTTTTATATGGTTGTAAAGTGCCCAAACAAGGCGAGGCAGAAGTGGCTCTGAAAACAGAATCAGAGACCAGGGCTCCATTTCTGGAATGCTCATTTTGGAATCTGGGATAGCCCCTTCCATTCTTTTTTGTGCAAAGGCAGGGAAGAATCTCACGGGGCTAGAAGGACCCCAGGCCAGAGCCTTTCAAGGGTCAGGCCACTTGATCTTAAAACCCCTCCTGGCACTGTGAGCCCCTTTCTCAGATGAGTTACACGGAGGCTCCAAGAGATGAAATTAGTTGCATAAAGCAAAGGAGCGCTAGGACGACTTGGCGTTCCAACCAGGTGTGTCAGACACCACTATCTAAGCTTTTTCTACCTCCTTCTCTTTACCTTCTAGTACAAAGATAGTAATCATCCCCACTGACACATTGCTTTCCCTATGCCCTGTGCTGGGGACAGCCTTACAAACCTGACAAACTTGCCTCTCCTTGATTCTTCACCCAGATGAGGATGTTGAGACTAAGCTACCGAGTGGAAGTCAGGATTTGAACCTAGAACTGAGTCTAAGCCCTCAGCTTCTCTCCTCTCTCCTTTCTTTCAGTGACTCACACAGGGGTTCCGACAGCCTCAAACTTACTAGATGGATAAGTAGAGGCAAGAAACAGCAGCGTCTCTCATCCTTCCTGCAGCCAGAAAGGAGGGAGTGAAAGATGTCTATGGAGGGAGGGAAACATGCAGATTATCCCATCTTTGTCACGGTTCTGACTTTTTTCTTACAGAACTAGCTATCCCTCTTGCTTTCCCCAGTTGCACCAGTTAGTAACGAGACCAGAATCTTACACCATAAATAAGTTGCACAAATTTCACAGATGCCCCCCGGGAAACTGGAGCTGGGAAATGGCTCAGCATATGTCTAAATGGTTAATTGACTTAATTGCTGGGAGTTGGGCGATTAGCTCACTTGATCCACCCCAGTGGCCACAAAACGTCCTTAATGGTGGTTCGGTTTATTTGTATGTTAAGCTCCAGTTACTATTACAGGGAACTTTTCCATTGCTGATTACCTCATAAATGTATAATCATAGTCGCGGGAGAAAAGAAGTCTGGCAGGCTCCCATGAAAGGCTTTTCAAGGCATCATGAAAGGCGCTCTTCATTCACTCCCTTGGAAATTGCTTACTGAGCACCTACTATGTGCCAAGTCTTCTATGAGGCCCTGGATCTAGAGCTCTGAGCAAACCAAAGTCCCTGTCCTTGTGGGGTGTATGTTCTAGCAGGAGACAGAGAACAAATGAGTAAATACATACTTGCACACAATAATTTTAGATAGGGACTCTGAAGAACATAGAACAGAATGATGGAATGGCCTAGAATGGGTGGGGAAAGACTTTGCTTGGGCAAATGTGGTCAAAGGAGATCTCACTGGGACTGGCCTTTGGGCTAAGACATAAAGGAGAAGTAGAAGTTGCTTCTGCCAAGACATATGGGAACAGGGCTGGAGTCAGGGACATGAGCAAAGGCCCTGTGGTATGAATGAGTCTATCCAGCTTGAGAAAGGACGAAGGCCAGCATGACTGGGGTACAACATGCAAAGGTGATGTTATTTTATCATGACAGGTGGAGATGAGCCATACAGGATCACAGCAAGGAAACTGTTTGTTTTTCCTAAGTGCAATGGAAAATCATTGCATGATTTGACCTACGTATTAAAAGATCTGGCTGATCTTTTAGAGAAAGAGCAACTTTCTAGAGAAAGAGTGACTTATGGGGTTGTGGGGGGGGTGGCCAAGAGGGGAAACTGGGTGACCAGGGAGGAAGCATCATCTGCCATCTGAGTAACAGAAGATGACCTGGAAATGGGTGATAGTGAGGGAGGTGGAGAAGCGTGGCTATTTGTGGGTACCTGTGGGAAGTTGATAAGAATATGCACAGACTCACAGGTGTGCAGTTGGGATGATCATGGTGCATTTAAGCAAGACAATGAACAGCCCTCGAGAAGCAGTTAAGCAGGAAGAGTCACTTTCTTGCAAAGAACCACTGGCTCCGGTCAAAGGGATGGGACTGGAGTGTAGGAGGCCAGTGGGGAAGGGATTGCTGAAATCCAGACAAAACCTAACAGTGTCCTGAGCTGGGACAGGCCACGACACAGCCCACAGTTACCATTTGGAGGTTTAACCTAACACGGGATGGAGCATCAGTGCCAAATCAACTTTGGTAAAACCCGTGTCGCCCAAGACCCAAAAATACAAGCTTCTGGTCTATCCTATCCCAAATTATCACCAGTAACCCCATCTTAGTCCATTCTGAAGTTGGATGGAGGTAAGGGAGGTTGGATCAAAATTAGAATTAGATCAAGCAGAAAATAATCTTTGGTCTGTGTTGTGCTGATTAAAAAAAAATAGGCAGAATTCATAATTACCATATAAAATTGTTTATGTTTGTGATTATATGCTGCCACCTCCGGGTCCCAGCAGCAAATGACTTAATTGCTTTAGCCTGGAGTTGGGGCACGGGGAGCAGAAGGGGCTGTTTGTTTTAGGATGGAGGGAAGCAGGAATGGCTCCTCTCTCTACTTCTACCCAATTGGGTTCTGGGCATAGCCTTGGCTTCTGCACCAGCTTCTGCTACCCGTGGTAACTCGTACCGTTGACCTGGTCAAGTTATCAGAAACTAGAGGTAAGGCTGCCGCTTGAAATCTTGGAGTTCAATGGCATGAGTCAGGTTTGGGCAAACTGGTCTGAAGAAGGGGAAGTGGGGAAGAAAGGAGATGCTGGTTCAGAGGCAACAGACATCAGAAATGGGCATGTCTATAGTCTAGATACTCTCATGCATGATAATGTTGCCCCCATGAGCTGGGACACCCTACAGAACCAAAGCTCACCGACTTGCTCACCTACCTAGCCCTAGTATTTTGTGCCTGGCATGGAGGAGGCACCTGTCCAGGAGTGGGCAAGTGGGTCCCCAGGGAAAAGACACCACCATGGGGTTCCCACCATAGGCCCCTGGAAACTAACCTTACTAGCGACCTCTTGTAGAAGGTCTACAAGAGCGAAGAAGAAGCTGAGTGAAGAAGAGGGTTAACATATGTCTACATCAACTATATTCTGGACATTTACTCTAGATGAAATCATGATATGTGGCCTCTTGTGACTGTCTTCTTTCACTTAGCATCGTGTTGTCAAGGTTCCTGCATGTTCTGGCATGTGTCCATATCCCATTCCTTTTTAGGGCTGAATGATATTCCATGACAAAAATACATGAGATCTGGAACCTAGTGGTTATCTGTTCCTCAGCAGCTGGACATCCGAGTCGTTTCCATGTTTTGGCTCTCGTGCAAAGTGATTGTTTTATGTCCAACGTGTTGGCTAGACCTAATTTTCATTTCTGTGGAGCATATACCTTGGGGTAGAGTGGCCGAACCATATAACAACTGTGTGGCTGACCTTTTGAGAAACAGCCAGACTGCTCTATAAGTGGTGTGCCATGTCATATTCCCACCAGCCCTGTATAAGCACTCCCTCTCCTCCATGTCATCATCAATACCTGTCTTTTTGATTCAAGCCATCCTGGTGGTTGTGACTTGGATTTTCCTAATGACTAACATTTTCATGTTCTTACTGGTCATTTGTATACTTTCTTTGGGAAAATGCCCAGGCAAGCGTTTTGCTCTCTTGTTCATTGCGTTATTTGTCTTTTGATGATTGAGTTTTAAGAACTTTCATATCATCTAGATACAAGTTCCTTATTAGACATACAATTTGCAATCTTCTCCCATTCTGGGGGTTAGCATTTCTCTTTGTTTATTCTGCTGCATTTCCTTGGGTTTCTCAGAATATAACTGACAGGTGATTTTCTATTAGTTTCAGGTGTATAACATAATGATTCAATGTCTGCACACTTTGTGAAATGATCCCCACAGTAAGTCTGGTTACCATCCATCCTCATGTTTCTACTTTCTTGATGGTGGCATTTGCAAGCATGAAAGTGTCTAGTTTTGATGAAGCTTAATTGTCTGTTTCTTTTCTTGTCTCTTTCTCTTGTGTGTCAGTTCTAAGAAACTAAGTTAAGTCTTACAAGTAGACCCATGATCCACAGAGGTTAGTTTTTTTTTTTTTTAACTTTTGCATGAGGATATCTATGTGTCCCTAGCACTATTTGTTGAAAAGACTATTTTCCTCATTTAATCGTCTTGACATCTTTCTCAGAAATCAATGGGCCATAGATGTTTATTTTTGGAGACGCCATTCTATTCCTTCGATCTACATGTCTATACTTATGCGGGTACCATGCCATCATACCCTTCGTAAGTGGTGTCAAATCCTATCTCTAAATACTATTTTTCCTGCCATGTCTGATCTCCCAAATTAGACCACAGCATTATGGGTTATTGTCTTAACCATGACCATGAGTCATGATCTAACTTCTTTCATGCTGTGTGGCTCTGGCTCATTTACTTAACCTCTCTGAGCCTGTGTTTCTCACAGCTTTATTTGTAAAAATAAGGATAGTGCCATCTTCCTTCCTACTTCCCATCCTCCCTCTTCTCTTCCTTCTCCTACCTTTGAAGACAGAGGCTGTGCCTCATTTATCACTGTATCAGCACAGTGTCTGACACAGAGTAAACAGTGAGTGTGCGTTTGCGGAATGAATGAGTGTCCCGTCTTGCTGGAGAACTGGGAGGACACAGATTCCAATGTACTCACACTGCTGGTTCTAAATAAACAATGACTTGTTGGCAGCTGAGAGATCGGGTTTCCTGTGCCTGCTCTGTCTTGTTTGCAAGGCATTAACCTCTTCCTTCTGCCTCTGTCCTGCCTCCAGGCTGAGAGCTGCCTGCCTCCTTCTCTGTAAACAGGAGCCTTTAGATCATAGAGTGGAGGTTCTCAAACCTTCTGGGTTCACAGTACCCTTGGTGTTCCAGAATTGTTTCATCAAAAGAAAGCCTTCATGGTTCTATTTATAAGGTGCAAACTTAAAAGACATTTATGTCCTAACAACTCAGTACCGATTTGAAAAAACATAAGTTGAGAGAATAATATTTTTATTTTGGTCTTAAATAGACAGTTACTTATTACTGAGACGTGTTTGCCTGTTGGGTTCTGCACAACTTCTGAAACCTCAGCATTGGATTGGATCTGCAACCCTCATTTCCTGTTCCACACTGACTTGGGCTCCGACCTTGCTTTTATCACCACAACCACCAAAAACCCGGGGTCACCGAGATAGGACATGACATCATCAAAAGGAATGTGGTGTGCTCTCCTGATGGAGTGGTGAATGACCTCACGCCAGTAGTTCATGGGTCGTGTGAGAGATGTCAAGTACCCTGACAGTTCGCTCGATGATGAAAAATCCTTGAGGCTACTCCTGAGGGTTCCTGCAATTCTCCTGAAGCACTAATGGGTGCCTCGGCATACAGTTTGGGAAACGCAATCCCAGAGGAAAGACCACATGAAGCAGCTTTTGCACACTCCCCTAGGGTGCCAGCCATACTATAGGGATTCCCTGTGTGACCTTGAGCCAATTGCATCTCATTCTGGGCCTCAGTTTCCCTCCTCCCTCCTTGTAAAACCGGACGTCTGCTGGCACCAACACCATCAGCATTAATATCATCTTCAGTGCAACCTTTAATGACCAGAGCCCCATGTGTGCCAGATGCCCTACCCCTCATGACTGCCCTGCAGGAGTCATCACTGACAACCCCACCCTATAAAGGCTCCAGGGGTGTCAGCACCCTGAGCATTGTGGGCTGCAAGTGGCATCTTTCGCTTTGGCCCTACCCGTGCCTTGGAGATTCTTCCCTGCTTGAAGAGGAGCAATCAAGGTGACCCTACAGCACTGAGGACAAATGGCGCATTACATATGGACCCTGCAGGAGCACGACCCTGTCTACCAGCAACCAGGGTCTGTGTGGCCTGTCCCGTGTCTTCCACTAAAAACTCTCAGCAATCACAGCCTGCGTGGGAACTGACAGCCAAAGCCTGCTCAGAACAGAGCTGCATACTAGTGGTGAGTGGGGGGCAGGAGAGGGTTTGTTTTTTAAAAAGATTTATTTATTCATTTATTTATTTATTTATTTATTTATTTATTTATTTGAGAGAGAGAGAGCGCACACGCACACACACATGCACCCGAGTGGAGGAGGAGCAGAGGGAGAGAGAGAATCTCAAGTAGATGCCCCACGGAGCACAGAGCCTAATAAAGGGCTCAATCTCATGACCCTGAGATCATGAGTTGAGCTGGAGTCAACAGTCAGATGCTTAACCGACTGAGCCACCCCGGCGCCCCAGAGAGGTTCATTTTGGGGTCCATTTACAAAGAATAAACTGTTTGGTTTTCCTGGGCTTTATTACATTGAAAACCTTGAGCGGGCTTCTCCCTATCTTCAGAACAAAGAGGAAATGTCTTTGTGCGTTTTACAAGACCGCCCCCCAGACTCACCCTCCCACTTTTCAACGAAGCTGGAGTGGACCTGCTTCAATATGAAATGTTGATGGAACACAAGCCATTTTTGCCAGGCACTGTTCCAGGTACTGGGGATGTGACAGGAAACAAAAAAGACGCCGTGCCTCCCCTCACGGAATTTCTGGTCTAAGAGAGAGAGGAGAGGGTGGGGGTGTGGCAGGAAGGGAGAACATCTGAGTGGAAAGTTTAGCACACAGTCTTGCAAATAACTGCAGCATTCTGCTTGCTGTGGGCTTTAGAAAGAAGCACAGAGATGCTGAGACCTTGTCCAACAATGTCCCCCAGGGCCCCGTCCCCGCCTTATCATGTGGGACCATAATTACTTTTAAATTAGGCAATTACACACTTGTCTGGGTTGTCAATGCACCCCTCACAGAGGCCCGGGATATAATATGTGTTCAATAAACACAAGCGTCAAATGAGAAAGTACTCAGCATAGTGGCAATACAAAAGATGAAAAGAAAATTGCAAGGCTAACCACATACACACACAACACACACACACACACACACAAACATACATCTACGAGATGTCACTTTCCCACATTTCTCATGTGCCCTGGCATGCTTTGTTTCTCTTTTGAAGAGCTAGTTTATGCCGTACTCACCATTGTACTTCCTTCCACTCAGCTTTCCCCATGGAATGTGTTTAATCTCGTGTGCCAGTTCCCATCCATCGGGAGTGCCTGCCTGGGAGTGCTTTCCTACAAAAGATGCAAAGGGGAACTTGAGTTGAGATTGATTGACGATGTCTGCCCCGGACAGGGAAAGAGGTATTTCAGAGTGGAAATCTGCTTTGGGGGACAAGGTGAAGAGTTTAGCTCTCAGAACTGTGCGCAGACACAGCCACTGGAAAGCCCGAGCAAGGGACGACACAGCCACAGGAAAGCCCTTCTCAGATGGTTTGGCATAAAATTCTGTCACAGTGGATGGTGACAACATGGCCTGATCAGAGCCACCCTCTCTTAGGAAATACGTGTATCAGATGTACAGTGAGAAGTGTTTGCCAGAGCTGCTGTGACATCCCCATGGGACCAGTCACTGATTCCTTCCCCTTAAAGCATCCAGGATGTTCTAGAAGATCCAGGGCCAAGAAGGAAATGACAGTGTGTTGGTCTGGTTCTCCTAGAGACAGACTCGGAGGCCAGGATTCCTAGAAAAGGGAGTGGGGAGATGAAAGGTAGATGGATTTCATGATCCATAGGAAGTAACTGGAGCTCAGCTCTGCTGGGAGACAGTGTGATCCGCCTTGGCATTATCAGTCAGCCTCAGGGTTTAAGGCCCTGAGATAGTTCCCTACTCCAGGCCCATCTCCATTCAGAGCTGCTTCCAGGGGTAGAACTGGTTCCTCCACCCTACCTTCTGGTCAGCTGAATGGGCTCCCAAGGCCAGAACAACACCCACAAGCAGACGGTGACAAGCATTCACAGCAAGCAGGCCCGAGTGTAAGAATGGACAGAACATGGTGAACTGCTAATCGTCTCAGGTCACAGTGACACTTCCCAGGTCTCTGTGTGTCCTTATATTAACCCCCTGCAGTAAAAGCAACCTTTTCTGTAAAGGGCCAGCGGGTAAATGCTATGACTTTTGAGGCCATTTGATTTCTGTCACCCCATGCTCAGCTCTGCTCTTATAGTGGGAAAAACAGCCATAGGTAATATGTGAATGAATGAGCCTGGCTGCGTTCTAATAATACTTTATTTACAAAAGCAAGTGGAGGGTCAGATGTAGCCCACATGGCTGAACGCAGCTGATTCTTAACCCAAGTCTGGGATGATGTTTGGATAATTGGGGCACTGGTTCCAATCCACCATCTATGACTGCCAGGGGTAAGAACTCTTTCTAGGGTCTGAGTCCTGTCCCAGATTCAAGACAAAAGAGAGTGGCTATTGATTAGTGATGTCTGTCCTGGCCCAAGATGGGAGATAACAGCACATATACTGCACCTTTTAGATTTATAGCCTCAGCAAATCTCAGCAATCAGAAAGACTTCAAGCAATATGGTACGGATAGCCTCTGGTGTTATGAGTAGGGCTCATCTGGGAAGCCAGCCTCTTCTCAAGCAGATGGCAAACTTCTGGGACTTTCAGATGCTGTGCCTTTGCTGGGATGACTCCATTCACCCCCTAGACTGTGAGTGACTTGAAGATAGAAACAGTGTACCTTGTTCTTTGTTTCTCCAAGCCTAGTGGAGGCTGCCATGGTGTTTAACAAATGTCCCTTATAAATATGAATGAATGAATGAATAAATGAATGAATTGGAGATTCACAGAGATAACTAACGTATCCTGAATGCCTCCTATGTGCTAGGTGAAGACATGTACATACCTATTATCACATCTCTGATGCAAGAGTCATATGAAGCAGGAGCCCTAAAGTCCATTTTTCAGACTAAATGGCTTTCTAAATAATGACATATGCTAATAAAAGCAATGATAGTGATGGCGTTGATGGCAGTCACCACTTAGACCCACAGACCAGGCATTGTGCTATGTATTTGCTTACATCCTTACATGGAATCTATGAAAGGGAGAATGTCTTTAACTCCCATTTTTAGACGGGGACATCAAGGTTCCTAAGGGGTGCTCACTGGCCTGAGATGATGCCATGGAACATTGCTGAGCCAAAACGTGGCAGCAGACTGACTGTCTGCCTTGGGGGCTCATGATTGTTGCGTTGAATCACAGTGCTGGCTGTGTGCTGGTTCTTGCATGAAGAGATGGAGGGCCGTGGCAGGAATGGCCCTGGCCCATTCAGCTGGGACAGGTCACAGGCTGAGCAGGACAGGGCAGCAGGGGCAGGCGAAAGTGGGCAGGAGCGGGCTGTGCTTCCACCCGTGGGGTCCCACCCCAGCTCCTTCGCAGCAGCAGGCAGGGAGCCCTGGTGTGCCCGGCGCCCCTGTGATTGGCAGCCTGCAGATGGCGGGGGGTGCCTTGGAATTTATTATCCAAGCATGCCTTTCTGAGGGGGCCTCACTGCCTGACACTGCTTTATCGGAAAGCTGGGAATGGTTAGCTGAGCCCATCTGTTAGCCAAAGAGGGGAACTCAGTGGGTGGGGAAGTCTGCAGAGTCATTTAAAAGGAATTTCTCTGATGCTGAGGCCAGGGTGGAAGGTTATCTGCCCGTGGGCCCGTGGGCTGCCTGGTTTGGGGGCTTGGGGTCTCCAGAGGTGGCGTGTCTGGATTTGGTAGGGAGCTTTCCTTTCTCGTTCTAAACTGACAATGGCCAGGACCCTTCCCCCTTCAGAGCAGCAACTTTCACTCTGCAGTGATCCTTCGTAGCTAAATCCACCACGTTTGCATCATCAGTGTCTCGACGAAGAATATGGGACAGATGGGGATAAATGCAGCAATCTGAATTAATACCAGGGTCGCTAATGAATCCAGGAGCCGCGAAATAATTAGGAGAAGTTACTGCTCCTGCCATGGCGACGCTGTGTGTTGGATGCTTTCTTCTCTCTCCCCTCCCAGCAGCCATGGCGCCCTGGAAGAAGGTTGTGCACCCACGGGGGCATGTGGGTCTTCAGACTCGATCTTGGGTTCAGGTTCTGGGGTATTTAGGACAGGCTGCTGAACAGCAGGTAGAGTCAGGAGAAGGGTAGCTCCTCCACTGGGTATCCAAGGTTTATCCGTGCTTGGGAGACTTGGGGCGGTGGTCCTGGGGACATGGGGTTCCCCTCCTCTGGTGCTCAACACAGATAAACCATCGCAAAAGTTGCCCCAGCTTGCATTGTGTTCTGGGGAAGACACGTGCTAAGCAGTTTACATATAATATCTCATTTAATCTGCACCCCCCCTTTCCAGCCCCAGAACCCTGCATATCCCCATTCCTCTGAGGAAAACTGCTCTAGGAACTCGTGCAAGGATCTATAGTTGATACCCAGAAATCCACCTCAGAGATCTGAGCCCCTGACCATACAACTCCACTGACCTTTGCCACAAAGATCAGGATCATCTCTGGTGTTTCTTCCAACGCCCTCACACCTTGAAGCCTGCAAGATTCTAAGTTCTTGGAACAAGGAAAGAGAGAGAGAGAGAGAGAATAAGCTATTTTTTTCATAACTGGCTTTCTGATAAGCCTGGGCCCCTCTTCTATGTGATCATATGCTTGACTCCTTCTTTATGAAACTTAGAACAATTGCAACTGAATAATTAATTGAGTATTTAATTGTTTAATGGCTATCTACCTTGCTAGACCAGAGGTTCCACAAAGTACCATCTATTTTGCTCACTGCTATGGCCCCATGGACACATTATATTTGCTCAGTGCATATCTAGTGGATGGATGGATGAATGGATGGATGGATGGTTGGATGGATGGAAGGATGCATGGATGGTGCATGAAAGAATGGATGAAATAGTGAGTGAATGAATGAAGCAGGTAGGTCAGCCTAAGCCCCACTAAACAAGTGCCCTGTGGCTATGTTACCCTGCAGTGGCTCCTTGGTCCTGCCCGAGCTTCCCAGGCAGAGGCAGAGAAGCAGGCTCTGTGCTCAGTATCCTCGCAAGGGCATCAGGCACTGACAGGGCTCCTCTGACGCGGGCTGCGGGGCCATGTCCAAGGCCGACTCCCGCTCCCGCCTGCCCCCCTTGTGGGAGCGAGCGGCAGCAGCTGCTTCACACGGACATGCCTGAATGGCAACCAGGACCGTCTGGGCATCATGTGACCACCCGCCTGCAGGGGTGGGGGTTGCTGGATGCCGCCAGGGGGGTCGGGGGGTCACCTCTGTGGTGAAGTCATGTACCTGGCGGAGTCTGTGTTTATGGAGAATGGTTCAAGGAACAAAGAGTTCTTCATTTCTCTTTTCTCCCCGTTTTCTTCTTTCTCTTTGCTTGGCTGGCTGCATTCAGAACATTTCCAAGCCTGGTGGCCAAGGTGAGGGAGGTTTGCAGGCAGGGGGGAGGAAGGTCTGTTTTCTGACCGGCAGGGCCTGCCGCCATCTCACAGCCGAGAGCTAGACTGGGAGTTCCCAGGTTCAGTCTGTGGTTTCTCCTCGACCTGGCACTGAGAACGACCTTGAGCTCCTTCATCAACCCCTCTGAGCTTCACTCCCCTCCTGGTCTGTTCATGAAAGGCATCACAGTACCGGGGTCATTTCGAGGATCGAATAAGACAGTGCATATAAAGGGGTCAGCCCATACTTCTCAGTGAGTTCAGTTAATGCAGTTAATACTAAGAGCCATAATAATAGCAATCATATCATAAATTGTGGAAACAGATCTTGGTCCTGAGGTTTCTTTGTGTCAGGGATGGACGGATACAAATTAGGAGAGAGGGCATTTTTGCCACTGGCTTTTCTGGGCAGAGGAGCAAAGATGGACAGGATGTGGGAGGTGTTCCAGGGTCTTTGCAATTTTCCATCAACTGCTTGAACCTGAAAGGTTCCTAGAGGTCATGGAGCTTAAGCCCCTGGAGAGGCTTTTAGGAAGAGAGAAGAGAAGGGACTTGCCCCAGGTCACACAGTGGCAGACCAGCAAAGACAGACGTCCTTACCTTTCCTGAATTAATGACCATGGTGCAGGTCTTCTAAAGGAACGGCAGCCTCTGCCCCTGGCAAAGATAAGTGGCTGGGTGGCCATACCTTGAGGCTGACCCAGGCTAGAGCTGAGCCTGATGGGGACCTGAAACAGGGTTATCAACACACTTGCTTGTCCAGCACATCTATGGATAGTCAAGTGCTCTGGACCTCATCCCTGTGAGAGGTAAGTGCTGGCAGGTTGGTCTGCCCTTTTTAGAAGTGGGTCTCTAGAGGTGAATTGATTGACCCAAGGTCATTCACAAGTGGATGGCTGGGTGAGTAGACAGAGCTGGTGGTTAGTGCCCCTGTATGCCAGGCATAGAGGCAGGAAGATCGCTGTCTACTCCTGAGGCCTCTGAGACCTCATATTTTGATGTCTAACACTGACTCACATGGTGACCTTGAGCAAGTGACTTCTGCTCGGTGTTCTCATCTGTAAAATGGGAGTAAGCATGGTTTGTCTCTATTTTGCTGGGATGGCTATGCAGATTGGATGAATCTTTTCATTTGAAGCTCTTAGAACAGGGTTTGGCACATAGTAGATGCTCACTAAAGCTTGTCCCCTGAGTTGTCCAGAGGTCAAAACTCATGGCAGAATGGCGATACAGCACCTGCCAAAGTTCAGCTCACCAGAATGAAAGGTACATGACCCTCAGTGGTGGACTCTATGGATCTGTGGCCATCCTCAGTGGGCAAATGGAGACACACATAGATGATGTACAATGCCCAGGCCCAGAGGAGAAAACAAGTTAGAGGCTTCTGGAAATGTCTGCCTGGTGCCCAGTAACAAGGGCCAGGAGTACACTGAGCATGTGGATTTGGGATCATGGATTCAAGCCAGCCCATCCTTCTACTGGGGGGCTTTCCCTCTCCTTCTCCCCAGGAGAAGCATCAGGTCTCGAAGGAAGGACAGACATACCAGATTGGAAGCCCTTATCAGCCACTGACCAGCTTTGGGAATTCAAGCATTTACTTCACCTCCCCAGCTTGCCTCGTCTGGAAAATGGGGCTTCCCTGAAAATTTAACGGGATAGGCTTCCTCCAGGTGGGTCCCACTTTGCTTATAACTGAAACCGTGGCACTGAGCATAAAGCTTAACACCAAGTGAGTGTTTAACCAGCTTATGGCAAATAGGTGACTATTAATAACCACATGGTTCAAGGGCTTAACAAGGAGCCAGACCCTGTTCTACATGCTTTCCATATATTAGCTCATTTAATTTTGATGGACAGAGAGAGAGAGAGAGAAAGAGAGATTACAACGACCTGCATTTCACAAGTGAGCAAACTGAGGCTTGGATTAAAAAAAAAAAAAAAAAAAAAAGCAAAATCACTTGTTCACTTGTCCACAGTCACCCAGCTCATAAGTAGCAGGGTCAGGATTGCAGCCCATGCAATCTGAGACTAAAACCTGAGCTAGGGCCACGAGGATCCAACTGGACAAAAGGAAGAGGAAGGAGATGTGCAGAAATCATGTAGAGTTGCATAGACATGAGGGATCGAGACATAGTTGTATAACCAATGCTTCAATTACAAGCAGAGAAGGCACACCACGGCTGCAGGGTCCCACTGTATGAGGTTACAGAGCTGCACAGAGAGGACACCTGTCCATAAGGAGTGAAAGAATTCAAATCCTCCCCAGAGTGTTGCTAACTCTCATACAAGAGCACCCAGTCCTTCCCCAGCCCAAGCCGATCTCCCACAGATTAGCATAGCCTACATAGCATTTAAAAAAATAACTGGATTGGTCTCCAGATTCCAAAAATCAGATTTCACACAAAAATCCAGGTTCCTGGTGTAGAAGAGAAAGTGCTTTCATTTTGCTTTTTATTCTTTGTTTCTGGCCTGGCCCCTGGGGGCATCTGAGTTTGTGATCTCCTTGAGCGCAGGGCAGTGGGATGCTAGAGGGAGGGGCGTGATTGTGTTGGCCCATGGCTCAGTGAGAGGCCCAATCTCGGGAGAGTTTCCTCATCTTGCCTGGATAAAGATGACTCACAGGGCCAGCATGGGTCTCTGGCAGAGCCAGCTTTCCTTTCCTACTTTGTTTTTATAAAGCAGAAATAGAAGTTTCCATAACGTGGTACGACTCCACCCAGCACTGGCAGGCTTTGGGAAGTCACTGCTGTTTGTGAATGTCTAAGGGAGAGTTTTGGTGGGGAGTCTGCTATTTGCTCACAGGCTCACAGAGCCTCACAGAGCAGGACAGCATGTGCTCATCTCTACTGTAGGCTCTGTCTAAACACAGGGACTCCCCACTGGGTTCTCTCTCAGTGGGAGACAGTCAACGGGATGGACTTCTCAGGCCCCAGGACAGGGGTAGGAAAAGCAGAGACCTAGTGCAATTTCGGTAACCTTGTATCTTTCCGTCTCCTCTACCCATACGTCCTTCCATCTGCTCTTCCTTCCCTCCTTCCTTCCTTCCTTCTTACCATCCATCCATCCATCCACCCACTCAATTATCCACCCATCCACCCACCCACACATCTATCCATCCACCAGCCATCCATTGACCATCCTTCTGTCCATTCATCCATCCATCCATCCAAGTACTATTTATTAAGAACCTACTGTGCCTCACATTCCCCACTCCATAATCTGAGATACAAAAATAGACAAAACAGACTCAGACCCCTCTATCCTCACACAATGCACACTCAAATCAGGGAGACAGACATCCAAAAGGTAGTAATAGACAAAGAATAGGGGAAAACCACAGGGTCCATCAATAGATTAATTAAATCAGTTTGGCTCATTATAGAATGGGATACCATGTGCCCCTTAAATGAAGCAGATCTCTGTATGGTGACATAGAACAACCCTCTGAGTAGAAACAAAACAAAACAACAACAACAAAAAAAAAACAGGCATGGATAGTGCCTGCGTTATGTGTGCACTGGAAAGTGCAGGGACCTTGGCTAAGCCTTTATGTACTTGTACTAGCAGTAGGGCCTCTGGGAGGGTCCACAGGGAATCGGGGACAACTGATGCCTCAAGGAAAGCTAGGACACTAGGGTACGAGGAGGGGAGAGAGTTATTAGCGCTGTTTGAGCATTTTGTTTTTTGAATGTACAGCTTTTTTTTTCCAATAAAATGTGAAGCAAACTTAAAAGATAGTAAATAGATTGACAGACAAAGTGTGAGAGGAGAGGACGGATAGATAGATACAGAATAAAGCACAGGGGAAAAGAAAAAGGCTTTACAAGTTTGGTGGTTTGGTGAGTATTTGGAAAAGGAAATCCACTCTGCTTTGTGCCCTTCAGAGAAAGCTCCCCTGAAGATGGGACTTTTGGGCTGGCACACTCCAGGTGAACAAGAAGTGTTCAGTGACAGGTGCAGAGATGGGCACACAGACCTCCCCGTACTAAGAGGAGCTGTGGGTCCCCTCTCTGGACCTCAAGTGGTACATCTGCAAAGGGGGAAAAAGACACTCTCAACCCAAGGTCCAGGAAACCCTATGAAACTGCAGAGGGTACATCCAAATCCAAGATGCCGTAACCGTTACGAGGGGTAATCTCTCTCCCTGTCTCTTCCCACTCCTCCATCCTATTGCGACAGACCTACTGATCAACACTGGGGACCATCAGGAAAAAGAAAATCTGACTGTGTATCCAAGCTCATGGTCATTAAACCCCAGAGATGGGCTTTGAATCTCTCTGGGGGCAAGCGATCACTGCACCTTTCTCTCCCTTCCCACCAAATAAATTACAAAGGCCAAGAAGGTTAATTTATCTGAGTGGATGGATGCCAGCTGCTCCATCATACTGGCGTAGTATAATAATCACAGCAGATATCTTGAGTGCTAACCTTATGCCTGGTCTTTAGCATGAAAGACCTCATTCTGTCTCCAAGGCAAGATAGGCAGCCACATGACTGTTGATCCCTGTTCACAGGATGAAGGTCCAGAGGCCTGGAGAAGTTTAGTTACTTGCTTAATGTTGCACAGCTACTAAGTGCTGGAGTGGGAATCCAAATCCTGGTTATGCTGACCACAACCACCAACCTACATCACTGCCCATCACATAGGGGAACCTTCCTCCCCAGGCACTGAAACCAGAGAAGGCTGCCTGGAGGAGGTGTCATGTAAGTCATGCCTAGGAGGGCCACGGGGCTTTAAATCCCTTCTCTAAGAGAATCAGCCATCTTCCATAAGGAGATTCCTCAAGAACACAGGGCCCTGGAGACATTAAAAGGAAACTCCTAAAAAATTCATCTCTGAATAGTAATTGTATCATAAAAGTATTGAGCTAGAGCACACATGCAAATTGGACCATATGAATAAATGGTGTAAACAGTTGGAATGGGGTACACGTTCAGAGACCACCACCCTCTTCAAGGTGTCAGGCAAAAATGGGCCAGGTGGCAGTGTGCCCTGAGGTTGGAGGGATGTTTTCGTCAACCATTTACTAATGGCTCAGACCCCCAAGCCTGTTGAGGGTCACACCTCTAGCATCATTTGAGGACATGGTATGCTCCGTGTTGGCACTTTCTGAGTACCTACTGTATGCTGGGATGGTGTCCCTTCTTCCCCATGCCTGCTATGCTCACCACCACTTCCACGTGACCTTGCTCACATGGATATTTGTGAACTTGTGTGCCCACATTGTTCTTCATGACTTTCTTGGTGGGGGCATTCATCAAGCATTACTGAGCACCAACTATGTTCAGGCTGGTGTCCGCCCTCAACCCCCAAAGATAGTCATGGTTGGCAGAGTGCTTGCTTGTGGAGGGGGCCTCCAAGACAAGACTGGGGAGATGGGGAGCTGGCCAGGCAAAGATGCTGGCAGGAGAGCAGCTCTGGGTAAACCTGGCTGGATCACACACATTCTTGAAACCACACGTAGTTGAATGTGGCTGGAAAGTAGGGGCTGAATGGTGGTGGGGATGAACCTGGGGGATTAGAACATTCTGGAAAACATTGTTTCCCCACTATGGGCTGGGACTTGATGCCCATTTGGAGTAAATCAGCCTTTTTGGTCTTCCTAAATCTTTGGGTCTTAATTACCCAAGAGGTAGAACCCGTACCAAGTGGGTCTCCTCAATATTCACAGGGCAATCCCCACAATCTTCCTGTGGTTTACAAACTGTATTCCATGGAACCCCGAGATTCTGTGTCGATGTTTCTTGCAGCTCCATGGTGGGGAAGAGGCGGAGTTTCAAGTAGGTAATGTTCTGCAGCCTCTCCTGCTTCAGCCAGATCAGTGCCACTTGTATGTTTTTTTGCTGCTTGAAATTCCATGAAAGAGTTCATGTAGGGAGGGATTCCTTTGCTTATATAAGAACAACCCACACTTGATGCAGAGTAAAGCCCAAATTCTTCAATACCTTTGGTGATTCCAACCCAACCCATCTCTCCAGTCTCAGCAAAGCCATTTCCCATGCCCTGTGTCTTCCAGCCCTGCACCCCAGCCTCTGCTACACGAATATGCACCAAGCCATGCATGCTCCCCCCATACATCCATTCTTTCCTTATCTTATTCCCTTTCTGAGGCTGACTTAAAACCCTTCCTCCTCCAGGAAGCCCTCTCTGATGTGTCTTCAATATCACCGCTACACCTTGGTTCCCCCAAATAAGAGCTCTGACCCACCAAGAATGACAGCCTCTTTTTGATGATCCATCTCTTCCCCTCATCAGGCAGTGAAATCCACTAGGGAAGAATCTCTGACCTGGTCACCAGCCATGTCCCATCCTAGGCCCAACATATGGCAGGTCCCCAAGGAATGTGTGCTGAGCAAATGGGTGCCAGGAAAGAATGGAGAGATGATGGGGTTTGGGAGGGCTTAAGTTAAAGTGTGCGTGGACAGATGGATGGATGGATGGATGGATGGGAAGGAAGGGAAGTGGCAGGAGGAGGGGAGGGAGGAAGGTGGAGTGGTGGGTAGATGGGTGGGTGAATGGATGGATAGAAGGGAGGGAGGAATAAAGGAAGGAAGGATAGAAGGAGGAAAGAGAGGACAGAAAGATGGCAAGATAGAAGTGTGGAGGGTAGACATACATGCTTGCAGACAGCAGAACCCTGGTTCCACCTTCCCTGACAGGCCATAGGGCCTCAGCCTTCCCGGAGCCCTCTCCACCTAAAATCCTCCTCCCTCCCTCCCACCTCCATCACAGAGCCGGCCCCTGACATGCCCTCGCCGGCACAGTGATTACTCCTTGAGCAGCCTCCCGTATCCTGTTCCTGCTCTTCCTACAAGCAGAGAAGCAGAAAAATCCATCCTGATGAGGAGGCAGCCGCCCGCCCTCGTCCCCCCTCCTCCTCCCTCCCCTGCAGCCTGTAACTCTCGAGCAGTCAGGCAGAAACAGGCAGTCAATTTTTTCCAGGGTCGAGCGCCGGCTGTAAGGCACGGCCCTACAGGGTGACAGGGGAAGCGGGGGGCCACTTGGATGGCGTGACCCGCTCTCCCCCATCCTGGGCCCAGTGCCTCCCGCCTCGCTCACCCTGAAGCTGCCAGCTGTGTAATGCAGGGGACATAGCATCCCGACCCCTGCCACCATCACCACCGTGCAACGGGCTCACCTAAGATCTCAGCCCCATGAAACATCAGGGGCCCGGCAGAATGCCCTGCTGCCATCCGTCACACCTTTTCCCCTAGCCTGGCTTCCTACTTGCCTGGAAGCCAGCTTCCTTTCCCCGCTGCCTGCCCTCAGTGGCTTCATGGCAGGCTCCGAGCAGAGGAAAAGGCAACTGATGTGTCAAGTGCCTCCTGGCTGGGTGCTATGGTGTGCTGCCTTGCTATCACCCCGGCTACCGGGAGTGTTGACAGCCCCCAGCTGAGACTCTGCTCCCGGCACCTGCCCTCAGCTAGAGAGAACTGCCTTGTCCAAGGTCAAACCTCCTTCCAGGGGCGGGTCGACGAGAGGGGTACACCAGTCCGGCCTCCTTGCCGCAAGGCAGGATGACTTTGAAGAGTCACATCAGCTCCAGATCTCCCTGCGGGGTCAGCAGAAGCCGTTGGTGAGACTGAATCACGCCCCAGCTTCTCTGGGCCTCACCCTTCTCACTTGCCTGCCCCCCACCCCCGCCAAGGAGTTGGCCCTGCACACTGCACCTCAACAAAGCCCCTGCATTCAGAATCATGGGGACCCAGTCTGCAACAACCTTTCATGCATTTACATTTTTAAGGTCTATGGCAGCTCTGTGTGGCATGTTCTTTGTTTCAGGTGTCAGGGATCTGGGGCTCAGGGAGGTGTCACGCCTCTTGTCCCAGGCCTCACAGAGTAAGTCAGAGCTGGGATTCCATGCTAGTCTAGCCTGCTCTCAGTTAGTCCAGATTCTGATACCCTCCATCCCTGCTGTGCAGAAGACAATGCCATGGAGATTCACTGCTCCTTTTAGACTCTGGAGAGTCCCCAGGACTGGGGTTCCCTGCCTCTGCTGCGGGGAGCCCAGGTGGAGACACCTGTGACCCAGGATCAGGTGCCTCTTCCAGGTCTCTAGACCTCAGGGCTCACTCACGTGGCCTCTCCTGCCTTCCCCTCCAGACTGCCCCCCTCTCTCCACCTGCCACACCCACCAATGGCACCGAGGTCCCGTGGTGGAGCTGGAGGGCCAAATGCGTCTGGCTTCAATTCTGGGCTTTTGATAGAATGGACCGCTTGACCCTTCTCTGAGCCTTCATTTCCTCATCTTGCAAATGGACCAGTTGGAGGATTGCTTGACACAACGTATACAAAAGACTGTACCCAGGGCCTGGCACACAGCAGCTGTTGAGTATTCCCACTTCCTTCAGTCCTAGTGATCGTATCTGACCTGATGAGGACAATCCGTGCAGAATATGGAGCATGAACTTGAATTCAAACAAGCACTTGACTCTCATGGTCTCGTTCCCTCCTTGTGACAACTCCATGAAGCCAGTCTCATCATCCTGTAGGATGTAGAGAGACAAAGGGGCATATCCACAGTTCTCAGGTGAGGAAGTGGACAAGTTGGGACACACCAACCGCTTTGTCCAGCTCCAAAGCCACAGTCTTCACCACTTGGATTCCCTTCTCCTCCTTCTGTGAGCATCTTGGACCCCTGGCCCTTCCACATGCCCCAGTTCCAAGTTGACCATGTCTCCCAGGGCAGTTGGGTATCCCCTAGTTTGCCCAGTGGGGTCACTATATGGAACCAGGTTCCCAGGTGCCCTGCTGAGAAAATCCATGGAAATCATGGGTTCTGGTATCAGGTTGCTCACACCTTAGCCTCCCTGCCCTTCATGCTGAAACAGTCATTCTAATAACGAGAAAATCCTGACCCGGGGCTAAGAGCTGCCTTCTGAAGGGCACCCAACCCAATTCAGGGGCGGAGGGACTCCACCTCCAGGAAAGCCATCTGTACCCTCCCGAAGCTCTTCCAGCCATGGAAGAACAGGGCTCACTGGCTGTGGTGTTGGCCATAAATCCGTAATTGAACAATGTCTGGGACCACTAGTCCCCATCAAGAAAAACCAGAAGAATGTGGTCAAGTTGCTCGCAAGGTCATGGAGATGTCCTCTGGGACTGGGCCAGGGGCCCAGGAGTCCTTCCTGTGGCTTCCAGAGCCAGATTCTGTGTGGGAAGAGCACTGGACTAGGAGGCAGCCAGCCATGGTGTCAAATTCCGCCTCTGCCACCTGGAGCCGTGGCAATGCCACGGAGCCTCTCTGTGCCTCCGTGTCCTCCTCTGTGAACTGAGCATCCCACTCCCAAGGTGACGTTCTTGTGACAACTTAACATGATGAGGGCTTCCTGATCGCAGATGGAGAAATTCTAACTATATATTCTAACTATGTCTATGCTTTGAAGATGCCGAAGGTGATTGATTGCAGGCAGAGAGGGAGGGGACGGGATGAAACCAGTGCGAGGGAACAGATACGACCAGACCAAACCTCAAGAGGGGGGTCTCCAAACATTTCTTCCCGGTTCCACTGGGGCTGCGTATTTACGTGTTTGGCTAGCCTTCTGCTTTGTCTTGTCTCTGGCCAGCTCCAAAAGAGACTATGGGATTTACCAAGTAGATTACATGGCACTTAGCTAATGAAACGGCTCCCTCCGCACCCCAGCACCCCCCACCAAGATATCGATCAGTCACTGGCAACCGTCGAGCTTCCAGCAGCCTCTGGACAGTTTAAAAAGAAAACCGGCCATTAATAAAATTGAATGTTTGTTGGGGGGGCGGGGAGGGTGAAGAGGGGGACCAAGATGGGGAAGGGCTGGCAGGAGGGGAGGGGGCTGGGAAGAAGCTAACAGACAGGGAAGAAAATCAGAAGAAAAAGTACCTCTCTGGTTCAGAACCCACATCACAGATGCAGGAGAGATTGTGCAATTAACCACTTCCACCAGAAAATGCCTGCCAGGTAAACAGGCCAAATAAAAAGTCCAGGGGTGACTGTCTGTACGTCATGGGGGACAAAGTTTGGAAACTCAGGACAGCTCCCCCACAGCAGGTCTTGTTTGCTCCACGTACGTTTTACTGAAGTGGAATTGACTGCCAGTTTTTGTTTTTTTTTTTTTTTTAATGGGAGTTTTCGTCAAGAAAATCTTAATCCCTGGAGTTTCTTGGAAAATGGGAACACGCAGTAACCCTGGGCTTGCATTCCTGCGCAGCGGCCACGGGAAGAGTGCTAACAGCTGTCCCTGTGGGCGGGGTACACGGGGTCCATAGGGTCGGCTGGCTCAGTCCCCGCCTGGCCCTGGTGCCCACTCACCCCTGCCAGCGAGGGTGAGACACCAAGCTTGAGTCTGAGAGCCTGACCCAAAGGCTGAACCGAATCCACACGTCTGGGTGTGGGATAATGTGTGTGAGTGATGCCCCCTGGGTAAATGCCGAATGCCCAGATATTAACAGAGGCTGCCTTTCCCTAAGTAGGACCTTCATCTTCTTCTTTTGTACTTACTGTTCTCATCCACAGAAAACTATAGACTTGGCTTTAGGGGCAAAGAATCAATATAGGCAGAGCTGAGTATTCTGAATGCTCGCAATGACGGCAATTACACCAAGAAGGGAAAAGTAACAAAAAAGCCAAACTACCGTCTTCTCCAAATTGGGGAATTGCAAGAAATTTGAATCTTCTATCTTTTTCTGCCACAAATCCCTCTTGTATTTCTAATGGGACAACCACTGACCAGGTATGTGTGAATGAAATGTAAATTATAATTAATCCATGTTAACAGAGATGCGATTCTTGGGAAGGAGTCTTGGTCAGTGCAGGGACCTTGAGCAGAGGTGGGGCTGGGGGTGGTCTGGGGCTCTGTCAGATGCTTTTGAGCCCCTTTCTCTGGGATCGGGAACCTGGTCAGGTGGGTACGGCATGTTGTCCTGCCCCCAGACCTCAGACCCCCATCTGTGAATGGCAAAGAACGATCTAAATTCCTCATAGGGAACAAAAGGGGAAGCTAGCATCTTTTAGATGCTCCTATGTGCTAGATATGGGTTGGCATGTTTTTACACATGTGTGTTCACAAAAGAGCCTGGAGTTAATAAGTCAGGCTCTCAACTCAGCTGTTTCCTCACTGTGATCTGACCTTCTGTGGGTCACTTAACCTCTCTGAGCCTCCTATGCTTTCTGTAAAATGGGGCTCAAACTGAACTCTTAGGGTTGGAGGGAGGTTTAAATGAGCACTCTGTGTCTGGAACCCAGTAGACTATCAAAACAAGGCTAAGCACTCTCTGTATTATTACTGTTGATACTATTGAAAAGCACCTACATTGTGCCTGGCAGTGATGGGCGGGGTTTCCCATCCATCATCTTGCAATGACATGAGTGTGAGGCCATCATGCTCCACAGAGATCACGTCTGTGTGACCCACAGAGACCTCACCTGTGCCTACCACTGACCCCTGGCCCCTAGGAGACTGTCATCACTATATTTTTTAAACTAAGTAAGTGCCTGGCCCCTTGTGGCCCCCTACCCTCTTTCTGTTGTGATACAAGAGCAAGACCAGATTCACATTCTCCCTCCATCACTGTAGGGCTTGGGTCAGCACCTTCCCCTCTAGCCTCGGTCTTATTATCTGTCAAATGGCCGTGCCCATTGGGTCCTTGGGAGAGTTCATCAATATGGTTAATGTTTGGAATGGCTTCACAGAGCAGAAGGAGTAATTGATCTTGATGTAACTATCTCCATCTTACTGATGAGAAAAATTGCACCCTGTATCATTCATTCGTTCGTTCATTCCTAACTTGTACACTGAAGTAGGGCCTCCCTCCACCCAGGTCTCCAAAAGTGTCCGCATCCCCCGAAAAACATGTGGTGGAGAGAGAGGGGAGCAGGCCTCCCCCACCCTGGGCCTCCTCATCTCTCACTGTCGGGGAGGCAGCTGTGGCCAGACATTTGGAATCCATTATAAACATCCCTGTCTGATTCTGTTCTCCCCTGTTCGTAACTTACAGCAACGGATTCCAAGGAATTTTGGCTCAGTTCCTTGGCAGAGGGAGACCTGGAGGGATGATGGAGAGCTCTCTCCCCTCCACGCCATCCACACATGGTCCTCTTCATTTCGGCATCCAGAGCAACGCACAGTAAACCCAGAGGTGTAAGGGGAAGAGCTTTCACCAAAAGGACTGGGGTCTCAGCCTGGACTTGGCTGCTTCCTGCTGGAGTCATCTCTCTGAACCTCAGTTTCCTTATCTGTAAAGGGAATAGCAATAGTACACAGACATGCTACCCTTGCTGCTAGGAATTCACTTGTCTGTGTCAATTCAATGTCTCACACAGTCGATATTTGAGAAATTATATCTCTCCCCTGTTCTGATATCAGGTTTGCTCTTTGCCGTAACCAAGAAAGCAGGGGGTGGGCTGGACGAGAACTTGATGCAGAAACTGACCACTAGCCTGCTGGATGCCCTTGACAAAGCCACTTCCCAACCCCGCGCCTGTTTCCCCAGCCTTCTGCCTCTTGCTCCCTGACTTTCCCTATATTGGTGCTCTGCCAGCCTCAGGGGCCCACAGCACGACTCCGGCCCCAGCAGCCTTCCAACCCTCCCTGTCTGTCTGTCTGCCCCACCGGGTCTCACTGGCCTCAGATGCCATGGCGTCCAGCCCTGACTTGCCCTGTCTTGGCTCCAGCTCCTCTCCCAGAGGCCTTTTCTCTCTTGCTTCCTATGCACTGTTTCCTTCTTTTCTCTGCACCAGCCCCAGTTAGTCTCCTGGGCCCCCGCTCTGGCCCCTTGGTGGGTGGGGGAGATGGGAAGCCAGGGTCTGAGGGGGTGACAATCATCACACTGACCATGAGGGCATAGCCTGGTGTCCTCCAGGCTTGTCAGATGGCCTCTGTGTGAGCTGGAGCTGCGTTGGGTGTGTGTGCCTGTAGGTGGCATGTGCGTGCGTGCTAAGTGTGTGTGCATGTGTGTGTTATGTGGTGTCTGTATAAGGTGTGTGTGTGTGTGTGTGTGTGTGTGTTGTATGCTGTGTGGTGTGTGTATATGGGGGGACTGTGTAGTGTGCTTATCTTCCCCCACCTCTATGAGGTAGAGAACCTCCTAGCTCCAAGATCAAAGAGAAGGAATGAGAGAGAAACCGTGTAGGAATATCTCTTGGACCCTGACTTCCTGCAACTTCCCACACATACGCACATGTCCATTTGTCTTTCTCCAGATATTTTAGCTGCCATTCTATTGAGAGACCAGCAGGACCCCATGCCAAGAGAACATTGTCCCCTCTTTGCAGATGAACACACTGAGGCCCAGTAGCTTAAAAAGCCTGCAAAGGTTTGCTGGCCCTGAGCCCAGGAACCAAGTCTGCTCCTAAAACTTTCTGTGTCCGGGAGAACCGACCTGCCTCTGGCCAGTCCTCGGGGCTCCTGGGGATTTTCCCCATTGTGTTTGTTCTCCTGCTTTTTCTTCTCTGAGCTCTGCAACTTGGGCTCCAATATGTTCACTCTCTTTTTCCCCTGTTCCTTAAGTTACAATTTTTCACTGCTATTCTTTGTTTCCCTATATCTCCATTCTCCTACCTCTACCCCTTGTCGCTGTGTCTGTCTCTGTGTCTTTCTCTCTCTCCTCGTCCCTCTCTCTGTTTCCGTCTCTCTCACCCCCTCCAAACCCTCACCTTCCCTCTGTCCCTCCATGCATCCATCTCTCTCTCTGTCCATCTCTCCACCCCCTGCCTCTCTGGTCCATTCCTTGTCTTCTGCTTCTCCCAGCAAAGCACCACAAGCCCATGTCAGTCCTGACTCAGCTGTGCTACACTGCGTATCATTTTTCTGTCCCTCAGCGGTGCCCTGCTGATCCCCTGCTCTGGGTCCTGTGACTGAATTCTACACAGGCCATCTCGCAGCTCATTCAGTCCTGGCTTCCTGATGCAGATCCCAAAAGGGCTCGGGGTATGGGAGACAAGGTGGGTCGACGATTTTGTCCTCTCTTCCCCCTCCCAGCAGCCAGCGGGCAGCAGCATCGACCGCTCACCAGGCCCTGCTGGGCAGCCTTCTCTTGCAGCTAGACTCCTCCCCCAGGTCCCAGTAACACTCCCTTCTCTCTCCTCTAAGCCTAGGAAATTCTAAGGGTTCCCCACTGTCGCCAGCCCAGTGGAGCTTCACCATTCTTCTGGGCTCCCCTTAACCCTTGTCCACACTTAGATCGCTCTTCCCTTCATTGATCCATGGTTACCTGTTTCCTGCCATGGCAATTCTGAATGCAATTGTCCCCCTTTGGCTGAACCCCTATGGCCATCCTACCCTCCTCTTCTCTTCTCTGACACCTCTTCGCTCCTGTGCTCACACCCAACCTCCCGCACTGGACCCAAGCTTGCTCCCCAGCCAGACCGGGAGCTTAGCCAGGCAGAGGCTGTACCTACACCTCCCGTGTCCCCTTACCAGTGCATTGCACCTAGTCTGCTCCCAGGCTCTGTGAAAATAGAAACTGACGAGTCAGCCCAGCAGCCCAGCAAGTGAGGTGTGTCCGCAGCGCTGCCTGGGATTTTCGAAGAAATCCACTCTGGGCCCATCACTCCCCCTCCCAGGCTTTCGTGTCAGAGATCCCGCAGCCCTGTGGCAGGGGGTCCCTGATAAAGGGGCACTCCCACACTGCAGTTCAAACCAACTCCACAGCACTCCTCTGTGCCCCCAGCTCATGGATGGAAGGGCTCCCCTGCTCCTGGCACCCGTTCAAGCTGCCTGGTGAACTAAATTGATTTTTTATCGTTGCTCTGGAGCGAGCTTAATGAATCTGTTAGTGACGGCTGCCTGCCCCAATCGCCTCTCAGTGCCTATGCCACCAGAACGGCTCTTCCTGAGATGGAGGAGGCATTATTTAAGGCTCAGCCTGTGCCCCTGAGAGCAGCTGGGCATCAGCAGGGCCATGCTTCCCTCTTCTTGGAGGCATTTCCATATTGGGGTAGGGCTCTAATGTGAGTCAGGAAAGGACAAGGCCATGCTGAAAAAGAACAGAAGATATTTAATTAGTATGTGTGTTCCTAGGGACAAACTTCCATCTGTCTGTCCATCTGTCCATCCACCCATCCATCCAACCATCCATCCATCCATGTACCAGCCCATTCACTGACTTGTCTATCTACCCATTCACCCAGCCATCTGTCCTTCTACCAATCCATTTTTCTTTTTTTTATGATTTTATATTTATTTGAGAGAGCACAGGAGGAAAGAAGCTCAAGCAGACTCTGTGAACTGAGTGCAGAGACCAACAAAGGGCTTAATCTCACGACCCTGAGATCATGACTTGAGCCGAAACCAAGACTTGGACACTTAACTGACTGACCCACCCGGGCTCCCCCAGCCACCCATTTTTCTATCTACCCATCTATCTGTCCAACCATCCACACTTCCTTGCATCCGTCCACCCAGCTCTTCATCAATCCATCCATGCATCCATCCTTTCGTCCATGCATCCACGCATGCAACCATCCATCCATGCATCCATCCTTCCATCCATCTGTCCTTCCACTCATCCTTCCCTACATCCATCTATTCATCCAGCTGTTCACCTTTCTATCCATGCATCCTTCCACTCATCCATCCATGTATCCATCCTTCTGTCTTTGCACACACCCACCTATGCATCCATCCACCCATCTACCATGCATCCATCCTTTCATCCATCCACTAATTTATCATTCCATCTCTCTATTATTTCATTTATTTTTCATTCATTTGACCTTACATTCAGTTCATTATAAAATCCAGCATCCTTACTGTGGCCTACAGGGTACCAAGGATCTTCCCCCTCAACTCCTCTCTTACCACTCTCTCCTCTTACTCCACTACATTCACTCTAATATTGCTGTTTCTCAAACATGCCCCAGACCCTTTGCATCTGCTGTCTTCCCTGCCAGAAACACTCCTTCCTGGATACCATCAAGGCTTGCTTCTTTCCTTCACTAAGTATCTTCTCAAATTTCACTACTTCCAAAAGATAGTCTCTGGTTACTCTTGATATAAATTAGCAATTCCTTGTCACTCTTTATCCTTTATCCTCCTTTTTAATTTCATGTCTTGCCCTATGGCATTGTATCATATGTATTTATTCTGTTTAGTGTCTACTGTTTTCTGTTAGAAAGAAGTCCCATGAAGGGAGGGCCTGTGCCAGTTTCATTGGAACTTTTATCCCTGGGCCCTAGAACAGTGTTCAGCATATAATAAGCATTCGGGAAGATTGATTTATGGAATCAATTCTTTAATTCACTAATACATCCTCTGTCACTTCTGTCAGATGCTGATACCAAAATAAATGGTGAAAAAAAACAAGCACAGCCCCTACCTCTTAGGACATCAGGTCCTTGGAAACTCACAAGATGGAAGGGGAGACTTCCAACCAAATAGCCACACAGGTGATTATAAAGTTGCATCTGGGCTAACAGCCTTGAAGGAGGGGACATGAAGTCTATAAACATTTTGAAGTTGTTTGTGTTTTTGTTGTTCACAGTTAAGGCATCCTGTCCATCCACATCACCCATGGAAATCCTGGTTGGAACAGAACCTACTTCCTCAGGTTTTTGCTACCCTCCTTGAGGCTCCAGCTTCCTTGCTTGCACTCTCTGCCCCTCCACATCTTCAATCTCCATGGACAGAAGAGACAAAAGGGTAGGCCACTCCTTGCCTCCTTAGGCTGGGCCTGGACCTGCATCAGAGCATGGATATTGCTGGGTTTGTTCTCCTTTCTTTTCTTCTTCCTCCATCTAAGCCAGGAGCCAGACACAGGGTGTCACCATGCCTCAGAAAGGAGGTAGCTAAGTAAGCCCAGGGATCCCCTAAAATGAAAGGATGCCCTGAAGGAGGAAGGAGAAATATCTTGCTTTTGAGGGTAGCAGGGATGCAGGAGAAACACTTCAAGACCAAAATGAAGTTCGGGGCTGAATGGTAGGAAAAGTGGAGACCTGAGTCTTGGGGTGGCAATAAGACTTTGGAAGGTACAATTATGAGTACACCAAGGGAGATGTAATCCTGGCCATAGGGGTACCCCGAGTCCTCCTTCCCCAAGAACCCCATGCCTCTAGCTTGAATACAGACAGTCATGACTATAGCAGATGGTATTTCCCCCAATTAACCAAGGCAACATTCCCAATCCTATCTGCTCTTCCGCAGCCTTGTCATATCCCATCAAGAAGTAGAATCTATTCCTCTTTCCCTTGAACCCAAGAGGGCTTGTGACTGCTCTGACAAAATTCATTAATAGTGATGATATGTGATTTCTGGGGTTGGGTCATAAAAAGGACAAGCTTCTCTCTGGCTCTTTCACTAAGGAAGCCCAGCCTTCAAACCAGCCACCATGCTGTGAGAAAATTCAAGTCCCATGACAGGCCATGTATGGCTGTCCTAGGCTCTAGTCCCAGCTAAGTGCTCAGCTTACAGTCCTCACCAAAAGTCGAATACGGGAGTGAGTGAGATCCCCAATGATTCCTTTCCCAGCCTTCAAGTCTTCCAGTTGAAGTTCTAGACACCATGTACATCAAATATATCTGTATTTCTCTCTATACTCTGTACTAAGCATTTTATAAATATTCACTCAGTCTTATCCTAGATGTTCTACTATTATCTCCATTTTACAGATGAAGAACTGAGGCATAGGGAGACAAAATAACTTGCTCAAAACCACAGAATAAGTGAGCAGAACTAAGAACCGAGGTCAGGCCATCTGGCTCCGGAGCTCAGACTCTTAACTGAGCAGGACATGCATCCTGATGGCAGTAATAGGAATGTAAAGCTGGCCCTTGGAATCCTGTCCCTATGCTTACAGATATTCAGCCCTGGAAGCTTCTGTCTTTTGGGATCAAAACTGGAACTCTTTCCAACTCTGTAGAATGGAACTCCACTGTTGAATTCAAGTTGATAAATGGCAACAGCTAGATGAATGGCAACATCTAGCTGGCAACAGCTAGAGGGATAGAGTTGGATGGATGGGTGGATGGATGGATGGATGGATGGACGGACAGTTAATGGTAGTTAACTTTCATTTTTGTGTTTTTTTCATATGGGAACTTTGGTTTAGTGATGAATATCTGCTATGCAGGGTTTGAGAAAAATAAACGAGAGATGGAGTCCCAGTATCATGTTCTACCAGCTTTCTCAAAGTCTCAGTTTCCTCATCTATAACATGGGCATGACAGTGCCCATCTCAGGGGATATGATCAAGATTCATTGGGTTAGCCTGTAAGACACGTTTCATGGTGGCCAGCCCCCATAAATGTTAGACTCCTAATAGTTGTCCCCATCCATCCTCTTATCCATATGCTTTCCTCTCCTTTCTCAGCCTCCCCACCACCTCCCAGCTGGCCTGTGGCTCCTCACAGCTGTCTTTGACAACAGAGATCCCCCAACATCCACTGCCTCCAAGATGGGGGTTACAGAAGTGTGTCCCCCTCTAACGTGCACTGCCACACTTGCTGGCAGCCTCCAGCACCAAGTACAGCTGCCAGGCTGGCACGCCTCCTTCCTCCCAGCTGCTGGGATGTGACCTTGTCTATCAGGAGGCCCCGGGAAACCCGCTGAGTGTGCTCCCAGCTTGGTAGGTGACATAAATTTTTTCCAACATGCAGACAACAATCTGATTGGTGCCTTCCCCAGAGTGCCTAAACTCCAGGCTTGGGGCTGCAGAAGAAGAAAGGGGGAAAAAATTCTTTTTTAACAATGAAGTCCAGCTCCTTCCTTCATTGAAGAGTTTAACTCTTCCTGTGTCCCGTCTCCTAGGTACTCCAACTTCCAATCCGAACTGCTGACCTTCCGCAGGATTTTGGCAAGAGCCCACAGTGGCTAGGACAGCCCCAAACCTGGCTTCACAGAGCTAACAAACCATCTAGGACAGCATCTCAGGCATGGATGTATGTCAGAACCATGCAAGGTGATAACATACTGGTTATCATTTAAAATATTTTTAAAGGAGTCTTTATCTCCTAGAGGTAGACACAGAATTACCCAAGTATGAAATGACGGAGTATCTAGATTTGCTCCAAGATAATACAGGAAGTGGCAGACTGAGGGAGGAGGCATATAGATAAACAAGATGAGCTGTGAGTTGCAACAGTTGATTTAGACCATGGTTACATGGGAGTTCTTTATAGCATGGAGCTCAGACTTGAGTGGGCATCGAACCTTCCAGAAGGTTTGCTAAATGCAGACTTCTGGGCACCCCCACGCTGGAGACTCTCATTCAGTAGGTCTGAGTCCAGCGCCAGATTTCACAAATCCAATGATCACCCAGGGGATTCTGCTGCTTCTGCTTCTGAACAGCATTTGGAATAAATAGCACTGCTTTATACTATTCTTTCTACATTTGACTGTGTTTGAAAAGTTTGATAATAAAACATTAAACAAATTTATTTTCTAAAAAATCACTTTCAAGAGACACTGACTTGGAAGGCCTGGAGTGGGGCTCAGGAATCTACATTTTAACAGGCTCCTGGGTGATTCTGTTACAGCTGTTCCATGGCACACACTTTGAAAAACACAGAGCCAGGGCAACCAGAAAATTGCCTTGTAGTGAGATATGTATCACAATGAAGGCAACCCTAGAGGTTGAGGGTGAGATGAATCTAGACTTGGCATTCAGGGAAAGCTTCTTGGAGGAAGTGACTTCTGAACTGGTGAAGTTGCAAGTAGACAGATGATGATAGGGAAAGGAAGGGTGCACAGGGAAGAGTATCTGCTAAGGCTCAGAGGCAAGAGTGAGAAGAATGCCTTTAGGGAGTGGATACAGGGATACAACTTAGGAGATATGGGTCAGAGGAAGGAGGCAACCAGAGAGAGGCCTGGATAGTTCAGCAGGAGCCAGGACTTTGTGGGCCATGAGTTCAGACTCCATTCTGGGGACAGTGGGAACCATGGATGGCGTGAGACAACGAGGTGATCATATCTGTCCTTTGGAGTAATCTCTCTGACTGTCATGCAGACCATGAGGGGTCAGGAACAGAAGCTGGGGCACCAAATGAGAAGGTCATTGCTGTGTCTTGGCCTAAAATGAGTGGCAGCCGAGAGAGAGAGGCAGGAAGATCCAAGAGCACTTTGGGTGGGAGAAGAAATAGGACTTGGAAGCTAGATTTTCAAAAGATTTGAGGCCATTTATGTGAATGACTCAAGAACAAATCACAAGATTTTTACAACAGAAAGAAGCCAATGTAATCTGTTGGGGGGAAAGACTAGATGAGGATATTTCCTCTATTTGTAGCTTAAAACCCATGCTTCCCTAGCCGGATATCCACACAAGTGCAAGGAGGCTCCTAAAAAGAAGTTGGCTCCAAAGGCCAACAGCTGAGCTCTGTCTCAGCCACTTCTATCTGTGTGACTAAATACAAGTCACATAACCTCCTGGGACCTCAGGCTTCCTGGCTATTCAATGGGAAGCTAATGACTCCCCATCTCTCAAGGCTGACCCAAGACTCAGAACAGTGATCACTCAAATACAGGCACAATCCTGCACAACAATCCTGGTTTCAGAACCCACATTAGGTGTCACCTGCTCCTACAAGCTTCCCCCAGATGGGATCACTTTCCCCTTTGCAATCCTCTTTGGATTTGGACACATGGCATAGGGATGTGTCTTTGGTGACACTAGTAACTAAAATAATCTGTTTTATGTCTGTCTCTCCTAAATCCTGAGCCACTGGCTGGAGTCACATGGCCTAGAACTTGACACATAATAAATGCTCTACACACCCATTCACTTATTCAAGCACTATTTAATTGAGCCCCCACCATGCACCAGGCACTGGGAATTCACAGGCTAAAAAAATAAATGAATGAATGATCTCTATGAAGTTTTATGAAATGGAGTGCTTTCCCTATGCCAGCCACTGGGATAAACTTTAAAAGAAAATAGATTATCTTATTTAATCCTTGAGACTCTATTGAGTAGCACTATTGTTTGTAATTTCCAGATGAGGAAACTGAGGCTTGCGGGTGGGGAGAACAGGGCAGGGTACGGTGCCTCAGTCAGGGAGTGGAGGAAGCCTGGGGACAATATGAACCTATGGAGTCCTACTTCAGAGCCCCCAGATCCTGAGCTCCTGGTAGGACATTATCTTAGCCACTTCACTGACCACTTCCCCAGGCGATGTGTTTCTGCAAACCAACCCAGAAAGTCATGCACAGGGAGTTCTGTATATCTCCTTATCTCATAAATAGAAGCAAACCAGGTCCTTGAAAGAGACAGGAGTGTTCCTGCTTGGACAATGGAAAACAGCGGCACGATGTTTGTATCTACCATTACTCCAGCCACAGCAGAAAACAACCCTCATGCCCTACTTCATCCAGGCTCATAATTCCTTTAGGGAGATGCACAGTCGTCATTTAACTTATAAAACACACAGCACTCAGCAAAGGCACAGGGAGAGCCTTGCCTGAGCCCATGTAGCAGGTATTTTGGGGGCAGAGAGGAGTCTGCCTGACCCCCAAGCCCAGCCTGATCTCCTTCCATTCACCAGGCTGCTCACCACCCCCTCACCCTGGTGACACGGGACACTGTAATGAAGAACATGGCCAGAGCAGTTTTATGCAAAATCCAGAAGGCATCTCACCATGGAAGTTTTCTGCATCCAGTTTAAGCTCAAGGATGAAACTTTAAAAGATATAGGACTATAGACAGGGCTGGAGAAGATATACGGGATGGGCAAGCATCTAGCCCACGGGTTTTTTGGTGGTCTGATCTGCTATGAGGTGGGCCTCAGGATCCCCTGGAGCAGGAAGGCCAGGATGTGTCTCATCTCCTGGGGCTCCTGTGGTGGTGGACCCTTCCTAGCCTCTGAGAAAACCAGGGAGGGGTCTAGGATGGGGTCCCCCGAGGGGACTGTCACCGTGCTATTGACAGCTGAAGAGAAAACCTCCTGACCCTCCTGTGCTTTAGCAGATGGAGCAATATGCTTTGCATCACGTGACTTATCCTCCCCCAAGAATAGTGGTCCGTATTTGGATGGGGCAGTGGTGGGGGGCTGATGAGGAATAACAACCTAGACTCTCACTTTATACAACACAATAAATTCTGGAGTGATTTTGTAAATCCAGAGTCAAATGTAAAAAATAATAAACATTTGAAGACGAAAATGGGTCCAAATGAGCAAAAATGGGTAGTTCACCATACTGGGGAGGGGAAAGCCATTTCTTAAGCAGGAAAACAAAGAAATGGATCCCAAAGGTGGGAGAAAATTGGATAGATTTGTGTACCTGAAGAAACTGAAAACATCAATTGGTGTGACTTAAGACATCGTACACGAACTAAAACCTGACTGACAAACTCAGAAGAAAAACTGGTAACACTTACAGCAAGCAAATGGTTAGTGCCCTTAATATTTTCTTTTATATGGCTCTTGCATATAGATTAAAATCACTAAAAGGGAAAAAGAGTCAAAGGAAATGAGCAGACCATTCCCAGAAGAAAAAATGCAAATGAGGGATGGACACATGGGAGACGGTATTCTTGTTCTCACTGGGGAAACTCTCGGTTTGGCACAAATTTCACTGCGTTGGGAGGACCACGTGAGAAAGGACCTCTGACCACTTCTGGAAGGGGAGACATTTTTCTGGAAGGCTTCTATTGACTTATCAAGAGTCTTAAAAATTCAGTTTCTAATTCAGTAATCCCACTTCTAGGGATTCATCCTTGCGGAAGATTGTAGACACAGAGACTAGAACCAATCACCTTGAATCTGGGTAGTAACCCATGGATCATACACAAAGTGGAATTCTGTACAGCCATTGAGGGAAGCTATTATTTATTTTTTATTTATTTTGGGGGGAAGGGGAGGGGTAAAGGAAGAGGGAGAGAGAGAATCTCAAGCAGGCTCCACACCCAGTGTGGAGCCCGATGCAGGGTTCCATCCCACAACACTGAGATCATGACCTGAGCTGAAATGAAGAGTCAGACGCTTAACAGGATGAGCCACCCAGGAGCTCCTAGAGAAGCTTTTAAAGGTTAATGATTACGGCGTAATACGGTGAAAATGCCCTTCACAAAACCGCATGTTAAAATGACCTTGGTATGTGAGCCGCTACGTCAATGCAAAAATATTAGTGAGAAGATAATCACCATAAAATTAATGGTGGGTTGGGAATCAGGGACAGTGTTCTATTTGCTTCCTTATATTTTTGTATGTTGTAAATCTCTATTATAAACATATTGTTTTTATAATAAAGAAACATTTTAAGCCAACCCAGTAAAAAATTCAAAAGCTGCCCTCAATTTGGAGCCATGGAGATAGGTAGGAGCTCAAAGATGTGTACAGGGAAGGCAGGGTTTCTCAACCTGGGCATTCTTGACATTCTGGGTCAAATACTCTTTGTGGTGGGAACTGTCTTATGCATTATAGGATGTTTGGCAGTTTCCCTGGCCACTACCCACCAGATGCCAGTAGCACCCTTCCCAAATTATAAGAGACAAAAACGTCTCCAGTCATTGCCAAATGTCTCCTCGGGGTTCAAAGTTCACCCCTGAGTAAGAACCATTGCAGTCGAGGATAAGGAAGACCCTCTTTTAATCTATTGGCTCTGGCAGTCACATTCATCTACGCTTCTGTTCATTCACTCATTAATTCGATCAATGCTTTCAGATCCTGGGCAGGGAGCTGATAGACCTAAGTTCTAGTCCCACATCAGGCTCTTGCTGTGTGACCTAGAGAAAGTCATCTAAAGCTCCTCATTTGTTTGTAAAACACTCCCTGAGGGCTTCCTTGCTCCCTGGTCCAGCTCTAAGGAATGCACAGCCAGGGACGGTGCTGGCTCCAGGCTCTGCCCTGAGGAGCTCATGGTCCAGCAGAGACAGTCACTGTACAAACAGCTATGTTTGTTCAGCCGGCTGGGTGTTAACAAGGAGTGAGAGAGTGTTAACATGGGTGAATGAAGAGAGAGACTCTTAGCTATCGGGGTAACAGTGATGCCAATGACTTAAAGGATGGCCCTTTATATGCAGGCCACACTTTAGAGTTTATAAAGTGGATCATTAGGCTCTTGGCAAGAAACAGATGGTGCACTCAGGGGGTAGCCTAGGAGAGTGTAAGAATGAGATCCTTACAAAAGAGAGGGTGGGGAAGAAAAGCTACAGGGATGATACAGAGGGTGTGGGATAGCAATAAGAGGGAGCCTGCCTATCCCTGGACCTACGGGGGCCACATGAGACACTGACACTGGATCCTGGAGAGCCCCAGCTCCTGCTGCGGGAGGAAACTGCCCAACACCTAGGAAGGTGTTGGATAGGGCAGCCCAGCCACTGCTTAGCCAGATCCAAGCAGGAAGTGAAAAGAGGAGAGAAGCATCCCAATCTCCCTTTCCTCCTGCCCTCCAATCTCCTGACATAGCCCAACCATACAAGAAGCCAGAGAGCAAGGGATCCTACTGATACTACCCATATGAATCAACTACCCATCTGTGGTTAAACCACAGATGGAGAAGGATGGTGAGGATCGAGCCTCATGCAGAAATGTCCAGAAAAAAAGCACCGTCCTTCACCTTCTCACTTCATCCCTACAACAGTCCTGCAAGATAGATTGTATTAACCACCTCTATCCAAGAGGAAGCTGAGGTTCAAAGAGGTATAGTGATTTGCCTAAAGTCACACAGCAAGAGGATATGAGAAGGAGGAATAGATGGGGTCAGGATTGAAATGATGGTTTCCTGAGTCTCTGAGCTCCAAGCTTAGTAGTTAGGAGGGTCTGGGTTTAAATGCCAAGCCCACCCCTTAATGGTTCGTGACCTTAGGCAACATCTCTTTGTCTCTGTAAAATGGGATTAGTGATTCCTGCACCAGTGAGGCCACTGGACCAGGTGAAGAGAGCATGGTGCCTTTGCCAAGTGAGCGGACTCAGGCAGAGGTCTGCCCCCACTCTCTGCACCAGGCAGTTATTAGCCAGAGCATCAGACTCTGTCTTAGGCATGGGGCAATTTGTCTGCCTCCTCCTCCACCTGCAGGATCGACCTCCATGCTCAGCAGCCTCATTGAGATTCAGATCCTCAGCTCCGGGACTCCATCCCAGTGTCTGGTCAATAGCTTATATTTTTAATTTGTCAATAATCAGTCAGGACCTTGGCCAGTGCCCCGCCGAGGGCTCAGCAAGATCACTCAGCCAGTGTGTGTGTTGCGGGGGAGGTTAGGGAGAGGAATGTGTATGGAGGGGGGAAGAGACTCTGAGCTCTGCTGACAAACTCAGGTGGGGAACTGGGGGACAAGTGGGTATCCACAGCAGCCAGACTTCCGGGCCATGGCTTGGGTGTCAGAAGATCTAGGGGAAAACATGTAAATCTCCAAGTCTGAAGTCAACAAAACTTGCTCCAGTTCCACCTCTGCCACTTTAATAATAGGTGACCTTGACCCAGAGACTGAATCTCTCAGACGTTCCATTTCTCCATTTGTCAAGTGGCTGTCATAATAACAACACATAACTCATAGGGCTGTAGAACAATCAAGTGAATTAATCCACGCAAAGAGCCTAGAACAGTATCTGGCATGCAGTGTGTGCAGGATACACATTAGCTATTGTGACTATTGTGACTATTTGTAATTTGACTATTACTTATGGAGAAACCATCCATAAGTAAACCATGATTAGTAGTATGCTTCCTAATTCCCAGTACAGAGGGGGAAGGGAACCTGACTCCCACAGAGGAGAAGTGGTCATCCCAATTTTACAGATGGGGACGCTCAGGCTCAGACACTAGTCCAAGGTCACAAGTGACCTTGTGGATCTGGTACAGCAAACCTGGGGAGTCTCACCTCAGATCCCCTGATTCTACTAACCAGATGAAATAAAGATTCTACAACCTAAATAACCAAAACAAAGAGGGGAAAATGCCCCCTTACCTCCCTTTCTTAGTTCTTGGTATTTGTGTGTGAATAAGTGCATTTTTTCCTTTTCTCTTTGACAAGCAGACACTAGGTGCCCACAGGAGACCAGGGAATAAGAGCAGCAGGAAATTTGTTTTCCTCCTGAGCCCTCACCCATCCTATCACTTAAAAAATTAATTAAAAAAATACCTCAGTTCTTACCTAACTTGTCCCCCTGCCATTGAAAAAGTCCAGGAAAGGCCAGGGGAGCTGAAACAAAAATGACTAAAGAAGCTTATGTTGCCCCCCAAAAGTGCAAGTATCTTCCCAAAGTCAAAGGACAGTTAGTGTCAGAGCCAGGGCATGAACACAGGCCAGCCATGGCCAGTCTCTGGCGTTTTTTGGTGATCTGTTTCTGCATGCCTGGTCCTCTTCTTCTAACATAATGAGTGACAGGCCCTTGATCCAATTGTCATGGTGCCTCTTCTTGCAGACTTCGCTGTCAGGCTCCACAGAACAGGACCAGCTCCTGTCATTATCTCATGGCCCTGCCCAGAGAACCCTGCACAAGGCTGGGCTCCACCTATGGAAATAACAATGACACCAGCAGCGTGCGCTGGACCTTGAGTCTGGACACCTGGCTTCCCCACCTCCTAGAGATGGTGTCCAGGTGAGTCCCTCAGCTCACAGAGTCTCCCATCTGTGTCGTTTGGGGGGGGGGGGTTGGAGCATTCTCTAAAAGCACCCAGGTAAATGCTCTAACACTAAATGGTTTGTCAAGCAGGCTCAAGAGATACACACACTTCCATGGCTTTCCTCTCTGCAGCCTTCAGGACCCACAAAGCCCCAGAGATTTCCTCTTAACTTCATCCTGCAAAGCTCCTCTGTCTCCAGAGAACCTACCCCTTGTGTCTGCATCCATTGAAATATGCTTTTCCACCAGAAAACTCCCCAGACATCAGTAGAATCCTCCACAGTAAAATTCAGAAGCTCTTAAATGCCCCCAGAGAATCCCCAAGCTCTGGGACCTCCTGCAAAATACTGATCAGAGGCGGCAGCTCACAGAGCCCTAAGACATCAGTTCTTCAGGAGCCTCAGTGGTCACCGGCCCAGCCATCTTACCATCGAACAGAGGGGAAACTGAGGCTTGGAGAGGGGGAGTGACTTGCTCAGAGAAGCACAGCCTGCTGGTGCAGAGCTGGAATTCTGTTCTCTATGCATGACAACCTTCACTTCCATGAAGATGCTGGGAGTGGTGGGAGGGTCAGAACAAACCCATCCACAGGGCTGCAGACAACTCCAAGGGAAACAGGCTTTCTTGACAGTCTCCTAATGAGATCATCTTCTCAGACCATATTGGATGGAATAAGGAGAGCTTGTTTTGTTTATGCTTTCCTGTTAGCTTGTTATGTGGACCCACAGAAGCCACTTCCCTCTCTATGCTACTTCTCGTTAGTTACTGGATCTATAATGAGTCATAACAAGTCACTGAAATCATCAGGAAGATAAAACATTACAAGACCACCACCACCATCATCATCATCATTACCTTTTCTTCCTCCTCCTTCTCCTCTTCTATCTCCTCTTCCTCCTCCTCTTCTTTCTCTTTCTCCTTCTTTTCTCATTTGTTAAGCATTTATACCATATTCAAGACTTACGTCAAAAAAAGTGTATAAGAAGCTTAGGAGGAAGGTCTTATTACCTTATTATCCAGACGATAAAACTCAGAGTTGGAAAGATTTATTGGTTTGTCCTGGGAAAACATGAAGTCCCCAGAGAGGCAACCAGCATTGGGGATTGGGTGGTCGGAGAGCATTTCCGACCTCAACCCCTGCCTCACCCTCCTCCCACACAGGACTTGGCCACTGATGAGACCATCAGCAAAGGCTGAAGATGATTCTTCTCACTGATGTGCTTATTGGTTTCACAATCCCGAGAAGTCACATTTGACCCCAAGCATGAGGCATTTGGTTGACATCTCAGGAGGGCCAGATTTGATTCATCCTGCTTCTCCCTCGCTGGGACAGAGGATGGCAGGTGGGTTTGCTGAGGAGCATTCAGATGTGAAATGGGTCAGGGAACAAATGAAGAAGGGGAATTTAATGTGTTTGGGTTCCTCCGTGACTGGGGGTCATCCATGTGGGAAGTGAGTTGAGTCTCCAGATTTCTCATGGGGCTAGGCGTGTCAGCTGGCTTTATGATAGGGAGGCCCCTGGGCAGGGAGATGGAGGAGACATTGCTAAACCGTTGGACCAGCACAGAGTCCCTTACAAGTTTTCTTACCATCCAAGGCACCTGTCCCACTGGCTATATGGCCAGATCACCTCTCTCCCTGGACCCCATTTTTTCTATCAGTACAACAGATACATTGGAACTGAGGAAAAACAGTGTCGACTTTCTCCAGCCACAATGCACTTACAATGACCAGCGCCTCTCAGTACTGTCTGTACATTGGAATTTCTTGGGGATGTTTCTTTAAAATGTCAATGCCCAGGTCCTGTCCCAAAACAATTGAGTAAAAACACCTGGAGACTGGGTTCAGGCATCAGAATTCTTTAAGACTCTAACTGACAATTGCTCTACATCATCCCTTGAGCAATACTTCTGGGTGGCTGGTGTAAGTAGCTCCATCTGACTGTTAAGAAATGAGACCCAGACAAGGAAGTGATCTGCCCAAGGTCACAAGGCTGATTAGTGATAGGGTCTAGGGTCAACCTTGGAGGGTCTCTGTCCAGAGTGCTGAAATGAGAGGTTGCTGGGCTCTGGCCTGAGCCTGGTGCATGCACTGGGCTGTCACTCCCTCACTCTTACAAAGGCAGCTTCCCTCATAAAAGACAGTTTTCTCTTATTTCCTTTCTACCTTTCTCTCTCCATGATTTTCTTTCTCCGCATTTCTCTCTTCCCATAGATCAATTCCTTCTTGGTACCCTTCCCTCTTTCTTTGCCCCAACCTCCATTTTCCAGGCTGCTCCCATCAGCACCCTTAACTTGACTGTCTTCCCCAGCCCAATCCTCTCCCTCTGGCTGTCTTCCCAAAGGCAAACAATCCACCCCAAATTCTCCTTTAATTCCTGTACCTAACCCTTTAGAGATGTCCAGTTTCTCCCTGTGGCCCTGTTTGGGGATTCAGAACCAGATTCAGAACCACCTTCCTTTCAATGTCCCACTGCAGAGAAACCCTAAAACCTCACCGCTGGGGAAGGTGGCTTTCCATAATCCAGTAGATCAAGGCTCCACAGAACCTCCCCCCCACGATGGGGATATCTTCCTTTGACCAAAAACCTCATGCTGAACACCTACTGCGTGCTACATTTTGGGAAACAGTATGAGTGAAAGTAGTCTCATCCCTTCTCCCTTTTTTATGGTAAGGGAGAGAGAAAACAAGCAAAGAATTTGGGCACTGATTTTAACTCTTTGATATCAAGATGGTAGACAAAACGTTGGGATTGAAGGTGACTGGGGTGGAATGGCGCTGCATTTTGTTGAAAGATTATGGAAGGTATCACTGAAGAAGTGACATTTAAACTAAAACCATACAAAGGACCTGTGGAAAAGGATTTGAGGTGGAGGGCTCAGCAAGTGAAAAGGCCCTGTAGGTGGAAAGAACTTGATATAGTCAATTAACAGAAAGAAGGTTTATGTAGCCAGAATGGGAAGAACAAGGGAAAGCAGATCATGACATGAAGTTGATGATTCTGGGGCTAGACCTTGAATGCCCTCAGAGGCTACAGAACAGAGATTCTTTTACTTTTATATCATGGGCTTATATCAGGCTTACCTGACACCTGATTCACCAATGGTCACTGGTCCCTGAGTGTGGTGAGGTGGGAGAGAATGGACATGAGGGCATAGATCATTCTGTAGATGGTGTCTTAGATTTAGAAGTCTTTTCTTTATTTTTTTAAAGATTTTTAAAATTTATTTGACAGAGAGAGACACAGCAAGAGAGGGAACACAAGCAGGAGGGGTGGGAGAGGGAGAAGCAGGACCCCTGCTGAGCGGAGAGCCTGATGTGGGGCTCAAACTCAGGACCCTGGGATCATGACCTGAGCTGAAGGCAGATGCTTAATAACTGAGCCACCCAGGCACCACTAGAGGTTCTTTAACATATGGAATCTTCCTCCTTTTCTTCCCACCTCCATCCCACCAGGGCTTCAGCAATTCTAACTTACCTAACCCCTTACAAAAAATCCAAATCGAAGGCCCTTCTTTGGAAATGATAATTATCACCATCACCGCTATGATCACAATTGGTGTCTTTCTGGGTGACTCCAACTGTCATAAGGATGAAAGCAAGACAGGGATTAAAGCATCCCTATTGGTCTAGTTCAAGACTTTTTCCATGGGGGTCAGGACAAGTAGATTAATCCCATAAGCATTTATGGAATACCTATTGTACACAATACCCGCATAAACTGACCCCTGAAGTGGCTAATATGAATACTAATATCAAGAACTCTCAACATTTATTGAACATTTGCTGAGAGTCAGTCCCCTTGCTAAGGGCTTTACATGAATTATCTCCTTAAATCCTTACCACAATACCATGAGCCTTTCCACTTTTCAGATAAGGAAATCAAGGCAGGGAGGGTTGAAGTAATTAATTAAACAAATTAAAATCTGTCTGCTCCCTCCCGATCCCAGGCAGTTATTCCCGGCTCTGCTTCTTCCCAGTCCCCTACAAGTCTGTACTAATGGATTGGTGTGTCATCTTAGAGGGAGCGTATTGTCCAGCCTATGGGCTCAGAGATCAGTGTTCATCCAAATAGGTCCAGCCCTGGCACTTATAGTCATTTATTGGCACTTGGTTTCTCTAAAACTCTTTCTTTAAAAGAAAGAAAAGAAAAAAGGAGAAGGAGGGAGGGAGGGAAGAAAGGAAGGAAGGAAGGAAGGGTTATTGCTCAACAAATGGAAACTAGCATGGTTGTAATCATGGTTTTAAAATTCATATCCATGTTAACAGTGGCCTTTATGAGTAACTTCTTAAGCCCAAGAACAGCCTAATTAGTGGTGGAACTTTAGGTAGGTTGTCAAGAAAGAGGGGATAATACATTTTTGAGTGAAAGACTGGGAGTGGTGACTTATCCAGGGGTGGAAGGTTTTAATAGGGACAAACTGTCCCTCTGCCCTGAGACAACTGTCTGTCCTCCGCTCCTCCCCCACCACTGACAGTCCTCCCCCAAAGGCCCTCTGTCAGCGCTACAGCTATGCCACTTCTTCTCCAATGCATGACTAATAAGCGCTTCATCGAAGGCAATATTCAATCGTGCTGCAGAATTAAAGGAGTGGGCTCACGTGCCATATATCACCCCAGGAGCTCTTACTAGCAGGAGATCAATAATCCAGCGATAGACATTTCATAATTAAATGACGACGAAGAAGAAGACGAGGAGGAGGAAGAAAGGCAAAGCCCCTAGCAGATGGTCCTGCATTTTCCTTCGCTTTTTGATTCCCAAGGCTTTGGGGGACTTGCCAGAACAATGAGTCCTGGTTGGAGTCTTCCCAAAAGGCTGGCTGGGAGGGGACTTCAGTGAAGTCACGTGGTCTGTCCCCTGCCTCTAGGCTGGCTGGAGAGAAATGCTGCCATTTTTAGACTTGCTGAAGTGCCTTTTAAGACCCTTCCAATGCCTTTCTGCATAATCCCAAACTGGCTAGAGCAGGTCAGTTCCTAATTCTCTTCCCAGCTGCCACATCTCCATCTTTAAATCAAGCTTACAGACTTCCCTGGGGGAAAATCTCCACCTCAGTGTCACTGGGTTCAAGTGGAATGAATTTGACCTCCACAATCCGAGATGGTCATGCAGATCACATCCAGCCAATAAAAACGTCTCATTCATTCTCAAGACCTTAGGATTGGCTGGTGCATACACACCTAACCCAAGATAAGTCAACTGGGGTCAATTCTGGGACTTTCCCCAGAACTGCCCCTCTCTTAGGTGGGGTTGTCAGGCTTGAGCAACCAAAACTTGAAGCTGCTGGGGACTATCTTGTCATTATGGAGAAATGGACTTTTCCTGGTGACTTTGATGGACCTCTGAATTCAGTCCCACAGCAATCAAGGTGAGGCTTTTAGTTTATAAGAACCTGTAAATTCCCTCTTTTGCCTAAACTAGTTTGAATAGAGTTCTCATCTCCATAAATAAAAAGGTCCTGGCAAATCCATTAGGTTTGTTTGTTTTTGCTTTTGTTTATTTTAATCCACTCATCTAAAAAATGAGCTGTTTAATGTCAAAGCAAAAGCACAGATATAGTTAGATTCAAAGTCCAACTATCTACTAGTTGTGTAATCCTGGAAAAATTGCCTAAGCGTCTTGAAACTCAGTTTCCTCATCTGTAAAATGGGTATAGTGCCACCCTCAAAGGGTTTGTTGTGAGGATTACCTAAGATACTAAGTATCTAGCTCTTAGGGAGCACAAACTATGCCTTGGTCCTTCCTCTTACTTGGAATCTCTCTTTGCTCTAAAAGGAAGTGAAACCATCCTTCAGAGACACACCACTTAATATCACCACCATTTGCAAAAGCAAACTGGATCTGCTAGGATGCTCTTGTGTAGAAAAGAAGATGCATGACAGCATCATCTGGACCAAAGCCGCAAAACAAATATTCATAGAGCTTATCTGAGGTAACTATTTTTCTTCAAGTACAGAATTAGCAAAAGGTAATAATGATGTTCGGAAGATAAGGTACAGTTTGTTGCACATCTGAACGACACTATCCACTTTATCTGTATTATCTTATGCCATTTTCACAATTCTGAGCATCCTGAAGTTTAGAGGTGTGGTCACACTGCCTGCAAGCCTGAGTCCAGGGTCTGGACACCAAAGCCCAGTGCCTTGCTAATACTCCCCAAAATAATGCCTCCCAAGAGGGAGGCATGTATCAGGCACAAAGCAAGCCTTTCTGTGTAGCTTCTTATTGAATCCTCTTATGATCCTTTTAAGAAAAGCTTGGGATCCATTTTAAGGTGAAAAGCAGCAGTGCTGGAAGCCAAGTATGCTTAAAGAGGAAAACAGAGATCTCACTACTCAATTTTGGTATGAACTGCAATTTTTATGTTGTATATATATTTACCACAATTAAAAAATAGTAAAAAAAAATCATCTTTAAAGCTTTAAAACCCATATGAGCCCATATGCACATATTCTTTGACCCTTTGCTAAGAAAATTCCCTGGAGAAATCACATGGATATCCCCAAACACCTGTGCGTCCATCGGTGTAGCTCAGATTATAAAATAAGAGACATCATGTATAAGAAACTATCAATTATTTTTAAAGATGATGTAGGACTGTTTGTGTTCATTGTAAAAATATCCAAATGTATTAATAAATGAGGCATAATGGAGAACACCACCAAGGGGGGGCACCCAAAGGCAAAAAAAGAAAAAAAAACAAACAAACAAACAAAAAAACCCTCCACTATTCATCACCTCCCTTTCAACTCCACCCCTGCATCTCTCCTCCAAGCTCCCAGCCCTAAGAGGTTTCCTCCTCCCTACCTCAGCTTTGGAGCCTATGTTCCTTGTATCCCCTCTTCTGGGAGGCCCCTTTTTTCCCACATTCTTCAGTGAGATTCCAGTCAGTCTCTGTGGCAACGTCTCTCTCATCTGGTCTTGCTGGATTCTCCAGGGCAGGGACTGTGTTCTCAGCACCCAGCCCCACCCAGCACAGAGGAGGGATGAAACGGACAAGCACTGGATGTCCAATGGTGTGCTTGGTGGGGGCTGTGACCAGAGTCAGTCCTTGACCTTGAGTCTGTTTCTCAGCTGTCCTTCTCCAACCCTAGTGAATCCATGTGGAGCTGTGAGGGGCTTTGAGAACAGAAGCAACATTTTTAGGCATCCTCAGTTCCTGGTGCTATGCTGGTTTTTCCTTTAATTATGTTTTCTCTTAATCTTTACTTTTGTCCTTTTAGCATCCCATTGTACGTGTAAGAAAACCAAGGCTTTGGGGAAACGGATGCAGTCGAGGTTACTGGCTGCTTGTCGCCATGTTTAGGGTACAAACCCACGTGGGAAAGAAAGCGAATGGAGCGGTTGGTGTACCCAGGACCACATCACATTACACCCTGTGGTGTTTTGACGGAGTGCCATGGAGGAGTTCTTACACCTGATCTATAATGTGTCGTTCAGTCTGTGTCAATAAACAAGGACAAGCTACTGGCAAATGAAACATGGATGCCTCCTTATGCACCATTGAAAGGGATATTCATTTGTTAGGAAGCCCGTGGGGCTGTCCCAAGAGCTGTCACCCTGTGACAATATTGACAGAGTTTGTGCCCCCACCTTATAAAACGCCAGTGTACGCACATGGGAGAGTAAGCCCATCCTCTCTCACGGAGGGAATAAGTGTAAGGAATTAAGAAGACTGATTAAACAAACAGATGTTTTTAGTCAGCAATAGAAGTGTCAACATGATCCTAATTAATGAATGTGTTAATGGCTGTTCTCTGTTTGAAGACAATAGTCACCACCTTCTAGATGTATCCACAATGACTCACAGGGCACACTCATAGATGCATGCAAGGAGCCTGCGTTGGGCAGGGGTACAAACCCAGAGGCCCACAGGCAGCACCAAGGAGCATACCCCATGCTCATAAAACAGATACACAATGGCCCAAAGTCACACAGAGAGAATGTGCAGCAATCCCATAAGACATATGCAGGACACCTGGGACACTGAGGATATGCTTTCACACACACACGCACGCACACCGCATATACAACACAGCGCACCGTGACACACATACAGAAAACATAAGACCCACACCATCCAAACCACCCCCACAACACCCAGTGCACACAGAGCACCCATATCACCCACACGGCACCCACAGAAAACACAAGCCACACAGACAATGCTCACAGGATCTCCTACACCATCCACACAACATATGTGCAATGCACACACAACCTATGTGCATGCAACGCACCTCAGTACACACACATGTGCTCAACATACATACAACACACACAGCACACTGTAATACACACAGACACTCACATATCTAGTATCAGTAGCAATGTTAACTGAGTGTTTGCCTCATGGACTAGACTCTATACCAAGACATAAAAACACAGAAATGAAGAAGCTTGAGTCTCTTCCCTCCAGGATACCCCGGGCCTATAGAGAAGTCTGAGTACTTCCCTGTAAGATGCACCAAAAAAAGTCTTTCGACACCATTTATGTTTGTGTTTCCACAAGGAAAGACATGGGACAAGCTCAATACCCAGGATAAGTGCTGGACAGTACTGAGTTGAGCCACTCAGTACTGAGTGGTCTTTTTAATAAATATGCCAAGAAAAAACCATCCTGTTACTCCCACTGTATTTATCTTTCACAATGGTATTTTATCACAAAGAATCTGGAGAGGGGAACCTAGGTGTCTCCATCAGTTAGACATCTTGCCTTCAGCTCCATCTCCCTCTCCCCTTCTTCCTGCTTATGTTTTTGCTCGCTCTCTCTCTCTCTCTCTGTCAAATAAATAAATAAAATATTTTTAAAAAAAACAATCTGGGCAGTGTGTGACTGAACATGTGTCCCTTTTTACCTTGGCTCCTAGGAAGCTCAGAACTAAATTTTGGATGCATACATTGAAGAAGTGTTGATTTTCAGAGTACAGATTTCTGGGTGTTATAACTGGTGCTATTTTATGTTCTTACAGGTATTTGTCTTCCATTCTATTCTTAAAATATACTGTTAAGTGACTAAGTTCTTTCTGAAACAAGATGGGGATAGAAATATGGAGAAGAAAGGTAGATTTTAGTTAGGGAGATTCATTAGGGTAGTGGAGTTGCTATAACAAAGAACCTCCAATTCCCAATGGCTCAGCATAACAAAGGTTTGTTTCTTGCTCAGAGCACAGTCTAATGTGGGTTTTTAGGAGGTGTACCATTGCTCCATACAGTCATTCAGGTACCCAGGATTCCTTCCATCCAGTGGCATTTAAAGTATAAGAAGGGGGACACAGGGGTGCCTGGGTGGCTCAGTGGGTTAAAGCCTCTGCCTTTGGCTCCAGTCATGATCCCAGGGTTCTGGGATCAAGCCCCACATCAGGCTCTCTGCTCAGGAGGGAGCCCGCTTCCCCCCCGTCTCTCTGCCTGCCTCTCTGCCTACTTGTGATCTCTGTCTGTCAAATAAATAAGTAAAATCTTAAAGAAAAAAAAAAGAAGGGATCACCTGGGTGGCTCAGTTGGTTAAGCATCAGACATTTGGTTTGGGCTCAGATCATGATCTTGCAGTCATGGTATCAAGCCCCACTTAGGGTTCCACAATGAGTGCAGACTCTGCTTTAGATTCTTTCTTCCTGTCCCTCTCCCTCCCACTCTGCCTCTCCCCCTTCTCTAAAATAAATAAATAACATCTTTAAAAAAGTATAATGGAGAAAAATAAGGACCATGTCCTACTGAGGTAGCTGTATCTTTAACCTGGTGCATGATAAGACATCAGAACTAATGCATACTAGGACTCAAAGCTATGTCTAGAGGATGGAGAGGTGGCCTCCAATATGAAGGAAAGACAAGACACCAGCTAGGAGTTTGTCTCTGAGCTGGGCATTGAAGGCAAACCAATTCTGGGTCTGCAGAAAGGGTAAAAGGCAGATGGACAGATAGGACCATGTGTGCAAATTCATGGAGGAGAGAAAGAGTGGGGAGTTTGTGAAGACCAATGAGGCTCTCCTTCTAGACCAAGAGTGGGAAGCAAAATTGTGGTGGTAAACTTTAATGGTCAAAGGAAAGCAGAGCCTGACCCAAGAGAGCTTTGAGTGTCAGACATAAAAATTATCTCAATATGACATAATATTTAAATTACCCAGCATAGATTGGATGCTGAGAACTATGCATGGTGCTTCCCTTGTAATGATCTTATCAATTCCTATAGTTACATTATATGGCGAAATACTCTGGTGATTAATATTTTACAGGAGTGGACATTGAATCCGAGGGGTTAAGTGACATCAGAGGTTGAAACGGTGCACTCCCTCAGCTGCTACCCTGTGGGACCTCCAGAACAAGGACTCTGCCCTGTGCTGTGGTCATCACAGCAGCTGGCTCAGCTAGATGGAGAGATCAGAGGGCAGTTGCACAGGGATCAACAGCCCATGTCTCAGAGCCAGCCACAGTTCAATAGCTCAACCCCCAGCCTTTGGTGAGGCACGTAAACTTGGAGCCTCATTTTTCCCTCCTGTAAAATGGGATAATAATGTTTCCATCCCACGGTTGCAACACATATGTCATGTATCCCGACACCCAGCATGTAGTAGGGGCTACATTAATAGCACTCATTATTATCGTCACTTTTGTTGCTGTTCTTGTTGTTTTTAAAGGGATGCAGGGAGTCAGGGAACAGGCTGCTATACCAGCCAAGAGACAAGTAATTTGGGAATGCTCTAGCAGAGGCCGTGGAGAGGGACAGCTGTGAGGGAGATTAAGGAAATTCACGCGGAATATATGTACGTCTGGTACGTATGGCGCTTTGGCAAACACAGAATCGGGATGGATGCGCTCCTCCCCAGAAAGATGTGAACGGCATTTGGCATCCCTTGTTGTTCAAGCCAGGAGCAGTCCTGTGTGTGTGTCTGTGTGTTTCATGCAAATCTGGGCGCGTGTAGATGTAAATTGCACACGGCTCAGAGACACAGGGGCGGGTGGAGAACAAAGAGAGGGGCAGGCTCCCCTAGAGAAACAACCTGGTAGACGGGTCCTGTCTCTTCGGCTTTGGGCTCTGAAGTGAGCACTTGGCCTCCAAGGACTTGTCTATAAAATGGGGCTGAGGTCACTTCACTTACCTTGACTCTGAGGCTGGACTAGAGTTCCTTTTGAGGTCCCTTGTGGCTCCAAGATCCTAGGTCAGTGAGAGGGGAAGGTGAGTCCCAACATAGAAGGATGAACAACTCTGAAGTTCTAAGAAGGTATCTTGGCTCCTTAAAGTCAGGAGAGGTGAGAGAGAAGGAGGGTAGGTAGAGGCACAGATGCCCAATTTCTCAAGGGGACCAGGAAAGGGAAAGGAGGATTTCAAGAAATGTTCAGAGAAAATCCAGAGCTGGGCCATCCCTGAGTGGGTCTTCCCTCTAAATCCCAAGCAACATCCCCTGTCCCTGTGCAAGCTCCCTGAGGTCTCCTACCTGAGTCTCCTTTGTCTCCAGTGACCCCCTTGCCCCACTTTATTAGTCATGTGCAGTGGAAGAGATCAACAGAGGATGACTAGAACCAGAAACAGCACTGCCTCCCCAAGACTCTCCCCTGGAGAAAAGAACCCCTGTTTTAAGGCCCCTAAAATAAATGACGGACATAAAAATTCAAGGAAACCGACTTGGAGGCTAAATGGTGAAGTGAAAAAACAATCCCCAGACCCCAACATCAGCCTGATCTGGGAGGCTAGTACTGGGTTGAGCTTGGGCAAGTCACATATCCTTGGACAGGAGGCTTTGTGTCTTAGGGCCTCAATTTCCCCACCTGTGAAGTGGAGCCAGTGATAGAACCCACCTCTGGGGATAGACGGGAGGACCCACAGCCAGAAGTCTTATTGAGTGCCTGCCTCAGGCATCAAGCAAGAGTGCTGAGTACCTGTCATTTACTGCCTCCTTCTCGGAGTGATGGGGGACATGGTCTCATTCAGCCTTCTTTGGCCATGCATTTGTATTTGCAGAAAGTTCTTCTTTTCTTTGGTCAAACACACAAACATTCCCCCACCCCCCCAAAAAAATTAGTCCCCAGCTGCCTCTCTACTTATGTAATAATTTAGGAGAAGATCAAAATAAAACGTGGGAAGCTGTAGGCTGTGACACTATTTTTTTTCCCTTAGTACACTCTGATTATGTGTAAACAGCACATTGCAAATTATTTCCTCTTTATTTGTCAAGTCCTCAAGCCACCTCAGGGTCCCTCAGAATAAGTAACTGGCTCCGAGACATTGCATGACAATTAGCTTTGAGTGGATATTTTTTCTCCCAGCTTGAAGCTGTTCCAGGAAAAAGGGTTTATGGTAGGTAGAGATCAGACCCACATGATCTGGGGGTCTTCTGCCCACTCCATGGGCTCTCCTTTAGAGAAAGGAGTGAGGGACAAGAGTTCAAACACATGATCCAAAAGAACTGTTTGAATAAGCCCAACTGGATTGATCCTTAAGTGTCATTTGCTATCTCAGAATCTCTTGTGATTCCTATTATATATGACAGAGAACAGCTCCTCCCAGAAGCCCTCCAGTCTTGAATCTCCAAACTCTATCTTTAAAACCCTGTGAAACCCAACAGTCTTTGGGGAGGATGGGAGTATGAGTGGATACAGCTGCAAATTCCTACCTCTTCTAGCCTTGGAGTTTCACGACCTTGGGTTTGAATTTTGGTTCTGCAACCAAATGCTGAGCAAGAAATCTAAATTCCCTGTGTTTCTGTTTCTTCATCTTTAGAATGAGGATAGTCACAGTGTTACTCTGCTCACTGTGGGAGATCTGGTGTGCAAACAAAAGAGCAGCTTGCCCAGAGTGCCTTTGACAGAAGTGGGAAAAAGCAACCACTTCTGGCAGGGTGATTAGAGAACATACCCCCATCCTCCAGGGACATGCAGCCTTACCTAAGGGTCTGCAGAGCAGCTTGAAGATTGAGTTCAGCTCTCTCTCGTCCCTTTGGTTGGGAGCTCTTCTGCAGTACACACCCTACACAACTATACCTGGCAGCCCTAAATGTAAAGCCATCAGTAAGCACCAGGCTCAAGGTAAGCACTCAATGTCTGGCAGCAGCTGTGGTCACTGTCATCATACATCACTGTTTGAATGATTTTGACTCTTAAAATCCACAAAGAGCTAAGTACTTTAAAACTTTACTATTTCTTTAACCCAATTTGTAATCCCATTTCCACCATGTCCTGGCCATGTGTCCTTAAAGAAGTCCTTTACTCATTCTGAACCTCAGTGTCCTCATCTGTAACATAGAAAATAGTAATTCCCACCTGGGGGTAAGGTTTTGGTTACACAGTAAGTATCAAAAGTACATGCAGCCCAGTGTCTGGAATATTCTAGATGCTCAGTAAATATTCATTTCCTTTACAGCAAGGAAAAGGAGATTCCCCCACCATGGCTTTTTTTCCTTCAGTACAGGCATCCATGGTCACATGTTCAGAAGATGAAAAAAATACATATCGAACCATTTTAGTGAAGACACTTAGCATTCTGAAATATAACCTATTTGTAGACAGGAATATCAAGTTTGGAATCAGGAGACAGGGAGCCCTGTCCCCAAGTACCTTCACCCCCAATTCATCTTGTGACGTGGGATTAGTCACCAGCTCTCTGAGACTTGGTTTTCTTTTCTGTGAAACCAGGGGAGAGGAAATAAGGGTCGTTGCATATTTGGTACAGCAATGATTCCTTTCATTCCTAACAAGCCTGTGGATAGCCCTAGTATACAAAGCAGGTTAAAACAGAGATGCTCTGATTGAAGTGAGGGCAGGAGTAGGAAGCTGCCAATTCACCCCACTTCTTCTCACCCTGCGGTATCTTCTAATGCTAATTTGAGGGAGCCCGGTGCTCTGGGAACACAATGTGGCAGCCATTGAGCTCAGATCCTTCCTGCTGAAATATTCCAAGGCTCTGTGTCTGTGCTTTGACATCCACTGTCTTGCCACTCAATTCATCCTGACCCAAAGAGTGTGAGTGTGTGTGTGTGTGTGTGTGTGTACCACAAACAAATGCTCACAAAGAAAGCAAAAAGAAGTTCCACCAGCCATTAAGGGGAAATTACAAATGCATTTTTCTCTGCCTCCGGCACATTAATAAAAGAGATTACAAAACTGGAATTGACTCGAAGCAGGGCAACCTCACAACAATTGGTAGGCAGGGGGTGGGGGGCGGGGGCCGACTGCTTCCTGTACAGTCATCTGATTTCATGGCCGTTCCCATGCTGGGAGAATCTGTCTGCGGCGGCTGCTGGGAGGATGTGGGCTCATGCATTAAACATCAGGGGGACCCTCACAACATGCACTGTGGGCTGGGAGAAGGACAAGCTGGGGGGGCACGCTTGTGACATGCCCCAGCACAGCAATGCCTGTGGGCAGAGACCTGAAGATTGTTTAATGCAGGCACCGGAAAATCATTGAAAATTGCAGGGTGGGAGATGAAGGAGGGCATAAATGCAGAAAGTACAAAGACATTCTAGTGTCTTGAACATGGGAGGGGCACCACAGCCACTTTGTCTCAGCGGTCATAGCAAGTTGTTGCTCTATGCCATAAGCTTGGGGCTAGATAGCTGGGACTGGTCATTGGAGCAGACCTAATTATTATTCCTGATCCTTTACCCCTCTCTGTATCCATGACTATTGCCATGGGACTTTGAAGCCTCCCCCCTGGAGCACACATCCCTCTGCACAGACGTTGAGTCTGACCATGTACGTGCCCGGCTTTGGCCAGGGTGAAAGGAATGGAAGGAGCAGGGTGCTTGTTCTGGGATGAGACCTTAAATCTCAACTTCTTAAATCTTGTGTGCTTTCACTTTTTCTCTTGTACCTCTGCCTTCACCAGGAGAAGAATGTGTTCTGGTGACACTGCCAGCCCATGGAGGATGGCAGGTATGTGGAGCTGAGCCAGACACAGCCTGCAGCTCAGAGTTGTCCCACCTGACTCACAGAATAAAGCTAGATGAGAAATAAATGTCTATTGTTGTGTGCAACTGGGATTCCATGTCTGTTTGTTATGCAGCAAGAGCTGACTGATACACTTATATATGAAGTCGCTTGTTTTATTCATCTATTCCTTCATTCAGGAACTATTTCCCAAACACTTCCTGCCAGACATTTTGCTAGGCAGCGGGGATATGATGGTTACTAAGAAACTGTGGAAATGGGCAGAGATTTAAATTTATTAATTCAAGGATTGAGCATCCCTTATGTGCCAAATGTAGAAAAACATACGGCAATTACAGTGGCAAGCACAATAGATATACAGCCCCCCCATGTGTGAGGCTTATAGGCAGCAGATAAAACAAACAACAAAGCAGAACATTTCCAAAAAGCCTGATGAAGAAGGTTTCTCTTCCTTTAAACTAGTCACTGTGTGGTGGAAAAGACGAGAAATTCAGGAGACCATTACAATAGAAGTGTTAAGGACGAGTGTGAGATACATACATGCAGCTTAGAGGAAGTGCCTCATGCAGCATGGGGCTGGGGGCAGGGAGAAGGTCAGCAAGGGGAAGAGTCTCAGGGCACAAAATACCTGAGCTGAGCACTGAAGGTCAAGTAGATAGAGAGGAAGGGCATGGATGGACTAATAGGCAGAAGGCACAGCAAGAACAAGAAGAAGTCAGGCAAGGGCACAGAACCCAAGGACCAGGACCTACAGGTACTTGTGTGTGTTATTGGAAAATAGACGGGAAGAGAGAGAGATGGGGAGGGAGGGACTGATAGGCACCAGAACATGAAGGAGGCCGGGTGCCAAGCTGACAGGCTTAACCTTGACCCAAGGAAGGGAAACAGAGAGGCACAGAAAAGTTGAGCAGGGAAACACTGAATCTGGTGGCCATCTAAGAATTCTCGAAAGGTGGAGTGGCTGGGGCAAGACCGGAGGCAAAGAGGTCTGGAGGAGGCTGAGCTGCAGTCCAGGAGAAGCTGAATGCCACCAGCTCAGGTAACATGGGAATGACAAATGGCCCCCCTCTTGGAATTATAGGAGATCATACAACTGGGTGTTCTGGGGCCACCAAGTTCCATCCACTCCTGCAAAAATCAGGTCTTCCAGAGGATGATGACTTGTCCCCAAGTCTCACAGCAGGTGGACTTAGAGCTCGGGGTCAGAACTGAGATCCTAACACTACTAACCCTAAGCTCATTTCACAACTCTGCTCTGTGTCCCCAGATTCAATTAATCCCAATTCAATTAATAACAATAATGACAGGAGTAATGGTAATTCCTATGATCTAACCACTGTGGGCAAGGCTCTGAGCTCTGCACAGTAAAACCTCATGGAACCCTCCCAACATTCTCAAGGCTCAGAATGTCCCATTTTACAGATGAGAAACCTGAGGATGAGGCAGTGAGGCAGCTTGAAGGGGAGTCTCGGGGACTGCCTAAGCCAGCTCGGGCTGCTGTAACAAATACCGTAGACAGGAGTTGAAACAGCATGCACAATTCCAGAGGCTGGGAATCCAAGGTCAAAGTGCTGGCAGGCTACAATTCTTGGAGAAGGCCTTCCCTTCTCACTCTGTGTTCACACGACCTCTTCTTCATGTGTGCATGGGTGGGAGGTGACCAGAAAGAGGGGGTGGGTAGGGAATGGGGACATCAACCTATGAATTTTCAAAGGAGGCAAACGTTCAGCCCCTAATGGTATCTTCACTGGAGATGACAGTGTTCCTGCCCAGCACGGTGGTGAAGTCTACACAGGTGACATGTGTAAGTGCCTGGCACATGGGAAGGGCTCAGGAAATGGCAAAGGCAACAAAGATGATCTCAGTGAGATGATAAGGATGAGGGGGGTGGAAAGAGCCAGATCTGTGGCCTGCCCTAGACTCTACTATGTGGCTTTTGACAAGGCACCAAACTCTTTGGGCCCTAGTCTCCCCCGTCTGTCAGATGAAGACTAGCCCAAAGCAGTGGTTCTCACGGAGTGTCCCCTTGGCCCCGGCAGCGTAAGCCATGACCCTGAGCTGGTTAGGAAGGTGCCTCCCCCAGCCGTCCCCAGACCGACTTAGTCTGCAACTCTGGGAATAGCACCCTGCAGTCCGTGTTTAACAAGCTCTCCTGGTATGTCTGATGCACGCTCACGTTTGAGAGCCTCTGGTCTAGATGCATCATTTTTCAACCTTTTTAAAGGACATAAGTGCTTTCTTCTGATGAGATCCGGAGAAGGCAGGTACCTATCGCAGATAAAAGCTGCCGTCCTAAGTTGAAGCTGAGAACAAAGGTCCGTCTGCTTTCCAGCCCTCAGCCACCCTGGGAAGCTCCATGGACCCCAGTGTGAAGGCCAAGGTGATGCTGAAGCTCTCTGTCCTGCGTCAATTCTTCCTGCCAACCACAGCCCGCAGCTCCCGCCCCCGCCTCCCAGCCACCCTCCCAGCATCCATTCCTGTTTACATGTTCCAGAAAGCATGGATTTGTTGTGACCTCACGAAACCTGGTTTGTTTCTCCTTTCCTCCCTTCTTTCTTCCTCTCTTTCTTTTTTTCTTTTCTTTTTTTTTTTTTTTAAATAGGTTACAGCCTATAATTCACTTAATTGTTTCCCAGAGCACCGGTTTGGTGGCTAGGCGGCATAGCACGAGGCAGAGGAACGGAGACAGGTCTTCGGAAACCTCTTTCCAGAAAATCTAATTTCATCATTGAGAAATCTTCTGTCTTAAGCAGCCTCCGCCGCCGCTGCCATAAATTTACATATTCTATATGCCGCCGCAGGAACGCAGTGGGCCCGATTTGCATAATGCCGCTGGAGGGGCTTGTGCTTCTCTTGAACCTGAATGCGGCAGGCGAGGAAGCAATTATTAAGCTGTACACATTGGCAGGGAGAGAGACCTCAGATGGATTTCGACTCCAAACCCTATTCGCCGTCCAGGCTGCTGATTACCCCAGGCCTGGATCCCAGGCTGACAGTGGATCCGAGGGCTGGGAAAATCAACGGGTTGCTGCCTTGGGTTCATCTAGAGCCAGACGGAGCCTGGGTTTGAGGGTGCAGCTTTGGCTATCCCATGTGGATTGTTGGAGCCATTGTCTTCCTGTTCCCCACAAATAATTTGTTTCGTGATCTCTTTCGTCATGGTGTCTTGGCCAACGCCTCCCTGCCCCTTTTCTGCAACAGCACCCCCGAACGCCTACAAGACAGTTCTGTAAGGGTTTGCCCACCTCTTTGCCGGCAACGCTGTCAGAAATGTGTAATTAAAAAAATGTTGCAGAATGAAGTCCCAGTTGGGAAATGACAAGTAGAAATGGGAAGTCTCTCATCCACAGTGGTCCTGCTTAAGATCTACGCTCTCCGTACTGAGAAGGTGGGGTCTACCCTATGGTGGGTCTCTGGTAAGACACTCTTGTATACTTGGGTTCAGTATCTCCGACAATGGGTCACTTGATGATCTAGGATCCACACATTGCTCTCCATAGTTTCTGGATCTTCCAGAGCTATGGTCTTGACCTCCATCCAAGTCACTCCATGACATGCCACTCCCAACCTCAGTAGCCCATGGATGTGAATGGCCATATCTGGCTCTGGGGGTACCATCTTGGTTTTACTCCAGTGACAATGTGGAAGGCCTCAGTGCTCAAAGATGGCCATTTTCTGACGGGACTTTGAACCCAGCCCTTCTTGACATTTTTTATTTTTATTATTATTTTTTTAAATTGTGTTATGTTAGTTACCCTACAGTACATCATTAGTTTTTGATGTAGTGTTCTATGACTCATTGTTTACGTACACTACCCAGTACTCCTCCTTAATATCTAAACCAGGTTAACTCATGAAACGCCCAGCCAGAAGTCTACCTGTCCACTCCTGCAGGCACGTACCATGGGAATACTTGCTAGATGATATAGCTAAAGTGCTAGGCACCCCTGATGCATTTACTGACAGAGCAAAACACCATCATGCAAATGTGGAAAGCTGAGTGAGGATGAGCAACGCTTTACTTCTTATATTTAATAATATACTGAACCACTTTAATTTTTTCAACAAACGTCTTTCATTTCGGGGGAAGCGGACATACATGTGAAAATACTGAATCAGTGGAGCAGGCAACTCTTGCGCAGGGTCGTGAGTTCAAGCCCCACACCTGGCATAGAGATCACTTAGAAATAAAGGCTGAAAAAAAAAAAGAAAACCCAGCAGGAATGAGTATTATTACTCTTCAACAATCAGAAAATACTAGGTTCACTTCTGACGGCCTCAGTGCTGAAAACTGGTAGAGTTTGCCCAAGCAGAGATGACCTGTAGCACGAAAAACGTACTCCGTGCCGGAATGGAACAATGAGCCAAGTGTTGGAAATTTGAAACAGCAGGTTTTTTGCTGGGAAGAAAAAAAAATGTATCTCCACTTACTAAGAGGTACCGTCTCCTCAAAAGACCTCACTATTTTGTCCTCAGCCCTGACTGCCTCGTTACCAGGATTTGGAGGGAACTCACTTTTTCCATGGTTCCATCCAACATTGAATTATTTCTCTACGAAAAGGAGATTGCTCCTGATTAGCCAGACTCAGGGCTCTACACGGACACGTGGCAACTTTTCCAAAGGAAACCATTTTGGTGCCTAACGGTGCCCAGAGCTTCAGAGCAGCAGATGGTCTCGAAGTTTAGAGTTCAGGATTTACGTGTGGACATGACCTCAAGCCAGGCCTAACATTTCCAAGCCTCTGCTTCCTGATCTGTCAGGGGAAGATAGTAATAATGCCTGCTCCCTCATTGTTCTTGGGAACAATTAGATGAGATCATGAATAATAGTGGCGTCACAGAAGGTGAGATAATCTGCCCAAAGTCAGAGAGAGTAGGTAGTCAGGAGGACCTTGAATTCAGGTATGTTTGTTCAGATCCCCTAGGGCAGATTGCTACCTCCCAGGATCCAGGAATGCTGACATCAGGTGCTTACTGAAGCCCAGTCACAGCAGTTGGCTCTCTGGGCTAAATGGGAGAGGGGCTGCAGTAGGAGCTCTTCAAAGGGCAATAGTCATGGGGACGTGATATTCACTCAACTGATCGCACCGTTTAGAAACAGAGGTGAATGCTTCTTCCAACCAGCCCTCTTAAAGACCCAAAGTTCCTTTCACTGCTTGGCAGAGTCCGCTTTTGTTAGCCACAGGCTTTGGCTTGTTTGTGGTGAAAGAGGGGAGATAAAATGACAAGAAAAGCAAGAGATGTGTAGCTTAGAAGAAACCGCAATCAGACTTTGAGCTGTGCCTGGGTCACTGCGTGGCCAGCCCCTCTGTTCCAGGGTGCGGCATGGATCAGCCACGTTTCGGGGTCCCTGCAGCCTTTGAGAACAGATCCTGGTGACAGAAGTAAGGGATGTTTGTACAAAGCAGAGGGTGGTTAAGACACAAGAGCTCACCTAATTAAGAACCAACAATGCTGTGATCACTTATTCAGTAGAATGTCCCATAGCCAAACATGTGCCAAAATGATAACCCAGAGGGTCTACACTTAGGTAGATATCCACCCACAAGAACAAGATATGAAATGTATGTGTGTGCATGCCCTCTTCTTAATAGCCTAAAACAGAAATACCCAAATCCTCATCAATGCTGAAACCAATAAATTGTGCCATATTCCCAGAAAGGTGTGTCATATAACAGCACTGGCACATCCAGTCCCCAGTTATAACCGGCCACATCCTGCTTTGTAAATAAAGTTTTATGGGGACACAGCCGCATCCATTCATTACATAGCGTCTGTGCCAGCTTTTGCCTTACCACACCAAAGATGAGCAGTTACGAGATGGAATAGCCTGCAGAGCCCAAAGTATTTACTATCTGGCCCTTTCCAGAACAAAATTTGCCAACCCCTGCTATAGAAAAATGAAAACAAATAGTTATGAGTTCCCCGGGAAATGTGGACAATTTTCATAAACATAATATTGAATACAAGAAGCCAGACATGAATGCATACCTGTTGCATGATTGAATTTACATGGAGCACAAAGATAGGCAGAACTTTGCACGTTGCTGAAGAAAGGCTAAGAGTTACCCAGCAAGGATAGTAACTGAATGGGTCACGTGAGAGTTGGGGGCCCTGGGCATGCACACCTGACTCTTGATCTGGGTGGTGGCTCCACAGGTGTTCATTCTGTGAAACGTCACTAAACGTACACGGATCATATGTACGCTTTTCTGTATGTATGTCGTTTGTCGATAAAAATTTTTGAAATAAATAAAAAAAGAAACAGTGGGTGTATGTAGCAATGCCAAGTATTTTCTCAATGTATTTCCTGGACAGAAAGCTCAAATAACAGATTGTCGAGTTAGAAAACAGATAACTTTAACTTTTACACATGAGCACACATTTATTCATTCACTCTACAAATGTTTATTGATCACTCACCATGTACCAGGTGCCGGGAATTCATCAGTGCGCGAGACAGACGCAGCCCCCGCCTGCTTGGCATTTACATCACACGTGCACGTGGAGTCTTACACGCACACGGGCACCCACACCCTCCAACACGGACCTGCACATGAGTGCCCTACAGGTCAGGTCATTCTCAAGCAAGTACTTTTCTGAATTTTTCTCTTCCTCCCCACCTCCTGTCTCCCTCAGACACAGAGACTGATGGATGGAGCTCAGTTGACTCATTGTCCAGAAAAGCCATAGACCTTTTCTGGCCAAGCCTCCACAGTTTAACTCCCAAAGTGGGGTGGGTCAGACTAGCTGGTTTCTCCAAGCACTGGAGATACCTGGACACCAGACAAAGAGAGACCCAGGGCTCAGAGGGTGGCTGATCTTGAACCCAAGGATGATTTCTGATGTTCCCTTGATATCCTCTAAGCATCCTTCCTTCAGTGTGGACACCTGCCATCTACAGAGTGTGGTCACCAGGGCCTCATGACCTACTGGTCAGGGTTTTCCCACATGTGATGAATGACATGTGCGAAGGTTGTGTATTTATATCACACAGCATTGAAAGAATGCCAGAATGACAGAGCTGGAAGATCATGGGCCCAATGGAAGTCCCATGGCAGGAGGAGGTAGCTCAGGATTCCATGGTCAAGCAAGGCTGGGTCTACCAGACTCTGGCCAGGAGCCCATCCCTTATACCAAGTGAATGCCTCAGTGCTCAGGTGCCCACACTGAAACAGGATAACTGATCCCCCTCTAACAGCCTCACAAATCAGAAAAAAATCCAGCTCCTTACTCTGGAAAAGCTTCCTGTGATTCTAGCTCCTTCCCACCTTTCTTACCTCATCTGCTGCCACTGTCCTCTGATCACCTTTCTTTTCCTCCAAAATCCCATCTAGGGCCTTTGCAAATGCTGTTCCCTACACCCGGAGCACCCTTTCCACTGTGTTCACCAGGCTGGCTCCTTTCTTCATTAGGATTTTAGCACAGGTGTCACCTTCTCAGAGAGGGCTTCCTCAATTTTCCAGTCTCAGCGAGATGTCACCCTCCTCCACCCATTTTCCACCTGCCTCCCTCCTCCACTGCTCTCATCACTGTCTAGAATTATAGTGTTTGTCACTTTGTCTATTCTGTGAGTCCCATCAGGCCAAGGATTGCCTTCTTGTTCATTGCTCTATTCCAGTGCCTCCAAGAAGCCTGAAAGGGAGTAAGCATTTAGAGGATATTGAAGGAAGGATGGAAGGATGGAAGGATGGAAGGAAGGAAGGAATAGATGGACGACGGGTAAGTTATGGTAGGGTGGGGAGGGGAGAGAGGGAGGGGAGAAATATCTACAGTAGAGTAGCTCACAATCCAGATACCTCTCTGAAAGGCACAAGCTCTCTCGGCCTCTCTAATTAAGATGTCCCCAGTATCGGCAACAGATCCTGGTTTTTTTGTATATGGAAGCATATTGACCCAGGGCCAGAGGGACATTTGGCTGCAATTTGTGTTTGCTTCTCTGATCAATAGGCATCTCGATGCTCACCCCCAACATGATCCATTGCTGATGGTAATTAATTACAGTGCCTTCCTGTTCTTGCCTCTCTTGACCCCTCATGAGGTTCGTCCTTGTCCATTCTGTGTTATGGGGAGTTCCGGGCCTATAGCTTATGTCAGAAGGAGCCCTTAAAAGTGTTTATTTTTTTTTCTCCTTCTCAGCCCACTGTTTGAACCACTGGTCTGGACTCTGTCCTGTTCTCCCCGTTGGGTTTCAGGAAAAACACCAATGGAGAGATTGGTGGGGATGGAAGGGACTCTGTATTGGGGAGGGAAGCTTTGTTCTAACCCAGCCCTACCTTTCACTCTCTGGGTGTCCATGACCCCATCACTTTCCTTCTCTGAGCCTTGATTCTACTCACCTTCAAAATGTGAGGGCTTTCAAGAGCGCCCTTAATCCTTGAAACTTTAGGGTTCTTCAAGTTGAGAATTCTTCATGAACAGGCTTCACACTTTAAATGCCCAGAAGGTCAAGCCATTCCACCACCTTTCTTTATTGGGCACACTGTCTATTCCTATAACCTCTGAAATCTTCCATTCATTTGTGCTTAGCCACAGTCACTGTTAAACAAAACGTAGTTGGTCTCCCTCCCCATGATCATTCCACTGGGTCCCCCAAGGATTCTGGAAATAAAGCTTTGTCATCCCTATCATACAAAGGAAAAAACTGAGGCATGGCAAAGTTAGGAACTCACACAGGGTCACACAGCTAGCGAATAGCTGAGCCAGGCTTCAATCACAGAGCTGTCTAGCCCAATTTTTATCATTTGACCATTCATCTGGAGATTCTAACTCTAAAATACCCATTTCCTCCACCATTCTTGAGGGACAGATACCTGGAGGGACATTTGGCCATATGCCACCGTTTCTCATCAAAGGTAAAAATGTTTTTAAAAAGGGCAGTGGTTATTACAATAGAGAACCAAAGCAGGTTGGTTTGTGGCTTGGAAAAGTTCATAAACTAGGTCCAATTAGTTGCACCAATTAGCAATGCACCATAGACCCATCCTTCTTGGCACCAAAATCCTCTCAGAATCAAAAAGATATATGACCCAGGTCATACGTGAAGAAGGAGTCTACGCATCAAATACCATTTACTATGCAAAGCAGATTCCTTTTTCCTAGAATGTGCTGATTTTGAGACATAGAAATACATTCAAATTAACCCCTGAGCTATTCCTCTTCCAAATTCCCCATTTAAGGTTGACTCCTTGGCGCGTGATATTACTAATTCACAGCTCCCAGAAGGCATACCGATTACCTTGGATGTGGGTGAGGGCTCCACTAACACACCGTTTGATGCGGGGTAGAAACCAGAGCTCAAGGCACAAACTCGAACCCCCACCCCATGCAGAAGCACCAAAGACTCCCCCTCCAGGACCTGGCTCCAACCAACTTCACTCAGTGAATAAAAGAGATGAAAGTCCCTACCCTGAAGGAATTTACATTCTGGTGGAAGGGACAGATAACAGTAAGAATAAATTAGTAGAGTATTAGCAGGAAAACAAAGTATGATTGGACAACAACAGTGCTGTGGCGGGCACTGGGATTTAAAATAGGGCTTTCATGGTCACCTGGGTGGCTCAGTTGATTAAGCATCTTACTTTTTATTTTGGATCAGGTCGTGATCTCTGGGTGGTGAGAATAAGCCCTGTGTTGGGCTCAGGACTCAGTACAGAATCTGTTAGAGATTCTCTCTCCCTCTCCCTTTGCCCCTTCCCACTGTCTCTCTCTAATAAATGAAGTCTTTTAAAAATATATAAATAAATAACATAGGGTTTTCACAGGAGATCTTGTAAGAAGAAGTTGAACCAAAACTTTATTGCAAGACTACTGAAATGATCCACAGAAGCTGACCACGGAGAGCCCCATGCACAGCGAAGGTGCGAGAGGAGTTCTGAGTCTCAAAATACGTGGAAAGGAGAGTCCATGGTGTTTGCAATGGAGTAGAAAGTAAAACCAAGAGAAGAATCCAAGATGACTCCAACGTGTCCTGAGACCCTGGGCGGGTGGGTTTGTCAATTCCCGCCCTGAACACATCTGTGAATTAAATTAGTGGTGGGGGATCCATTCAGATTGGGGGACACCAAGTTTGAAGTGCTTATTCGGCACTCAGATGGAGTTGACAAGCAGGCCACGACTTTCCCCCACAGATCTTGTATGCCACGAAAATCCACTCTTTGTTCTCTCATGATCCCTGTTGTGTATCTTTATTCACACAGAGCCTCCACCCGAAGGGCCCTCTCCCTTCTCAGGAGGAGCAGTCCCTACCTTCAATGTCAACTGATCCACGACCCCAAAATGTTATCTCTCTTCAGCAATCCCCTAGCCCATTTCCCTGCAACTCTTCTAGAACTTGCTCTTTTCTGCCTGGGGTGATTAAAGAGGAAATATTTAAGGGTTGAGTGGGGTGAGGAGGGAAGCCTTACCCTCATATCTCATGAGTGACCCACTCTCTCCTTGGGAGTATGCTGACCTGCCTTCTCCCCCTGCCTCCCAAGGACCCCAACCTCTTCCTGAGAGCCACGGGCTTTTCACAATATGCCTTTATCAATAAGATTCCAATAAACGTTTCAGTTCCGCATATAAATTCCAGAGCCCGGCTGCCCAGCGGAGGAGACCTGCTCAATGAGCAGGCCATAAAGATGTAATAATGCAATTAAAAGGTATGGCCTGTCACCCTCATAAAGCTGGAGATCAATACGAGGGGAGTTAAGGACACGGGGGAGAGGGATCTGGCTTCTCTGCAGCATCTGAAGGATGAGACAACTGGATGATTCAACAAGACTAGGAAATAAGCTACCAGACCTGGGAGAGGTTACAGCTCCAAACTGGGGTCCCACCTTGGGCCTCTGGTCTTCCTTGGTAGGTGGGATGTCAAGAGACCCGGGATCTGTCTCCAGCTCAGACTCAGGGGCCTTGAGGCTTTAAATACATTCTTTCAACTCTTTAAACCTCAGTCTCCTCACCAGTAAAATGGGTATTATGATGATGCTTCTTCTTTAGGAGATTATTGAGACTGAACAGACCCAGAGAATTTTAATGCTGGAGGGGCCATCAGAAGTTTGCAAAACCAAATATCTGCAGGGTCCAGACAGATGCATACATGGGGTAGGGAGGGCTGGGCCAGATGGAGGGTAGTAGGGAATGGTGGAGACCACAGCAAATGAGCAGGATAGGACTCACTGAAAGGAGGCAGCACCACATTTCCCTCCTGCTAACAGCTGCCATGCTGTTGCTAGACTGGTGTGACCAGATCCAGCGTGTCAAGAAGAGCAGAATTTGGGGACTTGGAGGTGAGTTTGTAGGATTTCCACAACCTTGGGTAAGTGCAAAATAATCACATTGACTGGCTGTAGACAGTCTGTGCGTTCCCCATTTTTTACCCTTTCTGGGCCAATGTACCTGTGAGTTGAGAGGTCTCTCAGTTAAAGCATGCCACTCTCTTTTAGTCTATTTGCATGCATGTTTGCACAGAATTATCAGCTCTGAAAAAGGACAGCCTGAGCTCACTTCCCCGCTATGCCCTATTGGTGACTGCATCACCTCAAGCAAGTTATCTTCACTCTCTGTGCTTCAGGTTCCTCCCTTGAGTGAAAAAAAGCTAGTAACAGTTTCTACTCAGAGAATTGCTATGAGGGGTAAATGACCCCCACCTCCACACCCCTCAGCTAGTGCCTAGAAAATAAGCAGTGACCAGGGCTTGCCCCTGAGCATTGGTTATGGTAGATGCATGAGGGTGCTTGGGATGGGAGTAAAGGTTGTAGACTGCTCCACAGTCCCAGAGCTTGCCATAACAACCTGTCATTCCTCCCCAAATGTATTTCTCCTCTCCACCCTCAGATCAGAAACCTGGACAACCACCCTCTCTTCCTTCCCTTGCTTTCCAATACCTAGGTGTCATGCTCCTTAATATTCCTTGGGTTTGATTGGTTTCCTCCTTGATATCCCTGGGACTGATTGCTGCCACCTCCCAGTTCTGCTTCAGTGTCTTTCCTCATTCATCTTGCTCCCTCCTCTGACCCCTCCACACTGTCTCCACTATAGGTTGCCTGAAGGAGCACTCGAAGACAGACATCCAGCCACATCTCTGCTGAACTCATTTTAGTTCCCAGAATATAACGTGCTTTTTTGCCACCGCCATGACTTTGCTTCAGTGGTTTGTCCCACCTAGAATATCCTTTCCTATCCCCCCATTTTACCTTGACTTTACTTCTACTCTCCTTCAAGGTGCAGCTCAAGTCACACCTCCTCGAGACAGCCCTCCCTGACCCTCCAGCTGTGTTCACTGCCCTTTCTATGCTCTTATCCCTTGCAGTCCCACCACTGTGCTGGGGTTTATCACACTGAATTGCCACCATCACCGTTTGTACGACTGTCTTCTCAGCAGTCTGCCAAATGCTAAGGCAGGAACCCTGTCTAACTAATCCCTAAATATCTCCTGTGATTAATATGGAGGAACTGCTCAGAAAATGTTTGTTGAATGAATGAATGATTCAGTGTTTGCTCAGTGTGAAACTTTACTGTGATTACCATTAAGAAGACTATTGTAAGACAAGTTATAAAGCTCATGTCACAAATCGTTCCTGGTAATTCTGAGTCATCTGAGATCAAAGCCTCCAGGTCATTTCCATGCCTACTTGAAGGCAATCTGGGACTCACACCCAGAACAAACAGGGACTCTCCAGTGATAGCAAGCTCACTATCATCCAAGACGTCTGCCCATCTACCATGGGGTTCAGTCTGCTAAAGGATGAGAGACATATGGCTCACAAACCCCATCATCCCAGCCCAACAGCCAGCCAAATACCAGACCTAAGCAAGAACATCCTAGACAATCTGGATATATGAGTAAGCCCAGTCATGATTAGCTGAGCCCAGCCAAGACAAGAAGAACCACCCAGTTCACCTGTAGATTTGAAAGCTATAATCAATGCCTATTATTTGAACCCACTGAGCTTGGAACTATTTGTTACTCAGCAATAGCTAACTGATTCATCTTGGGGTTTGTATTGTTTTGTTTTTTTACTTCCTAGCCTTCTTATATTTGGAAATCACTTTATCTCTCCAAACCTCAGTTTCCCCATTTGCAAAATAGTGGTGGTGATGATGATGATGATAATGTCAACCCACCAAGGTCTTTTGAAGATTAAGCAAGAAAATACATTCAAGGCTAGTGGCACAGTACTTGGCATACATGGAGGACCCAATACATATTGATTCTTCCAGAGTGCCATGCAGTAGCCTTGGCCTACCAAGAGATTAGAAGATGTGTGGTTTGCGCCCAGGGACCATTTCAGAACGATATGTAATTCAGCTGAGGCTAGACTAATAGGTCTTGGAATTCCAAACCCAGTCTTTAGTTCTTCCTGTACTCCTCTTGAGCCCCTGGCCTACGGGCCAGGCAGGGCAGGGCAGTGCCAGGGCAGGCATCCTCGATGGCGGCTGAGTTCAGCAGTGCAGTTTGCTCTGCTTGCTGGAGCTTGCATGTTTACATACATCCCATAATTACCATCTGCACAGCCAGCGGCATTTGTTGCAAATGGGCCGTTTCCATCTGCTGAAGCAATTTCCTCAGAGGAATTTGCATTGATCACTTTTTTATGCAAAGCTTTTGTATAGATCATTTTTCCCCCCAATGGTTTTTAATAGGTCTAAATATTTGAAGGGCAGGGAGGGGCCTCAGAAGGGAGGAGGTTGGGGCCCGGGGAGAGTTTGGGAGGGGGTGGGAGAAGATGGGGGTGGCTGCTCTTTCACAACACTCCACCTGTACTCCTCATCTGCAGTGACCCAAGTCAACCACAGCGCAGGACCCCAGCACAGGCAACGCCATTTCAAATATTTATTGTTTGCCTTTCTACTTGAGCTGGTAGCTCATGGTTAATGGAGAGGCCTCGGAATGAAGGGAATGGGGCGTGGTAATTAGCCAAGCAACTGGTGACTCGAGCTCAGAGCTTCGTACCTGAGAGGACCAGATGGACGATTTTGCATATTTTTGACAGCTGTAATGAACAGGGCAGCTCCGTATTGATTAAATGTCTGGGAAATTAGTGCAACCCTCTGGAGCTTCATTATTTACTATTTCTGCTCAAATTCGCAGCAAAGTTTACACAAGCAGAAGTCTGCAGTAAGAAAAGGGGGGAAAGAGGGGACAGTTGAATGAGATGATTAATGCTTTATAGGGTCCTAGCCCAACAGATGCAGAACGGAGGGGTGGCTGTGGTTTTGACATTGAGCTCCTGGAGGAAAGAATTTTGGTTGATTCATTTCTGCATTCCCAGTGGCCAGCATGGTACCTAACACAGAGTAGGATCTTAGGAAATGACTGGCCCTGGACAGAGCATTGGACTAGAAATCAAAATGTAGGTTCTGGACTCATGCAGAGATTTGGGTTTCAAGAGGCAGATGATGGACTGTGCCTTTCAAATCGATGAAGTCACATCCTTGAAAATATAACTCTAAGCCTTTAGTAAACAGAAACAACAGTGAAATTCGTGTGCAAGTAACTGCTGTCCCTACCAGTACTTCAGCCCCATGTTGATTCTCCCCTGAGCACCTGTCACATCCCTCTTGACACTCAGTGGCTGAGGAATGCTCAAGAAATAAAATAAGACTCCTCTAAACATGCCCCAAAATGTTCATGTGGGGAGTTTCAAAGAATGATCCATAAAACACCTGCAATAGAATCATTTGGGGAATTTATTATAAATGCAGATTCCTTGGCTTCCTGATTTAAAAAAAAAGTATTCTCAGACTTGTTAAAGATTGTGCAGATGATTTTATTCTGTGGGGGCTGGGGGTGGCTACTCCAATAGGGATTTTTCAATATTTTATCATCAGGCTCAACTCTGAAAGAATACATTAAGAAAAAGTGAGAATTTATATGTAAGGAGCAGAACTGGGGAGGAGGATCTATAAATGGAAAATTACAAAAGATAGGGTAATTCTTTGCTACACTGACCTAATAGGATTCTTGCTTAAGGCAGACCATGGTGATGAGATATCAGGGGTAGGGGGTGAGGAATTTGATTAGATATCAAGGGTGATCAGACCAAGTGTGGGGCATTTTTACTGAACTGACTCAGCAGGATTTTTGCTAAAGCTGGAATAAAAGGCCTGGGACAGAGTCCGAGGTCAGGGACTAATCAGAAAGCAGACTCAGAGGAGCTTGACCAAGTTTGGTCAAAGAAGAAAGTCTTTGTCACTCTTCAGTAATTAGCAGGCCAAATAATCTCCTAAGAGGAGCTGATGTGCTAAAGGTTGAGGATCCCTGTGGGCTCTGCAGTCTTGGGTTAGAATCCTAGCCCTACTCTTACCAGTCATATGACCTCGGTGGGTCAGATTTGCCCACGTGAAAGGCCTTGGAGTTGTCTCTGGTGCTGCTCTGGACTTTGGCATCTCATTCTACAAGTTTATTTTTCCCACCCTAACTCATGATCTTTCTTCATCCAGCAAACCATATTCTGTCTATTTCCTGGTGTCTGATCGCCTAAGCAAGACCTCATGGTAAGAAAGCATGCTCTGAACCTCCTTCATATGCTTACATCCTTCTCTTCAGCCGTATACAGCTCTCCCCTACTTATCCTGCCAGTATGGTCAAACTTCTCCTAATACCTCTGAGTTCCAATCTTTAGAAGATGCATTTATTTCAACACAACTTCAATGCTTCCACCAAGAGAAGAGTGAAAAGATCTGGGTAAGAGTTTGGGCATCAGACAGACACAGAAATTGTTGTTAAGTGAACTCTTTGGCTACACTTTTCCTTTTCATATTCACAGAGGTGGATCAGGTCTTGAGTAGCATTGTAAGCCTACAAAAAATATTGGAAAAAATGAAGGAAGGATGGACAGATTTAATACACAGCATATTTGATGATGATAATCTTTATGGTTCCATTTTGTCACAAGCCCAACAAGTATTTACTAACTTGTGTCACTGACTCTGAAGATATTTGTATTTGAGATCCTGGTTTTTTAGACGGATGGATGGATGGATGGATGGTTTAAAGTTTGGGTAGATGGTTGGAGGGATGGATAGATATATGGATGGATGCAGGATGGAAGAAAGAATGGATAGATGGAGGTAAAGAAGGACAAAAAGGAGGGATGGAGGATGAGAGGAAGAAAATGAGATGTACAAGGGAAGAAAAGCAAGAGAATGAGGACTAGAGAAAGAAAAGAGAAGACAAATGGAGAGAGGAGGGAAACTATAAATTCTATTGTGCTGTAAACACTCATCAAGCAAGACTAAGAGAAAATGAAGTAAATTCTTCCAATACATCATGGAATATTACTGTACTTCATTTACTTTCCCTCCAATTAGGTAAAAAGCCTATTCTATTAACAGCTACCCTTGCAGATCCAGACAAAATTAACTCCTGGTGCCTCATCCTGGCAGCAGGGCAATTGATTCTTCCCCCTAATCCGTTTATTTCATTAGTGATACATTTATCTGGTACATGCATTTTGCCACGCTGCAGCAATGAAATGGCCCTGCAAGGTGTGGGGCATGGGGGAGCGCTTGGAATATTAACCAAATCGCTATTACCGCCATGGCAGTGCTTAAAGATCATATGTAAATCAAATGTCAGGGGAGAAAATTGTAGCGAGGGCTGTCAGGAAACAATTTAGCAGTGGTTAAAGGCACAGCTCATGGCTGGGTGAATTGTGAACTTTGCAAATGGAAAACCAAGCCAGCTTCCACCGTGGGAGCTGATGAGACGCAGAGGGAAAAGAGTGGAAAGGCTGAGAATGTGTTGGATATTTGTACCCTAAAAAAAGGAAAACAAACAAAAACACATTCACTTTTTAATTTCCACAGCCAGCTGCTATGGTGAGTTCCCGCTGAAAGTGAATTTGGCCCACTGAAGAATTTCACCACCATTTCTGCCCTGTTCCTCTAGAAGAAGGGTTCAATTACATAGAAAAAAGCAGTTGTTTACCAAAAGGCAGCGTGGGCTCTTCATTCCCAGGCTTCTAGAAATTGGTTTCCGTATTGCAAAACAGATGATGATGATGATGATGATGGCAATGATAATGATTTATTCTCACATCCCCCAAGAATGTGTGGCCTGTAATGCTGTTCTTAGGAACTTATCCTTGTGAGTTGAATGTGTGTGTGTGTGTGTGTGTGTGTGTGTGTGTGTGTCCATAGGTACAATGATTGGCAGGGTACTGTGTCAAGGTTCGGTCACTGCTCAAGGCATTTCAAGCAGGAAGGGATTTAATCTAGGGAGTTAGTAGCTTCCATAATTGCCGGAAAGACAGAGAGGACAAAGCCCAGGAAAGCTTCCCAAAACTCCAGAAGCACAGGAATCATAAGGAGTATTCATGAAAATTATTAGCTGTATGGATTCTGGGGGTGGAAAATTCCCCAGGTTGACATCGAAACCACCCACAGGATCCATGCCTTCTCTGTGCCAACACCTTGCACCTGCTTGCAGGTCCCTCTGAGGACTGTGGCTTCTGGCTTCTCCCACTTGAAGAGTTCATGAAAGGCCTCCTTCTTCTTCCAGGCACCCCCCCCAACACCTCTATAAATTGCATTTCAGGGGAAGAGATCTGCTTTGGAACACAAATCCTTACTCCAGCACCCGAAACGAGACCTTGAGAAAATCGATTCGGCATTCTGAGCCTCAGATTCCCAGTTCCGAAATGGGCTTTCATAACACCCAGTCATGACAGACATGTTGCCAGGACAAAGGACAACATGTCTAGGTACACGTTAGGTGCCCAAACAGTGGCCGATCAGTTTTTGGTTTTTTTCCTTTTACCCTTGCCTCTCCCTGGGAGGTTCATTTGAAACCAATTTCCCCCATAGAGATATTGGCAGGGCACATGGAGCAAATTCCCAGGGTTCCGGGTTCCCCTGGGAAAAGTCCTGCTTTAAAGAAAGCCATTAAGGATTTAATTTCTTATCATCTTCCATTCCAACTAGCCAGAGTGTTATGAATAATATCCTATTAGCTGGAGACATTCAAACAATCACCCGTTAACATGTTCTTACGGCGAAATGATGAAGCGCCCTCTGAAATCACAGTGCTTATCTGCGGCCCACTCAGCAGGCACTCCATCACGCCCACCAACGACACTTCTTGTATTGCTGTCTTGGATTCCAACTAATCACTACGGGGCAGCCGGCAGCGGGAGAGCTGGGAGCCTCCCTTGTCGGCAGGCTCCCAGGGCAAGGCCAAGCCTGCCCCCTGGCCTGCCCCCATGGCTCAGGGCAAAGGGCCTGATCCAGACATAGGTTGGAGCAGCTTCTTGAGACATAACCATTCAATAAATCACGAACATGTGGTGATTTTGCAATAGGGAGACCATACTGGTAGAACCCCAATTATGGAAGGCATCAAGCCAAGAAGGGGCGAGAAGAGAGAGCATTGCAGAGGGGAGTTATTTAAAGAAAAAATAAATGAAACAGGTGAAATTGAGACATCAACTTTCATGCTAGAAAAGCCCCTAGAGATTGGCTATTGCAGGTTTTAATCCCCACGACTCCTGCTAAAAAATGTGTCCCATAGAGGTTCGGCCCAGCAAAGCATACTCTGGCCGTGAACTTGAAGGAGCACTGAGTAATTGGAGTTCATTTTGCTGCTTCAAAGTCCACATCACAAGCTAGGGGCCCCAACCCACCCTGCAGGAAAGATACCCATTTAATTTGATCAATACAATGCTTGCCAAACCTATTTAATCACACAAACCCTCCTTTTGTCCCTGCAGCTGCCAAAAATATTCCTTGGGAGTGACAAGACTTTCTGTGAGATAGTAAGAATAAGTTTTCTTGGTTTTCATAGTCTCTCTCATGAAAAGAGATTCCCTTCCCCCATGTTCATACTGGTTTGAGAGCAAGTAGAGCAAGTAGAAGTGTGATGTCTGTTTCACAATCTGGTTCCTTTTGAGAACTTTGAATGGTGAGAATGACCCCACTGAGCTCTGCTACAAGGCAGGAAAGAAGAACATAGGTACTATGTTCCTACTATGTGCCAAGCACTTCAGAAGTATAATTTCACGAACTCTCGTGATAATACTATGTGGTACATATTTTGTTCCCCTCCCCTTTACAGATGAGAAAATTGAGTCCAGCATGCCTGTGGAAGCTAATCTCCCTGAATCAGCGTTAGCCCATATCCAGAACCCAGACCCCTAGCACCTGTGCCTGTGAGACAACACCCCTTAGTGTTTTTGGGGTGCTGGGACCCTCTTGAAGGATATGATGAGTCTGGGTATTTAATTCCAGAGGATTTGTGGGCCCATTAAGGTCCAGAATTAAGGCCACCTATGATTCTGCACTGCTGAGATCATGGGCAGGAAATACAGGGCATTTGGGTGAGACCCCAATCTTCCTGATTTCAGGGTGCAATGGCTCAGAATGCTTCCCTAATTCTCACAGGCAACCTATAAATCCTGTCTGATATTGTACCCACTTTACAGATGGGCAAACTGAGGCTTGGGAAGGTGCCTTAACCTGCCAACAAGTGAACTCATTTATAGTTCAAGAGAGCCCAAAAAACCTTGTGAACAAGGGGAACTCGAAGAAGTACAAATGGTGATTTTTGAACACCTTCTGTGTGGCCTTCCAGGCTGGAGCTCCTCTGTTGGTCCTCACAGAAATTAGAGCCAAGCAGGCAAACTGCCTCCCATTTTACAGATGCTGATACTGAGGCCAAAGGTTTTAAGTGTATCCTCCCAGGTCACAGCAGGGTAAGATCTGGCCCCGCTGCTGTCCCCAGCCCAGGGCTGTCATCTTTCCTCTCTGCTTCCCTCACCTGCCTAAGGAATTCTGGTTCTGTTCTTACTCGTAGTGCTGTGGATATGGAGGCAACAAGGAAGGGATCAAGAGCCTGGCACGTGGCAGGTCAGAGAGAGGGCTGCTCAAGGAAGGATGCTTCTCTTTAGGGGCTCGTCCATGCTTAAGTGCTTGCCTCCCCGTTCTCTCTGACCTTGGGTGGCTGCCACTGCCTTAAGCGCACAGTAATACACTCTCAGTCACTGTTCAATGCCCAGGGGAATGGTTTAAGGCCCTCCACTGGAGTGAATATTTTTATGCAGGCTATAATTTCTCTTAAGACCTTCACAGCGCTCCCGTAGCCTCCACCATGCCCCTCCTCCGGAAAGCTCACAGCAGAAAGAAAAGCCACTTTCTAACAAGGGGCACCGTGAGCTTCCAACAGAGGAGCCCAGGCTGAGCTGTCCCCGGGCTGAGGGCAGGTTTTGCTTTCTTATTGCCTTCAGTTTTGCTCCCTAAAATCCATCCTTGGTAATAATAATTATGGCCAACGTTTATAAAATGCTTACTCTGTGCCAGGCCTCCTGTAGAGTCAAAAATCTTGTTGACAACACAGAGAGGACAGAGTCCCACTTTACAAATGAGTGCCTGAAACACAGAGAAGGCAAGGGCTGTGTGATGTGCCTAAGTACACAGCAAGAAAGGGGGAAGCCAGACGAGAAACCTAGGGAGTCTGGGTTCTGTGTATAATACCATCCAGCAACCAGGAAGATCACTGCAAAGAACAACCCAATCATGTCAGTCTCCAGTTCAAAACCCTCCAGTGACTCCCTATCGCTCTTGGGCTGGAAATCAAATCCTTCCCCACTGTTTCTCCAGGCCCTGCCCATCTCTGTGTTCTCCTTTTGCCTCACACTCTCCCTGCCTTTTGACATATTGCTACATTGGCCTTTTGCATTCCTAGACACACACCCTCCCAAAACACACACACACACACACACACACACACTCTTGACTTTGCCACAGGGCCTTTGCACCAGCTATTTCTCTGCCTGGAGTCCTTGCAGCCACACACCTTCAATCCACACACCTTCATCTCGTCCAAACACCACCTCCTCAGGGAAGCCTATCCTGGTTGCCACTCTTGATCAACACTCCCATTATTTCCTTTTTGCTAGAACAGCCACATTTCTAGTTATGCATTTGTATGTGTGGCCATTCGACTCCTATCTGTCCCTCCATTTAGACTGTCTGTGCCAGGAAGGCAGAACCACGATTATCTTGTTCACTGTTATTTTCCTGGTTCCTGGAACTGCTGTCATCCAAAATATTTGCTGAATGACTGAATGAACATGTAAATGAATGAACGCATGAATGAATGAATGGACAAACGGATGGAACAAAGAGTCCAAGTTGGCAGAGCAGGTCCGGTAGGGCTGAGACTGGAAGAAGACAAGTGAGGTACTCACCAACAGCACAGAATTTAAGGGGCACTAAAAAACTCAGTAATCAAGATGAATGTTCTAATGCAGTATTTTAAAAATTCTAATTTAATGCAAACAAAAACCCGTGGGTGAACAAAGTCCAAAAATCTTAAAGCGCCTTGCAGTCACATCAGAGCCTGAGGCAAAAGAGAAACTCAGTAATACTGATGGTGTCTTTGTTTAAAATTTTCTTACTTTGCTCATCAGAGATTTGTTTGCATCAGCTTTCATTTAGAAACAGATATTTCATGGAAGTGTTTCTTTAATCTCCACTACTGAGTTTTTTGATACTCCCTTAAACTTTGTGTCCAAATTTGGCCTTGCTCTAGTCCTGGCTTACTTCCTCCCATGCTCCCAGAGATAGCTCTGCAACCTCAAAGACTGTTGTGTGGTCACTCGGGTCCTCTGCTTCCTCATCAGTTAAGATGGAGTGATCAAGATGAGGTGGCCCACAGCTGGGGCCTTCATCTCTGGGATGGTGGTCTTGAGCACCAAGTATGGGCCACAGGGTTTTTGCACTTGCATTTTCCTTTGCCTGGAATACTCCATGAACCCATATATGGTGGCAGCCTAATGCGTGGCCTCATTTCTGTTATGTGGGTAAGGGAAGTAAAGCTTGGGGGTGACAGGTTGCTTCCAGTCACAGATTTTGGAAGGCAGGCACTGGGTCTTTGATCCCAAATCTTGTGTTCTCCACCATCTCTCCAAGCCCAGCTGCTCTCAGTGAGCAGAAGCAGAGCTTGAGAACAGAGCAGGGAAAAGCAAACAGCAAGCAAGGTGTGGAGATAAGATGGAAACAGAAGTCTAGTTTTCACTTTCCTCAGCCCCATTGTGCATTTGGAATTTGCTAAGACCTTTGAAGGCTTTTTGAGGGGCCCAAGCCCAAGACAAGGTGACCATGTAGCTCAGGAATGGAGACATTTGAGGCATTGTCCAAAGGCCAGTCACTGGAGGGGTCCTACCTTCATGGTGGTCTCACACTTCATGCATTCCAGAATTCTTTCTTCTCTGATCTCATGCAGCTTCCCATGTTCTTCTAGAAGCATGGGACAGTGAAAAGGAACAGAGGTTCTCCCCAGAAAATGCTCTTTCAGCAAATCCTCAAAAGACAATCTCCTTCCCAACTCCTCCATTCACTTTGTTATCTGCAGAAGAAAAGTACTGTGTGCACAGCTCTACCTGTGCCATTGGGCAGAGGTGGACTTGAACTCAGGAAGTGGGAAAGTAACTCCACTCTGTGTCACACCATTTCCTCGTCAAACATATAATGGAGTTGTCATGAGAGTGACAGGCTATGAATTCATTTACGCACTTACATATGTGTTGTCATTTTTTATGTAAATAGGATCATTTCCTATGAATATATATTAATATAAATATTGCATATACAATATGCAATATACTCTTCTACATTGCTTCTTGTGTAGCTTACTGTCGGGGCTTAAGAATGCAGGCTTTAGGGAGAGATCACTTGGTCTGAATCTCAGATCTGCAACCTGCTGGTTGGACAAACATCCAATTATCAATTTTCTTCAATATCCATGTCTGTAAAATGGGAGTGTTGATAGTGCACATGGTATAACTAAGACAATTAAGAGATGGATTTCAGGAAGACCACCTGACCCCTGGTAAGAACTCAGTAGACACTGTCTAATATTATTTCAAAAATCAATTTTGCTTCTTTTTAGCTGCTGCCTGCTATTCCAGAATGTGCTTAACCTTTATCCTGTTGATCCTGCTGACGGGCATGTAGTCTCTTTTCCGTATCTGCCATCGAACTGCATGTGAAATTGGGGGATGCAGGTTCCACTTGCCATTGTTCACAGCCATTGTTGCTAAGAAGTTGAGTGGTTAAAAGGCAGGAACTATAAAGGGAAAGGTTTGTTTTGTCAGTACCGTGTTGGTATTTTACAACGAGAATGTGGCCATCTACTATTTGTAAAAATGGAGGGGAATATAAGAAGAAAGAAAACAAAAGATAGAGAAATAAAGAAAAAGGGAGGAAGGGAGGGGGAAGGAAAAGGTAGAGAGGCTGACAAATGATGTACAAAATACCAGGCATGAGATCTGGAATATACCAGGTGTTCCCCACAATGGTAGCAGTTAAAGTGTATCATTAATCTCTTGGAGATCATCATGATCCCAGAATTACTGGGGGCCTGGCCAATCCAAGAGAGTCAGACCCCAAAAAACCTTTCAGATTCAATATTTTGTGGAGTGAAAAGACTGGCAATGTGTGTGCATGTGTGTGCATGTGCATGCGTGTGTGTAGGTCTGCATGTGTGCCTCATGTGTATGTGTACATGCCAATGTGTGTTTATGCCTGCGTGTGTCCATGCATTTGTGCGTGCAGGTGTGTCTCTGTGTGTAAATGCATGCATGCTTGTGTGTGTGTGTGTGTCTGTGTGTGTGTGTTGCATTGTGCACATCTGAATATGTGTGTGTAAATGTGGATGTGTAAAAGTGTGTGTCCTTACATATAGGTGCACATTCGTGTGTGTGTGTGTGTGTGTGTGAGTGTGTGTGTTCCCTCCTTGGTAGATGAGAAGCCCAATAAATGAGGTGATGAATAATGGATGTGAGAGAGTTTTGAGCACTGCCCATCCCTATACAAGCGTAGTAAGAGAGTGTTAACATTCATGTCCAGAATGAAAAGCCATCTTGATTGATCTCCCCCACACCTTCCCTTCTCCCTTTGCTTTGCTTAAGTTCTCTAATTGTCAGCTCTGTCCACACAAAGAGCAGTGGATCCCAGCAGCACATAACCTTCCCTGACCGAGTCAGTTGAGAGAGCCAAGCTTTCTGGTTGATGGAAGATCACCTCTCTTTAATTACCATTTTGAAAATTACATTTTGGATAGAAATCTCTGCAAAATGCATTCTGTTCTTTGATAGTTTGGACAGGGGCCCTTGAACTAAATCTCAGATCTATCGTTATGAGCATCACTTATTTTCCAGTGAGAGATGAAAGGCTCTGCATAGGTAGGGGCACCTGCCCCTTCACAAGCCAGCCCTGGACCACTCATGTTGTGACATTAGTGAGACTTCCTCTCAACAGCCCTTTCCCTCCCTAGCCACTGAGGCATCACAGTCACCTTTATCTGTTTTTACCTACAGGTGGTTGCTTCCTTTTCCCCTTTCCTTTGTTGCATCCAACCAGCAGACAACTTGAGCTAACTGCTCTTGTTAGTACTGTGCACAAAATCAGAGTAAATAGGCTCTGAGTGAGAGTCAAGTGTTGCTGGTTAAAAGGAAGGATTTTAAACTTTAAGATCCTTCCTCTTATTGACTGCTTGGTGGGCAGTAAGAGTCCTGGTACCCAATTAAAAGATTGCTGGGCTAGGCTGAACAAAGTTTCCATCTCCTTCCTCCCTTCCTTCCCTCCTGCCTTTCCTTCCTTCCTCCCCTCCTTCCTTCCTTCCTTCATTCATTCATCACAGGTTTATAGAGTTCTATGTGCCAGGTGTTACTATCAGCACACCAACTCAGGGGATGCCAGCAGCTTTCTGGATAGCTTTAGCTTCCAGAGAGATGAACCATGAATGGCTGACGTGTTGCTGAATAAAACATGGGACCTTCCCTTAAGATACACCCAGTGGATACGTAAGGGTATATGCCAACACTCAGAAACACATATACACACATGTATGTGTCTGCAAACACACACACTCACACATGAGGCAATGCCTCAAAAGGCTAAGTGTCAGGTGGGGCCGCCGAGCATCTGGTTGGGCTGGAGCAGGACAGGGAGTCCCTCGGTACCTCATTATCCCCTCCTCTCTTTCAACGGAGTTTTTCACCGCCAAGGAACCAAGGGGAGTGTCAGGAGACCTGGGACTTAGACCCTGCATCGCAGATGACTCTCTGCACGACTGTGATTTTTTTTTTGCATTCTTTTATTGAGATATAATTGACCTAATATACAGGTGAAGGGTACAGCATAATGATTGATGTATTGCAAAATGAATGTCATCACCAGACGGTGACAATTTTTTTCTTGTGATGAGAACTTTTAAGAGCTACTCTCTTAGCAATTTCTAGATATAAAATACGGTCTTATTAACTCTAGTCTCCACACTGTCCATTAAATCCCAGAACATATTTATTTTATAACAGAAAGTTTTTACCTTCTGACTTCACTGGTTCCTCCAACCCTCCAGCCTCCACCTCTGGCAACCCCACCAATCTGCTCTCTTTGAGTTCAGTTTTCTTTTGTTTTTTAAAAGATTGCACATATAAGTGAGATCAGACAGTATTTGTCTTTTTTGGTTGGACTTATTTCACTAAGTATAATGCCCTCCTGGTCCATCCATGTTGTCACAAATGGCAGAATTCCCTTTCTTTTTAGGACAATAATGTTCCATTGTATGCACAGACATCTTCTTGATTGATTCATCTACCAATGGACACTTGTGTTGTCTCCGTGTCTTGTCTATAAATAATCCTGCAATGAGGATGATATCTTTTTGAGATAGCAATTCTATTTTCTTTGGATAAATACCCAAAAGTAGAATTGCCAGATCATTGGGTTATTCTCTTTTTAACTTTTTCAGGAACCTCCAGGGTAGCTGCACCAGTCTGCATTCCCACCAACAGTGTCCTGGCCTTCCCATTCCTCCACATCCTCGCCAACACTTGTTATTTCTTGTCTTTTCGATTCTAGCCATTCTGAAAGGTGGGAGGTAGTATCTCACTGTGGCTTTGATTTGCATTTCCCAGATGATGAGGGATAATAGGCACCGTCCCACGGACCTGTCTGCCTTTTGTATGTCTTTTTTGGAAAAATTCCTGTTCTGATCTTCTACCCTTATTTTTTTTTCTCATTTGCTGCCTTTATCGTATTCATTTGCATCCATCGTGGTCCTCTAAAAATTTTGCTTTTCAAATCAACGTTTTTATGTGTTTTCCAGTTTTCCTGAGATGTAATTGACATACGTCACTGTGGAAGTTTAAGACACCCAGCATAACGGTTTGAATCACATATGCTGTGAAATGATTGCCGTAGCAAGTTTAGTTACCATCCATCATCTCATATAGATATGATTTAAAAAAAAGAAAGTAAAAAAGAAAAACAAATTTTTCCTTGGGATGAGAACTCTTAGGATTTGCTCCCATAATAATGTCCCTGTGAGTCACACAGCAGTATCGCTACGGGCCTCATGTCCGTATGCTCTATCTCTAGGACTTGTTTCTCCTGGAACTGCAAGTTTGTACCTTTTGACCTCCTACTTCCCCTTCCCTGCCTTCTCTGTTCTTTTTCTTCTTCTTTCTTTCTTTTTTTTTTTTTTTCCATTTTTATCAGATTGTTTGTGACCTGAAAAAAAGCCCTTTCTCCAACCTGGATCAGGGTAGCCCAACTTGATAGATGGAGCTCATTTGAGCTAAAGCACTCTAAATCTTCTGATGCTGATAATATAATTGATCATACTAATCTTGTATTGAGTGCTTATGTGCTTATCTTCTTTAATCCTTACATTAACCCAATGAAGCAGTTTTCCCATTTTATAGATGAACAAACTGAGGCTCTAGGCAACTAAGCAGCCTGCCCAGAGTCATGCAGCTAATTAGTGTCAGAGCTGGAACCTGGACCCAGGCAGTCTGCCTAGAGCTCATGTTCTTAACCACCAGTATGCTCTGCTTCTCACAACCTGTGAGGTTCTGGAGCCCCATGTTCCCAACCATTTATGCCCTTCTGCAATTCCCCAGGCCTCCTGCTTAGGACCTTTGTCAGCAACATCTGAGAGCTCAAGGGGGAGTGTGGGACAGAAGGAAGGGGAGAGCCAGAGCTCAGAAGCCTTGGAACTCCCGACAGGCTGGCACCCCAAGATCCCCGGGCCCAGTTCCCCTGTACGTTCATCTGGCACTGGCTGGCAGATTGATATGCTGGCCAGTCCCGCCAGCTTGCCAGCTGGCCCGGAGCACCCAGTGGCTGGCACCTTGGCCACTTGGATAGGCTGCCGACCCACCTCCCACAGGCATGCAGCTGGCAGCGAGGAGCAGATGGGCTGGCCGGTCGGGCCGTTGGCTCTCAAGTAAGCTGCCAGCTGGCTTTGCAGCGCCGGGTGCCTTGGCACGTCTGGACTGGCATCGGTGGGCAGGAGGGCTGATATGCTGGCTTCCTATGGATGGGCAGCTGGCACAGGCAGCAGAGAGGAGGGTTCCTCGACCCCCTCCTGACTGCCCCCTTAAATGTCCAGGGACCTCGGCCAATGGTGGCTGCAGCCAGAACCCACCTGCCATCATCCAGAAGAGTCTGTGGGAACGAGCTCCCTCTCCCACATTCTGTATTATCTGTGTTGATATTCACAAGTTCTGGCCTCCCTGGGATGTGCCGTATTGTTGCCTTCTGACTTCTCACATTCTCACCTGCTAGGGAAGGGGTATCCCCCAAGCCCCGCCAGCTTCTTTCCACCTCCCTCGGAGACTGGCCACCTGTCCTTGTTCAGTTTGGCTACTTCGGAGGCTCAACTTCTGCAGATGCCAGAGTACCTACACTTCGAGGGCCGGGATCCCCAAGAAATGCTATGTGAAAACCCAGATGTAGGTTCCAGTTCCGGCACACCCCCCATGTGTACTATGAGAACCTGGACATGCACCTCTCCTTCTCTGGGTCTTGGTTTTCCCATCACTTCTTTCTCATCTCTCACTCCAAAGTAAAGAGGTTGGAATAGAGTAGCATCTCATTTTTGGGTTCCTGGGACCTGGGGTTCCCTGGGATCATGACCCCAGATTCTATGCACAATCTGGTGTGTTTGGGTGGTGTCATGGATTGTGTACCCCCAAAAGATGTTGAAGTCCTACTCCCCAGACCCATGAATGGGATCTTATTTGGAAACAGAAGACCAGGTTAAAATGAAGTCATTAGGGTGGCCCTAATCCAAAATGACTGTCCTTATCAAAGGGGAAATTTGGACACAGGGATAAACGCACCTAATGGGAAGATCACGTGAAAGCATAGGAAAGCCATCTACAACAGTGAGGAGCACTGAGTCCCGCCGAAGCCAGGGAATAGCCCTGGAACCAATTCTTCCTCATGGCCCTCACAAGGAGCCAACTCTACTGACACCTCAGTTTCAGTCTTCTGCTTTCTGGAACTGGAAGACAGTGAATTTCTGTTTTTCAACTTCCTTGTGGTTCTTTGTTACAGCAGTCCAGGCCAGGAATATGGGTGGGGATAGAATTTTCTAGAGACTATCCATACATTTCCTCAGGTTATCAATAGGGTTTCTGACCCAACCCATTCTACTCAGACCATTAAAGTCCTCTTCAATCTGACAGTCTAGAGTTCTACATAATGGAGGGTATGGCAGAGAAAAGCATGACAGTGGGTTTGGCTCCCCAGGGCATGCTTTATTCAGGGCAAACTGAATTCATTACCCATAATTTCAGATTTGAAGGAACTTAATCAAGACAAAAGGCCAGCTCCCTTTTAATATCTAGCTTTGGATGTGATATCGGAAGACCTTGGTTCAAACCCTGTCCCCCTGTTTTCTGGATGAGAGACTGATTAAGCCTGTACAGCTGCCAACAAGAAGGCAAGGGAAAATATGAATCAAGCAACTTTAAAAATTAATAACCTCTCATCCTGTCATTCTACTTCCGGGCATCTATCTGAGGCTCTGCCTCAGATTATGGAAAAAGTTTTATTTACAAAGGCTTTTATTGAAGTAGTTGGCTTATAAATTTGAAAAACCAAGAAGGAAATAACTGTCCCTAATGGGGTTTAGTGGCTTCGGATACTGTCAGGAACAGGCAACCTGACTTGGACACCTAACAGGATCATGATGTCTGTTATCTCACATTGTGGGAAGCCCAGGGGGAAGTTGCACTGATAAGAGGCTCCAGAGGTCTGCATCTGCTATGCTGCCTCCTTCCCTGAATGCTGGCTTTGTCCCTGGGATGGCTCTCCTCATGGACACAAGATGGTTACAGAGCTCCTGCCATCACTCCCAGATCCAGTCACCTCCAGAGAAAGAACAGGAGCATTGTCTCAGGAATGCTTCCTTGTAAGTGTCAAGCAAACTTTCCCAGAGCCCCACTGGCCCCCCAGCAAACTTTCTTTCATATCTCATAGCTTGGGGTTGGGTTGTGTGCCCAGGTCTTACCCAACGCTGAAAGAGAGCTGACTGTGATTGGCATGATCAGTCAGAGCCCACCCATGAGCTTGGAGATGGGACTACCTCGAGACCAGGATGGTGGACTTGGACTCTATCAGGAAGGAAGAGGTAGGAGTTGAAACTGAATGTCTGGTAGGCAGTCAATAGGGAGATTACTCACTATAGAATGGTGTGCTAGTCACTAATTGTAGATTAATAGTAACTGAAAAGTTAGAATTACATTAAAAAGGCAAAATAACCAACAGGGGTAGAATCTGGGACCTACATGACAAAAACTGGTATCATCAATGAGAACGCATTCTCGCAAATCAGGAAGACCAACACTCCCATATGATTGACAGGCATGAATATGTAAATGAGATGCAAATATGCACTGGCTCAGGGAGAAAAATAAAGTTGATATCACTGATAATCAATACACCTTGCCTGTAAACCTGGCCGGGTTTATAGAAAATCAGTGCTGCATTTTTGAAGAAACAGTCACTCAAATCCATTGCTACTGGGTACACAAAAGGGTACAGTAAGTTGGCCTTGAGATCATACTCATTTTATTTTTTTAAGTAAAGCAAAATTCACGTAACACAAAATTAAGCATTTTAAAGTGAGTAATTCAGTGGCATTCAGCACATTCACCACATGGTGCAACTGTGACATCTACCTAGCTTCAAAGCATTTTCATCAACCCCAAAAGAAAACCCCTTGCCCACTAAGCAGCCACTCCCAGTCCCCCTACCTCCTCCAGCCTGACACCACCAACCTGCTTTCTGTCTCTCTGAATTTACCTATTCTGGATTTTCATATAAATGGAATCATGCAATCCGTGACCTTTAGTGTCTGGGTTCTTTCACTCAGCATCATGTCTTCTAGGCTCATCCAAGTGACAACATATATCAACACCTCATGCCTTTTTATGGCTCAGTAATAGTCCATGGAATGTTCCTGCTTTTTGACCCCCTCAGTATCACTTCTGGAAATTTTTCCCAAGAAAATTATCACTAGGTTGTGCAAAGAACAACTACCCAGATCTTCCTGAAGATGCTATTTAGGTAGCCACAAGGTGAACCGGAAGAAATTATTTATGATTTATCTATACAATGGAATATCATAAAAGTGCCATCAGTTTTACCACAGTAGAATATTTTATAATACTAGAAAATACTTAGGGCATCGTGATTATTTTTTGAAAAGCAGATTATACCCCTGCATTCTTCACACTATCCTGTCGTCACTCATTCTTTACGTGACACTTACATTCTTTACATTATTTGCTCATTCCCTTACGCCATTATCACATTTGCCACCCGTCTCTCCATTCTTTACATGGCATTTACGTCATGGACGTAATGGAGCACCTACTGTGTGCCAGGCACTGTCCTGAGTGCTGATTACAAAGCTGTGATGTAAATAGACGGAAGTGACTGACCTCCGGTAGCTTTCTATGTTCTGTTGTGTGTAAGTTTGCTGAGAGGATGGATAGGAGGTAAGAGGTCCCAGGGAGGAAGGTAGGAGCAGGTTCTAGGCATGTGTGTTGGGGGTCTCGATGTATCTTTTTTTCTTTCTATGTGGCTGTAATGTCCACAGTTTCTTCAATAAACAGATGTGTTCCTTTAAAATCAGGGGAAAGAAAGCAGTCTTGGAAGTGGTGGACTTATTAAAACTATCTACATCACATCAAAGTGAAAATAACATTTAAATAAAACCGCAAATTTGGGGACACCTGGGTGGCTCAGCTGCCTTCGGCTCAGGTCATGATCCCAGCATCCTGGGATCGAGTCCCACATCAGGCTCCTTGCTCAGCGGGGAGCCTGCTTCTCCCTCTGCCTCTGCTGCCACTCTACCTGCCTGTGCTCACTCTCTCTCTCTGGCAAATAAATAAATAAAATCTTAAAAAAAATAAAATAAATAAAACCGCAAATTTAAATTTTATAGAATCTATGCTTCTGAATGTGTGTGTGTGTGTGTGTGTACACACACATAAATATATAAAAGCTGAGTAGAAATCCATTTTCTTTTGTATAGTGATTGGCACATAGTGGGTGTTCAATAAATACCTATTGGGTAGATAGTTTATTTTTCCTTTACTTCTGGTTTGGTTTTTTTGTGGGTTTTTTTTCCCCCTGTTTTCCTCTGGAGCATGCAGTTCCTTTCTTTGTGAAACAAAACATCATTTTCTTTAAAAAAAAAATAGGCATCTAATACATTTACAAGGTAAATAAACTGTAGTGTAAGGAGGTAGATGAAACCTGGTCTGCGTGGAGAGCCTTGCGCCTCATAGTAGGCCTTCTAGAAATGTTTGTTCCTTCTTTTCTCCCTGGAGTGCTTTAAAAAGGATCCTATTTACAAGAGAAAATTGATTCCAACACAACTGTTTTTCTCCTGCGCATCTGCGATATAAATCAGAGCCTTCCTGAAGAGCATCCTCTGAGCTCATAAACTCTCAGAACTGGGAAGGACCTTGAAGACTCCCCTTCCTGCCCTTCTTCCCTACAATCCCAATCTACAGATGAGGATACTGAGGACCAGAGAGCGAAACGACGTGCCCCAGGCCACAGAGGAGGCCAGCGACACAGTGGGAGTGGGAAAAGTCCTAGTGTATGGGGCCGCCATAACAAAATGCCAGTCTGGGTGGCTGATCTGAAAGGTACTTGTTTTCCTGCAGTTTTGGAGGCTGGAAGTCCAAGGTCAAGGTGCGGGCAGAACTCATGTCTGCTGAGGGCTCTCTTCCTGGCTTGCATACTGTGTCTTTTACAGACTATCTTCTGAGTGTGTCATGGAAAGAAACCCAAAACTCTGGTGATTCTCGCTCTTCTTATAAGACATCAGTCCTGGGGGATCAAGATTCCACCCTACGACCCTATTTTAACCTTCATGACCTTCTTAAAAGCCCCCTCTCCAAATACAGTCACTTTTTGGGATTAGGGTTTCAGCACAGGAATTTGGAAGGCATTCAGCCCATAACAGGGACCCACTTTTCACCTCCCTGAATCCAGTTCTTTCCACCTCTGTCCAGCTACTCCTGCCACTTTGCACAGAAAGAATGCTCAGGACACAACAACACCTTAGGTTCCCTGGGAAGGAGGCTGCCTTCATCCTTGCAAAGAGATGTGTCCAGTTTCTAGAAGAAAAACTCTAGCAGGTTCCCTCTCTGCCTTTGCTGTTACTGTGACACTGACAGTGGAGTGTCCCAAAAGACACATGCATGCTCATGCATTCTACATTTCCTGAGCTCCCCTAACCCCTGGGGCTAGCTCCCAACTTGGGCTCTAGGGGAGAGAAGGAAGCACCACTCCTCCTTCCCGACTCCAGATGCTAGCAAAAGAGAAAGACACACAAACAGACGACACAAACAGTAGACATGATGAAGCAACGGCCTGCATCCTGGGGAAGACAGTCTCAGACTGGTGTTTCAGGCAAACCTGGACAGATGTTTCCATGTAGGCACTGACATTAAGACCATGGTCTTGAAGCACAGACCCTTACACTGGTATACAGGGATGGGGACTCACTGAGGCCTGGAAACCAGTGGGATTGTATACAAAATGGTGGGAATGTGTGCTTGTTCCTTAGAAGATAGCATGCAATTTTTCATCTAATTGTCCAAAAGGATTTGAATTCCCTCTTCCTCTCAGAGTTTAAGAACCCCTGTCTTACTAAATGAGGAGGAGTTTCTAGCTGCAGAAGCTAGAGAAAGTCATTACAAGCATAGAAGGGAGCATGTGCAAATACAAAGGGGTATAAATGTGTGTGGCAGGTTGGAAAAAGAAAGTCCTGGTGGATGTGTGGAGCAGAGGTGGAGGCAGGGAAGCAGGAGGGCAGATGGGGCTCACCTCCTAAACACCTAGCTCCCTTTGGTTTGGGTAAGGGATCTATCTGGTAGACGCATCAAGAAGAATTACTGATGCTCAAGGTTGTACTTCTCTTAGGTCCTGTTAATGCCAGAGATGCCCTTTTGCTATCTATGCTCTACCTTAAACCCCGGATAACCCAAGCATTCCTAGAGTCCTGTGGTCTGGGGATCAGCAGTATTCCCTGGACAGCTGATTGGAAATATAAAATATCAGATATCATCCCAGACCTGCAAACCTGTGTGCTACCGGGATCCTCTAGTGCAGGGCCACATTTGACAAGTGAGGTCCTGGCAAACTCCCGTCGCTCATAAAGTCAGATTGGACCGGCACCTATCAACATGCCATGTTGCAGAGGGGGAAACGGGCTGGGGGGCCGGGATGTGGATTGGCCAGAAACACAGGGCTGATGGGTCCCAAACATACCAATGTATCCCCCACCCTGTGTTGCCTTCCATGTAACCTCAAGAAAAGAGACTTCGGCTCTGACCGCTTGCCCCCTGTCCCCACAGGAGCCCTGCCAGGGATGCCCAAGGAGGGAGCGGTCCACACCCTCCATCCCTCCTGCCCACCCCCTGCTTCCTCCCAACTCCCTGGTCATGTATAAAACATTCCCAGAAACCACTTACTCCTCATGCATTTTCCATGAAGCCGGGCCCAAGTTAAAACATATAAACATAAAAATATCAAGAAGCACTTTTTTTAAAAAGGACATGTTTCATAAAATACCAAGAGACCCATTTCAGCGCTTGCCCTCCTCCCAGGGCCGCCTCCCAGGGTCGCTCTCCACTCCCTCCTCCTCTTGCCTGTTTTTCTCTCCTCTGGCAGCCTCCGTCCCTTTCCTGCTCAACTCCCGCCTCCTCCCCACCCCCATTCTCCCTTCATTTCTCTTCTGTGTCTTGCTTCAGCCTTTCTTCTCTTCTCTCTGTGCGTGGACCTCTCCCCTCCCTCCAGCTCTCTCTCTGGCTGGCTTTCCACCTGCATTCCACTTCTTCCTGCCTCTGTTTCCCTCTTTCTCTCCCTCATCATCTCTCCATTCTCTTGCTTTGTCTCACTGTCTTCTGTTTTCTCCTTGCTTAGAGTCTGTTAGGGTCTCTGCTTGTCCCACAACCATGAAAACGGCTTGGGTTTAAAGGAATGACAACAATATTAAGAACTGGTGAAAATATGGAGCATCCAGAACCTCGAGCATTGTCAGTGAGTGCAGACCGGGATGAAAACACTCTTTGAAATGGTTTGGCAGCTTCGAGCAAAGCTAAAGTTGCATTCACCCTATGACCAAGTGGTCCATGTGCGTGGGTATGTTCCGAGGAGAAAGAAGGGCTTAAAATCCCAAAAGGCATGTACAAGAATGAACACACCAGCTTCCTTCAAAATACGTAAAACTGGACACTGCCGAGCAAGCATCGATGGACAATGGGATTTTGGTTTATTTATATATTGGGATAGTATAGCAATAAAGCAATAAAAGAATGTACCACCTACCTCTGCGAGGAACAATATAGACCAATCTCCAAAACTTTTAAGGTTTTAAGAAAATAAAGCCTGGGTGCGTGCGTGCTCGCGTGCATACACACACACACACACACACACATGCATGCATGCTGTACACTTCCACTTATAAGAAGTTCAAGAACAAGCAAAACGAATCTATGGTCCAACAGTCAGAAGAGTGCATAGATTGGCTGTGGGTGTCGGGAACGTTCTATGTCCTGATCGGGATCACTATGAACTTGGGTAAAATACCAATATTACACTGAATATACTTACTACTCCTGCAGCTTACTGTATGTGAGGTTTGCCACAATTAAAACATAAAAAGAAAAAATCATGGTACATGACTTCGCTTATCATAACTATTATTATTATTACCACCATGGGCAAATGGCTCAGACTCGGGGCCTGCAAACTCAGACTATGTTTCCAATCCTGTTAAGATGGGGACAGGCATCTATGTCCCACCTTCCTCCTAGACTGCCTCTAGTCCTGGGAGACGTCACCGTCTCTGGGAAGGCCAACTCCTCCGAGGCCCTCAGAGAGAGAAGCTGTTCCCACCCAGTTTCTATAACCCACGTTATCTTTCTGATGATTTGGGGTTTCTTCCCCAGTGTCATCTGCAACTCTTATGATGATGGTTGAACTCAATGCTTACCCTGATAACCAAGTAATTCATTAATAGCACAAAACCTGAACCCAAGTTACTGGAAAGAGGATGGACTCCTTGCAAACCTTGGGGGAGGTCTTTCTGCCTTCAGAGCCATCGGAATGCTCTTATAGCTGACGAGGGAGACTGGAGGGAATCAAAACTCCAGCTTGGGGATTCTGAAAGGGCCTTTATTTATGTTTTTCTTCTTTATTTGAGTCTTCCCAGGAGGGGAGGAAAACAAGGAACCCAGGCTTTTTTCTGTTTCTGCAGCGTGGGTGTGAGCCCAACACACACAGCCCTTGGAGGCAAACTAAAACCCACTTATTTTCATTGAAGGGGAGGAACCAGGACCAGAGGGACCCGAGCACTATTAGTTAAATAATGGTGCTTAAAAATGCATTGAATTTAGCCGCCACCCTCCCCCCTAAAAAAAATCTGGAATTTTCCTATTGAGTATACTTTTTTCCCCTTGCTTATGAATATTAATGTTCCTCTCAGAGAGATCTACTTGAAAAAAACAAGAATAAATTAAATACCTACAGATTTTTCTAATTCCTCTTTTTGGTGACATGCCGTCATTACATCAAATTACTGAGATGGGCCCGCTCCCTTTTTTTTTTTCTTTTTGGGTGAAAATTATGGAATATAAAGTATATGTAAATGGAGCAAAGGAGGAAAAAAAAAACCTGCGAAGGAAGAATAGGGAAGGAGAAGCATTAGGTATTCCGCTGGCGTAGTAGTCAGCCAATTAATCAAGCAGTGGCGAGAAAAAGATGCAGAGGGATGAGTTCGCCCTTCACGTTGATGGGGCCGGCGCAGGGCAAACGCTCCGGCACCTGAGCTCACGGTTAGGCATGCAGAAAGGGATCATGGGAATATCTTCCCGTCTTTGTCTTTCTCGTGAAGGATGGAAAATGTCAAGCTGTTGTTTGGCTGGATTGAGGGGGGTGGGGGAGAGTTGAGGAGAATTCACAGTCTGGCAAGGCAAGGTTTTAACTCTTTGAGAATATCTCTGCCTCCCCTCCCTCCCCAGCCCCCAGCTCCACCTTCTTCTCCTTCTCCCAGCCCCTGAGCACATCTGTAGGGAACTCTGCCTGCAAACAGCAAGTGGGAGGAAGCTGATTGATGGTGACAGGCAGGCTGGGGCAGCCAATGTGTGTGTGTGTGTGTGTGTGTGTGTGTGTGTGTTCCTATGCATGTGTGTCATGGGGTGGGGGTGGGGTCCAGAGGCATTTTTCCTTTCCCCCATAAGTGTTCTTTGTTCACTCTGGAAATTAACATGCATGACCCCTTCTTTCTCCAGCTCCATTATATCCTTTTGGAGGTGAGTGGTGCCTTGAGATCTGAGAGTGCCCACAAAAATGATAATTTTAGTGGTGAGGCTTTGAGGCTTTTGGGGCTCCCTCTGCATAGCCCTCGGTGTCCTGAGGCCACCCAGGAGAACCACCTGACAGTTGTCCCCCAGAGCAGCCAGAATTCCAGTGTGACTCTGAAGAGCTGGCCATCCCCAGGTCTGGTCCTGGAGGGAGAGCCCCAGTACAAGGTTTACCACCTGTACCAATAACACTGATCATAATAATAATTTTTAACAATTATTATTATTAATTCATTGTTATCATTGTTAATATTACTATTGTAATAACCTGCCAATTTCCATTAGCAATGTCTTGTCTTAACTCCTTTAAATTCCTGTGTCAGTTTACTTTTTAAAAACTCTAGCAAATCCTTAATTCCAAAGAAAGGTGTGTCATCAATCACTCATTGAGAAAATAAATATTTGATTCTCTTCACCTTCCCTGGGAATGGGCATCGAGTGGTCTACATGACAAACGAGATGCTGAGTGTAGAGACAGGAGGAAAGTTGGTCTAGACCAGTGAGGAGACACAGATCCATTTCTCCACTTCCAACTGCAAAGATCACTGCAATTTTGACCAGGGACCATTGGGCAAAATGCCATACACCCTGCTCCACCACTGTCACCCAGGACCACCCCATGACCATTACCAGCTCATCATGTGATCCCAGTGTGAGGCCCAGATACTGGATTCAATCTATACTCGAAGTGTGGTCCATGGACCAGCAGCATCTTCCCGCTGGAGAGCTTGCTAGAAATGTGGAAACTTTGGCCTCAGTCCTAGCGAATCATAATCTACATTCCAAATCCCAGGGAAGTGGTGTGCACATTAAAGTTGGACAAACACTCTTCGAAAACAAATTTTCTCCCTGCATTTACTATCTGAAATCTGGATGAATCTAAGAATCAAAGATAGTCTCTACTCCATGAAACTGGTCATTGGTAGCTTTCCTTTGGAAGTGTAGGCACTGCCCCAGTACTAGGCACACCTTATCTCAGCCCATCCTCATAACCCATGGGATGGGCACTATTGCTACCTGCTCTTACAGAAAAGGTCACGGAGGCACAGAGAGGTAAGGAGACTTGCCCAAGGACACACAGCCAGTAAGTGAAATCACCAACATTTGAACTAAAGCACTAGAATCCACAGCCAGTAATTCTCAGGCTTGAGCATGCATCAGAATCACCCCAAGGCCATGCTGAAACAACAACTTCTGAGCCCCACCCCAAAGTTTCAGATACAGTGGTTTGGGGTAGAACGCAGAAATTTGCAGCTCTAACACCTTCTGGGGACAACTGAGAACCGCTGCTCACTATAGGGCCATCATTTCTGCTAAGTAACCAACTGATCTAACTATGAACTCCAACCCAATACAATCACAATGCAAATCAGCACCTCTGCCCTAAAAAGAAAAAAAGAGAAAGTGTTGGGGAGGGGGAGCAGGGCAAGTGGAAAATCTCAAACAACTAAAATCTAAACAAACCAGCAAAGTGAAAGGCACTCCAGAGAAGGTCCAATTGCCTTTTGATGATCCCTTATTCGGTGGCATTAACTGTCCCGACACTCCTCATGGCCGTGGCTAATTGAGGGTACATTGCAGCATCATTGCTGTAATAATCCTTTCTGTTATTTAACTGGGACAATACATGGTATTATAATGAGTTTCCTTCCTCTGTTCATTAAACAGACATTTACAAGGCCCATCCTGTCCTGGCCGGGCTCTGTGCAGGTCACTGGAGACGGAGACAGATGAGCTGCCCGCCCAGTCCTCTGACAACTCTCAAGTGGCCAGCCACGCCCTTCCATCTTAGGGGAAGGGGTGCCTAATTCTGGGAAAACAGGGTCTTGAAAGGGATTCGCAGTTGAATGTGGCTTTCTTTAGTTGTATGCATTTTGTAAAAGTTATATCTGTTAGTGGACTAAAATAATAGCCACGATGATGATGATCATTTTAAACTACAAAATTGAAAATAAAACCCCCAAAGTCTCTCTTCCCAAGGATAATCACTCCAAAATTTCTTGACAAATGTCTTTTTAGATCCCCCCCATCACTCTACCCCCACCACGTACAGATACATAACCAGGCACAGATCTCCCCATGTCAGGGGGGTGGTAGAAAAATACTCCATCAGGCAGGTGAGAGCAAAAAAGGTGTCACGGGAGGGAGGTAGTAACTGCTGAGATACAGAAATATGAAATAAGGACCAACCGCCCAGAAGACTGCATCCAGGGTCACAGGTAGGAGGCAGATAGCAGCAGGCAGTGCTGAGCAAGCAGCAGGACCTGGATCCTGAAGACTCACCAGGCCCTGATATGTAGCCTGGATTTTACCCTAAAAGGAAAAGGGAGTCATGGCAGGTTCTAGGCAGGGAGATGACTGGGTCAGTTTTGCCTCTAAGGCAGAGCTCTCTGGTGGCTGGTATGTGAGGTAAAATGAACAGAGAAAAACCAGAGGCAGGAGGCTGGCTGCACCAGATTCACCAGCGCTAAGGAATTTAAAAAGAATGATGTCAGGATGCCAAAGAGGGAAAGTGAGGCATGTCTGGGTGGCAGACATTTCCCTATCAAGGGGAAGAAGTGTCCTAGCTTCTGATACCTCCTTTCTGCAAATTCCATAGAGAAGCAGGGAAAAAAAAAATGCCTCGGACTTGCCCTGTGTAAGTCTCTTCACCTCTTTGAGCCTCTTTCCAGATCTGTATAATAGGGTTCAAATCCCCATCTAGCCAGGTGTTCAAACCGCAAATGGATACAACTGGATTTTGCAAATCACAAAGTTTCTCACCAACAAGTAGCTGTAGTAGTCACTCTCGTCCTCATGGTGGATAGTGTTTGCAGCTCTTGTTCAATAGAAATTTCCATACTTAACCTTCTGTTTGCATTTCCACGCATCTTTCTTCTTCTGCCCCCAGAGCTGGACTGTCTGTCACCTCAAACTCTCTGTGAGGAGACAGATGTTGTAGGTCTGCACCAGTGCAGAGGGGAGAGGTAAGATTTTGCAGTCAGGCCGGTCTGGGTTCAAATGCCAGCTCTTTTACTTTCTCCACCCATGACTTTGGACGAGTTCTCCAGGGCCCCATTTTCTCTCTCTGCAATAATGGTGTAGGGGAGGATTCCCTACTTCAACGACTTTACAAAGATTACATGAAATACAGACTGTGAAATCACCTAGCTTGGTACCAGCCAGATAGCAAGTGCTCAGTGAATTCAGTTCCTTTAACCAGCCTCCCTGGCCAGACATGAGCTGAGTGAACAGCTAGAAGCGGGGAATGGGGGGGTCTTCTCTGCTTCCAAAGGGTAGTCATAATTAAGACACCACCATCAGTATAAGCATTTGTCCAAGATTTGTCCAAGTTCACACAGAAACTGAGAATTGAAATCAGGTCACCTGTTTCCAGGGCTGTTTTCTTATAAAACATGAAGATAAATGGCCTCTTAGTAGTTAACTATATCATATCTAATTTGAACTGATCCCCTCCCAAATAGGCAACATTTTTCAGATTTTATCTACAAGGCTCACACTACCCTTTCAGAGAGGCATTGTTAACCCCATTGCATAGATGATAAAACCGAGAATCAGAGAGGTGAAGCCACTTGCCTGAGGTCACACAGCCAGGAAACATCAGATCCCAGGTCTGACGACAAGTTACAGATTCCAGGTTGGTGGTTTGACTTCACCACCTCTCTGTGGAGGGTGGAGAAAGGACGATGGTCTGTAGGTGCCTTTCCTGGGGAGGGACACAGACTTCCTCTTGGGAGCCCTCCCAACCTCAGGGGAAGATGTCCCCTAAGTCAGACAGCTTTGGAAGGATGCAACTCCTTTCTCTCCATTCAGTCTCCCTCAGTGGCTCATGCCTTCCAGCAATTTATTCCTCCTGGAATGTGCCTGTCTTGGGTTTCTATGTATGCTGTGACTTTCTAAAGTACTGATATAATGATGACACATTCCTATTTTTGGAGAAGAAACGCCTGCACCCTATTCACCCGAGGAAGGGAGTACTAAGCTGGGGGCTGGAGACCTTGCTCAGACAGCATGTGAGCCTCTCTGGGTCTCAGTGACCGCATCCATAAAATGGGCAGGTTTGCCCAGGAGCTGGTCCCAACTTTGACACTCCATGGCTCTGCTTCTTAAATCTCTGATTCAAACACTAGACTCTTGGGGAACCAGCTGGTAATCCAAGCAGCTGCCTCCTTGGGGTTGTTACCTATCCCAAGGGAATCTGTACTTTCGGCTTCCAAGTCCTGGTTAAGTCAGAAATGCTCCCGCAGAGGATAACAACGCCCACCTTAAAGGAGTGAATACAGCCTTCCAATGTGAGAGGGGCAGACCCTGAAGAGGAGGGGCTGTGTCTCAACCAGCACGGAGAGCTCTTCCCCTCTGTTCCCACCCACAACCACAGCTGCCCACATCAGTCTCCCCAACACCCACCCATCCCTGCCTTCCCCGACAGCAGTTACTGGCCCAGGCATAGATAAGCCCTGGGAAAATTTCACCCTGTCCTTCTTTATATTTTGCGAGGCATACAGTAAAAATGTATGGACGTGACACGGTGCTCACAATCAATTCTTGAGCGGGGGAAAAAATTATCACGTGAAAAGAGCAAGTTACAGAGTACCGTGGATCGTATGATGCTATATTTTAAAACTATGCACTATTTGAACATGTATTTATATGTATAAGTATAAATTTTATGGGGAAATGATCCTTGAGGCACATGCAACAAAACGCTAATGGTCGCTTTCTCCAGAAAGTAGAAAAAGAGGATTTTTCTGAAAAACTTGTTTCCCCCAATTCCATAACCTGGAAGTCACAAGCGGGGCTGGCACCCTCTATCCCCGGCCTCTGGAAAGCACGTGCACACAGTAGGTGCACCATGAATTGCTGCTGAAAGAAAGGAAGGGAATTTTTCTGCACGTTTTCTAGAATGCACATGAATTATACTTAAAAAGAGAAAAAGTTAAGAAGTGCTGCAAGGTTAAGTAAATACTTTTAAAAGGGGCAGGAAACTGGTCTGCATGAAGTGGTATGATGGGAGCCTTGCGGGGGGTGGGGCGGGACAGAAGAAGGTGGGAGGGCAGGAGGGTAATGCTGGGCAGGACGGTGGGCAGAGCCATACACATGTCCTTACATCATAGGGGCTTTGGGGACACCTGGGCTCAGCCTGGGGCACAAAGGGAACTTTGGACAGCACACCACAGAGGCAGTATTCATGATAAATTGGTGCCAAACCTGTCCTCTCTGGGCAGGGATGAACAGCCCCCACACTTCCAGAATAGGATGGCATGACAATGGACTATCCCTCCAACTTGGCTCACTAGCGCTCAGGAAGTCCCCCACAGCAGAAACACTGTCCCCTTCCCTGGCCTAAGTGCCAGTCTAGGCCCCCAACCCAACCCATGCTCTGGCCAGAAACCCATGATGCCCCAGGTGGGAGGCCACATCCAGACACCCTTGCTTTCCTAGCTCTTTGGTTCTCAGGCCAATGACAAGCCAATGCTTGAGTCTGAGGCAGCCAGGCACAGGGCTGAGTTAGCTGCTTCCTTCCATCACTCAGTTTCCTCACCTGTAAAATGGAGACTGTGGACCCCACAGCCAGGCCCTCCCTCTGTCACCCTGCAGGCTTCTTTTCCTGCATAAACTGTCGGAGGGGAGTCTCAAGGGCTCCCTGGGTCTGTGGGGGAAATGGGACTGGACCAGGACCCCAGACCACTCCCTACAGGGTGAACAGCTCTGGCCGCCATATGCAAGGAGCTACAGAGATACTCCCTGGAGTGGCCTGGAGCGCCTGGCAGTGGAGGATCTGTGGGGGGCTTCTGGCCTGGGTGCAGAACATGGGAAAGGCTGTGTTTTCTCTCCCTGTTATGGAACATCAGGCTGTTCCCCTTCAAATTCACAGCCGTGATCTGGCTTGAGGTCCATGGTTTTTGGTAAAATCTCAGCGCTGGAGATGTTCTCTCCCAATTAAAAGCATTTCCCTGCATTGCTTTGGTTTGGTTTGATTTGATTTTATACTTCCTTGTTCACAGCCCCAGGCACCGAGAGTTGCTGGAACACATCTTGAGATCCAGAAAAACAATAAATAAGTGAAACCTTAATTTGCCAGATCATGAGCCAGAAGGAAAATAAGACTTGACTGGGTTATCAACCAAAACAATGAGTTATAAAGTAGCATAAACGAGATATCATATAGGGGCAGTGGCTGAGAGTCTAAGTTCAAGGTGCCAGCATGAGTGGGGACAGGGGAGGGAGGTTTGGGAAGGGCCCTCTTCTGGGCTATAGACTTCTCAAAGAGCAGAGCAGAGAGGGGAGGCAATTTCTCTCCTGGCTCTTATAAAGGTGTTAATTCTATTCATGAGGATTCCACCCAAAGACCCTACCTCTGAATAACATCACATTAGAGATTAGGTTTTGACCTGTGAGTTCTGGGGGGACACAAACATTTAGTCTGTAGCGATGGAGCTCCAGGGACTGGAGGCGGTAAAAGACAGAAGTATTAGATTATCTGGCTTCATGTAAGTGGTCCTTCCTCCGGGGGACCTGAAACTAGGGGCTGGAGATGGTGGGCTGTACCTCGCTAGCCACGCCCTTCCCCAGCTTCTGTTTCCAGGTCTCAGGAGAGATCCTATGATTGGGGGCACTGAGGCAGGTCCAACCTGGGTTTTCGTCCCGGCTCTGCGCCTTACCAACTCCATGACCCTGGAGAAGACTTTTTCCCTTGAGGCAGCCAGGCCTCGGCTGGCAATGGATGCTTCCCTCTACCACTCCAAGCCTCAGTTTTCCCATCTGAAAAATGGAAAGAATAATGACAACTTGCTCATATGGCCATTGGACAGATCGAGGAAAGCATCCATGTATGGCATCAGCTGTGAGCACAAGGTTAAGACTCACCTCATCCTGAAATGGAGAATGTGGTGCCCCCTTTAAAGGTGGCAAGGTTCACGTGCATGGGAGGCACGTGACACATGGTTAAGGAAGCTCCTTCTATGATAGATACCTTCACAGCATCGACACCAACATTCTGTAGTCTGTGACTAAGGTGATAGTCGCATTTCATGCCTGAGACCTTCACCCCAGCTGAGACCAGGTTACGGAGAGCATCTGCTCCAACGTCTGCGTCGCCCTGAGCCACCACCTCCTTCCACCCCTCCCTCCCCGACGTGTGCAAACACACATAGACTTCACTCCAGGGCTGATCATCCAGTCTCAGGCACTTACCAATAGAGCAAAGGCCACCCTTCCTGCTTCCCCTGCTAGACTGTGCTGCCCATTTTCCCATTTTTCCCATCAGACCCCTGCTTTGCCCTTCCCTGCCCCACTCTCCGCACCAGAGATCCACCTCTGTGGACACTATCAAAGGGCTTCTGGGTCTAGCCAATGGGAAGGCCCAGAAGGAGATGGGCAGATAGGAGGTTGGGGTGTCCCTTCCAGCAAACGCATGTTGAGCTGGCTGCTTTCCACCAAGGACGGCCCAGCTCCTGCCAGCCAGTCCTTATCCAGCCTCTTCATCTCGATGTTCTAGAAACCACTCACTTCAGTCTCAGGGGTAGTAAAAGCTCCCATCTCTCACCGCTGCGGGCTGGCCGTTCCTTTGTGACATCCCTACATCCCACCTCATGTTTAGAAACAGCTCCTTTACTAGTCCTCCTCAAATGAGCCAGTGGAAAGGTCGCTGCCAGGAACTCCCCTGCTACACCTCCCTCCACACCCCACCCCAGCCATGCCTTGCAGACAGTCTTGCCTTGCCGGAGAATCCCGTTCCATGTCCTGCTCGCCCCCCTGTTTGCCCACCCTCCATGTTTCTGCATCAGCTCAGAGCAGCCTCTGCAGCCCCATCTGTGGTTCCCTCCTGTCAGCCCCCCTCCCTCACCAATACACCCGCTGCACTAGAAGAATGAAGGCTTCCCGCACCACAACCATCGTCATCCCCTCAACCGTTTTTGGCCACTTCTACATACCGCATCACATGGGCCGACTACCTCATCAGCTCTTTGCAGAAACACTTTAAAGTGGCTATGATTATTGGCCCCATTTTGCAAATGAGGAAGAAACCCTTGGCTTTCCAACTCCAGTGCTCACCCAAGGTTCTCTGAGGGCAGCATTATCCCAGTTCTTCTTGGCTTAGCCAATTCCTAGCCATCCTTTGCAAATCCACTACACTCCCTCCAGAAATCTTTCCATTCTGGCCTGATGACGGTGAACTTTCCTTTACACCCTCCTGCAGCAACCAACCACTTTGCTCATTTCTATGGTATCCCTTTTGAGTTGCTGTTAGGATCATTTGCATGAATCCCGCTGACCTCTGTGGGATTCACCCACAGAGAAGCTGGGGAAGCACCAAAGAGATGTGGAAGCCAAGATAAGGCCAAGTGTAGTCAGGGAATGTCTTTCTGGGGAAATGATGGCCAAGCCGAGAGTGGACAGGCCAGCAGGAGGTAATCCTAGAAACACTTAGGAAGAATATTTTCTACAGAAGGAGTAGGATGTGCAAAGGCCCTGGGGTACTTATAAGAATTACCTATGGTTTTATATGCCCACTGATTCTTGATGAGGGGAAGCTTTAGCAATGTCTGAAGATGTTTTTGTTTATCACAAGTATGTTGGGGGATATGTTACAATGCATAAGATAGCCCCCACAAAAAGAATTAGCTGGTCCAAATGTCAATAGTGCCAAGATTGGAAAACTGGTAAATCAACGGTAGCAACAGCAGCTGGAAGCTTACTGGAAGCACATTCCTTGGCCCTTATCCTACCCACTGAATCAGAAACTCCACAGGGGAGAGGAGTGGTATAACTCCCTCAAGGGATTCCAAATCTCTCAGAGTGAGAACCATGGGTACAGCTTTGCTTCCCAGGCCCAGCTAGGGATTGCAACCACAACTCACAACAACCAGCCTCTACCCCCAGGGCTCCTGAATAATGAGTCTAAGGGCCCAGACATGGGTATTTTTGGAAAGTCTGTAATAGTCAGCAGCGAGATCCACTGAGCTAAAACAAAGAGGTCAAATAGAGAAAAGAGAGACATCTTTGAGGACTAGAGCAGCAGGGTCTTAAGGCACACACTAAGGAGTGTGGACCTTATGGGAAGGAACTGGGGAGCCATGGATGGGTGTCAAGCAAGGAAGTGGCCCTCCCAGATGTTTAGAAAGAGCTCTGGCCACAGGGAGAAGGGTGGATGGGACAGGTAGAGGCTGAGGGGGGAGACCAGGGAGGAGGGTGGGAACTGCTGGTGGCCTGAGTTGAATTGTGTCCCTCCAAAAGATTCGCGGAAGTCCTAACTCCTGGTATCTGTGAATGTGACCTTCTTTGGAAAGAGCATCTTGGCAGATGTCATCTGTTTACAAAGTCATGCTGTGTTAGGATGGAGCCTAAAACAAAGGACCTTATAATGAGAGAGAGTTTTGGAGGCATACAGACACACACACACACACACACACACACACACAGAATAAAGATAGCCATGTGAAGAGAGAGGCAGGCACTAGGGTGATGTGCACAAGTCAGGAAGTGCCAAGGATTGCCGGCCACCACCAGAAGCTCAGAGAGGCAAGGAAGGATTCTTCCTTAGAGCCTGTGAAGGGAGCATCACCCTGCTAATGGAACTGGTCCAAAGCCTGGAACAACCACCAAGGCGGATGAGCCCCCAGACATACTCTCCTCCAGGTCATCTGCTGGCCTCTGAGGGCAACTCTGAGTCGCTGGTGCAAGGCAGCCCAGGTGCACAGCAACTGTCTGCATTGCCTGGGACTGGCAGGTCAAGTGGAGGGCAGGGAGGAGAGCCAGCATGAAACGGACAGAACTGCAGCCTGACGGGAGAGATCCCCTGTGTCCTAGAGGTCTACAGATCTTCAGGACACCATGTTGTCCATTTTCAACCTGGACAAGGATCCCCCAGCCTCACTGAGCACTAACTACTGAATCCCTCATCCAGAGAAAGGCTTCTTTGCTCCTGACCCCCAACGGGTGTTGCAATGATGAGCCTTGGGGCAGACATGCCAAGGTGTCACCAGCTTCCATGGGCCCTCCACCTGGGTCATTGCAATAACCTCCTAACTAATTTGCTTCTGCCTTTGGCCCCCTTAGGAGCATCCTCCACACAGCAGCCAGAGTGTTTTGTTTTGTTTTTTCAAAATATAAGCCCAATCTTGTCACCCCTTTACTCAATAACTCCCACCCCATAGCTGCCATACCTTCAGGAAGCCAAAGTCTTTATGACTGCATGATCCAGATTCAGGCTAACTTGCTGACCTCAGCTCCTCCTCCCACTCACTGACCCAGATCCACTGACTTTCTTGCTGTTTCTTAAACAAGCACATGCCTGCCTCAGGGCATTTGCACATGCTGTTGATACTGCCTGGTATGCCTCTCCCACTGATATTAGGAAATATCACACTCTCCCCTTCTTCAAATCTTTGTTCGAATGGCATCTCTCTTGAGTGCTCACCTGGCCGGCCTACTGAAAGTTCTCTCTGCTTTATCACCTCCGATCCCCTCACCTCACTCTTTTTTAAAAATAAGTGACTTTGTCTCCTGACCTGATATGTTTCATGTTTCTCACCCCTCACTGGCATGAGAGCTCCAGTGGCAGGGCTTGGATCACTGACATGGCTGCAATTCATAGTACTGTGCCTGGCACATAGCAGCACCTAATGAAGTCCACTGATTGAATGAATGATCAAACCCTCCATTTACAGAGTAACCATAGCATGTCAGGCCCTGAGCTAAGAGCTCCACATTCATTATCTCACTCAATCTTTCAGACTCCAGAAGAACAGTGCAGGAAAGCCACCCTCTCCTTCATATGCTAGAGATAAGGAAGCCAAAGCTCAGAGAGGGGAGGTGACTCACCCAAGGCCTCTCATCTGGTCAGGGTGAGGCCATCAGCATGAGCTGAAAATTAGGCATCAGAACAGGGGAGTCTGGCCTTTCTCTGCACCTAACTCAGTGCTGTGGTTAATTCTGAGACTAAATCTGTCTCTTCTCATTTAATTAACACAGAATGATGGCTAAGCCATCATATATGCCAGGCTATGTGCTGGGGATTCAGTATGAGATGGAGACTCTTCTCTCTGGAACTAACAGCTTTGTGGGATGGAATGCTGTTCCCCAGCTTTCCTGTGTGGGATGATGATGGTGATGGTGGTGGTGGTGACAATGGCAATAGCTAACTTTCATTGAGCACCTACTATGTGTCCCACTGTACATGAGTGATTTATCTGCACTCCTTTAATCCTCTCAGCACCCCTTTGAGGTGGGCACTATATTATTTCTATTGAACAAAAGAACAAATCAAGGCACAGAGAGGGATAGGGTCTTGTTCAAAGCCACACAGCTGATAAATGAAAGGGGAAGCCAGGAGCCCCACACAGGCACCTAACTGCAGGAACCCTCTCCCCCCACTCAGCCCTTGCCTTTCCCTGAGGCATGCAGGTAAGTGAATAAAGCACGTGGTCCAACCCACTGCAAAGTTATTTGCAGTGATAAATAACATGTGTAACAGAAGTTTATACAAATCGTTAGTGGAGGATTTACGTGGCGAAGGCTGGGGGCAATGGCCTGTGACCAGTACCTGTAGCTGTTAGCACTCTGCAAAATGACAGCAGCATTGCCTGCTGCAACCCTGCAATTCTCCCCCGCAGGTGCCTTCAGCCCAGCACACCTGGAGGCCCCCAGCTACTGGTTCTGGGGCTCCAGGCACTGTGCTCCCCAAAAGGACTATCATGAGCCCGGCCAAGGGGTAAGAGGAGGAGTGAGTCCCCTCAGGACAGCACCAATCAAATGTTGAGGTAGTGAATGGGAGGTGGGATGAGCATGCTCAGGACTCTGAGTGAGTGCAGGATTCACTCATTCATTCATTCATTGATCTAACATTCATTGAACACCTACTATGTGCTATGATGTGGAATCTAAGATGAACAAAGCCAGCTGAGTTGTTATGCTCATGGGGTTTATATCCTCGTAGAGCAGATGAGATTAAACTCTTACCATGGAAGTAGGAGAGCCACACGGATAATGAATGGACTGGACTCAGACCAAGAGAGACATGCAGGGGAAGAAGAGAATTTTTCATAAAGAAACAGTAGTTGATCTGAGGTTTGAAAGACCAGAAGGGGAAAAGCCTCTGAAGTAGGCATAGGGAACAGCATAGGCAAAGGCCCTGTGGCAGGATTAAGTTGTCAGGGATGACTTATATGCCTGAATCTCAATGACTAAGGGAGGAAAAGGTAGAGAGATGGGTTTGGAGAAGTAGCAGGGGTAAATTTCAATGAGGTTTTGTGGGTCCTTCTACAGATTAATAGCTCTAAAACCAATGGAAAGGACAAGATATGCACTAACTTGATCAGATATTCACTTTCTAAAATACCTCTACAGTGGAACAGTGGACAAGGAGGTAGGGTTGGCCAGAACAGACTTGAAGAAATCACTGAGGAGGCTCCTGTGGTCATTAAATTAGTGGCTGGCAATTTGACTAAGTTCTTGGAGGATTTACTTCAAATCTCAACTATGACACCAGCTTAGTGGTCTTGGGCTATGAACTTTCCCTTCTTGAGGCTCAGTGGCACCATCTATAAACTTGGAATAACACAACATGCTAGGCATGGAGAAGATGGTATAAAATAGGAAAACTCACAGCCCATCAGAGGAAAAGAAATCAGGAGAAGCTACTCAGACTTCAGGTAAGGACTGTATCCCTTCCTCTGCCCCACTAATCTCTCATTTCATCTTAGAATAATCTAAGCCTGGCCCCCTTTTTCCTTCTAATAGATCTGCAGGAGACAATATCCTCCTCAGAAGATGCAACCTTGCTGGAAATGGCCATCAGAGGACGAGATGTTCCGAAAGGATCATCCACCTTTGAGGTTTGATCATTTCTTAGCTGGGCAATTAAGGCTTTCTACAACCCAGCCCCAGTTCACAATCCCCAGGGACAGACAGAAATGGGGAGGCAGCAGGGCTGGACCTGTGACCTGGCTGACCATGGTGGGGACTTCTTTGATTTCACTTCTTCCTAAATGTAACAGACCCTTAGAGAGGAGGGAAATGGAATCAAATTTCTGAATCTGTAATTCAACATGATTACTCCAGCCACAGGGTGAATAGGTTGGAGAGAAGCAAGCCTGGAAAAGAGGGGGTTGAAATGGAGAAAACTGGACAAATGTAAGTTGAGATCTGCAGTTAGAATGGATGGAATGAGGCTGGGGGACTGGTGTGTGAGGCGAAGGCAAGAGATACAGAGAGGAGCCAGGGGTGACTCCCGGGATGGGACCTGAGCTCTTTGAGTTCAAGAACTGTCACATCCAACACTGTACTCACGACACCTGGTACATAGGAGGTGTTTAGTGCCTGGCCTTGCAATGAAATGACACAGTGGAACCCAAGGCCTCCTGAGTAGGTGTTTCTTAATGGCAGTAGTGCCATCTCCAAGGGCAGTTATGGGAGGGTATGATGATAGGGACAGCCTTTTCTATTATCCTGCTCCAATGATTCTCCACAGGGGGACATTTTGCCCCCTCATGGGACACTTGGCAATATCTGGAAATATTTCTGGTTGTCACATCTTGAGTGGGAGATGCTACTATCTAGCCACTAGGGGCCAGGCATAGGGATAAACATCCTTCAATGCATAGGCATCCCCACCCCCAGTGGAGGATTATCTAGCCCAAGATGTCAATTACACTGAAGTTGAGAAAGCCTGTCATACAGATTGGGAAGAATTAAATCACCCACTCTGGATATGAAATGCCTAGGACAGTCCTATGCCAAGAACAGTCCCAAGTCCTTTGAGGATTTCAAATGCCCTTTCTGGACATTCATATAGGCAAAATTCCTGCTTAATAATTATCTGAGCCTAGAATTTATACCCATCTTAAATACGGCAAAATCTTTTTTTTGTACCATTTTCCTTTATGTAGGACTTTCCTGAAATGCAGCAGCATCGTGAACTGGAGAAAGGCAGTACTTTGCCTTATCCAAAATTCTATCAAAAGTTGTTTTGCGTTTTGGGAAATCCGGGCATTGGCCTCCAAGCTGCTCATGGAATGTGAGCTGCTGCCACAACACACCTGTGTCGGTCGACATTTACAACAGTCCCGCTCATGGTGATGGCACCCATACATATGAATATACTAATTTAGCTCTTATTTCAAAATGTCAAATATAGAGAAAAAATGTCGACAATATTCAACTGAATATTTGTCTGAAATCTCAACTTATTCATTATAAGTAGGTACAAGCATCAGACTGCTTCATTATGTTTCCTGGCATATAGTGGTTCCCTGATAATTTACATATTGAAATAGATATTATTTTATTATAAATTGCTTTCATTTTATTCCTCTTTTATATTACAGTTAGGGCATTATATTGATTTTTTTGGAAATTACGTGTGTATGAAGATGAAATGCATGAATTTCATTTCAGAATAGTAAAGTGGGTGTTATAAAATATATGGAATGAAAAGAGTATATTGGGTCTACTAGAGTGGAGACCCACAATCCTAGACTAGTTCCCATACTGACAAGGGGACATTGGCATTTAAAGTGCAGAAGACAGGGGCAGCTGGGTGGCTCAGTTGGTTAAGTGTCCAACTCCTGATTTCAGCTCAGGTTATGAGCTTGGGGTTGTGAGACCAAGCCCAGTGTTGAGCTCTGTACTGGGTGTGGAGCCTTCTTGAGATTCTCTCTCTCCTTCTCCTCTGCCCTTCCCCCACACAATACACTCTCTCTCTTTCAAAAAATTTGAAAGGAATGAAGGAAAGAAAGAAGGAAGGAGGAAGCGGGGAAGGAAGAATGGGAGGATGGGAGGAAGGATGAAAGGAAGAACGGAAGAAGGAAGGAAGGAAGGAAGGAAGAAAAAGAGAGAGGGAAGGAAGAAGGAAGGAAAAGAGGGAGGGAAGGAGGAAGGAAAGAATGGCAGAAGGCCAAGACTCTAGATATACTGCAGTTCACAGAGAGTCCCACTCAATAATGATTGCCCTGAGTCCTTTATGAGCTTTAAATATCCTACAGAACAATCTTGAATCACTGGTCTAGCTACTTTATTAGTCAGTTTTTGCTGTATAACAAACAATCCCTTAAGTCCCAATGGCTAACAAGATTTATTTCTTTTGGTCACAGATCTAGAAATTGGCTGCACTTGACTCTAGGCTGTTCTGCTTGACCTTCTTCCTCCATAGACCAGCATCTACCTGGGCATGCCTTTCTCAAGCACATAGCAGGAGAGCAAGAGGCCAAGTCAAACCACACAGTATATTTAAAGTCTCTGCTTATATCTCATCTGCACATAGGCCATTGATCAAACTAAGTTACACGCTAAGTCTAGTAACAATTGGATGAAGAAATAAGTCACATCTCCAGTGGAAGGAGCTGTAAAGTCACATGACAAAGGTATGTGTACAGGGGAAAGGTGGAAAAAAAATAGGAACAACAGTCAATAATCCAACCTAATTCTGTTTATATCTAAACACAAGTTATAGTCACAGCTCTTTTTCCCCCGTGCTTAATAAAAGCTTCTCAGACAAATGCTTTCACCTCAGAAAGTAAAAGTGGCAAAAAAAATTTTTTTTGGAAGAGGAAAGAAATGAGGTAACCCATACCTCACAAGTTCTGTATTAAGAACTTAATGTGCGAGACACAATATATGAGATATTTTTGTCCTCACAACAACCGATGATTGTCTTCCTTTTACAGATAATAAAACAAGGCTCAGAGAAGCTAAGAAACTTTCTCAATGTCACACAGCTCATGAAGGTTGGAGCCAGCATCCAAATATACACACGCATGACTCCAAAGCCTGCATGCTCTCTATTTCATCAGGGCATCACTCTGCGGTTAGAAGAACCAACCCTGAACCAACCCCTCCCAGAAACCCTCAGACATTGGATCAGGTCTCTGACATTGGCTTAAGTCACTACTAGTTGTGGAAGGCAAGGTGAGCAACTGGGACATGTGACATTTATTTAGTTACATATCTCTGGTGGGAGGTTTCGGGGGCCATTAATGTAGTGTGTCTGCATGGCTAGTTTACATGCTACTTCTTGTTATTGCTGTCTCTATTCCATGGCCCTCACACTCAATTTCAATTCAAAGTTTGGCAGTCAAGGTGTCAGAGCTAAAAAATGGGATGGCCTCCCTCCGAAATGAAATAATTTTGTTGTTCAGTTCCGAGCGATTTTGTAATTTCATGCTTGTGTATGATAATTTTATGCTGTCCTGCCTCACGTAACTCAGTTCTGGCAGATCCTGACAGGTGATAAATACAATCTTTTCCGCCCCGCATGCGACAGGCCGGTGCGAGGGGGGAGAAAAAACGGCAATTTCACATCTGAGGCCAGTGCACAACTGGAGGCAGAGGCAGCCCCATTCTTTCATAATTTCACGCCTGGATTCCAGCCGGCGCCACCTCTGTTGTGGCTGAAGGACCCACGGGTCAAGGGAGCCTTTCTGAAAATAGAATACCGTTGGGTAGGAGCCTGGGCATTGGCAGGAAGGGAGGGATGGGGAGAAAGTTATGACTTTGGGCCCGCCCTGGGCTGGCGTGTCGCAGGCTGGCGATGTTCAATTTATGGCTCTGCTCCCTGCTTGTGCGCCCTCCTCTGCGTATTCCAATGGAATAAATGCCTCTTGAAGGAATTATTTTTGCAAATCTGTTAAACATTTGAAAGATAGCCATTCCAATAAAAAGAGGGAGAGGGGAAGAAGTAGGAGAGGGAGGGCGGAAGGGATAGAGAGATCGAGAAAGAGAGGAAGATGGGGGGTTGGGGAGAGCAGAGGAGTCCTTAACCTTTATCACCAGGAGCTGCAGTTTTGTAACTGCTCCCTGGTATTGTTTTTGAAGACAATGTTTCTCCTCCTGAGAATGAATGCATCCAAAGAATATTAAGGAAATGCCAGTGGTACAGAGGGGTTTGTGATGGCAGTTGAAGCAATGGAGGTAGAGGCGGCAGTGTTGCATAACAAGGAGGGAGACGGGTGCCTTATCCTGGTACCGTGATCTTGAAAGTTAGTTACACCTCACTCTTGTCGCCTGCCTTTCTGCTGGGGGGAATCAAAGAGCTGCCTTGGCATACACTGGAAGAAGCCCAAAGAATGGATCCTCTGTAATAGTAACTGTTAATAACAGCTACAATTTCTTGAGTGTCGACCATGTGCCAGACAATGTCTAGGGCAATTACATGTCTGTTTTCTCCCATTGCCTCTAAATACTACAAAACACCCACTTTACAGATGAGGAAACTGAGGCTCCGAAATCTAACTAAACTGGCCAAAATCACTGTGTCAATATCCTAGGGCTACCATGACAAATTGCAACAAACCGGGTGACTTAGATGAGTAGAAATATATTGTCTCATAATTCTGGAAGTTAGAAGACTGAAACTGAGGTGTCCTCAGGGTTGGTTCCTTCTGCAGGCTCTGGGGGAGCATCTGTTCTGTGTCCTTTTCCTAGCTTCTAGTTGCTGGCAGTCCTGGTCTCATGGACACATCACTACCATCTCTACCTTCACATTCACATGGTTTTCATTTTTACATGTCTGTTCCTTTTCCCTTCCCTTTTAAGTAACTTTTCACTAAATTTAGGGCTTGTCCCAATCCAGGATGATCTCATCTTGAGATCCGCACAGAGCTTTATGCCGAGTAGGCTCACATTTTGAGGTTCCAGGAAGACATATATTCAGAAGGAACCACTTTTCACGCCACTGAAGTGGTACTTCACACAGCACTGTAGTGGTAGAACTGGCTCGGCCACTTAGGATCAACTGCCCTCTGCCAAGGGCTTCTCATGTAGCCGGGAATGGCAGGTTGATGGTTGCTCTGCCAGCAGGGGACAGCTTGGAGAGTGGACAGGTTAAGAAGAACATGGCTGGCTTCATGAAATTCTTCATCCATGTTGAGAAGGCACATTGTGTTTTGTTCCACTGTGAGACTTCTAGGTTGGACCTGGGGTCATTTGAAATCAGATTATTAGTATAATTTCCATGAATCTGATTTCCAAACATCTTAGAACTGAAAGAGATCAGCAAGATTTCACAGATGTCAGACCACATTCACCGAATTAAATATGGAATCTTCTTGAGGATCGCCAGAGGATATGAGCACTGATGTCTACTGAGATTGTTTCATGGCCTGTTACAAAGTTCCAACACCTATCTTAGCTTTAAGTAGGCATTATGATCACCATGTAGGTGCATGAGAAAATAGGGGTCAGTGACATGAGGCCCTTTGACAAGAGACATCTGGAAAAACAGATTTGACCCAGGTCTGTCTAATCCAAAGACACAGCTCTTCTCAGCCCCACCAGACTGAGTCCCTTTCTTTTTTTTTTTTTTTTAAGATTTTATTTATTTATTTGACAGACAGAGATCACAAGTAGACAGAGAGAGGAGGAAGCAGGCTCCCTGCTGAGCAGAGAGCCTGATGTGGGGCTTGATCCCAGAACCCTGGGATCATGACCTGAGCCAAAGGCAGAGGCTTTAACCCACTGAGCCACCCAGGCGCCCCCTGAGTCACTTTCTTGAGCTCAGAACTTCCCATGTAAATAGGGGTCACAGGGAATTATGTTCTCATAAAGTCAAACTGGACCTCCTCTCCTTGCAATGCACCTCTCTAGTCTGCAAAGATATGTCCATATCCATGATTCTACCTGGGTAACTCCCATCATAATGATGCAGATGATCATGACATCATTGTTCCTGTGCTACAGATGGAAAATGAAGGTTCGGGGACTGGAGTTGGGAAGATAGCAGTGAGCAGAACTATTATAATCCCTGCCTTCATGGAGCCTATAATCTAGTGGGGAAAATAGAAGATAAAGAAGTCAACAAAAAGATTGTTCTAAATCATGATAAATGCCATAAAAGATTCGTGAACTGGGTGCTGATGTAGGGAATTCTTGGGGAGGTAGCTGAGGAAAGTCTCTAGAATGAGTGATGGTTAGCTGAGATCAGAAAGATGAGTGGCAGCCAATAGTTAGGGTGGAGGACATCCCCTCCCAGAGTGGAGGGGACCTGGGATAGGGAAGGTCTTGGCATGTTCAAGGAAATAAAGAAGGATCATATACTAGAGCACCATAACTATAGGGAAGGAGAAGTGGAATGATGTCAGGGGATGTCAGGAGCCTCTGGGTCAGGGACAGGAGTTAAAACCTTATCCATGGGAAGCCACTGAAACATTTCAACAGGGGAAGACAGTATTTGACTTAAGTTTCTTAGAATAATGCTGCACTGTGCTAGTGGATAGAAGATTGGGGCAGGGGCAGGGGAGGGGCAGGAGTGGAAGAAGCAGGGGACAGGGAGGAGACTTTCTCCACCTCCCAGGATGAGATGATGATGGTTTGGACCAGGGTGGAGCATTGAAGGTAGCCAGATGTGGTCAGACACCAGAGAGATGCAGAGATGTATCTGCAGACAGAACTGATAGGACCTGCTAATGGATTCATTTAACATTCAAAGGACGGGGAACAATTCACACAGTTCAGCCCCACCAGACCTGTCATTTTCTTGAGCTCAGATGAAAGCCTTCTCCTTATATTCCTGGGTTTCTTAGAGAACTTCCTTTTCCCCAAATACTGGAATTTCCATAACAAAAGCTTTGCTCCAAACAACTTGAAGCCTAAAGAGAGTTTTGTAAGTTATGCACGGTAATCATAGGGAGGTCCCTAGGAGCTCATATCTGTGTGCTGTGTGGACTCCCAAACCTACACAGGGAGAAAGGCTATCTCTTGCCCAGAAGGAGAGCCACAGATTTTCCAGAGACCCCTGCAGGAAGTAGCATCTTGGAGATGGACATTGTGGAAGCCTGCCTTACAAATGAGCTTTCAGATGTCTGGGCACATTGCCTACAATCTAGCTTTATTCTCTCTTTTGGGAGAGTCACAAGTAAACCCATCCTTGTCACCTCTCTTTGGGGAGTCAGTCCTTACAGGATTAAAGGCTTCTGAAGGAAGCCCACCCTGCCCCACCCCAAATCACTTCATGATCATAAGTAGGCTTGACCCTCAAGAGCTCTGGAAATTTGTGAGCATATAAAACACAGGGTCCCCTACCATCATAGTGCCATTTGGAATCAGGTGATCTTGAGTGTCTGACTTGAAGAGATCACTGAGAATATGAGCAAACTGAGGTCTAAAGTATCCCAGTGATTTGTCTTAAGTAACACAATAATTGCAGGCTCCCACATGAAAAGGACAAGGAGACAACAGCCTTGAAAGCTATCTGGGAGACAGGTGCTCTAGAGAGCCTATCAGTGTGTAAACAGTAATATCCCATCTTAGTCAACACTGATACCCAGATCACAGTACAGAGGGTGCATTGAGTAGGATCCACAAGTGTTTATTGAAGGAAACATTACATTTACTGAGGACATACTCATGAGTATTGGGTCTCCATTCTGCTTTCCAGGTGAGCATACCCTAAGCATAAAGAGGGGAAGGGAAGGAATTGGAATTCGAACCCCATCCTCCTGGCCCCAGAGTCTGCACTCCCACTGCCACCACTTTCTCTAGAAGCAGAGTTCACCTACAGGTCCGCAAAGCATTTAATGGTTATTTCAGCTAATCTGTGAAGTCCCCACCTTCTGTGGGTTTTATAGAGTCCCAACTGAATGACCACAATGCTGAGTGGCAGGACCATGTGACCAACCAGCCCCGAAGTCAAGACATGAGGCCTCATTCTGCCACTTCCTGGTCATGCCTTCCCTGGGGCCGCAGTTGCTATACCTACAAATATGATAGGGGAAAATGGTTGCCCTGCCACATAAATGGGCTGTAACCACACAAGGAGATAATGGAGAAGGTTTTTACCAACTGGAGAGTGCTCTCTGTTCATGAGTAGAACTGGGTTATTTTGAAAATTCTTTTGCTACTTGAAGTTCTCAGACATGTCATTTCCCAGGTCCTCTCCCACCCCAACCTATCACCTGGCAAACTCTAACCGCTCCTTCAGGACAGCATTGAAGTATCTCTTCCTCCAGGAAGCCTTCCTAAAACTTCCAAACCGAGCCAAATCTCCTATTGTGGGCTCTTGACACTTGCTGCGTGTCTCCTTCAAATTGACCTGACATTTCGATACACTTTATTATAATCTAATTCCCCATGACATAATAAGCTTATGAAGCCAAGATAATATCAGCCTCAACCACACCATGTATCCATTTATTCACTGATTGAGGAATTGTGAATTGAACAGGTACTCTTCTAGAATGAGAGATGCAGTGGTCACAGAACAAAATGAGCTAGCATGTGGGGAGACAGATTATAAACAGTAAACATAACAGTGTACTGGCATGATAAGTGCTATGAAGAAACATACGACAAGATAATATAACTCATTCTTGGCCAGGAAGTGATCACAATGATTTTCTTACTCATTCAGTGATCCTACTTGCTGTGATCTCCTTCAAGAAAACAAATTGTGTCCAATTTGTTCAGTTATGTTACCTTGGCGCCTGGCCTAGTGCCCAGTATGTAGAAGGTACTTGGTAAATGTTTGATGATTTAATGAATGAATGGATGAAAACAAATAAATGAATCAATGAACCAGCCAGTCAATAGATGAAAGAATAAATGTAAAGATGAATGGACAGACAGATGGAGAGATGGATGGACAGATGGATGGGTAATGGATGGATGGGTGAATAGAATAGTGGATGGATAGGTGGGTGGATGGATGGGTGGATGGATAGGTGGATGGTTGGATGGGTAAATGCATGGGTAGGAAGATGAGTGAATAAATGGTAGAGTAGACTCAATAATGCAATCCCCCAGATAGGTCAATATTTTAATCTGGAACCTGTTAATGTCACATCATGTAGGGATGTAGATGTGATTAAATTAAGAATCTTGAGATAGGGAGATTATCCCAGATTTTCCAGGTGGGCCTTATTTAATCCCAATATTGTTATAGGAAGGAGGCAGGAGGGGCAGAGTCAGGGGAGAAAGTGATGTGATGGCAGAGATTGGAGTGATGTGCTTTGAGGAAGGAGGAAAGGGCCACAAGATAAGGAATCCAGGCAGCCTTAGAAGCTAAAAAAAGGCAAGGAAATCAATTCTTCCCTTAGAGCCTCCAGGAAGAACCAGTCGTACCCACACCTTCATGTTACCAAGAACTGTAAATCTCCTGACCTCCGGAAGTATAAGAGAATAAATGTGTGTTGTTTTTAGCCACTAAATTCATAATAATCTGCTACAGCTATAACAGGAAACTAACACAGATGTGTAGATAGATGGGTAGTGGATGGATGAATGGTTGCATGGGTGGTTGGAGGAACACCATGCATGTTCAGAGGGCAGAGGGATGGACAAAGCACAGAGTAGGAACAAAAACCTGATCTTGGGCCACCAGATCTTGGAGCTCAGAAGTTGCTACCAGAATAAACAAAAGCTGAATCCCCCCCACACACACACACAGGAGAAAAACCAGAGCAAGGTGATCCAGGGCAACTTCATAAATACTCACAACAATAAGGGTTGACATCAAGTCATGAATGGTGGCTTGATAGCAGGTGTACATGTAGCCATGTCTTACTACAGTCTCAAGTCTCTCATGGACTGTCTCACAGATGACAGTCCATGCCCAGCAGTCATTGGTGCAACCTCTCTCCTTGGGTGTATCCTCCTGACATCAGCCTGAGCAGTGTGGGGTGGTAGGAAAGGGGCCAGGTTTGGTGTCAGACAACCAGGTGACTTCTAGCTCTGCCATCTGCCAGCTGTACATGTTTGGGTGATTTGCTTTTCTCCAAGCTCAATTCCCTGGGACCACACTGGAGGAACTAATTGCAACCTAACAGGGTGAATGGGGTATTAAATGGGATGCAGAGTGTCAAGTGCTCCTCCTAGACTGGGCACACAGTCAGTGTTCAATTAGCTGCAGATATTCTGCTGCTATATCACTGTTTACTTAACCCATCCCCTATGGGTTCCATTTGAGCCACTTCCAGTTCTCCCTCTATTTTGAACACCACAACAGAAATGCCTGTAGTTACTGTTTTGCATACACCCATGATTAATCCCCTAAGGTAAAAGCTCCAGAAGTAAAAGTTGCTGAGCCAAAGGAAATGAACACTTTTATGGCTTTTGATACATAGAGCCAAAAAGTAGATGGGACCCCCTTGTAACTATCATTCCACAAGCATTAGTGAATGTTGGAGTTGCCAGATTTAGGGATGGTCCCTCTCAGATCAAGACACAGTCCAGATATTTTCAGATCAACTATTTGTTTTCCTTATTGTACAGATGGGGGAAACTGAGACCCAGAGAGGAGTAAGAACTTGCCCAACATAAGGAAGGTAGAAAAAAAAAAAAAAACACATAACAGTTTTGAAATCTGGGGATGCTGCATGCTGTGATAAACACCCGGCAAGTAGAAGACCATCCTCTATTCACCACATTTCTCCTGGTTAGGTATCATCATCCCCTTTATACAGATGGTAGGACAGGACACCCCAGAGAAGTGGAACAGTTAGCACAACTTGACCAAACCCCTAAGTGGGGAGGGTGGGATTTGAACCCAGGCATCCTGACTCCAGAGCCTGTGCTCTAACCACTAGGCTGTATCCACACCCTGGAATCCCTGACTCAGGAATTAAGGGCTGAATGGTCATTAGATGGGAGAGTAGTGTTTGGGGCAGTCCCGCAGGGAATGGGTGGAAGCATTCTCATGGAGTTTGTTCCAATGTGATTGCTCAGAATCCCTCCGCCCCCCAGACTCCTGATAAGCCAACGCCCCCAGCCACACACCATATGTAATTTTGTGCCTAGCTGGACCATAAAGTGGATGGCACTGTCAGCTTCCAAGTACCCAGTCCCCCAGTGAGTGGATTCCTAGAGCCACTTGTGTAAATTTCAGCTCCAGGAGATGTTTGGCACATGCCAAGTTCTGCTCTCCCCTGACACCCCATGCCACTGGAGGGCCAAAAAGGGAAGCTTGAGCTTGCTTTTGTTGCTCACTTGGGAGTTATCTTCGGTCTTCCTGCAAAGTGGAGACCACCAGGGAAGTCAAGAAACCTGTGACAGCTTCTTACACAGCTTTGTGGCGACCCAAGGAGAAGCCACAGAAGTGCTTCGACTCCTAACTCTGCCTCTTGCTTGCTGTGTGACTTTAGAAAACTGGCATAACTTCTCTAGGCATCCCCTGTCCCATCCATAGCAAAAACATCTTTAACATCCCCACTGGCTCTACTACGCCACTTCCTTAAACGGCCCCAGACTCAGGAGTCTCCCTGTGACAAACTTGCCACCAAACTCAGCCTTTGCCAGAAGTCACACACCCCTCGCCACTACTGTGGGCCACAGCCTCTGCCCCCTCCCTCCACACATCTGGAAATTAACTTCATAACTTCCCATTTCGCCCTTGCTCCGTGAATAACCATAAATCACCGTTGGTTTGGGTTGCATATTTTTATACATCGCCCTTTTAATGTCTCTCAGAAAATATAAATAAAGCATACATAACCATTAGAACACTCCGAATCCTGAAAAGTACATAAGAATTTATTTGTCTCCATGTGGATCATACATATTGTATTAAAACCGCATAAAGGGGTTTAATAAAATGGCAAAAAGAGAGGCAAGAGAGCAGCATCTCAGGCAGCGGGGAGAGGTGGAAGTGATCTTTCTTTGATGCCTGTTAAATGTTCCAGCAGATGAACCCTATATTCTGCCAGGAAATGAGTTTGCCACCGGCCTATTGGGCCTGTCGTAAGAGGTTGGTCTCACCACGGTCATCCCTCTTCCGCGCACGGCAATACATTACGCCGCCTCAATTTTTCATTCCTTGCTGCCCGAAATGCAAATTTCTTCTCTGTTGTTTATATTAGGTTTTCAAATATATGGAAATCCAGAGATCCGGAGGGAAATGCCAGGGCCAGGGAGGCACTCAATCTGTCTTTCTCCTCTGACTGACTTCCTTCCATCACTTACATAATGTGTGATGGGGGCTGAGTGTGGAGTATGGGGGACCAGGACAGAACAGTGCTCCCTGCAGTAAAGGACAGCAGAGGACAGGTTCTGAATTGGGGGCTGCGCTTGGAGCCACAAACGTCTGGAGCGGCCTCATTAAGTGTGTTTGCCAAGTGCCCACAGTGCCGCAACTACTCCAGACACTGTGGGCAAAGAGATAGGGCTCCCAATCCCTGTCTATGCGGAGACATCAGGGGAAAGTCCTTGTATTTGGCCATAAGAATATATTGAGCATCCACTGCATACCAGGGATGGTGAACACAGTGACATCTTAGCCTAGAGGTTCATTTTATTCTTGTGCACTGACACGGGGAGAAGCTTCGGACCAAACATCTCATCTCAATGTCCCAATCATCCTGCGGCGTGAGTCATCACCTCAGTTTGGCAGATGAGAAATGGTGATTTCCTGTAACATACTCAATCACACAGCAAGGAAGGGCGAAGGCTGAGTTGTGAACTCTGACCCTTATAAGCACCAGCGCCATGGTGTTCTGCGTCAGGGATCAGCAAACTCTTTCTGTAATACGGGGCCAGATAATAAATATTTTAGGCTGGGTGGTGGGGGCACCTGGTCACTGTTGCAGTGACTCAACTCTGCCACTGTATTGCAAAAGAAGCCACAGCAGATAGGTACACAAACAGGCATGGCTGTGTTGCAATAAAACTTTATTTGTAGAAACACAATGAATTGAATTTGGTGTGTGGTCAGTAGTTTGCTGACTCTGCTGCCCCAGGCTGACTCTGACATGACTAGGGACTCAGTGTTTCACAGTGATTCACCAAGATCACATCTAACAGATGCCGACATTCTGGGCATTGATTAGGTCTACTAGGAAATTTCATTATTGTCACCATAATATGCATAGTATTTTTTCCAACCTCAGAGGAACCTGGTGAGGTAGGGATTTTACTGGTCCTTATTTATGAAGGGGAGAACAAGCTCAGAGAGCACTCGGGCTCAGGTTCACAACTGAGTCAGTAGCTGGGCTGGGATTCAAACCCACTAAGCTACAGACCTTTTTCTGGTGGGGGACATGTAAGGGGCTTGGGGGCAGCTTGACAGAGAGCAGAGGCTGCTCCTGTGGGAGTGGGATTGCTCTGAGAGTCAGAATTAGGATGGAGGCAGACATCAGCTAGGACTGAGCTTCAGCTGTAAGTTTGTGTGGCCAGTGGGAGAACGGGAGCCCACTCCCCACCTGCCCTTCACCCAACGACCACACTCAGGGAGAACACTGTATGAGTGATGATGGAAGCAAATGTGGAGATAATGCTTCCACAAGCCAAGGAACTCCAAAATGGCTTGCAAACCACAAGAGGCCAGGGAGGATGCATGGAACAGAGTCTGCCTCCACCCTTAGGAGGAATCAACCCTGCCAATACCTTGATATTGGACCTCTACTTTCCAGAACTGTGGGAGAAAACATTTCTGTTCTTTAAGCTATCTGATCCACGGTACTTTATTATGGCAGCCCCAGGCAACCAGTTGAAAGTCAGATACACAAGGTCCCTAACCCCGTGGAGCTTGGGGACCCTACTGTATTAGGAGGACATCAGCTGCTCTAATAAGGAGAGTCCACAGTCTCGGTGGCATCACACAGCAGAAGTGCATTTCTTGCTCTCCTGGGTTCCAACCAGCAGCAGGATGAGACTGAGGCTCCATCTCCATCAGCAAGCACTCTTAGGTCATGATCCAGGTCAGCAGTGAGGGGAGAAGGGGTGGGGGGATGCCCATGGCCTGGAAGTGGAGAACAACACTCCTACTCTCATCCCACCAGGTAGCACAGATTCGACCCATCCCAAAGAGGGGACACTGGTAGAATTGCAGTCTAGGGACATGCCCAGAAGGAATGGAGAATGGGTTTGCTGAACAACTAGCTAGTTTCTACAGTGCTCGGCATCAGAGGCTGATAGAGGAAGATGAATTGGACAGGAACCCAGCCCTCAAAGAACCCACATTCTGATAGGCAAGACACAAACAGCATCCTGGAGTGCTAGAACTAGAGATATCCTTGAGCCCACTGTCTAGAAAAGCAAGGACACAGGTTAGAATCACTACTTCCTGGAATGCTTGCCTATGGCTCCAACTAGTCATTGAGGCCAGCTTGCAGAGGTACCACAACCATGCTCTGGGTCACCAGCATCCCCAATTCAATATAGGACGATGAACTATGGGGGAAGTATATGAGTACAGTTAAGGACCGCCTGCAGGCTAGGAACTAGAACCCTGAACCCGCCTCTGGTCCTCACGTCAACCTCCCGGGATCTGAATGATTTCCTCCACTCCATCAATGAGGGAATTAGAGTCCAGAGAGGTGAAGCTACTCGCCCAAAGTCACACAGTGAAAGAGTTGAGAAGTTCCTATTGGACTCCAAAAAACTAGTCTCTTTTCTCTGTGCCTCGTGGAAGAGAGGTATACTTGTGACCAATGAGCACATAAAAAAGATGCTCAACATCACCAATCATTAGAGAAATAAATACAAACCCAAACTACAATGAAGTATCAACTCACACCCATTAGGACAGTTTCTACCAAAAACAAATGAACAAATAAACAGAAAGCAGGAAATAACAAGTGTCAATGAAGAAGTGAAGATATTGGACCCTTTGTGAATTTCTAGTGACATGTAAAATGTTGTGGCCACCGCAGAAAATAGTAAGGTGTTTCTCAAAAAATTAAGAAGGGGGGGCGCCTGGGTGGCTCAGAGGGTTAAAGCCTCTGCCTTCAGCTCAGGTCATGATCCCAGAGTCCTGGAATTGAGCCCCGCATCGGGCTCTCTGCTCAGCGGAAAGCCTGCTTCCTCCTCTTTCTCTCTCTACCTGCCTCTCTGCCTACTTACAATCTCTGTTTATCAAATAAATAAATAAAATCTTTAAAAAAAAAATAAAAAGGGAATTACCGTGCGACCCAATGATTCCCCTTCTGGGTGGATAACCAAAAGAAAGTAAAGTACAGACTGAAGAAATGCTCACGCACGCCCATTCACAGCAGCATTACCACAACAGCTAAAACGTGGGAGCAACTGTCCTCAGATGGATGGTTGGATAAACAAAATGTGGTCTTTGCACACAATGAAATATCATTCAGCCTGAAAAAGGAAGTTCTGACACACACCACTGCTGAGATGAGCCCTGAGGACTCACGATGCTAAGTGAAAGGAACCACTCACAGAAGGACAGAGACGGGACGGTTCCGCTTCTGTGAGGCACCTAGAGTAGTCAGATTCACGAGCAGAAACGGGAACAGGGAGCCGCCAGGGGCTGAGGGAGGAGGACAGGGGCTTAGTGTATAGTGGAGACAGAGTTCCAGTTTGGGAAGATGAAAAATTCGGGAGATGGATTTTGGTGGTGCGTATGCAACATTACAAATGTATTTAATGCCGCTGACCTTAAAAATGAACCATGAGAGACTATGGACTCTGAAAAACAATCTGAGGGGTTTGAAGTGGCGGGGGGGTGGGAGGTTGGGGTACCAGGTGGTGGGTATTAGAGAGGGCACAGCTTGCATGGAGCACTGGGTGTGGTGAAAAAATAATGAACACTGTTTTTCTGAAAATAAATAAATTGGAAAAAAAATTTAAAAAAAATGGTGAAGATGGTGAATTTTATGGGGTGCGTATTTTATGAAAATGTAAAAAGAGAAGGAGACGTGGGACACTGTCACTCAAGCTTGTGGATTCAGAAAGGGTGGGGAGGTGGCCAGGGGCCAAGGGTAAGGAATTGGCCAGGAATCCCTAGTGAGAGCCTCAAGGCTGACACTTCCCAGCTCACGGCCCTGAGCTAGTTCACCTGCTATCCACGAAGCAGCTAATACCCCATCAAATAGGAACATTACTTGCCTCTTCTTCCTCTCCCTGCTGGGTCTGAAAATGCTCTATGAACTCAAAATTGCTGTTCTCTGCACTATTGCCATTTTTTGTGCACCTCCTGGTCAGTGGAGGGCTACCTTTCTATCCTCTGACCCGAGCCGAATGCCCGCCCTCCCACCTGAATTCCATTTCTGTCCTTCATGCACTTAGCAACAGCAATGTATCCCAAGAGGGCATGAAAGGGTCCCCTGCATTGCACCCAGAACATGGCTCAGAACGGATGTGGGGATACTCATGGTCCTATAACCACTCCCTGGAGCTAGAAATAATAGCAGCGTCTCTCTTCATTAGAGCCCTTTCCCCGTTAGAAGGGAAATGAGGGGGCTGCATCTTTAAGAGATAAGACACTGAAGCCAGAGGAACAGAGGTGACCTCAGACTGGGTTTAGCATCATAGAGCTCCTCCTCACCCCCAAAATTTCACCCAGCCCCAAAGGCAAGAGTGGGGAGGACTATGCCTGTCTGAACCCCAGGTCCTACATTCCAGACCACCCCACAGCAGGTAGAACCCTCCTTCCATTCTGCTTCCCTCCAAAGTGCCCGTGGAGTCTTTCACTTATTAACTCCCCCTCTGAGAGATAGATACTGAGTTTCCATCATGTCAGGACACTGGAGAACCTGCTGCGATTCTGAGGCTCTCTGTAAAGTGCTCGCCAGAGTCAGGCAACTGGTGAGCCCCCAACACCTGATTGCTTTCCCCCAGGGAAATGTCACCATCAGAATTTCTGAGATCACAGGTCAGGGATGCTGACATCTCTTTCCCCTTCCTTCCACCTGGGCTCTCTAGATGGATGCCCCCACCATCAGGGGCTTTGGTTCCTGATCTCCACGTGGATCTATCCATCATTAACCAAGGTCAAGTCGCAGGTGCCTCCAATCATTTCTCAATTATGGGTGGCCCAGCACCATAAAGTGGGCTCTGCTTGGCTCATATTAATTAAATATCACGGGCTCTAGGGAAGGAGCCAGGAAGGGAAGCTTGGTAGCCAGTGTCTCTAGAGTAGCAGCTCTTTCTCGAGGTAAAAACATATTCATTCATTCATTTGACAGATATTTATTAAGCTCAGACTTGTCCGTGTGCCAGGCACTGTGCTAGTCTCTGGATATCCAGGGGCAAAAAAAAGACTAACACAGATTATGCCCATGGTGCAGACCCCCCAGTGGTAAGGCCCTCAGGCTTCAAGACACATATCTATGAGCCAGCTTGATAGCCAGTAGGAAAGCCTCCAGTCTCAGTAGACAGAAAGAAGAGATTTGGGGTGAGAAGTACATGAGAGTGACCCTCATTTATGAACCCACTAAGCATACATGATGGAGACCAGAGACAGCATGGCTCAGAGCAAGGAGCCCAGCCCCAAAAGTAAGAAGACCTGACTTCTGAGGATTTCTTCAGCCCTATCACTCTGACTCTGTGACTTGCCCTTTCTTTTTGGCACTTCCCTTACCACTGTCCAGGAAAAAAAAAAAAAATAGCTCACTCAGGAAATGTGTCATCTCATGACATCATCACCACCAACCTGGAGGCATCCTTCTCTTCCTTCTTGATCCTACACCAATGAGGACTTGGATGAAGTCGTTTGCCCCAAACCTCCCTGTGAGAATGGGAACATTGTAGGGCTGCTACTTATATAGAAGAAACAAGAGTCTGTTCTGCATCTTTGGCATTCTACCTATCTCTCCATTCCGATTTCTTCTTCTTTTCTTTTCTTTTCTTTTCTTTCTTTCTTTCTTTTTTTGTAAACAAAATTACTTTTTTCTTTCATAATATGGATTTTATTTTATTTATTTTTGTAAGACTCTTAATGTAATGTCACATAACGATATTTTGACCTATGCACCATGCAGCTCCAATACAGGCTAAAACTTGATAAGCTTCCAAACATCTTGGAATATAGTTAATTGTAGCTCTAATTGTAGCTAAAGTGCTTGGGAACTCTCAAACATCTGTGTATCACCATTCCCATTTCTCCCTTCCTTTCTCTGCATTCATTCATTGAGATAGAGCAGGAAAAGCCCCTCAAGTGTGGTCCATGGGAGACACTCGGCACATTACCCCAGAGAGGGCATCCACACGCATGTCTCCAGATGGTGAACACCAAGACTGGGACACCAGCACAGGCCAAATGCTGGACTCACACTTCTTCATTTGAGTTTCCCAGGAACCAGTAAGTGGGGTGCATTTGGCCCCACTTACAGACGACACTCAGACTCACAAACAGGAAGCTACTTCCCAAAGGTCTCCTGGTTCACACAGGACAGAGTGGTGGTCCCAGTCTGGGCTTCCCTGACTCCAAAGTCCTGTTGTCTCTACCACACTCTTGAGGGAAAATGTCTGGGGAGAGACCAGACTAGTGAAAAGGGAAATGAAAGTTCAGGTAGCTGGCAGACATGCTTTGGAGAAAGGCCTCTCCAACTTGTGAGTTCGTGAAGGGAAAAGATGTTTCACCTCCTACCCTGAGCATTCCAAAGTTTAGGATTCCAGTAATGAACACCCTGGCTGCCTTAATGAAATCTGACTACAGATACAAATAAAACTCCACCCCCACCCCACAGACATCCCCGACCAAATCATGTATGGGCGACAACTGAAAATAACGGCTAACATTTATTGGGTGTCAAAGGCTGCTCTACATATTTTACTTGGATCGATTTTGCTCTCATAATAACCCCGTAGGTTAAACACCCTTGTTTTACAAATGAGGAAACTGAAGCACAGAGATTAACATAACTTGTCCATAACTGCATGGTGAGGTGGTGGCATGGCAGTATCTGAATTCTGGTGCTTGGGGCTGGAGCCCAAAGCCTTCACTTCCAGGAAATATCACTTTCTCAAGTGCATGGCAATAGGGAGTTAATGGAGTAAACGAGGAGACATCCACCCAACGGAATATTGCACAGCATCAAAAATAAAGCTGATAATATACAGCTGTCAACAGAAAAAAATGCAGAATGAAGAAGTCAGACACAAAATTACACATTGTATTATTTCAACAGTATATAAATCTGCCAAGGAAAGATTGGAGGAGAATATTCCAAAATCAGTTCAGCTATCTATATATATCCAGCCAGCCAGCCATGCACCCATCCATGCACACACCCATCCATCCATCTATCCATCCATATACCCTTGGATCCATTCATCTTTCCATCCATCTATCCACCCATCCACACACCCATATATCTATTGATCCATCCGTCCATCCATGCATACATAAATATATTCATCCACTCACCCACCATTCACCCATCCATTCATTCCATGAGTACCTATTGATCCCTCTTTATATCTATCGTCCCTGAGATGACCATTGGGATTATAGAATTAATGAACCACATAAGAGTATTCCCTGACCACCTGGAGCAATCTGCCTCGTCAGGGTGACAGCGATCCAACAAATAATGTCACATACAGGCAGCTAATGCTGATTGTGACATGTGTGATGCAGGACACCAGCAATGGCATCAAGTGTCAAGGGTACAATCCTAATTTGGAATGAGGAGGAGGACAGGGATGACTTCCAGGAGAAAGGGGTGTTTCGGCTGTACCCTGAAAGGAGAGTTGGAATCACTCAAGGAAGAAGAAAGGAAAACACTCTAGCCAGAGAGACCAGCAGTTTTCAAAGGTCCCAGGAGGGGAGAATTTGAGCTCATTCCAGGGACAAAGGGAAAGCCAACACTGCAGGAATGGGTAAGCAAGGGGTGGGGAAGGGATCATTTTGCCTGGGGTCTGAGATTAATGGTGATTCTTTCTTCCTGTCTTTGCCATGAGCATGAATTTCTTTAGTAATAAAGACAAAGGCTTGAAGGGGGTTAAAATAAAAAGAATGAAGCTTCCTGAGAAGAACAGAAAACCCAAGAAGAGGTCATCATTATGGAAAAGAGACTGAGGCCAGAAACAGACCTGGGGCTGACCAGGGAGGTAGACCTAGCCCAGATGGACTCCCCACTCTAGCCTTCCTTCCTTGCAGGGCCCTCCTCTGGGGACTTAGAGCAGGGAGAACAGGGAAGGGGGGAGAGTTGGAAGAATCTGGCATGTGGAATAGATATTAATGTCACAGGAGGGGGAGCTGGGGGGAGGGCAGACTATTAAAATTCTGTAGTCCTGAAAAATACATAAGTCTAAAATAAGACTAATGAGACATTTACTGGTGTGGTTGCCTTGCATTAATGACCCTGCTGAGGATAGGATCGCAGAAGGCTTTCAATGTAATTACCAGGCTAATGATTAGCTGTGACATCACTGGAGACTAGAACGCAGACCTTGTTTTGGATTGCTTTCAAAGTCAGGACGCCACTGACCACCTCGCCGCCTGAGCAATCTTGGTTGCCTGCACCCTATCCCCTGTACCCTCCTCCCATTGCTGCAGCCTGTGGCTTCCAGCCAACACCTCCCCAAAGCTCCCTGCTCACCCCCCCATGCTTACATTCCTGGACATGTTAAGAAGGCTTCTGGGACCATGAACTTGAAGCAGAAATTTGTCAGCACCAGGGGGGGCTGGGGGTCAAGTGCCTGGAAAAGTAAGAGCTACGGGTATGTCCAGAAAGAATCTTTAATGAATAAGTGATGCATTAACTGATGAATGCTTTCAAAACCCTTCTGCCCCATGAGACCCGAGCAAGGCACAGCAGGCAGCATATAATGCTTTATCTCGGAGAATCATTGGCTCTGAGCCCATCCGGCCCACCCATTCGAACAGATGGGGATGCTGAGGATCAGAGAGGAGAACTGGTTTCCTGAACATCACCCAGCAAGCTTTATATTCTCCATGTGGGTTATAGGAAAATAAAAGTGGGGAAATGACAATCTTACCCAGCCTTCCCTCTCCTGGAATCCACAGCTCTCTAAACTCCTAATTGCATACCCTATCGTCAAAACTCAGAAGGCGTTCTTACTTGCTGTTGACCTTTGATTAGGACTTTGATTAGGACTCATGCCTTCCAGTGTGGGATTAGGGAAAACAGCCCAGACAAGATCTGCTGACGCTAGCTGTAATACAGCTAAAAGACATGGATATTTCTTTTATAGGTGCTGTGATATCAAGGAAACAGTTCAGTGTAGAGATATGGCTCCTAGTCTTCAGACTACCTACAACACTAGAGACACATAAATCTTCAAAGAGGATAACATGTCTTCTTTATCAAGAATCTATGCAGAATCAGGCTATAAGAAACACCCACCAGGATGGAGGAGTAATCCTAGAGGAAGGAGAAGCTGGTCCAGAGCAATATAAGGAACATTTTGGATTAAGTGGTTCAGAACCCAAACTCTGAGGAATAGGATAATTTTGGAGCTCTTCTCTTGCATGAGTTCAGCAAAGGGCCATAGATAGTGCCTTAAAAGAGTCAGTGACCTAGACAGTACATTTCCAATGAAACAGTTACTGGAGCGCAGGGGACTAGAGCACTGGGGGGTAGGGGAGGTGTCAGAATGTAGGGAAGCAGTAAATGGGGAAGTTGGGCACACCCAGAGAGGAATTTATTCAGAGAAACCCTTCAGCAACACTAAAAATATCCCTGGATAGTGGCTTGTATAATTTGACGCATTTAATTTCTCAGTTGCCAGAGCTTACATTCTAGCATCTGCCCCCTTCTTAGTACCTCACCATTAGTGCACATTGATTGCACATCTGGAAGAGCATAGTTATGGGAAGTAGGGTCATCTAGAAGAATGGACAGAGGGAATAGGATTGGACAGATCCCTCCTCTCACTCATTCACACAGGAAGGAACTGCAGACTTGGCTGGGACAAAACTGGGCCAAGTTCACATGCATTCAGCCCTACCATGCCACATTGGAATCCTCCCTTTTTGCGTCTCGATTTTTACAATTCCAAGATGGCGGGCATAACCAACGCTCCAGCTTAGAAGGTAAACTAGAAAGGAGGGGATGTCTTAAGCAATCATTACAATAGCACAGTCAACTGTTCTGTTTGGGGAAAAGACAATTGTAAAGGAGAGTTGGTTTTCCTTGAGAACTGAATGTGTCAGAACTCAGCAGAGAGACAGCTGTGAGGTCATGGTAGGTGCTGGGAAGAGAGTAAACCCCACCCCAACACACACCCTCATATACCCAGGCTTGCAGATATAGAGAGTGGCCCTATTCCTTTGGAGTCTAGGTCAGATCTAGGTTTGCCCTTGTTGAAAAATGCCAGTCATGTCTGGTGGCACAATCTGCCTCCACCACCCACCATATCTGCTGCCTCCCAGATCTAGCTCACCCTTCAAAATGATCTCAGAATGTAAAAGTCAGAGACATTTCAGCATTCAAGTCTTGATTCTGTCCCTTTCCAGCCAAGGAGTCTTTGGAAGAGTGAGTTAAGTCCTCATAGTGCCTTAGGTCTAGATGTTTGAACTCCTGGATCTTGCTTATCTCATCCTGAAAATGGTCATAGCAACTATTTTAGATGCTGGAGGCAGAAGCTCTACTATATGAAACTGGAGTTCTCTCTTAGGATCTGGGACTTCTTTTCTCAATTTGTATCACCTTTGAGGCTCTGCTTCTCAGATAACTGGACATGTTTTCTCAAAGACAATAAAATCATAGGGAAAGTATGTATAAACTTTGATTACAAACAGTCTGAGTCCTACCCCCTTACAAGCTGTGATATCTTGGATATTTTTTTAAAGATTCTATTTAAGGGAGAAGCAGGTTCCCTGCTGAGCAAGGAGCCTGATGTGGGACTCAATCCTAGGACTCTGGGACCACGACCCGAGCCAAAGGCAGCTGCTTAACCAACTGAGCCACCCAGGTGTCCCTTGGATATCTTTCTTCGTCTTCACACTTCATGCCTCCAACTATGGATTAGATACAATAAAGATACTGTCCTGAGATGTGCTCCCTAAAAGGAGAAACTAAGACTGGGACTAAGGCCAGGATGGGGCAATCCACATGTCCAGAGTGTGAAATGTAAAGAAACTCTCATCCTCATACTCATACAAGCACAAAGCCAGCCTTTGAGAGTGAGGGCCTCCTTGAATTTTATGAGCTAAGTGCCATGCTTGCCTCACACTGGCCCTATCCCTGAGGACTTGTGTAAGAAATTGATGAGGACTCTTGTGCAAGAAATTGATTGTGGGAGAGCTCCAGAGAAAAATTAGTGAGGGTTGGAGGAGCTGGACAGCAATGAAGAAGAAGCCAAGCAGAGATGTGGTGTCTGGTAAGGTCCAGTTTCTGCCTAATCCCACAGGGAGCTCTAGAGCATCAATGGTGCCAAAATGTGGTCCTACAGGAAAACAAGGGAGCTCTTGTAAGAGTTAGCCATTGACTACAGACTGTTCCTGGGTGTGCATAACTGTCCAGACATTTCTGAACAAGGTGGCTCTAGAGCAAGTCTCCAGAAGGGGAGAAAGTTTGAGCCATCAACCACCAGCACTCATAGAAGCTGGGGACTGGGTGTACAGGCCAGGTATACAGGACCTGCAATGTCCACTACAGGTAACTACACCACAGGTAGGTGGCTCTGAGGTTTCAAGAAGGAGATGCTTATGACTCATCTTGTTTTGATGGCACATAGAAGGTTCTCAACAAAGCGTAACTACTACTACTCTGGACAAAACTCCAAGCTCCAGCAGAGCAAGCTCCATCTCCACCTTCTTCTCTGTTCTATTCCCCATGCCTAGTTCAGGGTTAGGCTCATGGAAGCTGCCTAGTTATTTGTCAGATGAATGCATTGTTGCTACTAGTCTCCACGATTACCATTATTCTGGCCGATTCTGAGCCTGCAAAGATACGGCAACTAGATTGGATTGCTCTTTCCAAACTGGAGTTGGCCTGATAATTCCAGGGGAGAAGATCTTGGATTTTATTTGGCTTTTGTTATTTTCCTTTTGACTTTCCAGTGGATTTAATACTCAAGGAAGATTTTCAGCCTCCCACACCCTAAAGCAAGTCGCCCACTCTGGCAACTTCTCTGCTCTGTCTGCAGACCCTTGGCATCCTCAGACCTCTTGCAGGCCTTTGGCCATCCCCAAACCAAATTTCTAGGCAGTCATGGGGGAACAGGGACTCTTTCTCCAGGACACAGCCATCCCTAGCTCCCAGATTCTGATCAGAGCCTCCTGACCTTGTCAAATCCCTACCAAAGTACATCCAAGGATGGAAGTTCTCTTTTCACATCCTGGAGTCCAAACTTTCTTTTTTTTAGAAACAAGTCTACAGCATTGGGTTAGGAAATCTGTATGAACCACTTACTATCTTTGGGATACAACAAGCACAGTGTGCCATTCTTTTGCTGTGTGACTTCAGACAAATCACTTCACCACTCTGAGCTGCATTTTCTCAACCATATAATGAGGATTATTAATTATCTCACCAGGTTGCAGTGAAGATTGGATGTGAGACTTTGGGAAAGAGAATTTGATCAGTAACTCCTTTGCTTTAAAAGTGTCAGTGGCTCTCTATTGATCTATGATAAAGTTCAATCATTTACAGTGCCCACAAGGTCAAGCCAGGTTTGTCTTCTGGCTGCATCTCAAGTCTGTCTGAGCCCTGATTCTCCATGCCCTAGACACCTTAGCTTCATTTCTTTCATTTACAAGTTCCAAACATCCTATTGTCTCAGGGCCTCCATATATGTTTGTCATCTGCCCTCTATCACCTGCTAAATACCTGCACACTTGACCAAGTTAACCTTAATTCATCTTTCAGCTCTCATTCCAAATGTCACCTCTTCCAGGCAGTCTTCCATGACCTCTGCCCAAGCATTAGAGGTCTTCACCACTGCTTGTTCTTCCCCTTCATGTACTTTTTATGTAATTGGTATGAAGGCCTGTTTGGTTCTGTCTGCCCTACCAGACTGTGGGGTCCATGAGGGCAGCACTGTGTCTGGATGTTCAGCCCTGTACCCCCGGTGACTGGTACCAAGTAGGTGCTCAATAAATACATGTTGAATGAATTATTGGTACCTCCACAGATCACCTAAAGTAGATGTCCTAGACATCCTTTCTTAGAGCCTTGTTTGGTGGGTTCTAGTGATTGTAATTGCAAACAGATGTTGCCCCCCCATCTCCCTTCACCCCGCCTTTAACTGCCTGCCTGCTTGGATGCTATATATTTTCGAGGCATTACCCTATGTGATGTGCATTCACGCCATCCCCGGCAGTTCAATCTTCCCCTCCCCAGCGTCCATTGGCATAATCAGCGGGGGCCTGCCCAGAACCTGCCAAGCTTGTATTAATGTTGGCTCATGAAGAGATTTATTCCTTCCCAGCATAGCTCAGGCTAGTCCCGGCTCAGCTAAGACTCCCCACACCCTTCTGCCCCTTACCACACATGCACATGAGCTCAGTGTTGAGCTAGTTCTGATCAGCTTTCGGGAGGGGAAGCTCCTTGGCCTTTGCCAAATAGACAATTAACCCCAAGAGTTTCAGAACCTCTGCATGATTGGGACTGAAAACCTGTTTCCCACTCTGCCAAGGGCCACCAACACATTGATAATATGGCCTCAGTTGGAGGTTTAAATGCAAACCTTAGGGTCAGACAGTTGTGTGATTTGAGTGGATAATTTACCTTTCTGGTTGTCCGTTTACTCATTCATAAAAAGGGGATAATATTAGGTGAAATATGTCATAAAGTTGCATTCTTATTAAAAGTATAATTCAGAAAGGGAGAACAAAACAGACTCTGCCCATACAGGTGGGAGCAGCGTAGGACTGTCTGTTCTCACTTCAGTTCAAGATGTAATTAATATGCAGTCTCCAGACAACACTTGCCCCAGCTACAATAACATATACTCAGCAGGTAGAAAGACAATAACATCTGCCCTAGATTCATGCAGCAGCTCTGTTCACCTGATTCTGTCCCTATCACATATTCCTGAACTCTGTTCATGCCAAACTTTTCACTGACCCCAAGACACACCACTTTTGCAATATGCTGTTCCCTATGCCTAGATTTCCCTTCCACCTAATCTCTGCCTTGGAAAACCTATATTCATCCTTCAAAGCCCATATCTAAAACTTCCAAGTGTTTGTAGTTCCCCCTGCTCCCTCTTCTTCTCCCTCAGCCCCAAGCAAAGATCATTTCCTGTGTTCCCTCAGAATCTCATAAAAAGTTTTATTTTAGCACTTTTCACAGTGCATCACCATGACCTGGATCCTCCATCAAATGGTGAGGATAAGGACCCTGTATATATTCAGTTACCAAATGTCTGGTCCAGTGCCTAACAAATAAGAGAAATGTATTTCACGTTTGTATGAACTTTGCATCTCCAGAGTTTAACAGCAAAACTGGGACATTATCAGTTACCTAATGAATGTTTATAGAATTAATTCTTTATTTAACATTTAGCTTAACCGCTATATATGACAAACCCCATTATTTTTGCAGCTCAAGAAGTGTAGGTGTATCTTGCTCAGCTGATGATACAGTGGTTCAGTTCAGTAGAGAACTGGGGGTCGGGGAGGGACTAGGCTTCACTTGTTCATTCAGGGACCCAGTATATTGATGGCTTTTCCAATTTCAACAAGTGGCCTTCTAGGATCACCCTGGGTGTTGGTACCCACCTGACAGGTTCGGGAAAGATTATGGAAGATAACAGGTGGGAAGATCTTATGAGCCAGACCCAAATCACTTCTTCTCACATTCCACTAGCTAGAATTCAGTCAAATTAGATTCAAAGGAGGCCAGAAAATGCAACCTAACTGTGTGCTCGGGAAGAAGAGGAAACAGATTTGAGAAGAAACTTATCTATCCTGCAAACTAGTTAATCATCAGTAAGTATTCGAATAGATATGCAGTAAGTTTTTCTCTATCTGGATTCCAGCACAATGTCTACATGTAGTATATGCTTATTAAACAGTTGAAATAATTCATTCTGTATTCTCAAAGATTTACATAGTGTCTCATTTGGGGACAGTACTCAAAAATGGGAGGAAGGGAAGGAGGGAAAGAAGGGAGGGAGGGAGGAAGAGGAGAAGGAAGGTAAATTTTCTATAATCCAAGATGCTAATATAAATATTGACACATATTAAGAGTTTGGGGAATTGTTACCTCCATAAACTCAGGCAGTGGACAGTTCCTACAGACTCTTGCCTTGCTGACCTTTAGATTCTGAAGACCAAGACCTATGGGATCTGTCCTTGGTCCTGCTCTTTTTGTCTGCCCCTGTCCCATGGCTCATTACACCCTACACCGTGACCTGGCCAACTTCCAACTTCGCAGCAGGAGTGAGGTTACCCCCATGTTTCCCAGGTGTTGTATGTTCTATAGCCCTGAGCAGGAGCAGTAGAAGGAAGGGGGTGGGGAGACAAAGCAGGGTTTTCGATTCAAGGTCTGCTCCCTGCTTGAGTGATCAACATCATTTCCATACTATAATTACATTGCCCAATCCTCTCCTGATTTTACTGCTATCTTGTAAGCCGTCCCGGTTGTGAGTAATTTAAAGCTATATGAGATGTCAGACTCCGTGAAACAATCACCCCTCAAAGAAATATGGCCCTAGATCATAATTGATAAGTCCCATTAGGCAATGGGGCCTCTTATTTCCTATTTGGTCTCTTCTGAAATGGCCTTGTTGATTCACCTAATGTAGACTGTGTCCCCAGCATTGCTGAGGGAGAAAGATTCATCCAGCTTTGGGGGATGAGATTTCAGGGGTCCCAAGCCAGGGAATGGGAGGAGGGTGAGGCTGAAATGGAGGAGGGGTGGGGCTCCGGGCTAGACCAGATGCACTCTGGCTAGTTTCCCTCTTTGGTCTGCCTGGTTTGTCTGGTGCAGAACACCTACAAAGATAGCTTGATACTAATGGGATTCAGAACAAGAGTAACAGGATCTGCTCTTGTAAAGCTTGATTAGGATAAAAGGAAGAGGGGAATTGTCTGGCACTAAGCCCAGGAGTGTTCCCAAAGCATGACCCAGAACCCTACAGGTGGTCCAGAAGTGGCACCCATTTTGCAAAGGCAGCCCTGACCTCCAATCTTGCTGACCCCTTTCCTTAGCCTTTCTCTCCTAGGTCTGGGACTTCAGCTGAGCTGATGTGTTGAAATAATTTTGGCTATCTAATCCTTTTCCAAAATTTAGGACTGATTTGATCAAACACCTTCCTCCATATTCCATTCTTTTACCTGCCTTTCCTATATCCAGAGCTCAGATAGAAGGCCTGCTCTGTCAAACAGAAAAGCAGGCTACAGGGAAAGGGACAGTAACTGAGTTGGAACAAGCACTGAGATTCTAGGCCTTATCCTGTTTCCAATTCACTGAGCTTCTTTGAGAAAGTCCTCTTCCCTCTCTGGAGCTCAAGCCTTCCATCTTAAAATAAAGGGGCTACTCTAGAATATTGTTGAATTAGCTGCCAACATTTTAAAAATCAGGAGATTGCACAGAAACGAGGTTTATAGCTCCTCTTATATATTCCAATTGTCAACACTGTTCTCACATTCACACATAGCCTCAAACGTTTGGAACTCAGGGACAGCCGTCCTGTTTGGAGAGGACAGGTGCCATTTGGTTAATCACAATCCCCACCACTCCCTATTGTATTACAACTTATTTATTTTATTTATATTATCAACAGGACTTTGTAGGTTTATGTGTTTGTGATTTCTGGATGTCTTCCCCCCCCCCCAGCTCCAGCTTCATAAGTTCACAACAAACTCATTCTCAGACAGAAATAAATGGCTGATAACCATCCCTTCTGACTACTTCTCCCCAACACGAATTAACACGGAGTGGTGGGATTCAGCACCATGGACAGATGACTACCCCGAGTAGGGGAAGATGGAGAGTCCCACCCCTCTCCTGGGCAAGCCACTCATTTGCCTGTAGTCCAGGATACACTGATACCTAGTACCCTGGAAACCCATCTTGTTATTACCACCCAAACCCCCATTCTCCACTGCTTCTGTTCTCTGCCTGATTGATTTGTTTGTAATTCTGTCATTCCTCGTGATTGGTCCAGGAGGGTGGGGGGGGCCGAGGGTGGGGAGGGTAATTCTTCTCTGGCAAGACATGTCAAAACTGCCTGTCTATCTTTTGGGTGCAACTGCTGTTTGCCAAACGCCATCGTCCATGTTGCTGTAAAGAATGACGGATCTGATATCATATATTACCGTTGTGCACTTTCGTTTTTGATATCTGTTTTTCCTTCCAAAATTTGCTGAGTGATTGAGAGGCCGTGGTTGCTTTTTTGAGATGCATCATAAGGCCTCCTTCATGAACAACTTGGCCAAGCAACGTGGATCACAGGAGATAAGGGAAAATTGTCAAGTGCCTCCAAGCTGTTTCTCACTGGCATCTCTTTGTGAGTTCCCCCCCATGGCATCTCTCTGGGAGTCCATGACTGTCAAGAGGAGATTGGTTGGTGGAAACTGGTTTAAATTCCTTATAATGATTTGGCACAGTACCCAAAACCCACCACAATTTGGAGTCCACTGGCTGCCCACTCCTTGCCAAGGACTGTGCTAGGAACTCGAACACAGGAATGAAAAAGGAATGTCTCTGGTGTCAGGGAGCACATATCCCAGTGGGCAATACAGACAATTGAAAGAAATGTATAAAATAACATGTAGCAATAGGCATTGGGGACAAAAATTAATCCGACAAAAGAAGGTGAGGAAAGTGGTTATTTTAGGTTAGAATAGTCAGGTAAAGCCTCTCCAGGAAATTGTCACTGGGCAGAGATGAAGTGGTAAAGTGGTGGCACAGGGCATGCATGTCCCTTGGGAAAGAGTTTTCCAGGTGGAGGAAAGAGCAAGAGTCAAGCTCTGGCAGGTACAACATGTTTGGCACATTTGAAGACTAGAGAGGTGGTAAGAGAATATTGAGGAGGCTGTCCTCATCTCCTGCTGCTCCCCCTGCAACCCCAGCCTTAAGTTCTCACTTGGGGCTCTGTATCTATCAGGGGTCTCCAGAGAAACAAGACTAATCTCTACATGTAGATCTAGACATAGCAATAGATTTATCTCAAGGTCTTGGTCCATGCAATTGTGGGGGCTGGTAAGTCCAAAATCTTTAGGACAATTTGTCAGTCTAAAAGCAGGACCTGATGTTCTAGTCTTGAAGCAGGACTTCTTCCTCAGAAAAATCTTAGTTCTGCTGAAAGACTTTCAGCTGGCTGGGTGGGGCCCACCCAGTTAATCAAGGATAATTTCCTTTATCTAAAATCAACTGCAGGTAGATGTCAGCACAACTACAAAATACCTTCACAGCAACATCTCAGTGTTTGATATAATAACTAAGTGCCAGAGGCTACCCAAGTTGACACATACAACTCATTGTCACAGTCCCTTTGAGCCCCCACACCATCTCCCACCCTGTGCTTCTGCTCACGGCACTGCTCTGCCTATGGCTCCAGGATCATCTCTTACCAAGGTGGCCAGCATGGTGCTCATCTCTACTAAAGGGATGTTGTTGTTATTATTTTTTTCAGCCATTTTAAATATGTTTAGAGGAACTAAAGAATACATTAACAGTGAAAGCTATATTTTTAATATCCGTATCTTGGATTTATGATGTTCAGATTCCAGAGAGGGGAGTTTGGCATTGGTGGCCAAGTCCTGGCCCCTTAGGAAGTGAGAAAGGGCAGGTAGTGGATGGATGTCTTTAATTCTGAGTCAGATACAGCAATATTGGCCCATTAGACCCATTCATACATAATTGTTAACATGGCTTACCAAGTTCTCAACTTTACAGTCCTTGGGGATGGGGAGACACAGTAATCCCTTACATTTGTGAAGTATTAGCCACCAAGAATCTCATGTCCATGAGCTCTCTGAGTCTCACAACCCTGTCCATGTCCCCCAATTCTTCTGCCCTGTCTTCCACCTCAGGGTACCAGGTTCCTTCTAGGACATAGTACAGGAAGGCTTGTCCCATCTTTTTCAAGGCTTTCGGGGCTGATAGATGGAGGACTGGTTTGTGACCTTCTGAATCATCTTCTTCTTCCCTGAGTTTTTACACAAGAGCAAATGTGCCAGACTGAGTCTGATCCTGAAAGAGCTATGACATTATCTTTAAGGATATGTCATCCACGAAAGTATCCCCACACCCCCGTCTTCAGTCTAGCCCCATATGGAGTGAAAGAATGCCAAATCCTGTCTACACAGCTGCCTGAATCTGTCCCATCCTCAACCAGGCCCACTTCCCCAGCTTTCCCTCACCCCACCACCTGCAACCAGGCACATGTTGGATGAATATTCCTGATACCCCCTCTGGTCTTGGCAGCCCTTGCTCAGAATTTCAGCCCCCTGTAGACTTGAGGTAGTCCAAACTCTACAGCATGGCATTAGAAAGCCTTCATGATAAGCTCCCAACAACCCTTCTAGTCTTACCCCCATTCCCAGACTCCTACACCTTCCAAGAGTCAAGCACACCAGCGGATGGTGCTTGTTTCCTCCGAGGCTCTGACTTCCCACCTCCCACCTCTGCTCAAAACCCTCCCTGCACTGGAAAAGCCTACTTTCTGCATCCTAATGAGCTTAAAAAAATTCTATCCTGCTATAAAAAAAAATTAAATGCACTACATTAAAAGTAAGAACATCGGCCCATCAAATGTGACCATTAAGAGAAGGAGAAGGCAAACCACCCTGGAGTGGGAGAGATCCTCTCAATAGTACATTGAATCAAGAACTCATATCCAGAATATATTTTTAATAAAACAACTGCTAACCAATAAGAAAAAGGTAGATACCCCAATGGGTGTGGGGGGAAGCACCTCACCACAAAAGGATGAACAAATAGCCAATAAACACACAAAAATGTGCTCAACCACATCAGCCATTGAGGCAATGCAGATTAAAACCTCAATGGAATACCATCCCACCCCCACAAGAATGAACACGAAATAAAGTAAAATGAAAATGGCAGAAAACACGGAGTGTTAGTAAGGCTACGTTGCTCAAACACTCACATGCTTCTGGTGGGAGTGTTAATTGGTACAACCATTTTGGAAGGCTGTCTGGCTGTGTCTGCAGAAGCTCAACATATACCCTCCCCTTGACCCATCAAGTTTACTCCCAGATCATTCCCAACAGAGATGCGTGCATATGTTCACCCAAAGATATGTACCAGAATGTCATAGCAGCACCACCTGGGATGGCCAAAAATGGAAACAACTCAAGGCTCCAGCAATAGCAGAACAGGCCAAAGGGAAAAAAAAAAAATTGTGGCGTATTCACACATTGGGATTCTGCACAGTAGTGGGAATAAATGAGATACGCTTACACACAACACGGATGGGTCTGACAAACATAATCTAAAGCAAGAGAAGCCAGTCACAAAGAAGGGCATACTGTACATAAAAATGGGCACGATTAACCTATGCTGTTGGAAGTCAGGTTGGGGGTTCCCTGGGAGAGGCTGGAAGGGGTCTCAAGAGACTTCCTGGGGGACTGGCCATATTCTGTTTCTTGATCAGGCTGCTGGTTACACAGGGGCATTCATCTGGTGAGAATTTATCAAGCTGTACACTTGTCTGAAGTATTTATGCTACTAAAACAAAGAGTCTAAAGAAATTCCACCTACCTTTTCAATCCAGGGCTTATCCTTCCCTGACCACACAAGTTTGTTCCCTCATTTCTATTTTATTTAGTCCTTTCTGTACCCACTTGGGGTCATCAGGCTGTGTCCAGCTGGGTCTGTCTCTCCTGCCAACCTGTGAACCCCCTGAGGGTAGATGTTGAATCTGTAGACTACATGACCTTCCCCTCCATCTGACCCATGCCACCACATAGTAGGTGCTTGAGAAAGTACATGCTGAGTTGAAAAGGGAGAGAAGGAAGGAGAGAAGAAGGGAAGAAGGAGGGAGTGGCAGAGGGATGAAGAAAAGGAATTTTCCCCTAGCTGGGAAAGAGAACGTTACGGATAAGCCCATAGTGCAGTGCCACCTAAGGGCATACCTGTCCCCATTGCCTGAAGAATCTCCCCTTGATGTCCAATTGGCCTGTCCCCTCTTCACAACACCCAGTTCTCTGCTCAAAGTCACTTTATCATGGAATCCTCACTTGAACAACCATCCTTTATAAAATATTGTGGTCCCCTTCATCCCCCTTGAGGAACCTTCCGTCTTGTGAGAGCTAAGTACAGGTTCCTTCTTGCAGCTCACAAGGTCTTCAAGGACCTGAGCCCTGCCCACACCTTGCCACACCTCCACCCACCCAGTCTGCACACTCTGCAAAAAGGCACCATACCTCATCATCCCAGTGAGCCTTTGCACGCGCTGCTGGCGCCTCCTTGGAATGCCATTCGTCACTCCATCTCCTGTCCATCACTTGACTCATACTTGTGCCTTCTTTACAAACAAATTCAAGCATCACTTTATCTTAGAACCTTCCAGATTGTCCCCTGGCTGGACCAGGTGCCCCCCTCTGAGCACCCACATCTACTTCTGCTTCTATCATCACATCATTGATCCCTCTGGGTTGTAATGAACTTTCCTCCAAATTAACTTCAGGTCCCTCATCAACATAGGACACTGGTTTATTCACTTCACATGCCTAGGGCTTTGCAGGGTGGCTTGTAAGGAGTGGGAATTCTAATAAAATTTGGAAGAAGAAAGGAAGGAAGGAAGGAAGGGAGGGAGGGAGGGAGGGAGGGAGGGAAAGAAAGGAAGGGAGGGAGGAAGGAAGGAAAGAAGGAAGGAAGGAAAGAAGGAAGGAAGGAAAAGAAAGAAAGAGGGAGAAAGGAAGGAAGGAGGAGAGAAAGAGAGAGGGAGGGAGAAAGGGAAGGAAGGAAAGAAAGGAAAGGGAGGAAGGGAAGGAAGGAGGGAAGGATTAGAATACACTCTGAATCCCAAAACCTCTCACCTCCCATCCTATCATAGCCCCTGAATCTTGACCATTAGAGAGAAGAATTTAATGAAGTTTCTACTGACATTCTTAACTCTGAGAAATGACAAGTTACCAGCAAGGTTGGTTTTTTTTTTCCCCATGTTTCCTCTTCCAAATGCTTTATTTATCTCTGTCTATTTAATGATGATACAATTCACATCCTCCTTTTTTCTTGCCCTTAAACTTCTGAATTTTTAATCAAGCAATGTAAACTTAATTTTTTTGTCTCCCAGATATGAAAGGTCTTAGACCCTGACAGGAAAAGGAGTGATGAATTATGCAGGCAACAAGCGCCCATCTGACTCCTGTGATGTGTTGAGCTATAATTGCACAAACTATTGCGTCCCCAGACCCGAGAAATGTGGTTTTACACTTTCTCAGACATCTTTACAAAAGGGTGACAGTAGACTTCACAAGTAGAGAGAAAGTGGACTGTTTTTCCAGAAACAACACGGGCCGGGACACCCACCTCCTGCTGGTCCTTCGGAGTGCAGTCTCGGCTGCTTTGCCCACTTTTGGCAGAAGGCACTGGTGTCAGCTCCAGCCTAGAAAGGTTTGGTGCCTTCCCACAATGATGGTCATTTATCAGGCATGACACTTGGTGACTCAAGGGACTGGAAATGGGATGTGGCAGCTCCCATCTGAGACTGAGATAATCGGAATCCATGGGCAAAAATGTGGGCATCCCTACATAACATGGGATACAATTCATGTGTTCAGTGCTTTGTTCTACTAATAGTTATTAAATGCTTGGTTTTTTGCCAGTCACTTATCCCGTCATTGGGGATAACTCAATAACCAAGACAGACACAACCCAGCTTTCATGGGGTGTGTTCTGGTGATGGAGGCAAAAAATAGGATAAGCCAGTGGGGTGATTCCAGCTGGAAAGACAAGAGAACAATGCAGGATGATGATGGGGTGTGGGGTAACACTGCTTTAGACAGGATGGGCAAGAGGGCTTATCTTGAAGGTGATGCTGAACTGACACCCTTTTGAGGGGAGGGGAGGGGAAAGTGTGTTCCAGGCAGAGGAAACACTAGCACAAAAGTCCTGAAACAGGACGGAGAATGGAGTATTTGCCAGACAGGAAGATGAGCCAGGTGACTAAACCGTAGTGAGGAAGGGGCCCTTTCTCATCAGTCTTAGCAACAGTGAAGTCCAGCATGTAGACGTCATGCCTGTTTGTCAGTTTTTGAAGAAAGCGTTTTATGTTGCCACTTGGGAGGCATTGACTGTTATAGCCAGAAGCAATTTAGAGGTGGCTCATTTAAGCGGTGAAACTGACCACACAGAGATTTCATCAACCATCACCATCGTCTCCACTATAATCATTATCTTCATCATTGCTGTCATCACCATCAACGTTATCACCACCATCACCAACATCATCGTGGTCGAGGCCACCAAAAACATTGTCACCATCATCATCATTATCTTCACCATTACCCTTACTCTTGCTAACTGCCAACCCCTCTCTCTCACTTAGTGCAGTGCCTGGGAGAAACCTGCCCATGAACCCCTGCATCCACGCATTCCTTTATCAACGAATATTTACTGAGAATCTTCAATGTGCCACACACTGGGGCAGGCACTAGGGACCCAACTCTGAATAAAAGGGGGCATAGTCCTTGCCCTCACAGAGCTCACAGGCTAGAGGGAGAACCCAGGAGTAAACAAACAGACAAACAATACCCTAATTACAGGTTGCAGTGTTATTTAGTTACAGAGGGTGATTAATGGCTGGACTGGGAGGAACTTTTCAGAATGTGTAGTGCCTCAGAGGTAACAGGCACATCGAGTTCTTAAATCAACATTGGCATATAGTCAGGCTTTCTTGGGGATAAGGCAAAGGCCTGTATTCGAAGCCTTTTTCAGAATGTGGCTCTGGGGGGGGCCTGAGTGGCTCAGTTAAGCATCTGCCTTCAGTTCAGGTCATGATCTCAGGATTCTAGAATCAAGCCCCACTTTGGGCTCCCTGCTTGGCGGGGAGTCTGCTCCTCCCTCTCCCTCTGCCTCTCACCCCTGCTCATGCTCTGCCTCTATCTCTGTCTCTCTCCCTCAAATAAATAAAATCTTACAAAAAGAAAGAATGTGGCTCTGGCTTTGGAACCAAATATTTCACACTCACAAAACACAAAATAGAAGAACCCCATTTGTCTCACTGCAGCAGTAGTGGAAGAAGGGAGGGAAAGAAAGAATGGAGTGTATGCCGGATGCTGTGTGTGTGCACCTCCATTAGCACTGGGTGTGGTGAAAAAATAATGAATACTGTTTTTCTGAAAATAAATAAATTGGAAAAAAAATAATAATAAATAAATAAATAAAGTGTACTAAGCAGTACTGATCCCATTTAACACAGAAGGGAACTGAAATGCCTGGTGGGGAAGGCACCAGGGTCACACAATGAGGACAGCCAGAGGGAGCACACTCAAGTCTGCTGACCCAAGCATCCCAGATTGTAACTACTGTGCAATTCAGACTCCCTCTCCTAAAACCTTCTGCATTTAGGGCCTGGATGCATTACAAAAGGAAACTTGTGTGAAATACACAAAGGTTCCCCTGTCCTGAGGCAGATAGTGGCTTGCTGACAGGAATGCATTATTCCCTAGAGGGATCAAGGAGCTGATGGAAGAAAGTCAGTCCTCTCTGAAGACACACTCTCCTAAAATATTTCCTGACCAGGGTGGGCATACAGATGGCACTGAATAGTTTTCTCGGGTCACCAAGTGCTGTGGGTCTGATCATCTGCTGCCATTACCACTACCTACCCTCGCCAACACACACCATCTGAAGCCATTGCTAGTCACATCCTGCTAAGAAAAAGGTCCTGCTTACTGGGTGACCATGAGCACCAGGGACCAGAGCATGGATGTTGGACTCAGATGTGAGCTTCAGTAACATCTCTGAGCCTCAGTTTCTGCATCTGTACAGCAAAAGCAATAGTCACACCTGCCTTATCGGGTAACTGTAAAGATCCAAGAGATGAAGACAGTCAAGTTGTTGGCGTATAGCAAATAATAGCATTTTTCAGTGATTACTGTTAACACTACAGCCAAAAGAAATGCACCAACATCTAATCAGAGAATGTGACAGCTCCCTTCTGATAAAGAAATTGTGTCTTCAATTCTCTCTTAAGAATATTCCACAAAGCAGGACTCTTTCCAAGAGGCTCTGAAAGAGAAATCATCTGCATGAGAATTTTTAGATGCACCCTCTCAACCCCGCTTTTCTTTTTTTCATCAACTGTTCCTATTCTTCCTGGATCCTACCACCTACACACTGAGGGTGTAATTACTTGTTTATTTATTTATTTATTTATTTATTTATCTCTCTGTTGCCATTCCTCTAACATTGCTCTGTATCCTCAGCTTCTAGCGCCCTTTCTAAAGAATAGTAATGGAATAAATGGATAAAAGTGAAGCTGGGAAGAGTCCTCAGTGACGAGATGAGGATACCTTTCGTGAGTTTGAGTCTAACTGAAAAGTCACCACCTCTCAGAAGCTTTCCAGGATTTCTCTCCTCTCTTGAATTGTGGCATTTTTTTCCCATTGAGGTATAATTGACATAGGACATTATATTAGTTTCAGGTGTACAACATAACAATTGACTACTTGTCTATGTTGAGAAATGATCACCACTATGAGTCTAGGTAATATCCATCATCATAAATAGTTACAGAATCTTTTTTACTGTAATGGGACTTTTAAGATTTATTCTCTTAGCAGTTTTTCAAATGTGCAATACAGCATTGTTAACAATGTCCCTGCACTGTGTATGATATCCCCATGACTAATTTCTGTATAACTGGAAGTTTGTACCTTTAGACCCCCTTCACTAATTTCCCACATCCCCCACCCTCACCTCTGGCAACCAGTAACCTATTCTAAGAATCTATGAGCTTAGGGGGGTTTTTTGTTTGTTTGTTTTTATATGTTGCTTTCGATTCTCCATATGACTGAGATCACATGGTATTTGTCTTTCTCTGACTGACTTATTTCACTTAATGCCCTCATAGGCCCCAAAGATGTTGTTGCAAATGTCAAGATTTCACTCTTTTTTATGACTGAGTGATAATCCAGTGTGTGTGTGTGTGTGTGTGTGTGTGTGTGTGTGTACACAATGCATTTTCCTTATCATGCATCCATCAGTGGACCCTTAGATTGTTTCCATATCTTGACTATTGTACATAATGCTGCAATGAACATAGGAATTCCTATATTTTTTCAAATCAGTGTTTTCATTTTCTTTGGATCAATATCCAGAAGTGGAATTTCTGATCACATGGTAGTTCTATTTTTAAATTTCTGAGGAACCTCCATACTGTCTTCCAGAGTGGCTACACCAGTTTGCTATCCCACCAACAGTGCATGAGAGTTCCTTTTTCTCCACCTCTTCACCAACACTTGTTTCTTGTGTTTTTGATACTAGCCCTTCTGACAGGTATGAGGTGGTATCTCACCATGGTTTTGATTTGTATCTCCCTGACAATACTGGGCATCTTTCATGTACCTGTGGCCATCTAGATGTCTATTCGGGAAATTGTCCATTCAAATCTTCTGCCCATTTTTCAATCAGATCACTTGTGTTTTCTTTCTGTTGAGTTGTATGAGCTCTTTCTATATGTTGGATACTGCTTCCTTATCAGATATATTGAAATATTTGCTTCCATTTCCTCTCTATGCAGGGGGCATCAAGGATTGTGAACAGAACACAGGGAGATTGTTAAAGACGAGGGGTGAACCTGCTCTGCTACCTTCTAGACTGACATCCCTGAGCCTCAAATTGCTTACCAAGAAATTTGGACCTATCTCTGACCAGGACTCTATCCAGGACCAAATCTAGTCAGCCTCCTCTGAGGGCACTTCTCAATGAGGCCTCATCCTTGGCCTGCCGAGCCCAAGTTTGGCAAAGAATTCCCTCACCCTTGATATCTAATCAACTTCTTAGTAATGTTTCAGCCATTGGTTTCCTTGCACAATCCATTGACTAAAAATCTCCCTTGCTGGGGAAGGAAGATAAAGACAGAATAAAGCAAGTCTTAGTCACAAAGAAGGACGTGTCAAGCTTTGGAGCACCTCTTAGAATGTTCTGCAACCCCACTGTGAGCAGGTCTGGGAAAACCCATCCACCAGCACCCCCTCCATGAGGGCCTGATTGTCATCAGTTGGAACTGAATTTGTGAGAAGCATTAACTGTATGCAGAGAAATCCAGTTGGTGATCATGGGATTTTTTTTTTAATCATGGGATTTTTTTATGGCTTCCCCCAGGGCTGAGTCATGGATAGCTAAGAATCCACAGTACTTTGTAGCATATTGGCAACTTAACTTAAAATTCCAAGGCCTGATTCTTTCATTTTGAAACTTTGGGTAAGGAAGTAGCTTTGTGGCCTTCCTTCTTCCTCATTCTCTACTCACCACAGGTGTAACCTTGGACAAACCCCTCAATTCTCAGAGCCTCAGTGTCTCCCTCTGTAAACTGGGCATATATAATTGCTACCTCCCAGGGTTGTGAAGATATGAGAAAAGTCATACCAAAGATGGAGGAGCAGGGGACAGGAAAAGGAAAAGCAAGAAGGGAAGAAGGAGGAAGAGGAAGAGGAGGAGGGAGAAGAAAAGGAGGAAGAAGAGAAGGTGGAAGCACAGGAAAGGGAGGAGGAAGAAGAGGAAGGCAGTTACACATTTTACAGTGTGTCTGGCGCATAGTAGATGTACAATCAGTCCCCCTCCCCTTTTTATAAGGTATGACATAATAGAGCAAGCTCTGAGATAGCAGGCTTGGAAGTCTGAGTTCTAGTTTATGAAACTGAGATCATCCTATTTACTCTGATCAAGTTAGCATTTACTTGCCTTTGTCCCTTAGTTGCTAATGGTCACTTTGCAGAGCAGACACCTGCCAGTCATTCCACTCCACTTTAACCTCCCCAAGGGGGACAGGGACAGGTTTGCTTGGTATGGTTATCACAGGATGAGTCCAGTGATGGAGTAGGAGAGTACTCAGGCTACAGAAACCAGGGTTTGCATCCCAGGTCTGCCACTTAGAAGCCGGGGGACACAGCAAGTCGCCATCCCTGGAATTATTGGGGTAAGACACTTGCAGAGACACACCCTTCAGGACCGATGCACCCGCCAACCTCTGGCTGCTGATGGCTCATGGCTGCATCCCTCACTGAGGTGCCCTCCATCATTGGGACCAACCTTGACCAAAGTCACACCTCTGGCCTATATAACCATGACTGGTTATGTGGGCACACAAAGGCCCAGCCCCATAGTTCAATTTGGGGCAAGTCTGAAGATTTATTTTTGCTGCAGAGCTTCCTGTATGATCATCTGAGGGAGGCCTTAGTAAAAACTGCATCATGGATCAAGGTCTTATCTTTACCAATATTTCCTCCATTCCTCCCTCCCGCCCTTCCTTCCTCCCTTCCTTCCTTCTAGATGTACCTTTTAAGATCATGCCCCTATAATTCTTCTATGTACAACTTTCCATCTCAGTATCTGTTTCCTAGCAACCCAATCCAACAGAACCCCTCTAGGGTAATGAGAGCATGCCCTCGCTATGACTGTCTCTCAAGCAATGTATCTCATGGCGACATTTTTCAATGTCTCTCCTGTAGTGTGGTTCCTTCTCTTGGATTGAACAAAGTCGATATGTACATTTCTGTTTAGCCTACCAATATTAAGCTCTGACTGCATGCCAGTCTCTGGGCTGGGACCTGGGATATACAATGGTTCTAACTCTCTATCTAAAACTCTAGTTCCTCCTGCCAAAGAAAGATTGTCCTAGTTCACCAAGATCTCACCCAACTTACTATGATGAACATTTATCGAGCACCTACTGTAGGTAGATCCTGTATTGTGCTGGAGACTGGAGATATGAAGATGAAGAAAGGACTCCTCCTTACACATCCCATACTCTTGTAGAGGACCATGACAACACTATGGGATCCATGCTAGATAAGGAAGTTTGTACCAGGTGGGAAGCCCAGACATCCTGGTCTAAGTATGCTTGGGTTCACATTTATCACATTTCAACTTCAAAGCTCTAGGACAAATTATAAATATTTATTGAGCACCTGCCATGGGTGAAACCCCTCACTAGCACCAGAGAAAAAACAGTGGACAAAATTAGTGATATGACATGGTTCTTTTCCTCCAAGAGTATACAGTCTAATCCCTAGTGCTACTTTCTATAACTTTCCCAAGGAGGCAGCTATTGGCTGTGTAGCACCCAGGAGGTGTGGGTTTCCTGTGTGTCCACAGATAACAGCTGGCCAGTAAACCCTTCCTCTAAGGCCCAGCTGGGGGGTCTCTATCCCTAATTCCAGATCCCTGGACTCAGGGAGGGGGTACAGTGGATTCTTAAGAATGCTACTTCTCTCCACAACTGATCTCGTGACCAGAGTCCTCATGTCAGGAGTGGGGCCCCATGTTAGAGTGCTCATTAATTTCTAATTAGTTTCTATTCACCAATTGCTCCACTTCAGTAGAAATAAACTCAGGCATTTTTAATGTTTGTCAAAATATGTCTTGCCGAAGAGCTACCACAGAGAAAATTCAAATCCTGGGAGCACGGGTATCACTATGAAATTCAGTGGGACCGTTTTCCTGGAGAACAGTGGACCATGCTGCTGGCAAATGGATTCGATTCATGAGCGTTGGTTTTTCAAGTCAAGTGTGACTAATCCCAGCCCCATCATCACGCCGGTCAGGGAAAGCTACAGAAATGCTGCTCCATTACACTTAGCATGGGATTCACAGGAGCATAAAACTGGAGCCTAATTCAACACTTTTCCTCCTGGCTTTACAGATGGAAACGCTGAGGTCCTTCCACCTGCATCACCCAGGGTCAGATACATAAATGGAGAATCTGACAAATCAGGCTTCCAGTACTTCTAAGGTAAGTTTTCTGCAGATGGGGTGACCCCATTGGAAAGCTCAGAGATGTCTAGACATGGAGGACATTGGAGCAGGAAATCATCTTGACCAGCCCTGTTCTATAGGTGAGAAGACTGAGACCCAGAGAGAGGAAGGAGGATTTCCAAAGTCACACAGCAAAGTCAAAAGCAGGGCCCAGGCTTCTGACTTCCAGTCCCGAACTCCATCAACCACAGCCGACTGTCTCTTATTAACTTTTAGTTCTAACCACAGTGCCGTTCCTACATGTCCATTTGAGTAGATCATGACATTTTACCAAGAGGAGTGAAGGAATTCCAAAAAAATTGGCCGAGGGATTAAGAGATAAAATATAGGCTAGAACAAGATTCTGCCATGAAAGGAGTGCAGCACTGATACGTTCCACGCTCTGGACGAACCTCGAAAACAGACTCGGTGACAAAAGCCAGACACAAAAGGTCGCCTCCTGTATGATCCCACTTATATGAAACATCCAGAAGAGGGAAATCCATGGGGACAGAAAGCAGAGTGTTGGTCGAGAGGGGCTGGGGAGGGGATAGGAGAGAATGACAGCTTAATGGTACGTGATTTCCTTTTGGGGAGATGACAATGTCTTGGGGCTAGAGGCAGCACCTAGGCAGCATCATGAACGGCAAACCTTAAAATGATTAACCTTATGTTATGTGGAATTTGGCTACACACACACACACACACACATACAACATGCACGTACCACAAATGTACTGAGCACCTTGAAGGTCCACATTCTATGAACATTATGTTGATGGTCTCTCGTGTGATCCAGTGGTATTCATGGTAGGGGTGTCATGATCCTATTTAATAGGTGAGTAAACTAAGACAGGAGAGTTTTAGCAACAAGCCCAGGAAGCCTCAGCCATCAAGGGGCAGAGTAGGGATTTGAACTTGTGTCTGACTGCCAAGTGTCTCCTCCCCCTGACTGCCTGCCCTTCAGGGCCACACAACCAGAGACAAGCTCTGAAAAGGTGACCGTCCTAATTTTCGGGCAGTCTCAAACTCACCTCTTCTGGGCGCAGATGGAGAGTCAGTAGTTCCTCCTCAGGAAGCCAGTGCCTCTGAGAAGGCAGAACACGGTAAGGATTTGATTGTTACAGGAGGAGGGGAGAGAATGCTGGTCCACGAGGCTCATACTTCCCAAGCCAGTTAGCTCCTCCTCCTAGCACTTGACAAAGTGAATAAGGTCAGAAATCTTTAGATGAAACAAAATCCAACAGATTTCATTCCCACAGGCCTTTCCAGAGCCTTTACTTTCCCAGTGTGTTCTGTGATTTTTTTTTTTCCAAGAGTCCTTTACATACTGTGCAGCATTTCCCGGCTGATGAGACTCCAAGCCCCTCTCTTCCTGTCCCCGACCAAGGATCCCTGGGCTTACATTGAGTGTCACATGTATGGGAAAACACCAACACCAAAACTCTGGCTGCTGTGGAGAGGATGAGAAGGGAACCAGAAATCACACATGGCCCGTGATGGAGACAGTCACAGAGCACCTAGATCCCAGCTGCCCCTCTGGGTTGTAGTGACACATTCCCTTTTCCTGTCAGACTCTCATGCTTGACCTCATCTGAACTCTGTTTCCAGGAAGAGAGGAAAGGCTGAGTGAGGGAAATGGAGGGTGGAGGGAGGGAGGGAAGGAAATGGGGGGGAGGGAAGCAGGAGGGGAAGGAAGGGAAAGGATGAAAAGAGGGAGGGGGAGGAAAAAGAAAAAGAGAGGAGGGAAGGAAAAGGATGAAGGGGAGGGGTGGGAAGTAAGGGGGAGGGGAGGGAAGATCAGGAAAAGAAAATGGAAGGGAAGGGATGAAGAGAAACAGATAGGCAGGAAGGACAAGAACAGGAAGAGTCCCATGTAAACTTCAAGTTGACAGCGTCCCCCAACCCCAAATCCAGCATCAGCGGCAGTAGGACAAACACACACACAAAACAGAGGCCACTCTGAAGAGGTGGAAGGAGGACGTATTACCAATTAATGAGGTATTACTCAAGATACAGGAAACAATTAGGACAGGTAGCACTGGAGATAAAGCAAACACTTTTTCCATCAAAAAGATATTAAGCTAATTCAAACAGAGAAGAGGCGATGAGGAGGTGGGGAGGACATTGGAAGCCCTGGGAGAAGGAAAAAGGACTTGCTGATGAGCACAGAGAAGAGAGAGATTTATCCAAACTCTGCTATGTGTGCAAGGAGAATGGTGTGGGGGTGCTTCAGGGGGCTCCCCAGCTGGGCTTGAATAAACAAGTCGATACCTGTTCTTCCTTCCCATAAGTGAGAGCATGATGGGCAAACCACTCATCCCCCAGCTGGCAGACTTGAAATGAGTGATCGATAGGGCAATATCATGGAGCTAATTAAATCAAAGCTCCATGGGGCTGACTTCTTTATAGCCCAGAACCAGTGAGAGGCTGATGCTTAGGGCAGAGTGGCACCTGACTGCTCTGACCTCCTGCCCCCAATCCAATAGTTGAAGTTCTTTGACCTTCCACCATGCCCACTCCTGCACCCCCCAACAGAACCTATTCTCACTATTTGGAAACACTGAGCACAGCAAGCATAAATAGCCTGACACTGGGTAGCTCTGAGCATCAGACTTGGAGTTTCAGGCTCTTTTGTCTCGTTTCATCACGAAGGCAATGCTCTGCAGTAGGCACAATGATTATTGCCTTTACAGATGAAGACACTGAGGACCAGAGAGGTGAAGGAATCAATTCAAGGTCACACAGCTGGTGAATGTGAGAATACCAATCCACATTTCCCAGAATCCCAGTGAAGATTTCTATACCACTGATTCTGGGAAGGTCCAGCCACATCAGCTCTCTGGCAGCTTTAACCCATCAGAGCCACACCTTCACTTATTTATGCATTTTATACATATTTATAACTATGAGCCAGGTGCCAGGCTAAGCAATGGGAACAAAATGGGGAAAAGGCAAACAGGATCCCTGCCCTCAGACTAGCAAGGGATGACAGAGAAAAAAGAGGTAACCAACTAGGAGACAGACACTTGCAAAGTGTAGTAAGTCCAGCGTCGAGCAAAGTGGACTGTGACAGAAAGCTCCTGCCAGGGTAGTCAGAGAAGGCTTCTTGGAAGAGGTGGCCCTCGTAGTGAAACCCAAAGGATGAGAAAGAGTCAGCCAGCTGGAAGGTAGAAGAGGAACCAGTGAAGATGGGAATGAGCTTGAAGGTTAGGGGAGTGGAAGGAAGCCTGGAGCTGAGTGATCAGGGTGGGCAGTCATGGGAGATGAGGAGGGAATGGTGGGCAGGTCCTTGTTGTACAGGAACACCAGGGTGAGCCTTTGAATGTGTTGGCTCCTAAGTGTGACAGAAAGAAGCTCAGACATGGCCAGTGATTTTCTCAGAATAACAATGCAAATCTTGTGGCCCCACCAACCCAGAGCCCAAGTCCGGTGATGCCCAGCCCAGAGCTCTTTCTCTGGCTGCAGGGCTTCTCCTGCCGGATGGTAAGTCACATCTTTTTCATTTGACGTGAATGAAATGACCCCAGGACTCAATCCTGGAACTGGAACATGCAGAGCACCCACTGAAGCTTGCTGAGTGAATTAATGACATGGAAGGGAGAACTGGAGACAGACCTGACACCTATGGAGCACCTACTGTGTACAAGATACACTGATCATTACAATGGGACTGGAAGCGATGAAAGATGCCCTTTCTTTATGGGACACTTAGTTTTATCTCTGCACCCCCATGCCTAGCTCTGCATCTGCTCCAACCAAGTCTCACCCTTAACTCTCATGTCTGTATGTCATGCATGCATGCCCTCTCTGACTCAGTCTTTGCCCTTGCTAGGTCCCCACATAACCTATCTCCTCTCAGCCTTTTTAGATGCTCAAATCAGTTGAGTCCTCCTCTGTGATATCCTGCCTGCACCATTTCCCTGAACTCTTTCTCTGTACATACTATTTATCTATAGCTGCCCTTCCCAAGAACGTATAAGCCCCTCAAGAGCCCAAGTCATGGTTCCTCTTTTCCTTGCAGGACTGGACCTGGGGGTGTGAGTGAATAAATTCTTACTCAAGTGATTCCCATTCTTTGAGACTCTGGCTTCATATCTGAATGGTAATATGACATTTTAGCAAGAATGGCCGATCTGTGGGATCCCTACCACTGCACCCCCTCCCTGAGACAGAGCAGACATTACTAACTGATTACTGGGGTTCCTCCCCCACTGGGACCAGAATGCTTTCTGAATGCATCATTCCAAGCAGTCATTACTAAGAAATGCCAAAATCGTAAACGAAACAAACCCTGTTTGCTACTGCTTGATACGGTAAACTCTAGAGGATCCTAATATCTGAAATGTGGGGACCCACCATGAGCCTGATGCAAAGAATATAAGAATTGGAAACTGGAACCTAATTTATAGATTATGTACCCATGAGTAAACCCCAACTTCCATATGCCTCAATTTCTGGCAGATGGGGCTTATTTTATAAGTTGTGGTCAATCAATTGATCAATCTATCTAGACACATCCATCACTCCTTTTTACCTGTTATAATAAGGAAAATGAGATTACCAAGCTTGTTAAAATTGTGTGTAAATATAGGCTTCAAAGTGAGGAGATTTGAGGATTTCCCTTAGCAATCCAGGAACTTAAATCGTTGGTTTGGAATATTTTTCTTCAGCCTGTCCAAGACTGATTTTACCTTCCTTCTGGCTCTTGCCTGTGCTGGACTCCTGTACAGTTGTCCTACTTAGCACTTCCCAGTGAGTCTGTTACCCCCTCCTCCTTTTTCTGGGCAATAGGGTAAGCTCCTAGGAAACGTCTAACAAGCATGGGTTGCTTCAGTTGCTTGGGCATGAACAGACCAGACGAGAGAACTCTGTCCCCCAGCCGACCAGACAGTAAGCCACTCGAGGGAATGGGCTCTGTCTCTTGCAGTTCTGTCCCCAGCACCCCACACAGGGCCAGGAGCTTCATGGACTCTTGGTCAAGATTAGATGAATGGACTGACAGAGGGAGGAAAGGCACTGACACCATTAAATGCCCAACACCGTGCATTCTGCATGCCAAGCCCGTGCGCACACATTGCTCTCACTCGGACACAATTATGTTAAAAGAGCAATTAGCAACCTTTTAAACCTGATTGCCAACTCTTCCATTAATCACTTGCAATTATAAACCCCAAATCTTCAAAACAATTGGTCCCAGACGCCCACTAGAGAGAAATGCTAATAACCTTCCTTCTTCATCTGGAAATCTCTGCTCAGTTGGAGTCTCTGGGTCGCAGAGGGGTGGAGAGGCCAGGAATGGCTGAAAAGCCTGACATGGGAGTGACGACCCTAGAAAAGGGGGTAGAAAAGTCACCCCACGGGGGCCAGAGGACCTCATGGAAGGCTGCCTCATCTTCCCCCTGCCTGTTTCTCTCCCCCATTCCCACCGCCAACCTGGACCATATATCTCCCCGTGCTTTCTCCAAGCCACTCTAATTCCACATTATGAAGACGCTCTCTCTAATTATTGCAGCTAATTAGCTCCTTGCAGCCACCCCAGTTGAGGTGCACGAGAGACAGAGCAACCTGCAAGGCCTCGGACGTGGCTGGCCGCCTCCAGCCGCCGGGCGGCCACTCTGCCATTGCCGTGCCACCCCTCACGCTGACCCCCATGTTCCAGGGGAAAGAGGAGAGGAGGGGAGAGGTGGCGGGAGCCTGCTCGGTCAGTCCGAACCCCCTCTCTCTGCTGGTCCCCTGCTGCGGGCGGCAAGCAATTCAGACCCGAGTGCAACAGCTAATTAAATCAATATGAGATAATGAACGGCAATTAGAGGTCCGGCTAGGCACATCTTCTCTTGTAAATACTGTTTCTCTCCCAACGGGGAGCTCTTTTTTAATAATCTGTTTGTGTTTCATTTCCAGGAGCCGTAATTCCCCCAAGAAGCACTTTGGGAAAGTGATTTGTTTGTCTGTATAATCGCCAAAGCATTCCGTTAGGCTTGTTTGTTTTGCTGAGCGCCTGCTACCAGTGGAGAGAAACAATTCGCTTCTCTCCTCTTATTTTTTTTTTAATGTTATTTCTATTTCCTGCCTAGACATCCTGACATTGGACCAGGCCAGGGGGCTGCATTTAAAGGTCCAATGAGCTGCTTCCTGTCTCATCCCCTTGCTCCCTCTCCACCATTTTGAGGAATGAGCAAAGCTAGAATCTTAAGGGATCACAGAAGGATTGAAAGAAAGCCTGGCGATTCCCATCCTACAGATGGGGACAATGAGGTCCTGAGTGGCCATAGATGACTGACTCTCCCCCATTCAAATATCTCATAAATTTCCTTTGGTGCCCAGGGAGAGGCTTCAGAGGGCATTATAAGGAGCCCTCTGCCCTCAAGAAGCTTGCAAATTTATCGGGTGTGACAGCCCAAGGCACATATCAATTAGAAAACAATTATGTGCCTAATTGTGTGGCACCAACAAGCTCAAAGAGTTCAGTGAAGGAAAAGATCCTTTGGGGTAGACAATAGAAGGAGAGGACATTTGTATCTTAACTATATCTTTAACCTTCATCAAAACCAGTTTCCTGAGCCCTGGACTTCAGTATCTTTACTGAAAGAGAAGTCAAAATGCCCAACATGGAAAGCATCACGCACATGCCCAGTCCCATGTGTTTCCATTCCCATGCTCTCTGCTCAATAAGCAGCCCTCCAGACATCTAGTTTCCCAATCTAGAGAACCTGATTCTTTTTCTATTGCCATCTGTACTCAGTCAGTACATAGGACTTTGTAAATGTCTCTCAATTTTGTTCACCTTGGTCCAACCTGCCCCCACTATCCCAGTCCCAGCTGCCAGCTCCTGGCACCCAGATTCTTACTACATTGACCCTACTGGTCCCCAAGCCTGGCCTAACTCCCACCCAACACCCATCAATACTCACCCTGCAACTGGAGTGCTTTCTACAATGCAATCTGAGAACACAGGCATTCTCTTGATTGAAACCCTTCTGTGTTCCCTCAGGGTAACTGTCAAACTCTTTCGTGTAGACCTCTGGCCATTGCTTACATCTTTGGCATGGCTTTTGCCACCTACACTCTCCCCTTGCACACACACTCCATGCTTCAGCTAGGGGCCTCACGAATGTGCCCTGGCTTCTTTATACTCAGGCATCTGCATGCGCTTCTTTTGCCACTTAGAACTGATCCTCAAACTTTCTTCTAAATGTCCATAGTAACTAACTCTTATTCTTTTGTCATCATCTTGGAGAGCTCCTCCTCCAGGAAGCCTTCCCATCCTTCACCTCCCTAGGCTAGGTTGAATACCTGTCTTCCGGGCAGAAATAGTCATTTGTGCTAACACCAGTTATAATCCTAGAACTTTCCACATCCATGCAGTATTGTACTTGTCTGACAATTTTCCTCCCTGCCATCACTGGAATAAGAACTTTCTGGGGTCTAGAGCATGTTCTGTTCTTTATCAGGCTTCCCACTGCTTAGCACACAATAGGTGCTTAATAAATACTTATTGAATGTGTGCTGGATTTAAAAAGCTGGAAGTCCCCTTAAAATTCATCAAATACAATCCTGTCATCTTTCAGAAAGCAGAACTGAGCCTTCAGAGAAGGAAAGAGGGCTTCCCAGAACCATGCCAGCAAGGTGAAAACAGAATGGAAGTACATCAATCCAAATCAGCCTGACTGCCCACTCAATGTTCAATCTGCCATATTTATTTGATTGCAATCGAATCCAGGTTTATTTGACTAAACATTTATTTAAATATAAGTACATAAATACTACATGGCTAAATAAATACAGAGAGAACATGTATCTTGAGAATCTGGAGATAGCTAAGGTATGGATCCCACCCTCAAGAATTACATGGTCTTGTTTTTAGGGAGACAGACAGTGGCAACACAAATTACTACCAGAGGGGGGGGGGGAAATGGGTGCAAAAACAGATGCACAGTGAGCACAGAGACAGGGTTTATTGGGGGTTGAAGTTTGCACTAATGGCATGCCAGAAGTTGATGGGCAGTGTTCATGAAGAAAATAAATCTTTGCTGCCCCACGAAGAATGAAACATGACAAGTGAAACTCAGCACTTTACACTTTACATCTTCCTCCATTTTTTTTCAACAAACTTAATCTTCCATACAATTCTAAAGTCGTGAGAGAAACTTTCTCCACCAAAACTACCACCATCACCTCCAAGGTGGAAGAGGGAATAGGGGCACTGGGAAGCTAACTGATTTGTCCATAGCTACAAATTATTCACTGTTTGAGGGGAGAAAATGGGATAAGGAAATGCTTGGCTTGAAAGATCCCTTGTTATTAACATTAGTTTTCCTCATTTACAGAGCCCTGGAGGATGAGTACATCCCAGGAGGATATACATAGCTATCTTCTTACCTCCTCAATGACCTTCCCTCATTGTACAGATGAGGAGGCTGAAACTCAGAGAGATTTAAAAATTTGTGCAAGACACACATCTGGCCAATATCGAATCCATGATTCAATTCAGATATTTCTGCAATGCTATGCCTCTCTTCTGTGCAGAATATAACCCTCTTTAAATATGGTTTGGTGTCTTTCACATAGGTGCTGATAGAGCATACCTGTGGAGTTTGGAATAAAAAAGTTGGGAACCAAGTCTGGAATTCAAACTGCCCACTCATTGTCCAGGCAAAGCTAATGAACGGGAATGATTGGTGAATGAGAATAGATAAGCTTCAGGGCTGTTAGATGTTAGATGATTAAAGGTTATTCTGGAACATATAAGACATGGGTAATAACATGCAGGTTGTATAGAGACAAGAAATCAGGAGGATTTCTCAGAGGTAGAAGCCATGAACCAGAGTCAGAGTGGGGCTTCCTTCCACAATGTGTGGAGTTCCAACCCAAAGGCTTCAGCACCACGGACAGCTTCCTGGTGGCTGCCCACCAAGGACTGATCCTTGCATGACTTCCTAGTTACGAACTTATCGGAACAAGGAGCAGGACCCAGCTAACCTATCCCAAAGGACGGTTGAGTCATTCCCCTGGTCCTTGTGGGATCCTGCGTGATTTCCCCCCTCTCTTTATTATTGGCCATGATATGCATAATGACCAGGTCAGATTTCACTGCTCTTTAACCAGCCCCTCCTCCTGCTGCCTTCACAGTTCAAAAACACAATACTTAATTTTTTTCAGGACTATAAAAAACTCTGAACAGGAAAATTCTCATCCACAATACACTGTTGCCAAAATGCCAAATTCATCTTCTCCCTCCTTCTTTCTTGTCTATAAGGTCCAGGGTAAATCTGTAAATCTGCCTTCCAGTCACACGCTCCAGCCTACAATAGTACACATACCTACTCTTCACTTACTCACTTCTGTCTTCAGTTTTTTTTCCCTCTCCTCTCCTTTTAAACTATAGTAAGACACTTTGACTTGGAAAATTCAGCCCCGCCCTGATACAATGGAAGACAGTGGGCTTTGGAATCAGGCAGAGAAATACATGCTCCATCTAGTCTACTCCCATGATCTTGGACAATATTCCAAAGTTCCTTTATCTCATCTGTAAACTGGAGATGATGCCTAAGTTTAGCTGCTATAAAAATTAACAACAAAGTATATATAGGTCACAGCAGCTCTGATAATAACACTTTTAATACTAATAATAAAAATAGAAATTACTAACTTATTAAGTGTTCACCCTTTACTAGGCACTGTTCTAAATGTTTTACATAATCAAGTCCTCATACAAATCTCATGTGGTTATATGGTAAATGCCCCCATTTTTCAGATATAGGAACACAGAAGTTAAATAATAAGCACAAGGTTACATAGCTAGTAATTTTCAAGGATAGTACAAAGAAGATAGACATTCAATAAATAGTAAGTTTATACCTCAATTTTTCCTCCATCTCTGTCATATGTCTCATCCTTCCTTGGCTAATAATTTTGCTTGTCACTCTAACCACCATAAGCTCCATTTTCCTCATCCATAAAATAAGTGTCATTCCTAATTTCTAGGAATACCCTGAAGACTCAGTAATAAGAATGGAGAAGTGGGGACGCCTGGGTGCCTCAGTTGGTTGAGCCACTGCCTTTGGCTCAGGTCATGATCCCAGCATCCTGGGATCGAGTCCCACATCAGGCTCCTTGCTCAGCAGGAGCCTGCTTCTCCGTCTGCCTCTGCCTGCCACTCTGTCTGCCTGTGCTCACTCTGACAAATAAATAAATAAAATCTTTAAAAAATAATAAAAATAAAAAATAATGGAGAAGTGCACCACACATAAAATGTGCTTAGCAAATACTTATTAGGAAATAATTATATTCACTTATATTTTTTCCATCTCCTTCAACTTCTAGAAATCTAGCTCTGATTTCATTATACTTCAACTGTTTTACAAATAATCATTACTGATAAACTTGCTACATGTAAGAAGGTTCCAGTTTTCATCCTTAGCCTCTAGGGTAACTTTGCCACTACTGACCAATGACTAAGTCTCTCTCCATCTTCACTCCCAGAATCCTGTCCTTTCCTCTTTTCTTTCTACCTCTAAGCTTCTTTCTCAGTTCCATGTGTTGAATGTTCCCATACCCCCAAGATTTGGTTCTGGTTTCCCAACTTGCTTCTCTTTTGCCTCCAGCCCCTAGCTTCGGGGCTGGTTCAGGGCAGAGGGGAAGAGGGAAGGAGGACTCCTATTTTGGTTTGAGTTCCCCCATATGCAGAGATTCTGAGCTGAAGTTTTGAGTAAAGTAGTTTATTCAGTAGTCCCAAGAAACAGTGGGAAGGCACATGCATAAGTGACAGAGGGGAGGGAAGACAGCCAATCAAAAGTACAAAATCAAGCCAGATACCACTGTGGGCCATTGAGCTTGATCCCACTGGAGAATGCTGGGAATCAGTTTGGAACATGCTTGTTGGGGAGCCAGGAAGCAGGGGCCACTTGTTCACCACTCCCTCCAATCATTAGTTGAAGGCTGTTCCTGGAGAGTGCTAATTCTCAGGCACTTCCAGCCTGTATGCCTGCAAGCTGAGCAGGTACCTGCCAACAGCAATGCCCTTAGGCTGTTGGAATTCAGCCCAGCCAGCTCTACAAAGGTAAAGCCCCAGGGATATGGATGAGGACACCAACCGTGTCTGCTAGAACTCCCAGATTCTCATCTCCATCTACAGCTTCCTCCCAAATTCCAGACTGAAATTCCCCAACTTGGGCTGATCAGCTCCAACTGGACCTTCCTGGGCCCCTCAAACTCAGTGAGGTCATATCAAACATCCCACCCATCTCTACTCCACAGAAGACCCACCCCAGCTGCCATCATGTCAGACTCACCAAGATCTTCCATGTGCCCCGACTGGACTAACTGCCCATTTCATATCTTCACCCTGTCACCCTCAGTATACCCCCCAATCACACAATGTCACAGAGGTACAAGCAACTTTACCTGTAGAAGGACAAGCATTCAAATAGTGGCCCTGGCATTGCCACATCCTAGCTGCACCCACACTGGCACCTTGCCTCCCCTCTCAGAGCTCCTGAGGTGTCACCCATAAAGCAGGTATTTTAAAATAAGATTTTATGACTGTCAATAAGATTATGTATGCAAAAGGACCTAGCCCAGTTTATAAAACATAGTAGGCATTCAATCCTTTATAACTATGATTCTTCCAATCAGTGATCAAATTAATTCTCTTTTTTTCCGATGCAATTGCAGATCTCCTACTACCTCTTCTCTCCTTGCTTTTATTTTCTTGGCTATTTCAAGAGTTTCCTGGCTTTGCCAGTACACTGGATTGCTCCAGCAACCCACTAAGCCTTTCTCCTGACCTCAGTCTCTTTCTCTTCTGGTCTCCTTGCATAACAATACCAGACTCACATCTCTGAAATGCCACATGCATATCTCCTATTGCCAGTAGTCCACAGCTGTCTTCACAGTAAATTCGAACCTCCCTATTCTGACATTTAAGATCCTTCACAGTCCAACACTGTGGTTATGGTCTTCATTTTGTCACTGCTTTCTTTTGGTCAAATGCTTCTTGCAAGCTAATTCATTCATCAGATGTTTATTGAGCAGCTACTATGTACCTATGTACCAAGTGCTGTGCTATGCACTGAGAAGATGTTCCTCATGATGCAAGGGGGAGAAATGGTTTCCCTGACTGAATCCTCCATCCAGCCTTTATCTACAGTACTCTCTCCTCCCTATCCCACTACACCATCAAACCCTCCCTAGGGAGGCATCTCTGGGTACCAGGAACAGGAACAGTCCCAGCTGCAAACCCCATTCTGGTCACTTATGATGGCTGACCTTTTTGTGGCAGAGTCATTTCCCTCTCTCAGGCCCTGTTTCCAAAAGATGAAAAGTACCACCAGTGAAGGTTGGTATGGGAACCAAATGATGACTCCCTCAAGATGCCCACATCCTAAACCTCAAAACATGAGACTATAGTGCCCTACATGTCAATGGGAGACTTTGCAGACATGTGTAAGGTAAAGATCTTGAGATGGGGAGATTATCCTGTAACCGCAAGGGTCTTTCTAAGAGGGAGGCAAGAGGCTCAGAGTGAGTGGTGGAAGATGTGACAAGAATAGCAGAGGGTGAACTCACCAAAGGTAAGATCCCAGAGATGAGGACCACAGGTGGCCTCTAGAAGCTGAAAAGGGCAAGAAATGAGATATCCTCCACAGCCACCAGAAGGATCGTAGCCCTGCTGACACCTTGCTTTTAGACTTCTGACCTCCATAACTGTAAGACAATAAACACATGTTGCTTTAAGCCATTGGGTTTGTGGTCCTTTGTCACAGCAGCAATGAGAAACAAATACTACTGTTTCTTGGGGTGAGGAGACTGACAGGTGGAGGGACCTTGACCCATCAGAAGACTACCTTCTCATCAATGGCCAGGCTAGAGTTTTACCTGGGACTGTCCCTACACCCAGGGCACTGAGATGCCTCTCTGGAATGGATGTGACAGAATGTAGGACAGCCAGCGCACAATGCCAGGCATGTTGTAAGTCCTCAAATGGAATCTGAAGGGGTGGGGTGGGAGAGGCTCAGGTCCCCTCTCCTCCTGGAGACTTCCCTAATCCTCGCAGCCCACCGTGCTCGCTTCCTCATCTTACCTTCTGTAGCATGCATCATCTGCAAAGCATGTGTTTATGAAAGAGGTTTACATATCTAAGCATATGAAATTGTTGCAAATGGGGACCTAGGAGTTATCTCTATGCATTGTGCTTTTTTAGGTGATCATCATCTCATAGATGAGGATTCAAAGGCCCAAAGAGATTCCATGACTTGCCCAAGATCATTAAAAATAGCATGGCAGAGCAAGAATGCAAAGCCAGTGATCTTGCCTCCTGGCCCAGTGCTGTGTGAATTTCCAAATGGTCTAATTTCTGTCTTAATCTTGCCTGCATCCCCATTCCCAGGACCTTACACCTCAGTGGCCATCAACCCCAGAGAAATCAGCTCCACCATCCCATCTCTGGAGTCTCAGGAGAACCCATCTACAGTCCCTCCCCCAAGAGACATGACAAGGGAAGAAAGCTGGCTGGGGAGGAATGGTAATTTCCTGTAAGTCCATGACAGGATGAGAAATGGTGTCGGGATAAAATATATCCCGTCTTCTACTCAGCTTGGATGCAAGCCCAGGAGACATAGTGTGTTAGGACCGAACATGTGGAGGGGCAAGGGGCGGGGGTGGGGGGTGGATAAAGCAGGTGGGAGGGATGGGATGAGGGGGAGAATTCTCTAAGTCACCGGCACATCTGGAAGTAAATCCAGCACCTTTGCAAAGTGTAGAAAGGAGACTTGGTCTCCATCCACAGCCCTTGTAGTCTGGAAATGAGCCTGTCTTGGCCACTGTAGGCTAGGCTAGAGCCTAGAATGGTGCTTGAAAGAGCATGTATGTTCAGTAAATTCAGGTTGGATGGATAACTCTAAGTTAGTATTTCCCAGCCCTACCATCCATAAGCTGGGAATCTTAGATACCGCTTCCTCCCTCTGGGCCTCTGTTTTGCTATCTGTACATCTACCTCCCAGGAAACTGGTTGAAAATCAAGTCAAGCATGCACTAGTTGAGCACCTAGATTCTAGAGACAGGCAATCTTGTGATCAAATCTTCTCTCCACTCCTTTCCTACCATTTGTTTCATGTCTCTGAGTTTCATTTATTTCTCTAAAAGATGGTCCTGTATAAGAATCATCAGTATGTTGACTATTAATTGGTTGTATCAGTCATTTACACTATAGTATGAATAAGGGGTCTATACACAGGCTTATGGCAGGAGCTGAAAGGACTCTCTATTTGTTTACTATATATCATGCTCTTCCAAGCACTTTGCATGTAAAATTTATTTAATTTTCACAATAGCCCTGTCAAGTTCAGGGAAGGAAACTGCACAGAGCCACCCAGCTGGTAAGAGGCCAAGTCTGGGTTTAACCCAAAGTCTGCCCTTATCTCTTAATAGTCCATTACCTCTTCAGATCAAAATTGCTTACATGTCATGAACATTAGCTTAGAATTCATCCTGCAGTCCAGTGCTTCCCAAACTTGTCTGTGACTCAGATTTCTGAGTCAGCAGATCTGGAGTGGGGGCACCACAGGCTGCATTTCCAACCAGCTCACAGGGGCAGTTGAAGCTGCTGGTCCACTTTGAGGAATGGAGTTCTAGGCAATGGGGTTGCACTGGTGGTTCTAAAACAGGGATGTGAGAGAGTCAGATCAGGCTGTAGGAGCTTGTCTGGCTTCTGTGTGGAGGATGAATGAGAGGAGGTGGGGCTGGAGGTGGATGTTTACGCCCTGAGGTTCCTTTCTGCTCAAAAGCCTCCCTATTTGATTCTTAGAGATTTTCTAAGCCTCTTAGGGAAACTGACGGAATGTAAGAATGCAAGAATCTTCCAGCTCCACCTCCTCCCCAGGCTGAAAAAGAACGCCAGCTTTGAGGCTGCTTTCTGCTTAAAAATGATGCTCTGAGCAGCCACTCAGTATTCCAGGGACCACGCTGGATTCAATACATCAAAGGTTGAAGGATCATATAGCCCCATTAGCTGCAAAGTTTAATTTCCCTTCGGGGCTGGTGGTACAATGAAACTACAGCAACAATTACAACTTCCCCTTCACTGACAACCTGCTCAGATCAATAACGGGCCGCGTCGCCCGCTTCAGCCTCATTCGTCAGGAGGCTCTGGGCCACCCAAAACCCATCACTGCCTACCACACCCCCTCCATTCAGAGTGATGGGGGAGAGAGTGTGGGGACCCCTCCCAAGGAGTGGAGTCTCCCTTCCTGATTTTGCAGAAGGGGACCCCAGAGGCCAAGAGGAGGGAGAACCTTGTTAATTAATTAGAGCACCACATAGCTAATCAAGTGACAACTCTTCTAAGGCCTGGGGGACACAGCCATGCAGGAGACAGGCATGGTCCTTGACTTCATGGCAAAATAGAGGTAAACAAGGAAACCAACAAGCCAGAAAACTTAAGATCGGGAAATGTGCCTCTTTAGTGGAAGGGTCAAAGACAGTGACATGGGGACACTGAAACGGCACCTATAGGAAGTGTAAGAGGGAGCTCTTGAAGACTTGGGGAAGGACATTCCAAGAAGGAGAGCTGCAAGGGCAGAGGTATGAGGTGGGAACAAAATTGATGAGAGAGGAGCAGAAGGGAAATGGACATAATGCTTCATGACTGCCCTGGTCGGGGAACAGATTAGCCTAGGGGGCTGGCAGGGGCCAGGCAAGGGCTTTGGATTTCCTTCTGGGCCCAGTGGGGATCCAGGGAGGGTTCTTACAAGGAAATGGCTTTCATGAGGTTGTACGTGGAGTCCAGAGCCAATCTGAGACAGAACCAACATCTCCTGAAGCCTCAGCTTCCCTCTCACCCCACTGGACTCTGTGTTACAAGAACATTGGCCAAACAAAGAATTCTGTGGCCTACTGACTCGCCGTCAGATGTCTGTGGAGGCAGTAATGTCCAGATGGGCAAATGGAGACCCTCACGATGTCTTCAGGACATGACCTGGAGCCTTTGGATTCTATATTCTACATGGTTCGGTGAGGCTGCTCTTTTATAAGGCTGTCCAGTCCCTCATCGAATCCTCACAGTGAGCCTGGGATGCCAGGGTCTGGGATAAAATGTCTGCTTAGACAGGTGAAGAAGCCAAAGGTCAAGGCAGCTCCAGAGGCATCGCTATCCACCCCAAGGCAGGCCATGATCAGTCTTCTGTTCCCCTTCTAGATCCACACCAGCTAGAGTCCAGCCCACCATCCCACTCCCAGGGACTTCTAGCAAAGGCCAGAGTTGGTCTCTTTCAAGATTTCTATGAGACTGGAACTAGTTTCCTCCTTTTTCTCTTCCTCTGAGCCCTCCTTTCATTTTCTTCATATATCCTTATAATACAACAGTCTAGAGGGGGCATAGTGGCCAGAAACGAGGGCAGCTCCAGCCTGCCACAAGGCTTGGGAGGAAAGCAGAAGACAGGCGAGACAGAATGCAGCTTCTCTGCTCAGCTGGTCCTGAACTAACAGAACTTTCTGTGGGCAAGATGAATAGCACCTGACAGCCAGTGCAACAGGGCATGTGGAGAGGAGTGTGGGGCCTGGAAAGAGGGATTAGGTGGGGTACATACTACACTGGGAAGCCCAGGTGGTTGTGATAAGACAGGAATAGAGCCATTCTCTGGTCCTGAAATATGGCCCCAGGCCAATGTGAATACCTTGGAAGAATTAATGCACACATTAATTGATCTGTTGTTCATCTGCCAGGTAGACATCCGTGTGGGAGAAAGGCAGAGTCTGTGAAAAGATTTCCAACACCCTCCAAATTCCTAGAAAACTGAGAGCATGTGTCCTGCACCATGGAGGAAAAAGCCACTCAGGAAAAGAAAGTGAGGTGGAAAGAATTTTTCTGTCCTTAATACAGTTCAGTGGGGAAGACAGGGGACAGAATTTGTCCGTATACTCTGTGCTGTGCTAGTGCATTTGCATGTCACCTCAAATGAAGGAGAGCGAATATGTCCATTGTGCAGATGGGAAAACTGAAGATCAGGGAAAAGAATTAATGATGTTACACAGAACAGAATCTGTACTCAGGTTTTTCTCCGTGCACCCCCCACCCCGCCCCTTCAACGCTGAGTACTCTTCTATGAAATTCAAAAAAGAAGGGACATTAGAGTCTATGTAACTTGACCTCCTACTCCAAGGTGTGAATCTTGCAACCAGCTCCCCTTCTGCATATATCTGCATATATCATATATTATTGCTGAAATGTTGGTTAGTTCACTCCCTCCAGCACAGCCCTCAGCCATCTGAAGGTAGATCCTTCCCAGTCTTGGTGATCCTTCCCTACTTAGTTACCAAGCATCTACTGAGAAAGGAGGAGGAGGAGGAAATGAAGCTTTATGGAAGTCACATTTTTCCAAGTTTTTTTTTTTTAATTTGACAGAGAGAGAAAGATCACAAGTAGGCAGAGAGGTAGGCAGAGAGAGAGGGGGAAGCAGGCCTCCCGTTGAGCAGAGAGCCTGATGTGGGGCTGGTTCCCAGGGTTCTGGGATCATGACCTGAGCTGAATGAAGTCAGAGGCTTTAAGCCACCCAGGTGCCTGGAAGTCATGTATTCTTGATGTGAAGTCATTAAGCAGTCTAGGAGGGACAGAAATGTGAACATTATAACCACTCCCAGAACTTGGGATCAGGTCTATGATAGCTCCTTTTTAACTGAGTAACACTGGGTTTCCTTCAGTGTCCTCACTTCTTTGAGCTTCAACTTCTTTCTCCTTAAAATGGTGATAATAGATTACTGCAAAAGTCAAGTGTGATATCAACAGGAGAATGGATACACAAACTATGATGTATCCATAAAATGGAAAACTGCTACACAATTTAAAAAAAATGTGACTCACTGACACATTTCAACCATGTAGAAGTAACACATTATGCAAAATGAAAAAAACCAGATACAAAAAATTACATACTGTGTGATTCTATTCCATGACATTCTGGGAAAGGCAAAACTAGAAGACAGAAATCAAACCAATTCAGGAAAAACTAGAAGACAGAAATCTAGTCAGTTCTTGCTGGAAGCTGAGGCTGGGAGTAAGGGATCGATTGCAACATGATATGAGGAATTTTTAAGGTGAGATGAAAATATTGTGTATCCTGATAATGTTGGTGGTCACACTACTGTATACATTTGTTATAGCTTAGCAAACTGTACAGTTTTAAAAGGATACATTACCACAAGTATGTCCTGCCTCAATAAACCTGACTTTTAAAACAGATGTGAGGATCTGGTAATTGTGTGTGTGGACTTTTTCTGCCTCACCAAGGTAGTTAAGACCTGTAGAGCTGGGTTGCTCTATCCGACTCAACCAGTAGGTGTCGCTAACAAACCACACACACTTCTTTTTTTTTTTTTTTTTAATAACTTGGCTGGTCCATTCATTCGCACTTTCAGCCTCAGATAAGAGAAACCTATATTCAAATTGTATAATTTTTTAAATTTCTGTTGAAAGTAAGGATGCCTTGGTGTGTCTCTGAAAAACTAACTGTGGTTGATGACCTCGGTCCTTTCCCCCATCCAGACCAATGACATAAGACTTGGCCCCAGTCCATACACCAAGTGGTAGAGGTGAGATCCAAGGTGGCACTGGGCAGCCTGTGACATTCGAAGTACTTCTGTGGCTATCCCTACCAGCTGTGGCTGGAACATTCCTTGAAATCTTCCAGCCCACAGGTAACCTGGTGTCTTGGTGTGCTAAAGTCTTGCCGGTGCCAGGCCTGTGGGCAGCAGCACACTTTGAGGTTAGGTGGACACCCTCCTCCCCATCCCCTCATGGTTGTGCCTCTTCCAATAACAATATTTTCTCTGCTCCCTCTGAAGAGAAAGTCATGTGTTAAATGGAAGATTTGCTTGAGTGAGTCACTGGGAACCTAAGCGAAATCATATTAAGGAAGTAATATTTATTATATCCATAAAGCAACCCGCACAGGCAGTGTGTGGGGGCCAGATGGGAGGCCCAGATGTGCAGGGAGCCAAATCAAGCCTGTCGGGGGGGCCGGGGGGCGGGGGGATGTTGAGCCTGTGAGTTAAAGCCCTTCAGCCAGGGAGGAATTGGAGGTAGATTTGGCCAGGGGTGGAATATAGGGAGGGGGACTCAGGTAGCCTCAGAAAGGGGACTCTCAGAGGAAGGAAAAGGAGGTCAAAGTTTCCCTGCCATGGCAGTGACTGCTAACATGGTCCGTGATATTGCAGGGGAGAGACAACTGGACAGCCAAAGGTGAAAAATGCCAGATTTGATTGGCAGGACATGCATAATCGGAGTGGGAGGTGTAGAAGAGGAGGGAAGGAAAAAAGGAAGGAAAGGGGAGACAGAAAGAGGAGACTGTTGGAGACAGTTGTCCAAGTCATTGCTTGTTCAAGGATGCTCAGCCGGCAGGCCAAATAGAGGCAACAATCCAATGCATCCTGCATTTTGAAGCTGGTCAAGAGTGGGCTCTACCCTGAAGCCTTTTACTACTTTGCACAGAGGTGCCAAATGGGTTAGCCTGAGTCCTAGAGGAAAGAATGAGAGGAAGAGAGTGGAGGGGAGTGGAGAAGAAAACACCCAGAATCTCTGATTTTCCTGCTCTGCACATTATACATTGCTGGACAGTCCACTACATCTCATGGTTAACATTCTTCTCCCCAGTTGGTCCATGCCAGTTCCAATGATACTTAAAAGCCCACATCACATCACCAACACCAAGAAGATTTCTTCGTGGTCCACATCTCCCAGACGGGACTCGTGATTCCTGCTGAGCAACCTGATGGGAAGCCGGCAGCTTCATCTATAAGTCCAGTGAGCCCTAAGTGAAGCTGAGATGCTTTCCTTGTGACTGGTGTCAGTGAAATTTTTCAAAAAGATTTTATTTATTTTGAGAGAGATAGAGAGCAGGGGGAGCAGCACAGAGAGAGAGAATCTCCAACAGATTCCCCACTGAGTGCAGAGCCTAACATGGGGCTCCGATCCCGTGAGCCTGAGATCACGACCTGAGCCCACACCAAAAGTCAGGGGTGCCTGGGTGGCTCAGTGGGTTAAGACTCCGCCTTTGGCTCAGGTCGTGATCTCAGGGTCATGAGCCCCACATCGGGCTTTTTACTCAGCAGGGAGCCTGTTTACACCCTCTCTCTCTCTCTCTCTGCCTGCCTCTCTGCCTATTTGTGATCTCTATCTGTCAAATAAATAAATAAAAATCCTTAAAAAGAAAAAAAGTCAGATGCTCAACCAACTGAGCCACCCAGGTGCTCCTCAATTACACTTTTCTTGATGTCCCTCTCCACATCCACACTTCTCTGGGTTCAGGACTGTCCAACTGCCCAGGGCCCTTGCTGATCATCACAGGTTAAAGGAACTGAATACTTCCTTTTTTTAGTCTTTAAATTCTTCGGGTTGATAAAGATAAAGATTGTAATGATGGCAAATCAGACACTACTGGGCAAGCGTGCAGATAGGTTGACTGTACACAGTGACATGGACAATGTTCAGAAAACACCTGTTATTCTTGACCCTCCAACATCCATGCCTCTGTCTTCTGGGAACAGGGTGCTTACTTTCCTTTAGGAAGCCACCCTTCTTCCATTCTCAGTCCCTGGACTCTGGTTACACTGATTCTCCTCCCTGATTCCAGAAGTGAGTCTTGTTCCTCCAAGTCACAGTGACCAGTTTAAGAATGGGCATATGACCCAAGCCATCTAATGAAAGCCAGTCCTGTAACTTTTACTACATCTCTCAGGAAAGAGACTCTTTGGAAGTGGGAGGGGAGTGCAAGTAAGTCAAATGGAGTTACAACTGTTATGGCCATCCACAGAGAGAAATTCCTTCCCCAGGAATGGAGCCAACTCAGAGAAAAGCAGACCCAAAGGGATTAAATACAGATAGTCCTGATGTTGTTTGGGTACCTAGAGCCAGCTGTACCTGAATCTCTTACCATGTACACACACCGATACATTCCTTTTCTAGATGAAGGCAGCTTCATTTGGATTCCTGTCATTTAGAGCCCTGATTAATAAGCAAAGTTTCCCAAATCTAGTTCTTTGTTGGACAGCACTGAAATGTGGAAAAATGGGGCTTTAAACTGCGAGTTAAAATATCTGAGATTTTACACCAGTTCTTAGATTAAGCAGGTAGTTGGTCCTGAGCCACACATTTCCCCTCACCAGGTCTAGTTTTCCCTGATATAAAATAAAAGTTACCTTTTGTTTGACTAAGCTTTTTTTTTTTAAATAAAATATGTTCTTTAAATTTCTGCGTGGAAGAGTGAATTCTTTGGGTAGTTAGGAAGGCTCCATTGCCACGGGCACATCTCTTGACCCTTTAGTCACTTCCTGTGGTCTCTGCACTACCTCCAAATGAGGGCACCGCAACCTTCTCCATGCCAACCATTTCTCTGAATGCCAGCTTTCTTGCTGCAGGATGGGGATCATTATCTTTAATCTTCACAGGCAGAGACTAAATGTTCTCTGTACATCCTCGCCTTTAATCTTCACACAACCTTATAAATTAAAGCCTATTATTATCTTTACTTTCTGGAACAGAAAACCCAAACTCTGAGAGGTTAAGACTCACACCTAAAGTCAAATCCCAAATTAGGATTTGAATCCAGGTCTGTGTGATCCCAGAGCTTAAGAACTAGTACTTACTGACAGTACCTATACACAGATCTAAGACAGAGCCTAACACATGTTGACACTCAGAAGGGTAGATATAAATGCACTGTTGTCCAATAGAATTTCCTGCAGTCATGAGAATGTGTTAGTGCTTTCGTGCCCAACGCACTAGCCCACATGTGGCTCTTAAGACTGAAGAAGTGAGTTTTAACTTTTATTTTAATTTCAAGAGCCACATGTGGCTGGTGGCTGGCATATTGCATAATACAAGACTACAAGCTCTGCTCCATCGAGAGAAGGGGGACCATGTTTGTAAAATAAGTATTACCCAGAGTCAAGCTGCTCTGTGTTCAAATCCCAGTTGGCCACTTACTGGCATTTTGATCTTAGACAAGTGATTTCGATTTACAGTGACAAAAACCACTCCCTCATAGGATAGCTATGACATTCACTCACATAGTCATTCAACGACATTGAGCATGGGTGTCCTATGCTAGATTCTGGAAATATGGTGATGGATAGGACAGGAAAGAACCCATCCTTCAGAAATGTCCAAACTTGAGATACTTGTCTATAAATCTACATAATGTACATTTATACTCTCTAGCACAGTTCTAGGTACATAACACATACTTGAGCAATGGAAGCTCATTTTAGGAACCACAACTTATACAATATTATGTGTTGATGATACCTCAATAAAGTTGGAGGAAGGCAAGAAAAACTAAAAAGAAAGGGGAAAAAAAAGAAAGGAAGGAAGGAGGAAGGGAGGAAGAAAGGTAGGAAGGAAGGGGAATGGAGGGGAGGGAGGGAGGCGAGAGGTAGGGAGGATGGGGGGGAGAGAGAAAGGAAGAGAGAGAAAGAAAGAAAGGAAAGGGGGGTGGGGGAAGCAGACATCTTCTGGAAGAGACTTGGCAATGTCTCCAGAGCATTTTGTGTTAACTCGAGAAAGTTGGGAGGGTATGCAAATGGGTCTGTTAAATAAAGAATATTCCTAGGTAAAATCATTATGCAGAACAGTTTCCCCTCTGCATAAGGTGGCAAAAATTATCTCCCCAGTGCCAATTATGTGCTTGTTAGCACTGACATTCTCAGAGTCATTACACCGAATGGGTGCCGTTTATGTAAGATCTACACTGGGTTCTATTGTAATTTTTTCTCTGTTTACAACTCGGTATAATAAATGTCATTTTTTCAAATGTTAAGGTATTTGGTATTCAATCTAACATTAAGGCTTGGAATGTGTTTGCCCCTAAAAGGCACTCACATCCAAACACCCTCAGGTGTCATGAAATGGAACAAATATGCAGTGGGGGCGGGGGTCAGGAGACAAGAATTCCATTTCTGACTATGTCCTTGAACATGGAACTTCCATCCTCTGAGCCTAATTGCCCCCTGTGTGATACGACGTGATCAGATGAAGTAATTTCTAAGGTCTTTTTGCAGGCTTGATTTCCTATAACCCTGTTGAGATGCTCAGCTTTTGCTATTGTTTATTACAACAATATTAATATATTATACATTAATATATATCATATTTTGTATAAATGTATTTCGTGCAATTTATTTTTATATATTTTTAAAGGACAAATGGAGCAAAATGGAGAGTACAAAGTGAGAGAGAGAGAATGACAGTGGGAAAATGATGAATTATCAAGTAAATGTTATTGAAAAAATTAAATCACTCAGTGAGAGAAAATCAAAATGGAGTCTTGCCTCACACCGTAGAGAAAAATAAAATCCAGATAGTTTAAATACCTAATTATAAAAAGCAAAAACTAGAAAGCAAAGAGAAAACAGAGGAGAGTAGTTTTGTGAAATTCAGTGGAGGGGGTGGGATTTCTTGAAGACACCCCAGTATAAAAGATTAGGATGGTGATAAAGAAAGGAATTTGTTACTTTCAAATCAAAGATTCCTGCCCCTTGTACACCACAGACAAAGTTAGCACAAGGCCAAAGTGGTGAAACAGGATATCTGGAAAGAATAGCTAGCTGGAAACACAGAAATCTACAAATCAGAAAAAAAAATAATAACCCTTAGAAAATCCAATAGTGAAATGGACAAAATATATTAATAAGTAATTCACAGAGGGAAAAAGGGGAAAAGTTACTAATAAGTATATAAAGATGTGTTAAAAATTATCAGTGATGGGTGACATGGAAATTGAGATAACCATGAAGTAGTATGTTATCCTCATTTGACTGGCAAGGAAGTCAAGGAGAAAGATAGCATCATGTCTTGTCAAAAATGTGGGAAAAGAGGAATTCTCACACAGCTGGAGAGAGCATGAATGATGCAGGCTTCTGAGAATAGTCTGGCCAGACTCAGTGGAGTCAAGTGTGTGGATATCCAAGAGCCCAGCAAACCCACTGTTGGCCCTACAACCTGGAGAAATCCTTACTCAGGGTCATGCAAGAAGATACACCAAGGGTGTTCACATCATTCTTGTTATGCTGACAAAGTTGCAGCATTCCATCACTTGAGAACCAGATGAGCCATACCTGGTGAGAGAAGTAGGAAATATTTTGCAACCATGAGAAGAAATGAGCCAGATCTATACGCAGTTGCATGGGCAGACTTCAAAAACAATGCTGAACAAGAAGAGTAAGAGCCAGAAAGAGAATTCCAAACCACTTCTGTTACTTAAAAAAGCACAGGTATCATGTATTTTTCCAAGACGCAAATGTATACAAATGGCTAGACTGTGGGTTGAGGGGCATAAAGCCAGAATGAGTGCCCATGTGGGCAAGAGGAAGAGCATCATGGTGGAAGGTGGAGGGGAGTGATTTCAAACAGGAGTCCTTACAGAGAGGGACTTCTCAGTTCTGTGCACCTGAGCCCCTCCTAGCAAAAATCATGATTTGTATTTTTTAGTTTTTGAGGCACTGTGCTAAAGGAGATGATATGGAGATAAGATGTAGACTGGGCATATCTGTATCCCATGTATATGTCATTTAACATAGATAATTTAATCCTCACTTTCAGCACCATTTGGGACTGGACAGATTTATATCTCTCAGGTCAGATCCAGATACACTTCTCCAAAGTAGGGAACAGATGTAATGAGTGGCTGTACACCCAGCCCCTAGAAGACAGCAGCCATGAGTGGGTAGTCAAGAAAAGAATGTTCAGTTGTTGTCCTAAAGCACAAAGCACACTGTCATCCCATCTACTGATAAAGGAAGATGTCTGCCCTGGCTTCTGACATCAATATTCTGAGGGTCCTACCTCTTTCCTCTCTCTCCCTTCTCCTATCCTGACATCCTCACCTAAATAGGAGCCACCTATTCAAGAAGCTAAATGCCTCTCAGAACAGTCTTATAATTTATGGGTATGCTCCAGGGAAAATCTAGAAATTGGTACCATTCTTAACTTGTTGTGTGACCTTGGGCTCACTGAATGTGTTGCTTCATGCCTATTGCTATGAGCTGAGAGCCTATAAACTACCGGGACCTGTGCTAAATCAGATTAAATCTCTTGCCCAAAGTTGCAGAGTTCAAGTCCACAGAGCCAGAATTTGAATCCAGCCAACAAATCCAACTCAAAACCCATGATCTTGGCCACTGTGCACAGCTTCCAAGCACGTGCCATTGTTCAGACTTTGCCAACTCCACTCCTCAGAGTCCCTGCTTTTTCCCTGGACTCCAAAGAACCTTGAGCCTCATGAAGCTCTTGGACCACCTCTGGTCCCAAAGAAATCTTCAAAGGCCACTTCACTGAACTTGATCCTGGCTGACAACACTATACCATGACAAATCCCATAGGGTCTGAATCTACAGGTGGCTACCTGTCCCCAGTCCAGATCCTGATGGCTGTGCTCAGGTCAGAACAAAGTGTCCCCATAACAAGGCTATTAATCTTGCATCACTCCCTCTCCAGTCTCTTCCCTGGCCAAGAATAGCTTGGACCCATAATTCCTGCTGCAATCCTGGTGGATCTCACAGCTCAGCCCTGAAGAGCCGCAATCATTTGTGAAAGGAGAGCTTGCTTATTTGGAGTTCCCCTTCAATCCAGAGGAATGCTCACATTTTAAAGGAATTCAAAAAACAACCACCTGGCAAGATTGGTTTGAGGAGTCTTCAATTTCAGACAAGTGAATTGAGGCTCAGATCGGGTAATTGGATGAACTGAGCTAGGTTTCGGGGGGGGGGGTTGTTTGTTTGGTTGGTTGGTTGGTTGGTTTGGTGGTTTTTGTTTTGTTTGTTTGTTTGTTTGTTTGTTTTAGCTGCTCATGAAGAGAAAGAACAATAGAGTCAAAAAGGTTCAATTTTACTCTCCCGGCAAGAGAATGGGTAATACCATGAAGGTTTCTGAAGGGTGACACATGATATACTTCAGAACTTTTCTGTGTCTCGGGCTCCGGGAAGAAGCAGGGTATAGGCAGTAGCAGGAATACTTACTGGATTCTTCCATCCACTGTCTATTCATCTCATGTCAAACTGTAGCCAAGCCCTGAGCTGAGTGTGGAGGAACAGAATAGCTAGCACAGACTCTTCCCCAAGGGAACAAGACCAAGACACATCATGATCCCTCATCATGATCTAATGAGGCCATAACTGAGAGCTGCAGAGATCAGAGGGGAGGATTTCCCCTGCTCAGGAAGGCTGGTGACCTGTAACATCTTCATGCAAGAGACCCTGCTTTAGGTTTGACCTTTGAGGATGGGATTAAGACAGAGAAGATCCTCAGCAAAGGACTTTTCTTCTTAATAATTCTTGAATCCAACATCTCCTCCCTATCCCTGTGGCTACCAGCCCTCCCCCAATCTGACCAAGCCATTACCCTTTCACACTTAGGATAGCTGTTGCAGGTTCCTCAGTGTCTGTTTCTACACCTCACCTTCAAATCTCTTTTATATTTGAATTGTATAATTTAGACTCATGCCACCTTCCCTACTTTACACTTTCCCGTGTTTCCCCACTACCTTCATACAAAAGCCAGTTGCCTTGCCTTGGCCTGCCGGAGGTCCAGTATGCTCTGGTCCCTGTCATCCTCTCCAGTTCTCTCTGCCATGCAGTTCACACTCAGGGCATATCAAGAAGCTTGAGGTTCCCTGCCTATGCTATGCTTTTTTTCTCATCCACATGCCTCTGTATATGGCGTCACTTTCTTCTAGAATGTCCTCCCACTCATCCCCAACAGACCCCCTGGCTAATTCTCACTCGTCTATCAAGACCATGTTTTGGTACCATTTCCTGAAGAAAGCTTCCAGTGCCTACCACCAACCTTCACCCCAGGTTGGGTTATGTGCACTGACACTCAATCTTAACAATTCATGGAAGTGGACACTATTACTAGGCCATTTGTAGATGGGACAACAGGCACCATAAGGCAAGAGCACCTGCCCTAGGCTGGGTCAAACCAAAGTCTGCATGGTCCCAGGGCTCCAGCTCTTAAATAGGATGTTTGTCTACTCTGATATACCAGGATTGGGGCACAGGACTGGGGAAAGATGTTGCCACTAGAACCCATCCCAGAGTGTACAAGCAGAAAGGCGAGAGACTAGGAGAACCAATAGCACACAGATCTGGCATGCAAAAGCAGCTGGCCATGGAATTGACTCAGTGCAATCAGGACCAAGAGCAGCTTTTCCCATACTTTAGTCTCAGCATTAACAATGTGGGTCACAAATCCAGGGTGGCTCCAGCCCTGGAGTGTTTCCCCACCACCCTCAGTGATCCTGCAGTAAAAACCATTTGAAGAGGTCCTGGATCAGAGAATAAGCATTGAGCCCAGATGTGGGCTCCAGAGACAAGATTCACTGAAGCAAGTCTAGGACACAGAAAAAAACTCTGCCCCTCACTGAGGGGATAGCTTCATCTTTGTTCTCAATCTGTACTTTTGCTTTTCATTTTACTTTTTCTGATAAGAAAGAAAGAAAAAGGAAAGAAAGAAAGAAAGAAAGAAAGAAAGAAAGAAAGAAAGAAAGAAGAAAGAAAGCAAGTGCAAAGGCTGAACTGGAAGAAAAGACAAAACACAAAAAGGAGAGATGCAAGGTATGGAAAGGCCAGCAGTTTTCATTCTAGTTCTGATTTAGCTACCAATTAGCTCTGCGATCTTGGGTGGTTCAGATGTCCTCTCTGGGCTTTAGCTTAGGCTTCCCTAAAGCAGGCAGGGGAAGGTAGATTATTCATTTGTTAATCCATTAAGCAAATATTTGTTGAGTTCTCCCCTAGATTCTAGAGACCAAGTGATGACCAAGGTCACTTCTCACAAGGAGCTTACAACCTAGAAGGAGAGGCAGACATCAACTAGAAAAATGAAAACCCAAGCGAAGTGAGCAAACAGGAGCAGGGGAGGAGCAGAGTTGGAGGACAGAGCCAGAACTTAGAGCATTTTGTTCCTAAGGTCAGTGAAGCCCTGCCACATGTCACTCATATACTTTCTTTGTTCCTGCATTAGTGAAGGAAGCATCATTCGATGGTCAGACTCCTGATCTCTCCCAGTCTCCCCACTCAGGATGGTGTCTCCCATTCCCCTGAGTCTACCAGCCCCTTCCACTCCACCCTCACCCCTACCCCCACCCAATTGGATCCTGTTATTCCTGCAACTCCCACTTTCCCCCATTTTTCTCTCTGCACTTCTCGCCTTTCGCTTTTGACCAAACTTCAGATGACGGGAACACTGATAAATTAATGATTGTAATTAATAAAAATCGACTCTGTGCTAATAAATTATTATGAAATGGCCTGTCAGGTTTTTTAATGAAATGCAAAAAGCCGCAGTAATGAGATGAGTGTGTGCACTTTTTCAGCCAAGACGTGAGGAAATACATCTATGGGGTACTCAGGGTTCTACAAGGAAAGAATCTGGGAGAAGAAAGTCAGAGTTGGAGCAATGCTCAGAGGGGTAGGAGGAATTACCACTACGTAGACACCTACTATGTTAAACACTTAGTCTATGTTAGTTTACATTTTTTCATTAGTCCCACGAGAGAGATACCACTTAACCCCTCACTTTTACGGATGAAGATTTAGGCCCAGAGAGGGTATAAAATTACCCTGAATCACATAGCAATAATGTTACAGAGCTGGGATCAAGCCTAGGTATTTTGGATTCCGGACCCACCACCAAGCTCTTAGCCACTCAATTATACCACTTTTCAAAATTCTGGATTTGGAAGCAAGGGGCATGAGTTCAAAGTCTGATTCAGTCATTTGACACTGTGACCTGAAGTAAGTTGTTTAACCTTTCTGAGCCTCAGTTTATCCATCCATATAATGAAGATAACAATACTTCTTTCACATGCTTTGGTGCATGTACAGATACAAATGAAGCAGGCTGCTATATGTGAACACATGTAACCCTAAACATCCTTCTTTTCCTCTTCCAAGAGTTTGGCACAAGAGGTTCTGTCTATGAGCAGGTAAGGCAAGAAGAGAGGTCCAATGTCATGGAGATGAGGCATGGAGGCATCCTCATTCACACCCCCTCCCAGCTTCATGTAGTGTTTAATATTACAAGGTTGTCCCAGTTCTTTGTAAACTATAGCCATGAATGTAAAACAACTGATTTTTACAACAGAATTGCTTAACCCTGCACCAATTAAAAGTACCTGTTATTAAAAAAGGTAATTATGCTGTAATTAGTTTGACACAAGACATTAAGCAGATTATTATCAAAGCCAGGGAACTAGTAACTTCAAAGCAATTTCCCCTCTTGAAAGAGGCATTTACATGCCACCATTGCAACATGATCCTCACTTGAGGCACTTTTTAATGCAAGGAAATGTGGTTCCTGACTCTTCCAAGCAGCTTGGAGCTTTATGGCAGGGAAAGCTCGAATTACAAATGAACTTGGGTGGCTGGGCGGCAGAAATTCTTCCCAGGGAACCCATATTCTAGGCAGGGACTGGTTAGCTGATATTCTGCTTGAGCCAGAGCAAATACGGGCAGAAGGCTAATGGTAAGATCAGAAGGAGCTAAAGGGAATGTACCTACTGCTCATATGTGCTGGGCAACACGCTTGTGTTTTTCACTATTCTCTCTTTGACTCTCCAAAACATATCTGTGAGGTAGGGATGAAGAGACCCCATTTGTGAGGAAACGGGCTACTGACCACTAGTGTGACAAGGAGAAAGGGGACTGAATGTCCCCTAAAGCACTTTCCAAAGTAACACTGTTATCCAAAATATATCAAATCTATTCCCTTTTGTTTCTCCTTAGCCACCTGCCAGAGGCTTTGTCGTTCCAGAGGATCCCAATCCTCTCTCACCCTCTCCCTGTGTTCTTCTTTCTGTGCCTTTTCCCTCTGCCTCTTTCCTCACCTGTTTCCTGTGGAAGTCAGAACAGGAGGCACTGATGAGCACATATTCTAAGGGAACAGCTCCGCCCCGCCTGGCGCTAATGTTTCAGGACCAAGGTCAGCAGCATTGGTACTCTTCCCCGGCCACCATCAGTAAAAAACTCCATGGATGAGGTCCTGTCTCTGACATTTACCACCAGTGTGACCTTGAATAACATTTGTAACCTCTCTGAGCCTCAGTTTCCTCTCATAAAACAGGATAATAAGAGCACCTAACTTAAAGAGCCATTGGGAAGAATTTGTGTCAGAAGCTGAGCTAGGAGTCTGGCACATCTAAGTTCCCAATAAATGAGAACTATTATTATTATTAACCTATGTCTCTTGACTACTGACCTATGTGCTCCCATTAGCCCATAGGGCACTGCTCCCTAAGAGGCAGAAAAATATAGATATAAATGTAAGTCAGGCAAAGGGACAAAACCAGATGGCTCAAGAAATAAACTAGATACCAACCCTCCTGCAGCTACAAAAATACTGAGGGTTTTTAGCCAATAAATGCAAATTTCTTTTTTTCTGAATAGCCTTGTAATATTATTACATGTGACATTTATTGAGCATTTATGCTTTACCAAGCACCACATGAAGCATTTTATATCAATTATGCCATTCAAAAAATCTCAGCCAGTCTATGAGGCAGATAATATTATATGCCATAAACTTATCTATTTTGCAGATAAGGAAACTGAGACTTATAGGGCAAAGATAATATGCACTGCCACCTGCCTTGTAAGTGGCAAAGAAAGACTTTGAACACAGATCTGACCCCTAGGCTTTATCCCAGTTGCCACCTTGTTCCCCCAGATCACAAAGTCTGGTAGAAAAGAGACACAAGTAAGTAGAAGCTCGTTGAAAGTACCAGGTATGTAGTAGGTGCTCAGAAAATATGTGTCCTGATCAATTGCTTCCTTACTGCTCAGTTTACCTATCTTTTAATTTAGGGGGTTGAACATATCTTCTTTATTTTTTTTTCCAATTTATTTATTTTCAGAAAAACAGTATTCATTATTTTTTCACCACACCCAGTGCTCCATGCAAGCTGTGCCCTCTATAATACCCACCACCTGGTACCCAAACCTCCCACCCCCCCGCCACTTCAAACCCCTCAGATTGTTTTTCAGAGTCCATAGTCTCTCATGGTTCATCTCCCCTTCCAATTTACCCAAAAGCACATACCCTCCTCAATGTCCATAACCCTACCCCCCCTTCTCCCAACCCCCCTCCCCCCAGCAACCCACAGTTTGTTTCGTGAGATTAAGAGTCACTTATGGTTTCTCTCCCTCCCTATCCCATCTTGTTTCATGGATTCTTCTCCTACCCACTTAAGCCCCCATGTTGCATCACCACTCCCTCATATCAGGGAGATCATATGATAGTTGTCTTTCTCCGCTTGACTTATTTCGCTAAGCATGATATGCTCTAGTTCCATCCAGAACATATCTTCTTTAAATGTCCACCGATTTCAGCAGGTGCTGTCAGAAGAGCATCCTAGGTCGTGGGGTCTCCCATCTCCCCAGATGTCACCCTGAGGCTCCACCTGTGTTCTTAGGGGCCCTACCCAGGCCTCTGGCCTCCTTTGAGAGGCTCTGGAATCCAGGAAGAGCTAGAGGAAATGATTCAGGCAGTGGGATCTCGAGACCATCCTGTTGTTGCCATGACAACAATGCCGCCATCAATCTTCTTCAAGCCTCTCTTTCCAGCTTGCTTCTCTCTCTTTCCTGTCAAGTCTGTGCCTGCTGGTTGTCCCTGCAGTAGGATTCAGGGCAAGGGGCCAGCAGCCATCATGAGTGCAGTGATGGGGCAGGAGGAAGAAGCAGGAAGAGGAGAAGATTCAAGACAAGACCGAGGTGAATCAGACTCAGTAGGGGGCTGGGAGGAGTCCTGGACTCCCAATCAATCTCAGCAAACCCCATTTCTTCTTCTCTCCTTTTTTCTTTCTGAACACATAATTCAAATCAGGCGTTCTGCTAAGCTTTTTATAACATTACATCCATTAAAGCACTTTAGCTATTACCTCCTATGGGAAGTTTTCTATGATTGTCACACCCCTCTCCTCAATAGGATTAATACTCCTCATGCTTCCAGGGTGCCAGGGTGGCTCATTTGGTTAAGCATCTGCTTTGGCCAGGTCATGATCTCTCCCTCCTGGGATGGAGTCCCATGTTGGGAGTCCCATGGAATCCCATGGAGTCCCTGTTCAGCAAAGAGTTTGCTTCATCCTCTCCCTCTTCCCCTCCCCCAACCTGTGTTCACTTGCTCGCTTGATCGCTCGCTCTCTCTCTCTCTCTCTAAGTAAAATCTTTAAAAAAAACTTCCCACACTCTCATGTCTCCTGTAAGTCATACCAATTATATTATTTTACATGAATTAATACATTGATTCTCATAATAATCTTATGAGTTGGCTCTATTATTATCTAATGTTGCTTATTATAATCTCCGTTTGTCAGGTGAGTAAACTAAGGCTTACAGAGGTTAAGCAATTTGCTCACAAGCAAGTAGCACAGCCACCATTTAAACCTATCTCTGTTTGGCTGCAAAAGCCAAGCCTTTCCACTGCACCAGGAGGCCTCGGGGATCAATTTGGCTGATGAAACCAATATTTATATGTTTAGCTGTTGATCTGCTTTGTGAGTTCAGGGAGGAGCTGATGTGTCCCAAACCTGGACTGACCATAGCAGAGACCAGTTGACTTGGCCTCTAGCTTCTGAATGCCTCTTGACCTTGCTTCCCTGCTCAGGAATCTAGGCCATGGTCCCTGGAGAAAGAAGGAAGAGCATCAGAGTAACAACCATCAGTTCTGAGGCTTGAGAAAGTCTCTTCCCAAGGTGATGATGTAAAAAACCACATTTACCATAAACCACTCCAAGGGCCTTTGGTGTGCCATGGAAGTCACACACACACACACACACACACACACACACACACACACCGAATCTCCAAGAGGGACCACAGCTGACAGCATGCTTATGGGTCCTCTTCCCCCAATACCCAACACAAGAATGGAAAACTGAGACCCAGATCAGGTCAGAACATATCCAATATCATCTGACCATTAGGAAGAGGCAGAGCCAGAAATCAAACCCAATCTGTTTGATCCCTACTCTAGACTCCTTCTTCTAGTCCCACATTAGAGCAGCTTTGCATGTGCTGTTCTGGCCACCATGACCAAAACACTGACTCCAGCTAATGGACTCCATCTTATTCTCCAAGCCTCCTCTATGACTCAAGAGAGATGTGGTTCCTGTTAACCCCACTTTTCCCTTCTCTCTCACTTCTAAATATTTCAACTAATACACAGATCCTCTTGTTCAGAATCTTCTGTGCTTATGGTAGAAATTTCTAGTATGGTTCTAAAGGTGTTGACTTCCCTGAAAACAACTTTTTTAGCCAGTATCCACTCTTAGACTCAGAAAATGTAAGTTACCTACTGCCTGACAACCAATTCCTGTCTCAGAACATTTCTAAAATTAGAGTGAACGTTGTTTTAACCACCAGAGTTAAAATCAAAATGATGGATTTCTCTCAGGAAACCAATCCTAAAATGTTTCCTCTCCTTGCAGTCAGAAAACTCACCCTCAATTTGTACTATTATGATCCTTGTAATCACTTCCACAATTAGATTGTCACTACCCTTCACCTTGATGTTGAGAAAGTTGAGACCTGCTGACCTCACTCCGAGTCACTTCCTGTCTCAACTCCAAGACCTGTAGCTGCTTCCTATAGATGAGAGCCAATCACAACAGAGTTGGGCTGAGCCCTTCCAGGTTAAACACTTAAAGACAAAACCTTTTTTTTTTTTAAAGAAAGTGAAAATGGCTGTTCTCATGAATCAAGGAAGACCTTTTGCTACCCCAGCCAACCCCCCCACACACACACACAGCCTTCATTTTCTGTTTTTTCTCTGTCCTATCTCATCTTATCTAAAAAAAAAAAAAAAAAGAAGGGAATAGCAAAATGGCAGAGGAGTAGGGTTCCAGGAGATCAGCTGGATCAAACAATTCTGAACACCTACAAACTCAACAGGAGATCAAAGAGAAGAGCAGCAATTCTAGAAACAGAAAATTGACCACTTTCTGGAAGATAGGACATGTGGAGAAGTGAATCCAAGGCAACACATGGGAAAACAGACCGCAGGGGGAGGGGCTCGCTCCAGGCAAGCGGTAGAGCAGCAGAGCACAAAATCGGAACTTTTAGAAGTCTGCTCCACTGAGGGACATCACTCCAGAGGTTAAGCGGGAGCGGAGGCCTTGCGGGGAAAATGTGGTCTCAGGACCCACAGGGTCACAGAAAGACCAGGGGTGCCTGAGTGTGGCAGAGTTCCCAGGTATCAGAGCAGGGAAGCCAGCTGCAGAGATGGAGCCAAGGAATGGGCTCTCAGCTCAGGGTTAGCTTAAACCATGATGTGAGGCACACTCAGGCCACTGCTCTTCAAGCAGGGACTCCACAAGTGGCAGATCCAGTGAGACTCACCTTCCTCCTCTGGGAGAAGAGGTGCAGAAGTGTACTGCAGGAATCTGCTGGGTTTGGAGACTCCAAACGGGGCCCTGTACCAGAGATAGAAACACTTGGTCACAGGCCGCATGAGGATGGAGTGTGGCCAGAGACCAGGAAAACGGGGAGCATTAACTGCTTTCCTCTGAGGGCACACTGAAGAGTGGGGCCCTGAGCTCTTGGCTCCTATGGATGGGAGACTGGGAGGCTACCATCTTCATTTCCATCCTCCACAGCGGTAGGGAAAGCATTCAGGGAACAATAACAACAGAGGGCAAAGCCACGCAGATTACTTAGCCTGGCTCCTGGCAAGGGTGGTGCAACTCCACCTCAGGCAAAGACAATTGAGAATCACTGCAACAGCCCCCTAGCCCAGAATATCAGCAGGAAGTTCAGCCAAGATCAAGTTCACCAATCAATAAGAACTACAAAACTTCAGAGCTACAGGAATACAGCACACAGTATTCATGGCTTTTTTCACATGATTCCTTAGTCTTTCAAAGTTAAATTTTATAAATTTTATTTTTTTTCTTATTCCATTTTTTCAAGTTCTTCCTCTTTCCTATTTTAATGTTTTTTAATGATTTTGTCTTATCAGTACCCTTTTAAAAAATCTTTTTAAATTTTCATTCTTATAGTCACAGTCTATCCCTTCATTGTATTAAATCTTATTTTTTGTATACATTTGAGTTTTTCTTTCTTTAAAATTTTGGGATACACTTTCTTCTAACATATCAAAATATACCCTAAATCTAGTGCGTGGCTTTGTCCTAGGTTCCAGCCTGATCACATTCTTTCCTCTTTTTTTTCTTTTTTCAACCAACTTCTTATCTTATCAATTCCTTTTTTAGAATCTTTTTTAATTTTCATCTTTACCATCATATTCCATCCTTTCATCATGTTTACCTTATTTTTGTATATATATGTTTTTATTTCTTTAAAATTTTGGGAGGCAGGGTGCCTGGGTGGCTTGGTGGGTTAAGCCTCTGCCTTCGGCTCAGGTCATAATCCCAGGGCCCTGGACTCCGAGCCCCACATCAGGCTCTCTGCTCCACAGGGAGCCTGCTTCTTCCTCTCGCTCTGCCTGCCTCTCTGCCTACTTGTGTTCTCTGTCTGTCAAATAAATAAAATATTTTTTAAAAAAATTTGGGAGGCAGTTTCTTCTAACAGACCAAAATACACCCAAAATAAAGTGTGTGGCTCTGTTCTACTCACCAGTCTAGTGTATAAATATATATATTTCCCTCCTTTCTTCTCCCCCAGGTCTTAGGTCTCTTCTGATTTGGTTAGTGTATATTTTTCTGGGATCATTGTTACCCTTTTAGTGTTTTGTTCTCTCATTCATCTATTCTTACCTGGATAAAATGACAAGGCAGAAAAACTCACCACAAAAAAAAAAAGAACAAGAGACAATATGGATGGCTAATCAATATGGACATTAGTAAGATATCAGAACTAGAGTTCAGAATGATGATTATCAAGGTGCTAGCTGAGCTCAAAAAAAGCATGGACGATACTAGGGAATCCCTTTCTTGAGAAATCAAATCCCTTTCTGGAGAAACAAAAGAACTAAAATCTAACCAAGCTGAAATTTAAAAAGGTATTAATGAGGTGCAATCAAAAATGGATGCTCTTAATGGTGGGATGAATGAGGCAGAAGAGAGCATTAGTGATATAGAAGACCAAATGATGGAAAATAAAGAACCATAGAAAAGGAGAAATAAACAACTAGTGGACCATGAGGGGAGAATTCGAGAGACAAGTGATACCATAATGAAACAACATTAGAATAACTGGTATCCCAGAAGGAAAAAAAAAGAGAGAGAGAAGGGGGCAGACAGTATATTGGAGCAAACTATAGCAGAGAATTTCCCTAATTCGGAAAAGGGAATAAGCATCAATATCCAGGAGGTTACAGAGAACCCCCCTCAAAATCAATAAAAATAGGTCCACACCCTGTCATCTAATAGTAAAACTTACAAGTCTCAGTGACAAAAAGAAAATCCTAAAAGCAGCTTGGGACAAGAGGTCTGTAACATACAATGGTAGAAATATTAGATTGGCAGCAGACTGAGCCACAAAGACCTGGCAGACCAGAAAGGACTGGCATGATATATTCAGAGCACTAAATGAGAAAAATATGCAGCCAAGAATACTATATCCAGCTAGGATGTCATTGAAAATAGAAGGAGACATAAAAATCTTCCAGGACAAACAAAAACTAAAAGAATTTGCAAACACCAAACCAGCCCTGCAGGAAATACTGAAAGGGGTTCTCTAAGCAAAGAGAGAGCCTAAAAAGTTACAGACCAGAGAGGAACAGAGACAATATACAGTAACAGTCACCTTACAGGCAATACAATGGCACTAAATTCATATCTCTCAATAGTTACCCTGAATGTTAATGGGCTAAATGCCCCAATCAAAGACACAAGGTATCAGAATGGATAAAAAGAAAAAACAAGACCCATCAATACACTGTCTGCAAGAAACTCATTTTAGACCCAAAGACACCTCCACATTTAAAGTTGGGGGGGACAATTTACCATGTTAAGGGACATTAAAAGAAAGCTGGGGCAGCAATCCTTATATCAGACAAATTAGATTTTAAGCCAAAGATTATAATAAGAGATGAGGAAGGACACTATATCGTACTTAAAGGGTCTGCCCAACAAGAAGATCTAACAGTTTTAAATATCTATGCCCCTAACATGGGAGCAGCCCAATATATAAGCCAATTAATAACAAAATCAAAGAAACACATCAACAATAATACAATAATAGTAAGGGACTTTAACAACCCTCTCACTGAAATGGACAGATCATCTAAGCAAAAGATCAACAAGAAAATAGAGTCTTTAAATGACACACTGGACCAGATGGACATCACAGATGTATTCAGAACACTCCATCCCGAAGCAACAGAGTACACATTCTTCTCTAGTGCACATGGAACATTCTCCAGAATAGATCATATCCTGGGTCACAGATCAGATCTCAACTGGTACCAAAAGAATAGGATCATTCCCTGCACATTGTCAGACCAGAATGCTTTGAAACTAGAACTCCACCACAAGAGGAAAGTTGAAAAGAACTCAAATACATGAGGATAAAGAGCATCCTACTAAAGAATGAAGGTATCAACCAGGAAATTAAAGAAGAATTTTTTAAAAATTCATGAAAATGAAAACACAACTGTTCAAAATCTTTGGGACACAGGAAAGGCAGTCTTGAGAGGGAAGTATATAGCAATACAGGTCTTTTCCAATAAATAAGAAAGGCCTCAAAGGAGCTACACCTAAAGAAACTGGAGAAATGACAGCAAAGAAAGCCTAAACCCAACAAGAGAAGAGAAATAATAAAGATCAGGGCAGAAATCAATGAAATAGAAACCAAAAGAACAGTAGAACAAATCAATGAAACTACGAGGTGTTTCTTTGAAAGCATTAATAAGATTGATAAATTCCTGTCCAGACTTATCAAAAAGAAAAGAGAAAGGACCTAAACTAATAAAATCATGAATGAAAGAGGCGAGATCACAACCAACACCAAAGAAATACAAACAATTATAAAAACATATTATAAGCAACTATACACCAGCAAATTTGACAATCAGCACATTTGACAATCTGGAAGAAATGGATGCATTCCTAGAGAAATATAAACTACCAAAACTGAACCAGGAAGAAATAAAAAACCTGAACAGACCCATAACCAGTAAGGTGATTTAAACAGTCATCAAAAATCTCCCAACAAACAAGAGCCCAGGGCCAGATGGCTTCCCAGGGGAATTCAACCAAACATTTAAAGAAGAATTAATACCTATTTTCCTGAAGCTGTTCCAAAAAATAGAAATGAAAGGAAAACTTCCAAACTTATTTTATGAGGCCAACATGACCTTGATCCCAAAACCAGACAAAGACCCCATCAAAAAGGAGAATTACAGACCAATATCCTTGATGAACATGGATGCAAAAATGCTCACCAAAATACTAGCCAATAGGATTCAACAGTACATTAAAAGTATTATTCACCACAACCAAGGGGGATTTATTCCTGGGCTGCAAGACGGGCTCAACATCTGCAAATCAATCAATGTGATACATTAATAAAAGAAAGAACAAGAACCGTATGATACTGTCAATAGATGCTGAGAAAGCATTTGACAAAGTACAGCATCCTTTCTTAATCAAAACTCTTCACAGTGTAGGGATAGAGGGTATATATCTCAATATCATAAAAGCCATCTATGAAAAATGCATAGCAAATATCATTCTCAATGGGGAGAAATTAAGAGTTTTTCTCCTAAGGTTAGGAATACAACAAGGCTGTCTACTACCACCACTGCTATTCAACAAAGTACTAGAAGTCCTAGCCTCAGCAATCAAACAACAAAAAGAAATAAAAGGCATCCGAATTGGCAAAGAAGTTAAACTCTCACTCTTTGCAGATGATATACTTTATGTGGAAAACCCAAAAAACTCCACTCCAAAACTGCTAGAACTCATATGGGAATTCAGTAGAGTGACAGGATATAAAATCAATGTACAGAAATCAGTTGCATTTCTATACACCAACAGCAAGATAGAAGAAAGTGAAATTAAGGAGTCAATTCCATTTACAATTGCACCCAAAACTATAAGATACCTAGGAATAAACTTAACCAAAGAGGCAAAGAATCTGTACTCAGAAAACTATAAGGTACTCAGGAAAGAAATTGAGGAAGACACAAAGAAATGGAAAAACACTCCAGGCTTATGGACTGGAAGAACAAATATTGTAAAAGTGTCTATGCTACCTAAAGCAATCTACACACTTAATGCAATCCCTATCAAAATACCATCATTTTTTAAAGAAATGGAACAAATAATCCTCAAATTTATATGGAACCAGAAAAGACCCAGAATAGCCAGAGGAATGTTGAAAAAGAAAACTAAAGTTGACAGCATCACAATTCCAGACTTCAAGCTCTATTACAAAGCTGTAATCATCAAGACAGTATGGCACTGGCATAAAAACAGACACCTAGATCAATGGAACAGAATAGAGAGCCCAGAAATAGACCCTCAACTCTATGGCCAACTAACCTTTAACAAAGCAGGAAAGAATGTCCAATAGAGAAAAGACAGTCTCTTCAACAAATGGTGTTGGGAAAATTGGACAGCCACATGCAGAAGAATGAAGCTGGACCATTTCCTTATACCACACACAAAAATAGACTCAAAATGGGTGAAAGACCTCAATGTGAGACAGGAATCCATCAAAATCTTTGAGGAGAACACAGGAAGCAAACTCTTTGACCTCAGCCACAGCAATGTCTTCCTAGAAACATTGCCAAAGGCAAGGGAAGCAAGGGCAAAAAGGAACTATTGGGAGTTCATCAAGCTCAAAACCTTTTGCACAGCAAAGGAAACAGTCAACAAATTCAAAAGCCTACCGGCAAAGTGGGAGATGATATTTGTAAATGATGTATCAAATAAAGTTCTAGTATCCAAAATCTGTAAAGAACTTATCAAATATAATACCTAGAGAACAAATAATCCAATCAAGAAATAGACAGAAGACATGAACAGACTTTTCAGCAAAGAAGACATCCAAATGGCCAAAAGACACATGAAAAAGTGCTCCACATCACTCAGCATCAGGGAAATTCATAACAAAATCACAGTGAGATACCACCCCACACCAGTCAGAATGGCTAAAATTAACAAGCCAGGAAATGACAGATGTTGGCAAGGCTGTGGAGAAAGGGAACCCTCCTACACTGTTGGTGGGAATGCAAACTGGGGCAGTCACTCTGGAAAACAGTATGAAGCTTCCTCAAAAAGTTGAAAATAGAGCTATCCTATGACCCAGCAATCGCACTATTGGGTGTTTATCCTAAAGATACAAATGTAGTGACCTGAAGGGGCACATGAACCCAAATGTTTATAGTAATGATGTCCACAATAGCCAAACTATGGAAAGAACCTAGATGTCCATCAACAGGTGAATGGATAAAGAAGAAGTGGTACACACACACACACACACACACATATAGGAATACTATGCAGCCATCAAAAATGAAATCTTGCAATTTGCAACAATGTGGATGGAACTAGAGGATATTATGTTAAATGAAGTAAAGTAATCAGAGAAAGAGAAATATCATATGATCTCTCTGATATGAGGAATTTGAGAAGCAGGGTGGGAGTTTTGGGGGGAAGGGAGGGGAAAAATGAAACAAGATGAGATCGGGAGGGAGATAAACCATAAAGGACTCTTAATCTCAGGAAACAAACTAGGGTTTCTGGCGGGTAGAGGGTGGGGGGGGGAATATGGTGACTGGGTTATGGACATTGGGGAGGTTATGTGCTATGGTGAGTGCTATGAATTGTGTAAGACTGATGATTCACAGACCTGTAGCCTGGTTTGGAGTCCTTACTCCTTCACTTACTACCAAATGCACAACTTTGGGAAAATTGTTTTATCTCTCCAGACCTTAGTTTTCTTCTCCCCAAAAGGGAGAATTATAGCAATTTCTGCTTGGAGACATTGGGATTATTCAAGGACATAATATGAGTACAAGCCTTAATCTACAAGCAGCACTCAATGAATGCTTCCTTCTTGGCCAAAATGGAACACAGGTTTTCACAGTTTTCAACCAGTTCTGGCCCTCTGAGGGACAGGAGGAACCAAACAGAGGGTCAGCTAGTCACTAGAAATCAGTAACTTTTCCTGAGTTTGGCTTTCTGCTATGCAGCCAACCAGCTGTGCCACTCTGAGAAAACTGTTTAACCTCTCTGAAGGTAATTTTCTGCAATGTGTACAAATATGTCTGCACTGCCCCCTGAGAGTTGTGAGAATCAAATGATTCAGAGTGTCAAAATGTTTTGCAAACTAGCACAGCTTCCACCCTGAAGAAGCCATGAGTGACTCCTAACAGTGTCATGCACTGCCTTCCACAAGTATCATAAAGAGAACTCAAACGGACATTTCTTCCTAGAAGAATCTGTGTATAACGACGAGATTTTCACTGTGTAGCAGGTAGAAGAGGGCACGCTTGGGGGCTGGAATTCAGTACCTGTCTTGTCACATAAAGTCTCTGCCTCCCTCCTCTTTCCATGGTTCTCTTGAGCTGAACCCCAGGTCATCTCCAGCCCCTTTGGAAGTTTACCTTACATATCAACATCCACCCACATTCACAACGTGGGTGAAAGGTATGGTCAACTGGGGACAGGCAACTTCATACAAAATGCCAAAGCTCAGTTCCTACCCCCACCCAGATTCTTGAACTGGTCCAGGGAGGTTTTCAAATGGGGGTGATATTATCACCCCAGGAGCCATTTTTGGTGGTCACAAGACGAACACCACTGCCATCTTCAGAGTGGAGGCCGGGGAAGCTGCTCAGTATCCCATACGGCACACGGCAGCCCCCACGGCAAAGAATAATCCAGCCCAATATGTCAGTCATAGTAAGCTGGAGAAACCCTGGTCTGGGGTGAGGCCCAGTCATTGGTATGTTTGGAAAGCTCTTCAGGTGATTCTAATGAGAGCCACTGGGTTAATCAAACGCTCAGCAATTAGCCTTGGGGAATTAGAGTCTTTTAGATGAAGCCTCCATAATCGGCCAGCTGTTATTAAATCATCAATAGCTGCGGCCAAATTAAACCCAGAGTTAAGAGTGCTTCAAGCATTGACTTATCCATTTCGGCTAGGGCAACCAACCGTCTATTTTTCCCAGACAAAGGGAATCCCCAGGATATGGGACATTTCTGTTGTAAGACTGGCACCGATTTAAGACTTAAGAGTGTTTAAGACAGCCTGGTCACCCTCATTTCTGCCTCTCTCTTGTTTCCTCCACTCTGCATCAATCCGTTATTTATTGAGCTTGTACAATATGCCAAGCCTATACAACCACGTTGCCCAGAGTAGCTCACATGATGCTCAGAACCTTAAGAGGACAGATGTTAAAATCATTTCACAGGAATCCAGAGGTTAAATTACCTGACCACAGAGGTCATTCATCTGGTTAAACATCTGAGTCAGGACTTGGACCCAGGTCCCCAGACTCTGTGATCCTTACCAATAGACCACATGTCTGCTTCCTTCAGTGAGTGACTTGACGCCTAGCACCAAGGCTCAGGGATGCTAATCCCCAGCAGGGAGGAATGCTATTCCTGGTTCTGCAGCATCTTTGCCATTTCCATTCATCCCACCCTCCTGTTCTGTATTTCCAGGCTGGGGACAAGTCCATTAAAAAGAAAAGAATGAGGGCCTTGTAGATGACCTTAAGCCAAAATTAATTAACAAAGGCTCCTCGGTGTTACTGCAATGCTGTGGCCTCACAGTTGAAAGAAAGACGAAAGAGAACCATCTTGGTGCCCACTCTGTCTCTCTGCATTTCAGATGTCTCCCTAAAACACAGCTGACAATCTCCAGAGTCCAGAGAAGGAAACTAAGACCGGAGAGTTGAACACCAAGGGTAAGGGATGAATCCGCTTTTCGAACCCATGTCTGTTTACTCCAATACCCATGCTTTTAGCATTTTATTCCATACCATGTGGAGAAGACTGACTTCTTGTTGATTTAACAGCCCAGCGTGGGCAAAACGCCCCTAACAAATCCCAGAAGATTGTCTCGGGGAGGTGCTCATGTTGTGCAAACAGCATTACACATGTCCTGGGCTTTGAAGCACCGTTTCAAATATTGACGAGGCCCATTAAATAATTCCGAGAGAACAGGCTGCCTTAAGTGGCACAGGAGCTGAACTTCAGAATGGCTGGTGCAAGGACAGACCTCACTGCTGCCTTGGCACTGCCCGTGCACACTGACCGTGCACACACCGACGTGCAAGCACCTGCTGTCCTCTGCAGACCTCACCTCGCTCCCTCCCTGAGCGCCCTCCAAGGTGTGAACCCCGCAGTGCCCCGTGCATCTCTAGGAAATGACATTTTATTAAATAAACAAACTGGAGCCATTCCTGTAGATTTATGAACAGTTCTTCAAGTCTCACTTGTTCGACCCATCGCGGATTTACAGCCCTGCATTAACCTCGTGAGCGCTCATAACGTTTACTAAGATAACGTTGGCAGGAAGGAGAAGGGATTTTTATAGCCAAGTAATAATTACAAAATGCAGGGAGTACTCAGGAACCTGTTTATTCGTTATGCCGGGTGTGTGGTCAATGGTGGGATTGCACATTCTACGCAGGTTTCACTAGCAGAGATCAATCCCTTCCCTTGTGAGCTGGCTTTTCCTCCATGGCTCCTCTGGACTGTTTCTACTAGAGTACGTGTCGTCTTTGTGATGGGGCAGTAGTCTCCAAAAGAACAGAAGGGGCAACTGCCCAGGGGACCCACCATTCAAACTTGACGTACCCCTTCGGAGAGTGAGCCCAAAGTGCATCTTTCGAACCTGGAGGGAGGTCAATCCCATGGGGAGCAACATCTCATCCCTTTCAGAGAGAGGGATTGGTTCTTCAAGCTTATTCTTGCCAACAGTTTTGCTCGGTGAAAAGGGAGAAATGCATTCCCTTAAGCACCCATGCGTGGTGGGATTGAATGCTGTAGAGGAATTGGGGGAGAGAGGGTCTTGCAAAATGGGCAGGAAATATGAGGGTGCTAAACAGTAGAAGAGTATTAGTAATAAGGATGGCAACAGTCTGGGTCGCATCGAAGAATCAAGGGGTGTGGTGCTTAAAACCTCATCCCTAGAGGGATGAGGATGGACATTGAGTTTTTACAAACACCTCAGAGACGCTAATGCACAAAAAGACTTTGGACCAGCAGATCGACTCTACAAAGCACTTTCCTATTTTGATGGTTTTACTGGCTTCTTGAAGGGTGGTCTGCCATCCTTCACCTGCCTTGCCTGAGAGCTGGCTGGAAATGCAGAATCTCAGCCCCCCCGGACTTGGTTGATCAGAACGCCAATTCCAGCAAGACCCCTGAGTGATTCCTATATGTGTCACATTTGAGAACACTGCAATGGAGCATTTGAACCTCAGAGATCCCCCTTCCCCTCAGAGTAGGTAAGAAGAGCTGTGGGTTGGCCGCCCCATGTTGCAAAGGAAGAAACTGAGACTCAGAGAGGTTTAGGTACCAGCCCAAGCTCACAGAGCCAGCCCCCGAAGCCAGTTCCCTGCTGTCCTTCAGCATCTCAGACTCACACACAGGGACATGGGGGACATCCGGGCACTGTGGCAGGTGCTTTCGGGCCGGAGCTGAAAATGAGCTGGAAGAGGAGTGCCCTGGGGAGGGGGTTTTGTGAGTGGTTGTCAATTAGTCACCGGCCTTCTTCCCACCCGCCCCTCCACCGCCTCTGCCCTCTCTCCCTTCCCCTTCCAGAGCCTCCTTGAGATTTGAAGCTCAAACAAGAGAGTATGAATAATGTAGCGTGATTGCTCCTCTTGTCTCCCCCAACCCTCAGAGGCTGAGCAAGGCTCCTTGTCTGCCTCATTAGTGGCCGTTCAACCATTTGATTTCGGTAACAATGAGTGTGCCTTCCTCAGAATTTTCATACCTATTTGCGTCACTGGAATCAACACTGAATTTTTGAATCCACATAAAATTTTAATGGAGCAATCTGCATACGGCGCACTCTCTCCCCCTACCCGCCGCCCCAGCCCCAGTCCCAACAGGCAGGGAGAGTGACGGAGGACAGAAAAGTCACAGAAAAGTGGGTGAGAGTCCAGTGGACTCACAGCTTAGAGTCTGGGTGGGGCAAGGGGTCTGTTGGGAGGACGCTGCGTTGAGAAGATCCTTCCAGTTAATCTCCTTGCACCTAATTTCAGGTGAAGTGTGAGGAAGTCTACTCCGGAGCTCCTGAGGATCACCATTTCCTGGCTGTGTGACCTAAGGTAAGTTGCTTCACCTCTCTGAGCCTCAGTTTGCCTGTGTATAAAATAAGGATTATAACAAAGCTGTTGCCAGGATTAAACCAAATCACCCACATAGTAGGCATTATTATTATTATTATTGGTACTATTATTATTATTGTTTTGTCTTTCACCCTACATAGGGCTGTAACTATGTAGTTTGCAGAGCATGATCACATCACATTTGTTTTTTTCATTGGCACTTTGGCTCTGGTAGTGGACAGACATGATTTGATCCTAGCCTCACCTCTTACAAACTATATAACAGAAAGGAAGTGACCTCAACCTCCCTAAGCCTCAGATTTTCCCCCTATCTAATGTGCAGATAGACCCTGACATTTTAGGAATACTATCAGGATTCAATAGGAGAAAGTACCTTAAGCGTTTAGCCCTCTGCCTCTCACAGAGAGACCACCACACTCTTGGAGGGTGTTTTTGATTCTAAGTACTCTTTCTTGCCCCCATGTTAGCATCTGTGAATTCAGGGCACATCTTACCATTGTGGGAGCATCCTAGAGCCAGTGAAATGTAATGATATTGTTACATTTGAGGGTATTTTATTAAACACTTGCTCACATGCCAGGCATGTATTCAAAACTGCTTGGGGGGGGGGCTAGGTCATGAGTCTTGCAATAATACGGAGAGACAGGCGTTATCCCTAAGCATGCTTTCAGGGTGGGGAATAAGGAAGGCCCCAAAGAAGAGACACATCCTCCCCTGGGTCCCCCGGCTGGCAACAGAGAAGTCCCGGGTTGCATTACAGAGCTTTCCAGTCTTAGGAGCTCATTCTCGGCCAGCTCTGTCCCCTCTCAGATGGACAGCTCCAGGAGCCCCACAGCCAGGGAGATAGTGCAATTTGCCCAGAACAGCATGGCCAGTAAGCAGCAGAGCTGGGATCGGCACCCAAGTCCATAGCATCACAAATGCCAAGCTCTTTCTGCCAGGACCACGCCAGGGCAGGAAGACAGATGGAACCACCCTTAATTAAGCAAGTCTGACCCAGTCTGAGAAAATCTTGCCAGAAACTATGGACTTGCTTCTCATTCCCAGGTGTCTCACAAGTGGCTCCGTATCTCCCAGCCTCACTTCTTCACCTGTAAGAGGGAGGTGGCAGTCCCAACCTGTTAGAAGTGGTGTGAAGAGTAAATGGAGCAATGCATAGAAATGGGCTCTGCAAGTCACGGGAGGCCCTCAAGATGCCGGGTTGATTGAGGGTAGAGAAAGGGAGGGGGCTGGAAAGCTGCCCTGGGACAGGACCCTGCAACCCCAAAAGAACAAAGAAGAGGTCTCCCCCGCTTTGGCTCCACTGACCTCCCTCCTCCAGGCGCCGAGTGCGGAAACTCCCTGGTCTCACCTGATACAGAGAAGAGAGGGGAGTAAAACAAGGTCCTTACCCACCCCCCCACGGCCCTGCATTTCTCACCAGGGGTAATGAAATCGAAGGAGTTTCTGCTGAGAACGGTGATCACTAACCTGCCAAGATGAGTGAGAAAAATCAATTCAGAGAGTGCAAGAGGGGAGGGACTCCCAGAGTCAGGGACAGGCTGGGAGGGAAGGCTGGAGGGAGAGAGAGAAGGAGAGAGACCTGCAGCAGGGAGGGAAGGGTGCTTGACTGAGGCCTTTCGCAATGAATTGTCTTATTGAGGTGAAACTCACATAACGTAAAAGTAACCATTTTTATGTGTCTGATCCAGGGGCGTTTGGCACATTTCCAGTGTTATGCAAACACCACCTCTATGGAGCACCCAACTTCTCCACCCCCAAAAAGAAAGCTCATGCACAAATAAACAGTCATTTGGTGGGGGGGGGGCACCTGGATGGCTCAGTTGGTTAAGCCGCCTGCCTTTGGCTCAAGTCATGATCCCAGCAAGGAGTCTGCTTCACCCTCTGCCCCATCCCCTGCTTGTGCTCCCTCTTCTTCTCTCTCTTTCAAACAAATAAATAAAATCTTATTTTAAAAATGATTAAAAAAACAAAACAAAACAGTCACTCCTATTCCTTCCTCCCCTTAGACCCTGGCAACTACTAGCCTGTTTCCTGTCTCTATGGATTTACTTATTCTGGATATTTCCTATAAATGGGATTATACAATAGGCAACCTTCTGTGTCCGGTCACTCTCACTGAGCCTCAGGTGAATACTGGTACACGAATGTTCGTGGCAACATTATTCCCAAGGGCCAGAAAGCAGAAATAATGCAAACATCCATCAACAGATGAACGTACAAAGAGTGGTCTGTCCGTCCAGTGGAATATGACTCACCCATAAAAAGGCACGAACTACTAATACGTGCTGCATGGAATATAGACGGATCTTGAAAACATTTAATTCATTTTTTTATTCGACGGTTCTTGCCTTATGGCCACATCTGTGCTCCTGAATGACCTCATTCAAGGGCCATCACCTCTTGCGGCAGATAAATGTGGGCTGAGCATCCACCGGAGGCCGGATGCTGGATACACCAGGATGAAGGTCAGCCAGACCAAGATCACCACTTGGCTCCTTATTGACTTACCCCATGACTCCAGGCAAGCCTCTTCCTTTTTCTTAGCCTTGTTGCCTATAAAATGAGATTCAAGGTCTCACTGCATTGCCAAAAGACTTCCAGTCAGGAAGAGAGTCCTAGGTAAGCTTCAGAACTGGACAAGTGTCAGATGCTATCACCATGGATTGGACAAGAAGGAACCTCAGAACCTTCCACCCACAGTAGAGTTTGGGTGGAAGGACACAGACAGCGGAAAGAGAATTTGCAGGAGAGGGGAGTTGGTGGGAATCGAGGACCACAGGGAGTAGCTGCTATCATGTAAAATCTAAACCCCTGCTCATGGATCCCCTGACATGTGTGACCAGCACTGTCACCCTCTTGGACTTTGGCTGGATCCTAGGACTCATCCAGCCCACCACCCTCATTTCACAGAAGAAGAATCAGACACCCGAGAAAGGGAAGCAGTTTGCTCCAAATCTAACAGAGGACTAGCCTTTCATTCATTACTGACATCCAGTGAAGATGGCAGGTTGAATACACCCCTCCCATAAAACCCAATAAAATGACCATGAGGGAAATCTGTAAAGGCATAGACTTGCAAGGACAATGAACAGGAGGCAAAAGGCAAGAGCTGTGTTGTCTGGAAACTGGGAAGCACATGGACAGTGGTAACTGACAGTAGATTCAGTACAGTGGAATCCTAAGGCATCAGTGGGGACACTAAGAACCTGCCCACCCGGCACCCACTGGTTCCATCACCCAGTTACCTTTCATTTGTCGTCAGCTTCTCCATATGGGCCCAGGATAAGAGGAACAGGACTCCCCAGACCATGCCCTCAAGTAGCATGTGATCTTTTGGGGGCGACAAAGAAGCAAAGCAGACAAGGCAACATGAAAAGTCCTCCAGGAAAGGCATAGCTATAGTCCAGGAGATTTCCCAGAGAGGGAGCAATCCACCCTTGGCAGGGATAGAGGGGTAAGGGTCGGAAAGGACAGAGGACTCTGAAGAACAACGGAGAGGAGAAAACTAGGGAGCCCTTCCAGCTGCAGGAACAGGGCATGCAAAGGCAAGCAGGAGAAGGAACATGAAACTTGCTGAGAAGATGAGGCCAGAGACAACTGCAGGTGCCAGATCTTGAAGGACCTAGCAAGCCGGAACTCAAGGGTGCTAGGGAGACATTGAAGGTTTTGAGCCAAGGTGTGACAAAGTTCCAAAAGACTGAGTGGGAGAATCTTTAGGATGCCCATCGATGTCTCCTTCCCTGTCTCCATCCTTTCTCCCACGAGCTTTCACTGAACACCTACAGTGTGCCCAGACCCATGCTGAGTGCCTGGGACCAGAAGCTAGTATCCACGCAGCAGGACATGGCGTGATCGGTCCAGAGACGCTGTAATTGGGCCCCTGTCTACATCTGCCATCTCCTGTTGCTGGGAAAAGACTTCCCACTGAGTATCAAATCTGCACCTGCTGGCCTTGCACACTCGCATAAAAGTCTCTGGGGGGAAAAAAAAAACGGATTATATTCATTCTCTTAACCTCACCCCAACCTGAACATAAATCGTCTCTGTTTATAACACTTCTGGCATTTTGTGCATTTTGCCGACTGACATAAAATGACAATAAATTTAGGCCCCACCAGCAGAAAAGTACCTAAAATGCCACATGTCACTAATATTGACAGGTTCTAAAAGTGAAACTTGGAAATGGTTCAGGCGACATAAATTTAAATAAAAATATATACTTTGTCCTTGAGAGAGAATCAGCTAAAATTAAACCTCGGTGTGGGTGGGATGTCCAGGAACATGAGACAGAGAAACGTTAGGGGTGCCTGATTCAGCCTGGGAGGCCAGAAGGACCGGAAGAAAACCCAAGCCAGGACTTTGATTAAAAAAAAAAAGACTATTCTTAAAAAATGCACTCTCCCATCCTGTGGCCACTACCTTCAGATGGCTATTCACATTTAAATTTAGGGTAATGAATTTAAATACATGGTTATTCAAATTTAAATTTAAATGCAATTAAAATTCAGTTCCTCGGTTGCACTGGCCACATTTCAAGTGTTCGGTAGCCACATAAGGCTAGTGACTGTCTCCTCCAACGGCAGATCTAGATCATCACAGAAAGTTCTATCAGACAGCTAGCTGTCTTAGAGCAAGAAGCATCCCTAGAGTGCTCTAGGGCCATGGACACCTGTGAATTTCCTCCTTTTGATCTTCTGAGCCATCCCCCCTTTGATGCTTCCTCCTTCCCTTCCCTCCCCCCACCTCCCTCCCTCTTTCTCTCTCCCTCTCCCTCTCCCTTACCAACTTTCTCTCTCTGCCAATCTACCTGCCCCCCTCACTGCCCCTCTCTTCTTTCTCTCCTCTTTTATGTTATTTCTCTAAAACACAAGTAAATCCAATTCAAAAGGCTGGCCCAGATTTGAAACTGGATTCAAAAGTCTTGCTTTACCAGGCGCCTGGGTGGCTCAGTCACTAAGCAGCTGCCTTCAGATCAGGTCGTAATCCCAGGGTCCTAGGAATGAGCCCCACATCAGGCTCCCTACTGGCGGGGAAGCCTGCTTCTCCCTCACCTACTTCCCCTGCTTGTGTTCCCTCTCTCCCTGTGTCTCTGTCAAATAAACATATAAAATCCTTTAAAAAAAAAAAAAAAAATTCTCGCTTTACCACTTACCAGCCTGGAGAGCTCAGGCAAGTGCCTCTAGTCTGCCTCTCCTCCAAACTGGTAATTCTGGGGAGAATACTACCTTCAGTGCGAGGCTGTCAAAGGAAGTCATGTGTTCAGTGGCACAGGGAGTAGGTGCTTGGGAGACACACAGTTTTCTCTCTCGTCCTTCGTCGCACATTATCAGAGGCTTACAAAACTAGAGCAGTTACTGTTACTTCAACTCAGAATTTGAGACTCACCAAATTTTTCTTGTTTCAGCTGCAGCCCCAACCCCTGAACTCCCTTACCATGTTCCAAAACATTCTGTGCACTTTCCTACCTCCCTGCCTTGGCATGTGCCCTTCGCCCAGCCTGGGATGCCCCTTTCCCCATCTATCCAACTTTTATGATCCCACTATCAGTGAAGGGTCTGGCTCAGAGACCACCACACTCTGCTGGGTACCTTCTTGTCTGCTGCAGCTCAGACACAGCAGTGGCTAATGGTTAAGGCAAGAAAGAACATGGAAAGAGAAATTCAAAGGGCGAGCCTGGCTCTTTTCAGGCAGACAAGAGGGAACCTGTTTCCAATCTCTGAGATGGCCAATTTCATTCATCCAGGTCAACATTTATTGTGCACCTGCTGTTTGCTTGTCCCTGCCCAGCGGGATACGGGGATGTGTCAAGCAAATCTCTTGTCTGGAGAAGTCAGAGACGGATGAGGAAAGAGACCCTCCTTGGAGTCTACATCTATATCGTGTGACAAGTTCTGGCCACACAAAAAGGGACTTCAGTCCACTTGAGGAGGACACAGCGATGGGAGAAAATGTCCCCAAGAGCAGGGGGCTTGGAACAGGGGGACAGGAGGATGCCACAAAGGGGCTGGCCTTTGTGGGCAGAGTATTTCAAGACATGTAACAGCAAGAGAAAAACTTCCAAGAGCAAAGCCAAGTGCAGGGACCCAGGACCCCTTCCCGTTAGGTGGGGAGAGGGAACAAGAGAAAGACTGGGTCAGGAAGGGGCTAGACCACCAGGCTGGCCAAGGGGTTAGAACTTAATCCCGAGGGTGGTATGGAAAGGTTTTAAGTAAGAGACAGCAGGGGATCATAGAGACACTTTAGAGGTGGGATGGGGCAGGTGGCATGGGCAGGTACACAGTGGAGCAGGGAGGCCACAAGGAAAGAGGATGCAGGGTGGGCAAAGGTGGAGACTGATAGCAACGCCCAGAGGCAAGGGGGTTAGGAGGGAGTGTGCCCCCCCAACTCTGGGGCCTCGCCCTTCCCCCTTAGGCTGCTGCCGCCTCAGGCGCTAACCGCCTCCCCCTCCCTGCCAGCCCCGCAGCCTTCTGGCTGCACAATTTGTGAAGAACATTATGTAAATGAGCTTTATGCAAATCCAGCCTCTCTCCCCGCTGGCTGGACTCCTGAACCCTAATTAACTTGCCAAAGCCTAATGTTGCCGTCCCCTCTACACCAGCCCAGCCCCCAACCGGCTCCCCCAACCAAAGAAATCCATCTTCAGAGGCAAGCGGTCTAATCGCTCCCTCATTTGGATGTGAGGGCTGTCGCCCACACTGTTAGCCCGCAGGAGAAGGCGGCATTTCAGCCAGTGGACACTCCTCCTGCTTCCCATACAGTTCTAAAATAAACACCTCTTTATTCCGCCACCCCCCACCCCACCCCGCCGCTTTAGTTTTGCTAGCTTCCAGAACCAGAAACAGCTCTGGGGAAAGTTGATGCAATCTCTCATTATTTTGAAGTCCTTCTTCTGTCCCCTCACACCACCTTCACCTCCCCAATCGCAAACTGAGGGACCCAGTGGCCTCTCTGCTGCCTCTCCCAAAAGATGCACTCAGGAAAGGATCAGGGATGGGTTGGCTTGTTTGGGAAATCGAGACTGGCAAGAATTTATTCTGCTGCTGCTCCGTGCACGGCACTCTTTGTGAATTTACAAAGATGCATGCTTTTAACCTAGAAAAGATCCCAGGAGCATCTCATGCAGGCTCACTGATTTGAGAAATAGTCTACCCTGGATTTCAAGGGTGCCATTGACATATCCAAGGTCACACAGTGAGGACAGACTTAAATCCAGCCTCTTCGCACCCACAGCTGGCTTCCTTCCCTCTTTCCCACCCAGCCCAACATGCCTTGTATCCCAAACAGCCCAGTCTGAAGGAACCGTTCTTGACAGTCTTGTGCATGCTTACTTTCACGTGCAGAACAAAGCAAAATAAAGGCTTTCCCAGGAAACAGGAAGAATTGTGTTGTCAGTCAGTTCCTGCTGCTGCAGCAAATCCTTGGATACAGCTCCAGAAGCAGAAATGGGTGGAGATATGGGAGGGGTGGGTGTTGGTTATTAGCACCTTTGGAGCTCTGGAGGGAAGAGTAGGCACAATGTTTAAGGCACTATCTTGCAAAGAAGTTTCTGAAAGATGCAGCATACAGGATACTTACTAGAGTTTGGTCTGACAATATGGAGTGGGAAACAAGCAGTAGCAGGACAGTTACTCATTCATTCATTCATTCATTCATTCATTTGTTCATTCAAGCAAGATGTATTGTCAATAGTGCCCAGCCCAGAGTGTATCCCCTCAAAAGCAATTTTGTCTGCAGAGCCTGGTGACCCACTTGTCACCACCTCCAGGAGGCCAAGATCCTCATATGCAAACAGACGTCTGACACCATGTCTTTCCCTCTGGCCGGCTCCCTCCCTCCACCCCCAGCATCTGTGCCTGTGAATTTTAAAAGGGTCCACATTTGGAAATCCCCAAAACCAGCTTATCCTTTCATTTTCATGTCTGAAAAGGAGTGATGACTCCTTGTGTTCCATCCCAAGCCGTGGTTTATCACCGAAGAAAGAATTTGAGGTGCCCTACACACAGAGTTCAAATCCCTGCCTTGGACAAGACAGACTTTTGTCTTCCCATCTGTAGAAGGGGTATCACGACGGTGCCTACCTCACTGGTTGCCCTGTGATTAAATAAGGAAGTGGATAAATGTAGGAAGTGTCACCTTCTCTCTGATACCTTCATGTACCTTCTGCTGAAGCCATCAGCAAGTTCTGATTGGTATTTCAGAAACAAAGGTAAGGTACCAGAATTCTTACAAGAATTTTATGATTAGAACTTCACGACATCAGAGATGTTGTGGAAGAAGGTTTTCAAGAATACTTTGGTCTTGTCACTTCACCTCTCTGAGCCTCCATTTTCTCAGCTGTGAAATGAGAATCCTGACATTAGTTAACTGGTAGCGTTATTGAATTAGAAAAATCTTAGGGCTGTGTGAGCCACGGGGTAGGAGTTCCTTGAATCCAGGAGAAAGAACAGAGGCAGATGTGGACTCAGTTGTATAGATGTGACTGGGAATCTTCTTAATCAATTAATTCATAAAAAATAAATTACCCAGATTGTCCATTTAAAAAAGGATTCCCCCCTACATATATGAAAGGCCAACTAAGCAGAAACCTTTGGTTATTTCCTTATTTTTATTTTGAAAAAAATATATAATGAAATTGTCTTTTTAGAAGACAAATCACTGCCATTGGGAATAAGCATGAGATATATGCAGAACCTTATGTCCTGAGATCTCATCTGAAATAGGTAGAAGGTATGGTCCAAAAATTCTTGGTAAGATATCAGATGGCAAATGCTAGGATAAACAAAGTGTACCCTATAATTATTGTAGAGCCTTCCTACCCCCTCTGCCTTGGAAATTTTTTTCTTGGGGGGCAACGGAATGTAACTACAAACATAGCCCCCCCTCCACTACCCAAAAGTAGAACATTCTTACAGAACCTCCCATCATCCAAAATGATGTAAGTCAAAAAAAAGCAATTATCATTTCATAAAAGTGAAATCCTTCTTGAGGTTTCTCTTGGTTAGCAAAAATGTGTGCAAACATAGTTCTTTTGTAAAAAGTGGCATCATGCAAACTCTCAGTTGGGGGGAGGGGATATTCCTACCGTCCCAGTTCAAGGGCTGCTGTCGATTTCATCCCCAGACAATTTTTCATCCTATAATGCAAGAAGACCTCATTCAGCTAGCCACTTCTATTAATTGGTAGCTCTAGCCTGAAGTACGGTGTTAAGAAGGATTCTGATGTCTTGTATAACTCAATGCCAAAGACTGCCTTATTGATTAGTGATGTCTGCTATGTAGCTAGGTGATGGCCAGTGTATATATGCCTCATGTTTGTTAACCCTAAATATAACCCCATGTTTGATTGTTGGGGAAGCTGAAGCTCAGAGAGGGGAACTGATTTGCCAGAGTCACATAGCTATTTAATGGTAGAGCCAGAACTAGAATAAATGTCCCCTGGCTCCATGCCCTGGTACATTTCTCTCCATCATAATGCATGCGGGTTCATAAGGTCCAGTGGTATCTATGAAACAGTCATAACATTTGGCGTGTGCTCTCCTGTTATGATTCCAGAAAGATTTGCAGTGATTACACACCAAAATTACATGTTAGAGAAAAATATGTACATTAGAGGAGGATCAAAATAATGTAGACAAAGTAACCAGGGCAAAGGGAAAATGAGAATAAAAAAATAAAACAGAGCCAAGAGTCAGTTTGACACATAAAAACACTGCCACTGTGCAGGTGCAGGGCTACTGGTGGCCAAACAAAGAAGAAAATCAGAATCCAGGTGTTTAAAGATAAAAAATTCAGTTGCTCAAAAGAAGCAGGTTTCCTTGGTGCTTCTCTAGAAAAAATACCACCCATGGGTGCCCATGCCAGGCAGCTGTGAAGCAGGGGAAGATGTTCCTTCAAGGCATATCTCCAAGAAAGGATGCGATTTCCATGCCACTGATTCTTGGAATGTCTGCATGAAGGTTGATGAAATGCCAAAGTGTGATCCAAGAATTCCAAAACTCTTGATGTCAAGGTCACTGATGACCACCATGTTTCTAAAGGCAGTGGTGAGCTTCCATCGTCCATTTTGTTGACCTCGAGGTAGTCTTTGATATACCTGATGGCTTCACCCTAGGTTTGACTCCACTCTTAGGACATCACATTCTCTTGGATTTCTTCTTGTGTCCCTGACACCAGTTTCTCAATGTCCCATACTGGATGTTTCTTCTTTCTCCCAGCATCTGAATGTTGCAGTCTCTAGGACTCAGCCCACAGATCTCCTTTTATATCTGTCCCCAGTTCCTGGTGATCTCATGGCTTTAAAACCATCCTTGGGCTCATGCCTTCAAAATTTATATCTCCAGCCTGACCTCTCTCCTAAACTCCAGACTCATATATCTGCCTGCTGTCTTGACATCCCCATGGGGACAAGCTAATGGCATCTCAAGCTTCACACATCCATCACCAAAGTCTTGATGCTGTACCACCTTTCTCAAACCTGTCATGGCAACCCAGTCTTCCCTGTTTTGGGAAATGGCCCCATTGCACATCCAGCTGCTCAAGCCAAGAACCTAAGACTCAGACTAGACTCCTGTCTTCCCGGCACACTCAATATCCAATTTGTCAACAAGACCTGTCGAGGCAACTACAAAAATTATTTCAGATGCAACTGTCTCTCTCATCTCTACCATGACCCCCTGATTGGAGCCACCTTCCTTTCACACATGGAGGACAGGAAACCCTCGCATATCACCTTTCTTTTTCCCCCTCTACCCCCTACAGTCTGTTCTCCAGACTGCAGCCTGAAAAATCATTCTTAAAATGCTAGGCTTTCTGGGGGCCTCCCCATTGTTGTGAAAGCCAAGGTCCTCCCAATGCATTAGTTGGGCCTGACTCCTCTTCTCTTCCCCTTGCTCATTTTGCTTCCATCACACTGGGATCCTGCTGGGGACACTGTCCTCTTCAGGCCTCTGCATTCACTGCTAATCACTGTACCCCCAATATCAGGCACATAGTAGGTGCTCAGTAAACACATGTTGCACAAATGACTCGCTAATGGCTGGACTTATTCCAAATACCTTCTCAAACTGAAAACTCCAAGGCCATCAGCCCACAGGAAGAACATGGTGGACTCTGGGCCCTTCATCTCTGGGCACCTTGCCTGAAAATCCCACACTGAGGGTTTTGCCTTTGAAGATGGTCCATGGAGTGATGTCTCCTCCGGGCTGATGGCACCAGGGACACCCCCATGATTTCCATAGCAACCCCCTACTCATAAATATCTCCCCTTGGTATCAGCTGACCCCTTGGATCTCACCAGAGGAAATACTGTCATTAAACCCCAATAAATTGCTAAAGGCCCAAGCAGACCGGGCCAATTTACAGCAGGTTTTGACTTTAATAATGTTTTGTCTTAGATTTGGCCCTAATTATAAATCATTTGCAACTGTGGTTTAAACCATAAGCAAATCTTACATGGCGTTCTTATTATCTCCTTAATATCGTGGAGGGAAAGATTTACGGAATCTTATTCTGGGAATTAAGCAAACGAGGAAAATTTGAGGTGAGGGAGCAACACATGAAAATTATAGTTTTGTCATAAAACTGTGATTGATCAATGATTATTGTAAAACTGTGGTAACTGTGCTGGCATCAACATAAATCTATAATTGGCTGGATTTATTCTTTTTCAAAATACTATATTACCTATAGTTTGGACCATTGTGTTAATCTGAGGCTGTCAGATTTACTGCTATTTTCACTTAATTAACTCCATTTAGCCTGTGCATATATGTACACCCAAGTATACATCTCAGTTGACCTTGAACAATACCGGGTTGAGGGGCACTGACCCCCTGCACAGTTGGAAATCCATGTATAGGTTTGACTTCAAAAAAACCTAACTACGCTTAGCCTACTGTTGACTAGAAGCCTTAGCAATGCTATAGATAGTCAACTAACACATATTTTTTGTGTTGTATGTATTATATACTGTATTCTTAAAGTAAGCTAGAGAAAATGTTTTTAAGAAAAACATAAGGAACGGAAAACACATTTACTGTGCTCTACTGTATTTATTGAAAAACTCGTGCTTTGGAGGGGACCCGCACAGTTCAAGCCAGTGTTGTCTGAGGGTCAACTGTAGTGTGTGTATGTATTTTATATATGTGTGTGTATGTTTTATATTTAGATAAATGGGTAGATAGACAGATAGATGCATTGTCTCCAATTGCTTTTGCTTTTCAATTGTTTGTTTTCCTCCAAATGGAATTTGTAAGATCCTTGAAGAAAGCGCTTGGTTGCATAAAGCCGGTCTTGCTGCAGAAATATGTCCAAAGCTGTGCTCCTGGAGCTGCTTTTCTGTGGGATGACAGCACATGCTCATGATACTGTGTCCCAGCGAGTGGGAAGGGCTGCAAAAAAGTGGCGAGTCAAGTTCATGGCATGGCTCTGCCATTTGCTGGCTGTATCACCCTGAGGAGCCCCCTCAGGCTGGTTCAGCCTCTGTCTCCTCATCTGTAAAACGGGAGTCATTTAAGCTACTTCAGAAGTTCCATGAACTTTTGATGAAATTTGTTGAACATTAAGGGCTTGACCTGCAGAGACTATTGGACACCTCTGGTGGATGCTCCTTTCTTCTTCCCAGTTGGGGGATGGACATGTAACAGGATGCCCTAAGGGGTGAGGTCAGGGCAACATGGGGACCTCAGAGGAACCATCTCAGGAAGGCTTTACCTGGCACCAGTGGGAGCCAGTCCAGATAGGAGAATCATCTTACAACCCTACAGGTCCAGGGAGATGATGGGTCCAGATCAAAGCCATGCAGGGCTAAAGGACCACATAATAATTCAATTTTAAAATAATTAAAATGAAAATTGTAGCCCCCGCTGGTGAGTCATTCCTTGCTGCTATACCCCAGTTTCTATGCTCCATCCTTAGTTTCATTTTGTTAGAGCTCAGCCATGACTACTACACTCGAAACTTTGATGTGAGAAAATTAAGATTTCAGAGATGCCACCTTCCCAAGGTCACGCAGTTAGCAAGTGGCTGAGCCCAGACTCCAAACCCACTGAATCTGCCTGCTTCTGGAGGGGGGCGGATGGCCCGACACATCCATTGGAGGGGGGCCCTCACTCCTGGAGGCCAGTGTGTCCTGGGCTGATAGCTCTTTCCAAAGACAACCCAAGGAACAAGGATGCCCAGCTTGGCCACGTCAGCGTCTGTTCCCTAATTGCTAAGGACAGAGCTGAGAAGCAGCCAGTTTGAGGTTGAAACCTGCCTTTTGCCTACCGTGTCCTGTGTGTGGGTTGGAATAGTGCTTTCTTTTTTTCTTGACTCCCACCATGTAGCCAGTGAAAAATATTTTCTGAAAGCCTCTTTCGGAGTCACTGATGCACACTGTCTGTTCTCAAGTTGTCCAGGGTCAAGAGACTCGACCGTAGCTAAATGAACCCAGACATTGGATTTCACCAAAAAGTAAACAGTCTGAGCCATGGGGTGGGGTGGGGGGGAAAGTGTTGCTTTCAGATAGAACATTCATGGGCCAGTTCCCTTCCTCTCTTCTTCCCCCACTCAGCCTCCCTCCTTCCCTCCCTCCCTCCTTCCCACCTGATTTCTCCCTTTCTCTTCCTCTTCTTCTCTTCTTCCTCCTCTCCTTAATATTCTCCCTCTTCTCATTCCCTTCTCTTTTTTTTCCTTCCTCCTTCCTCAGTTCTGTTCCCTCTCTCCTGCCTTCCCTTCTGCTTTAAAATTCACCCCAGATTTTGTTTCCTTAGGCATGCTGAGGTCATCAGACGAACAGGCAGCTGCCATTGAAGACAGAGGTCACTGCTCACAGTCCCCAAGAGGAGGGAGGCACCAGGGGTAGGTCAGGGAGGCAGAAGGAGCCACCCAAGACCACAGGTGAGGGACCTGACTGTGGTTTCAGCAAGAAGGAAGAGTAAATCCATTTAGGATTAGCTGATTTGATTCATTTTGGCAGACCCTGGGCTTTCGGGCTGGTCCCCAGTCTTGTGACAGCTGACTCTGGGGTGATCCAGGCAGGGAGCTAGTCCTGGACCACAGGAGCCTGATAAAACTAGGTGGATGGGGCTATGGACTTCAGTTTGGTCCGTCTGCCTATCAAGGCCAAAGGCATGCTCCAGGCAAGTTGTTTGCTCTTGCTAGGAATTAGCTAACTCTGGGAGGGGCAGTCCCTCTCTGGGTCCACAAGGCCTGAAGACTGACAAAGCATCTACAAACACAGAAGATGAAAAACACCATTAAGTTGTTCCTCTTCTCTCTCGTGTCCTCTCCACCTCCCCAAAGCCTACAGAAGAACCCATCACAAAGGGTCAGGGGAGCCGTGACAAAGGGCTGGGGCAGGCGGGTGATGAGGAGCCCTGGGGAGGAGCAGGAGGCCTCCTTCTCCTCTGGAGTGACTGGGGAGAGCAGCCCTAGTTTTCAGAGACTGTAGGTGGCTTCTGGCAGCAAAGGAGAAAGCTGCACTCAGTTTATCCTGCTGGACGAGCACTGGCACCTCCGCTTCTAAGAAGCAGTCCCTTGTTCTGACAGTGGTGGCGGCCGTGTCCTCGCCCCACCACGATCCCGTGGGCTGGTTGTTTTGCCCAGGCCTGGAATTACCCAAATCCCCTTAAATACACGGCTGCAAATGAGGACACTGGAAAAAAGGCAATAATTGTGACAGTAACTCACGGGGCCAGGCCTGACACGTCTCTAATTGCCTGCTAAAATTGTCGCTGTCTCCTAAAGTGCAAATTATCACCCGAAATGACAAGAATAATGAATGAGTAACTCTGATGTAATGCAACAATTAGTCCGCAAAGACACTGTCTAATATGGTAATTCAGAACACCCACTCCTTGTTATTAAGTGCCTGATAATTATTTAATTATCTATCTGCCAGCATGATTTACTTGGTTTATTTAGCTGCAGATGTGGGCAGGAGCATTCAGGTTTAAGGTCAAGAGAAGCTGGCCCCTCCATTGGCCACCGTGTCGGTTTGCTGGGTTGCTGGACTCTGCCGTCTGTCTGACGCCCCTAATTGGCTTTGGCAGTCCCCACCCAGAGTCTGAAAAATCCTCTCTTCTTTACCCTGGCCCCAGCTCGGGGTCACCTGGAGGCTGAAGGCCAAGAAGGCCAGGGCTGAAGATCCCTGCTCTCCTCCTGCCTGCCCGGCAGATACCCAGCAAGGGATCAGAATACTCAGGGTGAGCAGCTGCCACACCAAGATCAACGTGAGCCTTTTCTCTGTGCAGGGCTCGGTGCCAAGTCTCACCCAAGCTTTAGCTCATTTGAGCTTCTCCATCATGCCAGGAGGTGAAACAATTGGTATTGGCAATTGACAGAGGAGGGGACTGAGGCTGGGAGAGGTAAGGCCACTCATCTGAGGTCCCATGGGGAGCCAGTGTAGGGGCCAGGACCAGCCTCCCCATCTCCAGAGCCAGAGTCTGCTCTCCTGGATCCTGATACCTTCCCAGGTGAGGTTGGCCCCAGAGCTATGGGTCACTGCTTACTCCAGGGCCAGGACACTGCCTGAAGACTCTGTGTGGGGATTCAGGAGGGTCAGGTCCTTGTCCCCAAATCACAAATGACTAAAGGGAAAGAAGAAAGGGGGCCTGATGGGAGTCAGTTCAATATAATCAGAGCCTAGGAATAGAAACACCACGGGATGAGTAGGCATGGGAACTAAAGTGGGAGAACCTACCAGCTGGATGCAAGTGGGCAGATTACTTAGCCTCTCACAGCCTGTTTCCTCATCTGTAAAATGGGTATAATCAGAGAGTCTCTCCATAGTTGCCCAGTCCAAAGTACCCCTCACCATCAGACATGCTCCATTCAGCAACTTATAGGCTTCCTTTACTAAATATAACTGTATCCGAAATCATCTCGCTTATTTTTTTAGTTACCCTATACTTAACACACACACACACACACACACTCACACACACGCCCCATAAGCTCCAAGCCAGCAAGGACTATGTCTTATTTATCCATTTCTCCCTGCACCAAATGTGATGTTATATACCATGGGTATAATGGCACACTCTAGGCCCTCAATAAGTATCTGTAGGATGGATGGATGGATGGATGGATGGATGGATGGGTGGGTGGGTGAATGGATGATCAAAAGCCCGGAGGGTTCCCAGGTCAGCCATACCCTGTCCTGCCTTTCCAGCCTCTCATGCAGAAAGTCATGATGACCACCCCAGCTGTGATTCCCTGATTTTCTTGCTCTAGGGCTCCAGCCAACAGGCCCCATGCTTCCACCAGCTTCCCAAGTCCAGCTGTCTGAGGGATAAATGTGATTGGTAAAGGTCATCTGCAGCAAATGACCTTGGTTTTCACACACCCTCATTTCCTCAACACTTCCCATTTCTGGCCACATCTGCCCAACTTCCACACTCTTGTGTATCAGCCTCATTGCCCAAACGCTTCCTCTCTCTGCTAGAACTCTCCAAGGCTGCATACCAGTCAGGCTGTGCTCATTCATTGGTGGCGACTGAGCACTCTCTGATGACAACTGATGAGGGATAGGGAGTAGATAACCTGGGTCCTTCCCATAGAGGTGTGAGCTCTGTAATATCTCCCCCAGTTTCCCAGTGGGATGAACCCCTAATTATCTCAAAAGCAAATATGGTTGGCCACCCACTCAGACCCCTTCGAAAGACCAATGGTGAGATCCCCGCTCTTGCGGTTGTTTACTGCCCTTACTCACAGCTGCACCCCATAGCTAAGAATTGCCTTCAGCTAACAAGGGCTGCCTTACCTGAAAACACCTGCAAGGATTCACCCTCCCTCCAGGAATGTCCCATTGCCCATGAGTCCCTGGTACCAGGACACCAAATGTCAGCCTCCTTGCTCCAAGACAAACAACTCTAGAGTGCTAGTCATGCTCCTGAACTCCTCGTGGGGTCACCTGGAGGATGACTTCAACCCAATCGTATTTTTTCCCTGGGCATCAAAGGTAGGGCCATCTCTGCCATGCTCACATATCGCCATATTTGTTGAGTTAGTGAATGAACGCAAGAATGAATGGGTAAATTCGTATCTACATGTGCACACACATACATAGTGATTGAATTAGAGCCTTGTGGTCTCAGAATAGGACCAGAACATCTCCTCTCTGAATTTCTGGCTTGTGTATCACAATGATATAAGGTCAAGAGCTCAGTTTTTCCATCTATCAAATGAGAAAAACAACACTATTGTCTTGTGTTCTCTTTAAGCCAAACATGGTATAAGTCCCTGGTTTGTTTATTTGTTTTTAATTTTGAAACAATTTTAGGCAACCAGAAGAGATTTTTATAAAAACAATAGCACAGAGAGTTCACAAATACCTTTCACACAGCTTTCCTGAATGTTCATGGCTTGTGGTTTCTGAAGCCTTCTACTGACATGTCTGGGGGACGATCTTCGGGGTGGAGATGGGGCAGAAGCAGGAGACAGGAAGTTAGCTTAAACACTCACGCGGTTTAGTGCCCCTTGGAAAACCAGGTGGCTGCGGACAGACCATCTCCCTTTCCTTTCTCCTGTCTGCACTGCTCATGGGCATCTGTAGCTTTCTTTTTATTTGTGGTCTATCGCCTCCCGTGCCATGGCAAACAAGAGACTTTATAAATATTTCAAACACTAATAATTTGTGCTGTCCCTGCTTAGACTTTTAAATGAACCTAAGAACATTTCTCTTCGAAGAAACTGCCAACCTACAGGCGGGTGAAAGAAATACCACCAGCTCCTTCCTGAGATGGGTACTTGATGTAGAGATGGGGCTGGAGGCTGTCGCCACGGGTGTGGGACACTCTGCGCGTTTCCCATTCACGTCCCTCAGGCCAGGGTCTGTTCTGAGGAAGCTCCGCCTGGAGGGGGACGTGGCCTGCCTGAACTCTGGATCTTTGGGGTGTGGAGACTCTCACTGCTCCAGCCAGTGAAGAGAGAAGTTGGGGGCGGTAATTCCATAGTTGGTCTTTGGCTTTGGAATCAGACATTCCTGGGTTAAAATCCCAGCTCATCCGCTTATTAACAGTGAGACTTTAGACAAGTCATTTCCCCTCTCTGAGCTTTAGTTTCTTTATCTATAAAGTGTTTCCTCTAAGAATTAAATGAAACAAGGCATATAAAGTATAAGGAGCCTGACTCAGGTCATGAACTCAATGCACCGTAGCTGGTATTTTCCCTTTGACTATTTCCAAGATTGAATCCCAATATTTATAATGGCTCAGACACAATAGAGTTTGGTTTCTTGCTCACATAAATCAGCCAGCGGGGTTCCAGGTTGGCTCAAGGAAGAGCAGTGGGGGTGAGACTTTGCTCCACTCCTGTTGTTGGAGGCTCTTTCACAACTCTCAAAACAGCCCTGGGCACCTTACGTCTAGTTAGAAGAGAGGAAATGAGTGCGGAAAGAGGTTCACAGAAGGTTCCTCTTTGTCTCTCTGGAACCTCACAGTCCAAGAGGAGAAGAAAGGTGGAAGTCACAGTCTATCATATGTGGATGGACTTTCAAGTGAGGAGGGGCCAAAGCATTTGGGAGAACAGAAAGGAGAAAGACTTTTTCACAAGGAAACCAGTTCTTGGCATACCCTGCCTGAAATCCTTCAAAGGTTTTTTATTGCTGCTGATAGAAAATGAACTCCTTCCCCAGCCTTCAAGGTCCACATGGTTCTGTCCCAGCCAGCTTCTCCAGCCTCGGCTCTTCCTGTATCTGTAGTCCTGATACCTTGAGCTTCCGTTCCCCAAACAGGCCACAATCCTAAAGCAACCATGTAATTTATCTTCCAAACCAGGCTACTTCAGAAAGAAAAAGAGACTGCTAACAATAAATAACCCAGAAGAACTGGGACAGCCTAAGACAGAGGGGAATATGTGATCACCACGTATCATTGGTCCTGCCACAGGGCCTTTGCACTTGCTCTTCTCCCCACTCACCTGACTGTCCTGATGCTTCAGAATTACTTTCTCAGGGAAGCCCTTTCTGATAACTGAGTCAGATTCCTTTGTAATACATTCTCCTAGAACCTGTTCGGGTTTTTTTTTTTTTTTCATTAGTGGCACTGATTTCAATCCCTAAATCTATGCCCAACCATGTATATATCTATTGGTGTCTCTCTTTCCAACTGGACTACAAGCTCCATGAAGGTAGAGACTGTGTCCTTTTTTCTTGTTTACCCTTTACGCCCATGCCTGGCACCCTAGCAAGCATTCAATCATTGTGGGATATATGAATAATTGCTTACCTCTACTGGAAGGGATCAAAATAGAGACATTTTGCTAGGAGAGGACAATTTAGTGTGGCCTGGAAGGATAAGCATAGCCTGGGGCTGCACAGAGAAGCAGATAAGTAGCATTCTAGGTGAGGGAACAGCAGTGAGCACAGATAAATGTGCTTCAGTCCATAAAACAGATTCAGAACATGTCCTGGAGCTTAATACTTAGGGGAACAAGGACTGGGAGAAATGTGGGCGGGAGCTTCCAGGAGTGGAGGGCAATGTCAGGTTGGGGAGGCCCCGAATGCCAAGGAACGGTGCTTGGACTGAATACCGCAGACACAGGAAGCCATGGAAGAAGGAGTTTCACCCCCAGATGTGTTCTAAGAATGATGTCATTGGAGGCCGACCACAGCCCTATGAGTAAACCAAGGAACCATTGGCTACTGCAGCAATGGTCAGGTTTTTCTTACTCGGAGCATAAATCTATTTTGATGATGTTTAAGAAACAAAATCAGGGGGCATCTGGGTGGCTGTTTGTTAAAAGTCTGCCTTTGGCTCAGTTCATGATCTCAGGGTCCTGGGATTGAGCCCTGCATTGGGTTCCATGCTCAGTGGGGAGTCCGCTTCTTCCTCTGCCCCTCACTCCCACTCATTCTTTCTCTCTCTCAAATAAATAAATAAAATCTTAAAAAAAAAAAGACACAAAATCAGATGTCAGGAGATGTCCCTGTGACTGAGCATGGGGGTGAATAGAGCCCCAGAGGCACCTCGGTGTTCCCTGCAGCAACCAGTGATGTACTAAGGTCACCAACCAGGACTTGAGACCTCACTCCCAGACTGTGGCCTCCCATCATGTTTCTCCTCCTCCTGGATAATAATAAAGGACCAGTTCACTGGCACTGGAGTGGCCCTTCACAGGGGGTCTTATTTAGCCCCCAGATCCAGGAAACGCTGGGCCTGCCCTGAATGATAACAGGCAGCTCCCACCATTCTGATGCATACTGAAAGAGGTGACTGAGTATTTGTTCTTGGCAATCTGAGGCCCCCTTAAAATTATATTTCCCATTCTGAAGTATTTAGTGCGATCCTTATCCCATCCAAAACCCACATCGGCCTTTGAACTGGGCATTGTTTTCATCTTTCATTTTAATGGTGAAGGAACTGAGGCTCAGAGAGGTTTGGTAACTTGCCGAGGGTCACACAGCTTCAAAGTGGCTCAACCAGGATTTGAGCCCAGGTCCTGCTGCAGTAAAGCTTTCACACTGCACTAATCACTGCCAAAAGAAAAAAGTAGAGGAGGTCTGAGTAGAGTTTCCTCTCTCTGTGGAGTCTTATAAGAAAGGAAAGAGGTAGGCACCTTCCTGTCTGAGATGAGCTGAGAAGGTTCCCACTAGACTCAAGGGAAGGACACAATGACTCCATGGGTCCTGCCCAATCCCTCAGATTCTATTTTCAGAGCTGTCTCTATTGGGACAGATGAACCATCACCCAGTTAGACACGCTGTCCATCTGGCTGTCTGCACCATGTTATTTATAATGCCTAACCCACAGCCAGGCTGTAATGAAGAAGAATTCAGCCCCAGCTCCTTGGCGGGGGAGGCGATTGACTTTGGAACCAGCTGTCCTGGCAGCCCAGTTCGGCAAATGTGACTTAGACATGAGCCCCAAACTGAGGCATCCTGGCACCCGAAGAGAAGGTGGTGGCCAAACTGTTCAGACGGGGCCATTTGTGTGTCTGACAGCACCGAGGATTTGTCCAGTAGCTCAGATGATGGAATGTGTGTCTCTCATAGTGGAATGTGGAATCAGATGAATGTATCCTCTATGACTCATGGAATGGGCATTGCTCTGGGAAGTGAGAGATGTCTTCTGAGCCTAGAGCCCTTATTGACTCTGTTTTGCTCACAAGGTCTTATCTGTTCTTTATGTGTGTGCGTGTGTGTGTGTGTGTGTGTGTGTGAGTGTGTGTGTGTGTGGTATCACCTAGGTACACAGTGACCCATTAAGTGAGGAAGAAGGGATGGATAGGGACTTGGCATCTCCTGTTAAGTTAGGGACCTGGTGAGTATCTAAGCGAATTCACTCAGCCATCAGTGAGGTCTGTCTTGCTACAGAGACCCAGAGAGGGAAGGGTGTGGCCAGAGGCAGCCCAGACCACCCCACCTTCCTTCATGACCGTTCACTGCCTGGCCCATGGGGCTGCCACAGCAGAAGTCCTTACTCAGAGTTAGCTCTCATCCTCATCTCTGCATCGTCTTCTCTGCTAAACTGTAAGTTCCTTGGGGACAAGGATCATGTGTTTTTGGTTCCATACCTGCCTGGCCTGGCAAACAGAGGATGCCCTAATGGTTGTGGTGATCCTAATTCCTTACGCATATAAACTCATACTTACTTCAGATCAATTGTTCTCACGTTTGTTTTAACAAGGAAACACAGTAAAATATCAGACAAATGGTGGCTATATGGTAAACATGCCAATGAAATCAGGGCCAAAGAGGATGTTATTCCACAAGAGATCTAGAAGAGATTTATGACTCTTTCTGGTCCACAGAGGCAGTGTCCCCAACCTGCAAAAACAAAGTGCTGAACAAGGGAACTCAGGGGAAAAAAAAATTATGGTAGATATTTATTAACCCTTAATTATACATCAGACACAGAGTTAAGTGCCTTAGAGAGATTTGCTAAATATTTATCCTCAAAACATCCCTAGGGTTGATTCTATATTCCCCACTTTATGAACAAGGAGACAGGTCCAAAAAATACAGATTTTTAAATGTTCTCATCACAATAAAGAATGGTAACTATGTGATGGATGGAGGTGGTAATTAATACAATGGTGGTAATCATTTTGCAATTTATAAACATAACAAATCAACATACTGTACACTTTCAACTTACACGGCATTATGTCTCAATTATATCTTAATAAAATGGGATGGGAGGTAGGAATAGGGTCTAGAATCACACATATATGGTGAATTGATTTTCAACAACAATCCCAGGACAACTCAATGAGGAAAGTCTCTACAACAAGTGGTATCTCCCTCACGTACTTACATGCAAAAATCCCAAAGTTTTGCAAATAAAATCCAGTAATTAATAAAAGTGGTAAGACATCATGACCAATTGATATTTATTGTAGGAATACAATGGTACAAATAAATTAACATAATTTTCTACTTTAATAGAAAAAAGATAACAACTGTATGATTACCTTGACAGATGAGATAATCTTTTGATAAAACTCAATGTACATTTGTGATAACACTTTTAATGAGGAATAGAAGAGATCTTCTTCAATTTGATTATTTAAATTTAAATACAGCAAACATCATTCTAAATGGCAAAGTATTGAAAGTTTTCCTGTGAAATCAAGAACTAGATAAGACTGCCTGGTATTGGGGCACCTGGGTGGCTCAGTTGGTTAAGCATCTGCCTTCAGCTCAGGTCATGATCCCAGGGTCCTGGGATTGAACCCCACATCTGGTTCCCTGTTCAGTGGGGAGTCTGCTCCTCCCTCTCCTGCTCTTCTTTTCTGTGATCTCTCTCTCTCTATGTCAAATAAATAAATAAAATCTTTTTAAAAATAAAAAAATAAATTTAATTTTTAAAAAAGACTGCCTGTTATCATCAACTCTATTCCACATCATACTAGAATCCCAGCCAGAGCAATAGGAAAGGAAAAAAAAAAAAGTTAAAGGCTTAAAGGCTGGGTGAAGAAATGAAATTCTCTTTATTCACTAGTGACATGATTGTGTATGTAGAAGATCCAAGAGAACCTATGAATTATTAGCATTGATATAGCATTGATATATTAGTTTAACAATGTCATTGGATACAAGGCCAATCTACAAAGATCGATTTATTTCTCTATCCAAAGAATGAACAAATAGAAATTAAAATTTAAGAATTTAAAATAAATTTTAAGAAATTATAATAGTATAAAATGCTTCAAATACCTACAAATCAATCTAATAAACAATGAGAAAGTTCATTACACTAAAAACTACAAACCAGTGTTTAGAATCAGAGATGAAAAGATGGGGGCGCCTGGGTGGCCCAGTGGGTTAAGCTGCTGCCTTCGGCTCAGGTCATGATCTCACGGTCTTAGGATCGAGTCCCATATCAGGCTCTCTGCTCAGCGGGGAGCCTGCTTCCCTCTCTCTCTCTGCCTGCCTCTCTACCTACTTGTGATCTCTCTCTGTCAAATAAATAAATAAAATCTTTTAAAAAAAAAAAGAAATGAAATGAAAAGATGAGCTATTTATAAAATTGTGGTGAATTGTGGGGACATACATGTAGAACAAGTAAAATCAGATTCCCACCTAACATATTGCCCAAAAATAATTTCTAGGTCGATTAAAGATCTAATAGGGAAAAATAAACATTGTATGATACATGCTAGGAAGATATTGTGTAACCCCAGGGTAGACTATCTATGTGAAACTGGACACAAAAGCACAAATCATAAAGTAAAAGATTAATAAATGTGATTAGCTTAAACTTTAAAATATCTACAGAGCAAAAAATATCCCATACACTATTGAAAGACAATATATATCCTGGCAGAAAAGTTTTCACTTTATATAATTGCAAAGTATTAGTAAATAGAATATATCTTTAATTGGTTTATTTAAAAAAGATAAACAAACCACACTGTAGGGAGAAAATGGCAGAAGAAATGAATAGGTAATTCACAAAAGAGAAAAATAAATGGCCAATGAACATATGTAAAGATGCACAATCTCACTAGTAATCATAAAATGCAAATTAAACTCACAAAGAGATATCATTTTACACCCATCAGATTGGAAAATATTAAGCCATCTGACAATGCCAATTGTTGGCAAGAACCCATTCACTGCTGGGGGGTGGGGTGTAAATTTGAACAACCATTTGGGGGAGCAACTTGGCAATTCCTAGTAGGGATTAAGATATGCATATCCTTGCACCTAGAAATTTTACTTCTAAGTATATACCTTAAAAACTCTTGCATATGTGCACCAGGAGATGTGTACAAAAATTGGAAACAGCCTACATGTCCATCAGTGAAGAAAAGAATAAATTAATGTTGGTATATTTATACAATGGAACACCATATAGAAATTAAAATGAATGAACTAGAATTACATATATCAACATGTATAAACCTTTAAAAAAACATAAAATGTATTTAAAAATAAAAGTTGTGGAATGATACATATGGCATAATACGATGGATATAAATCTAAGAATATGCAAAACAATACCATGTATTATTTATGGACACATATGTAGTAAAAATATTTTTAAAACATGATAAACACTGAGTTTAGGATGGGACTATATTTCTGGCTCAAGAAGCAAATGAATGAGATTGTGAAGAGTAATACAGATGGAGCCAACTGTTTTTGTATTATTTTATCTCCTAAAAGAAAAATGAAAGGTCTGAAACAAATATAGCAAAATGTCAAGATTTACCAAAGCTGGGTAGGGGGTACATAAATATTTGTTATATTAGCCTAGTGGTGTGCTGGTAAATGTTTAGCAACTAGCTTTCCTAGAGAAAACCTTGATTTGTAGTGTTGGCCAATTTTCATGGTGTAAATACTCCCACCATGGCCAATTTCAAGCTATCAATGTAACTTTGCTGATTACAGATTTTGGAAGAGAGGCACACAATAGGTTCTTAAGAGACAGAAGGAATGGGCTCCAGCATACCACTGTATTAGCCTCCACTGCCTGCTGTGTGAAATAGGAGAAAATAAAAGTAAAATATTATAAATATAAAAGCACACATACAATATGGAAAGAAGTGATAGTGTAAGTGTTCTCTAAAACAGGGTGGTGGTGGACCCCTTGTCCTTCCTTCCCCTACACCCACCATGAAAGCCACAGAGACCCCATCCTGTAGACCACTAGCCTAGACAATCCCTGATATGCTAAGATTTGCTATGATCTCACTCCTTTTGTTGATAATGACACTGCCTTGTTCATCAAACAAGCAAGCAGGCATCTGGAGAGATGGCTACATAGTGACCTGGCAGAAGACCCACAAAACTTAAGGCACAGGCAAGCTTATGACACAGAAGAAATTCTAGATCCATATTCCAAAGCTAGATAGAAATAAATGGCCAGGATCACTGTACTCTCCCTGTGCTCAAACTTTCAGGGCATTGGACTAGTTTATCTTACTCTACTGAGAAGTTCTAACCTTGGGACAAATTGTTTAAGATGGCAAGAGACAGAATGTTGCAAGAAAGAATAGCCTCAGGAACTATTTGGTCATCTCTTTTCAGACTATGCTCTCTGCCACACTGGTTTTCATTACAGTTGCTTTGGGTAGAATCAATACCCCCACTCCCTCTCCATCCACAGAAGCGCCCCTCTTATCTGACTTGAGTGTAAGACAGAACTCCATAAGGAGTTCATCTGAGCATCTGGTTTTATTGCTTTAGAACAAGAAAACAGTATGGAAGCCACTGAAGGGTTAGTCCAACTCACACAATTTTGCAGTTGTGGGAATGGACATCCAAGGAGAGAAAAGGATGTACCCAAAGTCATATAGATGACAGGGATCAGAATTCAAACTCCTGTGTCCTCCTGGCCCAGGTCTTCCCACCCACCCCACCATTGTTGGGACATAGGGTCCATCTATCCTTCTGCTTCATTGGTCAGAAGACCATAAGGACCAGCAAAGAAGGAAGAAATAGGAGGAAATGCAGAAGTAAAGCAACTCAAGAAGAATCAACTGAGAAAAGTTGCTATTTTTCTGCCTGATCTGTCCTGACAGTGACTCTACCATGCTGTCTAAAGTTCTAAGATAAGACATGGTCCTGTCAGGAAACTCTTCCCAAACATTTCCCCTTGAATTTCTGGTGAAGGACACAGAGAAGAGAAAAACATGGTCCTCTTTCCTTGGCAGTGTAGCAAAGCAGACAAACCCTGGCTTTCCCATCTCAGTTTGAGCCCCAGAACCCACACACACCAGCCCTGTGACCCTAAGCAGGATGGCTGACCTCTGTAAGACTCAGTCTCCTCATTTACAGAGTGGGTTATTCATGGGCTCAAGGGAACAGTTATAAGGGTTAAATAATGTCACAAATACAAAGCTTTCAGCAGAGACTGACCTCACAGTATATTCCTCCAAAGATATTGATCTTCATGCTCTGAGCCACAGAACACTCAGTATGAGAGGTAGGGCATTCTCACAAATGACTATAATATAAGCCAAAAAAATAGCTAATACATCTACTGAGCACCAGCTGTGTATGAGGCTATTCACTAAGCTCCTTTTGAATACCCCCTTTAATCCTTGCAATACCCCTTTGAGGCAGGGGTTGCTATACCCATTTTAAAGATGAGAAGGCTGAGGCTTAACTGATTAAGCTGAGCCTTAATCCCTAACTCAAGCTCAATGCATTGATCTAGTAGGAGAAGTAAGATTCCAACCTGAGAACCTCCCACCCCATGATCCATGCTTTTGGCTTGTCTACCAGATGCCTCCCATCTGGTATTCCTTGATACTAACAGCTGTGAAGTTTTAAAGACTGGAGCAATGACTTTGGCAGAGCAGGATCAAAGGCTTCTTGGAAGAGGTGATCTTGTGGGATGAATGGAAAGGGAAGATCTGCTAGACTGGAAAAGCAGTGTCCACAAAAGCAAATGACATGCTGGGGCTGGGTCACCTGGGAGATGGTCTGGCAGTAGACTCTCATTCCAGTGTGGTCTCTTGAGCTTCCATATACTTCTTGATCCACAGCATGCCAGGTGGGCAAAAGAACCATTGACAGTATCTTGATACAGGAAACAATATACTTAGACTCCAAACATATAGGTCCAGATCTAAACTGCCTGACTTCAAAGCTTAACTCTGCCACTGAGTGTCCTTAGACAAGTTACTCAACCACTCTGTGCCTCAGTTTATCTACCCATAAAATGAGGTTAATAATAGTACTTAATTTCAGGTGACATGAAGCATCTAGCACAGTGCCTGCACAGAGTAAGCTCCCAACAAATGTTAGCTATTTCTATGATTATTGCCAATATCATTCTAATCTGGACATACTATAGTTCTTGGCAGTCCTGATTATTGGCCTGTTGGATTAATTTATCCTAAAAGTCAAACACCTTGGGAACTTGGACACCAAGTGTTTCAACATCTCAGAATCATTAAATATCAGATTCCTAGAATTACAGAACTTTCAAACCTTAGAATAAAAATACAGTTAAAGCCAACAAAATTTACAACATAAATTTCCCCTAAATACTGTCCTCCTCCTCTTTCTTTGGGAGGATTGGAGCTATTATTTTGTCATCTGGATCCTTGAATTTCTCCCCCAGAAATATATTTATTATATTATTATTATTACTATTATTATTATTATTTGTTTCAAGGAGAAGCATTTATGTTCTTTTTTTTTTTTTTTACCCCTCCCCTCTTCTTTTTGCTGTCTCTCTCTGTCTCTTGAATATGATGTGATGGGTAAAATACCAAGTGCAATAAGTCAAAATTTCTGACAGAAATAATAGAGCCCGCATCCATTTCCAGCCATTCTCCCAGTGATAACAATTAAGCCCCGGACAGTTTGAACTTTTTACAAAGAATTAATGATGCATGTGAACACGAGAGGAGAACAATTGCTAATAATTTATGAAGTCTTCACCGGCTCAAAGTAGTAAGTTTGGTAAAGCGAAGGGGGGGAAGCTTTGAAAGGTAAACACTTTGAAAAGCCATTCTGAGGCTCTGCCCTGTCAATTGAGAATTTACTACATTCCATTAAACAACCTAAAATAACTTCTATGGTAATCACCCTTCAGATACAGGCGCCGGTGCCGACAAAGGTATTATTAAGTTAAATTACCCTAAAAGTGTTGGATTGACAGAAAGGTTCAGTCAATGGTTTGGAAAGCCGGGGTCCCTAAATGACACCAGCAAACAGATACTGATGTTCTGAGGTTGGAGAACCTGGCTCTACCAGACCTGGAGCTAACAGGATTTCAATTTGAGCTTTTAAATATTTCATACTCCCCCTGCAGATCTCAGGAGGAGGGCTGTGGGATTCACAGAGGTGGAGCTGGGGCTCCTCCTTGTCTTGCCTTTCAGGCCAGGATTTGAAAGGTAGCTGTGAGTAGAAATAAACAAAGAGACATATGGTAAGGAGGGTTTGTCTCTTTGAGGGGAGATGGGAGCAGTGAAGAAGGGACTCAGCAGCTGGGTTTGATGGGGAGAAGGAGCCAGGAGTCTCAATTCAAAGATAAGGGAAATGAGATCTCTTACCTGAGGCGACCTAGCAAGTCTTGAGCATCACTAGAGTGCAGAAAACTCCATTTCATGATGGCACAGGTAATCTCTCTGTCTTGATTTTGATGGTTCCTGGACTCAAGCCCAGTTTGTTCCTTGTGGGACCTCTTAACTATTTTTAATAAACTCTATTAATACATAACATGACTGGAGAAAGGTGAATAAGTCTTAATGTGCAGCTCAATGAATTCCCCACCACCAAAAAATATGTGTATAACCTAAGCACTGGGCTCAATACACACAAAATACCCAGGCTCTCCCATCACATCCCCAATCCCCAGTAGATTCTCAAACCCCCAAGTTACTGCCTCCATGAAAGAATACCACCCTTCTAACTTCTAACACATAGACTCCTTTGCTTTGAAACTTGGTGTAGGTTGACTTCCTTGCTGTGTATTTCTTTGTGTCTGCTTCCTTTCACTCCAAATTTTGTTTCTGAGTTCTGTTCATGTTTTTAGAAGTATCTGTGGTTTGTTCACAGTCTTGGATGCTTAGTTTTCTACTGTGCAACTGTACCACAATTTATTTTGCCATGCTTCCATTGTGAGGATTTGGGTTATTTCTAGTTGAGACTAATACAAATCTTGCTACTATAAACTTTCTTTTGCAAGCCTTTTAGTGCCCATGTGTATATACTCCTGCTGTATTTATACCAATAAGTGGAATTACTGGGTCAGAGGATATGCATAAATTTGGCTTTCAGAGTGATGGCAAATAGATTTCCCGAACAATTAGATTAACTTAGTTTCCCACAAGCAACATAAAATAGTTCCAGATATTCTACATTCTTAACAACACTGGAGGTTTCCTAGCCTTTTAAATATTCTAACTATCATGGTTCTTTATGCAGTGATATCACATTGTAATTTTAATCTGCATTTTTCTATGGACTCCTGAAACTGAGCATGTGCATTTATTCGTCATTTTGATACCCATTTTGGTGAAGTACCTATTCAAGTCTTTTGCCCATTTCTCTGTAGGATTATCTGCTTTTCTTATGTTGACTCCGAGAGTCCTTTATACAGTCTAGATATGAGTGATTGGTCATGTATATGAATTTTAGATATCTTCTATCATTCTCTTCCTTACCATGCGCTCTCTCAAAGGTGCTTTTCAATGAACAGACATTCTCAATTTTAATCTTAAGTTTAATGTTTTAAAGGGTTTTTTTTTAAACGTTTTAAACATTTAAGTTTAATGTTTTAAAGTTTTAGGCCCCTACATATATTTGTTGAGTGAAGGAACCCTAATGGCACAAAATCTAACTTGGCCTGGCAGCCTAACTATTCTAATTTCACATTCCTAAAATGAGGAAATCCAATAGTAGATGATGCATTTTTTTTTTAGATGATGCATTTAAAAGACTTCCATATGTGTATGGTACTGGCACAGAAACAGACACATAGATCAATGGAACAGAATTGAGAGCCCAGAAATAGACCCTCAACTCTATGGTCAACTTATCTTCAACAAAGCAGGAAAGAATGTCCAATAGAAAAAAGACAGCCTCTTCAACAAATGGTGTTGGGAAAATTGGACAGCCACATGCAGAAAAATGAAATTGGACAATTTCCTTACACCACACACAAAAATAGACTCAAAATGTCTGAAGGACCCCAATGTAAGAAAGGAATCCATCAAAATCTTTGAGGAGAACACAGGCAGCGACCTCTTCGACCTCAGCCACAGCAACTTCTTCCTAGGAACATCGCCAGAGGCAAGGGAAGCAAGGGCAAAAACGAACTATTGGGCTTTCATCAAGATCAAAAGCTTTTGCACAGCAAAGGAAACAGTTAACAAAACCAAAAGACAACTGACAGAATGGGAGAAGATATTTGCAAACGACATATCTATAAAGAGCTTAGCAAACTCAACACCCAAAGAACAAATACTCCAATTAAGAAATGGGCAGAGGACATGAACTGACATTTCTGCAAAGAAGACATCCAGATGGCCAACAGACACCTGAAAAAGTGCTCCACATCACTTGGCATCAGGGAAATACAAATCAAAACCACAATGAGATACCACCTCACAACAGTCAGAATGGCTAAAATCAAGAAGTCAGGAAGCGACAGATGCTGGTAAGGATGCAGAGAAAGAGGAACCCTCCTACACTGTTGGTGGGAATGCAAGCTGGTGCAACCCCTCTGGAAAACAGCATGGAGGTTCCTCAAAAAGTTGAAAATAGAGCTACCCTATGACCCAGCATTTGCATTACTGGGTATTTATCCTAAAGATACAAACATAGTGATCCAAAGGGGCACTTGCACCCGAATGTTTATAGCAGCAATGTCCACAATAGCCAAACTATGGAAAGAACCTAGATGTTCATCAACAGAAGAATGGATAAAAAAGTTGTATATATATACAATGGAATACTATGCAGCCATCAAAAGAAATGAAATCTTGCCATTGGCGGTGATGTGGATGGAACTAGAGGGTATCATGCTTAGTGAAATAAGTCAATCAGAGAAGGACAACTATCATATGATCTCCCTGATATGAGGAAGTGGAGATGCAACATGGGGAGTTTGGGGGGTAGGAAAAGAATAAATGAAACAAGATGGGATCGGGAGGGAGACAAACCATAAGAGACTCTTAATGTCACAAAACAAACTGAGGGTGGCCCGGGGGGAGGGTGGTAGGGAGAGGGTGGCAGGATTATGGACATTGGGGAGGGTATGTGCTATGGTGAGTGCTGTGAAGTGTGTAAACCTGGCAATTCACCTCTCTGGCGTGATGGCTGAAAGACCTCTCTGGCGTGATGGCTGAACTAGAAAATTAATGATAACAAGGAACCTGCCTTCTACAGTCTTAGAAAGAAGGCTCTAGGGAAAAAAAGGTGTGAAGACCCTGAGTGTTTGACAGTCACAGAAGAAGGAAGTATGGCTTGTCCATATTAGATGGGGGAGGATGGAGAAGGAGATCCAGTTGTGTTGTGAGGGGCCATGGTCATAAGTTGAAACTGCAGGGAGAAATTACATTGGATTTTCCATTTAAATGATGGCTCTAGCTGCTGGGTGGAGGATAGATTAGAGCAGGGTGAAAAGAATGCTGGGAGAACATTAGGAAGTCCTGACAGCAGTTTGCAGGGGGAGTGGTGGGGAGGGGGGAAAGTGGCTCTGCTACAGTTTCAGATGGTGTTGTAAGCAGAGACCACCATGATTCTTGGGGGCTGGAAAGGAGCTGACAGGGTAAGGCATCCAAGCCCCTCCAGGCATGTGGCTCAAGACAAAATTTGTCCTCCAGACAAAATTGGAAAGACGGTAGTGTTTTCTACTGTTGTAAAAACCTTTCACAGAAGGAATTTCTTCTTCCCTTCCTAAAATCACAGTATGTCAGAAGTGACGGGGTTTCAGGAGTCTCCTGGTACAATTCCCCACACTTCTCCTCCTTTGGGTGCCTTCAGAACATCTCCAGCAAGGAACTAGCCAGGTTCCAATCGAATATCCTAGCGACAGGGATTTCTGTAAGCCACTGCACAATCATCTTTGACTGGGCTAAACCTGCCTTCTTAATATTTCCATTTTAATTTGACCTTCCAAAAAAAAAAAAAAAGGAAGAAAGTGTCTAGACTTCTCATGTTGCCTAATATAGCCCTTCACCCTTCTGAGTCCAACAGAAAATTCTTTCATGCTCTAACCTCAGTTCCTTACCTGTGTGAGTAGCCCGCACAATGTTGGGCATCAAGCCAAGTAATACATAAAAGAATGAGCAGGACATATTTTTAACACATCAACTATAATGTCCAGCAAAATATAATCTCCCTCTGCATGGTGGTTGCTATTGCTTTTGTGGTCACTGTTAGTATTATGTTTATTGTTATCATTATCAGGAATAGTAGTATAGTGTTATTAAAGCTTGTTTTGTTTGGAGATCTGCCCCTTGTGCTCATCTGAATTTCTCCAGGTCAGATGACATTTATTCTTATACTTGTGTCACTTTGCACCTGCTGTTCCTTCTACCTCCAACACCCTTCCCTCCTTCATTCTTTTGTAAACTTGCATTAACCACTTGGACTTGGCCCAGGTACCACCTTTTCTGCGCAACCTTCTTCATACCTCTCTCTCTCTCTCTCTTTCTGTCTGTCTGTCTGTCTCTCTCTCTCTCTCTCTCTCTCTCTCACACACACACACACACACACACACACACACACCCCAGGGGTGAAAATCTTCTTCTACTGTATGCTTCACCATCAAAGCATTTCTTATGGTAGCTTTGCATCCTTTTTTGTCCCTTGGTCAGCAGTCCCTAGATCAACAATGGGCCTTCCACTCTAAGATGCCTTTATAGAAAGGGAATATGACTGTAGCTATGACATGTTCAGCACTCACTATGTACTGGCTCTATGCTATGCATCTTCCCCAATCTCAACTCATCTCATCCTTACAAATATTCTAGAATGTAGGTGTTCCTGTTATCCCATTTTATTGACAAGAAAACTGAGGCTTGGAGAGGTGAAGTGAATCCTCACCAAGTTATCTACTGGTCCTGAGAGTGCCATCCCCTCAGGAAAGCCTATCCTGGCCAGTGCCCCACAAAATGCTCCAGACAGACCTGTGGCTCCTTAATACTGAGCCCAGTTTATAATGTGTCTTCACTTGTGCCAATATTTGATGATATCCATCTTCCTCACTAAACTCCCCGTTCTGTGTGGTCAGGGGAAGAGTCTGTCTGCATCATCTTGCTATTCCCTGAGCATATAAACAACAGATGCCCAAAAATAACTGGGAAAGAACAATAGAAAGAAGAATGTAGAGGAATGCCACATGAGAAGAACAAAGGGCAGAAACAGGTTCTCCTGAGGAACCTCGTCCAGTTGTGTAATTCTGGGTCTGCTTGGGGGAAGAAGACCCTGGGGTCTGACACCTTACCCCCCAAGGAAGTGAGGCCCTCCATGGTCTTCCCTACCTGCCATAAAACTTTCTCTGCTCACATAGTTTCCTTTCAACCCACAAAGCAGAGCCCCCTGAACTTAGGAGGCCTGTTCTCTGCCACCTGTGTGCCTTCCCCTTCATCCTTAACCAAGCTAAGCTGTCTTGGCCCCATGCCTCCCTGCTGGGAGATGAAGAAGCAATTAATCCTGCAGGGTCCCCCACTGCTCTTGGGAAGCAGAAACTCCTGGAAGCCTGACAGCTGTGTGCATTGGCACAGAGGGCCTGCCCAGGCTGCTCTTAGTACAGGCTGGCCTGGCAGGGAGCCCAAGAGGTGGTGCCTTCCTGGGGCAAGAAGTGAAAAGAAAACTCGAGAACATTTGTCTTCCTTCGTCCCACAACTGTCTAGAGAGGTCTTCAAAGAGAAGATCAGTCACCCGAAGAAACATTAAGAAGACAGTAGCCCACCTGGAAGTCCAAAGACCAGGGGATAAGGCTTGGCTTAATCTCTAATGTGCTGTGTGACTGTGTGACCTTGGGCAAGTCACTTAAACTCTCGGAATTGGGGCAATAGTGGAATATAAAGTTATCTCCTTCTCAGAAGTGTCAGATCATTAAGTGAGATTCATATGAAGGGCTAATTGGTGCCTGGTACATAGTTAACACTCAATAAATGGCAGCTATTATTATTTTGGAAGTGTTATCCATAGCTTTTAGCACTAAATGAGATAATGTAACTAAAGCTTCTAGGTGGAACCTGGCACAAAAATGTTGCTTAATACCTAATTTCCATCCCAAACTTGGTGTGCCACCAATTAAAGGGGACAAGGGTCTTTATCCACTTTCTGATGCCCAATTAACCTTAATGTTTGGATGGATGGATGGATGGATAGGTAAATCTTGAGTAACATGATGCACATCTTCCTGGTGACATCAAGAATATATATTCCCAGTCTTAAGAGCTAGCAGAAATGGATTTCTGCTTGCAAGATGTCAGGTACTGTGGCTCCTGAGAGAGATATTCTAGAACCCACAGAGTCGTACTGTGCCTCACCACACCACCAACTTCACTGATGCTCCCAGCGGATTCTGTCACCACTTTCCAACAGGCATTGCAGCATCCTCCTTGGGAAATTCCCATCAGCCCCTGTGGGTCCAGATGCAGTTCTTACCTGCACCTGAATGTCCTCCACCCCACGTAGAATCCTAGAAAGTTGGAGATAAAAAGATCTCAAGGATTAATGAATCCAAACCACTTGTTGAGCACTAAATACCACAATGATTTAAAGAGCTTTAACTTCTAGGTACTGTGTTCATTATTTCTTACGTGTAATCCCATTCACTCTCACAGCATTCTGAGAAGCAAGACCTGTTCTATACATAATGCACGTGCATGCATTCTATCTATAATTCTCAATTTAAAGTATTAGATACTTTTAAATTATTTCTCAGAGTGACACAAAGCTCTCATGAAGGCCAAAATTTAAATATCCCTTTTCTAGGCTTCATCTGCTACTTTGCTTTTCTGGTGCCCTAAACATGCACTTAGTCCTTCTTTGAGGTGATTCAGCACTGCCTGCAGACAGGGAATATTACTGCAATTTTATGGACAAGGAAACATAAGTGCAGGTAGGTGAGGAAGAAAGCCCTGCAGTTAGCAAGTGGTAGAACCAAGGTTCCAACCCAGATCTGTTTGATTCCAAAACTCCCACCTTCTCTTTAGCAAAACCTCCATCTCAAATGGGGACATGGAGACCCAGCAAAGGCAGGTGGTTTGCCCAAGATCACACACATAGTTCAGAATCCAGGCTAGGGTGACTTCTCTTGGCTTCTTCAATCAGCCAGATTCTAAAGCAATGTGTTCAAGGATTCTCCCAGAGTCCCTGCCCCCCAGTGTGGCCCCTCTCTCTCCGGCCATGGTGAAGCCTTCGGGGCCCTCTGACCATCAGCAACACAAAACAGGTGAAAATATTTCAGTTAGATTTTTTTCCCTTTGATGGGTGAGAATTTTCCAGATCTGGGAACCTTTGAAATCTCCCAACGTCAGCCGTCATCAGCTGTAACTGGCACCTCTGCTAATAAATTGAGAATGTCACATCTCCCAAACTGCATTATTACCGTTTATAATTTTGATTGTTCATTTGCATACGAAAATTAGTCCTGTGACATGCGTGAATTTTATTTTATTCTTGAACTAATTATAAACAAGAATGCCACATTATTTACATAACTAATTATTGTTCCTTATGTTCCCCTGTTTTTAAATGGGGGGCCCATTCTCCATTGGTTAACTACGCAGATGAAAAATCCAAGAACATTTCTAAAGTTTAGGAACTTGCTCTATTTGCATCAAATACAAATTCCTTTGAATGAGAGATAATATGCTTTCCATTTTAATAGGCCTAAATTAGGTTGATCTTAATTTATAGTTAATTTGAATGAATAATTCCTGTCTACCTGAGTCTGTTTTTTCAGCAGCTCATTGTAAATGTTTATTAACCCATAAATCTGCTGCCTTCCTTTAGCTGGTGATTTTAAGGGCCCCCAAACTAGAAAGAGTATGATGCCAAGGGGGGAGAAAAAGCAGAAGAGCAATTAAGAAACCCTGGTACAAGTCCCTATGCAGCAAGTCACATGCTGTGTGCCTTTGGGTGAATACCTAACCCTCTCTGAACCCTCTCTGAGCCTCAGGTTTCTTAATCCTTAAATGAGTGGGTTAAATTAGATTACTGCTAAGATTCTAGCCCTCCCAACTTTATGGAGGAGGAGGAGGCAGAGAGGTCTAGGTGTCTTCTTTATCTTGCCTTTTATTGTTTTTTAAAATTTTATTTATTTATTTGACAGACAGAGACCACAAATAGGCAGAGAGGCAGGCAGAGAGGGGAAACAGGCTCCCCGCCAAGCAGAGAGCCTGATGCGGGACTTGATCCCAGGACCCTCAGATCATGACCTGAGCAGAAGGCAGAGGCTTAACCCACTGAGCCACCCAGGCAGGCACCCCTTTATCTTGCCTTTGATGAGACCTGCTCCCTCAATTTCTCTTTTAAGATTTTAAATCTGTCTCCACTCATGGGGAGTTGACCCACTTTATTGGCCACTATAAAAGAGGGGGAGAAGTTTCTACCAAGAAGAGGACTGGAAGGGCTGTCAAGCTAATGGTGGTCTTCAAGACACTGGTGAACATGTGGGAAGACAGGGGCTGGGCAGCCTCAGCTAATACTTCTTCCAGAGCATCTGCTCCAATAGGGGCAGAGAAGGAAATTAATCCCGCTTTACCCCACCTAGATTCCGGGGATTCTTTCTGGCCCAATATAGGAAAAAGGACCACAGTCTTGGGACTGAGAAGTTAGACTGCAGGCAGCCATCTTTTGTACCACATGACCCCTGACCATCCCTAGAAGGTGCTTTGGTCCTGATTGGACCAAGACTGGTAACCCAACTGTCAGTCAGCCAATCCATAGGCCTGTGAACCCTGCTGTATGCCAGGCACTTGTATCCTCTAAGCTTCTCTGCCCCTGAGATGTTTGGTTTTTCAAGTTAATACTTGATTATGTCTACTATATAGCAGGTCTTCCCTGCTGAGGAAGAACTTAAAGTCTTCTGCATTTTGTGGTGGGCTGCAAAAACAGTAAATGTATCCATGTCCTTTACATTGTCATGTTGAAGTGTCCTGGCACAGTGATTCTGAGCTCGGGTCTGTTTGACTTTCTTTGGCCATCTGGATGCTAGCAAATTGGGACTTGGGTGGGCTAACTTGCTAGACTTACCGCCAACCATCTCAGCAGGGGTCAACCCGAACAGCACATAGCCAGCCCGTGAACAAGCTTGGCCAAGACCAGAAGGACCACCCAGCCTAGCCCAGCTTGCCAGAGCCCTAAACATTGCTGTACACCACTGACGTTTGGAAAGTTTTGCAGAGGTTTTATTGAGGTATATATACACGCTACTGACATGTAACATTGTATGAGTTTAAGGTGTGCAATGTGTTTATTTAATAGACATGTATTGCAAAATAATTACCTCCATAGCACTAGCTAATACCTCTGTCTCCTTGTATAATTACCATTTCTTCTTTGTGGTGAAAACACTTAAGATCTACTCTCTTAGCCACTTTCAAGTATGTAATGCAATATTACTAACTATAATCACCATGCTGTACATTAGATCCCCAGGATATATTCAAACTGGAAGTTTGCACCCTTTGACTGACATTTCCCCCACCCTCAACCCCAACCCTTGGTAACCACCAGTCTACTCTGTATTTCTGTGAGTTTGCTTTTTCAGATTCTGTAAGAGACATCAGACAGTATTTGTCTTTCTCTGTCTGATTTCTTTCACTTGGGATCATCCCCTGGAGGTTTATCTGTGTCATTGCAAATGGCAGGTTCTCCTTTCTTTCTCATGGCTGAATGATATTCCTCTGTATGTGTGTGTGCGCGCACGCGCGCGTGTGTGTGTCCCAACGTCTTTATCCATGTATCCATCAATGGATACTTAGTTGTTTCCATGACTCTCTTGCGAGGAACGCTGCAGTGAGCATGGGAGTGTAGATACCTTCACAAGATAACCCATTCATTTCCTTTGCGTAAATACTCAGAAGTGCAATTGCTAAATCATAAGGTAGTTCTTTTTTTTTTTTTTTTTTTAAGAAACTCCATCTTGTTTTCCACAGTGGCTGCACCAGTTTGCAACCCCACTAACAGTGCAAGATTTCTCCACATCCTCACCCACACTTGTTGTTGCTTGAGGTTTTGGCTTTAGCCATTCTGATAGGGGTAGAGGGATATCTCATTACGGCTTTGATTTGCATTCCTGACAATTAGCGATATTTAGCACCTTCTCGTGTACTTCCCCCAGCGTTATTACCCCAATCTGTAACCAATACACATTTGTATATCATTTTACACTTCACTTCATCAAGCAACTTCTTATAAATCATTTCATCTGAGCCTCCATTCCTCGTCTATTAAAAAAAAAAGATGAATTGCTCTCTCTTGCTCACACAATTAGCAAGGAAAGGGAGCCCTTGTTCTCATATTCATTCATTTACCCCTCTACCACGCTCCCACATGCAATAAATGGTTAGGATGTGCTGTAAGTACAACATACCAAGCATAGTTCTAGATGTTGGGTGTTCAAGAGGAAAAAAAGAATTTTTTTTTTTTTATTACAAGGACAGGACTTGCTCTTTTTTTTTTTAAGATTTTATTTATTTATTTGACAGAGATCACAAGTAGGCAGAGAGGCAGGCAGAGAGAGAGAGGAGGAAGCAGGCTCCCCACTGAGCAGAGAGCCCAATGCGGGGCTTGATCCCAGGACTCTGGGATCATGACCTGAGCTGAAGGCAGAGGCCTTTAACCCGCTGAGCCAACCAGGCGCCCCTTAAGAGGAAAAATTTAAAAATAAAAGACATAAATCCCTACCCTAATTGAGCTTAATTTCTATTTTCCTTTTAAAACCCATCCGTTCATTCCTCATCTGCTCCCTGAACACTTACCCTGTGGGTTAGTGAGGTCAGTCCTTTGTACCCAAGAGTCCTAGAATCTCAAGAGGTAGATACAATTTGGGTTACTGCCTGCCACACCCACCAGACAGGACTTCTAGAATTAGGAATAACAGAGACACAAACTCCAAATAGGTCCTAAGGGTGGACTTGAAATAAGTTTGATTGAGGCAGAAGTGGAAATCAAATCCCTGATACATAGGTTAGTCCCCTATTCTCTTAGCCTGGGAGGGACTTTGTCTTCACACAATTATTCCTGTACTAAATTGATATAGTAATGTGTTCAAATAATTGTTTTTGTAATTAAACAGAGGGTGCTGAATAGAACCTAAAAAAGAGGTGTCTTTGAGCTGGAACCTAAAGCTCTCCTCCAGGTCATTCAAAATCAGACAGTAGGAATATGGCCAGTATTTGGGTGTTTTAGGGCACACACACAGTTGTCCAAGCAGTCCAGTCATGGAACTCAACTACCCCAAAGTTGCCAGTGACTGTGGTCTGCAGTTTTGTGAATGACTCAAGCTTTGTTTTTCTATTTATTATTCAAAAAAGGCTTGAAGTTGGAAGGACTGTCCGTGATTAGAATGAGCAGCAACTCTCACTTCATGCCAACAACCTTTCTAGGATGTTCCTGCAAGACAAGGGACATCTGAGCTTCACAGAAACATCCATCAGTACGGAGCTCACCACCTTATAAAGAAATGGAACCAAAAAGCCCTGCATCTTAGAGACCCCATTTGGAGTAAGGCTCATCAGCTCAGCTGAGGGGGTTGGGGGTGAGATCTCTGCTGTCGATGGCCCTGTATGTAGTTTCTTCTGCCCCTTGAACACTGGTGAGAAAGGAAGGAAGGACTGGGAAGGGAGGAGGGAGAAGAAGAAAGAGACAGAGAGATGCTATTGAAGAAACACTGCTGTTTTGACATGGTTTTCAAGTAATTGCCGTTACCAAGAAAGAAAATTGTTTTCCTTTCAGAAGTCAAGAGAGCACTTACTTCTCCTTCACCTCCCCCATCGCTGTGTTTGCGCACACAAGGCTGTCAGCCTGTGGTTTTTTTATGTGCACATTTCTGTGTTGAGACGTGGCCCTACACAAGCATTGGGTGGAATAGTGTGTCCAGGATCCTGGCTTTAGTGACAAAGGGAAGCTGCTTCTACTCTCGCCAGTGGGGCTTAGACTGAGGCCAACTGCCGCACTGCCATGAACAGCTAGAAAACGTAAGAGGGCAAACCTACTCCTGGTTCTGCGTTCCCAGGCTGTGTGACTGTGGGCAAGCATCTTTCCTTCTCTGGTTCTCAGGTACCATGCCTTCAAATTGAGGGAATTAACTCAAATGGATTCTGAGGCCATCCATCCCTCCTGCTGACTTTCAGAAATCCCTCAAGCCAGTTATTTTTTTTTTTCAGGGAGTATAATCAATCACCACATTTCTTACTTAAAATGGCCAAAAAAGGATTTCTCCACTGTTAAGCAACTACAGGGAGTGAGCCAGAGAAATTCAAGAATGTAAGACCCTCAGCATAAGAAATATACTTTTGCCTACCATAAGGCAAGCTGCCATCCTTCCAGAACCTTCCTTATTCACCACTTTACTTACTCACTCCTCCTAGCAATTGTGGGAGGTAAATACCATGGCTATCCCCAGTTTATAGAGGAGAAAACTGAAGCCCAAGGAAATAAAGTAACTCATTCACGGTCACCCAGAGGAACAGACACCCTAAACCCTAGCTGTTTGAGTCCAAATTATTTCCACTACTCTTGGCTGCCACTTGAGTGTCCTTTGGAACATACAACCTATCCTGACAAACCCATTGACCTCAGGGAAAGTGCCCGGTCTCTTCTACCCCTCCAAAGTGGCTCTTTCCTGATTTCCTGGGTACCACATTCTCACTAAGGCCTCTGCTGACCAGTTTTGTTTTTTTGTTTTTTGTTTTTTGTTGTTGTTATTGTTTTGTTTTGTTTTGTTTTTCTGGAATACAGGTGATGCCAAACTCCAGTTCCAACCAGAGAGACCTAAACCTGGCTTTTAATTAGGAAGCCCCTGATTGTTTGTTGTGACTTCAATAATGAGAATTCTGAGTCCTAGGGAAATGATTAAGCAAGTACACAGGCAACCAGGTTTGCTCGGGATTTGTGCTAGAGCACAGAAGGAGGAAGAAGGAGGGATGATGTCCCTTCCCAAGGAGTGTCCTGCTGCTTCCAGGTCCAGGTCTAAGACACACAGGACCAGACTCTGATCAAGGAGAGAAGTGCCCATGTGTTTCCACCCCTCCCGCACCGTACTCCCTACAAAGGGATAGAAAGCTACTCTGTCTTCTGTCCATTTCTGCCCAGCCAGGGAACGGTCTCAGAGTGTAAGTCTCAGAGCTGGAAGGAACTTAAAGGCCACTCACTATTCCTCAAGCTCTAAACAGCTCCGGACAGCTCCAAACATGAGACGTGGTCTTCTTTGGCTGAGACAAGTCATGTGTCCCCACAAAATAAACCCCATTTGTCTTAAGTATTCTTCCCTCCTCAGACCTCCACTGAGCCCATAATCACTGAAGTCTGTATTGTAGGTCAGGCTGGGCTAGATTCTGGGGACAGAACAGTGATCAGGAACAATCCTTGTCTTCATTAGGGACATGGGCACATTGCACAGTCCCCAAATCCTTGCCAGGTTTAGCACATACGGTTTCTTTAATTGTTTCTTTAGGGACAAGATTCTGGTCACTCACCAGTTTGTCATCTCAGAGGGACAAACCTGATACATCTGTCCGTCCCCTGAGAGATGCAATCACATCCCACCTTACACACACCCCAGACCCAAACTTACACGTTTACATTTCAACCATTCCAAAGACAGTTATTGGGTCCCTACCGGGTACCAAGGGGCCAACTGAGACTAAAACAAGGCATTGGTTTTTCCTCCCTGGAGCCTTCAGTCTGCTGAGAATGAGAGGCATTCATCAAATGGGTGTAAGTATAAACGTAGCAAGGCCATTGGTGCCGGGGGGCTGGAAATAAGCAGGTGCAGTGAAGGAGGGTAATATGTAGGGGTTGGAACCAACCCACCTAGGAGACACAGAGTGAGCTCCTGGAAAGAGGTGAGCTTTTCAAGCCCCAAAGAGTGAAAGCCTGCAGCCATGTGACATCCAGACTGAAGGACAAGCACAGGGTGACCCCAAGATACCCTAGGGATTGTCTGTCTGCAGACATGAAAGGAGATCTTCCATATGGAGTGAGCTAGGTGAGGGTGGAATGGCCCCAGATGGGGTTAGAAAAGGAGTCTGAGTCAGGTGGACCCTCGTCCGCCAGGCCAGGACTTTGGGGATTTTCTCCAAGTGCAGTGGAGAGCCACCAGAAGTTAAAAAGCAGGGAATGTTAGGAGCTGCTTCCTTTCTGAGGACACAGAGGGGAAGAGGCGATTGTGGAAGCAGAGCGAGGCCAGGAAGGAGGCTCGTACAGGGGCCACATCCCCACGCCTTCAAGCACCCTCACCCGGTCACACCCACCTGTGCTTTTATCATACATACTCAGAGCTACAAGAAGAAATGGGCGTGCAAAACAGAGGGCACTGGTCTGTGTGTGTGCTAGGGCATGGGTGAGGTGACCCTGGGGCGCTCTCCCCCTTCACCTCCCAGAAGTACTCAGAAGCACATTGTCCCTATGTTACGGATCCGAGCACTAAGGCTAAGGGAAGTTAGAGGAGTCACCCGCTGTCATAGAGCGGGTGCACACTCTGCGTCCAGAGCGCTGATTCTGACATGGGATACCCTGCTCTCAAAGACCATTCTGGCGGACCCTGAAGGGCACCCTCTAGCTCCTGTCCATGTGATGCCCTTGGGTCCTCCGGTGACCTGGAAATTTCCTTCTGTTATTTTCCTACGGCTGCAAACTGCGTGACTTAGAACAACAGAAACTCATGGTCTCACAGCTCTGGAGGTCAGAAGTCTGAAATCAAGTTGTCAGCAGGGCCCCTGCTCCCTTCAAAGGCTCTATGGAAGAAGGACCCACTCCAGGCTTCTCTCCAAGCTTCTGGTAGGTTCCATGGCTTGTGGCAGCGTAACTCCAATTCTTTACATGGAGTTCTCCCTGTGTGTGTGTCTGTCTCCAAGCTCCCCTTCTTGTAAGAACAGCAGACATATTGGGTGGGGAGCCTACCCTACATCAGCATGACCTCATCTTAAGTAATGACAGCTGCAATGATCCCGTTTCTAAGTAATGTCCCTTTCTGGGGCACTGAGGGTTAGGACTTCAACAGAGGAATTTGGACTGGGGGTGGGAAGACACAATTCCTACTACTCCTTCCAGTGCCATGCATCCCTGTGTCTAGAGAGCAAGCGAGTGGACCCTGACCCATGGCAGACGTCGTGTCCCCTCCCTCCATTCTGCACCACCCACCAGCCTCATCCCTCTGTGCTAAGCCCAAGGCTCTGCTTTGGGTCCCCGTGTCATCCTGTATTAGTCACAGCCTGGGGCCTGGCGTCCCTCGGCATAGGAGCAGCCAGGAAGCAGAGAGGAAGCCCTCGTCCCTTCCAGAGGAGGCGGGTGAATATTTCATACAGTGCAAGGGAGTGGAATTCCTACAGCCACCTCCTGCAAATGCAACATGACACCTCATAATGGGGCGATATCAGTACAAATCCAGCCTCGCGGCAGCCTGGACCCTCCTGATAATTCCTCACATATTGTGCTCACACTACTGTAAATACAATTGCCAACTCAGGCTTCCATTGCTGCCAGCCGATCAGAAGGAATCATCCCATTTCTGCAGCTGAGAAGACTGAGACCCACAGAAAGTAATTGGTCCTCAGTCACGCCATGGGTGAGTGGTGACCCCTCCTGGGCAAGAGCCAAGGAAGCAGAGAAGGAATGAGTAGGGCTGGTGCCCAGTGTTATCTTGGGGAAGCGGTGGAAGAAGGACAGAGTGGTCTACTGGGACAAGCCTGGGGCAGGGGGTTAGGAAATGGGTGCGGATGGGCTAAGAAAGAGCAGCTGCTAGGGTAGAAGCAGGAAAGAAATGGCGCCCAAGAAAGTCGTTGGGTTCCCTGGATTGGGCAAGCAGTGACTCGGGCATCAGGGGTGGGACACTGGGCTTTGACAGAGAGATCCCAAGGCTGAGGGAGAGGGTTTTCCTGCTCCCTCCTCAGGGCCCATCAGGAGGAAGGCCCAGTCAGTGCCTGGGAGGATAAAGAACGTTCAGTCCCTAAAACAAAGACTGAGCTCTAGGACAGTATCCAGTTTGGACAGAAGATCTGTAGCTTAACAAGGAACCAAGACTGGAGCCTGGATGTGGGGAGAGGGAGGGAGTGTTGGTTCTCCTCCTTTTGTTGCTCACACCAAGTCCATTCTTCTTCCTTCCCTGCTCTGCCTTGAGTCCCAGGAGGCTGACCCCTTGGGACCAGTCACTCAGTCTTCTAGCTTGGGGTGAGATAACGAAGCTGGATTCAAGGGGTTGGGGAGGGTGGGGGTGGGAGACAGCTAGTACCAGATACCAAAAGGTCAGTGCAGATTTCAGAAGGATTCTTGAGGCTGAAACCTCAAGGATCACAGAGGAAAGAGAGGCTGAAAGGTAAAGGTCTATGCTTCATTCAGGCACCTGGATTCAACCATGCCTGAAGGCCTACTTCTAGAGTTTTTAATCAGATGATCCAACAGATTTTCCTTTTCCCTTTAAGCAAGCCCTGGCATCCTAAGGAGTCCAGACTGGCTCAGGTGATCCTGCAGTCCTAGAAAAGGAACTGTTCACTTATAATTGGACTTGACCATGGTTTTAATCATGGCTCTGCATGACCTTGGACAAGATACCACATTCTCTGAGTCTATTCTTTCACACCTGCAATCTCCCTGGGGAAAGAACATAATAGACTAATACCTGTAAAAGCACCTAGATCCTACTAGATACACCCAATAAATAAGTCTACCTGTAAAAGCACCTAGATCTTACTAGATGCACCCAATAAATAAGTCTACCTCCCCTTTCTGGGTCCCCAGATCCAAATAAGGAAAGTGTAGATCCAAGCATCGATGAGTTCCTATGTTTCGTGAGACAACCCCACACACTGTCTTCTACTGCCATTCTCTCCTCCACACCTTAGAACGGTAATAAAAATCCCCTATCATGTGGGGTCTAGTGCACCTGGCAGGGCTTCTCTGGGCCTCAGATTCCTCAGGTATATAACAAAGATATGCACAGGGCTTACGACGTGCTGTGAAACTGAGTTCACAGGAGTAATGGGTTAGAGCAGAGCCCAGAACATGATAAATGCTCAGTTAAATGCTATTACGTTATTTTGGTGACGGCGGTGGTTTTCATCATAATCAGTATTGTAATGATGGAGCACAGGATCTGGTTTTCTTTATACACCGTCTCATGCAGACCTTGACAGCACACCTCTGTGAGGCTGGTGATGAGATCCCGATAGCCCCACTGGGAAGCAACTATCAGGAGAGCTGAATTGCTTACCCAAGCACTGGGGCTAAGATCTGAAAATGAGCACTTGTTCCCAAGAACAGTGTCTAAGGAGTAGAAGGCACCACTTCTTCCCCAGGGGTGGCGTCCTCACCCACATTCCGCCAGCCACCATCTCTGAACTTAGAAAGGCATCTTCTTGGCGCTCAGCAAATGCAAGCCATCCAGAGAATGTTCCCGAGTTTGCTTCTCAAGCCATCCCCTCTCGCAAGCGCACTTTCTGTTCGTGTGAATGAAACCCACTAAATGGTATGGTGTCTGCTCTAATTATAGGCTCCCCAGCCTGTGCCAAGAGGAAGTTGGTTGATGTACACTTGAGTAGATTTCAAATCAGACTTTGTGAGTCCCCAGCACAAGGGAAGGAGGCCAAGTTCTCCTCCAGAACAAAATAACGGGAAAGGCTGGCATCATGTGAGTGTTCCCGGCTCCTTTCCTGCTGGAGCAGGTGACGCCTTCTGTTCCCCAGGTATAGAGCCCATTCCCCAGATTCTTTCACTCTGTCTCTGGCCTTTTCCAGGAGCTGGGAAGCTGTGAGTACGTGACGGGAGCAGCGCTAGCAGGTGCTGGGATGGAGAATGTGGAGCAAGACAGGAGCAGTACTTTGCAATCAGAGGAAACTGGATTCTGAGCGCAGCCCTGTGTCATTTCAGCTTATCTGCCTTTTGGAGTCTGATGCTTATCATCTATCAATGGGGTAGCAGCACTTGCCCCAAGATGATCCAAGGTTGTGTGTCTCAGTGTTTATTCAACATTTATCCAATATTTACGCACAACCCTCTTTGCACTGCACTCCACTAGTTACTGCCATGAGTAAAATGCCACCCTGGGATCCTAGGAGCTCCTGGTCCAGGTAGGAGCAGGCTGTTGATACACATCCTTATCACACACTATGACTGAAAGAAAAGAAGGGTCTGCAGAAGGAGGGGCGCCAATCCAGAACTGGCGCATCAGGGAGGACTTCCTGGAGGAGGCACATCTAGGCTATACCCTCAAGGGTGACTCAGATTAAGAAAAGATGAGAGGAGTGATCTCCACGTGGGAAGATCTATGTGGGGACCCAGAAAGGGAACGACCTAGCACATTCCAGAAACACCATTTAGGATAGTCAAAGATTGGGAAGGAAATGGCCAAAACACAGAATTTTTTTTTTTTATCATGGGAGTCAATAGAGCCAGTCCAAATAACATTAACAAAGAATAATCTATAACATGGGGATTGTTCAGGAGGGACTGGGTGAGTTATAATTGATATTACCACATGGGTCCTAATGATGTAAAAAAGTAATAATAACATACATGTAGATGTATTTTAAAAGAGTCTGGAAAGATATACATAAAAATGAGAATAGTAATTATCTCCAAAGGATGGGATTATAGATGGGTTTTCTTTCTTTTTTTTTTTTTAATTTCCCAATTTACTGCAATGAGCATGCATTGCATTTGTAATCAGAATACAGTTCTTTAAGCCGTAGGAATGTTATTAATATAGATAGCGATATATAGATATAGATCTAATTAGCCTTGCTGCAAGGATTATGTCTGATAATCATGCAGGAACTTTCCGATCCGCACAGCAGCCGATACTCCTTGCATGGGAATGCCAGTGTTCCTGCAAAACTGGCCACAGCTCCTGGGTCCCGGGGTCACTCCCTTGTCCCACATTTAACAGTGGGGTGACCTGGGGGGTGCTGAGGCTGCTGGGCTCCAGCAGACCCGCCTTTCCCTTCAAGGGCTTAGCATGGTGGGGACACAGGCAGATACATGGAGGATACCAGGGACAGCGGGGCCAGAGCGCAGCCCCAGGAGGAAGAGCAGTGCACCCGGCGCTTCCAGCAGACACGCACGGTACACGTGCACTCGTACTCAGATGTGCTTCCACTCAGTTCACACCCCTCTCACACACATTCGCCCACTGCACTTACCGCCTCTCTCTAGCCGGGCACCAACATGTCCACTTTCACACTCTCAGAGCCTTCCACTCAGCTCACACACTGCTACACTTGCCAACCTGCCTGCACACACACTCAGCTCACACAGCCACTTTCATTCCGCATAATCAACATATATGAGCTCACCACCAACACACACTTATACATATTCATACACACTAACCACACGTAAGCTCACCACCAGCACATACATGCGTTCACACACTTATACTCAACACCCATAAGCTCAGCAACACACATTCAACACATTCTTAAAGACACATAAACTCACCAATGACAAACACGCTCATGCATGCACTTACACTATTAAAACACACATAAACTTGCCCACAACACACATGCCTATGTACTTATCCACACACAATACATTAGCTCAAGAACACATGCCCCTGCACACATTCACACACATACTCTGACATGCTTACATGCATACACTCACACACAGAAACTCACAATCGCACGCATACACTCACAGTCACGCATACCCACATAGATACTTCCACTCACACACACACCCTTACATACAGTCCTGCACTCAGTTGAGTCAGGGTCCTCTCCATCCTGTCACTTGGTCTGTCTATATCCCTGCGGCTTCCATCACCATCCTGACCCTGACAAGTCTGGTCACTCTCCACTCCCTGGCCCTCCACCTCCCACCAGCACCTTCATACTACAGAGAAATCTGCTGTCGACGATGCTTTCCTGTGGGTCCCGCCCAAGAACTCACATCACTCCCCTCACCTGTGAGACTGAGTCAAGGTCACATCCAAGGCCAAAACTTTTCTTGGGCCTTTCATGTCCTCACACCCACTTCTGAGTGGGCCTCGGGCTCTGTGCTCGGTGCTGAGCAGGGGGGCAGCAGGCCGCCTGTCAAGATGGCCTCGCAACTGCTCCCCAAAGTGGATGGTGTGTCCTCCCCAGAACCTCTCCTGGCCTTCTGTCCTCCCGCTCCGCTGTGCTCTGCATTCGTCTGCTCCTCAGTTATCTGAACTTCCAGAATTTCCTAGCTGAAGACCACTGAGCAGCTGCACCTGAATGCACCAGACTCCAGAGTAGGCATTTTACATTCATGATACCTGGTGTGGGCCTCACAGGAGCTCTTCACGTGAGAACACGTGACGAAGAAAGGGTTTCATGTAACTTAAAAGGATGGGCATGGCGGAATCATTGCTGAATTGAGCATTTACTATAGCCAGACACTGTGATGAGTGCTTTACATACATTATTTCAAACATAAATAATAGACCAACAAGGTGTTATTGTCATTCCCAATCCACAGGTAAGAAAACTGAGGTCCAGAGTTGTGAAGCCACCTGTTTAATGTGTGTCATAGTGGGGACTTATCACTTCTTTCAACATAAAACCAACTCAAGGGGGAAAAAGAACATTTTAAGCCAATGAAAGGAGTTTATAGGCTCATGTAGCAAAAAATGTCTAAGGGCGCAGCATCAGGCATGGCTTGATCCAGCCACTCAGCAATCTGTCTTTCTCCATCCCTCAGTGTGCTTTTTTTGTGATATTTTTATCCTTAGACAAACTTTCCCTTAGGGAGGTAAGATGACCAGAAACAGCTCTGAGTGTATTCCAACTTCCTTAGCAACCATAGCAGAAACCCAAGTATCATGGACCAACTCAGAATTATGTGACCTTCTAACCTGCTGTCTGGGGACAGAAGGATTAGAATGTGCTATTGCTCAAGCCAGAGTAACAAGGTGGCAAGGGTCGCAAGCCCACCCCTGAGGCTGGGAGGGGCTTGGGGTGTAGGAGAAGACCATTCCTACAAGGGAAGTACAAGAATCTCTTATCAAAACCCACCAACTGGAATGAAGCAGCCAAGCTGCCGTCACCCACCACACGGAGTTTGACCCAGCGCCGCCTCACTCACAGCCTGTGCGTTAACTAGTTTGCTCCAGTCCCTTTATTTTGATCGCCTCTTTCTAATTCCCTGGCCCTGGGCTGACCCCTCTCAGAGTCCCCTCTTACAGCCCTCGGCACCGAGATCTGGTACTTAATAGTCGTGCCAAGCCCGTGATGGATGGCGGCTGTTTCAAAGGCTCTTCGAAGGGGATGGGCAGCTGCCGGCCCGGAAATGACTCTCCTGCAGAGATGAAACCCGAAAGCAAACACACACTGTGGGGCCACCCCAGCCTTTTGCGGATTCTCTCCTTTGGCCCCCTGCCTCTGTTTCCAATTCACACCCCAGGCCTGTAGACAAAGCAAAATGTCCCAGGCTACTCTAAGAGGCAGAAATCTCAGCTAGAATGGAATCAGGGGACCATCCCAGCAGCTGAATGATTGCCCCTTTCTATTCTCAGAATGCCAGCCCTAGGAGATGCCCCAGGTGGCTCCTCATACCATTTTCCCATGAAGCAGAGGAGTCCCAGAGAGGACAAGGTCTTGTCCAGAGGTTGCACAAGCCAGGGCTTGGCAGCAGAGCTAGGACTGGTGAGAGGAAACGGAAAGACAGCTGATATTAACCGGGTACTCTACGCCGGCTCTATGCGGTGGGGGGTAGGGGGGCGCTTTTGCCAAGATTTAGCCCCTTTTGCCAAATGCAGGATAAAGCCCTAGGAACAAACCCTTCCTATGTGAGATGGGAAAAAAACCCAGTCTCACACTGAGGCCAGCTTTGCGCTGTGTGTCCTTGGGTGAATCATTTCTGGCCTGAGACTCAGTTTCTCCATTTACAAAGCAAAATTGCAGGCCTTCATACTTCCATCTCAGCATTGTGGATTGTGTGACAAAGACCATCCCTGGGGGAGGGAAGGCCCCTCTTTTTAACCATGACTGCCAGAGCTGGAACCACCAATCGCTTCTGTGAGCAGGCTTGGCACTGAAGGAAGGCAGCCTTGACTAAGAGGAGAGTCTTAACCGTGGACGGAGCCTCTCTGGATGTGATTCCTGCCAGGACTTCCGCCTCCAGCCTCCTCTCTCATGCTCTGCACCCGGCCACTTGCAAACACGGGAACTGCTAGGAACAAGCCCCACCTTCACCTCCAGGCCATCGCCTGGGCTGTTCCCTCTGTCTGGGACCCCATTTCTCCCCAGCCACACTGCCTGGCTACGCCCTGATCATGCTTCTGCTCCTACAGGCAACTTACCCTTTCGCCATCCCCCAAATTCATTAAGCACCTCCCCATTGCATCCCCAGACCCCTCTAGTCTCCATCATAGCCTTTTTTTTTTTTTCTGATTTGCCATCTCGCGTGGACGTTTTCATTGCCCCCACCAGACTGTCAACTCCTCCAAGGCAGAACTGTCATGGATCATGGCTGGATCCCTGATGCCCAGAACCAGGTCTGGCACACAGGACATATAGATAAAAAACGGTCCCCCAACATACTTGGAGCAGTATTGGGAATCCCAAGAGTTTGGGGGAGATTATGTCCCAGAAGGCCCCTCTGAGCACCAAATAACAAGGTGCCATTGCTCCCCTCTTTTCCAAGATTTCCGCCCCCCAGCTACACGTACTGTCAGTAGTAATAATAGCAGTAACAAGCACAGGGACTATATTTCTAGCTGGGAGTCTCTGGCCAGGAAACCTGTTGCCTCGCTCCTGAGCCCCTGGGAAAACCTCCTCCCAGCTTCCCAGAGTCTGCTCTAGTCCTCCCCCTCTGCACAGCAGTCAGAGCGATCCTTCCAAAAGGCAGAGGAAATCATATCCCTTCTCTGGCCACAACCCTCCAGAGTTCCCCATCCCACTAAAATCCCGAGTCTTCAAAATCACCTGCAAGACTGTCACAGGTTGGGTCTGGGAAAGAAAAAGGCCCCAAGAGCACCCCTACTCCCCAGCCCAACCCCCACCAAAATGGTCTTTTATCACGCAATCTGGAATGTTGAGTTGGCAGATGCTCTGGGTTCATCAATTCCATCTTCTGAAAGGAGAAACTGAGATACAGCTAAGCATGAGCCCTTGTGATGGAAGCCAGTGGAAAGCGAGGGGAGGGGAGAAGAGAGTGAGGGGAGGGGAGGAGAAGAGAGGGAAGGGGTGATATCTGGGTAGAGTGAGAAGCCAGGCACAGATGCAGGCCCATGGAGGGCCTGGGAGGGAGAAGGGCCCATTGGAGTTGGCCATGTCAGGTGAAAACGGCCAGACCCTCATACCCATGCCATTGTCAGTCGATGGACAGAAATAGCAAGGATGGCAAGGTGGCTGTCTGCAGCTAAGCCGCCCAAGACAGGGGAGACAGGTGATAGCCACAGTCAACGACAACATCTTCAGTCACTGTGGCCACAAGGCCTCCCCCCACCCCCAGAAGAGTCTTGACAAAGTCCCCGCCCACCCTGCTCCTCATTACCTCTCTGAGCTTGATTCTCCTGCCCCATGCTGGCCACCCTGACCTCCTCCTTCCTCAAACACGACCACACAGTCCCACCTCAGGGCCTTTGCTCTTGCTGGTCCCTCCATCTAGACAGTGTTTCCCCCAGCTATTCCCATGCCTTGTTCCCTCACTATCTTGAGGACTCTGTTCCAATGTCCTCTTATCAGAGCATCCTCCCTTAGCCCCCTCTGTTAGAAAGGGGCTCCCCACGTCTCCCGGACCCTCTTCCCCTCCTCCACTGCTGCAGCAACATACTGTACAATCCTCGTTAATTTTTATTTCCCGTGTCCCTTCATTTGAACGTAAGGCCCAGGCAGACCTGTCTACCCAGCACCGAGCCCAGATCCCAGATGTTGCAGGAACTCAGTAAACATCCGTGGGTTGAATCAATAAAGCCTCCAGTTCTTCACTCACAGTGGAAGTGCTCCTGGCTTTGATGGCTGCCCTGTTTATCAGCCCCGAACAGAGCCCTGGGCTTGAGCATGTCTCCCTGTAGCTGTTATTTGAATTCTCATTAGCCCCATTTTACAGAGGAGGTCACCGGGGCTGAGACAGACAGCGAAGTGTCTGGCCTAAGGTCATGCAACTGGGAGCAGCCAAGCCACTGCCAAGCAGCGGGGGTGTCAAACTGTGTAGCTCCTTCTGACATCGGGCAGGTGTGGGGGTACTCACAGTTGTTCCCCAGCTTAGGGGTCCTGCCGCCCCTTGGCTATGCCTCCTATTCCATGGTCAAGCCTGCAATTACTCTCTGACGATAATGGTGTTTATTAACTTCCCACTGAGCTCATTACTGGGCAGACACTTCATCACCTGCCACCTGCATTCAGGGCTGGGAATGATGGTCCCCAGCCCATAAAGAGCCTTGGTATCTGCCCCAACAGCAGTCACGCCAGCTTTGCCCAGACGTTCAAGTGTGAAGACAAGGAGCTGGCCCTTCCTCTGCCCCCACCCTTCGCCCCCACTTTGGAGACATAAGTCAAGCAAGAATCCATCTGTGTCACCCAAATCTCTCTGTCCCATCAACTGCCCCTGCTCCAGTCCCACATATATCTTGACACAGTGACAGATTCACTGCCATGTGGAACTCATCCTCAGCACAGCTGAAGAGTGCCCTTTTAGAACTTTCTGTGATGATGACGCAAACTGTCAGACACGAGCTTTGCCATTGACTCTCTCATACTCCTGGGGGAGCTAGCCTACCTCTCCGAGGCTCAGTTTTCCCCATCTCTGAAATGGGCATAATTATTCCCTCGAAGAATGTTCACTGTGTGATTTCAATGAAATAACAGATGTGTTGAGCCCAGGACAGTGTCTGGTAAGAGCTCAGGCACTGGTTTACTCTTGCAAGGAATATCTATCTGAATGCTCCAGACCAGACACGGTCTGGGTTCAAATACCAGTGTGGGCACCTGCTAGGTTGGTGAACTTGGGAATGTTACTTTAGCTCTGTGAGCCACCGAAAAAATGGGAGACATGGGGTCGCCTGAGTTCAATTAATCCAGGCAAAGTTTTTATAAGACGGCACAGCACATAATAAGGACTCCATAACGTTCACACCAGCCGGTGTCACAGACGTGGTCCCTGCCCCGAGAGCTCACCATACACAATTCATTAACAAGCACGTTAATGAATGTGTTGGCCTTTATGGTCATTAGTGTCGTGAAAGGAATGAAAAGAGGTGAGCTGGACAATAACCAGGAGAGTCTTCTCAGTTGGAGCAGCCCGGGAAGACTTCGCTGAAGAGGTGCCATTTTAGCAGCCCTGAGAGGGAAGGAGACAACTGGTTCTAAAGCCTTGGGAAGGAATTCCAGGGAAGCCAGCAGAGCCCAGCCCACAATAGCCCCGCACTGCCCCTGTCCCGCCCAGAGGACAATGCACCCCATGGCCTTTGCGCTTAAAACTCGGGGCGCCCCCTGGAGGCAGGTGTGGGAATAACCGCCATTTTAGAGAGGAGGGAAGAGAGACCCTGTGAGGGGGTGGGCGTTCTTGGGACCAGACACCGTGGAAAACATTCAGCATAGGAGGACTTGGATCCTCGCTCCAACACGGGCTCCAGCGCGTCCCCACCCTCACCCCTACTCCTATCCAGGTGCTGGGAATTTCCCTTGAAGACCTGAGGCCAATCTACCAACCAGGAAATTTCTGTGTGTCTTTCTACGTGTTGAAGCGTCCTCCCCTAGCCATCTCCAATAGGCAATAGTATTTCCTGGATACTGCGGAACTGGCTATGCAAATGGTGCCTTTGGCTTCTTGGCTGGTGGTGGGGGGGTGGGGGGTGTTGCTGGAACCAGCTGGAAAGGCCTCTTCTCCCCTCCCCATCTGTCACTGGCTGCCTACTGCCCTCTAGCTTTCCTGCTCCCAGCAGTCCTTCCAAGCCACACTTGACAACCACCCTCTCCAAATGGAATGTCCACATTCGCTCTCCTTTCCATTCCCTTCGCCCACCAGGAGAGATCATGTCAAAACCAAACCCATGTGTCACGAGACTTGAGACTCTTCTGTGCTTCCCCATGTTCCTGAGACACAGAGCAATTCCTGACCCTGGCCTCGAAACCCTGCATGATTTGCCCACCTCTCCTGCTCCCTACATCCCTCCTCTCTGCGCTTGGACTCATCATGACCCTGTTGCCAGAGGGCCTTTACACTGGTTCCTTCTGCCTGGATTATTCTTGCCACATGCCTCATTACCCACTCACTACATCTCTGATGAAATGTCACCTCCTCAGAGAGGTCCTCCCTGACTTCCCCAACTACAGAGGACCCCTATCTCTCTCCAGCCCACTTCTTACTTGGTTTTTCTTCATAACTCTCACCACTACATAACACTGTGGTCTCCTTGTTTCCTATCTGCCACTCAGTAGCCAGGGAGCACAGGGAGATGGGCTCCAGTGCGTTAAGACTTGTTCTGGTCTCCAAGCCAGGAATGTAGCTTCAGGGGTTGGGGGCACCGGGGGTGGCTATCTCTTTCTATCCAAATAGATTGCGATGGATAGTGATTCTCTGAGAGTATATATTCTCCTATGAAAGCTGCTTAAGAAGTTGAGCTCAGATTTACCAAGGCAAGTCTCTTATTTTACTGGTGAGAAAACTGAGACTCAGAAAGGTTGGGTGATTTTTACAAGGCCACTCAGGAATTCTAGACTAGGAAATACCCTTGCAGCCACAGCCATATATGCTCATTTTCCAGGGCTGAGTGGAAGAGCATCTCTACTTATGATATGGGCCCAGCATGATTTCTGAGTCCAAGCCTCCCCACTGTAGTGGGCTGAATACGGACCCTCCAAAGATGCTCACACCTAATCCCCAGAATATCACCTTCTCTGGCAAAAGGGACTTTGTGGGTGTGATTGAATTAGAGATCTTGAGATGGGGAGATTATCCTGGATTATCCAAGTGGGACCAATATAATCATAAGAATCCTCGTAAAAGGGATGCAGGAGGTTCAAGGGGAGGGTCAGATGGGGGAAGAGGCACGTTCAGGCAGACAGAGAGAGACAGAGACAGAGAATGGAAGATGCTATGTTGCTGGCTTTTGGAAGATAAAGGAAGGGATCATGAGCCCAGGATTACAGGTGGCCTCTGGAAGCTAAAAAAAAAAAAAAAAAAAGACAAGGGAACTCATTTTCTGCTGGAGCCTCTGGAAAGAATGCAGCCCTGCTGACCCCTGGATTTTAGGGCTTTTGATCTGCATGTGAAATGGCCCAAAGGAGCTGGGTCAGTCAGGGTCCTGGCTTGAAAGAGGTGGTTCCATCCAGGTGAGATCTTTTGAAGAGAGTTTATGTATAAAGGGACTTGCTCAAAGGGCAGGTGGAAAGTCCCAGGGCTTCTGCCAATCCTGGGACTGGATGGAGGACAGAGAGGTTGCTATGATCTGGGAGGAGCGAAGGTGGTGTTAGAGCAGCCCCTGCCCCACTGACCTTCTGTTGAAGGCCACGGCCAACCCTGGGAAGCCACGTGATGGACCTTCAAAACCTCCCTCTCCGCTGCTCTCTGATCTCCTGCCAGGATCCTCAGGGCCGCACCCAGCCAAGCCCACAAGGCATAGGAATCTGCTGATGTGTCCGAGCAAGTCAGGGCAAGACGATGAAGGACGGAGATCCAACTGGAGGCTCAAACAAAATAGATTTTTGTGTAGACTTCCCCCTCCCGTTCCCTGCCTCCATCTCCAGGCTGAAATCAGCCACCAGCTCCCCTTTACCCACAAGCAAAGGTCCAAACTCCCAGGATGTCCCAGCCCCTCCCCACTACACCTGTTCCCACCCTAGCTCTGCTCCAGTACCCACCCCAACTTACCCTCCAGCCCTAAGCCACTTCTCAGGTTCTGCAAAAGCAACAGGGCATTTCACATCTCTGTGCCTTTGCCCGGGCTGTTCCCACCACCCAGAATTCCCCCTCCACACACACAACCTGGACAAAAGCCACAGGACAGAGAAATAGTGCAGAGCCTAGAGCCCTGGGGTCCTTCCCAGCTGGCAGCACCTGAGGAAAGCCAATTCATCTGGTTGAACCTCACTATTCCACCTGTAAAATGGGAAGAAGGAAAAAAGCCTATATCTAATCCCATCCTCGTTGAGAAAAAGAAAAGAAAAGAAAAAAAAAAGCCTATATCTATCATGAGTTGCAACGAGGTCAGAATGAAATACCGCTTGTAAACGGGATCACTCGAATCATGCCGTAGGCAATTTTTAAGAGACAAATAGTTTCCAATGCCATTCTTGACCATCTGTCCCTCTAGTGGTCGGGACCCTACATTTCTTTGAGCCTCATGGAGCCTTGTGTGGACCACTCCTGGAGCCCCGGCAATGTCTTCAGTTCATCTCCTTCAAGGCATTGTAAGCTCTAAGACAGAAGTGCCTGAGAGCATTCATATCTGCATTGTCAGCATCCAGGGCATGGCAGACTGGATGGATGGATGGAAGGATGGATGGATGGATGGATGGATGGATGGATGGATGGAAGGATGGATGGATGGATGGATGGACGGTTGGACCAACCAATGTTGAAACCATCCCAAATAGACCAGTCTGCCCACCCCTCTACCAGAATAAATGTTGAACTACCTTCCCTCCCATCTGAATGACTAACGAGGGTCCAGGGTGACCTCTCTAGGAAGCTCAGGCCAAGGTCATGGTAGGGAGAGGGGGTAGTAAGGGACGCAGCAGGGCTGAGAGAGGGGGGCGGGAGGCCCGAGCTCATTGGAAATGCAGAGAGAATCCCAGCAGAGCCGCCTTCTCGGGCAGGGAGCGCGCAGGAAAAGACAAGAAAAATGAAGCCGCCACAACCTCATTTTCTAAGGCCTGCAAGTCAGCCAGGAAATAGCTATTACTCCATCCCACTGTCGGTATTAAGTTATTTCCTTCACTAAATACGGGAATGTTCATGAATATCTATTGAGTCCCAGGTACAGACACCTCCTGGCTCTGAGGCTCAGTCACTGTGCCTTTACATTCCTACAACAACACCCCTCAATCTTGCTCTGAAGTGAAAGACAATAGTATTTTAAATTGGTTAATAAATCTCGGGATTGATGCTCCTCGAAGGCCCGGGAACTTCGTCTCTATTACTCGAATAAAAGGGATCACATTTTAACCACTGCCAGGCTAGGAATTTGGGAGAGTGACCCAAGCCAGCTGCTCCTGGGGAGAAGGGGAGACAGAGGTTTCAGGACCCAGGGTCAAACAGAGCCCCTTTGGACAGCCAGGAAATACTCATTTTCTGGCCAATTTGGGCCAGCTGGACATGAGAGCCACTTGGGTTTTGATGGCTTTGTGTTCAGCCAGTTCCCTGGACTCAAATAAAAGGCATGCACAAGCAAAGCTCCAGGGAGAATGTGGGGATCTGACATCGTTTTTAAAAAGCACCGAGTGAAGATGAGGATGGGGAAGAAGAGGGCGCGTCAATCACGCTGTTTGGAAAATAATTCCTAGTGTTGATTTTTTTACACCACCTTCTTCTTGAGCGCGGGTGACCTTGGGATCCCCCTTGGGGTGGAGAAAGCTTTTAAAAGCCCAGCTTACGGGGAATGGGAAGGGGGACTGAAAGACCTCCCATTTGTACAGTTCCTTGCCACCTGTTTTATTTCTTTTCCCTAATCCATCCCCACATCCCTTCTAAGAGGTGGACAGCCCAGATGTTGTCCACAGGCAAGCAAATCCACGGGTCAGACTCATCCCTGTATACCCAGCCCCGGCGGAAAGGCTGGCTGTTGTCCAACATCCCCAATTTACAGATGTAAAAAAACTAAAGCTCAGAGCAGGCAAATGATTTGCTCAGCATCTCACAGTGAGCTGGCCTGTCAGTGACTCAGCCACCACAGTTCATGCTGCCCTATGTCCAGGCACAGAGCGGGGTGCTAGGGATAGAGATGTGGACAAAAAACATGGGATGGCTGCTTTGCTGAAGCTTTCCATCTCCGAGTGGAGGAGGCAGAGAGGTCCCAAGTGGGTAAAGAGACAAGCAGAACAACCTCAGCTATACTCCGTCACTGAGAAGGAAATGAAGCAGGGCAATGGGGTCTGTGGGGTGGCAGAGGTGGGCTATTGGGGTGGGGGAACATTTTTAGCCCCTTCTGCAGACCCTGGAAAACAAGGAAACTTAAGCTTATCTCAGATCCAATGAGGTCTTCGGGGGCAGGAATGACACCAGACTTGAGCGCCCAGCACCCAGCACAAGACCTGGCAGGTGAAGCTCAGTGTTTCTGGAAAGATGCGTGGAGGGCTGTCGTTATCATTCATCATGTTCTTATTGTTCCCTGCGTTCCTGTAACAGAGCTTCCTTGGAAACCCCATCCAGGCTTGCTGATGATCTCAAGTAAATAACCTACTAATTCCAGTCGATGTGAAACCCAGGCTGGGGGTACAGGATGCCCTTACCAGGTCACGTAGATCCCACGCCTCCTCCTTGGTTCCTCTGTCCCAGTCTCTCTGTTGAACTGGTGCCCCCATGGCAGCGATCTAGGAGCTAGGTGGGAGGTCTGGCCTCTGGGATCACTGATTCCACACCAGCCTCACCTTGAGCCACTTCTGCCCTCACCTGCTCCTGGCCATCATGACTGAAGGCCCCTGCAGGTCGTCCCTTGCATTCATGCCTTTGCACACACTGTGTCCTCCTCCCGGAGTGGTTTCTCCTCCTGCCGTCACCCTGTTCAGCACCTCCTTCACCCTGCGAGCTCCCACTCAAATGTCAAAACGTCGATTAGGAGTAATCTCCTCCAGAGAGCCTTCCTTGATCTCCAGGGAGTGTTCGGTGTCTCCTCCGAGCTCCCCCATGGCAGCACTTACACTGGGTCATAATCGGCTATTTCTATGTCTGTTTCTTACCCCCAGAATGAAAACAATGAGAATGTCCCATATTCATTTCTTGCCCCAGCAACCAGCAGAGGACCCAACACAGAGGCACTGGGAATAATTGTAAGGGAAACTATTTCTCTTCATTTATCCTAATAGACTGATGGCAAAAAGGCTCCAATTCCCTGCTCTCCCTGGATCCGTAGCCCTTGCGATGTGACTTGGAAGTTCTTCCCATCAAAGGATGGAGACTTCTTCCCACTTCCTGCATCTGGACAGGCAATGTGATTTGCTTCGGCTGATAGCAGGTGGCCAAAGTGACATAGAAGTGACACTATGCCAGTTCCGAGCTTGGGTCCTAAGAAGCCCTATAGCTTCCCTTTTCTCCTTAAAACCCTGCCAGCGAGCAGGCAAGCAAGTCAGGGCTAGCCCGATGGGAGGCACCAGACATGTGGCCCGGTCGCCTCTACTACCCCAGGCAGCGGCCAGTTGACCTCAGAACATGGGAGTGATGTCAGCTTAGATCAGCCAGCCTCCCCCAGCTCACCAGTTTGCAGGAGCGAACCCAGCTGGGATCAGCCACGCCTGGCCCAGATCAACAGAACTATCCAGATAACCTTCGAGAAAGCAACAAACACTCAAAGTTAGTTGGTGTATACTTCTGAGACTTTGTTGCCATTTATGACTCATCATAAAAGTGGCAGTGGCTAGCAGGTTTCCCTCCTGTCTTGGCAGGAGGGCAGCAAAACCACCAATTTCCCCAGGAAATCAGCTCCCAACCAGAGGATTCAGCACATCAGGGGCTCTTAAAAAAAGGGTCAAAGCGTAAGTCCTACAGCTGTCTCCAATGGAGCAGGTGGAAAGTGACCACCAGCTGACCCAGTGACCCATCGTCACAGGTGCAATGGAAAAGCCAAGCCCCAAGATGCTTCCAGAAAATCTCAGAGTCTGGTGAAGGCTTTGGCCAGAATGCTGAACTCCGTCTGGGGAATACAGCCAGACACATCACTCTTTTGGACAAGCAATTTTTTTTTTGCATAATTGACAATTCTTGGCATATTCTCCCCTTCTCCCCACACGGCTTTCCTTTCATGTCACTCAGGCACGTACCAGACACTCCGAGGTGACTTCCCTTGAAAGGAGAACGCCAAAAAGACCTCTGGCTCCCTACACTTAAATATTCCACTCGTTATAAATTCCCTGAGGAGTCGTCTCAGCTCCAAATATCAGGGGAACAGAAAGGGAGAGAAAGGAGAAAAAAAAGAAAAAAAAAAAAAAACTTCTCAGAACAGTTCTTTGTACTTGAGATTCTTTGGTTTGTATTAAAATATTCTCATCTCCCCGTAATTTATGAGCACTCCTGGCACTAAGAGGGTTCGCTTTGTCCCTGATCCTCCATTCTAGAAATAAAACTAACAGTATCGGAACGCACATCTCCGGGAGGGAGGGAGCAATGGGCCAGAAACTTCCAGAGTGTTTGATTTGAGCGATCTGAGAAAGGCTCAGCAGATTCATTCCCCAAGCCCGCTTGTCAGGGAGGAGACCCAGCAGTAAGCACCTCCCCATCCATGATCTCATTTGATTTTCAGAAGAGACCTACCAAGCTAATATAATCATTATCATGCTCCTTTCTCAGGGAAAGAAAATGAAACTCCTGGGGATGAAGTGTTTTTCAAGAGCCAGAGCTGGTCGAGTAAGAATGAAAATTTAAATTTAGGTGCAGCTGACCACCCCACCTCCCAACTACTCTTACCAATCAACTGTACCAACTGGAGAAGAAATAATCAGAGAAGCCTGCCTGGAAGAGGCAGGACACAAACTAAGTCTCAGAGCTGCTAGAGTCCCAGCTAGCTGTGTTTTCTGGGGGCAGCGATGAACCTACCTCATATACTCAGTTCTCTGTAAGACCCTGAATAGGGCATGATCTCAAATTCAGCCAACACCATTTTTTTTTAAATACGTGGGACTGATAGTTCCACCCTTACATAAAAAATCTCTGCTGCCCCCATCCCCATGCTAAGTAAGCAAAATTGAATCACCTGAGCATGGTTTCTTTATTTTATTTCAGAGAGAGAGAGAAGGGAGAGGGGCAGAGGAAGAGAGAATCCCAAGCAGACTCTGTGCTGAGTGCAGAGCCTGACATGGGGCTTGATCCCATGACCCTAAAATCACCATCTGAGCCATAATCAAGAGTCGGACGCCTAACCACTGAGTCACCCAGGCACCCCCTGAGCATGGTTCTTGATAATTTGCCCCAAACTACATTTTCAGTGATTCACCTCATTACCACCAGCACCACTCCCCACTGCGCGCACACACACACAAACACACACACACACACACACACACATACACACACACAGAGTTATCCCCAAAGAGACCCATGTGCTAGTTAAACACTTTACCTCTGGATACAGACTTCCTCCTCTACATTTCTCATGTATTCCTACTTCCTACAATGCCCTTCTCTGCCTAGCAAACTCCTACTCACCCCTCAGAGCCCAAGTGAAATGCCCCATTGTGCTTCATACCTTCATTGCTGCAGCTTTTTTGTACATGTCTCTGGTAAGAAACAGCACAGTATTAATCGGCCCATAGTGTGATGTCAGTCCCCCGTAAAGGCAGTGAGATTTGCAGGTGGAGCCCAAGTATTAGATATCCCTGAGCTCCACAGCTTTGGCATGGGACCTGGCCTTTCTTCCAGTGGTCAGTAACCTCAGATGCTGGCTGGATTTCGAGAGATGCCTGTTGGGTGAAGCTAAGCCTTTGTCTCTCTCTCTCTCTCTCTCTCTCTCACACACACACACACACACACACACACACACACATGTGTCTATCTCAAGATCTTACATGTAGTTTGTGCTCCATTAGTATAAAATAGTGCACGGAACATCATTCTTCTCAGCTAAAACTGCTTGTTTGGAGGGGATTAAAGCAAGCAGACAAAAAAAACAGCCCTAGCGTGTGGTCTGACCCCTCCACGGAGGAAAATAGACTTGTGGTTTCTTTGCGTGCCCAGCTCTGTCTCTTACTCCCTCCGAGACCCAGATAAATCTTTTTGTGACAGGCAGCCTATCTCACCTAATATCCACCATGAGAGCCAGAATCAGTAATTTTCAGATTCAAAGCCTGAGCTGACACTGGAGAGAGAAAACAGACAACGTAGTAAAATGGCAGCTTGGAAATCAAGCCCCTGGACCCGTGTCTTTGCTTCCAAACGTCCAGGTCTGGGGAGTCTTTTAAAAATAAGGTACATGGGCTTGGGTGGCCTCAGTTCTGTCCCGACACTGTCATTCCTACCCAGAAGACCACAGCTCAGCCTCTTGGCCTGCCTGAGCTTCCGTTTTCTCATCCACAAAATGGGAAGAAGGAGAGCCCAGTTGTTCCCCAGCAGCCTTCCTGTGTCAGAAGACAAGCTCTCTGCTTGATGTCTGGTTTCATCCTGTGATGAGGGTAGGGCAGAGACCACTGTCAGACCAGAGGAGACAGGGTCCCACAGAGAGGAGGTAACTTGCTCAAGGCCACACAACCAAGAAGCATAGAAGCAGGAATCTGTACCTGGTAATGTGACTTCGGAACACACCGATTTCTTTCTTTTTTTTTTTTTTAAAGATTATATTTATTTATTTGACAGAAAGAGATCACGAGTAGGCAGACAGGCAGGCAGAGAGAGGGGAAAGCAGGCTCCCAGCTGAGCAGAGAGTCCAATGTGGGGCTCCCTAGGACTCTGAGACCATGACCTGAGCCCAAGGCAGAGGCTTAACCCACTGAGCCACCTAGGCGCCCTGGAACATACCGATTTCTAAAGTGCTTCTAGAACACAGTGAGGACAATGACCCTTTGTCTTTACAAGGCCGCTAGCCCTAGGGGACCCCAGAGAAGCCAGTACACCACCACAGGGCCACCCACTTCTGACGGCTCTTCCGTGGCTTCAAACTGCCTCGTAGTGAGAGCACAAAGCTCAGTCGGGAGAGCCGGGATTCGGAGAAGTCAGTCCCTGCCCAGGCTCGGTAGTCAACAACCCAGGCGTGGAGTCAGGCCCTTGGTTTACACCTGGCTGTGACTTGTACAAGCTGTGTGATTTGGGGCAGTAACCTCCCCTCCCTGGGCTCAGTTTCCTCAGCTGCAGAAGGGGGGACAAACAGCCCAGGTCCTGGCCCGTAAGAAATAATCATGTTATTATAATATTACATCTTAGCTAAAGGCACAGGTGTGATGTGTGCTATGGGGGAGAGGGGAAGTGAGTGTGAGAGAGAAAATATGAGAATCGCTCATCTGCTCCAACTTCCAACTTGTCTCTCTCTCTTGGCAGCTGTGCTGTCCCGTAAGGGAGCCATGAACTACATGTGACCCTTAAGCACTTGAATCGTGCCTTATCAGAATTAAGCTGTGCTATTAAGTGTGAGTGTAAAATGTCCTCAGAATAAGAACAAAGGTTAAAAGTCTCATTAGTGGGGCACCTGGGTGGATCAGTCATTTAGCGTCTGCCTTTGGCTCAGGTCATGATCCTGGGGTCCTGGGATTGTGCCCCACATCGGGCTCCCTGCTCAGCAGGGTGTCTGCTTCTCCTTCTGCATCTGCCTCTCCCCCGACTCATGCGCTCTCTCTCTCTCTCTAATAAATAAAATCTTTTTTAAAAATCTCACTAGTAATCCTTCCTATTGATTACATATTGCAATGATAATTTTGATAGATAGGTTCAACAAAATGCTATTAAAAGTAATTTCACCTGTTCCTTTCTACTTTTTTTCATGAGGCTACTAGAAAATCTAAAATCACATCTGTGGCTCACATTTGCACTGCCCATTACATTTCTACCAGGCAGCACCATGCTAGGTAACTACACTAAATTGTCTGCCTTTTTAAAACTTGTTTCTGAGCTGGCTGTGTAAACTTGGGCAAGCTGCTGGCCCTCTCTGAGCCTTAGTGTCCCCATCTGTAAAACAAGGATCACCCTTTGAGATCTGGTGAGTGCCAAGTCATTAGGCACATACTTGAAAGATACGATCCTCCTTTCTCTCTTGGGAACCTGGCTTGCTGGCTGAGCCCTGGGACCCTGCTTGCTCCCACAGGGAGCAGGTGAAGGGTTTCCTAGCCAAGCCTCAAGCAGGATCTCTGACCCGTCCCTAGAATGGTGACCACCTCATGGGCTGGCTTCTGGCGTGAGGTAAGGATTTCCCACTATGGTCAGTTGCAAAATGGGACCGACGCCTTTTCCCACCGCTATGCATACACCTCACCCGGACCTCCAGTATCCAAGGACCCCATGGGTCTCTTGCCCAGCATCCACCCTTGTTCACAAAGCTGTGGAAATAAGAAGCACAAGGGTTTTGATACCCCAAGAACACACCTGCCACTGAGTGGGAGAAGCTGGAACAGACACCTGGTCACTCTTTATCTCAGCATCCCACCGAAAACAGCCCCAGCTGCTGGCTGTTCACCCAGAACAAGTTGCAGGGTGGCATCCCGGACACTGGGTTCTGGGCCTCACCTTCCCTCCAACCTCCTCGCCGGGTGCCCTGGAAAGGGACAGGCACTAACATTTGTGGGTATGACGTTGTACAAGTAGTCACCTGTACCTCTCTCTAAGACTCAATGTCCCTATTTGAGAGATGGGGATATGAATATGATCTGCCTTACAATGTGGCTGAAATTGAAACAGTGTATTTTTTTTTCATAAAGTGCTTAGCACAGTGTCTGGTGCTCAGCAAATATTCATGAAATGGTTATTATCAGTGGTGTGCTGGTAAACCAGCTCCGGGGGTTGGCAGGGAGGAGGGGCGCTGATTTATCCCACCGGCCAATTTCCATGGTGCAAATGTTTCCATCGTGACTGATTTCAAGCCAGTGGTTTAACAACTGGCTTACAAAACTCCTGAATATTTAACAATCAGCTCTAGTGAACCGGTGTGCGCTGGCTTCAGCTCCAAGGGGCCATCTATTATTGCTCTTAGCATTATTTTTACTATTCAACCAAGCAGCTTTGTTTGTGGTTTTCCTTTAATAAATCTACACGAGACTTCACTTTCTACACTGGGTTCTGCAAGGCTAAAAATAGTTTGCAAACCATCGAAGCAGATGATCTGGAAAGTCCCCTCTGGCTTGAGATAAGATCCCAGGGATTCTGTGCCTGTCCTACCGGCCCCCAAAGATAATTCCCCAGGCACGGAGACCAGCCCCTGCCCTGTTCCCTCATGGCCCCACACTGGGCAAGTCAGAAAACACTCACCAAAAAAAGCAGCATGAGAGGACCAAGAAAGGAGATCCTCCCCCGACATTCTAGCTGTGTTGCCTCAGACAAGTGGTTCGACCTCTCTGAGCCTCACCTAGCACACAGAACCGCTGTGAGAGGTTATTAATGGGATAATGTGTATGAATCATATGCAAAGTGTGCATCAATAAAATCTAACTATTATTAAGAAAACTACTAATAATATAACCACCAGACCCAGGGCCCTGTTTCCTACGGAGGGTCTCCTGAGAGGTGTGAGTCCCAGAGCTGAATGCTCAGATCTGAGCCTCCCCACCTGCTCACTTCCCCAATGCTTCACTTCCTCCTCTACCCCACGACTCGTTTATTTATTTCCTTCTGAATCCTCAAAGTCCATCAAACTGTGGAGTGGTTGGATGGATTTTTTAATTAATTAATGCAGAATCAATGGCAAAGTGATTGTTTTGGCCCTGACTGGATGGGGAGCCAACTCGACTATGAGAAATAAATGGATGGCTTTGGGCAGTGTGGTGGGGGAGGTGGGGAGGGGACTTCAGTGAACGGGGAGTGCGCTGTGGGTACTAAGACCCCGGAGGCTCAGCACCTGCCATGAGAGACAAGACGGAGAGAAAGGTGGCCAGCATGCCCGCCAGGGCCAGGGGATGAAGCCCTGTGCTGGGCTCCATGCTCTGTGCCAAGTCTGCTTAGTCCCTCCCTAGCCCCCCAACCCCACATAAATAAATAAATAAAATCTTTTCAGAAAAGAAGAAGAAAAATAAGGTATTCTGGGTGCTTGACACTGCCTAGGCTTCCAGAAAGTGCTCGTTCAACATGCATTTTAATTGTGACTACTCATATTTATTCTATTATTAATCATATATTGTATTCATATTACTATTATTATTCTAAAATCACCAGGATGAAGTGACATATTCATGCAGACTGCAAAATATGACCAAATATTCTTCCTATCCCTACAAGCATGCACACCTTTCCGAAGAGACCTGGGCAGCTTCCTCAGGAGACAGGGTCTATTTCCCACCCCTCGAATCTGGGCTTGGCCACGTGACTCACTTCACTGGACGCCTTTAGCTGTGCATGGCTGCTCCCAGCTTCTAAGTTAACCACAAAAGTCATGGTTTAAAACAATACATTTTATTATCTTACATTATTAGAGGTCAAAAGTCTGAGGCAAGCCCTAAGGGCAGAAGTCTAGGGGTTGGCAAGGCTGGTTCTGGCAGGAAGTCCTGAAGTGTGGGTCAGTGTCTGCTTTTTCAGATTCCAGTGGCCACCTGGGTTTCTTGGCATGTGGCCTCTCCCTCCATCCTTTAAGGCTATTCCTCTAATCCCTGTTCAATCATCGCCTGACCTTCTTTTCCATAGTACCCCTCGGTTTCCTTCTCATAAAGACCCTTGTGATGATGCCACGCCCACCCTGTGCTGTAGGACCATCTCCCCATCTCAAGAGCCTTCACTCAATCACACCTGCAGAGTCCCTTTTGCCATAGAAGGTGACATGTCCATAAAATCCGGGGATGAGGACCTGAGCACCTGAGGAGGGAGAGGGAGCGTACGTAATTCAGTCTACAGCAACCAATGAGATTTTAGCAAATGTGACCCAGGGAAAGGCTCATGAAGAGTTTGCACCACAGGGTTAACTGTGGGGGAGCCTTTACATCATCACCAAGCACGTGAGCTCAGACCAGCCTTCTGGAAAATGAGAGATTCGTGGCTCCATGACCTCTGTCACCCCAGCCAGCAGCCAACCAACCCACAGTGGCAGAGCCTCCCTGCTGTCCCGTAGCACCCAGTTCCAATTGCCAACTCATGGGATCCTGAGTTAAATAACCCATTCTTGGTTTAAGCCACTGTGTTTCCTAGCTTGTTACACAGCAAAAGCTCACTGAGTCACCAGACAACCATTGAGAAGGGGAGAAGAGGGGACATTTATTGACCACATACTGTGTGCAAGGCATGTTTCTCATGCGATCTCATTGGACCTTCATGAATTCCTCGCGTTAGGCTTTCATCGTACCCGTATTGCAGACAAGGAAACTGAGCCTCAGACAGGGGAAGCAACTGGCTTGAGACAACATGGCTGGGAGTTTGGGGAATCAGGTATCAGCCTCAGGCCTGCCTGACCCCAAAGCCATCGGGCTTCCAATAGCCCCACTCTCTGCTGAGGATGCCAAGTCAACCCGTTAGTCTGTGTGGTTGGTTTGTTCTTCACTCGCCCTTCCGACAGCTGCTACCAGCCACCCAGCTCTCCAGTGGTTACTTATGGAGGCAAGAAAGCAGTGCAGTTAAACATTCATACGCTGATACTTCAGAGTCAAATTCCAGCTTGGCCTCTTCCTCGCTGTGTGACCTGGAACAAACCCATCCACCTCTCTGAGCCTCTGCTTCCTTGTCAGTCACAGGGGGAACAGGATAGAGTACTATTTGCAAGTGAAACAAGGAGAGTCATGGAAGTACTCAGTGCAGAGACTAGTGTGTAGCAGGTGCCCAGGTAATACTTGCTACAATTCTTGAAATCCAGCCCTGAAACCATCCCTGGGCGGACCAAGAAGGTGCCAGACTCCACCCAACAGGGGAGAGCCTCCCTCCAGTGAATTCCAGAGTGCTGACCATTTCAGGACCCGCTGCCTTCACCTTCTGATCAAAAAGGAAACCTCACAAAGCAATGAAAAGAAGAGGTAATCCTTCCTTAGGACGCCAGGCCCCCAGCTTTGCCCCAAACCCACTCTGTGACCCTTCCCTCGTGGGGCTCCTCAGCTTTTCTATCTTGATCACGAGGGGACAAACTTGCAGACCATTTCTTACCCTCCTGCCACGCTTCAGCTAAGGACCTTCAGCATTTTACCCCCCTTCAGGCTAACCGGACGTCAGAATGGGCTTCCCAACACACACATTCGGTGCCAAGCTGGCTTTGAGAATCCAGGGGATGCTGTTATTTCTTGATGATGTCCACATACCCCCTTCCGCAGCCCATGATAAATTTGCATTGGGGACTGGATTCAAAAAGAGAGAGAGAGAGAGAAAAGAAAAAAAGAAAAAGAAAGAAAGAGGGCTGTCTTTGAAGTGAATGACATGAATTATTTCGACCTAACTTACTAATTAAGACCTCATTAGCAGCCCAAATTTGTGATAGATCAGCAGAGGACTTGGCACAATGGTTTAATTTAATGATTTCTTGCATTACTTTGTTAATCATCTTTAGTCTGATTTAATTTATGCCAATGTGACTGTCCTAATTTCTAATTAAGGCATTGATGGCAGGGACGGCCGCCATAGCATAAGAATTTCAATCAAGGCTGATACAAAAGCAGATATTCGTTTTTAAGGCCTGTGAGGTGGCAATTTGCTAAGCTGGCTGCTTATTGTTTTATTCTCCCCGAAAGGTTGGGGAGGGTCTGGTCTTTGCCTGGGGCAGATGGTTTCTCACTAATCACAGACCTTTACAATCATCGATTTTTTTAAAGGCTGTGAAAAAGACCTTGGAGATTAACTAGACCAGCCTGCTCATTTCACACATGAGGCAACAGAGGCCAGAGAGGGTGAGGGGCTCATTCAAGGTCACACAGCATGGGAGGAGACCCCAGACTCTCCTCCATGGCCACCCACTGGGAGGCCCCCGGCGGCAGGTGGCGGCTTCTGCAGGAGCTGTGATTGCGAGGGTTTTGGGTCAGTGAATTGAAATTGGCATAATAATTCCGATAACTCCCAGTCCTTAAGCACTAGGCTCTGAGCCAGAAATTCCATGTACCTTTTTTCTCAGATCCACAAACCAACCCTACACATGGGCATTGTAACTCGGGCCCTTCCATTTTATGGCTGAGGAAACAGACTCAGGGAGGTAGAATGCATGTCCAGGTTCCCAGAGCAAAGACGTGGGATTTGAACCCAGGTTTGTCTGATCCTCAAGTCTGTGTTCTTACCACTACTCCAGCTGCCTCTCCAGGTCACGGTGGGGATTCATAGAATTTGTATTCAGATTATAGTTCATGTGTTTTTAGGGCTTACCACGTGCCACATGCTATGCTGAGCCTTTCACTAGAGAATCCCATTTGGTCCTCACGACATCCTTGAAGAAGGCATCGTTCTTATGTCCAATTAAACTCAGAGAAACTAAGAATCAGAGAGGTTATGTGAACTACACAAAGTTGCACAGCAAGATGACAAATACTAAACCATTTCCCCCTGCTTCTTCTTAACTCCAAAACTTTCTACACTTCACTTCTCCCCTGAATATTTCTGAGCTCAGTTGAGCTGTAATGTTGGGGCTTTGCCTACACAGGGCACTTGAATATGCTTTGGGGCTTCTTTCCTAGTGAAAAAAGCAGCCCCAAGCCATGGGAGGAGTGGAAAGCCAAGAACCAGGCTTCCCATATCTACATCCTAATTCTGCCACCAATTTATAAATCCTGTCTCCTCCCCTGGGCTTGGTTTCCCCCTCTGCAAAATGAGGAGATAGAAAAAGTGGTCCTCCAACATAGCTGCACATTGGAATCACCAGGGGGTAGCAAAACGAAACCCTCATGGCTGTCCCCTGTCCCAGATCTGAAGAATCTCAATCTCTGAGTCCAAGGTCCAGGACTCTAGCTGGCGACCAACATGCCCGGTAATGCTGATCCATCATTCTTTGGGGGAACAACCAGACTCGATGATTCACACTGGCCCCCACACCCCCTGATGTGATGAAAAATACACTCTTGACCGCTTGATGTCACTTCTCAAACCATTCCTTCCTATGTCCTCCTCCCTAGCACTGTAAGTGGTACCCAGATGCTCAGATCAAACACTGGAAGCGTCCTTGGTTGCTCTCTCCCTGTCTCTCGGTATCTAATCCATCAGGGTATCCTGTCAGCTCGACCTCCACATACATCCCGAAGCTTCGACTTCTCTCCTCCCCCTGTCCTGCCCTTAATGACTGCGCCCGCTCACGTCCCCAGGGCCAGACGTGCCCCCTACAGTCCGTTCTCCACCCAGCTCCCCCTCAGCACCCTAGTGACCTTGACAAAATATAAACCTGACCGTCTACCCTCTCCCGAGTCTCACCAACCCAGGGTATTCATCACTCCTAGAATCAGACCCCACACTCCTTCTCTTGTGGATTATGAGACCCTTCGTGAGCTGGGGCTCTCCACCTCCCCTTGGCCTCCCTCTTAGCACATTGGGCTTCTGCCCCACCAACCTGCACTCTGTCCTCAGAACAAGCCAAGTTCACTCTAACCTCCAGCACTGGCTCCTGCCATCTCCTTCCTTCTGACTGGAAGTCAGGGCCCCTGCCTGTTTGACCTGCCTGTCTCCTTCCTGCCATTGTCCTTGGCTTTCCCATCTAACGGAGCCCTGCCCAGGGCATCCCCCACCCTGACAGCCTGCCTTGTTCCCTTCGTAGCGCGGATCAGCACCTGAAAATTATCTCATTTTTCTTTCGTCCCGTTGTCTCTCCCTGTGATGTGATATAACAAGAAATATATATTTGGTCTTTGTTCCCAGCTCCCGGCGCAGAGCTCCTAAAACCCTTGGAATTTCGTGAGTGAGGAGGTGACAGGAGCATCTTTTGTTATTCATAAGTCCCTTTCAACCATACCTGAGTTTATGCTAATGAGGTGACTTTTGGAAAGCCCCAGAGAAGGGGGGCTGGTTGCCAGGGGAACCAATCATGTGATTAGAGGGTTGAAACTTTCAGTCCAACCCCCCAGCCTCTGGGGAGGGGAGAGGGGCTGGAGACGGAGTTCAGTCACCAGTGGTCAATGATTTAATCAATGGGGCCAGGGTTAACGAAGCCTTCCATGAAAACCCTCCACAGTGGGGTTCAGAGAGCTTCCAGGTTGCTCCACACCGACTGGGCATGGGAGCTCTGTACCCCTCCTCCTATCCCTGGTCCTAGGTGTCTCCTCCATTTGGCTGTTCCTGAGTTGTATCTTTTATTTACAAACAGGTGATAGTAAGTGAAATGCTTTCCTGAGTTGTGTGAGCTGTTCTAGAAAATTATCGCACTCGAAGAGGGGGTTCACAGGAACCCCAGATTTATACCCAGTCAATCAGAAGTGCAGGTGGCTTGTGATGGGTGTCTGAAATGGGGAACAGTCTTGCAGGACTGAGTCCTTCATCAGTGGGGTCTACACTAACTCCACGTAGTTGATGTCAGAGCTGAATGATAGGACTCCCAGTTGGTGTCCAGAAAGAGAACTGGTTGGTATGGGGGAATACCCATAAATATATATCAGAGGTGTTGTGAAGGATAGAAAGATAAACAAAAAGAGTTTTTTCCTTTCATTTGTATGTGCCATAATGGCAGAGAAAGAGGGTTTGTGGGTATTTTTGTTGGTTTTCTTTTTCTCAATTTACCCCCAGAATGAGGGTAACCAGACTGTCACCTCGATGGAAGCAAGATCCCTACCTTTCTGGTGCACCACAGCGCCCCCCATGGTGCGGCCTGTGACATACAGTGCGCACCCCAGAAATACGCATCAGATGAACAAATGAAGGAAGGATGACATCATGCTCCCAGAAGCACACGGATCCAAACTCTAGTCCTTGGGCATGTTCTAGAAGTGCAACCCTTAAGGAAGGACATGCTAGGAACCGTTAGTGCACAAGACAGCCTCAGACCAAGATGAGAACTGACCTCAGCCTTCAAAGGACTCCTTTGTCCCAGAGAACCCAGACTTCCCAAGGCCCTTGAGCACAATCCCAGAGAATTAAAAAGTTTGAAAGAAAGTGCATCTGCTAATGTGCAACATTTATGTTAGTCAATATAGATTTATTTAATGCAATAAATGACATAATTAGACTTTTATTTCCATAATATATTTTTCCAAGATAACTAATATTTTGAGTACCCGTGGCCTACTGATGTCTCCTGAACGAACATATTTCCTGTATTATTACTCTTGTATAAAACTGACATTTAAACAGTTTAATAAATGAGCAGTTGTTTGACTTGTATCTATTTCAATACATTCCGGGATATTAATAAAATATATTTCATAAGCCAGCTCAATAGACCATGCCATAAAAATTCAATGATTTATTAGCGATACACTTGCTATTAGTTGGGACAGATACTCAAAATGCCATTAGGGTTAAAATAATAATCAATCAAACTAATTAGACCCTATTTTTCATATGCAAATATAATTAAGCATACATTTCTCTGTAACTTTAAAGAGAATTATTGAAGCTCAGTCTTGTATGAAGAGCCCCTCACTTGAGTTAATGAAATGACAGTCTCAAGTTGGATATGCAAACAAAATTGATGAACCGTTCTAGGCTTTGAGGATCAGAGGGAGGTGGGATGGGAGGGGAAGGGCTAGGAAAGACCTGCCCTGTACACCCCAGTCTATTCTTCCCATTAGTGCTGATCAGAGGAAAGTTTCAAGACTCAGTGTGGGTGAGGATGACAGATCCAATATGGCGCCACAGGCAAGAACACGGACTCTGAGCTCACATTGTTGTGTTCAAATCTTAGCTTCATCGACAGAATGAATCTTGGGCAAATTAACTTCCCTCTATGCCTCAGTTTCTCAATCTGCAAAATGGGTGTGATGGTAATGAGAGTAGCAGTATCCACCTTGAAGTTTGCTGGAAGGAGTGAGTGTGCCCCTAGCTCATAGCCAGGGCTCAATAAACACTAGCTGTTTTTATCTGGGAAGCAGTTCATTTGCCCGGCAACAATGTCTGCAAAACGTCTCAGCCACTCGCTGGCTGGGTGACCCTGGGAAAGTCTACTCCCCTTTCTCTGAACATTCAGGGAGTTAGTCTAGATGATTCAGAAGGTCAGAGCTAACAGTTGAAAAGGTTGAAGAATGGTTACCCTTAACCATTCTTTTTGTCTTTGGGTCCAATTTACAAAACCTAGTTACTTCAAGGAATGGAGTCAAAATAGTGGAAGAAACCAGGACCAAGTCAGAGCAGAAAACCAGAGCAACCGACACTGGTCTCTTCAGAGAAACCCATTTTGGAGAGCAAGAGAAGAATCTAAACTGTTTCTGGCCCTGGCCAGATGCTTGGGGTATTCATTAAGGCCAGGATCTTCAAACATTTTCTTTAAAGGGCCAGAGAGTAAATATTTTAGACTTTGCAGGCCATACATCTCTGTCCCACCTACTCAACTCTGCTGCTAGAGTGTGAAAGTAGCCAGAGACTTTCCAACAAAGATTAGAGTTTGTGTTCCAACAAAACTTACTTTCCAGACACAGGCAATGAAAGGGTTTGGGTGCAGGGGTTAAGGCAATGTCAGCTGGGGGGAGAAAAAGGCAATGTCAGCCGATGTAACAAACAAACCCAAAAATATGCCATGGTGGGCATCTATTTCTAGCTCTTGCAAAGTCCAAGTGAAGACATTTTCAGTCAGGCAACTCTCCAGGTTAACTTCCCTCCAAGAGGTACTAGAGACCCAGGTTCTTACCACATCATGGCTCCCTCCACCCTCAGTGAGGGAATCTCTAGCTCACACGGTCTGAGTTCTATCAGTAGAAAGGAGAGAGCGTGAAGGATCACACCTGGGAATGTTGATGGACCAGCTCTGGGTGTGAAACATCGCTCCACTCACATTCGACTGAAATTTGTTCTCACGGCCACGCCTACTGCAAGGAAGACTGGGAGATGGGCCCAAGCTGTGTGATGGTCTAGGCTGTCTGTGCTAGGAGCTAACAATGTCCACCACAGGCGGGAGAAGAACCTCGACTTGACGCTTCATCTTCCCCATTCTGTCTTTTCACTTAAGGTTGATCATTCTGACAAAGAGCATAATTATTCTCTTGGAGGAACTTCCCCCAAGACTTGTAGGATTACCTGCCTATCCCCCTTTTCCCACATTCCCTTCCCATTTTTACCCCTAAGAACCTCCTCCCTTCATCTACTTCTCCTCCTGGGCAGGCTCTAGCTCCTCGAGGACAGGGTCAAGTCTGTGGCTCACCGTTGCATCTGTCTTCACATTGACCACATGGGAGATGCTTGATAAAAAGTAATTAAGGCACAAAGAGATTAATCTAAGATGAGTTATAAGCCCATGTAAAGTCAGGTTTAAGAAAATAATTATAAGGAGCAAAGAAATGGATGTGGCATATTCCTGGGAGAAAGTCCACGGAAGTCCAGGCAAAAAGAAAATCTGGAAAGTTCAAGAGAGCCCAGAGCTAAACATAGCCCCCAGCTATGGCCACTCAGCCCTAAAGAATATGAAAAAAGTGTCCATGTGCATGTGTGTGGGGGGGTATACACACGTGTTTGTGCACACATTGGGTTATGCCGATCTCTTTGTCTGAGACAAGTGCTCATGAGTCAGTCTCTAACTTGGTCTGGTTTTCCAGCCTTTTCTTTCCTCCTCAGGTTAGAACACGTAGGGGGCTCTAGAGAGGAGAAAGGTAATTATGCCCAATGGGTGGAGTGCAAACTCAGCATTTTTCACAAAAAGGCTGTGGGCCCGCCAAGGGACATCTGTGGCCAGAAGTCTGGCTTCAGCCACAAAATGTATTTCAGCCTTAGTGAGAAAGAGGGGTGAGGTGGTTGGAGCTTCTGCAGCAACAGCCTTTTTTAAGAAATCATTTCAAAATTAAATTAAATGCTATTAAATTAGCAAAAGTGCCAGGGGAGCCTGGGAAGTGAGTCACTCAGATAAATGGCCCAGCCTGGGCATCTTAAAATCATGGAGATGTCAGATGCCGGGGCTGGAAGGCACTCCAGAGGGCACCCCCTGCCCCCATTTCCTGGCTCTTAACCTTGCCCTGAACCTGGATGACCCAGGGAGTTCTCCCAAAAGCACAGAGCAGGGCACAGCTCTTACAGAGGAGCCGGCTCTGTAGGTATATGGAGTAGGACTTTATCTCTTAGGAAAGCGCCAGGTGATTCACACACACACACACACACACATACACACACACAGTTCCAAACCATGGATATATTACAGGACCTTCATTTTGCCACGAAGGAAGAGCAGTGACCTGCCAGGTCCTCCTAGGGAGTTATGGCAGGGGGGAGGGGGCAGAGGGAATCAGAGGCTTCTCAGTTCCACATGATGTTCCTTCCGAAGGAAGGAGATCCTGATTCAAGAAGATTCCAAGGAAGGAGAGGGGATGTCTCTGGTGGGGGCGGGGGGTAGGATTTCTCCAGTCTCTGACCCCCACTGACATATTCAGACTGTTCACCATGCACCCCTCTGGTCCAGGGACTACGCTGGGCACTCGGGACCCAGTGGCAGCCAAGTTGCAGCCCATAATAAGGAAGATGATTTCTACTACTGGTAAATGTCATGATGGGAATGAAGCAGGTGAATGAGACGGTGACGAGAGGGAGGTCACTTTAGCGAAGGCAGTCATGATGACTGCTTTGAGGCGGTGACATTTGACTGAAAAGGAGGACAATGAATAAGTAAATCCAAAGATGAGGAACAAGGAGTATCAGGGAATGTCTAATGGGAAGGTGGCGGGTCAGCAACCTTGGAGAGGGGGTCCCTGGGGAGACCTCTTGGAGAAAGCAATCTCCAAGCTAAGTATGAAAGGAGAGGTCAGAATCCATCAAGGAAAGAAGGGATAGGGAGAGGTTGCATTCATTCATTCATCATTTTAGCAAATCCCTGAACTGAGCAAGGAAGGAATGACAACCACGCTGGATTTCTCAATCTCGCCACTATGGACTTTTAGGGCTGGGCCATTTTTTGTGGTGGGGGCTGTCCTGTGCCTTGCAGGTTTCAGCAAGTGTGTGTGTGTTTCAGGGGTGTGTCTGGGGCCTCATTCTCTAGATGCCAGGGGCACCTCCCAATTTCATCAACCAAAAATGCTTCTAGACATTGCTACATGTTCACTGCCCCTGGCAGTGGTTAGAACCACTATAGTAAAGTGTAAAGTGTAAAGTGTAACAAGAAAGAGAATAGTAATAATCATATCATATCATATCATATCATACATTCTTTAGAGGAGGTGGAGCTTTGGGACAGACCTACCCAAATCCAGACCCTAAAATACTCCCGGCTCAGGAGGGTGCATGGCACATTTCTGCAAGCCCAGTAGACACACCCCAGCCCCTCCCGTTAGCAGGTCCATCTGTGGATAATTAACACAAGGATGGAGAGACCAGGCAGAGAAGTCTGGGATGCAGGGTGGTCGGGGAAGCTGAGGAGCACCAGGAAAGTGATCCTCTTTCCTCCCGCTGGGGTTTAAAACCTCCTTTCCTAACTGGGTCGCCATGGGTCTGCCCACACAGTTCAGGAAAGGGTTAACCGGAGATGTTTATTTATGAACTTGGCCTATTACTGTAGCATAATTTGAATACAGTGCCTATGAGGTTTTTTATTGCCTGCTATAATTTCATTTTTAAAGCTTTCCCTATGCCATACTTTAAAAATGATATCTCAAACAAGAAATAAATTCTGTTTTGCAGCTGTGTTAACTATATTTTCCCATGGGACACACTATTTTGTCCTTGACACAAACCCCTAGGGATTTCGCTGAGAATTGCTTTGGCAGCCTTCTCTCCCTCTCTCCCCACACAGGGAGAGTGTTGCTGCTATTCTCTGTGACACCCCACCGAGCCCCAACTGCTGCCCAGAGAGGCCCGGAGTCTGGGGGGTGGGGAGCACAGAGAAGGAGCTGAAGAGCATCTTCTGCCCCTCCGCAGCTAGCCGTGGAGACACAGCAGCATCCTGGGCCCTTCCAAGACTTCGGACTATAAAATTAGGGCTTTGGACAGAACACTGTCACCAGTGCATGCCCACTCCCTCCTCACCCCTCCTTGGCAACAGCTGGAACCCTGCAGAACATCTCCTCCTTCCTCTCCTGCTCTCCTGGAGTCTGTGATAGAGTTTACATAATTTCTCCGTCTGCAGAATGATGGCTCAGGATCCTAAGTCGGCTGGCTTCCATAATTTTCATCTTTTTTTTTCCTCCAAGTGAAAAAAATATCGTAGGGCCTGACTGACAGAAACAATAGCTTACATTTATTGAGCGCTAACTCTTTGCCAGGTAACATGCTGAAACCAGATATAAGCACATCTGATCTGGAGAGCAGCCCTCTGAGCATGTATGACACTCTCCATTTTGCAGGTGAGCAAACTGAGGCTCGGGGAATCAGACAGAGTGTCCACACAGGTCAGCCCAGAGGGATCAGGAGTAGAGGCTGTGAGGAAGGCCCTCCTCTGCCTAACGTGCCAGGTGGCCCCCATTAGCTCACGAGATGAGCTCCTATCCCCAGCAAGTCCGGAAGCAAGGTTTTAATTGAAGAGCGAAAGATGTGGGCACAGGGCAGGCTGTTGGCTGCAGACACCCCAGTGCAAAAAGGTCATCAGATGAGAAGTGGGAGGAGGAGAAGAGAGAGGGGTCAGAGGCTCTCAATCCTACCCAACAAAAAGCAACAATATTTCTCACATTGCAAAAACCCAAAACCCCAGTTTGGGTAGCAAGCAACCCAAAGTTCAGATACCGGTCCTTGGTTCTCAGTTCTTGGTTCTGCAAAACTTCTTCTGGCTCCATTATCTCTGCCACCCTGTTTCCCCCTCCTTAAAATGGGGATGGCACCACCTTAGTTCATAGTACCTATTATTTATTATAATTCACTGAATACTTATTATTTTGACAGACATAGAGGCTGGTTCCAGAAAGACCGAGAGAGGAGGAGAGAGAAAACAAGCAGACCGGGCAGAGGAAGCATCAGATACAACACATGTTGGTATGAAGTTAGAAAGCCCTGTGTTCCAATCCTGAGTTCATCCACTTGTTTGTTATGAAAGCCTGGACAACTTACTTTACTCTGAGTCTGGCTTCCTCATCTATAAAATGAGGATATGAATGCCTACACCCAAAGGTTGTTCTGGGTTAAAGTTAACTCATGCAAAGCCCTTGGCACATAACAGGTGTATAATACACAGTACCTGCTACGGCTATTAGAGGTGACTTGGGGGATTGCGTGCTTGAAAAGAACACGGTCTTTGAAATGTTCTGATTTTAGCTCCACCATTAGCAAATTCTTCTCTCTGAATCTTACTTTCCCCATTGGGAAAGTGGAGATAATAATTCCCATTTCACAGGAGTGTAAAGCAAAAGATAATGATCTTGCATGCCTCTGCCACTGCCCAGAGAGGAGCACGCAACCACAGAGGAGGAGAGAGCCATGGGGACAGAGAATCAAGTGCAACCACCTCAGAATGCTGTGGGTGTAAATGACTGCTGTCTCAAGCCACCAGGTTTGGAGGCCCTTTTGCTACATAGCATTGCTGAGTCCATAGCTAACTAACACAGGAGACTTCGATGCCTCAAAGCCATGTCTACAAATGCATAGAAATGGCTACTATTTTTTGAGCACAGCTATGTGCCAGGCACTGTATTAAACACCTGGCAGGTTTTACCTTATTGGATCTCTGCAACAAGCAAAGGAGGGAAGCATATTATTACCACCATCTTACAGACAAAGGAACTGAAGCTCAGAGAGGGGTGGTCACTGGCCCAAGGGCACACAGCCAGGAAAACGTCAACTTTGAGTAAGAAACCCAGGTGCATTTGACTTCAGAACCTCTGCAGCCACCACTTTGAACAACAGGGTTACAGGAACCTCTAGGCTATCAGGGTTGGAGCCCCATGCCCGGCACTTAGTGGGACATAAACGGATGGTCTCTGTGCCTCAGGAAGGCACAAGGGGCAGACCAGCTGGATCTGGCCAGCCAGGACCCTAAACACAGGCCTACTCCTGCCTGCTCAGTGCCCCCTGCCAGGGCCTCCCCCCAACAGCAGCCATTCAAGCTGAACGCCTCCCTTGCAGCCCTCTGGCACCAACCCTATAAATATTAAACCACTGGTAATTAGGGGAAATCAGTCCATCACTGCACTCCCAAGCCCTGCCACATCTCCCCACCAGGCCCGGACTGCCTTTGACTGGGAAGCTTTGTTTCTTTTAATTTGGGGACCTCATACGAGGCATGTGTCAGGCACTGGGACATCAAGCTCATCCCCACGTGAGCTGAGGCCCTGCTGGCAGAGCCCCACCCCCTCGGGGCCTTGCAGGTTCTGCCAACAAGCAGCAGAGGGGCTCCATGGAGAAGGCGGGGGCAGAGGGGGGCACCACAGGGCTTCTGTCAAGACCTGAGACCCCCAGGGGCTCCACATCGTTTTTGTCGATCGTGTGGCATCATGCACTGGTGTCACGGCTTTGCAGGGCTGATGACACATAAAGCATGGTGACAATGTGTCACATCAGAAAACACAGCTCCACGTGCGCTCAGGTGGGACCACAAGCCCCAGGGGTTCCGAGAAAACCAAAGATAGGGAATCTCCAGCAAAGAAGGGCTGGGAGGACAAGAGGACACAAAGGCTACTCAACACCCTCTCTTGCAGCAACCAGACCTCCCACCAGGCCTCATGAAGTTAGGGCAAGTGGGAAGATCGCACAATGGCCAAAGAGTCTTCCAACCCACACATTCAGCATCCTGGCTTCTGTGGGCCGTGTGACTCTCCACGTGCCTTTCCATGGGCCTTACATCTCACCAAATTGACCTTGCCCAACGCTGGCAGCATTTTTGCTCAGAAGACATTAACTTTGGTCCCTTGTACAAATAGGGAAATTGAGGCAGGAAGGCGTGGGTGCTGTAGGCACCAGCTCTGACATCACAGAGAACCAGATCTAAATCCTGGTTCAGACAATCCCTGGCTGTGTGATCTTGACCTCTCTGAGCCTCAGATTCCTCATCTGTAATATGGGTATTAAAAATAAATTACCTACCCCTTGGAGGGTTTCATGGGATCAGACATGAGGAGCATGTCACACCGAAATGGATGTATCGCCAGCATGAGGCAATCATTGCTGTTTGACTACGTTTACCAAAACCACACAACTCAGAAGGGTTGGAGGTAAAACTGGAAGCCAGCTCAGTTTCATCTGAAACCTGTGACTTTCCCCCTGCCTCTCCACTCCCCAACCCTAGCACCCCAATGGCCACCCAATCAGTCCCCAGTACAGTTTCAACAGGGAAGATGGACTCACTCGCCTTGTGCAGCTGGGGAAGCTGAGGCCCAGGGAGGTAAAGGCACTCTCCCACAACCCACAGTGAAGCAAGAGTCAGGCCCACGACTAGACCCCAGGTCTCTCGCTTTTAGCAAAAATGCCTTCAGCCTAATGCCTTCGAGTTCACACAGTCACTGAGCTTGTCGATTTGATCCATTAAATCCTCCCAGGAACACCTAAACTGGAGTAAAGTCTGTTTTCTGCCTGGAGAAACAGAGGCTTGGGCTGGAGACCTGCCCTGCCAGGGATCTCAGGTCCAGTCCGAAGCTGGACAGGGACTTGAAGCTCAAAGGAGAAAGGAGGGAGGAGGCAGTCCCTGCCTGGGTGCAGTCTGATAGGGCTCCTGAGTGGCCCCCAGGAGAGCTGCCCCACCAAAGAGTGACAGTGCCTCAAAAGCAAAGAGCTTGCTTCATGCAGCCTGTGGCCTGGAGGTGCGCACCCAGGGCAGTTGCATGGACCCACCTCCTCCGCGTACCCATGGAGGAAGGAAACCAAACCTCAGGCCCGACAGAGACCACACGAGTGGCAAGTATTAATTGGTGCAATTAAGGCAGGCCTCTCCCAAGGCCATAGAAGCTGCAGCATCAATAATTAGACTCAGATTGGAATTCCTTTGGCTCTGCGTGTAAACAGGACACTCTTTCTGCAGCTGCGGTAAATGATTTGTTCAAGGGGGGAAACATTTACTGTAATTTGAAAGGAGCAATTGACTGTATTATTAGTGGATGTGAGTGCCCAACTAGTGACAGACTCCACATTTTTCTGTCTTCTGCCCAGGCTCCAGGAAAGGAACCTTCGGAGACAGAGTCTCCCCGTCACCGGGGTGGCCTGGCTTTGGATTCAGAAGAACCCAGACCTGGGCTCTGGTCCTCACTCCCCTACTTCTGTGCTGTGTGACCTTAGACAAGAAACACAACATCGCTGAGCGTTCCTTTCCCCATCTGTAAGGTAAGCAGTACATGTCCCATAAGGTTGCAGAGAGGATCAAATGAGCCAAGCACACAGCAAGTGCTCAACAAAATGAGCTGCTGTCATTGTTACTAGGAATAATCATGATCGTTGTCATCTTTGAAGCATCCATTGGTCCTGGAGGAGCTCACAGTACCCTACCCACTTACAAAAGGAGTACATCGGGGGCGGCTGGGTGGCTCAGTGGGTTAAGCCTCTGCCTTTGGCTCAGGTCACAGTCTCAGGGTCCTGGGATCGAGCCCCACATCAGGCTCTCTGCTCAACGGGGAGCCTACTTCCCCCTCTCCCTCTTCCTGTCTCTGTTTACTTGTGATCTCTCTCTCTCTTTCTCTCTCTCTGTCAAATAAATAAATAAAATATTTAAAAAAAAAAAGGAATACACCAGAACAAAACAGGCAAAAAAAAAACCAACAACAAACAAACAAACTATAATCCACCCAACAGATCATGCCTTTGATTGAGCACCAATTGTTTACAGGATTGAAATCAGAAAAGTACCCTGCTCTCAGGATGCTGAGTCCTTGGTGAAGACAGACCCAGAAACAGCTAATGCCCAAAACCTCACCTCAGATATCACTTTATAGTTGACAAAGAATGTCTACATCCTAAGTCCCCACAGCTCTGACCACACTGGAAAGCATGCAAGCATGCCCCCTTTATTGATGAGAGATCTGAGGTGTGAAGTCACTTGCCCAGAATCACATGGCTAGGAAGAGGGAGGATTAGGGTTTGAACTCAGATCTGCCTGTCCCATTGGCCGTTACAACTTCCTGGCAAATTCTTTCCAAGTAGGGAGGGTGTGGAGACAGATTGGGATCACTGGCCTCCTGGAAAGGAGTCTGGGGTGGGACCTCACAAGCAGGCAGAATGTTGGCTAACCCCATGTCCAAGGCCCCTCCAAATGCAGAGATGACCCTGCCATCTGTTCTCCTCCTTCTTACCCCGACCCCCACAGCAGCTCTCTTGGGAATGTCAGATTTGCATCGTGGGTGCCCACTCTGTGTGCCCTTGCTTGCAGGCTTCACCCCTTCTCGGGTCCCTGCATGGGTTCCTGTAGACGGCCCTCTGAGACAGAACGATGAGCATGGGATCAGACAGCTGGGTCTCAGTCCTTCATCCACCAAGTCATGGAATGAAGCCTTAGTTGCCCTGTCTGTTAAATGGGGATAAAGATGGGCCCATTGTGGGCAAAAATGGGAGCCCCAGGAGGGCAGGGAGCATGTTCTTATCTGTTGCTGCATTCCTGGCATGTAAGAGACACTCAAGAAGGTATGGAAGGAAGGAAAGATGGAAGGAGGGAGGACAGGGCAGGAGGAGCAGAGGGAGGAGGGACACGGGGTGGAAGGGAGTGAATCTTTCCCATCCTTCAATATCTGATTCTGTAGCCAGCATCTCTGTGAAGCCCACCAGCATCTTTCCAAAGTAGGATGGGCCATGGAAGAGATAGAACGTTTCAGCGGAGCCTGTGGTCTCCTTACCCACAGCACCTACTCTCCCAGTGGAAAAGTTGCTGCTCTCCCAGCTTGTCCTCCTCATATGTGGAGGGGGTGGGGCCACAGACCCTCTCTCATGGAGGTCACCATGAAATAAGGCTAGCTGATCTCTAACAACACTTAGCCTCTGACCCATAAGTATGTGGTCTTGTTTACACTATTACCACGCCCACCAGCTTGCTTACCTTCTAAAACTCAGTACGGATTTAAAATCATGGGCTCTGAACCCCTGCTCCTCCCATACTAGCTGTAGGAACCTTCCTCTCCCCACTAGGCCTCAGTTTATCCATCCGTGAAATGGGTGTGCTGGTAGTTCCAACCTCCCAGGGTGGTTGTGTCGTTTGAGCTAGTGAATGTGGATACTCAGCACAGGATGGTAAGGATCCTGGAACTTCTTTCCTGCTCCTCCTACCACACACACTTCAGGTGGCCCTACGAGGTGTGGGGCCCTCTGCTAAGTGCTGTGATACAGCAGTGGGTAGAACTGGACAGGCCCTGCCTTCCTCGAACTGACACCCTGTCACCCTTTCTGGGACATTTCTCTCCCCAGGGAGCTCAAGGGAGAAAGAAGAAGAAAATTTCCCCCAGAGTTTAAAATCCAGAACTTGGGTCGCCCCTTGGGGAAAGCTGGTCAAAAGATGAACTTCCACCTTGAGGAAATAGGCAGAAGGTGATGTGTTTCCCGTGATCATGGAGATGTACGGATGGAGGGGTGGGCAGCCATCTGGCCAGGATTCAAACATTGGAACACAAAGTGTTTGGTGGCTATGGGGTCCCCTCTAGTTGGAGGGAGAGTGCAGTGAGTGGGCCCAGGATGCTGTGAGCAGTCCCTCAGCCCTCCTGTCCTGGCAGGTTTCTATAGAGACAGTAGAAGCCACCACCATGTACCACCTGACCTTGCTTCCCCACCACTGTCCAGGCACACAAGCTCTGTTTACTGCGTGTCTGCAGGCTACAGTGGGATTCAGTCCCAGGCACTCCTGCCCAGAATCCAGGCAATTTCCAGCCCAGACCGCCTCCCAGGGAGACAGCACAGGAGCCCAGTACCCCTGTGTGCTGGAAGAGCCAGCCATGGGCCTGGGAAGAAGGAGGAGGGAGGAAAGGAAGAGGAGGAAATATGAGGAAGAGGAAGGGGGAAAGAGGGAGGAAGAGAAAGGGGAGGAGGGAAGTATAGAAGGGAGGGAAAGAGGAAGGAAAGTGGAAGGAGAAAAGAATGGAGAGGAAAAGGGGGGAGAAGAGAAAGAGGAGAGAGGGAAGGTAGGAAAAGTGAGGAAGAGGAGGGAGGAGGGAGGAAGGGAGGAGGAGAAGAGGGAGGAGGGAAGGAGGAGGGAGGAGGAAGCAGGGAGGGGGGCCCAGAGCAGCAGCAGGGAGGATATTTTAGTGCCCCATGAAAACCTGAATAAATAGTGTCTAACCTTTTCTGCTCCCACCGCCTTATCTCAATATCCCATTTAATAGCGCTTTGAGGCCTCACTAAAAGAATACGAGGGCTGTTATATCCTCTCTAAGTCACTGTTACAACGGGCCGGCTGTTGGCTGCGGCAACACCCATGCTGGGGGATCCACGTCCCATTCCTCTGGAGATGATTGGTGCCCCTTGCCCAAGACCCACAGGGGCATGGGGACGATGCCAGGGCTGCCCTAGCCACGTCCCACAACTGGACAGCTTAAACCATAGAAATGTATCACCCAAGGTTCTGGAGGACAGAAGTCCAGAATCAAGGTGTCAGGATGGTTGGATCCTGGAGGATCTGCCCCAGAGCTCTCTCCTTGGCTTGTAGATGACAGGCTTCCCCCCGCCCGTGTCTTCTCATTACCTCCCCTCTGTGCACCTAACAGTGATCATAGATACATGACATCTGCTAACCTCTCACAGATACCCCCACACCTCACCTGCCGCCCCTGCATCCCTTCTTCCCTGGAGCCCCCCACCGCAGCATCCTGAAGCAGCTGCTGCCCTTTCCCCACCCTGACAAGCGAGGACAAAGGCTCCAAGAGATGAGAAGACCCACACACCCGGCACACAGCCGGCAAGCAAGGATTCAAAAGCAGGCCTGTGCTCCATTCCCCACGTCACCACCCGCGTCAGGATGTGCTCAGGACGTCTGGGCGTGACTGCCTGCTCTGTCACTTTCTGGCCTGCCGACCTCCGGGAAGTCCCTTGTACCAGGAAACCAACTCGGTTTCCTCATCTGTAAAATGGGGACAGAGAAAGCCTGGCCCACGGAAACCAGCAACAAATGAGGTTCTGTTACAGGACAAAATGGCTTCAGATGGTAGACCTTAGCTGCAGACTCAGGAATAACGGAGACAAACGGATAAATGCATAGACATAGACCACACGCGTGTGCGGGTGGCAGAAAGATCCGTGTGTCCCCCGGATACCAGAGTGGCCGTGGCTGTGAGAAGCGGTGTGCACAGAAGGGCACGCGCGTGTGTTCAGCCCATGTGCGCTCGTGGATCCAGTAGCGTCTGCATTGGAAGAACTTCCGATGTGTGTTTCGGGAGCTTGTGTATGTCCCCGCCTGGCTGGGTCTGGGTGAACTGACAGGTGCACACGACTGTGTTCGTGCCTCCGTGTATCTGCGTTCCTGTGTACGTGGGCACCTGTCCAGCACCTGCGCGTGCGCAAAGAAGCGAGAACAGGGAGGGACGGGCGTGCCTGTGTGCGCACGCGCGTGCGCATGCGTGAGGGCTGCCCGCCTGCACGTGCGCGTCTGAGCCCTGTGCCTGTCACTGCAGGCCTGCGGTTTTGTGTGCTGGTGTCTACACCCGCGTACCAGCCTGGCCGCGCAGCCTCTGTACCCGTGCCTGTGCCTAGCCAGGGCCCGAGATTTGTGTGTGGCGGCACCCATGGGCCTCTGTGAGCCGCCCACGGGGTGCATGTGGCCACTGCGTGCGGGGTCCAGTGCTGGGGTAAATGAGGCCTTTTCCGCCCCCGGCTGCACCCAGGGCCTGCAGGCGGCTGCACTAATAAGCCTGCTTTCCCTGAGGCAGTGGCTGCCGGGAGCAGGTCACGGAGTCGAAGCCTTGGGGCTGGGCTCCAAGGCCCCTCGCCGAGGCTGCTTTGTCAGCAGGACGGTGGCCCGCCATGACCCGGTGCCCTCCGGCAGCCCAGGGCCACCACAGCCCCAGAGTGTCCTCTGGGGAGACCAGCCTCCCTCTGGGCTTCATCTCCCCATCCTCACTGAGAGACTGCCCCACAGTCCTGAAGGGCCCCAAGAGGGACCAGGGCCCACCAGCCTTATACCAGACCCCTCTCATCCAGGCTCTGATGGGCCTTACACATAGCCTGTCCAGGCCTCAGGCTCCCTGTCTGTAAAATGGGGCAAGAAGTCCACCCAAGGCTCAGGCTCTTCCAGAGGGCCCTCTACCCCACAGCTCCTGAAAAGGCATTTGGGTGTGGATGGGGCAGGGAAGAGAGCATCTCAGGGAGATCTTAACGTGATCCAAAAATGCTCCATAAATGCTAATTACAGCCTAGAACCAGGCAATGCTCATCCTCATAATAGAGGTGATAATCAGGGTGATAATGGCAGCTTCAGTTTACAGCTCTCACTAAGGGCGAGCCAGGTGCTGCGGTGGACACTGCTAGTTGCATTGTTGTCTCTCTGCCACCTTCCTCAGGACCCACAGCTACCCCCCACCACCCTTCTGCACTCCAGGGAGCTGCCTGCCGGAAGCGTGCTCCCCACCTCCTCACCAGGGCTTAATTAGATCGCTTAAAAGGCAGTGCTGGCTCAGGGCCGGCGGGGAGCTTGGGGCAGAGGAAGCTGCAAAGGAGGGGAGGAGGTAGCTGCAGACAGAGACCTGGGCAGGACCAGGGATCTCCCCTGCTTTGGGAATGCCCCATCCTATCCCCCCCCACCCCAGCCCCACCACCACCCACCACCAAGGGCCTCACTGCACCAAAGCCTGGGCCAGAGAGAACCTGAACCTCACATGCACATTGCTCTTCAAGCTCATTCTTTAGCCCTGAGCAAAAGCGCCACCAAACTTCATCAATCCAGATCATGCTGGGATTAATTCCTCAGAGTCAGGCACACCTGCGTTCCACCCCAGCTCTGCCCCTTCCCAGTTGCATGACCTTGAGCTACTGACTTTCGCTGTCTGAGACTCTTGTGCCTTGACTTGAAAATAGGGATGCTAGTTATGCCCTTCCCTTCACAGGTGCTGTGAGGATTGAGTAGTAAGAGGGAAGCAAAGGGCCTTATGTGGTGCCTGGCCCACAGTCAATTCACCTTTTGTGTCAGCCTCCTCCTCCTCAACTCCATATCAGTCAGGACGGGACAGGTGATGCTACGTAACAAGTAACCCCCAAATCTTTCCACAGGGCCATCTCATGCTGGTGCTACCTGTCTCTCACACTGGCACGAGGAGGGTGGTTCTCATCAGTCACTCAGGGACTCAGGTGGATGGGCTCAGTCTCCATCTTATATGTTATCTGTGGTGACACAAGAAAGAAAGAAAAGTTCCAAGAGTCTCCAACCAGCTATTGAATGTCCCACCCTAGAAAGGAACATGCTTCGGCTCTTGGTCTGGAATTTATCACATGGACCTGCCACCCACAAGGGAACCAGAAAGACAAAAGTGTGGAGGGAGTATGTAATAACAAGGACCCGTTTAGAATCCTAAAACCTGAGGCCCTGGTGGCTCAGTTGGTTAAGAGACTGCCTTTGGTTCGGGTCATGATCCCAGGGTCTTGGAATCGAGTCCCACTTCAGGCTCTCTGCTCAGCGGGAAGGCTGTTCTCTCTGCCTCTCCCCCCTCCTCTCTCTCTCTCAAATAAATAAAATCTTTAAAAGAAAAAAAAAATCCTAAAACCTCACACATGGAAAGACCCTTGGGATAATCAGTTGTTTCAGATTGGGAGCTTAGGACCCAGAGAAGGAAAGAGACTTACCCAAGGTCACACAGCAAATTGACTTCAGAACCCAGGGACTCCAGCTCAGGTTCCCCTGGCTTCCTAGACAGGATGTTCTTGTTCACACCACAGCATCCCCACCATCCCAGCAGCACCAGCATAGCAACACAATTCTCACCAATGAGAAATCTCCTGGAAGGAATCTGGAGAAAGGTTTTGTCTCTCTTTCAAAAGAGTCTGAGGAATGGAAGTTTCTCTGCTAGCTTTGGATGCTGCTGTGTGAGGGTGATCTGCAGCAGCCATTTTGTGACCATGAAGAAATAAAACATAAGCCGGCACTCGGGAAAGCAGAGTGAACATATGGAAGCATGGAACATATGGAAAGAATTTGGGTCCTTTGGTGAGACCACTGAGGCCCGAATGCACCTACCTCTGCACTTCTTGTTACACAAGATAATAAATTGTCTTATCATTTAAATCGTTTTCCTTTGGGTCTTCAGATGTTGGCAGCCTGGGCCAGCCTCAGAGACAGAACCATGGGCTTCTACCCCCATTGCACTCCGCTCTTTTCTTACCCTGAGCAAACTCCTACTTCTAAGCATCCTTCCCTCCCAGCTTCCTGAATCCCCTCCCCCAACACACACCTAGAGCAAGCCCCCCTCACACCTTTTGGAAAACAACATCCCTTTCCCTCAAAGCACTTTATCCCAGTTTCTAACGAGTTGGTTTGTGTGATTCTTTGATTTACACATTCCTTCTCCACCAGAATAGAAGCCCTGTAGGGGCCAAAGACACATTGTTTGGACCCATTTTAATTATATGTGCTTAGCACAGTGCTAGCCATAGTTGGCCATCAGTGTTCACTGAATGAGTGAAAGGATTCCCGTGTGCTTACTCATTCGGCCACTCTTTTATCCCAAAATATTCACCAACTAAGCTTCAGGAACCCCAGAATTATTGTGCTGTTCACTGCTCGACCCCCAAAGCCAGGAATGGTGTCTGCCCCTGGGGTAAGGACCCAAACAATCAAGTGAAGCTGATAGGTGAATAAGCCCCCATCCTTGTGCAAGGAGGCAGGCTGAGGCTTCCCTGTACATTTAAAGGAAGAAGGCCTGTTTGAGAGAAGAGTGACATTAAATCAACACTACATTTCCATGTCCTCGTCTGGAAATAACATGGCCAGTGCTCTGCTGGAAGAAGGCAACTTAAAGCCACAGTCAACGTCATCCCAGACTCCTAGGCTGTGAGCCCCTTGAAGGCAGGGCCGGTTTCCACAGAAGTGTCTCACCCAGGTGGCTGAGCCCTGGGTCCCGCGAGGAGCTGAGCTCCCAGCGCACCTCATGCCAGATGGCTCTCTCGGGCCCTGCATCTATCATGGCAGTTGGTCTTGGGAACACAGAAGCGATGCTTGAGAGATGGATGTCGTTGGCAAATGGGCTGTGATGATCATGCGTCTCCATTTTCCCCTTAATATACATGATGAATAAACTTAATTACACGGAAAATTGCTGCCATTGAAGAATGTGGCGCGTGTGGCTTTCTTGTGTTGTTAGTGTTTCCCCACTCAGCTGATGGTCCAGGGTTTCTAGGGAGGGAAGCAGAGTCCCCACCACTGACTCCAGAATCCATCTTCATGAGGAGAAAGTCACACTTGAGGAGGGGGAGAGCATGCTCCTGATGAGGTGATGGCAAGTCAGCTCTGAGAAGGCCTGGAATGTAAATTTCATCCATTTTACAGGTGGGGATAATAGAGTCCTGGAGGAATGGGTGCATTGGCTTGAATGGGGGCCAGGGAAGAAGCATGGTCTCATCTTACCCAAGTCCTATACGTCACTCTGATCCAAAGGAGGCATAAGTCAAATCCCTGTTGGTTTCAATTTCTTCAAAAGCAGATTTTGGGAAACGGCTCCATGCCAAGAGCCTATTCTACAATGGTCAAAATTCCAACAAGAATTTTAACTCAGCAAAATCTAGCTGTCATTCATGTTGTTTTTGTTGTTAGTGATAAATTTTAAGCATTTAATCAAGTCAGTTTTAGGCTTTCAATGACAAATTTTAAGCATTTAATAAAAGCAGTTCACCTGGAATGGAAGAAAAAAGAAACAGTCAGGACCTGAGAGGCAGGAATTCTATGAGCTGATACAACCTGCTACTAACTAACTCTGTGCAATTTAGCAAAGCCCACACCTACCCAAGCCTCAGTTTCCTGTCCTGTAAAATGAACATATGAATCTCTTCTCAGGGCCCAGAGGGTTGTTGGAGCCTCAGGCAAGCAATTGAACGTCCCAGCTGCACAAACCTGTAAGAGGTTGTGTGACAGATTTAATGGGAAATTTCTGTGCCGTATCACTGCACGGCCATTTACAGAGCATAAGGTCGGGCAAGTGTCCTATGGTCTTCCAGCACCTGCTGAGATGAAGACAAGCCTGCCTGAAGCCAGGTAGCTGGAGTGAGACAGGGCAGGGAACCTGAACAGCAGATGTCTGTGTACAACTTTCATCATTATTCAGGAGACATCTACTCTGGGGTCGTCAGGTGCTAAGGGAGGGACACAAAGATGAGGAAGACACAGGTTCCGCCCTCAAGGAGCACACAGTCCAGGAGAACAGACAGATGTAGCATCATTCCATGATGGTGACAACTAAAAAGTAGCTACAAAACATCACGTGTAATCAAGGAGGACCCTTGGGAGGCACATGGTTGTGAATGAATGAATCATGTGCATGCACTCTGTGTGTCTAACAGGCTGGAAATAGAGGCAAATAAAACCAATGAGGTCCCTGCTTTCACTGACCCTAAAATCTATGAAATGAGTCTTGTCCAGGCCAGCCAAGGGCAGCAAAAAAGGACACTTGGAGCAGAAAGAACAGCACAGGCAAAGGCACAGAGGCGTGAAGCAATTTGGCATCACTGGAGCACAAACCACTAGACAGCGGGGGAGGTGGGATGAGAAACCTCTCTTATTTTCCAGTTTGCAAAGAAGCAACAATATCTGATTTCCCACTTGGCACCCCCTAACACACCTTCCCTCAAACATGAACCGACCAACAAGTGAATGGATAAAAGAATACGGTCTGGCATCCAATGGATTGCCATTCAGCCAACAGAAAGCAAGAAGGTCCTGACACATATCACAATGTAGATGACCCCTTAGGACGTGATGCTGAGTGACATAAGCCAGGGACAGAAGGACAAACCATAGGCTTCTGCTTGGATGAGATGACTAGTGTAGGAAAGCAGACCAGAGGATATCAGGAGCTGGGGGCAGTGAGGGCCAAATGGAGAGTTAGCCCATCCTAGGGACAGAGTCTCCCTCTGGGAAGAAAGGAAAAAGTTCTGGAGAAGCATGAATGTACTTAATGATGCCGAATGAGACACTTAGATGTCGTTAACACAGCAAATGTTGTGTTATGTATGTTTGAACACAATAAAGAAAATTTAGAAAGAAGTGCCCCGTGCTACTCTGAGCTCTGTGTGTATCTTACAAATGCTCAGAAGCTCCTTCCTTCGTTCATTCCACGAACATCTCTGAAGCACCAACAGCATACAAGACACAGTTTCAAGCACTGGGTATAGAAGGAAAAAAGACAAAGACCCCTGCTGGCCCCGAGGTGACAGGAATGCAGGAGCCAGACAGTAAACAAGTAAATGCATTAATAAACAAGATAATTATAGATGGTGATGAGCTGGGAAGGCTATCAAGGGGGGCGATGTGCTGAGGAGACAGGGAGGGAGCCTTCCTATTTTAGAGAATACGGTCTAGACTGGGCTCCCTGTGGAGTAGCAGATCCCCTGAGGACTGCAGGCATTCGCCAAGCAGCCAGCTGGGAGGACAGCAAGTCCTAATATGTAACAGACACTGCTGTGTGTCATATATCTGTAGCCCTGACTCCCTCTCATCCACCCACCCAGACCTTTCTGATCCCAGCCCAGCTCTGGGTGGGTCCTGGGTCCTGGAGATGGAGTTGGACATTGCTAAGATTTAGGGCCCTTACATAAGCATTTTCCAAGCCTCCCCCATCAGAAAGTGCTTTGGGCACCTCTATTGAGTCTTTATTTTTTTTAAGGTTTTGTTTATTTACTTGACAGAGAGATAGCACAAACAGGCAGAGCAGCAGGCAGAGGGAGAGGGAGAAGCAGGCTCCCCACTGAGCAGGGAGCCTGATGTGAGTTTCGGTCACAGGACCTTGGGATCATGACCTGAGTCAAAGGCAGCAGCTTAACCGATTGAGGCATCCAGGCGCCCCTCTACTGGGTCTTTAGGGAGACTGAGACTCTTCTTAGGAAGTCGCTCTGATGCTGACCCTCCCATCCACCACATCCCCTACAATCTCTGACAGTGTCACCTGAGACCCACAGTGGGAGAAAAGAGCCCAGTTGCCAAGTAGATGTGGTGGTGAAATGCACCAGCAAGCTAGGAGCTACAGCTCGTTAGCAGTAATATAATTAAGTCCCAAGCTGGGGCTGGTCCATTAGCGCCTTTAGATCATCCAAAGGCAGTGGTTTCCTTAATGAAAGGTTCTCTATTACAAAATTGGGCTTCCATCCATCTCCATTATGGGGGGCAGTTTACCTGCTAATATACACACCACGCACACTCCCTGGCAGGGGGTGGCAGCCACAAGAAGGTACAGAATGGCTTTCCAGGCACTGGGATGCTGATGAACGGTCCGTCCCTGCTGCCACGGCAGACGGAACATCCAGTCCTCCTGGGGCTGGCTGGCTGTCGGTGTCTAGGGGATGAGAGAAAACTCAGACCTCTTGGGATGGGGCAAATTCAGGCCAAGACAGTGGGTAGGTTCACCCAGGACAGCTTGCAGAATGACTTCCAGTGGAGAAATGGAGAGATGGGATTCCCATCCCTGCCTGCTCAGAATTGCTGGGTGGGCCTGGGCTCCAGCTTTTCCAATCAAGCAACGAGGCATCTACAGTTTCCTGTTGCTCACCTGAGGCCTTCAGGAGCTCTTATGGATTCCACCTTCAAGAAGCTCCCAGGATCTGACTCCTCCTGGTCCCCTCCACCTGGTTGACTATGTAGACCAGGAGAGCTTAGCAGGGAGATGGATTCACCACAGGTGAAATCTGGCAAATGCATCATTTCTCCATTATTTTTACAACCAAACTCCCAGTCTGGGAGGTGCTCTGAGATGGGGAGGGAAAAATGGTCTCCTTCTCATAGGTCTGGGAAACTTGGAACGATTCTTTTTGCCTCCAGCAAAGACACCTGTTGGAATCCTCACTTCTGTGACACATTTGATGGTGGATCTGAGCTAAGGCAATTTTAACAAGAAGTTTCTCTTACCTTCAGTCCTAAGTCAAGAAGTCCCTCGTTTGTCTCCTCATGCCCCACGGCAAGGTAGGGGATGTCAGTCGGGAGACCAGCATCCACTGGGAATTTGTCATGGAACAGACACGGGGCTGTGTGCACCTTCTCTCATTGGGTTCTCACGATGTTCCTCTGAGGTCTATACTAAGATGACCCCCATCCAGCATGCAGTAGAGAGAAGTCGGGTTAAAATGAATCAGTAGGGTCTATGTGACCAGAAAAGCCACCTTTCCTGGCTCTAAGCTCAAGCCCTGTGGCTCCAAGGCTCCATGTCCTACTACCTGAGGACCTGAGTGTACCTCACAGAACCTTCTCCCTCACAGCACCTCCCTCTTGTCCAAATAGTCTTTCTGCTCTCTCACCATCACAGCCTCCTCTGGGAACCAAGGGGTTAACCTTTCCCTCCTGTTTGCCCAGATTCAAGTTCATTACACTGACTAATTGCTTCAAAGTCAGCGATTCCACCATGGCTAATGGAAAATGTATCTGCAAGTAATAGATTAATTGGCCACTTGTGATCAACCCTCAACTAGAGGATCCCCCGGCTGCCGGACCCACCCAGCCAGTCCTTCTGGGGACCAGGAAAGGGAACCAGAGGCTGGTCTCTAGGGGGCTCAGGGGACATCTGGAGTTTCACTGACCATCGCCCTGAGAAAAGCCAGACGGACAGCTGGTTCTGTCCCTAAGGAGACACATTCTGTATCCTTTTCAAATCATTAAAATGCAAGTGTGCTAACTTGAAAAGAATGGAAATCTTATCAGCATAATGAGCCACCAAATATCAGAACAGCAGCACACCAGCTTCCCCCTACCCCAGAACAAGAGAGGGAGGGGTGCTTTTTTCAGAAGGTTTTAAGTCATTAATTATTACAGTAACAGCTACCAGTTTGCACACCGGCTATGAGCCGCCTGCTGCATTTACCATTACTCATTTCATTCCAGCAATGGCCCATGAAGCAGGTACTATCATTATCCTAGTTTACAGAAGGGAAACAGAGCTCAGAGAGAGGAAGCAGCCCACCCCAGGTCACACAGGAAAAAAGCAGAAGTGGCCTTAGGGAGAGACCTCAGGTCTGTGTGACTCCAAAACCGGATCTTTTATCCTGTGCTCCAGGGGCAGCAAAATGATAGGCCAAGCAAGGCCGGGTCCCGCCCGTGGCCTGCGTTTGTGAATAAAGGTTTGTTGGAACATGGCCATGCCCATTGATTTACATGTTGTCTTTCCACGGCAACAGATGAGTCAGTAGTTAAGTTCAGATAGCTCACAAAACCTGAAATATCTGTTGTCTGCCTGTTTGCAGAAAAAGTTTGCAGGACCAAATTACCCATCCCAGCACAAAACTTCTTACCTTAATGAAAAGAGGGAGAGGTGACCATGGGAGAAGAGCCAGTTGGTGAACCTGGAGATTCTAAGGGTGTCCCCATCTCCCAGATACATTGTTTCCCCCAGATCCTAAGGAAAATCTCTGAGTCTGGGAACAGAGAAAGGAGTAACATGCTTAGCAGGCACACAGTAGGCACTCAATAAATGCATGGTAGATGAATGAAGAACACAGCTGGAGGTCTCAGAGGTTGAGCTTTGCAGAGTTCCCACCTTTGCCTGCTTGGCAAATGAGGCACTGCTCAACCCCCGTACTGCCCCATCCCCTAGGGTTGGGTTTGCGGTCTCTGGTCTGCAGAGTGTTACCAGCTGAATGAGTTGAGGAAGGTTGTAAAAACACGAGAGCTCTTTCCTTTAAGCCTCCCCTGTAAGTCACCCCGAAGCATTTCCCTGATCGATTGGCTCTTCTCCTCCTTGTAGGAGCCCTCCCCAGGGAACTGTTTGCAGAAAGGAATAGGCCAGTTTGCATTTAGTCACCTTTATCTGACCCAGGAGATAAATCTCTCTTAGTTTGGTTTTTCCGCAGGGGGTGGGGGGGTGGGATCCTGGGAGGCCTTCGTGCTGCACCTCACAGATGCTGGAGACCTCAGCTAATGCAGATGCTGATTATTCCAGATGGAAGCTGATCTGAGGGCGGGAGAGAGCTGACATTCCCTGGGAAAAGCAGGTTTCCTGAGAAAAGAGGGTTTATAAAGGTAGGATGACCAAGGTGCATTTGAGCTTTCAAACCCTCACCGCCCCCCCACCACTCCGGCAGCAATGGGAGCACCGAGTGGGGTAGGGGTGGGAGGGAGTCTGCTGCTGGCGGGGGAGGGGCTTCAAGCTGGCCAGAGAAGGGGGGGTGTGTGTGCACAGCGTCCCCTAGAGGCCACATGTTTGCATCACAAGCTCTGAGTTCAAATCCTAACTTCTTCTCCAACCCAGCACCTGCTTCATTGCTGAGCATCGGACCGGACACGCTGCTGACCTCATAGATGCTGACCTCATAAAACGGTCTCGAGGACTAAATACGTTTCTACATTTAAAGAAAGGGCTTGGCACGGCGCATAATCTCAATAAAGGTTGCCACTCCCATCCCCGACAGTAGTGTTATTGTCATTGTTGCTGTGGTTATCTGACTGAGGCAGAAGAGCAGATGGTGTTACTCACTTACCCACCATAGGGGACCCTCTCCCACGAACACGCATAGGTGGTGTGGCCCACCTGTCTGCAGCTTCTGCATCTGCTGGAAAAAGGCGTCCTGCTGAGGGTCAGATCCACACAGAAGAAACCACTGGCTTCCCAAAGACATGGATTTGGTACCCCGAGATCCTGAACCCCTTCATTAATAAATTTTCTTCCCCCCCACCCCAGCCAGACACCCCCTCCTTGCAAGCTTTCCCTGGGCTCAAGGCAGACTCTTTCAGATGCTGTCAAGTTAGTCTTTTTGAGAAGGATTGAAACTTCTCTCTGCCCTTCCCCATGGGAGACAACAGGCAGGTGGCAATGCTTGACCCACGGAAGCCATCACAAGGAGACGAGGCAGGTACCACATGTGGCCTTGGCAAGGAGACACGTACTGGAGGGAGCTGGCATCCTGGTGCCTCTTACCCCACACCAAAGCATAGCATTTAAGGACCCAACCTCAATTAAGGACCCAACCTCAGACCCAACCTTCCCCATCCCGGATCTGTCACTTCCTAGCCAGACTAGTGGTTGAATCTCAGGAGGATGGGAATGCTAGTCCCATCAACCTCACAGGATTATAACAAGGTTATAACAGAAATAATACACCACAAAGCCCTCAACTCGAGCCTGGCATGCCATCTGCACTCTGTAAAGGGTGGAGAATATTGTCAACAAATCACTCCTGACTGCAAGTCAGACTCTAGTACTTTCCATCTCAGTTTGGACACAAACTGACCAATGACCCTGGGCAAGTCCCTGCCCCTCTCTGGGCCTCAGTTTACCCCCCTGTTCTCCAAAGCCCCCCTCCTTGCTGGAAGCCCACCACACTGTGGCCTCCTTCATCATCACCCCGTGTCAGCACCGAGTCTGAGCATCTTTAATCCGGAATCTCCACAAATTCTCCAAATAGCATAATTGCCCATTCTTTTTTTTTTTTTTTTCCAGGAGTGGAAACCAGGGTTTGCAAGTGGGGGCTCACGCCATGTCCTCCACTTCTTTGAAATAGACACACACACACACACACACACCCCTAGGCAGAATAGTCATCTGCTGCTTCCTTCATCCTCCCGCCCCCATCCCATGTTCATCCCGAAGTCCTTGTTAGAATATCCCCCCCCCCGGGACTAGCAGGTGGGAAATGTCATTTTGGAGCCATTACTAGAGGTTTAAGGTGCTTAGAGGCCATCAACACCAATTGTGGCTCCTGTCCAGCCGGGGCAGGTAGGGAGGGTGGGTGGCTAGGGCTGCTCCTGTCTCAGGCAAGGGGACCTGTGTCGACCACTCCACGCCGTGGGGCACCACCCATCCTGGGGGCAGGCACAAAAGGCTGTCTGGGGGCCAGGGACCCCCGCCACTCTGTGTCCTCAGATTTCCCTGCCACTGGGCTGATTTGAATAATTCAGCAATGCCGGGTCTCCTGGGCACTATTGTCTTCAGTGAAGGCAAATCAGTCGCCCGCTCGGCCTGTTAAGAGGGCCCCTGCCTGCTGCCTTTTTCTGTAAATCAGGATTAATGAGATGGTGAGGGGAAGCACCGAGCCCTGGGCAGAGATGCTGGCAGCCAGCTCTGCAGGAGCAGCGGGCCTCAGAAGCAGCTCCCGCCTCAATGTCCTCGGGCAGTCTTCTGTGGCACTCATCAACCTGTCGATAACTAGCCATCACCCAGCCTGCCAGACCCCTCCTCGGCCTGGCCCCTCTCCGGCCCTCATGGCTCCAGGGGAAAGAGAAAGCAAGAGCAAGAAGCTGTCTGCAAGCAACTCAGTCCCCACCCCTTGTCATCGCTGGGCAGGCTAGGGTGGTGCCAGGGGCTGGACTCCTTCCCCGCAGGCGGCACCCAGAAACTCAGCAGGAGGGAGATTCTCCCAGCCCTGGGCTGGCAGACAGCTCATCAGATCAGACCCCAAGACAGCGAGTACCACGTGCCTGGCTTTTTGACAGCTGTCATTCACATGGTGGAGCATGGTGGTGCCTTCCTCCCCCTCCTCCTGCCTTGTAGTGGCTAAACAGGTGGGCTCTGCTTACCCCACTTACATGCTGTGTGACCTTGGGCAAGTCAGTTAGCCTCTCTGGGCCTCAACTGCCTCATCTGGAAAGTGAAGATAAAACCATGTACTCACCCCACAGGTTGCCAAAGGGATTCCAAGGTACATAGGCTTGTAAGTCCTTTTGCTGTCCTGCCCACAATTGTGTGATCACATTGTATTCTTACCTTTACCATGGCTAACTCCAGAATCCCACTACTCAGAGTGTGGGTCCGCAGCCCGTGTCAGGTCGCAAACTGATTGTCACCCGTTCACAGTGTGATACACAGAAAAAGAGTAAGCTTTTAGAAACTTTTGTAGTAGTTTTGACAGACGGCAATTTTATATCTGTCAAATATAATGATAAAAATGTGGGGCTTGGAATTTTTTTGCATTTTATTTTTTATTTAATTTTTCTATTAAAAGTCATTTTGTACTGTATTTTACAAAAACATCATTCTGCAATGAAATGGGATTTAAGAAAAATATATGGGGCCCTCCATGCGGGTAGCCTAGAAAGCAATGTTCTAGACGAACATTAACATCTCATCAAACTCCAAATCCCCAGGAGATCTTGTTAAAAACGTGGATTCTGAATCAGTAGGTTGGAGTGGGACCTGAGAGTTGGTGTTTTCAGCAAGGGCTGGGTGGATGCCGATGATGCTGGTCCAGGGGCCACACTGGTGAAGGGAGAGTGTGGAGCTCCCCGGGTGATGACCCAATTTCATTGCCTGTAGCACCCCTGTACTCAGCGATGCTGCCTCCTACTCTTCCCCTGGCTCAATACTCACCAAGGCTAACGTGCACATGCCAGCACTAAATTAGAAACCTCAGTCAAGGGTCCCAGCTGCCGTGGCATCCAACAGTTAATGTGCATGGAGCAGGTACTATGAGCCAGCACCTAGCATACCAGCTGTTACTCTTCTGTCTGCAAGTCTTGGAGATAACACATGTCAATCCTGAGCATGGGGCCAGACAGTCAGCACTCAGCTGATGGCTGCTATTTTAGCAATCATCCTTTCTCCCAGTCGCAACTCCTTGAGAGTTATATCTGTTAGATGTGGCTGTGTAACAAAAAATCCCAAACCCTAGCAGCTTCAACCGATGTGCATTTATCCATTGTTGCCCATGAGTTTATGAGTCTGTGGGCTCTTCTGCTTTTCTAGGTCTGTCCTGGAGGATATCACCTGGGTGCCAGGTGTTTTGGAATGGCCTCAGTGGGGACAACCCATGTCTGTTGCATGGGGCATCTCATTCATCAGCAGGCTTGCCTGAGCTTCTCCTTATGGGGATCAGAAGACAGAGTGAACAAAGCCTCTTGAGATCTGGGCTTAGGACTGGCATACCCTCTCTCCCCCTACGTTCTATCAACCCAGGATCAAGAGGTGTGGGAAAAAAAAGTCTACCTCAAGATGGGTGGAGATGTGAAATCACACTGCAAAGGACTTAAATACAAAGTCAGGGAAGATTGGAGGCCATTTTTATAGGCTTATCATTATTCCTCTTTCTAGATGAGGAAACTGAGGGTCAGAGAGGTTCAGAGACTTGCCTGAGGTCAGACAGCAGCTATAAAGGGACAGAGCTGAGCTCTGCCTGACTCTGAAAACTGTGCTCTTAACCCCTCTTCCAGATTCTACACTGTGTGAAAAAAAAGGGGGGGGAATATATATTTTGGTAACTCAATTCACCAAAGGAAGAGGATTTTCAAATATTTTGACATCTCCAGTGGAAGTTTTTGCCTGCCCTGGCTCCTGGGCCACCCCCTGCCCTGTAATCACAGGCCTGTTTTCCATCACCTGCTATCCCCTTTCCTCCTGGGCCTTGAAGCTTCAGGCAATTTATCTTTCCCTCTTTTTTTAATGGTCTCTTTAACACAAGGGTTTTCTAACGAGACAAACTGAAGGGCTTGTGTGTCAAGCCAAACTCACATGTGCTCACAGGAGGGGATGCAGAGAGGAGGAAAGGGGGCTCAGAGGAGACACACACACAGGCTGAGTGGCCCCCAAATCTCAGAACTGGGGGGGGGATTCTGTCTCTTTATGACCCTATTCGCCTATTTAGGGAAAAAAGGCATCCCTGTCCCAAAGATCGGGTGTTGCTTATCCTGGCTTCCCCAGACTCCCACAGTCCTGAAAAGACCCATGGAAGTCCTTTGGAATGAGTTGCAGCAATACTGGTAAATTTGAGAAATCAGGTAGTCTAGACATAGAAGTGTACTCTTCTGCAGTTCAGTTTTATTTTTATGCAAGACCATGTTGTGCCAGGTGGCAGAAAGGCAAGCATTATCCAGTTAGGGTCATCAGCTGCCTTTCTCTGGAAGTGTATCCAAATTCCAGGGAGATTATGGTATGCCAGCTTGGATGCACCAGTTACAAATTGCTGCATCCAATCCCCCCCACCCCAAAAAAGGAATTGGTTTAAAAGGATAATAAACATTTAGTATGTCAGGTGGTTGGAAATTCATGAGCTAGGTGGTCAAGCTCCAGGTCTCCCATGAGGGTACAGTCAGGTATAAGTGGGGGCTGCAGGCTCATCTGAAGGCTTAACTGGTGCTGAAGGTTCCAATTCCAAGGGGGCTCACTCATGTGGCTTACATGTTGGTGCTGGTTGTCAGCAGGGGGCCTCCCATATTTCTACATGGGCCTCTCCACAGAGCTGTGCAGGATCCTCCTGATATGGCTTCTCTCAAAGCTGAGATTCAAGAGAATGAGGTGGAAGACACCAAGCCCTTTTGACTTCACTTCAGAAGTCACTTCTCCTGCACATTACTGATCACACAGACAGTCCTGATTTAAAGAAGAAGGAAACTGCATGAGGTGAGACTCACTAGGGACCATCTTGGAATCCAGCCACCCCAAGGATGTCAGGAATGAGGGTCATCTGGTTCTTGACAGTGTAATTATTGTACCAGCTTCTGCAGAGATGCCTTTGTTCATGTGTAGCCCATGGCACCTTACAGACACCCTAGTTTATGCCCCACTGATCTCAAGCCCCCTCTGTCCTTTCTTAAGACATGTGTATGTTCCCTTCACTCCCCACCTAAGTCTGTCCCACAGTCCAGGGAATCTTTCTTAGTTTTAGATACAGGATTGCTTCTCTTTTACATTCTTCCAAATCCTTTGTCATATGCCCAGTCCTTGGCTGGCTTTTAAAATTCAAAAGCAAAGAATTCAACTCCTTCCTTATCTGCGTTCTGCTGTGTCATCCTTTCCCAGAGGCAATGAATGTTGCATGGCCTGGCTGCTGCCTGAATGACGAGACTGGCCACAGGACATAAATAAATGCAAAGAATTTTAAAAAGAGAAGAGAAAGAGAGAGACAGAGAGAAACTTCAGTTAATATTTCAAAATATTTTCCTGCCATTCCATAAAGCAAGGTGTTAATGGAAGTTGTCTGTGGTGTCTCTGTTGATTTTCACTGATGACCCTGGAAGAAATATCTGATATATCTCCAGCTTCTAGATGAAGAAACAAAGGGTTAGAGAGGTTGGATGGCTTGCTCGACCCATATCCAAGGTCTGGTGGCATATGTGAGACTCAACCCCAGGTCAATGCTCTTGCTATAACTGCACCACTCCCTTGTGTCCCCTGTGTCCTGTGTTCCTTCTTTCCCCCTCTGAAATCTGCTTTCTTCAAAAATTTTCCCCCACTACTGAAAAGGTGTGATAATGTGGCACAGTTTCCTTTCTCATGCATCTTGGCAAGAGAAAAGTGTCCTCTTAAACTAAAGAGTAGGTCCTTGAATGGTGGGATCTTAGGCATAAGTGAGAGAAGAACTGAAGGGTTGTTGGACCAATCAAGTGCTCCTGATATTATACCCAGGAGATCTCATGCTTCATCCACAAGTCAGTTTGACTTTTTGAATGAGGAGGTTCAAATCCAGGGCAGGGAGAGAAACAAACGGACTTACAGACAAAGCAGCAGGAGAAAAAAAAAAAAATCCAACTGATCCAATCCATCCTCTTGCAACAAAGAACCTCTCCAAAGGAATGTCAGCTTCTGAATTTGATACCAACTCTAGAAGGTTATTAAGTTTGAACTCCTAATGAAGAACAGATGGGAAATGGAAGAAAATCAAAGATCAAAATATGTTTTCCATATTTCATGCCTAAGTGAAAAAAATTGTCAGGAGCCATTGATTGTCTTTTGTGAGGTGTCACATCCATGTTGTGGGGTTTCTAAGTCAGCAAAAGGTGTTTCTTCTCCATTGGATCCAGGTGCCATGGACAGACGAGGCAGTGGTGTGTATGCTGTCACTTGACGGTAAATGTAGTCACCCCACCAGTTCCCCTGGAGTCTGAAGGTCTGCCACATGAGCAGTAAAAGACACAGATCTCAGATGCATACCAACCTGGGTTTAAATTCTGGATCTGCCATTATTTGTCTAATTTAGGCTAGTTATTCAACCTCTATGGGCCTCAGTTTCCCCATCTATAGGGATCTCTAATGATTTCAATAAATCAATTCAATAATTAATGTAAGGTAATGATCTTATAGTCATTACTAAAAAAGAAGACAAGATAGTTGCTACAGAAATGGTATTATGTGTTCACCAAATGCTCTTCCATATTCTTCCTTCCAAGACACACGGGAAACTACCATGACTGGTTCTGTGAGTGGAGCTGATGAGCATCCTTCCCAAGCTGAGACAGTTCAGGAAGGGACCTCACATTGAAATGCAGAAGCTGAGATGTAAGGAGCCTGGATCACTGAGTCACTGAATGGAGCACAGTTGTCCAGAGCGACGGTGGGCATTACAGGTGTGAACAATAAACTTTGCTTTTGATTTTTCATTACAATAGACCAGCTTCTCCTGACTAATTCATCAGTCATTATTATTGTGTTATGTCTAAAATACCGCCCATCCAAATTCAAATAGAAATGTTAACTGACTAAATGACCACATAGAATATGTGGATTGCTTTGTCTGGATCCCAGATAGGGAGCAGGTGATGCTGTGACAGGTTGATTTAGAGGGGAAAGGGGACATAAATGGTTTATCACAGAAAAACATAGCATCTGGCCAAACCCAGTAGTGTCAGAGCATCCTTGTCTTCTCCTAATCAAATGGGTTGATGGTTGTTTCATTTCCATCATTTCTCACCTCCATTTCCATCTTTCATACACCCAGCTCTTAATCACTTGGCATCGTCTCCCTCCTCTGGTGACACAATGGTCCCTCAGTCCTGATGGCCGGTCTGGATGCTATGGTTTTGACCTGGGACATGAGACAACATCTCCGGCCGCATCTCCCCCATCATACTCCCAACCCTGGTGCCTCGCCTTGATATGGACCAATGTCTCACAGTGTCTCACAGGACTTGGACACATTGACTCAGAAAACTCCATCCTTGGAACAATTGAGCCAGAAAGTCCACATCCCAGGATCATCGTGTCTAAAATCAAAGAAATGCAAAATCAAACCCTACAGATGTTGAGACTGAGTGCTAAAGCATCAAAGAATATTAAAAATCAGTGTATCATGAAAAACCACAGAACTATAGATCCCAGCTGAGCCTGAGCAGAAATTTGGTATGTTGGGTCTGCTCTACCCTCAGGCAGTGATTTGCATAAGTTGCTAAGCATGAGTGCTGTGGGCTAGAAGAGGACTGAGTTCTGTGCTTGGGATCCAAAAAGATGGAAGATAAGGCAAGGTGCTCTCTGACTCCTCTGGTTCCTATCACTCCAGCAGAGAGTCCCCACAATCCTCTTTATGAAGACACACTTACTCTTGACAAAGTGTCTCTACCTAACCAAGCTCTAGTTGGGCTTCTCTGAGCCCTCTTCTCAACTACCTTGGTCTCCATTCTTGCTTGGCCTGCATAGTCCAGTTGTAGTTAGAATCCTGCTAAGTCAGTTTAGATAGGCTTCTTCACCTTTGCTATCAGATCACCCTGGCCTGCCTTCAGCAAGAATCCTGTCAGGTCAGGGCACCTGGGTGGCTCAGTCAGTCAAGCGTCCAACTCTTATTTTTGGCTCAGGTCATGATCTTGGTGTTATGAGATTGAACCCTGTGTCAGCCTCCACTGGGTGTGGAGCCCACTTAAGATTCTCTGTCTCCCTCTTTCTCCACCCCTCCCACACCTCACTTCTGTCTATCTGTCTCTCTTTAAAAAAAAAAAAAATCCTGTTAGGTCAACAGCAAGAATCCCCCCTACTCTTGATATTTTAGTAATTGTTCCCCTCAAGCCACTAACCTTAACCTGCTCCTTGGCTAAAAAATCTCAATGCATTCCTGTTGTATTCAGAGTTCATCTCTCTCCCCCACCTTCATAGTCCTGAATAAAGTCTTGCTTACCATTTTAACAAGTGTCAGGATACGTTTTTTCTTTGGCAGTGGTGCACTATGATACAGTGAGAGTCAAACTTAGTGCATGTGGCATGTTTTTTCAAATAAAACCATATAAGTGAGAGGGACAGAGAGGCTCAGTGCAACAGTAGGAAGTGAACTTGAAGTCCTTCTGTGCACCTTGTAGTGAGCCCCCTCCTTGGTAGACCTCACATTCCTTGGAGTCCTGAAGCATAGCTGGGAAACCACTGGGAATGTGAAATGACCATCAGACAGTGAGCCAGGAGTTGGTATCTCAGCTCTGAGACCACTCCCTCCACACTCCCTGCATCACAGGGACAGGAAGCCTGGAGACTGTATTCCCCCTACTTCCTTGGCAGCAGAGACCCAGTTCAGGTTCCCCCCATGGGAATGTGTTCACATGAAATTTGTAAGCCAGGAGAGGAGAAAGTATGCTTGTTCTACCAACAAGTGAGCAAATGCATGGACTTTGGCGAAAGGGAAACATGAGGTATTTTTTGCAGTGTCTTCTGGGCAACCTCTGATAAGCCATCAGGGACAGCTGAGACCATCAGTAATGCCCTGGGATGGCTGTACACTCTGCTGTCCCAAACACTGCAGCAGCTCCCTGACCTCCTAACCTATGCATCAAGTTCCTATGCATCAAATACCCTGTATTAAAACCCTTCCTGCTTGAAACACCTAGAAGGGGTTCTACTTCCTAATGCATTAAAACAGAGCAAGGAAAGTGAGAAAGGAGAGAGGTAGAGGGACAGAGAGGGAGAAAGGGAAGAAAGAAAGGAAGGGAGGGAGGATTATCCCCCACTTTATTTTTAGTTAAAATACTAGACAGACATGAAGAGAGAGTCTGTGACAATGAAGTCATCTTTCCTTCCCCCTTTTAAAAAAAATTCCCACTTCTGCAGAAAGGCAAACCCTTCAGCTTTCTGCCTATGGCCTCCCATTTCTGATCTGTAAAATGGGTACATAGCAACTACCCTCATTACTTTGGTAAAGACCCTTGACTGTGAGCTTCAAGCATGACCTTGCCACTTTCAAGCTGTGGAGCTTTGGACAAGGCAGTTCATTTCTCCAAGCCTCAGTCTTTTCACCTATAAGAGGGACATCATGCTCCTTCCCCCTTGAAGACATGAAATAGGCACAGAGGAGGCAAAAGGTCGCCACAGCAGGCTATGCTTTTGTGAGGAATGCCTCTCCCAGGATTCTGGATGCTCTTCCTCTGGGGATTCATGCTAAATCCAAAGTAGCCGCAAGCTCGATTCTACTCTTATCCTCCTAATACTCCTTTTAAGGTAGCCATTATTCTCTGTATACTTAAAATTCAAACTAGGCTCCAGACTTGGCATCATCATCCCCTGGTAGGCAACTGCTCTCCCCAGTCTGAGCCTCAGTTTTCCTCATCTGTAAAATGGGGCCCAATCATCTCTCTCCTACGGAGTTGCCACATTGTGGTTGCTGGCACATAGTAGGTGCTCACGTAATTTCTTCTTATCTCCCTAGGACGGTGCGGGGGTGAGGAGGAGGCTGAGGTCTTGCCCAAGAGTACATAAAACTTTAGTGAGGCCCCTCAGTCTAAATCCCAGGGCTTCCAAAGCCCAGCCCCAGGCTCTGACCACAGAAGAAGGTATTGCCCTGCATTCTTGCCAGGTGTCCCTGGGAGATACTTGCACTATAATTCCTTGGGCTAGACGCAAATATTAAAATTGCTGACAGCTTGCTTGCCACAGTGCCGATTTGTAATATTGATGAATCAGAAGCCAGGCCCGGTGCTGGCTGTGGGTACAAGTGCCCAGAATATTCATGAGCTCTGTGGCCATTCCCCGATGACATCCCTTCCCCTTTACAGTGCGATAATTCTATAGCATGGCACTTGTTCCACCATGATTTTCGGATGCTGCCCACATGTCCCAAGCCCGGGCACGTGCCCCTCCTCCCTAGAACTAGACTCCGGGCCCCAGTGGGCTGTCATCAGTGCATAGAGATGCCATGGGACAATTAAGGAACCTGCACTCCCCCTAGCACCTTCACACTCCACCTGGAGCCCCAGTCAGAGGCAAGCAGCTTCTCACTGAAGCCAACTGAACAAAGCAACATTTTGCTAACCCCCACCCCCAAGACCTGACCTGGACATTTGGGGAACCAGGGACATATTTCTCGATAAATATCCTTTCCCGCGAGTGAGACAGCCCGCCTGTCCTTGCGTCCCCGGAAAAGCTCGTCCGTCGGATGATCTGAGTTGCTGTGTGCTTTTCTGGTTAAACATTTATACGGCAGCTTTGTGGATAAATAGATCCATACATATGTCTGCATGATTAGGATTAAATATTAAGAAGATGCAAGGCAGGGATCTGGTCGGCCTGGATGAAATGAAACCTGGAGCACAAAGGTCGAATCTGAGTGGGACTGAAGGACCAGTAATTGAGAGCATAGAGGGTGACCCGTGGCCAGTGGGGTCCCAAACTGCCCTCGCAGAAAGCAGCCCTAAAGACGCTGCCTAGACTTGATCATCTTTTCTCTTAGGCCTTCCTTTTGTTTATTTCCTCCTGTTCCCCCCCCCCACGCCCACCTTCTTTCTCCTCCCTCGCAGGCAAAGCTGACTCGGGCAGCCTCCCGTTCTGGGCTCCGCTGTACCACTCCAGATCTGACTGCATTTTAAAATTTTATTTGATGAGGTTTTACAAGCCGACGTGCTCGACGTGGTGCAAGCCGTGGAATATGTCAGGGGGCTGGCAGAGACTTGAATTGAAATCATTCTAATTACGTATGATAATTTTGGCATTCCAACATGAAACAATGTTACCCCCAAAAATCCCATTACAATGGTTAAAAGACAAATCATGTATCAAGTCCCTTTCTTTATTACTTTATTAGACAATTTACAAGGCAACATTTTGAACGGCTGGGATCGGGCGATGGCCCAAGGCTATCCAACTGTGGGCTGCACTAAGGAAAGGGAGTTCATCTCTTGTCGTTAGTCAGAAAGTCAAATGCAATCATGGGGACTCCAATTGGCTTGTCAAATTAGCCACTGTTTCAAATCATTAGCATGGCGGAGCACTGCTGATGTGGAGACAGGGGTCCCCGGCTCTGGAAAGAAGCATTTAACTGCCACCCAAGACGTTTTAGATCGCCTCCTCCAGGCAGCATCCAGATATCCCAGATCCCTTTCCCCAAAGGCAGGATTCTACCATCCCATTCCATTCCCGTTGGCCTTGGTCACATGACTTGTTCTGGCCAACAAGATGAGAGCAGCCATGATCCTGCCTCCTGGGGCTTCTCTGAATCTCTTTTTCCTGGGTCGCCCCAGACCAGCCACGTGCCAGACAGAGGTGGCTCCAGTGACCTGAATCACAGGCAAAACCATTTGAAGCAGGACCTGCAACCAACGTGGAAAGTGATGTACACAATGGTTGTGTAAATGATGGACACATAACGTGAGTGAAAAATTAAGCTTTCTTTTCTTTATTAAAGATTTTATTTTTTAATTTATTTTTTAAAATTTTATTTATTTATGACAGAGAGATAGTGAGAGAGGGAACACAAGTAGGGGGAGCTGGAGAGGGAGAAGCAGGCTCCCCGCTGAGCAGGTAACCTGAAGCAGGGCCGGATCCCAGGATGCTGGGATCATGACCTGAGCCAAAGGCAGATGCTTCATGACTGAGCCACCCAGGAACCCCTAAAGATTCTTTTTATTTATTTGAGAGATAGAGAAAGCGTAAAGAGGGAGAGGGACAGAGGGAGAGGGAGAAGCAGGACAAAAAGATAGGAGAAGAAAAGACACAGATGTCGTGAAAAGAAGGGCCATCTGTACCCCAATGTTTATAGCAGCAATGGCCACGGTCGCCAAACTATGGAAAGAACCAAGATGCCCTTCAACGGATGAATGGATAAGGAAGATGTGGTCCATATACACTGTGGAGTATTATGCCTCCATCAGAAAGGATGAATACCCAACTTTTGTAGCAACATGGACGGGACTGGAAGAGATTATGCTGAGTGAAATAAGTCAAGCAGAGAGAGTCAATTATCATATGGTTTCACTTATTTGTGGAGCATAACCAATAGCATGGAGGACAAGGGGCGTTAGAGAGGAGTAGGGAATTTGGGTAAATTGGAAGGGGAGGTGAACCATGAGAGACTATGGACTCTGAAAAACAATCTGAGGGGTTTGAAGTGGCGGGGGGGTGGGAGGTTGGGGTACCAGGTGGTGGGTATTATAGAGGGCACGGCTTGCATGGAGCACTGGGTGTGGTGAAAAAATAATGAATAATGTTTTTCTGAAAATAAATAAATTGGAAAAAAAAAAGATAGGAGAAGAGCAAATTCCCTCTCTCTGCTTGAGCTGGGATATCCATCTTCTCATGCCCTTGGGCATCAGCATTTACGATTCTCGGACCTTTGGACTCAGACCAGGAGTTACACCACTGACTCCCCTGGTTCTCAGTCCCTTGGGTTTGCATTGGAACTGCCCTGCTGACTTTGCTGAGCCTCTGATTTACAGACACCCAACTGTGGGACTTCCCAGCTTCCATAATATCTATCTATCTATCTATCTATCTATCTCCTATTGGTTCTGTTTCTCTGCAAAACATTGACCAGTATACTAACTATGCTGATTACTGGCAGTGCTCTCTTGGGCAAGAATTGCAGGTCCGTCCCCAGCAAGCAGACCCTGAGACAGAATTGAACATGTGGAATGTTCTGTAGGACATGCTCTTGGGACCAAAATCCATGGAAGAGAGAAGGAAGCAACAATGGGAACAGGTAGATGCTGAGCCACGATGAAGGTCCAACAAAGGTCTCAGCAGACCCCATGGGGCGCTCGGGAGCTTGGGTGGCCCTTCAGAACCATCTCAAGTTAGGACAAGGTCCTTATCCTTCCACACCAATCAAGCATCGAAGCTGGCTATTCCCAGAAGGTCGTGGCCTTGGGTGTGGCAGCCCCCAAAGAAGGCACCACTCTGAGCAGTAAAGAAATGTCATTCTTTTTGAAAAGTGGATCTGGGCTGTGCATCTAGGAATCCAATAAAGGCAGTTGTGTAAAGTCTGAACCTCCGTGGTCACCTGCCAAATGGGGCCATCAATACACATAGATTCCTGATACTATGTAAATAATCTGCTGATACTTAACGATACAGAAGGCTCTGAGGGTAAGTGTGTTGATAAACACTTCAGCTCACAGGGATGCTTGTGGATGGACTGAGTGAAAGCATGTAAATGCTTAGAACAGTGCTTGGTACACAATACACGATATATAGTCATGATTATTATCCCGAATTAAATATCCCACACTTGCATACTGCCTTCATCTCTTTATTAGCCTCTGTGTTTATGTTCCCACCTGTTCCTCTCATGACAACCAGAAGGATCTCTCCAGAAAGGCCAATGCTGCTAGGTTACTCATCTGTTCTAAAGTCTTCCATAGATCCCTATTACCTTCTACATAAAACCCGAGCTTCTTCCCATGACTTCCAAGGATTTTGCTTACCTCTCCTCTGCTCCCTGTACTTCTCCAGCCCCATGGCCATGCACTTAATGGTTCCCTATAAAACCCTTATGCTTCTGAGCCTTTGCACAGGCCACTCTCCCTGCCTGGGATGCCCACCTGTTCCTCTCTCCATTTGGTAAATTTCAACTTCTTTCTTAAGACTCAGCTCCCTCATCACCTCCTTCAGGAAGCCCTCCTTGCCCCCTCCCAGACAGGTCAGACACTCCCCCCCCCCACCTTTAAGCCCTTCACTAACCCCTAGGCTTGCTCCAGTCATGCTACCTGGATTCCAATTATCCATGCTTGAGTCTATCCACTGTTAACACTGAGTAGTCCCATGAGCCTGAGGCAACAAGAGGATTTCAAAAGAACTTTTCTTTTTTAAACCTCTGAATTCCCACCCTGGTACTGGGGAGGGGAAGGAGCTGGCACAGAGTAGGTAGTCAGTAAATACTCACTAGATGAATAAATATTCAGCCCAGCCCCTTCTAGGATAACGTGGGAACTAAGAATCATTTCTCTGTGTCTCAATGGAACCTACCTAGAAATTCAATTTGAAACCCCTGAAAATTGGCTGCAAATTTACTAACCCCTGGAGATGGAGATGAGCGAAACCAGGCAAATGGCTTCTATTGTCATCGGTAACGGCTGTTGTGTTTTGAATAAGCATTTTCATAACCGCACACTGGGATGTGTGCACCACAGACTTGGAAGCAAGAAGATCCAAGTTCCAGGGCTGCTTCTGGTCCCTGCTGGCTGGATGACCCTGGCAGAGTCACTACCTTGTTTGGGACCTCAGATTCTTTCCCTGTGGACATGGAGGTGAGCTGGGCTCCAAAACCCAGACTTTTATGCTCCAAACAAACAAAATATGCATTTTTTTTCTCCGGCTCTTGAGTTCACCGGTCGGACATTCCTGTTCACCCCTGATAAGGTCTTAGGGCTTCAATTACCAACTCGGGCACCTGACTCGGTGCAGTTACTATCAGCTACGCCTTCTCGGCTTAACCTCCAGGCCGTCCCCTGCAGGCCCAGAGACAGATCTCACCTCCTACCATGCTCCCTCCATACCCCTTGGGGCCCCCTGCTCTAAAAATTAGTTCTCCGCCCACCCCCACCTGATTTCCCTCCCTCACTCGCAGGGCACCACAGGACAGCTATAGAGTCAGCGCTCAAAAAACACTGCACAATGTATATCCGCTACAGGCCAGTTTTGGATGGCATCTTGTCCCCTGAAATATGTGGAAATCCCAGAGCTTGGTACCTGCCAGTGGGATCTTATCTGGAAGTAGGGTCTGTGCAGATGATCAAGTTAAGATGAGGTCATTCAGGTGGGCCCTAAGCCAGTGTGACCATGGCTTTATCAAACGGGGACTTTGGACACAGAGGCAGGCATACATGGCAGGAAGGGGACGTGAAGGCAAAGGGGGGCCATCTATAAGCCAAGGAATCCCCAAGGCCCCCAGAAGGCAGGAGAGCAATGGGCCAGATCTCACTGGGCAGATGACAGCAACCCACCCAGCCATCACAGAGGAGATGAAGGAGCACTAGATCAGGGCCCAGGCCTGGCTCTACATGACCTAGCTGTGTGTCCTTGGATAAGTCCCTCTCCCTCAGCCTCAGTGTCCCTGTTATAGACTGAATGTTTGTATGTCTGTGTCCTCTGAAAACGTATACACCAAAGCCCTCATCCCCAACGTAATGGTATTTGGAGTTGGGGCTTCTGGGAAATGATGAAGTCATGAGCGCTGAGCCCCCATGAATGGGATTAGTTAACATCCTTACAAGAAGTCATTAGAGAGATGATCGTTCTCTCCACCATGTAAGGACACAGCAAGAAGGCAGCCCATGCTAAGCTAGGGGGTGGGCACTCATGTGACCCCAAATCCACAGGCACCTTGATCTTGGACTTCCCAACTTCTAGGACCATGAGAAACAAATGTATGTTGTTTAAGCCACCCATTCTACAGTATTTGTTATAGCTGCCTAGACTAAGACCGTCAGCATCTGCAAAGCAGGCGAGGCGCACTCCAGCGCTCCATCCAGCCCTGCTCAGGGGACAGAGCAATTCTCCTGCACGTGTGCTTGCTGCATACAAGACCCTCGGTAAGGGGATGCAGAGGAGGAAGGAAGACAGGCACTCATTTACCTAGTTAGTGGTTCCCCAAGTACCTGCTTTGTACCAGGCACTGAGCCTGATGAGGGAGAAGATGCTCCCCAAGACAGAAGAAGCCCCTGTCTGGGAGGCACTCACAGTCTGGGGTTTCACAGAGGGACACCCTGCCTTTGCATCACCAAATGTCAGAGGGATAGGCAGGGATGAGCTCACATTCCGGGGAGCTAAGCAGGCTGGCCCTGTGCTTAACCACAGGGAGACACAGAGGTCTGTCGTGAAGATTCCTGGCTTGCAAGTCCAAGGCCAGGTAGTATGTAGGCCATTTCCCGGTAGTGTGACCTCACTTTCCATAGCTGGAGAATGTATTCATCACTATTCCCATGTCATGGGGTTGGTGAGCATGACCCGGGACTAACACACGTGTGGGTCCTGCGATCAGAGCCCTGCACACGGCAGGTGTTCAGTAAGTGGCACCCATGCTTTTTCCAGCTCCATGGCCAAGGAAACAGACTAAGGCCAAGGGCTGATCACACGAGGCAGCTCCGGCCCATGGGCTTGAGTGACTCAGCTGCCTCCTGTCCCCGTGTCAATTTTTGTTCCGCTCCTTCACTGACCCACATGGAAGCTGTGGCAAGAGGACAGAACAACTTGCCCAACATTACTGAATGAGTTGGGGGCACACATGGAACTGGATTCTATGGATCTTTCCCAGAGTTCAATCCCCCCACCTCATGGGCTGACTCCATTCCTCCCTCCTCTTTTCTCTCCCCTTTCCCCCCTTCCACCTTCCCTCTGCCCCTGCTTCCTCTCCCCTCCACTTCCTTTCCCCCTGGACATTCTCTGCCCCTCCACTTACTCTTCCCCCTTCTCCTTCCTTCTCTCCACACCATCCCTCTCTTGCCTTCCTTCCCCCTCTTCCTCCCTCCTTCAGCTTCTCTCCCCTCTGCTTTGTCTCCCCCTCCCTTTTCCCCTCCTCTCCCCTCCTCTCCATCTCCTTCAAAAGCAGCAGTTTACTGACCTCTGGGCCAGGCATTTCCTCACCCTGTACATTCCCAGCTCCCTTATCCTCACAGCAACCCCATCAAGGAGATCCTGGAAGAGGCCCCCTTTTACAGAGGAGGAAGTTGAAGCTCTGGGGAGTGACCTGCCTGTAGTCACACCACTAAGCAGACCTTGACCCCTGTGGCTGATCTGGAGCAGGCTGAGTCCTACGGCCACCTGGCACCATGAAACCCCACCCCCTCCACGGGAACAGCAAAGCCTGGTCATCACCACTCTCTTACCAGGGGCAAGACATGGCTACCCTCTTGTATGAACCTCATGGACCTCATGAAAACACTGCAAAGCAGGAATGATTACCCCATTTGACAGAGAGGGGAACTGAGGCTCAAAGAGGCCAAGTCCCTTGATCTGGCAAGGAAGTTGTGGTGTCACATCCAGTCTCGGAGCCTGCCACCCTGACCCCGCCATTGCCCCATGTCCAGCATCTCTACAGGAAGCCACGGGCCCCACGATACATGGCAGAGTCCCAGGACGCCAGTATCCTCACACGGAACACAGCCACAGCCTAGGGAGGTGGCCGGTGAGCCGAGTTTAAAAATTCCATTCTCATCTCTGACCAGACAGCACCGATTCATCCTGCCAGCAAGCATTCACAGAGTGCCTGCAAGGAGCCAGGCCCTGGAGATCACGGGGAGAAGCAAGAGCCTGGAAAGGAAATTTACGGAAGGATGCAGGGGAACTAGGAGGCAGCACCAAGGAGAAGTAGTTGATGCTCCCCCGGAGAGCTGGACGTGGGCCTGTCCTGCGTGCCTGTCCGTCTGGAGGGGCGGACCTGGACCAGCTCTCCTGGGACTACCGGACCCTGCAGCCCAGCTTTTGGACGGGGCCTGGCGGGCCAGCCAGCTGGAGAGACTGCTCCAGCCCCTGCGTGAGGCCAGCAGAGCTGTGACCCCGGGTCTTCTCATCTCTGGCGGCTCTGCTTTCTGTAATTGCCCTGCCACCTGGGCCTCTGGGCTAGAATCCTTTCTCTCCCTCTCCGTCCCCCCACCACCCCCAGCCACGGGCAGTGCCCTGGGCTTCCCACAGCCCTGGAAACATCAGCTCCAGCCTAAGCCTGGGGGTCCAGGAGGCAGGGCCCAGGCAGATTAATCCCCCCCACTCCCCAGTCTTCCCAGTATGAATCTTCAGCCTGTATCTATAGCAAAGTTCTCATCTGAATTCCTGCAAATCACAGGGATCATCTCCGTTACCAAGCTCCCACCAAGGGCCACGTCCATCCTCAGCACCTCCCGGACTGGTTCTCATTTCATCTGAGCTCTCCTTTTATCTTCAAGCAACCCTCTAGGCAGGAACAAGTATCCCTATTGCACAGAAAGAGGGACCGAGGTTCAGAGAGTAACTGGAGTCTCTGGACCCAGCCCACCTGGGATCTCCCCTCCTCTCTGAACTCCCTCATAGAAACCATGGCAGAATGGCCGTGGGATCCAGGGCAGGCCCAGGTGACAAAGGGAAACCATGCTTGGTGTTCAAGCTCCACAAAAAAAGTTCCTTTGGACCAAGGCTCAGGGACTCCCAGTTCGTGTGTCCTGATCCCGGCATCCGGGTGCTAGGTATCTCTGTGTCCACAGCCCTGCGCTGTGCTGGGAGCATAGGAAGCTGGAGGCCCTTCCTGGGGAAGCCAAAGGCCCTTAGTATCACAGCTATGCTTAGCAAACATCTTTTACATGCTCGCATTCTCTCATTTCATATCATAGCAACCTCGTGGGCAGGTGTGATCATCTCCTTTGAGCAGATGAGTAACTTCCTATGCAAAAGCCCTGAATGTCCCACCCAAGTCACGAGGGAAAGAAAGCAGAACCCAGCCAGGAACCCCAATTATTTTGATTCTAAGTTTGTTGATCTTCTGCCACAGCTCCATACCCTCCCCAGCCTGAGGTGACCACCCCCCACCAAATCCTGCCCAGCTCCTCCCGCAATCCACATGGGAGGCCAAGTGTCCTCCCCTCAGTGCACCCAAAAAAAAAGCCCCAACTTCAGACCAACACAGAGCTGGGTTTTGAGTCTTTTTTTTTTTTTTTTTTTAAGATTTTATTTATTCATTTTAGGGAGAGTGTGTGTGTGTGTGTGTGTGTGCCCAAGAGAGCAGGGAGGGGCAGAAGAAGGAGAAAGAATCTGAAGCCGGCTCCATACTGAACGTAGAGCCCAACTCAGGGCTTGATCCCACAACCCTGAGATCATGACCTGAGCTGAAACCAAAAGTCCGTAGGTTGCTTAATTGACTGAGCCCCCCAGGTGCCCCTGGGCTGAGTCTTAATAACTAACACTGGAAAGCACAAGCAACAAAAGGAAAAATAGACATTGGACCACCACCAAAATTTAAAACTTCCATGCTGCAAAGAATACCATAAAGGAAGTGAAAAGACAACTCGCAAAATGGGAGAAAATACTTGCAAATCATACACCAGATAAAGCATTTATAGCCAGAATGCATAAGAACTCTTACAACTCAGTAATAGACAACCAATAGACATCCCCTGCACCCTGCCCCAAAGAAGTTATACAAAGGGCCAAGAAAGATGCTCCATAGCATTAGCCTTCAGGGAAATGCAAATCAAAACCACAATGAGATACCACTTGACTCAAATCAAAAAGTTAGATAGTAGCAAGTGTTGGCTACAATGTGGCAAAATCAAAATCCTCTTCCCCCACAGTCAGGGACTGTAAAATGGTGCAGCTGCTTTGCAAATGTTCTAGCGGTTTCTAGATGGTTGGACATTATGTTACCATATGACCCAGCAATTTCCCTCCTAGGTAGATCCCCAAGAGACTGGAAAACACATTGCCACACAAAAACACAAATGTTCACAGCAGAGTTATTCACAACAGTCAAACAGCGGAAAAACCCCAAATGCCCATCAGCAGGTGAAAGGATGAACACAATGTGGTACATCCACACAGTGGAATATTATTCAGCCATGAAAGGGAATGAGGTACTGATCTGTGCTACAATAGAGACGAACCTTGAAGGCACTCTGCTAAGTGAGAGAAGCCAGTCCCCCAAGGTCATATAGTGTATGAGTCCATTTACATGAAATGCCCTGAATAGTCAACTCTGTGGAGACAGAAAGTGGATGAGTGGTTAGGAGGAGAGAGGAACTGAGGGTGCCTGCTAACAGATAGGATATCTTCAGGGTAATTAAAATGTTCTAAAATTGGACTCTGTTAATAGCTAGACAAGGCTGTGACTATACTTAAAAACATTGAAATGTGTATTTCAAATGCACGTGAATTTACGGCATGTGAATTACATCCTAATAAGGAAAAAAAGTCCATGTCTAGGAAACCCCAGGGCCGTGTGACCTTTAGAATAAAGACTTTCCTGCAGCTCTAGACCTCAGTTTCCCCTCCTGCAAAATGGGCTAATACACTGCACTGCCTTACATGCGAATCAAGAAGGCTGTGGCTGGAGCCCCTCACACAGTAGGTGTTCCTCTCTCCCCAGAGTATGAAGCCACCCCAGTCGCGGGGGCAGGAGGCACGGCCACAGGAGGCCCAGCCTGGCCCTGGCGGCAGGACGGACTGGACAGAGGAGGATGCTCATAGCCCATGACATAATTTAGATGGATGGTTCGGGCCATCCGTCAGGCTGGGAGCGGGCGGCCGGGAAGAGACCGTGGGGGAGCCCATTACCGTACACGTGTTAACAGCGCTTCCTTTGTACCGACAGCCGCGCGGGCGCGGGTAAGGGCCGCTCCCCGCATTGTCTGCGCGCCACGGCCGCGCCGTGATGAATGGGCCGCGCGCGGTCCCGGCCGCCCCCGCCGCCGCCCGGGTATCGTGGGCGGAGGGCGACACCTCGTGGCTACGCACGGAACTGCGGGCCACCCGCCGCCGGGGCCAGCAGAGCCCAGAGAGCACCGCTCAGAGCTCAAAAACCCTTAGTAAGTTCATTTAGCACAAAGCCTTGGTAGGTCCTCGTGAAATCCAGATGGTGGTTATCATTACCTTTATCTTCACGGGGAGAGACGAACGCAACCAAGTTCAAACACTGGGTAGGGTTGCCAGATAAAGTACAAGATATTCTGTTAAATCTGGATTTTAGAGAAACAGCGTATTTTTTAGGATAAGTATATCCCAAATACCTCATGAGACATATTTTTACACTTTTTTTTAATCATCCATTGGTTATCCGGAATTCACATGTAACTGGGCACACTGCTTCGTTTTGTTTCTGTGAATCTGGCAACCGTCTAACTGGGTGACTTCAAAAACAGCCCTTCGTCTCTGTGCTGAAAATACAGAAAGTGATAGTCTGTCCCTATGCCTGTATAACAATACCAATGGGATCGTTGTGCACATTAAATTGGATGATTTGTGTCAAAGAATTTAAAGACAATCAAGGTCACAGCCAATAAGAGTTAAAGTCTCTATGTTCACACTCTATTTGCAGAGTGTAGAGAAGAAATGGCCAGAAGCAATAGGAGTTCAACAGCCTCTAGGTTTAATGTGAGTCAGCCAGACAACTGCCCTATGCCTTTGCATGTGCTGTGCCCTGCATCTGGATCACCCTTCCCTCCCTGACGAACTCCTGTCCATCCTCCACGACTGAGTCTGCTGAAGATTCTCCCAGATTCCCTCCTCCCCCATTCATAATCCCCCTGACCTGCTTCCCTGCAGCTCTCATGGCCTGCTTCTTCTCAACCTCCCACCTCCAGCCTGTCCTCCACCTAAGGGGAGAGGCAGCATCTTATTCCTAGCACATAGTAGGTCCTCAACTTGTATTTGTTTACTGGGTGGATGTGTACACAGTGGCTCTAGGCTCAGAGATTATTATCTGACACTTTGTGGTCCCACAAGAACCAAAATGTAAGTACCTGAAGGAGGGATGGAGTCTCCTTAGCTTCCTTGCTGTATCCCCAGGATCCAGTAAGCACCTAAAAAGATTTGTTGCATTAATCTGCATTGCTAACATTACTGAGCACTGTGTACATGGCCCCCTGCCAGACACTTTTCTCAACTCTTTTTCTCAGCTGTCAGCTCGTCACAATAATTCCGTGAAGTAGATGATGATACTGTGCCCATTCTGCAGATGAGAAAATTGAGGAAGAGTAAAAAGAAACCATCCATGGGAAGCACTCAGCTCAATTATTGGTGGTCTTCCTGATGCTCACCAAAGTCCTGGTGAAGGGAACAGAGAGCAGGCTCTGAGTATAGGCTATATGTCCAACTTCTGGGGCAAAAGAGCCCTTTGAAGATGCTAATTCCTCCTGGAAATTAAGATAGTTGGAGAGATTTCTATTAATATTGTGTCTAGAAATTGGGATGCCTAGGTGGCTCAGTCAATTGAGCATCTGACTCTTGACTTTGGCTCAGGTCATGATCTCAGGGTTGTGGGTTCGAGCCCCAGGTTGGGTTCTGTGCTCAGCAAAATTCAGCTGGAGATTCTCACTCCCTCTCCTTCTGCACCTCCTCCACACTAGCTCTCTCTCAAAAAAAAAAAAAAAAAGCTCCAGAAATTAGTGCCCCTGGGAGACAATGGGCCAGCAAAGTAACTCTAAGGTCCCTGCAGCCCCAGTTTGGGGGCTCTGAGGCATAGAGGGATAACATCCTGTCTGAATCAGGATTCTCTGTCCCAGATCCTACACCACCAGCCAAGTTCTGCCAATTTGCTCTTCCCACCAAAATTTCACCAGTTTCCGGCCTCGCTACTTATTCAGTAAATATCTAGTGGGTGTCTGCTCTGCGCTGGCACCAACCATTCTTGGCACTGAGAATTCCATGATGAGCATACAGACGTGAACAAATGAAGGCTCTTCCCCCTCCTGGAGCTCACAGTTCCAGGCAGGGAAGAGGCGACTGCTCAGCAAAGCAGAGTGATGGGGAAAGCTAAGGGGGGTGGAAGCACTCAGAGGAGGCACCTGACCAAGGCTGACCTGAAAGACCAAGGAAGGCCTCCTGGAGGAGGTGACATTTAAGCTGAGCCTAAAAGAATGCATCGGATGAGTCATACACCGGAGAGAAGCAGAATCCTCCAGCAAGAAGGAATCATGAGACAAAAGGACCAGAGGGAGACTGGATGTCTGCGGGGGCTGAAATGACCCTGTACCAGCACAGACAGTGATGAAGCTGCTGAGGTGAGCAGGACCAGACCGTATGTGACCTTGAAGCCCTGGTGAGAATTTGTGACTTTGGCAAGGGTGCTAGGGAGCCATAGAGGGTTTTGTGCTGTTGGAGAGGCATAGCCAGATTTCCCACCATATTAAATACAAACCCCTCCGTCTTCCCCGTCCCCTACCAGACCTATAAACAAGCTAACAGTGGACAGAGAAGGGCATCTTTCTTCACCGAGATATTGCCCTTCAGATGGCCCGAGGTTGGGGGGGCGGGGTGTGCCTCAGGGAGTGGATGTGTGGGGCTCCTCGGCCAGGGCAGGCTGCGACCCAGTGCCATGAGGCCACCCCACCCTGGCAGAGGAGCCCCTATTCCACCATTCCTGCTCTCAGGAAACCAGGGTTTCCACCCTACCCCACTCAGCCTTCTGTCCACCTTCCTCTATCTTAGCAGCTCAGGTGGGCCAGGAAGGAAAGCTGGCTCCTGGGCATGCGCAGTGTGGGTGAGTGGGGACATGGGGCAGGAACACAGAAAGCGGAGTCACCTCTCCCCAGCATTTCCCTCAAGGGCACCTCAGACTCTTACCCGCTCCGGACCTCAGTTTCCCCGCTACGTGGTGATGACCCATAACTCTCAGCAGTAATGAATCACCCACCTCCCCCGCTCCCAATGTTAAGAATCTGGTAGGAATACCAATAACCATGGTTACCAGGCTCACCCTTTTCACTCCATGCACGTGACAGAAATGCCCACCTTTATGTTATGATAGTCACTTACCCAGCAAGTGAGAGGCAACCAGATGAAAAACAGCCTCCAGGTCACTAACACATAGCAAGGATCCAGTATACCGACCTGCAGGAATTATTGTCCCCATTTTCTAGGAGAGGACCCTGAGTCTCAGAGAGGGAGAGAAGCTTGCACAAGGTCACACAGCAAAGGGCTAGAACTCCAACCCAGCTCCCTAGATGTTTTGAGACCAGCCAGAAGACTTTCTAGAGAGAAGAGGAGAGGCAGGACTTCCCACGCAGACCAGCCTCCATCCTGCAGTGGGAAAACTCCCCTTCACTTTGCCCAGGAGGGAGAAGGGCGTCACTCCCCATTTGAAGGGGGAATTTCCCCTTCAGCTCCTGCCCCGCCCCCAACAGCTGCCCCCCTTCTCCCAGCCTCCCTCCTCCCCCTCTCCCATTCTCCAGCACAAAGAGTTGCCAAGGTAACCACATTGCCAACAGTGACTTCCTTCTTTGTCTGGGGCCAGGGGAGGAAATTCATAAGCCAAGTCTCTGCTCACTGACCCCTGATGACCCCCACAGGGCAGTGCAGCCCTGGATCATCCCTTCGAAGCCCCCACCCCACCCCACCCCCATTTCAGCAGATTATAGTTTAGTGACTGTTCCTGGTCACAAACTCTAGGTCTCAAGGTACCAGAGGCTAGGGGCTGGGGACTGGTGTTGGGGGGTCAATGTTGGGAAAATATGCTGCTGGCAGTGCTGCAGGAGGGGACACAAGGCAAAAACACACTATGTGCTTGATACAGGACACGTATTGTGGATGATACAAATATTAAACCCTACTATGCGCCCGGCATGGCAAAGCACTGCACATGGCACTAAGAATACTGAAAATAGCACCTACTAAGTACTTGGGTCTTTGCTAGACACCAGCTGATGGGGCATGGACGGCACCTGCTACTATGTGCTTCCCTCTGTGCAAAGATGACGGAGAGGCGGGGAGCAGCGAGGTAGGCTGAGACGTCCTCATGGAGAGGCAGGCATTTGAGCCCCGCTTTGAAAATCCAATATGGACACACAACAAATGGAGAATTTGGACAATGAGAAATTGATAATCTCTGAACAATAGCTATGTAGCAGGCAGGTTAGGCAGGCCCTATGCTTTAAACAGAAAATTAAAGATTTAAAGCCAGACTCATCTGATTCCGTGTTCCCTTTCCCCTGCTGTGGTGTCTGATGATGCTCAGGATGGGACTTCCCTGAATGAGGGAGACAGGAGCAGAGCTCCCATCAGCCCGAGGTGCACTTGGAGCCTGAACAAGAAATCCGCCTTTGTCATTTGGTGCTACAAGACTTGATCCACCCTAATTAAGAGGAAAGGGCTGCGTGTTATCACAGCAAATCCCACCCCATTCTGACTTTACACCAGCAGCTAAAACCAAAATGTTCGGTCTGACTCTCACTGGCTAGATTGGGTCATCACTGAACCAGTCACTGGAGGCAGAGGGCAAGAGTGCTCTGACTGGCTCAGGTCTGCGTGACGTGCCCATCTCCAACCAGAGGAAGGAGCAGTCAGCCCCATTCAAACTGAGGGACTGGGCATAGCAGAGGACTCCTTGAGGAAAATGGGACCAGAAAAGGGAACAGATGCTAAAGAGACAAAACCAACAGGGGTTCATTTCAGGGGTCTTGTGGTAGGACCCTGTGTGGAAAGTTCTGACACAGAACACGAGATGGGTCTCCAGGCTCCTTTGGAGGCAAAGTCCTTACAAGCCTCTGAAATTGGCCTGGAAGATGCTACTGAGGTCTACCAGGTGATGCTGCTTCTTTCCTAGGTCTCGGGAAGTCCTTCGGTTGTTGGGGCAGGTGGCCGGCTTTCCCCAAGGAAGGCACGGCGAGGCTAAGCTGAGATAGGGAGGCAGGGGTAATGGGAATGGCTGGCTGGCTCCTCCTGTGCAGGAGGCCTGAGGGGCCAGGTTTGCTCCGAGCAGCAGTGAGAGGTTAGCGTGGACAATGCTGTGGATCGCTCTTCCTAAAGCCCAAATGTTTCCCCATCCTGTCTCTCCTTATGTGGCTCCTGAACAATTAAAATCAGCATTTACTGAGGACCTCCTGAGAACCAGGCACTGTAGCGGGTGCTCCATAAACATCACCGCATCACGAAAAGCCTCAGGAGCAGGGATTAGAGCACTGCCCGTAATCAAAACACGCAAATGGTCACTTGAGAACACATGGCATACCCAACATCACGCAACTCAAAACAGAGCTCCCAATCTTTATCCATCCATTCTACATATTTTAAAACAAAACAAAAGCCAGAAAGAAAGAAAGAAGGAAGGAAGGAAGGAAGGAAGGAAGGAAGGAAGGAAGGAAGGAAAGAAGGAAGGAAGAAAGAAAAAAAGAAAGAAAAGAAACTGTAAGAAATTATCAGGCAATACAAATAGATTAAGAAATACAAGAGGAAATCCTCCTCTACTTGTTAACCCATTCCTGCTCATCTATGAAGGATGTACCATTAACTCCTGGCTGAACATCCATCCAATATCTTTCTACACTCAGGTAACAGGTTTGAGTGCTTATTATGTGCTCAGATTTTGCAAGGACATTACAGATGATTTTTAGAAAGATGGGTTCTCGTGGTGTATAAATTGCAATCAATCTAGTTTTTTATCAACTTAATTGATCAGGGTGTGGGGATGAGAGACTAACAAGAATTTAAAACCCAAGTTTAGAGTCTCACCCCACTCCAAATATTCCCAATGACCCCACCTCACCCAGAAGAAAGCTAAGGTCCCGATTGTCCAGAAGGCCTCCCTGATCTGGTCCTTGGCCATCTCCCCAAGCTCAGTCCTGCCATCCTGTCATCATCACCCCTGCTCCCTTCCAGCCATACCTCATTGTTTCTTGAATACCCCTGGACACTCTGCCTCAGGACCTTTGCACCTGCTGCCTAGAACATCTCTTTCCCAGATATCTGAAGGGTTCATATCCTCACCTGCTTTAGGTCTTTCCTCAAATGTCCCTTTACCTTAATTAAACTTGACTTCTCTCCCCCAAAACACTCCATACTCCCTTTGTTTCTTTTTCTTCATAGCATCCAGTACCCTCCAACATACTATAAAAAATCATTTTTTTACGTTTTTTTAAATTTTCAAGTAATCTTTTTTTTTTAAGATTTTATTTGTTTATTTGACGGGCAGAGATCACAGGTAGGCAAAGAGGCAGGCAGGCAGGCGGGAGGCAGGCTCCCTGCTGAGCAGAAACCCGGATGTGGGGCTCGATCCTAGGACCCTGAGATCATTACCTGAGCAGAAGGCAGAGGCTTTTACCCCTGAGCCACCCAGGAGCCCCTATTTTCAAGTAAATTTTACATCCAACATGGGGCTTGAACTTACAACCCCGAGATCAAGAGTCACATGATCCATCAACTGAGCCAGCCAGATGCCCCGAAAATCTTAACTATCTTATCCTCACCCATTCACTTACTAGAATGAAACTTCTATGAAGTCAGGAATGTGTGCCTGTTTTGTCCACAACTGAAACCCCAGGGCCTTTGAATATTGCCTGGCACACAGTGGGTGCTTAATAAAAGTTTGTCAGCTGGGCACATTAATGAGAGGAGGCAACAGGGCTCAGACATGCCTGAAACTTGGAGCCTCTTTTTGAAGCCAAGGCTCAGCTGTGAAATCAAAAGGACAAGTGTACAAAGAGGGGTAGAGGGTGTAGGGGGCTTTCCCCCAAAGCCATTTTCTGCAGATTATCCTTCCCAACTGAGCCAAGGGTTATGTGGTGAGACCCCAAATCCAAAGGACCTATAGTCAGAAATCCTCAACTCTGCCTCTGGTCATCTTTCGTTGCCTGGATGTACCTGGAACAGGGGACATAGAAACTCAAACAGCAGAGCAGGAGGCCTGGGGACCCAGCTTGCTGGGGTGGTTCAGGCTCATATCATGGCAGGTTCAGCTCCCCAGGTATGATTTATGCTTCAGGCTGAACTTTATTTTCTACTTTTTGGATTCTGCTCTGGAAATTTTTTTCTCCTTGGCCTTTTCCTGGGTCAATGCAGCCCTGATATTTGATTTACTGTTAACAGTATTGACTGCATAGGATTGAGCCAAGAAATGGAAGAAATTGCTTTTTCTTTCTTTCTATCTCCTTGTTGACAACTCAGTCTTAGTGCCGGGTTGGCCAAGCTTGGCGAATGCGCGAGGCGGCAAAGGGAGTAGGTGTGTATGCCTCTGCAGCTTGAAGGCTACCCTGGGAAGGGAATGAGCAAGGGATTGTCAGCTTAAGGGGGTCCCATGCCTGCCTCCCATCCAAGTTGTCTCTCCCAAACAAAATAAGGGCTTGGAGAGGAGGTGCTGGGAGCATGTGTTTCAGAGTCAACCTGCCTTGGATTGAAGCTGTGTGATTGTAGGCAAGTCACTTAACCTCTCTGAGACTCATTTTCCACATTTGCGGAAAGACTGTAGAGCAATGGTGCTTGAGAAACCCTTCGAATCAAACCCACATCCTCATACGAGCATCGTCACCATCATCATAATCACGACTCTGTTCCTATGCAACCTCTCCTCTAATCAGAAACAGAAACAAGCACTCACTCCACACCATGAACAGGATCTGGGAAGCCTGGAAACCTTTTGACAATATTTGTTTATTGTAGTAAAATATATGGGACGTGAAATTTACCATTTTAATCATTTTTAGGCATAGAGTTCAAGGGCTGGAACCATCCACACTATTAGGCTACCACCACCATCATCCACATCCAGAATTCATCCTATTCTGTACCCATTAGACACTAACTCCCCACTTCTTCCTCCTACCAGTCCCTGGAGACTATCATTCCACTTTGTGTCTGTGTGGATTTGACTTTCACTTTAGGCACCTGTAGTATAGGATTTTGTCCTGTTACGAGTGGCTTGTTCCCCTTAACATAGTACCCTCAAGGTTCATTCATGTAGTGGCTGGTGCCACAATGTCCTTCTTCTTAAGGATGAAAGAGATACTACTGCTTGGTTTGAACACATTGTGTTTACCCATTCCCCTGTGGGTGGACAGTGGGGACATCATCGCCTTTCGGCTATTGTGAATAATGCCTCATGAACACAGATGCAGCCTAGAAACTTTTGAGATGTTGTCATAACTGCCTCCCTCCTCTCCCAAACGTATTTGGTTGCAACAGTTCTTTAGTGCACCCAGCAAAGCCCTCTCACAATGACTCTCCTGGACCACTCATGGAGTCAGGCCCAGGAAATAGCACAATGAGGGAGACAGACACTGCCCTGCCCTCACGGAGCTCACAATCTGCTGGGGAAATGAATATAAATCAACACACAGCCAAGCATACGCATCATTACAAACTGTGATAAGGGAAAGAGAAGACGGGGAGGGTCCTGCGCTAGCTGAACCACAAGGATGCTCTTAGAAGGAACCTCCCGGATATGCTCATTCCACATGAAAGAAGAAAAAAGGTCAACTGCATAGTGGCAGGGGATTTCTGCCGTCCCACACTCAGCTAGCAGGGAATACAGGGATACAATGTTCTGTGCCAGCATGCTGGATACAGCTCATACTAGCTCATGAGAGCCAATGGTTACATTTTCAGGAATCTTGTGGGCTGGTTGTGAAATGCAGCCATTATTAAAAGCCAAATGGTATAAACTTGCAATCAAATAAATTACATTAAAAATCATACTCATCACTTCCTAATGACCTGACCACATTTTATTTTTATCCTACACTCTTAAAGTTATTTACATCCATTGCACCCATATTAGAAACCCATAGAATGGTATCTGTGCGTCTTCCCAACTCCGTTATCAAACACATCATGTTGGTGACTTAGAGTCAGCCGCAATGGGAATATTAAGACCACAGATACTGGCAAATGCTCTAAACCAGGGCTCAATTTATTAGTTTTGTTGATTGTCTAGATTTAAAAGAATGGTGTACAAAATGTTAATAAAGTAGATGAAACTTAAAGGTCTGATGTTCCCATAGCCATTCTTTTGTGAATAGCACAAACAATGGAGAAAGTATTCTTCCGATATTTGAAAAATGGAAGAAGTTGCTTGCTTCACTGATGAGCAAGTGAAATTCCAACATATGCTTGTGTTGTTTTGTTTTGTCTCCCTAGTCAATGTAAACAAAAGCATCAACCAAGATTCATGTCAGAACTACACATGTTAAATGTTAAACATATACCAGCACAGAACTGAGTTATCACAGTGACTTCCAAATTAAAAATCAAAAAATGTTGTTTTAATACTTTTTTTTTTTTTTACTATTTTTGGACCTGGAAAAACATGTAAGGAAAAGTGGTTTCAAATTAGTGAGCCATTCAGGTGGTGGTCTGATGATATTTTTGATGATATTTATTTATTGTGATATTTATCAATTGTGATAAATTTTTCTATTTATTTATTGTGATATTGGAAAGACACTGGAACAGAGCATCTGAAATCAGAGCTGGTCCAGTAAATCCCAATGGCATGATATATACCTACTGATGGATAGAAGGAGGGGTGGGTGGGATTTTTGATTCCCACTCTACCACTAACTTTATACATAAGCTCGGGCAATTTTCTGAGCCCCAGGTTTCTCCTTATAAAATGAGGACAAGATGCCTTCTTTGACTACATCCCAGAGAGGTACGGGAATCAGACACAGCACAAATGAGTTGGGATTCACTTGGATGTAAGCAGCAGACTATCAACATAAACGTAAACTAGCTGAATGAGAACAGGGGAGAATCACTGATACTCAGCATTCATTGGGATACTAGGTAGTTCAAGATTCAAAGGAAATTTTCTTATTTGCTGTATATGTTGTCTTTGTCGAGAAGCATCTTCTTTGTGACTGGTACCTGCTCTGAAAACCTCAGTGGAGAAGAAGCTCCCTCCTACCAAGCCCATAGAGGCATCCCAGAGAAAGTCTCTGATTGGCTCTGCTTGGGTCACGTGCTCGCTTCCTGCACCAATCACTATCACCAGAGAGCCTGGATGTTGCCTTTGGTCTCCCCTGGGTTGTGGGAACACTTCTGCGGCTTGTGCAAGCAAAATATGTTTCCAGAGAGCTTTCTAGGCAGATAAAGTTCGGCAATCCACTCTAGGAGGTGAGTATGCGCTGGAAAGATGAAAGCAACAAGCGTGAAGGACTAAGAATGATCAGCCTCAGAACAGAGGGAGGAGGTTGTCTGTAGCTTACACGCGGACTGAACTTTTCACAAACTATCTTTTCACAGTGCAAAACTGATCCTGTAGCCCCAGGCTGGAAACTCTGCAAGGTCGTCATGATTTGGGTCCTGCCCACATCTCTGGGCTCATTTTGGACCCTCTCCTCATCTTACGTTGCCACAGCCCCCACTGGGCTGCTCTGTTTCACACAGTCTCTCCCTTTCTTTCCTCAAGATCTTCCACACGTATTTCCCCCACCTAGAATATTCTTCCCCTAACTCCTTCACCCCAATGGATCTTTCTACTCTACTTCCCCCATGAGCACCGTAGACAATAAGGATGTATTTGTCTTGCTCATAATATATCCCCACGGCTGAGTGCAGCACAAGGCACAAAGTAGATAGTCCACCAGTACTTCTGTAATGAAATAAATTAGTATTTGTTATTCCAAGAGTCAAGAAGTCACGACTTCCTGTCTTTACACACAGATTCATTCATTCTTTCCTTTTGGCATACTGCACCATGGGCCAGGAGACATAACAGTAAACAAGAAAGTATTCATGCCTTCAAGAAGATCCTGGTTTGGGGTGCCTGGCTGGCTCAGTGGGTTAAGCCTCTGCCTTAAGGTCATGATCTCAGGATCCTGGGATCGAGCCCCACATTGGGCTCTCTGCTCTGCTTCCCCCCATCTCTCTGCCTGCTTCTCTGCCTACCTGTGATCTCTCTGTGTGTCAAAAAAATAAATAAAATCTTTAAAAAAAAAAAAGGAGAATAATAAGATGATGATGATGATCCTGGTTTGATGGGAGAAGATGGTGGAGTCACAGACAGAGCTGGCCCAGAGTGAGCATGGGGACGTGGTGGTTAAGGGAGCAGAGGACCCAATTTGGGAAAAGAGCAAACACTTCCTGCAGAGGAAGCCCAAGATCAGAAGTGATAGATAAATGGAAAATAGGTGAGTGAAGGAGGCAAACCTAGGGGGATGGTACTGGAATGGAGAGGTGGGGTAATTTCAGGCAGAGGGAACACTATGCAAAGATCTGCAGGCTAAGTGGATAGAGTGGTGTGTAGTCAGAGACAGACAGACAGATGGCATCAACCAGCATATTGGAGGAATGTGTGTGAGGATCCAGGAGGCCAACCTTGGAGAGGCAAACCCAGAATGGCTTTAAGCCATCATAAGGAGACCATACTTGAGCCAAATGGGGCCGTGAGACCCCGCAGGAGTATATTAAGCAGGAGCATGACATGACCACACTGTATATTAGAAAGAAATCTTCAGCTAGCCCATCACCTTGGGGAAGCAAGCTAAGAATTAATATCAGCTTAAATGTTTCAATTTAGACAGATTAATGACTTCATGGGAGGGGCAGCTGGGCAGGTCTGACAATTTCCCACCTTTTGAAGTCCATATTACATTCCCTGACTCTTAGACTCCTAATACCCTAGGTTCCCAGAAGCACAGACTCATAGAAATGGGGAAACCCTGACTCAGAGGCCGAGGGAAAGGAGGGCACAGCACCTCAGTCTTGCAGAGGCCAGAAGAATATAAGGTGGAGCTCTAGAATCACAACATTGCAGAGGCCTGGAAGCACAGAATGAGAAACCAAGAACATCTCTCTTCACCAGCACAGGAGGACTCTATGGGGTCAGGCAGCCCAGCTCCTATGAAGTCACACAAATCCTCTTGCGGAGGCAGCATTGGTCCCCCTAAACCTCCCTCATACAGGGCCTAGTAGGCCCAGTGTCCCCCTCTTGTGGCTGCTTCCTAGAAGTCCCCCACCATACACCCCATTCGGTGGTGCTCCAGCACCCTCTGGCCCAGACCCCACTTCTTTCTGCAGGGAGCATGAATATTGTCTTAGCTAGCATCCATCCTTAAGGATAAATGCTGGTGTGTGTGTGTGTGTGTGTGTGTGTGTGTGTGTGTGTTTTCTTTTCTTTTCTTTTTTTTTTTTATCCCCACCTCCAAGGGTGCCAGAGTTCAACTCAATTTTCTCAGATTAAATAAAATTTCAAAGTGTCAGTCCCTGGCAAACGACAAGTTGGAAGGTGGCTGATTTTCCTAACCCGATCGCCAGTCCAATTACAATTTTTAATCTATATGTAGATAATGGTGAACAAAACCCCATAGAAATGTCAAGAGTGAGGAGGTTATTAGCTTAGTTTTAATTACTGTCGATCATTCTTAGCAACTGGAGGGCCCTGGCAAATTAGGGGAAGGCATTCCTCCAGAAGAGTTCAGCCAGGCCCCTGGGCTGCTGTTGCACGAAGCCGGCCCTGCAAGGAAACTGCGGCAGCAGGCGGTCAATGCCACGAGTTCCTGCCAAGACGCCCCTGTGGAGCCGGACCCAGGCAGAATCAGGCCACACCCGCTGATGCGATGTGACCACAGACCTTCCTCCTGGAGCATTCCTCAAGGCTGCCGGCCTCGCCTGGGCGAAAGAGCCTGGGCTCCCCCTGCCTCCTTGTGTCCAAACCTTCCTAGGGATGATTCTTTTGTCTTGATGACAAAAGTAAAGCATGCTCCTTTAGGAGGATTTTTGGGAAATTGGAAAATATGAACCATGGAAGGTAGAAAAAGAACTTTTGCCAGTCTCACTACCTAAAAAAAAAAAAAAAACCCTGTGAATATGTTGGGTCATTGCCAGCCTTATAAATGTGTATATGTGTATGTGTGTGTGCGTGCGTGTGTGTGTTTGTGTGTATATGCATATATGCACACATACATAAAATATGTGATACACAGAAGTATATATCAAATATATAATGAAACACATATTTAACGTTTATTTATGTAATAATAAATCTAATATTTGCCATTTTACAGTATTTATAATATTATAAGTGTAATATAATTATAACTAATCACACATAATGTAGTGTTATAATTATATACGTAGGCACACAAATTAGAATTATAATGCATGTGGATTTTTACATCACTTTTTTTTTAATTTAACTAGCCATCATAGACAGTTTCTCATATGGCGAATGTTATGTGCAAACATCATTTTAGTGGCTGCAGAATATTCTATACCCAGAATGACCAACACATTTCACTAAACACCCCCTTTTTTTTGCACATACAAGGCCAATGGGTATTTTAATAGAGAAGTGACAATATTTTATGTTTAATATTGTACTCTGGTTTTTTTCTTACTTAATGGTAAGTGGGTTTCATGTTGTTATAAATTCTGTGGCTAGCATTTGAATAGATCATTCAACCTCCAGCAAATATTTTTGAGAATGAAACCCATGTCAACCCCTGTGCTAAGTGGTAGAATCATAAAGACTAGAATCCACTAATCATTAGAGCCATTTAGGATTCTTGATCTTATAAACTTTTATTGACCTGAATATACATACTAATATAATACTTACAAATCTTTCATTAAATCCAGTATACATCCTAATCAAATTAGCCATTCTGTTATTATAGATTTGGGTGGATTCACATTCCTCATATTTGCACAGAGCCTTGCCTCGGATATTTTTATATGTCAACTCTGATTTCTCTTCCCAAGTATTTCCTTCTTATAAATTCTCTGGAATGCAATGAATGGGTCAAAAGGTATTCATATTTTTAAAGTTCTTAATGAGAAATCTGGTTTATACTTAAATGAAGTTTTAGGCATGAAACTGACCCATGACCTAAAGCAGATACCAAAAAGAGAGACAGTTACAAAAAATTAGACCCCCAAGGGGCTCTATTCTAATTAATTAGAAACAGTGCTATTTTTAATATCTCAAAGGCTGTCAGGAGGATATAATGAAGACTAACAGGGCCTCATTCACGGATAGAAAGGCACAATTTTAAAAAACTGCTCACATTCATCATTTTATTTGTGAAAAAACTTAACCAACAATAAAATCGTATTTCCCAAAAAGCAGTATGAGCGTTGCGAGTCCTTGGCAAAGCAGCTTCAGGTAGTAGAGACCCAAACCTACTTTCAACTTTGCATCGTTGCATGTGTCTGTTTTTGTTTTTTAAGATTTTATTTATTTCTTTGGCAGACAGAAATCACAAGTAGGCAGAGAGGCAGGCAGAGAGAGAGAGAGGAGGAAGTAGGCTACCTGCTGAGCAGAGAGCCCAATGTGGGGAGATGTGGGGCTTGACTCCAGGACCCTGGAATCATGACCCAAGCCAAAGGCAGAGGCTTTAACTCACTGAGCCACCCAGGTGCCCCGCGTGTGGCTGTTTTTGTGTGTTAGGAAAAAAATGCAAGTAGACAGACTATCAAGCCCCTGCTCTCCTGAGATAAGTTCAGAACAGAGCAGGGAAGGAATAAGAGGTGTATTAAGATTCATTTGGAAAAAAGGTATTAAGCACAGAAGCATACAGGCAGCTTGAATTCGGCAATCACTGGGTGTTTGGTGGGGGGGCCCCACGGGAGATGCCACATGGATCGCTGTGACACAGGTCGGTAGTGACAAGAGACTCTTAACCGAGCCTAAGCTGATGAGTATGGAAAAGTCCATGATCTCAGGGAACTTGTATTTATTAAGTATCCACATGTGGCAAGGCTCTGACGGCCAAACTTTGGACTTTCCTTCACTTAAGAGATTTTAAAATGGCAGTTCAGACCACCTCAGTGCCACATTCAGCTCACCCTGGGAGCTTTTTAAAAGCACCAGTGGCTAAGCCCCTTCATTTGAGGTTTTGCATCCCTGCCTCTGAGTGGGACCTGGGCATCAGTGTTTTTAGGGCTTCCCCAGTGGCTCTAACAACACGCCGCCAGGGTTGGAGGCTCCTTGTCAAGATCGCCTTCCTTCTGGGTCTACGAATGGGGACCAGAGTCCACACCCCCAAGTGATCTCAACCCCCTTTGGCATTCTAAAACTTTCCTGGCCCTCTGCTCACAAGATAATGAGGCTAATGGCCAATCAAGTCCTAATGAGGATTGATTCGTTTATTAAGCTGCAATTATGTTACCAGGTGCTTCCTATTCACCAAGCCTGGGAGACTCAAGGGCAAGCAGGGTATGGCCTGGGGAAAACTGGGGATGTGGAGACAGCAAAGAAGAAGCAAAGCAGCTGCATCCTCAGGAGTTTGAAGGAATCCAGGGTCCAAGCACCAGGAGAATCTCTGGTACCAGATCAAATAATCATTTAATGAGTCCAGGCAAACTCAAGTCCAGAATATGTGCATGTATGCGGAACATGAACACCGAGGTTCTGGCAGGGGATGTGCTGGAAGTTGGGCTTGATGGAGGAAATGGGTCAGTCTGTTAGGAAAAGAAACAGAACCAGAAGCAGAGAGTACGAAGGGGCAGAGCCACACTCTCAACTCAGCAGCCTATCAGCATCCTTCCTGTGACTCCAAGCTTCCTTCTCCCACACTGGTATGCAAATCAGGGAAATTGGCATGAATGTTGCTCAGGGATGGCAGTTAGGGTTTGGGAAGGCATTTAATGACCCATCACCCATTTCTCTTATTTTCCAATATATACCTGAAACAATATCCAAATGGGTATCAAACTTCTGCTTTTCAATAACTGTATAATCACCTGGCCCCCCTGTGCCTGGCCTCAGTGAAAAGCTGAATCAAAGGATGCAGCCAGAAGGTGGGAGCAGGCACTCATTAACTGCTTTTTTTTTTTTTATTTGACAGAGAGAGATCACAAGTAGGCAGAGAGGCAGGCAGAGAGAGGAGAGGAGGAAGCAGGCTCCCCGCTGAGCAGAGAGCCCGATGCGGGACTCGATCCCAGGACCCTGAGATCATGACCTGAGCCCAAGGCAGCGGCTCAACCCACTGAGCCACCCAGGCGCCCTCATTAACTGCTTTGATCTCTCTCCCTAAAATCATGGCCCGTAACTCATTCATGCTGAGATATTCAGAACTTGGCATCCTGGAGGCACGTTGTAAATATTTCCAGGCCTGAGGAATGGGAATGGGATGGACAGGGATGTCATCAAGTAGGACAGAATGGAAAGGAATAGAATGGAAAGAATCATGAGAATGGACAAAATGGAATGCAGTTAAGTGGAGCAGAACAGCATATTACAAAATGGGATAGGGTGTAATGGGATGGGGTGGCATGGAAAGAATGAAATAAAATAGGAAGAACTAGAATGAAATGGACTAAAGGGGAATGAAATAGGTTGGGATGAGGTCGAATGCATGGGATGGGGTGGGGTGGATGGGATGGGGTAGGACAGGATGAAATAGGATAAGATAGGTTGGGATGGGATGAGATGGGATGACATGGGTTAGGGTGGATGGGATGGAATAGAGTGGATGGAATGGATTAGGATGGGATCGAGCTTTATGGGATGGAGTGGAGTGGTTGGAATAGGTTATGATAGGATAGAATGGGATAAGATGGACTGGGATGGATGGGATGTGTTAGGGGGATGGGATGGGATGGGATGGGATGGGATGGGATGAGTGGGTGGGTTAGGATAGGATGGAATGGGATAAGTTGGGATGGGATGGGATATGATGGAATGGATGGAATGGGTTGGGGTGGGATGGGATGGAATGAGATGGAATAGGATGGGATGGGGGTGGATAGAATGGGTTAGGGTAGATGGGATGGGTTAGAATGAAATGGGATGGAGTGGATGAAATGAAATGGGATGGGCTGAGATGGAATCAGGTGGAATAGGACAGGATAGCTTAGTATGGGATGGGATGGAATCAGATGGGATGGGGTGGGGTGGATGGGATAGGATAGGATAGGATAGGATGGGATAGGATAGGATGGAGTGGGATGGGATGGGATGGGATGGGGTGGAATAGGGTTGGGGGGGAGGGTAGGTTGGAATGGAATGGACTAAAGTAGAGTAGAATGGAATGGAATAAAATAAAAGAGGATGGGTATGGGGTGGGATGGGATGGGAGAGATGGGAGAGAATGGAATGGAGAGAATGGAAAAAGTTAAGTAGAATAAAATGGGATGGGCTGCAATGGAATGGCATGGAATGAAATCAGATAGTCCTGGATGAGACAAGATAAATGGGATGGAATGGAAAGAGTCTGACAGAACAGCATGGAAGGAGATGCCCAGGTAGTTATATGGAGCCAACAGAGGATAGGGCGTTGGTGTTCCAGATCTGTGGCCCCTCACATGGAACTTTAAGCAAGGCCTTTTCCCTCTCTGGCCTCAATTTACCTATGTGTAAATTATATTTTGGGACTAAGTTACATCTAAGGGTTCAACGGCTCTAAAACAAAGTCTTTACAGCAACCATGTAGCCATAATTCAGAAAATATTTGCTGAGTGGCCATTCTCTGGCAGGCCCTGTGCTAGGCACTCACAGTCTAATCAGGGAGACAGATCACCCCACCCCAGAAAAACACACAAGTATAATACAGGATGATGACTGCGAGGCTCCAAGTGTCCAGTCATCCCAAGCAGTGAATTTGAGGTTCCATGGAATAGACAGTGGGTTAACACCTCTGCTGGCCTGAGAGGCCCCATGGATGGACAGCTCAAGTTGAAATGCAGGCCATGCCCCCAACCACACCCTGTTAAGGCTGAAAGAAACACATGGTAGGCCTCAGGGCCAGGTACACAACAGGCATTTTGGCCAGTGAAGGACAATATCCAGTAAATGTCAAGGTAGGCAAGAGCCAGTCCCTCTTGGTTATTTAAGTTCTGAACTTAAGAATCTCAAAACAGCCTTTCTTTCATTTATTCATTCATTCATTCAACACTAGATATAGATGCTAAACACCATACTGGTTCCTAGGGAGTCAACTATGAGCAAAACAGATACAACTTCAACCCTTACAAGCCCTCATTGCAGTGGGAGAAACAAACAGGGCACTAGTGATGCCACAAATGATCTTATAATTATGTGACCTTATAATTACCTTATAATTTCCATCAGGGAAATTATAATTTCCATCCCAGATGGAAATTAGGATATCTCTGAGACTCATTCTGACTAGTCTCCACATCAAACTCAATGTTCCAGCCACACTGAACTTCCTTTGGTTCCCCCGAATGAGCTCACCATCTCTTACCTCAGGTCTTTGCATATACTGCTCCCTTACCCTGGAAGACTCTCTCCACTTTTTTTCCCCTCTTTTGACTACAGGTGACAACTTACAGGTCCCTGCCTTCATGAGGCCAGCCCTGATGCCCCCAGTGTGGGCCAGATACTCCCCACCTATTCTCGTATACACCCCATATTAAACCTCAAGACAGCATTTAATCACACTGCATAGTGATTGCCTTTTGCATTTCTAGCTACTGCCTAGTAGCTAGAAATTTCACTAGGTTTTTGTTGAATGAATGAGTCAAATCCTTCCCTTTTGTTCAGTTTATCCTGCTTGAAAGGAGCTGGGTCCTCTAGCCCTCCATAAAACAAGTGTTTCTACACTTTCTTCCTTATTGTGCTACCATTCCTTGTTGATGGGAGCAGTGAAAACTGGAGAAACTCAAATCAGCCTTTCCATCATATCTGCAGAGCTCCGAGGTCCCTCTGATCTAACTCCATCATGGGCACTGGAAGCCCAGACGCCACTGCTTGAGAGAAAGCCAAGAGGGGTACAGGAGTCCTGAGTTCCATCTTCTGTTCTCATCTCCACTGTAGGCTACCATCTTGGGACAACTCTTGTGGATTTGGCATGACAGGCAACCAGTTGGTAAGACTATGGCCAAAATAAGGTTGCCACAGTGCGGGCATTTCCAGATCCTTTGTGGTGGATAGAAAATTGCCCCTCTAAAGGTGCCCACATCTTAATCCCCCAGACCTGTGAATCCATTACATGGCCAAAGGGGCCTTGCAGGTATGATTCAATTAAAGGATGAGATTATCCCGGATTAGCAGAGTGGTCCCAATGCAACTGCAACAGGGAGGTGGGAAAGAAAAGTCAAAGTCAGAGAAATGGAAGGATAGAACCAAAGATCAGAGAGAAAAAGAGAGACTGGAAGATTAAGTCCATTAACTTTAAAACTGAAGAAAGAGGCCATGGGCCATGGACCACCTCTAGAAGCTTGGAAAAGACAAGAAATTCATTCACTCCTAAAGGCTCCAGAAGGAATGTAGCCCCTGTAACACACTGAGCCTTGTAAGACCCATTTTGGACTGTTGGCCCCCAGAATAAGATAATAAATTTGTGTTGCTCTAAGCCAATAGGTTTGTGGTAATCTGTTGCAGCAAAAATGGGAAGCTAATACACCACTTACCATTCAGCCTATGTCTCCTGAATGCCAGGATTCAGGTGAGGTAGGTTTCATGGTGGTTCCAGAACGCTCTAGAGGCAATGACTGCTCACACTTAGAACTGTTCTGGAATGATCTCAAGGGATCTTACCAGTTAAACTTCATTCCATGTTCTGATGGGCACCTTGTTGATTCTCCCCTTCCTAGATAATCTATCACGTGAAGAATAGAGAATTTACGGGATGACACCTTCTTTCCACTTCCACTCATCCTTCCCACATCCCACCTGCTGTCCTTCATCATTAGCAGAAAGGAAAAGAAGCTATGTGAGAGCTCTGGCTTGGGTGGGGACAAGTGTTGAATAATAGAATTCTGTAGCTGATTGCAGTGCTGTATTGCCTACTTTTTTCCAAAATGGCCATCTAGACCCAACCCTCCAATGACAGGAACTTTGAGTCATGCACGCCACTATGAGATGAGTTAGCCTCACTCTTTCTAGAGTGAGAACTCCAAATGTGCTGTCCTCACTGGACAAATGGATGGATTTGTGTGTGGATGGATCACCTAATTAATTGATTCGTAAGTCAGAGAGATTACCTTCCACTTCCATTCGTGAGCCGACCCAGACATTCCAGAACTCTGCAGCTCCAGCATCATGTCCCAGAGGAAAACAAAACCTCCCAGGCCCTGAACCATCAGCCACTTTTCAAAGAATGTCAAGACTCTGTCACATTTTTTTTCTTCCCTCCCAAAATTAAAATGTGCCTCCAGTATAACTTGTTATCAAAAATAGAAGCATTTTATCTATCTTTATTGCAGAACAGAGATTACATGGAGACATTCAATTTGGAGTCAATTTAAATTTCAATTGTCTGTGAAATCTAAATCAATAGGGTATAGTTCAATGACGCTTTAATAAAACAGGACATAACAGAGAAATCATTAGGAATTACATATGATAAGAGATTGGAGCAAAGCCTCCATAATGGCAGAAGGGACATTAGAAAATCACCCCCAAGCATTCGCAAGTAAACCAACTGCCTCCTTCCCCCATGAGGCGCCTGAGAAAGCTGAATTGTGCTGTGAGCCCTAGGAATCCATCTCTGTCAGCCCAGTGATTGGGGGACAATTTACAGTGAGTGACAAAGGCAGGGGGTTTGTCTCGCCTGGAATGTGCTGATCATGTTTCTCCATCCGGACGTCTTGAACATGTGTTACACCATCTCCAATTTCTGACCTTTCTCTCCTCTCTCTTCACCACTGGCCCACCTTCTCCTGAGGTTTTGCCCTCGGGGGGACTCCTAGGAGGGTCCCACCCCGGGACAGGATGTTCAGAGGCAGGGAGGAGGGGAGGCGGCTGGATGCAGTGGATTAAAGCCCAGGCTTTGGAGAAAGACAAATGAGGAAGGAGTCCCAGCCCCCACCTGTACTGTGGGCAAGTTGCTTCACTTCCCTGAGTCCCTGTTTATTTATTTTCAAAATAGAAATGCAAATGTCGACCTCACAGGTATATGCTTCATTCTTTCAGTAAATATTTTTTGGGGGCACGGCAGGGCCCGAATGGAGGTGAGGAAGGCATTTACCTTAAGTGTGAAATTTAAGTGGGCACTGAAAAACTCAGTACTCAAGTAACATTTTGATGTAGTATTTTTAAACATCAAAATTAATGCAAAAAAGCCATAATGAACAAAATATTAAAATTGTATGTAAAGACAGGGTCCATAAACACTGCTAAGTCATATTGGACCTGGAAGTGAAAAAAAGAAAAATCAGCCGACCTCACTGATCCTATCTTTGCTTAAAATTTTGATACTTTTTGGGTGCCTGGGTGGCTCAGTGGGTTAAGCTTCTGCCTTCGGCTTAGGTCATGATCTCAGGGTCCTGGGATCGAGCCTCTCATCGGGCTCTCTGCTTAGCAGGGAGCCTGCTTCTCCCTCTCCCTCTGCCTGCCTCTCTGCCTACTTGTGATCTCTCTCTCTCTGTCAAATAAATAAATAAAATCTTTAAAAAAAATTTTTGATACTTTTTCTTGAATTTTATGTATTAATTTTTAGTTCTCAAAATATTGCATTAAATATTATTTATTTTGATTACTTTGTTTGAGCCATCCTCCTAAATTTTGTACCCCAGAGTGCCTCATGTGCCCCTAGTTCTAGCCCTACAGAGCAGTGTGCAAAGTATGTTAAGTAGTGGGGAAAAGAGTGAAAACCAGACAGACCCACACATCCACCTCATGGAGCTCTTGGTCTAGCCAATGAGGCAGGCAGAGGTAAATAAACCATAAACTGAGGAATTATAAATTACCATAAGTCTGATGGGAGGAACATGGTGCTATAGGGCAATCACCTGCTCAGGGAATGGTGACTCAACACCACCTCCAAATCTCCAACTTGAAAGCCTGGAGAATCAAATCCTGTTGTACACTAAAGGGTTAATGCAGAGGGCTTAGGGTGATCAACCCAGAACCTTCCAAAGAAAAAATGTCAGCAGCTCTTAGGAAGTGACCTTTAAGCCCCTGGGATGTCCTCTTACTAAAGGAAGTGCCTATGTGTATGGGGACCTCCAATCACACTGGATCATTTGACCTCTGGAGGGGCTGGAGACAGAGTGAGTAAGGTCAGTCATGTGGGTGTCCCATGCCTATATGACTGACACACAATAAAAGTGGTAGATACCGAGGCTCAGGTGACCAGCCCTGGTTGCTAGGGGAATGAAGCACAGTCTATGCATCTCCACTGGGAGAGAAAAACTAGAAGCTTGCTCCCTGTTCCTCCTGGACTGTGCCCTATGGGCCTTTTCCCCTTGCTGATTTTAATCTGCACCCTTTTGCTGTAATAAACTGTAACCATGAGTCTAAGAACTCTTCTGAGTTCTGTGGGTCCTTCTCATAGAGGACTTGCAGGGACTCTACACGACCACCTCATTGAACTTGAGGGTGGTCTTGGGGACTTTGGACATAGCTCATCACAGTTCATGATTCTGTTTTTTGTTTGTGCAGTCATGTGACCACACGCCATACCTGCACCACCCAACACTCTAGCCACTGGCCACATGTGGAAACTTAGGGTTAAGGTAATTTAAATGAGATAAAATTAAAACTTCAGTTCACCAATGGCATAGGCTACACTTCAGATACAACAGTCGCATGCAGCTTGTGGCTACCACAGTGAACAATTCCATCATTCCAGAAAGTTCTTGTTGGGAACACTGGATGAGGAAGTAAGGCTTCAAGAAGCCAGGGGCCCCATGCAACTCATTCAAGTTTGTGTTTCCTGGACCTAACACACGTGGTAGGTGCTCAATAATTATTAGTGAAAAAAATTAAAATATATTAAAAAGAGCTGATAGTGGGGGCGCCTGGGTGGCTCAGTTAGTTAAGTGCCTGCCTTCAGCTCAGATCATGATTTCAGGATCCTGGGATGGAGCCCCACATAAAACTCTTTACTCAGCAGAGAGCCTACTTCTCCTTCTCCCTCTGTTTGCTGCTCCCCCTGTTTGTGCAGTCTCGGTCTCTCTCTCTCTTTCAAGTAAATAAATAAAATCTTTTAAAAAAAAAAAAAGGAAGGAAAAAGAACCAATAGTGGAAAGAACTCTGGTCCCTGCACTACCTTAGAGCTGTGTGCCCTTGAGCAAGTTCCTTGGCTGCTCTGAGTTTCAGTTTTTCCAGCTGTAAATACATGTGTGTACCCTACAAGCTCAAAAGTAGCTTCAGGCCCTAAGGTTCTAGGGCTGAAACTGGCCAGTGAAAGACCAGATACTTCAGGCACCCTCTCCTTCCATTGCGTGGCTGGTCAGGTGAAAGGCAAGGCAGTCCAGGCACCCTTTCCTTCCATTGACATAACATGGGATGAAATGGGCCAATGGTCAGGACAGATAAACAGACACAATCAAGGACTAGAAACAATCACTGGGTTTGCCTCAGTCAAGGAGCCCTTCAGACTCTACTATCCATGAGGGTATAGACTGTTGTATGTCTGCCCATGGCTGGATTTGAATCCTTCACTAATAAGCCAATGACTTCAGCTTGACCTTCAGTTGGTGATGCTCTGCTATGCTACTATCTCATTCCCCAGTTCCCACTCCCTGCCTCCAAATCCTCCATCCCATGTCCCCCAGGCCTGGGTGCTACATGCCCTGTCCTGGATGCTTCTCCTTTGATATACATCATATAATTTTCATTATATTATGTGTATGTTCTGAGAAGGGTTTTCTCTGCAAAGGGATGAGGCTCGAGTCTGCATACTCAGCTCCCACTTTGGGATTTGGGGGGAAATCAATCATCCTTCTGAACCTTCCTTTTCTCATCTGTAAAAAATCTGAAGTTATTTTCTGGACATCCTTTTTTGGGTATGTATTCAAGGCCCTTCAAAACTGTTGACATTTCCTTCACTTCTGCCCCCTCACTGCGTTCTGACAACTGTGTCCCAGTCTCATGGGACTGCATGTAATTCCCTGTGCTCACCATCATTGCAAACCTTCAGGCCTCAGTCCCACTGCTCCCAGCAGAGCTTCTCCTCCTTCTCCCAAATTTCAGGGCTCCACTCAAAGGTCAGCTCCTTCAAAGTTTCTTGAGGGCCACCCACTTCATCCCGAGTGGGACTGACCCTTCTCTCTTCTTTGACCCAGCCATTTGTCATGCACACCTTATACTTTGCGGCATTGGGGGCACTTAGTTGCACATGCTTGTTTATCTCTGATCGCTCTCTTCTAGACCATGAGCATTTTGAGATCAGTGACTTGGGTGTTCAATCTGACAGGCAGAGAGATAAAATCAGAAACCCTCAAGAACTGGAGCCACACAGCTTTGGGCTGAATTTTGACTCTATTACACACAAATTGTGATCTTCAGAGAGTCATTTAATATCTCTGTGTTAGATCGCATTGTTACCCTAACTCTATTCATGCCCTTTGCTATGTGACTTTGCAATTCATCTCCTTAAGGGGAAGAGTCTGTATCCTTTCCTCTTGATGCTGGGTTCAGCCAGATGAGTTGCTATAGCTGACTGAAAGGAAGAAGAGGAACTAGCAGTATGCTGGTTTCAAAAAATGCCTTGAGAAGAACATCCCCAGGCTGATCTGCTGGATCCAGGGGGTGCTAAGGCACCCCAGAAGAACCCAGTGTCAATAAGCCAATTTCAAGTCAATTTGCAAAAGTGTGAGCAATGGCAGATGATGGCTATTTTGAGCTACTAAATTTGGGGACAGTTTGTTACTCACTGATAGCTGATTAATACACTCTCTTACACTCACCTAAGGGATGATGATAGCTGTCTTGAGGGGCTCTTATAGGATTAGATGACATAATACGGATAAAGTACACAACTCAATTCCCGGCTCATGAATATCATTCAAATTAGCAGCAGTTGGGTCCAGATATTAAACATAGATGTACCACATGCCCCAGCAATTCCACTCCTGGTTATAGTCCCAAAAATACTGAACACAGGGACTCAGATGGATACTCTTAGACAAATGTTCTTAGCAGCCTTACACAAGAGCCAAAAGTGGAAACAACTCAAGTATCCAGCAGCAGATAAGTGGATAAACAAAATGTGATCTATCATTCAGTTCAGACATATACTGTAACATGGGTGAACCTTGAAAACATTGTGTTCAGTGAAATAAGCCAGACACAAAAGGACAGATGCTATACAATTGTACTTCTGTGAAATATCTCAAGCAGGCCAATTCACAGAGTCCATGTTCTGTCTTAGCAGGCACCAGGAGGGAGGGAGGGTTGGGAAATTACCATTTCATGGATATGGAGTTTCTGTCTGGGGTGATGAAAGATTCTGGAAACTAGATATTTGTGGGGGTTGCACAACATTGTGAAAGTAATTGAAGCCATTCATTTATGTGTTTAAAAATGAGGCACCTGGGTGGCTCAATTGATTAAGCCTCTGCCTTCAGCCCACACCATGATCTCAGAGTCCTGGGATCGAGTCCTACATCAGGCTCCTTCCTCAGCAGAGAGTCTGCTTCTCCCTCTCCCTCTGCTTACCTCTCTGCATACTTGTGACCACTCTCTCTATCAAATAGATATATAAAATCTTTTTTTAATGGTTAAAATTATAATGTTTGTTATACATATTTTACCATTGTAGAAAAAAATTGCCATTAATGTTTTTGTATTCTCAGCAAGGATACATAACATGTGATAAGTACAAGCCTTGAATGTTGCTAGAACAAGTGGGTTGATTACTGGGTGGAAAGACATGTAACTAACCAAAGGAATGAATAAATGAATCATTTAATGGTGCATGAGTAGAGATCCATATCAGCTCTTCACCATGGCCCCCTGTTTGGAAAACATGTCACGTTAGGGACATGGGACCCTGGGGTCTCCCAGAATGAACTATATTGAGAGCCATTAAGCATAAAAATCACACCAAGTGAAAGAGGCAACGTAGGTGAACCACACAGGCCTACAGTCCCAGGAGGGCGCAAAGGGAGTCTCTGGCGATAGGGCACAAGGAACAGTGACCCAGCAGGGGACAGCAAGAGGCTCCAGTAGTGGAAAGAGATATGGCTGCTGTGATGGGTCCAGGCCAGTTCATAGCAGATCAGAATGGGCTGCAGATATAGAGGGGTTCCTGGTAGGCTAAGCACATCTGCTTGGGGCACCTGAGGATCTCTGAGCAGGGGATTGAGAGTGGGAGGGGCCAGTGAAAACGCAGCTGCTAGAACTGGGAATGATGACAATGAGTAGTTGGCCACTTTCCAGGGGATTTGTTCACTTGATCCTCACAACTGCCCTAGGAAGGTGTGTATTATTATTTCCATCAGGTGAGTAACATAAGGCTCAGATAGGTGATGTGACAGACTGAAGGTCACACAGCACACAAGGACAAGGGGCAGAGAGCCAACTCCCAGGTATTGGCTCTTTTGGCTGGAATGGGAATGGAGACCTCTCCTAGGGGAAACAAAGAATTTCTCTCTCCTTCAGGATGTCAGTTTGGGGTTTGAATTGGGACTTTGGCCAGTTCTCTGATCTGGGAAAACTCATTTGAATCTGAGCCTCTCTTTCCTGATCTGTAGAATGGAATGGATGAGCCATCTTGAGCAGCAGACATTGTGTGTGTGAAAGTGTTTATTTAGCATGGTGTCTGTCACAGAATAGGAGGTCAGTACATGACCTGAGCATTGTGTCTGCCATCTGTCTCTTCTCTGTTCCTTTTTCTACCCACTCACCCTTCCATCCCTCCCTTCTTCTCTTTTTCCCTTCTCTTTCTGGCTTCTCTCTCCTTTCCCATTTTTCTCTCACCTGTTTGGAGCAGCACATTATCCCTGTCACCCTACACATCCTTCCCAGTAAACACCTTCTACCGTCTTGTCCCCTGACACCAGCTGGCTTCCCATTCAAGGGAGCCATGGGCAGGTGCCTTCCCACCTCTGACCTCTGGTTCGTCAGGCTCTGCACCCTTGTTCACACTGCCCTCTACACTACATTTCCTTCCTTTAGATTTGCTTTGGATAATGATTCTCCACTCCTTGTCAAGGCTTCAAATTATCACCATCAGACTTCAAGCCAGATGAATCATCCTCAACAGTTGTTTCCCATATAGATTAGAGGATCCTGGGAGATGGAGGGAACCCAGTGAGGCCCTTTAGGAGAGGTGAGTGTGGGCTCTGGGGTATGGCCACCCAGAATGGGTTCTGTCTGTGCCCCTCCACACCTGGGTGGTCGTGGGCAAAGAGCATCACTTCTCCGAGCCTCAACCTGCTGGTCTGTTCAATGGTGTACTACCAGCACCTCATTCAGAGTGTCATTGTGAGGATCAGGTGAGAGAATTAGCGTGGAACCTGCATAGAGAGAGACCTTTACACCTCTTAGTAAGTATTAGAATGAAGGTGGGGGTGGGGGTCCTCTCTCAGAATCCACCACCCAGGCCTGAGACCCCCTGCACTCTCCCCAAGTCCCATGTATCTCTTGGAAGTCCCACATTTGGAAGAGCACAGGGACAGTGCTAAGTAGTTCTCCAGCCATGCAAGGGTCTCCAGACCCAGGCATTCGGGCTCATCTGGGTCATCCACTCATTCCCATCCTTCCTCCCCTTACCACCCATCACCTGCTAGTCTCATGAGCCAGGTGCTACTGGAGTCCACCTTTGGGATGCGTTATGGAGCTCCAAGCACAGCAGAGCTGATCCACAGGGAAATGGAGTGAATGGCGGCCCTTTCAGCCATCCACTTCCCAACTTAACTGACATCCACCACTTCCTGCATCTGGGATTCTGATCCTCCTTCTCCTCCATACTCTGATGTCTCCCAGCACATGTAATGACCGCTGCTCCCCTAAAAGGAAAGGTCCCCCCATAAACCTACAGAGACTTCATCAGTCAGTGCCTCACTTGTCTATCTTCCTGAAATTTCCCAAGCAGAAGAGACCCTGCACTTCCTGAGCTCTTGACCCCTCCACAGCCCCAGTCAGGAAACGAGGAATGGCGGGGGTGGGGGGGACTCACAACCATGTGCCATGCACTGAGCTAGCCAACTTAGAAGCATCATCACACCCAAACCTCATACAACCTGGGAGGCAGGAGTGCTGCCAATTCCACAGTACTGGGGGAAACTGAGGCCCAGGGTGGTGGAACCACTCCCACCAGTGGAGAAAACCCAGAGTCACAAAGCTGTGTGTAAAAGAACTTTAACCCAAGCCTGCCTGGTTTCAAAAAAGATAGTGCGTTCCCCATCACTGGAGGTATCCAAGAGTGTGAGTTATCACACAGTGAGAATTCAGGAAGGGTGGGAGGTGTCACACTCCAAGACCAATGCCCCATAAATAGGTCCTTCTGCAACTGGGCTTCTCTACCTCAGTAGTACTGACATTTCAGACCAGACCAATCTTTGTGGCTGGGCTGTCCTATGCATGGCAGGATGTTGACAGCATCCCTGACTTCTACTCCCCAGATGCCAGTAGCAAACCCCCTAGTCATGGCAGCCAAATATATCTCCAGACATTGCCACATATCCCCTGGGAGATGGAGGCGGTGGCAGGCTAGGGGTGCGGGGAACAAAATCTCTCTCATTTGAGAGCCACTGCTCTACACGAATTTTTGGAAAACTCAACAGACATCCATGAAGACCAGCACTGAGAATGAAGGGCAAAATTTTATACTCCCATAGTGCCTTCTTGGAAAACAATCAGACCCTGTGGCAGCTCTTACATCAATGGCAAAGACACTGTATCTCCTCCCACTGTCAGCATCCCAGAGGGGCAGGAGGGATACCTCTGCATGTTTAGAAAATATAGGGATGGGGGAGGGAGGGAGGTGGGAAGAAGAGAGGAAACCCATGACCCAAAAATACAACAACCAAATCTAGGCATAATTTGACCTAAATGCAACAAAATTGAGCAATGCAGAGCTGCTACAATGGGACCTAAGCCTCAATATATCATAGCCATGGTTTAAAGTAGAAGATCTGTGCACCACAGACCTGGAAGTACCTCTAGGGAGTGGAGGTCTGCTCACTAATCCTGCATTGGGAGTATCTTGCAGGGTAAAGCGTGCTGCCCATGGGCTGGGCTCTTTTGCGTCACCCCCAGATCCCCTCTCTACCCTTCTCCTCTGCGCCCCTACTCTCTGCCCCAGAGGCTGACCCGCATGGACTGCACGAGACTGCCTTGCCCTCTGCCTTCTGGCTGGATTCTGCCAATGAGAGGTCCAGAAGGAAATGGTGGGAAGGGGGGAGATGGAAGTTAGGGTACTTATTTACCCCGGTTCCTGCCTGCTAGAGTCTCTGAGGACCGGCTGCCTCCCTTCACTGAAGGTCTGAACTCCTGCCCAGAACCTATGTCACCCTTAACATGCTCTCCTCACACCTTTTGGTCTGTGAGTGACGACCGTACCCTCGGTTTCTAGACCCCAGGTACTGCGTGATCCCGTGTGGTTTCCCTCCACCCTTCCCATACTTTTGCAAACAACTCCTTTATTAAATTTCCCTTGAATTATCCCAATTTACATGTGCCGTGTGTTTCCTGCTGGGGCCCTGACTAATGAGCCAAAATCATAGCAAAAGCCAGGTAGATAAAACAGATCAAAGCACAGCTCCTGCATTATTCAAAACGTTCTCGTCCAGTGTCCATTCTCTGTCAGATGTCAGGTGCTGGGGGCTGAAGGTCCACGGGGGAGGAAGAGAAACACGGCTCTTGCCTGATGGCCTGTACTGTCTTGCAAGTGGCAGAAGTGGGGTCAGGGGTCCTGAGCTCCCTGGCCCCTGATGCTGATTTCCTGGGATCCTAATGACCATGGCATGCAAAGTAAACATGTGCCATCCAATTCTAAATGCCCCACTTCCTTTATTCATATAGGAAATCTGAGTCCCAGGGAGGAAAAAGGACTGTCCAATATTGAAAACAGTCCACCTCTGGAAGTCGATTCTACAGTCGGAATCCTGCCTTCTTCCCCACTAGTAATAACTAGTATTTAATGAGTCATTACTGTGTGCTGAACACCTTGGCCACATACATCCCATCATTTACTCTGCTAACAGCTGTCTGAGATGGGACCAAGTGTAATCAAGGCTTGGAGAGATGAAGTGTCTTGCCCCAAGTGACCCAGCATGCAAAGGTCAGCTCTGGGACCCCAACCTGAGAAGTGTAGCACCACCCAGTGCCTCTCACTCTGCTTCGGGGAAGAGAGAGAGGCTGTGAAAAAAATGTCATTCTTTAGCATCTGAGCACATGGTTTTTCATCATCTTGTGACTGTAGGGAAATCCTTTGTGGTCAAATCAGAGCAGGGAGAGGGGTGGACAAGGGGCATGAGCCTCCTGGATCCTCCAGGTTTTGGCCCTTTTCAGAACATTCTTGGCTGGAAGGAAAACAGTGCAGGATCCAGGGTTAGTCCAGTTCTTACAGAGGGTTCAGGATTGACGTGAGAGTCTCTAAAAGTGACCCCAACTCGCCCCAGCTTGACCACTCGCCCCTGGTCTTTCAAGGTCTCAGTGTCGTACCATGGTGCCTGAAATTCACCATTTGATTGGCTTTTGTACCAAGCATTGGACGCACTCCTCAAAGGAACGCCAAGAACAGGTATAAATTACCTGGATGCAGTGACATGTTAAGGGAAAGGAAGAAAATTCACATTTCTGAAGTGTCCACCTTGTGCTTCCCATTAAGAGAGGACTCAGTAAATACTAGTTTCATATTACATAGATCATATCATTTATTCCTCACAACAGGGCACTGAGGTGGGCATCACTAGCCTCATTTTGACAAATGGAGGAACCAAGGCTCAGGGAGGGTAAGTGACTTGCTCAAGGTCACGCAGCTGATGTGTCCCACAGCCAGGTTGGATCTCCACCCTGATATTTAATCTGTCTATGCTCTACCACATCTACTAACACCTAAGCTTCAGGAACCTCCTTTAAGGCTAAGGGTTGGGGGGAGGAGAGAAGTCCAAAGATGTAGAGACAGAAAGTGGAAACATTTGAGGGACAGTCCCAGTCTTGGAGGGGAAGGGGGCACCATGATATCCCTGAGTCTGGGTCTCTCCATACTGTGTGATGTTGCCTGAGCTGGACCTCAGTTTCTTTCCAAGTACAGAAAGAAGTTGCTACACTAAACACACACACACACACACACACACACACACACACAGGTTCTGTCTAGCCCTGAAATTCTTCATGCTGCCCATTCGCTAGTGAAACTCATGAGTAGTTTCTTCAGCCCCAATCTCATTGAATGTTATTAACCACGACACTTGGAGGGGAAAAAGAAGGCACTTGTAATGGGTGCAGAAGGAAGATCCTCCCGCTGCCCATCTCACCTGTCCCCTCACGTGTCCCAGAGCAGCACACCAGGCGGGTGGGTCTTTCCCCTCAGGAGGAAGACGCAGGGAAAGAGGCAAGACATGAATGACCCCTCTCAAACTTTGATTTGGACCAGCTGTGGCTGACCTCCATTTCCGTGACTTGTTCCAGGAGACATGTCATCAGGGCTGAGTTGGATCCCAGAGAAGGGGGTTGCAGTCCTCCTGTGGTGCCCATGAGATCCCAGACCCCTCCCATCCTGGTCAGCTCGCCCTGAGGCTGTTAGAAACAGGCTTATCTCTCTGAATATATCAGCTCTTACTAAGACCCCTTTGATGGCCTAATTATTCTTGGCTTACCACTCTATGTTACGGAAGGAGACGGTTAGTATTTCGGAGGGATTAAAACATTCCTCCCCTGGGTCTCACTGGCAATTACAATGTTATCTCTAATGCTACACTTTTAACCAAAACATCCTCACTATCCAAATCGGAACACGGTCAATGTAACTTGGATGTCCCCTTTTTGGAGAGTGTCATCAAACAGTGGTTTGTGGAAAATTCTCCAGACACAGGCTGTTCGCAAAAGAATCACAGAAAAACTTTTCTTTTTTTTAATGTACCGCAATGAATCTATGTACTGTATGAATCTATGACATTTAAAAAAAAAAAAAAAAAGGATAAATCAGGGGCACCTGGGTGGCTCAGTTAAGTCTGCCTTTATCTTGGGTCTTGATCGCAGGGTCCTGGGATCGAGCCCCACATCAGACTCCCTGCTCAGCGAGAAGCCTGCTTTTCCCACTCCTGCCTCCCATGCTTGTGTTCCCTCTCTTGCTGTCTTTCTCTCTCTCTCTCTGTCAAATAAGTAAATACAATCTTTAGAAAAAGGAGGCAGGGGCTATATCAGTTGGAGAAACTGAACAAAGAAAAAAAAACCTTTAACCTGACCTTCAAACTATAGGTAAGATTGGGTAGCTGGGTGAAAAAGGGGAGGGTGTGCCCAGAGGGGGGGCAGCAAGAGGAAAGGTGTGAAGGTAGGACCAAGTTGGTTATGTGGTGGGATACTGTGGAAGAGGAGCCAGGCCCAGGGAGGAAGGAAATGCCCCGGGAAGTTAAAGGAAATACATTTTAATGGCATTAGTAGAGTGGGTTCCAGATTATTAAAGCCCTTGAAGGTAGGCAGGTGGGATTTATGTGTGATCTAGTAGATAGCAGGGAGCCTTGGAAGGTGTTTGAGCAGGAGAGTAATAAAAGATACGGTCAAATCCTCACTATTCATAGACTTTGTATTTGCGAATTCCCCTACTCACTAAAATTAATTTAGAACCCCAGAATGAATATTCACGGTCATTGGTGGACATGTGCAGAGCAATAAAAAAAGAATAAATAAATAAATAAAAATAATTTAAAAATTAAAAAAAAAAAAACTGAGTCACCTGCCGCAAATGTTCCCAGCTGATGCCAAGCAAAGTGATGCTCTCCCTTTCCTTGTTTCAGCCCTCCTGCTGCAAGCCAACATCTTTTTGTGGTCCATAGAGCACCCCCTCCTTTTTTTTTTTTTTTTTGCATTTTTGTGCCTTTTATCGGTGATTTTCCTGCCGTTGTGTTTTGTTTGCTTGATTGACTTTGCTGTTTTAAATGGTCCACAGGTATAGCCCTGAAATCTGTCTGGCATTCCTAAGCACACGAAGGCTGTGATGTACCTTATGGAGAAAATGTGTGCATTAAAATAAGCTTTGTTCAGGCGTGAGTTACAGTGCTGTTGGCCGTGAGTTCAGTGCTAATGAATCCACAATATATATTAACTCAGGTACCTTTAAACAGAAGCACACATAAAACAAGGTTGTGCATTGATCAGGTGACAAAAATATTGTGACCGGAGGATATCAGGAACCTTGCCTTGGATTCCCCCTAGGAGCAGTGGTTCAAATATTCACCAGTTTGGTGTTTGTGACTACTTTATACAACATGACTGTCAGGAATACTGAAGAATTGACTGTACCAGTATTTTAGAACTGGATGGAGGCTACAGCCCATCAAGAGAAATCCCCTCTTAAGAGCATGTGCACCGGAGCCAGTGTCTGGGTTTGAATCCTGGCTTGGCCACTTCCTAGCTGTGTGGAGTTGGGCAAGTTGCTTAGCGTCTCTGTGCCCCAGGCTCACATCTGTAAAACACAGACAACACTTGTGTCTTTGTCACGGAGTGGCTAGGAGAATTTAGCTATGTTCACATTTGTAAAGTATTTAGAAAGCTATCTGGCACACAATGAACACTCCTTAGATGTTTTATGCTTGTTACCTAAGTAAATGAAGAAGGGGACAAAAAGAAAGAGAGAAACCATCTCATTTCATGGGTGAGGTAACTGAGTCAGGGACAGGAGTGACTTACCCTCACCTGAGTTATAGGTGAGTTCTGCTCTTTCCAAGGACAGTATGGGATGAGGCCGGCACCAGGGAACCCATTTTGAGCCTATTGCCATGTCTCTGATGCAGCACGACACCAGGTGGCGGCAGCAGCACCAGGCCCAAGAGCAAACCCACAGTATGACCAAGGGCCCCTCTGGGTCTTCCCCCAACCCTGTGGGAATCAGCCCCAGCATCCCTCCACCCTCAAGTCCCAGCCGGATGGATTCCAGAGGGCTCTAAGTGTGTGCCTCCCTGTCCCGCCATTCAAGAATTACTAGGGGTACAGAGGAAGAACAAGAAATACTACCACACCCAGGCAGAAACCTAATGAGAAACTGAACATTGGCCAGACAGAAGCTTAACAAGAAATACTGGCCCGGGCTCCCAAGAAGAAGAGTGGGCTCGGGAGCAGGCGGCCCGCCATGTTCCCGCCATCCCACCCCCCCAGGTATTGATCGTGGGGAAGGCTGTCGACCAGGGGAAGTAGATAAACGGGAAGATATACGACAGGAGGGGCCCAGTGCTGATGAAAGGGGAAGGGAAGGCAGCTTAAATCAAGGGGCAAGCACTGCGAGAGAGGGGAGATAACAGGATTTGTGTTTCTGGCTGGGGCCAGGGAGATGGGGGAGCACTGGGGAGGAAGAGGGGAAGGAGCCAGAGGGAGAGGGTCTGTGCTCCTGGAGAATTAGTGATGCTTTGAGGAAGAGGACAGGGAATGTGAGAAGGGGCAGTGCCGAAGATGGCCTAATCCCTCCTGGTCCCTCGGGTAGTGGCCCAGGCATTGGGGCTTCCGCCTTCTGCCCTTTCCCCTCCGAGGCATCACCGAGTGCTCTGAGGCATATCCACCTCAGCCCTCCACCCTTGTCAAGACAGAATTCAAAGCCCATGTCCACAAGCAGCAGTGAACACTCATGGGGAGCTTCCTCTGTGCCTACGTCTGCGCCGGGAACTTCCTATGTCCTACTGCAATGAACATTCATGCTAGGACCAAGGCACCGGGGCTGCTCCCATCCTTCAGATGAAGAAACAGAGGTTCAGAGAGACGAAAGGACTATCCCCTAGCCATGGAATGATCCTGGGATTCTGAGCCAGAGCCCACTTTCTGGACCATGATTCTAGACTGACTCTGTTGCCTCTTAGCTTTTATACCTACAGGGAGACCATTGCCAGCCTCACATCCCCCATCCCCCCACAGAGTCCTGCATCCCCAAGGCAGACAGTTCCAGGCACGCTGGCTACATCCTGTCTCAAGAACAAGCCAGAGAATTACCCCACCATTCTGCCTAGGGGTCTTCTCTGAAGCTGCAGAAAGAGTTCAGCACTCCAGCAGGTGCATCTGGGAAGTGGGTGGAGTTCACACCCCCTGGCAATCCTCACTGGGGTACTGGGAGATGAATGTCACTCCCCCATCCCCCAGAGAGACAATTCTCACACACAGCTCCTCTGAGGGTGTCTTGCACCATGGAGCCCTGTTGCCTAAGGACAATAGCCAGCCAGCTCCTAACACCCCATATGTTGGTTCTGCCTCCTTCCCCGTCTCCCCCCCCCTTCCTCCTGCTTCCTGCACCACCTCCCCTCTCAGGCTCAGCACCTAAACCCTAGTCTCAGGGTCTGCTTTGGGGGAACATAGACTGAGGCTGGACTCCATCTACGTTCAGTACAAGAAGATACAAGATGCAGAAACAGCTAAATATAAACAAAATCTGGGGGATTTTATGAGGAAAGGAATATCTCTTATCCTCCCCAGTTTTACTCCTCAGCCTAAAAAGTCAAACTTTGCCCAATACCTTTTCCCCACTCAGAGAAGGGCTGCGGGAAATGCTTCCATCTTTTCTTTTGCCCTTGACTTTTTGTCAATCATGCTGGTGTCCTCATGGCTTCCGGCACCCACAAAATCCAGTGGGTGGCACTGCCAGCCCTCGAATGGGGGTCACTCTTGCTCACTTAGGCAATGTGGGCCATGGCTCAAGAAGCTCCCTGTCACCATGCAGTACGCCCCAAGGGCATTCTCATGGGCAGGGGCGTGGCATCTCTGGTCATGGTGGGACACAATGATAAATTTTGTTTGGGGGTGGGTGATGGGGGCAAGCCCTCTGAAGTCCAAAGGTAGTGCTTCAGAACAGAAAAGAGGGTTTTCATAGCTTTGAGAAGGCCCATCGTGTCTCCATCAATGCCCAAGACAGCTATGTGATAGGGCTTGTGACTCAAGGTGACCATAGTCTGCTTTCCTGGCTGGGACAATGGATGGGGTCTTTAAATACAGAATAGGTGACTCTGACATTCCCCCTCCAAACTGCCACCTTGCTCCCAACTGGGACTGCACACTGTGACTGTCAGGGCCCCCTATGGAAGGCAGGACTGCCGACTTAAATTTGAATTTCAGATAAGAATGAATAATTTTTAGGGGCACCTGCGTGATTCAGTCGGTTAAGCATCCAAGTCTGGATTTCAGCTCAGGTCACGATTTCAGCTCAGGTCCTGGTCTCAGCTCAGGTCTTGATCTTAGGGTTGTGGGAATGAGCCCCGCGTCAGGCTCTGCACTAGGCATGGAGTCAGCTTAAGATTTTCTCTCACTCTCCCTCTTCCCCTTCCTCCCGATCACATGTGCATGCTCTCTCTTTCTCTCTCTCTCTCTCACCCTGAAAAAAAAAGAACAAGAACAAGAAGAAAAAGAAGGAGAAGGAGGACAAGGAGAAGAAGGACTTGAATAATTTTTAGTATGAATGTATACCATACAATAGCAATATTTGGAATGCGCCCATGCTAAAAAATTCTAGGTGTTTATTTAAAATTCAAATTTAACTAGGCATCCTGTATTTTTATTTGCTAAGTCTGACCACCCTATTTAATTTTTTCTAAGATTTTATTTATTTATTTGACAGATAGAGATCACAAGTAGGCAAAGAGGCAGGCGGGTGCGGGGGGGGGGGGATGCAGTCTCCCTGCTGAGCAGAAAGCCCGATCTGACCACCTAACCTAGAAGGTACTGTTTGCAAACCAATTTGCCTACAACTATCTCTTAGCTGCGCCTGGACTATAGGACCCAGCAGCTGCCAAGACTTGTCTAAAGAGGAGGACAGGGCTATGGATAGTGTCTGCATCCCTGCAAGATCTGGCCACCCTGAAACAAAGTGAGAATGGAGCAAACAGGACCCCGGGTTGTGATAGCTTGCCTGTCCCTTGTTAGGTCATTTGGATTTTATCAAAAACACCCCCGCCTCTATGATGGCAATATCTCTGGGAGATAAGGAATGGAAAGATTGTTATCCCAGAAACAGGAGCACAAAAGGGTCAAGATCATCCTTGGTAGTGGGGAATCCTTCCCCCTGGTCTGTGCTGGCTTGGCCATGGGGCAGCTGAAGATGGGGGTCTGGGAAGTGTTATGTATGTGTGAAGTCACCTTCTTTGTCAAACACTGGGATTTGCTGAGAGCTGGAGGACCTTCCCCACCCCATGCAGGACACGACAAACATCCCAGTGGGGGTGAGCATTTTCATGGAATCTCCATCCAAGAAGAATACAATCCATCCACCCATCCAACAAGTGTTTCCTGAGCACCTATTATGTACCAGACCCTGGGCTGGCCCCTGTGGCTGCAGCCACGTGTAACCCTACCCCCTTGGAGCACCATTTAATGCAGAAAAGCAGAGAATCTAATAAGAAGCCAGGTAAAAGATAAAATAATTATAGACCATGACTAGTTCTTTCAAAAAAATTCATGTTGTAGGATTCTCATTTCACTACTACTAGATGAAATCCTTTTTTCATCCCCTTCTCAGTTTTTGCCAATAAAATTGAGCTCTAAGAAGCCAGCTTTTTTGTTAGAATTCCAAATAAAGAAATTCAGAACCCAGCATTGACAAGACCAGTCTTCACATTTAGCAGAGAAAGTCCCAGGAGATGAAGAGAAATGCTTTCCTCTGCAGTGACCAAGGCACAGATATCTGCCTGCCTTAGAAAACACAGTTCAAAGAGCCAGATTCGAGAAGACGTGAAATCGAGAACATTCTTAGGCTCACCCAGTCTGGTTTTTCAGTGCAATACAGTGGCTCACGCAAATATTTGTACCTGTTAACGGTTTGTCTTGAAAGTGCACTGTGAACAAAAGGGTCTTGGAAAAATTCCTAAGACTTTAGAAACACTCGCCACATCCTGGGAAAATAACATCTTAAAAGGGTGGCGATGTTCTGATTATCTTAACTCATAATGGGCAGCCCTGGGAATGATGTTGCACAGGTCAGCTCTGTGTTCCCAACAGAACAAGTGTAGGACTGTGCCATCAAGCCAGAGTTGGGTTGTTGGCACCTTTCTCCCCCAAGATCAATGAAGGGAAAGGCCTATGACTCTAACAGATACTTTATTTCTAACAAAAAGACTATGAGTCAAGTTTTATTTTTAAAAAAATTTGATTTGATGATTAGGGAAGAATTAGAGAAGATTAGAAGAACTGGCCAAGAAAATGCTGTGCTGAAAAACTCGAGACCCAAGGCTAAGAAGTCCAGCCATAAAGAGAAGGAAGAAGAGTGATCCAGGCAGAGGGTACAGCAGGTGCAAAGGTCCTGAGGCAGGAATGACTTTGGTGTATTTGAAAAACCCAGTAAAGTCAGTTGGAGTTGGAACATACAGAGGAAGTAGGTAGAGAGAACCTGCACCCAAGGTTTGGGGGAGTTTGTATTTTAGTCTTCTGGTGATGGAAACTAATGAATGGCTTCAAATTGGGGGGGGGGCTTTCAAAGAGTAGACATAGATAGCCCAGTGTGGCTGTAAGATTAGGATGCAAGATCAGTCACTTTGGGTGCTGACTTCTTCTCCTGCAGTTCATGGGATGCGTAATGGCAAAGCTTTGACCCTGTCAGCACATTGATGCTCAGCACAGGCTGACTTGCTTTGAAACTCCTCACCTGCGTTCTTTAAATCAACTGATTGCTCTGGTCCAACAGAAGCAGAAAGAAAAGAATTTTTAAACCCCCCACCCCGCAAAAAAAGAAAAAAAGAAAAAGAAAAGAAAAGAAAAAAAGAAGGCTTACCTGCTCACACCTGAGAGACCTAGAGTTCAGAACTAACGTTCTTGGCCCAGACCTGATAGTCACACCGTCTGCTGCTAGTGCAGAGTGGGGAGCAGGAGAAAGGTCTTTAGAGCTGGCTGTCCACATGAGGGGGCATCAGGGGTCACTGAGACTGTCAAAAATCACCCATATCTGGTGACTGTAATGCTACTCAGGTAATGTCTGCCACTCTGGAATCCTGGGAGCCTACACTCTCCCATCCTTCCAAGTTCAGCTTATCCAGATACTCCACGCTGAATGAGGTATTTGAAAAAGGCCAATGATACCAAATGTTGGTGAGGGATGTGGAGGAACTGGAATGCTCACATGATGTGAGTGGGAATATAGAGTGGTATAGCCACTTTGGAAGCTGTTTTAGCCATTTCTCTAAAAAAAGTTAAACACGTGCTTGCCAGATGACCAGTTCCTCCTCCTCCAAGGGCTTTACCTACAAGACAACATGAAAACACAGAGCCTCAAAAAGTGTTGTGCGAGAATACCCAAGGCATCATTATTCATGATGGCCAAAACCTGGCAATACCTCAGATTGTCCATCCACAGGAGAATGGAGAAACAAACTATGACATGGTCATCTGGTGCAGCAATAAAAAAGAAACGAGTTATAGACACACACTACAGCACTGAGAAATCTCAAAAACATTCTGCTGAGTGAGAGAAGTCAGATGCAGAAGGGTCCTTACTGTATGATCTCATTTCTAAGCTCTAGAATAGGAAAAAAACTAACCTACAGTGTAGAGATCAGAACAGTGGTTGCTTCTGGGGATGGGGACATGGCCTGGGAAAAGGGCATAAGGGAATTTTCTGGGATAATGGATAGTCTCTCTGTCTACAGAGACGTAGGTTACCTAACTAGATACCTTTAACAAATTGATCTAACTGTATACTTAAAACCTGAGCATTTCCTTTTTTTCTTAAAGATTTTATTTATTTATGTGAGAGAGAGAGAGTGAACAAGAAGGGGGGAGGAAGAGGGAGAAGCAGACTCCCTGCTGAGCAGGGATTCCCAACATGGGGCCAATCCAGAGCTTAGGGATCATGACCTGAGCTGAAGGCAGATTCTTAACTGATTGAGTCACCCACGTGCCCCAAAATTGAGCATTTCAATGAATATAAAATATACCATTTTAAGGTGCAAAAATAAATAAAAGTCATAAATAAATAAGTGAAATTACCCCAAGCAGCATTCTCTACCTCCTCCAGACTAGATTAGCAGCTTATGTTAGTGTGAAAGCAGACCCGGAAGCAGGCCCAGAAATGAATATTTATGAGAAAGTGCCTTATTTGGTAAGAAAGGAGGGAAGTGAGACAGGAGCAGAAGGCAGCCAATAAAAGATGTTCCATCAAGGTGGTTACCACTGTGGGCAACGGGACTCAGTCCTGCGGGTCAAAGGACAACTGGGTGTCACTGGCACTCTAGGGAAAGAAGCTGGGGTATTTATACACCAGTCCCTATTAGTCATTAGTTGGAGCATAATTCACCAGCCCTTCCTGCTGACCAGAGCATGGTCAGCAAGGGCCCAGGGGCCAGAGAGCACCCCACTAGGGAAAGAAACGCAGAAATATGAAGTCAGGCTGGTGCTCATTGAAACCTAAGGGAGTAGGAGCAGGGACCCCACAGCATTTGCTTCCCCAGCCTCCTGTGTATATGTTTATGACGTAATAGTAGAAAGAGTGGTTAAAAATGCAGCTTAGGGAATAAGGCAGCTCAAATTCCCCCTCTTGCACTTTCTACATGACAGCTTGGGCAAATGGTCCTTGTTCTATAAAACAAGATCATGCATTACAAAGGGGATTCAATGAGATAATCCTTGTTCTGTGCTTACTACAGTGCCTGGCACATAATATGTAACCCAGCAGACACTAATAACAACAAGTATTATTGCTAGTACTACCTTCTATTTGCAAAAAAAAAAAAAGTCAAAAATAAAATTTTTCAGGGAGCCTGGGTGACTCAGTGAGTTAAAGCCTCTGCTTTTGGCTCAGGCCATGACCCCAGGGTCCTGGGATTGAGCCCCGCATCGGACTCTGCTCAGCGGGGAGCCTGCTTCCCATCCCCGTCTCTCTGCCTGCCTCTCTGCCTAGTTGTGATCTCTGTCTGTCAAATAAATAAATAAAATCTTTTTAAAAAATAAAATAAAAATTTTCCATCAGAAAAAAAAAAATTTCCATCAGGATTTTTCTTCCTTCGATTATTTAGTTTCAATATTAATTCATTTTTATTATTTTTTTAAAGATTTTATTTATTTATTTGATAGACAGCGATCACAAGCAGGCAGAGAGGCAGGCAGAGAGAGAGGAGGAAGCAGGCTCCCCGCTGAGCAGAGAGCCCAATGCGGGGCTTCATCCCAGGACCCTGGGACCATGACCCGAGCCGAAAGCAGAGGCTTTAACCCACTGACCCACCCAGGCGCCCCCATTTTTATTATTTTTATTCATATTTATTTAATTATTTTTTATTTTTATCCAATTCTACTTACTTATAAAATAATTCTTGAAAGAAAACATTTACATTGTTCAAAGTCCAAAAACTATTGAAAGATATACTATGAAAACTTCCCTCCTTTGACTTCAACCACCTGGCAGCCCCCCTCACAACTGACCAAGATGTGATAATGCTGATACATGTTTGTGTATTTTCCCAAAGATATTTCATACAGTATTCTAACATACTTTGGGCTTATTCTGTTTTGCTATGGCTGAATCCAGCACACAATGCTGTTTGGTTTGGCATAAATAATATGTGCAGTTATTTTGTTAACTTTATTTTTTCATTTTTTTTTTAAGTAGACTCCACACTGGGTGTGGAGCCCAACGCGGGACCTGAGCTCACAACCTTGAGATCAAGACTTCAGCTGAGATCAAGAGTTAGACACCCAACCAACTGAGCCACCCAGACATGCCTTAACTTTTTATTTTGAAGTGATTTTAGACACACAGAAAAGTTGCAAAGATAACAAGGTCCTGGTATATCCTTCACCCAGCCCCCTCCAATGGTGATATCTTACACAACCACAGTACACTGATCAAAACTAAGAACTTGACCTTGATGCTGTTCTATGAACTATGCTACGGATTTTATTTGCATTTCCATGTTCTCACTAACATAGACACATATAATATGTGTGCACACATGTAATATGCAGCCCGTCTCAAGAAGGGTAGTATACCACTGAGAGCAGTGGTTGATTTTGGATGAAGGAAGTGAGTGTCCTAGACTCAGAAGTGGGAAAAATTGACTTTTCACTGGCTACCCCTCTCCACCTTCTGAGTTTGGCACCTATGCTCGCAATACTTCTTTAGCGAATTAAAGTAATTTCTGAAAGAATGGAGCACATTTACCATTTGGTGGAAATAACAATGTATACACATTAGTTACACAGTGGAACATTACACTATATGCAGTAGTTGAGAGAGAGAAGGAATTGAAAGAGAAAAAAGAGGAAGTTATTTGTGTGCTCTTACGGACATAGCTCCAAAATGTAGTGTTAAAAGTGAAAGAAAAAAAAAGAAAGAAAGATGTAGAAATGTATATATAGTGAATTTTTCTTACTAAAAGAGGGAGGTAGAAACTTTCAGGACCTCATTGAGATAAGCTTCTGCACAGTGAAAGAAACAATCCACAGAACTAAAAGGCAGCCCTGCACTGGGAGAAAATATTTACAAACAACGTATCTGATAAAGGGTTAGTATCCAAAATCTATAAAGAACTTATCAAACTCAACATCCAAAAAACAATCCAATCTTCATGCCAAAGGCATGAAGAGACACTTTTCCCAAGAAGACATCCAGATGGCTAACAGACACATGAAAAGATGCTCAACATCACTCAGCATCAGGAAAATACAAATCAAAACCAGGGTGAGATGTCACCTCACACCTAATGGCTAAAATTAATAAGTCAGAAAAGTGTGGGTGTGGGTGAGGATGTGGAGAAAGGGGAATTCTCTTACCGGGTTGATGGGCATGCAAACTGGTGCAGCCACTCTGGAGAACAGTTTGGAGGTTCCTCAAAAAGTTAAAAACAAAACTGCCCTCGGGGTACCTGGGTGGCTCCAACAGTTAACCGTCTGCCTTTAGCTCAGGTCATGATCCCAGAGTCTCAAGATTGAGCCCTGCATCGGGCTCCCTGCTCAGCAGGGAGTCTGCTTCACCCTCTTCCCCTCCCCCCACTCATGGGCTCTCTCTCTCTCTCTCTCTCTCTCACGCACTCTCTTTCTCAAATAAAATCTTTAGGGGAAAAAAAAAATAGAACTATCCTCTGACCCAGCTATCCCACTACTAAGGATTTACCCAAAGGATACAAAAATACAGATTTGAAGAGACACATGCATCCTGGGATTTATAGCAGCATTATCAACAATAATTAAACTATGGGAAGAGGCCAGATGTCCAATGACGCATAAATGGGTAAAGAACATGTGGTGTATATATACAATGGAATACCACACAGACTTCAAAAAGAATGAAATCTTCCCGTTTGCAACAATGTGGATGGAACTTCCGAGTATTATTCTGGGTGAAATAAGCCAGTCAGAGAAAGACAAATACCTATGATTTCATTCATATGCAGAATTTAAGAAAGGAAACAGATGGACATATGGGAAGGAGGAAAAGTTAAAAAGGGAGAGAGGGAGAGAGGTCATAAGAGACTCTTAATGACTGGGAACACACTGAGGGTTGATGGAGGGAGCTGGGTGAGAAATGGACTACACAGGGGGTGGGGATTAAAGAGGGCACTGTTTCCATAGTTTGGCTATTGTGGACATTGCTGCTATAAACATTCGGGTGCACGTGCCCCTTTGGATGAATGGATCAAGATGTGGTATATATACACAATGGAATACTATGCAGCCATCAAAAGAAACGAAATCTTGCCATTTGCGACAACATGGATGGAACTAGAGCGTATCATGCTTAGCGAAATAAGTCAAGCTGAGAAAGACAAATATCATATGATCTCCCTGATATGAGGGAGTGGTGATGCAACATGGGGCCTTAAGTGGGTAGGAGAAGAATCCATGAAACAAGATGGGATAGGGAGGGAGACAAACCATAAGTGACTCTTAATCTCACGAAACAAACTGTGGGTTGCTGGGGGGAGGGGGGTTGGGAGAAGGAGGGTAGGGTTATGGACATTGGGGAGGGTATGTGCTTTTGGGTAAATTGGAAGGGGAGATGAACCATGAGAGACTATAGACTCTGAAAAACAATCTGAGGGGTTTGCAGTGGCGGGGGGGTGGGAGGTTGGGGTACCAGGTGGTGGATATTATAGAGGGCACAGCTTGCATGGAGCACTGGGTGTGGTGAAAAAATAATGAATACTGTTTTTCTGAAAATAAATAAATTGGGAAAAAAAAAAAAAGAGGGCACTGTTGTGCTAACACTGGATGTTATATGTAAGTGATGAATCACTGAATTTTACTCCAGAAACCAATTTGCACTGTCTGATAACTAAGTAAAATTTAAATTTAAAAAAGGAGGAGGTAGAGTAAGAATACAGATATATTTGCATATATACGTGTGTGCGTGTGTGTGTGTGTGTGTATACACATACATACAAATTTTAAAGTTCTGGAAGGATGTAGAAAATTAAGAATCACTGTTACTTGTCTGGGAGAGAGGTAGCCTAGGAGTGTCACCATATTCCCGCAAATAGAGTCAGGTACATTACACATAAATATATTGAATCTATTTTATTTTATATATTTTAACAGTGAATGTATTATGTCTTCAAAATTAAATAAATAAATATGAACGGAGGAACTCTCTATGGATTGAGGAGTAACAATTTCCATATATATTGTTACACGAAAAAGAGGCAAGTTTGTAGAAGAGTGTGTATGTCTATATGTGAGTGTGGGTGTATCTATGTATGTGTGTATATATGTGTATGGGTGTATATGTGTGTGTATGTATATATGTATTATGTGTGTGTGAAAATATACACTATCACTCTGGAAAATTCCAGTAGAAACTATTGACACTAGCTTCCCCTGGAAGACACACAGGGATTACCCAGCGTGGGCAACCATTTGAAAGCTTAGCATGTGCATAAAACATTTTTTTTAAATGTTTTAGAGGCATCCGTGAAAGGGTGGTCACCATAGCAAGATTTTCTGAGCACAGAATTAGAAATAATGTAAGCATTTCTTCTTTGGTCTGTTTTGTATAAATTTCAGCCCATCCATACACTTCAGATGTTAAAATATTTGAAAACTTACATGTGCATTTATTTACACTGACCTGAAGAGAGGCCCACAGTGTATTATCAAGTGAAGAAAGGTTCTAGAACCTAAAATATGGTGTAATCCAATTTGGATGGGGAAAAAAAAATCTGTGTACCTAAGGTTGCACATGCATACATGTTGTATTATGCAAGCACGCATATGGAACATTCAATTCCTGACTCTCACTTAGCTGTGTGATGTTGGACCAGCTATGTAAAAAGTCATTGGGCCTCAGTCTTCTCAGCCATAAAATGGGTGCAACTCTGCTACCAGCCCAAAGTAAGTCATTTGATTCTTCCAGTAACCTGGAGCTTCATGCCTATCTCATAGTAAGCACTTTGTAATAATGATTATTGCTAACATATGTTTTAAGTGCATCATAAGGACAAGGGGCTCATGGTGCTCACACCACATTCTACAGTGGTTACTATAGAACATGGGGCTCAAGTAAGGCAGGAACAACCATCAGTTTCTATTGTATACAATTCCATATTGTTTGAAGATTTTTTTTATACCAAGACTGCATTATGCTATAATTAAGGGATAAGAAATAATTTAAAAAATAAATTGGTGGGGGTGGGGAAACTCCACTTGAGCTATGTGGGGAGAGAAAGGGGCTACACATGGCCTGAGTATGCCTCAGATGCTGCACCCATAAAGCAAGAAGACAGGACCCAAGCAGCCAGACTGCACGTCCCACAGCTAAATCTATCCACCTTCCTTCTGCCTGTGAGACACAGGTGCCCAGACTCAGAAATTACATCTGGGATGTTCAAATTTGTGACCACGCTCCCCACTCACTCAGAGCACTGGGAAATTTGGCTCAATGTCACTGTTTATCAAGAGCCTCAGACAAGGAGGATTGGGGAAGAAAGGAGACATGAGGTCCTGGCCTCTGGCACCGACCCAGAATTGGGTTCACCCACCACAGTCTGAAACACTGATCTCTGCGGGAGAATGCAGTATTTCTTCACATGCGTTTGCAAAGGGCTTTGGCCAACAGAGGGTTTCAAAACCATCAGATTCCTGTGGAGCCCCTAATGAGGACCCCACACACACAGTTGACAGATGAAGAAATGGGCTTCAAAAGGAAAAGACTCACCAAACCCACCGTTGAATTGAAGAGGAGGCCACATGTAAACACAAGTCCCTTCACCCGAAAGCCCATACTGCTGACACCACCAAAGCAAGAATGAGATCCAGCACATCACAGAGAACCCATTCATTTACTTGGCAAAAATGGAACCAGTTATTTTACACCTGCAACATGCCAAGCCCTGACTCCAAGAACACAGATTCATTTGCCATTTGACTTTGATTTACTTAACACCTACCCTACTCCAGGAACTGGGCTAGACCTTGGGGCTACAATGGAGCACAAACAATCATGGTCCCTGCTCTCAGAGGACTCTACAAGGGGAGATAGTTGTTTGTCCAACAATGAAAGTGAAGAAGGAGTCAGTGCTACCAAGGAGAGACACGCAGAGCTGATTACTGGAATTTGAACTAATCTGGGGGAATCTCAGTAGACTTCCCTGAGGAAGAGTCACTTGTGCTGAAATCTGAAAGATGAGTAGTAGTGATTAAGGTGAGAAGGGAAAGAAAACGGTATCCAGGCAGCCAGAATGGTGTGTGCAAAGGTCCTTTGGTAGGAAGCAGAAAGGACCCAAAAGTCTTAAGTCTAGAACAGAGAGAGCAAGGATTAATGCCATGTGAGATGACACTGAAGAGTGACAATGCCAGCCCATCCTTCCAGGAATTTGAGGCCAGAGTAAAGATTTGGTCTTTACCCTAAAGCAATGAGAAGTCTTCAAAGAGTTGTGAACAGGAATTGACATAATCTGTTTGTACCCTGAAAGGGCCACCAATCCAGTGACAATGAGAGACATATGAACAGGCAATCACGACCAAGCAGAGGCACCATTGGCAAAGTACACTCAGGGAGCTGGGCATTCACTGAATGTAATCTGAGTATTCGAGGTGCTTCCTGGAGGAGGTGATCTCCTGAATGGAACATTTTTAAACCTATCACAGAGTCCTAGATCTGAAAGATTCAAACCATCTCCTTCCAACAGGGATGCAGGCTTCAGAGATGAAATCCAGGGACTCCGAGTGACTTTAGCAAAGCCACACAGTCTCATGATGGCAGACCAAGCACCAAAAGCCATGGGGAGGAGTGGCTTTCTGACTCCTCAGACAGTGTTCTCAGTCTCATTTGTTTGGATTGACTTCCTAATTTTTCCCGGAGCCTCACCAAGAAGTGTGAAGGCAAAGACATCAAATGCAGCCAGAATTCCAGGCCAACCCCAGAGTCTCTGAGTCTCTTACTAACCTGGGGTAGGAGGAGAGACCAGAGCTGGACACCATCATTCCTCCCCAGAGAAGCTTCTTCTCCCATCTGGAAAGACTCCCACAAAGCCAACTGACCAGCCTGCAGCAAGGCATTTACGCAAATGTCCCTCAGGGAGCCTACAGAGTCATTTTCAAGGGGGCTGGGGCCAGTGGAAGAAAAGATTATTGGCTCTGCTCTCTGGAGCAAAGCTGATGGAGACAAGGCAGCCAGGAGGATACTCAAGAGAAGAGGTATTCCCATCCCCTTTCCTGCTAAGCAGAGGATGCTCCTGATGTGTGGGGTTGCAGGCAGAGCCCTCCTGGGAGTGGCACTAATAGCCCAAGAAAAATAAATTGATATGAAGAAGTCTTACAACTCAACAACAAAAAGACAAATAACCCAATTTTTTTAAATAGGCACAGAACCTGAGTAGATATTTCTCTCAAAAATGTTATGCAAATGTCCAAGAGCACTTGAGAAGATGTTCAGCATCATTAGCCATCAGGGAAATGCAACTCAAAACCCCAATGAGTGACCACCTCTCACCCATATGGCAGCTAGGATCAAAAACACATATACAATAAAAAGTCTTGGCAAAGATGTGAGATATTGGAGTCCTTGCATGTTGCTGCTGGGAATGTGAAATGGTGAAGACACTGTGGAAAGCATTCTGATACTCCTCAAGGTCAACCTAGAGTTATCATGGGACCGAGCAATTCATCTTCTGTGTGTACATATACACCCAAAAGAACAACAACAACAAAAATAGGTGTTCAAAGAGTTATTTGTAAACCAATGTTCATAACAGCATTATTTGCAATGGCCAAAGGTGGAAACAATCCAAATATCTATCCATGGCTGAATTGATATAGAAAATGCAGTATGTCTATATATTGGAATATTACTTGGCCATGAAAAGGAATGGAATATGGATGTATGCTCCATGATGGATGAACAACAAAACATTACTATGGAAGAAAGAAGCCAGACACATGCTGCATGATTCCATTTATATGAAATACCCAGATAGGCAAATTTATGAAGACAGAAACCTGATGAGTGAGCTGCCTGTGGGCTGGAGGAAGGAGGGAAAGGAGACCAAGTCCCAATGGGTACCAAGTTTCCTTTCAGAATGATGAAAATTTCCGAAACTAAACAGTGGTGGTGGTAACAAACACTGCAAATATGAGCTAAACACCCTTTAAACCAGTTACAATGAAAATTTAATGTAATGTGTATTTCTACCATAATTTTTTTAATCTGGGGAAATAAACCAATAAATAAATTGGACCTTGGCATAACACTACCCAAAACCCTCAAGTGGCTCCTTATCACTCCCAGAATAAAATCCAATGATAAGTTCTGACCCACAAAGTCCACGGGACTTTTCCCATCCCCACCACCTCTTCAGCCCCTGCTCTCACATCCTGCTCTTGGCTCCTTGCTATTCTGTAAAACACACCTAGCAGGCTCCTAACTCAGGGCCTTTGCACTTGCTGTGTCCCTCTACCTGGCAACGCAGATCTCCACTCTGATGGCTCCATCTACTTCACATAGGCAGTGGCAGACAGACACAAAGGCAGCCTCCCAATTATCCCCACCTCCCAGTACTCACTCCCTTGTGTAATGATCTCCCCTTGCCTGTGGACAGGACATGTGACTCACTCCTAGCCAATAGAACACATTGAGGGTGACAGTTACATTGTGTGACACTGGAATGCCCATCTTGCTAGGGGGTCCACCGTGTTGGCTTTGATGAAGTCAAAAGTCATGTTGGGGAGGCCTGTGTGACAAAAAACTGAAAGCAGTCCTCGCTCAACAACCAGCTAAGGTACTCAGGGCAGCTTCCAAATGACAGCCGGTATAAAACAACAATGACAACAACAAAAAAACCTGAGACCCTTAGTCCTACAGTCCACACTGAATTCTGCCAACAACATGTGAGCTTGGTAGTAGACCCTTCCACAGCTGAGCCTCAGATGAGACAGCAGCCCAGCCAACACTTTGAATCTCAACTCTGTTATCACTAGATATGTGATCACAAGATGTCACTTGTGGTGAATATTTTCTGTGTGTCCCTCCCAATGCCCTCTTCGACATCTATCAACTGCATGAAGAGTTGATTCCCTTGCCCTTCAGCTTCTGGGTGAGATTGGCCAATGGTGAGCAATAGCAGGATATAGGGTATCTGGTCCCTAGTTCCCTCCTTACTACATTTGCCATAAACTAGCTGTGCCCCTCAACCAAAAGTCCCAGCTTATGCTAGGTGTCCACTCCACTCCACGTGGCCCTCACTGTCTCCCAGATCCAGTTACCACCCCCTTTCCTCATGACCAGGAATGGTAATCAAGTCAATGGTGATTCTAGTCTCCAGGAGCTGCAATATGCTTGGAGGTTTCTGGCTTCCTGTCCTTCGGGGCAGAATACTAAGAAGTCCCCCAAGATCCTTGTTTCCTGGTAAACATACCCTGTGAAATCCCCTCTCTTTGAGTGTAGGCTGAGCTTGTGACCAGGATGAGATGCTGCTCTCTGATTCAGGTGACTTTGAGTTCATCATAAGGAACAATACCCTGGGTGGGCCTAACCTAATCAGGCGACCCTTGCGAGAAGGTAAAGAGATTAAAGTGTGAGGGAATGTCTCCCACTGGCCTCAAAAGAGCAAACATCCACGCAGTGAGCTGCCTATGGAGAAGGATATGTGTCAAGGACCTGAGGGTGTTCACTAGCTACTAAAGGTACACCCTGGAGAATAACCAACTTGAAAAACAGGGACTTTAGTCCCACGGCCACAAGGAACTGAGTTCTGCCAACAAACTGAATGAACTTGAAAGGAAGCCTAAGCCCAAGATGAGATCACAGCTTGGCAAGATGTTGATTTCAACCTTGTGAGATCCTTAGTGGAAAACCGGACTATACTGTGCCTGGACTACAGACCCACAGAACTGTGAGCTAATAGAGGGGAGCTATGTAAAGCCCCTGGGTCATGGCCATTTGTTACCCAGCAATAGAAAACAGATCCACTGACTCTCCTCTGTAAACAGTGCCTCGATTAAGCTTCTCTCAAACTAGACTAATTTGAATGTGCCACCCCTTTCTTGTGGGGCCCTAAAAGGTACAGTATTTAACTCTCTTGTGCCTCAGTTTCCTCTGCTGTTGTAGCAGACAATGGTAACAAAGCTCTTGCAAGGATGTAATGAGGTGGTGAATTTCAAGTGCTTTGTACATGCTAGATGTTCATTTCGTGGAAGGAGAGATGGATAGACTGAGCCAACTTGACCCACGCCATCTTTCCACCACACCCAGCATAATCTTCTGGGTCAAGGGGCTCCTGTTCTGTCACTGCACCACTCAAAGTCAAAGCTCTGAATGAATGTGGGTGGTCCAATCTTTTCCTAACTTCCAGATGCCCAAGCGCCTTTGAGATAAATATACCACCCTTCATGCTCTAATTGTTTTGACTGAAGATTAGTGGGATCTTAGTGCTCCTGGGGTGTAAAGAGTCATTGTGAATGGTTTATGCATGCTGAATTTAACCCAATTTCCAACACAAGGGCTCCCTCCTCTGCAGAGAAGTCCATTTAAATAACCTTAGCACTGCTCTCTTCAATCCCCTGGTGGCTGAAAGCAGAAGTGGAGAGATGAGAACCTCCTCTTAACCAAATTTCTCAGAAGGGCTTGTACCTGGAAACCAAGTTTGTTAAGAACAAATCCCAGGGCTGCAGAAAAACAGTTCAGTGAAGGAGGTGGACTGACAGCATCCAGTGTCCACAACTCTAAACCATAGGTGGTTCTATGAGCTTCCCAGCCATTACCAGGTATGGGATGATAATCAGGAGATTCAAATCTGGAAAGTCTAAGGGAAAATCAACATCTCTAAGTTTTAGATTTCTTCTCTCCCAGTATCAACTTTGCTGTCAGTGGATGGGTGGTCCTCTCCCTTGTTCAAAAACAATTTTGAAACACATTCAATTAATCAGGCTCTGTTTGGGTGACATTGCAATTAAGACTGACCCTAACCCTGCTCTCCCAGTGGATTCAGGAAAGTGGTAGGACAGGCATGAAAGAATCACTGGATTTATAATATGAGCATTGAATTATTAAGGGGAAAATGTTGGTAGACTGTCTCTAAGTATTGGACCTTATAAAAAACAGGTGTAAAAAAAAAAAGACAGAAAGGTATCTGTGTTCAGTTTACTTTGGTAAGCTGCGTTTAAAAAAAATTCGTGAGTGTCTTGTTTGCAGGACTTCTCAGTGCCTTTAATGTGGCAATGTGCATGTGACTCTCCAAATCCCGCTGAGTGTCCAAATGCTCTGGGAAACATCTCAAAAGCAAAATGCACCACAGACCAATGACCTATGGAATCTGAATCCCCAGAAAGGAAGCTCAGGAAACTACAGTGGTACAAAGCCTGGTTTTTGATACTCAACTAAAATGACTTGGACACTGAAATTTGGGACTGTCATGGTCTGAATGTTTGTCCCTCTGCCCAAAGTTCCTATATTGAAATCTAATCTCACTGTGACTATATTTGGAGATGGGGACTGTGGAGTATAATTAGATCATGAAGAAGGAGACCTTGTGAATGGAATTAGCACCTTTATAAAAAGAAGCTAGAGAGTTAGATAGCTTTTTCCACCATGTGGACCTATGAAGAGAAGCTGGCAGCCTGCATTCCAGAACTCACCAGAACACCACCCCATTAGCATCTTGATTTGGGCTCTGCAGGATTTCAAGGGGCTGACCTCCAATCTGTTGGTTGACTTTCTGCAGAGGTTCCCTTTGGCTAAATCACTATTATTACAAGTTATTCAACACTTCCGAACTCCAGATTTCTCGCCTGCAAACAAACATAACAGAATAAAATCTAGTTCCCAGGATGGGAAAGATTAAGCAGATGAGGTTCAAAAGCTCGTAGCACTTCGATCTTCAATAAATGTGAGTTGTTTCTTCCTCCATGCACGGAGGAAGTCTGGAGGAAAAGGATGGCTTTGGAATCAGCCTGCAGGATGCCACTGGGCACTCCTTGGGCTCTGAATTTGTTGGGACGCTTTCAGTCGAAGGTAAGACTCACTCAAGTTAACTCAAGCAAGGAAGGTAGGGTGAAAGAATAGTTATTACGCAAACGGGGATCTGAGAGAACCCGAGATGGAATGCAGCCGGGTCTCAGGAAGAGTTGGCAATAGGAACTGGGATGTCGTAGGAAACCTGGCATATCCTTTCTTCTGCCCTCATCCCTTCTCCCCTCTCTCAGCATGGCTTTTATTTGCAACTACTTCCCAGTAACCAGGACAGAAAATGGCAATCAACAGATACCCTGCTGGGTTGGGCTAGTAGGACCTCTTTCCTTCAAAGTAATTCCAAAATCCACCCCCCCCCAAAAATGGCTTTCATTGCCCAGTTTGGGAGGGGGGACCCGACCCTTGGTCCAATCAACAGCATCCAGGGGCGGAGCTATGAAGTTTCCATTGGCTGAGCTTCGTAGGTTAATCCCAACCCCTAATTCAATCAACAACGTCCAAAAGTGAGGCCATGCTGCAGAAATGTGGCGCGTCCTGCTCTAAAAATGTGGAGGGGCAAATTAAGACCCAGTCTCCAAAGAAGGGAAGCCGGATATGCCAGACAGTTAAGTGCCTTGCTCAGATGGATAACACACCTGAGCAGAAGTTCCCAGTTTAAGAGGGAGTCAGAGCCAGAGACAGATAAATTCCACTCCCACCTAGAAAAGGCCATTCCAGTGTCTTGACTCAGAGGGGTCCCCACAACCAGTGTTTGGTGGGAGAAGTTCCCAGAAGCTGCTCTGACCGCCACCCCAAAGCCACTCTAGGATGTGATGAGCTAATTAATCACAATTATTATTTATGGCAGTGCCAATCCACCTGCTCGTGTCACAAGACATTAGTTATTGCCAGGAATGATGAATCCCAGGATGTAGAACATGCTAAAAATATTAATCTACAAGTGAAAATGATTTTAATTGGATTTCGCCCTTGGGGTCGTGTCAGGGGCCCGCTTTCAATCAGACTTGTCCAGTCAGCAAAGCGGACCCCAGCCTTTCAAATTGAAACTGTGATTGGCTGGCAGAGGTTAATAGAAATGTTGGGGAATAAATAGGTTATTGATTGATCATAACAATCAGCTGGCTCCCGGTTTACCTTGCTGACCTCGCCCACCCAATTTTCCGGCAAACTCGGTTAGCATCTAATTATAGATCACTTTTACAATACTGTGTATTAATGAACAGATTATACAGGCCGGGGTAGGGGGAATTCTTAGTGGTGAAGTTTCCCCGTGGCAGAAAATGTGGTGAGATCTCGTGCCCATCTTGGGGACTATTGGTAAGGCAGGGGAGGAATAGTCACCCCACCCCACCCCACCACACACACACACACACACACACTCAAACACATACATCCTTGCTAACACCTCATTCCTTCACTCAAAACACAGTTCCTGGGCAGGAGTTGGCTGTGGGGAACCTGGGGCCCTGGGGGGTCTCTGAGATACAGCTCCCCCTGCCCAGCAGCTCAACCTGTGATGCAGTGAGTGGTTCAGAACATCTGTGAACAGAACAATCACTTGGCTGGCAGCTTGTGAAAAAGTCAGACTCTTGGGTCTGCCCTCTGAGATTCTGAGTCAGAGGGGTCTGCATTTGTAAAGACCACGCTGTCCTCAGGAATTCTGATGAAGTCTGGGGACCTCCTTTGGAGACACACTAGCCTGACTGGATAGAAAGATCCACACAAGGAAACAAAAGCCAGAGCCCTGAGTGGCTTGGCTGAGAGCTGCTCCCAGGACCAGTAAGACCCACGGAAAGCCAGGTCTGCTGGATGTCATCTCGGGGCAGGTGGTGCTGGCATGGAGTAGGGGTTTCCTAGGTGAGCCTGAAGAACACTTTGTCTCCATAAGGGGTCCCTTGTAATGGGCACCAGTGGTATATACAGCATGCCCTCCCCCCAAGGAGACACTGGGCATTGTCTTTGCCCTTCAAGAGACTAACAACCCAGTTGGGAAAACCAATGCATAAATCACATGAATTGCTTCCCCGACTCTAAATGGCATCTCACAAAGCACGGACCCTCTACCGACCACCCTCTTGTTGAACCAATCTGCCAACACTGTGATGCTGGCATGGAGGGGAAACTGAGGCTCAGTGGGGTGAAGTGACCTTCCAGAGGTCAGACAGCCTGTCATTCCAGACAAGAATACAAGTCCTGTGTACATGGGCTGTGTTTTTTTCAGCCACCTTGTCAGGGAAGTGGTCCCTCCAAAGAGGACAGACAGGATGGGGTAAGGGCAGGGACGTGGCCAGGATCAAAGGGTGTGACAGTGACAAATGGCTCAATCACAGCTTTTTAGACGGTGCTGGGAAGTCCTCGCCTGGGCAGCTAAGCTGGGTTTCCAGAAGAAAGGGAGTCTATTAAGAGAGATCCTTGCCTCAGAGATGGGGAGGGAGCACCTTTTCAAGGAATTTGGTCAGAGATCACTGAAAGTCATGGGCATAGGCAGCCAGAGCAGAGGAAAGAGGGGTCTCCATCCAGCTATGCCCATGCGGATTCTCGCCTGGACACCCCTGCCACAGCCTTCTGTTGGACTCTCCATCTTGCCCCTCCATCCTAACGTCTCCCCAGCCTCTCGGGCCCCCGCCTTGTCTCTGTCCCCCCAATATACCAGCACCTTCCCACCTCAGGGCTTTTTTTTTTTTTTAATTTATTTGACAGAGAGAAAGATCACAAGTAGGCAGTGAGGCAGGCAGAGAGAGGGGGGAAGCAGGCTCCCCGCCGAGCAGAGAGCCCAATGCGGGGCTCGATCCCAGGACCCTGAGATCATGACCTGAGCCGAAGGCAGAGGCTTTAACCCACTGAGCCACCCAGGCGCCCCCACCTCAGGGCTTTTGCCCTTGCTGGTCCCCCTGCCTGATACTCCCTTCCTCTTAATATCATGTAGCTGACTCTTTCCCAGAAGCTCAAATCCCACACCCTGACCTTGTCTACGCCCAGGCCGCTGGCCCACTGCCTTCCTTGACTTCTGTCATAGCAATGCACAGGAAACAGCTAACATGCTCATCTCTGTGTGTAATGTCTGTCTCCCGCCCTGCTAGTGGGGTGTTCAGCCCAGATGGGATGTGGTGGCCAGGGGTTCTCTTCCTCCCCTGGGCTTTGGGAAGCAAAGAGGACAGGCCAGGAAGAGACCGATGAAGGTGACCCACTGAGACCCAGCACACGACGTATAGACAATCTCACGCCTATGTTTTTCCAGCTCCGTGCATCATTTACATATGCAGATTCCCGTTCTGCAGGAAGAACTGGGAGGCCGGCAAGGAGACTGTCTTCGCCATCCCAGACAGAAGTAAAGGTGTCTTGGCAGACAGACGAAGGGAGACAAGTGGGCAAAATCAACAGATATTTAGGGGGTAAATGACAGAAGTCGGGCCAAGGTCACAGCAGAAGGTGAGGGAAGGGGGAAGGATGCCTCCCAGATTTTTCCAGTGGGCAATCACTCAGCACCACTGAGACAGGAGCTGCTGGCCAGGGACCAGGCTTGGGGGGCAGGGGATAAGGGGTGGAGGGACCCCTGAGTTCAGCTGAGCAAAGAAGAGAAGCAGAGAGGTTTCATAAAAGGAACTGTATTGGTTGCCTATTACTGCCTAAGGAAACTCTCCAAGACCTAGTGGCTTGAAACCAGGACCATTTTGCTCCTGAACCTGCAATTTGGGCCGGACTTGGCGGGGACAGTTTGTCTCTGCTCCGTGCAGCCTCATTTGGGACAGCCCAGCCAGAGCTAAAGGATCCACCTCCAAGTGGTGGCTTGATGGGCCCCGGGTGTCCGGGGCTGTGGATGGCCCCGGACTGTCCCCAGGCTCTGGCTAGCAGAGCGGCTGGCTCCCAACAGTGAGCGTGGGAGATCTGGTGGCAGCCGTTTCTGTAATACACACCTTAAGACAGCGACAGTAATCACTAATATCTCCTGTACACTTATTCTGCACCAGGAATGTCATGTGCACGGAGTTCCCTCGCCAATCTCCCAAGAAGGAGGTCCCGCTGTTTTACAAATGGGGACACAGAGGCTTGGACAGGGGAACGGACTTGTCCAAGGTGACACGGCATTTGAGTCAGGATTTGAAACTGGATCCTTCCCACCTCCAGGTGACCCAGAGCCGAGCTCAGCCGGGTTTTTCCCTCCATACCATGCCCTGCACAGGGCCCAGCCCAGACCCCAGGGTGCTGGTGCTGCTGATGGGCTGATTCAGAGGCCACGCCGACCCCAGGAGGGGCTCCAGCACTCCCAGCCTGAGAACCTGGGAAAGCTTTGAGGAGGCTGAGGCCTGACCCCAGTGCCAAAAGGTGATGTCTGGTATGAGCTCCCCAGTGGCCCTGAGATGGCTGGGAAAATGCCCCCACCGCCCTAGGCTTCCAAGGCCTCCTCCATCCTGGGCCCTGCTAGAGGTTCCAGCACATTCCTCACATTCCAAAGCTTTTCTCTGGGAGGAGGCCTCCTTCCCACAGGAGAAGCCCCTGGTGCTGGGACTGGGAAGCCAATTGTGTTTCAGCTGAACCACACCAGCTCCCCAGAGGGGGCTCTGGCACCCCCTCCCGCCATGTGACTTTGGCCTTGTTGGGGGCACTTTGCTTGGAGAATCTGTTGAGCTGCCATGGGCCTGGTGAGAAATGCCCACAGGGAGCTGGCTGCCCTGCCTGAGCTCCTAGGGTGCCCACATGCACCAGCTTTGGACCTGGGGACACAGGGAGGTCCGAGACCCTGCTGGGCTGCCTGCCAGCTTGCTCGGTAACTTGGTCCAGCGGTTCCCCCACTTGATCCTCAGGCAGCTCTGTCTTCCTGCCGGGGACAGGACAACCCGCAGGGGAGGGAGGGGGCCCATCCCATGCTGACATTTTTGTATCCACCCTCTTACTGAATCATGACAACCTCTCTAAGAGGGAGACGGAGTTATCTCCATTTTACAGATGAAGAAACTGAGGCCAGGGAAAGCCCTAAGTCACATGGCCAGTGAAGGGTGGATCTGGCTGCTCCTGAGTCAGCCTGGGTGCCGCCCACTCGCAGGGCTCAGCTGCCTCTGGGTTGAGCTTTGACCCCCCAACTCGGGGCCAAGCACGAAGCTAGGTGCCTGGGGTACGGCCACGAAGCAGGCAGGCATCCTCCCCACCCCTGCGGAGCTCACAGACCAGAAGAAGCCATACGTGAGCCCGTAGATATGAAATCACGAGCTGTCCTCAGCTGTCCAAGGACTGAACACCTCACAAGAAGGAGTAATGAGAGAGAGAAACCGGTGTAGAGGGATGGATGGGCCGACCTCATTGAGAGGATGGAGTCAGCAGCTTGGTTCCACTTGCCACAGGCTACCCCCTCCTCCAGCTCTGTGTCTCTGAGCATGTCTCTCTCTTCACCTCTCTGAGCTCCAGTGTCCTCCTACAAAAACGGGGAGAGTGAAACCAACCTCTCAAATGTCATGAGCATTCCGTGATCAACAAGGATGAACCATTTAGCATGAACTCTGCCTCCAGGAAGCACTCAGAAAATAGCCACCACCATCTCGTCAACCCAGGTGGGCTAAGGCAAGGGTTTTAGAAATAGAATGTGGAACCATCGTCTTCTTATAGGTAGAGCCCGCCACTGGCCCTTGGACTATTCTAGACCTCAGGGGGAGAGCGTTAGAAGACACTGAGCTACCAGCTCGATCACAATAAAGTGACCTTTGTCACAAGAAACATGGGGAAATGAAGCCAGAGTCAGAGTTTGCCTGTTTTTCAGAGAAGAAAACAGCTTTGAAGAGGGAGAGTCAATCTGGCTTGGCTTCTGTTAAGAACAGAAGCCCTCAACAGAACAGAAATTAGCAGAGTTTTTTCCAAACTGCTGGCCTCAGCTGTATTCTCTCCAGTCTTTTCTCTTCCCCTACCTGAAATTCTGGGATTCAAAGAGTAAACACCCGCTCCCCCCGCCCCCACCCCGCAACAAATCATCCCCAATGCACTGAGAGAATAACCAGGTTTGGTCTTGGTGCAACACCACCATCTGCTGGTCATACTGAAGAACTGCAGCTCTCGGTCGGCCGTTTGGAGCGCCTGCAAAGGGCTCCATCCGAGATCCGCCCTCCCTCCACACCCCCAGCAGCCTTCCAGAAACAGGCAGAAAAACAAGACCAGAGATAGACAGTAAACAAGGAATCAGACAAGTAAGCAAGGTCATTTCAGATGGGCATGCATTTTAAGAAAGAAAAGCAAGAATTAAACAGGTCTTGTGATTCTCAAGGTATGGTCAGGAGATCTGGGGACCTAGTGAGACATTAATTTCTTTTTCGTCTCTTTCTGTCATGAGTGTATGATGGAGTTTTCCAGAGGCTACATGACATGTCACATTACAACAGAGTGCATGCAGAAGCAAATAACAGAATCCAACAGAGATTTGCCCCCCCACCCCCAAAAAGTGAAATAGTTTCTCACTGAATTTTTTTTTGTTTTGAAAACAGTTATTTTTATAAGGAATGTGTTAGGGACACCTGGGTGGTTCAGACGTTAAGCATCTGCCTTCAGCTCAAGTCATGATCTCAGAGTCCTGGGATTGAGCCCTCATCGGGCTCCCTGCTCAGCAGGAAGCCTGCTTCTTCCTCTCCCACTCCCCCTGCTTGTGTTCCCTCTCTCACTCTCTCTTTCTGTATCAAATAAATAAACAAATTCTTTTTTTAAATTTTTAAAAAAATAATGTTTCTTACTGAATTTATTTTGTTTTGAAAATAAAGTTATTCTTATAAGAAATGTGTTAGGGGCACATAACACATGAGGGTGGCTCAGTCGGTTAAGCAACTGACTCTTGATCTCAGCTCAGGTCTTGATCTCAGGGTGGTAAGTTCAAGCCCTACCACGCTGGTTCCACATTGGGCGTGGAGCCTAGTTTAAAAAAAAGAATGCATAATTTACATTAGCAAGCCATGAGTTTACTGTTATTTTTTTCAGTGAATGGATAAACAAGACTTTTTTTTTTTTAAGATTTTATGTTTAAGTAATCTCTACATCCAACTTGGGGCTCAAACTCGTAACCCCAAGATCAAGAGTTGCACACTCAACTGATTAAGTCAGCCAGGTGCCCCTAAACAATTCTTTTTAAAACACCTTTCTTTTTGTTTCTAACATGGTAGACTTTCATTACACCAGTTCTTCTCTCCTGTTCCTCCTGTGAGGTGTTCCCTGTCCCCGGAGACCTGGGCACAGTTTGTGATTTCATATCTATGGGCTCACGTCCAGGACATCACCATGGGGATGATGCCTGCCTGCGTCGTGGTTATACCCTGGTACCCAGCATCATGCTTAGCACTGAGTCAGGTGTCAAGAACATTTTTCGGAATGAATGAAACAGGGAGCTAGTTGAGCTTTTCAAATGGTCAGTGCCCACCCCAGCTGGGGAGCAACCATTTCCTATATGGTAAGAGTATAAAAGGGTCCCAAAACCAGAATGTTTGAGAACTGACAGAGTTACTATAGATGGAGAAGTCAGGGGAGAGACATCTCTAAGGAGGTGACATTCTGCTGAGACCTGAGACCCAAGGGCCACGAGAAGTTAACAATGTGAAAAGCAGAGGGACGTACATCCCAGGCAAAGAGAACAGCCAGTGCAGAAATCCTTGGGAGAATGAGGAAGGTGGGATAGAGGGACAGAAACCTGGTGGCCTGGCTTCCCAGAGTCTAGGAAAGTGCCCAGTGGATAGGAAGGACTCAGTGAATGCTGGGTGAAGAGTGGGGGGAAGGAGAAAGGAAAAAGGCGTTGGAAAGACACCAGCGAGTGTCTGGAAGCCTCTAGGAGGTCTAGGAGGAAGTTTTCTTCCAGTTAATCCTTCAAGGACAGGAGAGCCTTTCAGGTCCCCTCGGTGTACTCGTTCCTTTTATAGAAGACACTGAAGCATAGGGAAAGGGAGCAACTCCTGAAGATCACCCAGACGGGACAGCCATGGAATTAAAACTGGGAGCCAGGACTGCAGGCACAGGGCCAGTGTCCTTCTGGATCATAGAAGGGGCAGGAGGTGTTGAGAATTATACGTGGGGCTGGGAGGTGGTATGTGTATGTGTGTGTGCAGGTTCAGTTCCAGAGTGCTGTCCTGGCCACTGTCCCCTATTTCTGCCTCCCCCCACATAGGCTCTTCTCATCCCCAGCCCCATGTCCAGAGCATCTGCAAGACCACTGAGCTCTACCCCTCCCCCATTCCTCACCAATCAGGAGGGACTTGCCTCTCCTAGGTGTCAAGTCCTGCCAACCCTGAGAGTCCCTGATTCTTCTTAGCACGTGGAGCATTGCTTTGCAAGCCAACCTCCACCTTGTGACTCAGGCCGTAACCTCTTTTGGAGTGCCCATCCTACCTTGCCCAACGTCCATACCCCCTTCTCTGCCAGAACTAGTCTGATGAATCTTGGAGGAGCCATTCTGGAATATTCTGCATTGCCAGGGCTATTTTATCCCAACTGATTGATTTTTCCCATCTTTCAAGGTTTCCCTTGTGTGTCACCTCTTCCAGGAAGCCTCCCCCTATTGCCCTCTTTCACCTCACATCCCCTGACCTCTTCTGTGATGGCTCTCTTGGGGTCTTTCCCACCATCAGGTGCTAACTTGGGATATTTATTTATTTATTTATTTGGCAAACAGAGATCACAAGTAGGCAGGGAGGCAGGCGGGGGGCAGGGAGCGGGGAGCAGGTTCCCCGCTGAGCAGAGAGCCTGATGAGGGCTCGATCCCAGGACCCTGAGATCATGACCTGAGCCAAAGGCAGAGGTTTAACCCACTGAGCCACCCAGGCGCCCCTGGGTGCTAACTTAGAATGAGAGTTCAGGGGAACAATTGTGAGGGATTAGGGTCTGTCTCAACTCCTCGAGAACACTCCCTTGGGACGTCCTCTAGGTGAGAGTGCTGTCCCCATTCTTCAAAAAAGGCGAGTCATGCCCAAGGTCTCACAACGGGAAAGGACAAAGCTGGGATTCAGAAGGAGGTTTGTCAGGAATCTCAATCCTAGGACTGACTCCAAGTTTTTAAAGCTACCCTGAGAGAATGGTCCCAGCTGCCTAAAGACTGTTTTGAGACAGATCCTGAAGATGCATCCAGGTTCCCAAAGAGAGATAGGTGATTGACTAGCAATGTCTGCCACAGTAGCTGCAATGGAGATCATTGACATTTGTGCCATGAATTTGCCAGTCCTTTACCCATACCCTGAACTCTTTCTCCTTTTTCTCTGTCTCCAAGGAATTATTTGCCTTCCCAATGAACCATAAGCCCCCAGGTAACAAGAACCCGGATTTTCTTTGAAGCATTGTCCAAGGCAAAAATTAAGGCTATTCTTTAAAATAACATTAGTCGTGATGGTTTGTACAACCTTGTGAAAGTACTTAATGTCACTGAATTATAACACTCAAAATGGTTATGATGATAAATTTTATCTTGTGTGTATTTTCCCACAATGGAAAATAAAGAGGAATGGCCCCATCATGTTGACTTCTAAGGTCAGAGTCTCAAGAAAAGGCTAAGAACCCACTTTGTCTCTTCAAAAATGTTCCTGGCTCCCCACCCTCCCCTGAACTACGTAGGCATCCCTCCTGCCTCTTAAGCAACAGCCATCCTTCAGGTGTGAAGTCAGATTTTAATATCAAAATGGTATTTACATGAAAGCTACATTCATCAGTAAAAACAGCCAAGTTCACACTCCACTGCTGGATCCATATAAGAATCTGGTCTTTAATTTGTAGCAGAGTATCTATCCCCACACAGAAAGTTTCTCCTCTGGTTAAAGTAAAACAGTGGGTCCCTGGACAGACTCTCAAGAAGGAACTTCAGGATGCTTTGTTGGGATGGGACCAGTCCCCACCCCAGACATCTCCCAAACACAGTATGCCACCAATTCCCCAGCTCATACAGTCCTCCTCCTAACGAACTTGATGTTCAGTGGACTTGACCCCAGAGTGAACATCAAAGGCTTGGGTCAGGGAGGGGTAAACAGACTGTGCCTACTTGGGATCAGCTTCCTTTGGTATTAAGTCAAGAACACACACGCGTGCACACATGGACACACACTCACATGCACACCCACACACAGAATCCTGGACTCTCCCCGTCACCACCATCTGTCTCAAAGTGGGCCTAGTCCCTCTCCTTCCACCTCCAGAAGAGTTGTTCCCCCTCATGACACATTTCTCCTTCCCTGGGACCAGGCTCTGCCTCTCAGAAGCTTACTCTACACATGCATGTCCCTCTGGCAGACACACAGGGTAGGTGAGGTTCTCCTGGAGACTTGCAGTCCATGAGGACATCTCCTCAGAACTTCTCCGGGAGCCGCATACCCCCAGGGCTGGGGTGACCCCCTTTCAGGGCTGCTCGTCCTCTCAGTTGTCCCTGTCACCCCAGCCAAGCCCCTTCCTGCTTTCTGGTCACTGCAGCACTAACTGCAGCTGGACCAAGGGGTTCAGGTTTCTATTTATCTCACGACAGATCTAAGGGTCCCTTAGCTTCAGGTTCTTATCACTTATCTAAAACTGACCAGAACACATTGTAAGCGCCTCAGAATTCCACCTGGGCTGAAATAGCCAAATTGTTAGCCTGAAAATCCAACTCTCCCCTCCTCAGGTCACATCCATAGCTCCCCATTGCCCTTAACACAAATCCAAAACTTCCTGGCAACAGGGCCTGGTGCTTGTCCATGTCCTATCTGTCTCCTGCTACATTCCCCATGAACCTTCCTGAACCTCTTCGACACTCTCCAATGCCCAGAACTTTGTGTCTGCCATTCCCGCTACCTGGAACTCAGCCCCACTGCACCTAACCAGGGCTCAACTTAGATGTCTCCCATTCAGAAAGCCTGCCCTGACTGCCTACACTCCATTCTACCCCGCGCCCACCCGATGCACCAGCATGAAATGTCCTGGAGAGCAGAGGGCTTAATCAGCACTTGTTCACAACACCAAGCACCATGCCTGACGTGAACTAGGTGCACAGCAACCCTGTCCGCCTTCTGGGTGCTTCCACAGCCCTGCCCAGCCCTACACAGCAACCATCTCACTGCATTACATGTTAAGTTCTCTAACTCCCTCACTGAGCTATACAAGCACCAGATGGAAGGGCCTGTAGGTGGATTCCAGCACCCAGAGCAGTGCTGGGCTCACCTTAGGTCCTCAGCAACATCAAGATCTTTGCAGGTGAATAAAGAGAATTTCCGGGAAAGCCAAGGGCCCAAGCTTCCTGCTTCCAGAGAAATGGGCAGGGAGGCCACTAGAGGGCAGCAGAGAGGTGCTTCCCCCACTTCGGCCCCATCCATCCTGTCTGTCCCTGTGATGACCCAGGCTGCCTCCCCAAGCTCTTCCTAATGCATTCTCCTCTCTTGTTCCCTTTGTGGTTCAGGCCTCCCTTAAGGCCCCACTGCCAGGTGCATTAGATTTGCTCCAAGCCCATGGCTGTCAGAGCGCTCAATGACCCAAGCAACCTGCCTCTAAGTCTCTAGGCCAGCCTCTGACCCTGGCCCTGAACAGATCCAGTCCTCCAAGCCCTGCCATGAACTACCCTTTCCCACAGAACCAAACTACCAGACTGGACCAGCAAAACGGTCCCTCTTCTCATCCCCATCTCAACCTGATGTTACCTTTCACCCCCCGCCCAAGATCCCCTGACCCCGTGGCTCTCCTCCTCTGCTGCCAAAGGATCCTCCCCCAACCCTGAAGCAAACCAAACTCCCTTGCAGCCAAACTCACATCTCAGTGCAGCTACACTGCAGAGAAGACTAAAGAGGAAGCTGAGCTAATTTATACTAAGGTGTGAATGGACGATGGAATCTAAACCCTTCTGAGTATTCAGATCCTAAGCTTCATTCTTGGAACTTCCAAAACCCTCAAGTCCCCAAATAAAGGAGTCTAGGTCTTGGCCTGGTGACCAGTGATTCCATGCATAATGGCACATCCTCTGTCCACACCAGACAGTCGAGTTGAAGCCCACAAGAGTTGCATCCACCCATTTGGCCTACGGCAGCTATAAGATTATTTTAAAAAAAACCCAAATGCAGACTGTTAGACGTTGATGGGATTCCAGCGGCTATAACCCTTCACGGCTGACCCCACCCTCTGATCCCACCCTCAATGGGTACCATTTTGCCCATGCCTGGGCCACACCCCAGCCCTACCACCTCTTTTGGAATCCCCCGATCTTTACTGACTACAGATAGCTCTGACCAGAGCAGAAGCCAAGTCCAACTCTATGAAACTACACCTCTGCCGGGGTTAGTCACGTTCCAAACCTGCGTTAGCCCCATCCCAGCCATGCCGACATCCAAGCTGTTAACAGTAATAGTAACAAGTAGTGTTAGACCTGTTGTTAGTCAGAAAGAAATCCACAAGCCGTTAGTTATCGCTGAAAGGAACAGACCAGGAGGGCAGGAGTTAGTCAAGGTGAAGGAGAAGTTAATTAAGAGCCGGTCAGAGCCCGGCCGGGAGCCTGGCGCCCCCCAGATGGGTAGGGTTGGCTGTTAGTGGGCAGCCCCCCCGAGGGGCAGCCAGGGTGAGGCAGGGATTAGCTGGGTGAGAGCAAGAGTTAGTGCAAAGGAGCCAGAGATTAGCCCACAGAGACAGACCGAGGTGCCTACTGGAGGTGAGGCATAAAATCACCCCCAGGTGTGGCCCTGGCGTAGCGGCTGGCGGGCTCTGGGGAAGGCAAGCTGGGGCCGGGCCATGGGTGGGAACAGGACTGGGAGCCGGGGATTAATTTCTGGCTGGCCTGAGGGACTGCAGGACACTGGGGGACCCTGGGGTTCACGTCTTGCTTCCTACTTTCTTCCCCTGCGAACCCCTGAACACAGGGTAGTTATTTTCTTTCTTGCCTTCCCAAGCTTCTTGATGTGGACAGCATTTCTCGACGACTTCCGGTGTGAAAATGGCCCATATCTACTTCCGGTGTGGGGAACTTCTCTCTACTGGCTTCAGGGAGGGGAAGGGCCCCTCTAGCCAACTACTGTTGCAAGAAGGGCCCTTCTCACTGATCTTTCGGCCTGTCCTTCTCATGCCTAGTGATAAGGTGAGAAACCCCTCTTACTGACTTCTGACTTCCTGTACTAAATGCTCCACTCAGTGATCCCCAGTGTGGTAAAGACCCCTTTCATTGACTTCCTATGCAGGGACCCCTCTTACTGACTTCTGGTGTGGGCCACGCCCTCTTTCGCTGACCTCCTGGTGCGGCACACGCTCCCATTGACTTCCTGTGTAGGACCATGCCTCTTCTTGTCACTTTACGATGGAGTCAATTCCACCCTTGTTTCCCTCCAAAGGAGGACACACAGGCCGCAGGCCCCTTCTCTCTGCCCCTTGGCTGGGAAGAGCCCAGTGTTCCATGCTGCAGACCCACAGGCCTCCCCATCCAGGGAAATCCCAAAGGTTTCCCTGGTCCCGCCCCCTCCCAGTGGCCACCAGACTTCCGCACAAAGGAGAGATGTTCACGCTCGGAGGCCGACCTCCTACATCCGCATGACCGCCACCTCCTGTGGGCCACTGGTGTGGTAAACACGGCCGTCCCTTGCCTTAGACCTGGCCCAGTGGACTCTGAACTCACAGCCAATTGAGGCAGCAAAGTGGGGCATCGGTGTGCAGGATCGGCCCCAGGAACTCTGCTTGCCAAAAGGAGGGGGTGCCCAGAGCTCGGCAGGGCTGGGGTTAGTAAGAAGAGAAAACGAGGTTAGTAGGGGCTGGGTTAGTAAGTCAGAGCACAGCACCAGCGCACGGGAGCACCTCAGCAGACACACACAGGAGTCACTAGGAGAAAAGGAAGAACACACACAGGTCCATTAGTTGGTTAAGGGATGGGCAGGGGACGGTTGAGGGCCCCCCCCCCAGTTAGACAGGTTAGTAATCGAACAAAAGAGCTGCCTACAGAAAAGAAAGCTTGGAACAAGGAAGAATGTGGGGAAGAGACAGGGTTCAAAGCGAGTGTCTGGCCCCAGGCAGAAGGTTCTGTGTGCAGAACACCCAGAGGGACCAGGGCCAAGGCAGGGGACGTGATTAATCAGGTTTTCTGGGCTTCCCACCCCCAACCCTCACTCATTTTTTTTTTAAGTATCTGCCACATGTCAAGAACTTTATATTCACAAGAATCCTCACCGCAGCCTGTGAGGTGAAGATCATAGCCCCCCCTCTGCTGCTGAGGAAACCAGGTTCAGAGAGGTTAGGTGACTTGCTCCAAATCACCCAGCAGGAAGTGGCAGAGTTGGTGAGTCCTGCTCGCGCGCCCTGTCCTGGAATGTGGGTCTGCACAGAGATCCCAGGCCACGGGCAGGGCCTTCTGGAGCGTCGTCTGCCCCCACGTCCCAGCCCCTTGGAAGGCCCATGAGCTGCAAGGTTAGTAGGGTCTGGCTGCAGGGGGTTAGTAGGGCATGCTGGGGCCTGGTTAGTGGGTTAGTCAGTTGGCAGAAGGCCAGGCACCTCGTCACACGCTGCAGCGGCCTGGCCGAGCCCTGGGTTAGTAGGTTAATCACACCATGCAACACGGCCCCGGCCCCTCAGCTGTGGCTCCGGAGGCCTCTCGTTCCCACCAGCCAGGGAGAGGGGACTGACCAGGGCAGGGGGTCCACCTCCATGCTCCTCAGCCCCCCAGAACGAAGCCTCTCCTGTGGCCCCCACCCCAGAGCGTTTTTGCTTCCCAATTTCTCGGCTGTGGGCTTCAAGGGCCCTCCCCCCGAAAAGAGACCCTGCTGGTCCTGGCCGGAAACCCCTGCCTGGTTCTGGTCAGCCCCTTCCCAGAAGGCTGGATCCTGTCACACTCAGGCACGCGGGCACACACACCAGCATCTTCGACAAAAGAGTTGATGCCCCAGTAGCATCAAGCCTAGAGGTACTGTGTCCAGTGGACACCTCCTCCACCAAGTGCCAGGCTTCCAGCTACTCTGACCACTGGCCGGCCCTCTTCCTCTTCAGCCCACACCAAAACTGCACAGAGCTCACTTGACTCCTGGAACTGAGTTCCAACTCCCCTGGCACCTCCTCGTCTACTGCCTTTCCAGCCACTGCTATAAAGCCCCTGAGTGTGTCGTCAAGCTGTGTCATCTCCTATCCCGGCTGTGGTTTTTCCACAGAAGCCCCACCAGATGGCCCCCTCAGTTCTAAATGATGCCCCATGAGAAAAAGGCTCTATTGCCATAAAACAGGAGAACACTGAATCCTGCCTGTCCTTGAGTACTCACAGTTCCCATCAGCACTTTAAAGGTTCTGATAAGTCCTGCATTTTTTAGAAACTGGATGAATTTGAACTTTTTTTTTTTTTTTTTTTTTTTTGGTAAGAGCAATGGTATCTCCTAGGACTTACTTTGCGAATCTCTTCCAGAGACCTGGAAGCTGTCAGCTAAGCCACATATTTCTCATTCTTCAAAACCTTGCTGGGAAGACTGTCCAGGTGATTCTGGGACCTTATTTCCGCCCCCAACCCCCAAGCACTCAGAACCTATGACTGAGTGGATTGTTCTCTGCCCCCTTCTCTAGTCCTCCAGTTCCAATTGCTTGGCCGGGCCACCCTGTAGGTTTCAATCATGCCTAGAGCTTCACTTATATCCCCCTGCAAGCGACCAGCACAGAAAAAAAGGGCCCATGGTAGGCTCTCACTCCAGATGAGAGGGTACCCCAGGAGGCATTTGGAGCTACTGGGGAGGCCATAAAGTACAGCTACCTCCCCAAGCTGATTCAAAGTAGATATTAAGAAACACAGGCAGTGGAAGTGCCTCTGGCTTAGAAGATGCCGAGCTGGCAGTTCTGGAGTACCGAAAATAGATAAGCCCTGAATCTAAACCCCCAAAGGGATGGGAGTGTTGACGGAGCAACCTGCTAGGAGCCCTGCACTGGGCAGGCATGAGCCTTTACTGACTCCTCCTGCACTGCCCTCCCCTCCAGCAGAGCAGATGGCTCCTGTTACAGAATGGACATCAGACTCACAGAGGTGAGGTGACTTGCTCAAGATTGTGTAGCAGGGGGCACACCCGGAGGCTCCAAAGCTCAGGCTCCTCCCAGGACAGCCTTCCCCTGGGACTCCTCCTCACTGCCCTGGTCCAGCCAGCTCCATGTATCCCTAAAGCACTGGGACCATCCTAGCACAGTGTCGCCTACTCTCGGTCCCTATGTCCCCTACCTCTGCTCTCCCTCCCTCTCCCCGTGGCTGTGGGGCTGCTGAGGGGAAAATGGCTCCTTCTTTCCACCTTTGCAGTGAGCATCCGTGTGACTGGATCCCACCCCCGCAAATCCATAGGTTGCAGCCGTCGCCCCCAAAGCCACGGTATTTGGCGATGGGACCTTTACAGAGGAAATTAAGGCTCAAAGAGGCCCTAAAAGTAGGACCCTCCTCCAACAGGACTGGCATTCCTTAGAAAAACGGGAAGACACACCAGATCGGTCCCTCTTCCTCCCTCTCCCACTAAGTGCACCCAGAGAAAAGGCCCAGTGAGGACACATCGAGAAGGTGGCTCTCTACAGGCTGACGAAAAAGGCCTCGGGAGAAACCATCACTCCCACCTGGATCTTGGGCTTCCACCTACCAGAACTATGAGAAAACACATTTCCACTGTTTAAGCCTCCCTCCCAGGGTGTGGTCTGCTTTTAGTATAGTTCGAGCTAATTCAGGCTCCGTCTCCACTTAGGAAAAGAACACCCGGCTTTTCATCCTGCCTATGGAAACCCACAGACTGCTTCTGGGCTAGCACTAGACCCCCGCTCCCCGCCCCCCAGACAGGCTGGAGAGTGGAGAGTGGAGAATGGAGACGTGCACAGGAAGGTGAACGTGCAGCCGTGTGACAGGGGAGGGCTTCATGTGCCTGGGGCCTGCCCTGCCTGGTACCCCAAGGACAGAATCAAGGATCTGTGCAATAAGGAACAGACATCAGAGATCTGGCTGGGGTCACCTGACCCCTCGAGCCTGGGGACAAGGCTGGATCCAGCCTGTTCCCTTTGGATGGTGCGAAAATGGCCCAGTTTCTGTCTCCCTCTGGCAAGCTCCCCCTACCCGGGCCTCCTCATCTCTTACAAACCCTCCCCTTTCAGGATAGCACAGCTTCTGCCACTCCATCTGTCCCCCAAAACTCAACCACACTGGGGGAAGACCCGGACTCCACCCAGACCCTGACTGCCCTCTTCCTGTGACCATCAGGCAGAGAGCAACAGAGAAAAACCTCATCCAAAAAGCACCCACAAAAATGAGAATCGCTCAAGGCAAACGGCACAAGACAGACTCCAGGCGTTGGAGCCCATGAAGCTGTGCCTGGCCTCCTTTCCACTAGGCAGCTCCACCCTGACTCCCATCCCTGTGGTCCTGCCCCCGCCTGGAGGGTCCTTCCAGACCCAGCCTTGGTAAGGGTCCGCGGGGCCTTGGCCCAGGAGCAGGGCTGCAGAGAGCCATCAGGTCGGCACAGGGCCAAAAAGTGGTGTCCAGGCACACACGGTAAGGTCTGATACGCAGGGTCCAGGTGGACACGGAGGGGCAGGGGGTGGCCAGCCTCCCTCATAGCCCTCCCTCCAGAGCCAGGGCCTGTCCTCAGCCAAGCGCCAACCAGAAGGGCCCTTGATCCTTTTGTCTGAGGCGCCGTCTGAGCAGCTGGGAAAGATGAGGTCTCTCGAGTATTGTCCAGAGTTCCAGAAAACCACCAAAGGCTGCTCCCTGTATCACTGTGGCCGGAGTCCAGAGTCACGCGGGCTCCAGAGAGACCACACCAGGAGTCCTGGAGACGCAGCCGGGAAGAGCCACCTGGGGGAAATGCAGCAGGTTAGGTTGAGGGCACATCCTCCGTCCCCCAGCACTCCACACCCCCCAACCTAACCCCTCATCTGAGGGGGGACACCTTCAGAGACACTCAGTCTCCCTAGAAAGGGTAGAAAGGGTGGGGGTCAGGGCTTTAGACACTAATGACTTTTAAAAGAAACTCAGGAATGGAGTTTCTAACCCTGGCAGGGCTAGCTCAGGGAACAGAAAACCAATCAGGGGAGCCAGGAGCAAGGCCAAGGGCATCATGGCCAGAAAAGGGGCAGGGTCCAGGTGGGCAAAAAGAGCCTTCAGAGTCCCCAGGGGGTTTGGATTCCCTTTACAACATTCCCATGAAGGGGATTTCTGCACCACTCACCCCCAGTACACACGCACATGCACACACACACTCTTCCCAGGATGGGGAGCTCACTCCTTCGCTGAGACTGTGATAAAGCACATTCTGGTGTGAAGATCTGAGAGCGTGGAACCGTGTCTCTGGAGTGAACCTCTGGATCCCCAGAATCTCGCTGGGAGAAGGTGCTTGGTCCGTGTTTGTGCTGAATGAAGGAATGTACTGAAATGTCTGTCATAACCCACCCACGGTGGTCTTGATTCTGTCCCGCACACCCCACAAGACCATGCGGAGCAAGCCTTCCAGCCACCTGGCTCCTCCTTTCCACCCCTCTCACCTCGGGCCTTTCTGGCAATAGAATGATCATCCCCCATAAAACTAAGCTCAATGCAACTTCTTCCCCCGTGCTTACCCAGGTTTACCTGGAAGCACCCAGCCAGCACGTGGGCAGCCCAGGCCCAGCTCCCAGCTCCTTTCCCGTGTAGATCCCATCCTGGAAGACAAAAGAGCCAACCACACCGCAGGAGAAAACTGCACCCAGGCCCCGTCCCCACGCCCGGACCTGGCCAGAAGTCTCTGCTAGCAAGAAGAAGGGCACTCTGGGCCAGAGAGGCTGGGCCCAGACACACACCCCTTTACCTCCCTTCCTCCCACCCCAGAATGTCCTCGGGATAAGGGGGGGCTCCCTCACCCACCTCCCTGTTCCCCAAAAACTGCAGAAGGGGGCCTCAGGACAAAGTAAGACAAATTGAGCTGAGCAGAAGCAGTGAATGGAGTCAGGAATCCAGACTCCTGATCCAGCTTTGCCATTCTGTGACGCCCCGGGAAGTCCGTCCCTCTTTTTCTCTCGCTCTCTCTCTCTGTGCCCTGGGATCCTTCCAGCCCTACATTCATCCAGAGTACACAGTACTAACCCACAGTGTGAGGCAGTGGAGAGGAAAGCGGGGGGCCCTACAGATCAGCCTCAGATACGTTTTTGCCCCCATCAAATGCCTCCTAGTCCTGACCCAGAATCATATCTCAATTTTGCTTCTGGTGACATCTAAGCTCTCTTCAGCGGCTGGCAGAGCTGGGCCAGGAGAGTCAGGGGCGCCTCTTAACGTGTGGCCGGAGCTTGCTTCGGGCACCTGGGACTCAGGGCAGGGGTCCAGATCTGGAGGAAAGAATGTGGCCCTAGAGTCACCATGCCCATGTCCCCACTCCACTGCTGGGTAAAGGAGCCCTGGGCCAAGTTTTACAAATATGATGATGACAAAGGGCCAGCACTGAGAAGAGCCACCAGGAGTCCCCAACCCCCATCTGACTCACTTCTTCTGACCCCAGATCTACGGGATCTCAATATGAGGTCATTAAACTCCAGTCTACAGAAGTTCCTGATGGTGGAGTTGACAAAATTCTAGGCTCTGTGCCAAAAGAGGGGTGTGGCGGTCACCCTCTCTGGGGCCCCATAAAATGGGGACAAGGTCTCTGTTTGTGACCTAGAGGGCTAGAAAAGCTGATCACCCATTTCCCCTCCTACACGGGGATTCTGAGGTTCTGTACTTTCCTGCACAGACTGAGAGAGGGCAGGCGGGCAGGCTGTGGGTGGGTAAACTGGAATACTTATCTGCAAGGCTGCTTCCCGGGTGTGGCCAGGAATGTTCGGGAAGAATTCAGAAATCCCTTCTCTCTCCTCTGTCCCAGGACCTCGCTGCACTCTGTTAATAGACTCTAGGCTGTTCACAATGGCCCTTCCCCTGGTTCCGCAGACCCCGATATCCATAAGGCAATGAAGGTTTTGAGGGAAACATCAACCCCTGAGTCAAGCAGGTAGCTGTCTAGGAGGGTAGAAAGGGAGACGTTTGTGTTAGGCGCAGACGAACAGGTAAGACTGGCTCCCCAGCCCCACGTACCCGATGTGCGACTCAATGTTCATTATGCTCCAAGGTGTAGCCACTGACTTGGCACACGGTAAGAGCTCCCAAAATTGTTTTCACCTGTCGAGGAAATCTCCGTGTAACGCCGATGTCCCAGAAACAGGATATGCCTCCTGGAATGCAGGTGCCTTTACCCCAGTAAGACAGATCAAGTCAAAATCCTGTCCTCGTAGATGGAAGAACATTCATATGTTTGTATAACGAAAGCTACGCCTCAGTAAAGAGGAATAAATGATTGTTACGTGCTACGACTTGGACGAACCTTGAAGATAGAATACGGAGAGAAAAGAATCCAGACACAAGAGGCCGCGTGCTGTTTGACTCCATGTACGTATGTGACATGTCCAGAAAAGGCAAACCTACAGAGACAGAAAGAAGATTAGGGGTCATCTGCAATCAAGAGCAGGGTGGTGGAGATCAGCCATGAGTGGGTCCAGGGGGACCTTACCAGGGCAGTAGAAATATCCTAAAATGGATTTATGGCAGTGGGTACACAACTTGGTACATTTGCAAAAAAATCATCGAACTGCGCACGTGAGACGAAGTTGTATATTTACACCAAGCTTCCATAAAGTAAGACTCAAGAAAGGATCGATGGGGCGCCTGGGTGGCTCAGTGGGTTAAGCCGCTGCCTTCGGCTCAGGTCATGATCTCGGGATCCTGGGATCGAGCCCCGCATTGGGCTCTCTGCTCAGCAGGGAGCCTGCTTCCTCCTCTCTCTCTCTCTGCCTGCCTCTCTGCCTACTTGTGATCTCTCTCTGTCAAATAAATAAATAAAATCTTTAAAAAAAAAATTAAAAAAAAGAAAGGATTGAACTACTGATCCGTGCCATAACAAGGAGGAACCTCAAAACATTATCCTCAGCAAAAGAAACCAAATGCAAAAGATTCCATGTTAATGGAACTTTAGAAAACACAAGTCGAGTTTCTAGGCTTAGAAAGCCGATCAGTGGTTCCCTGGGGCTGGAGCCGGGGCGGGGAGGGGATTGACAGCGAAGGGACACAAGGGAACATTTGGGGTGCTGAAGGTGTTCTAGATGTGGATTGTGACAATGGTTATGCAGGTGTCCACATCTGGCAAGCACAGTGATTGAAATGTATACTTGGAATGGGTGCATGTTATTATATCTAAATTGTTAATGCTATTTTTCAAAACTCCGTTGATGTAATGACAAAGGATAAGAATGGAGAAGAGCCAGATCAAAGGTCAGAGACCTCCATGGGGCCCCTGGGCCTTGGCATCTCAGCTCCCACTACCCTCCCACTCCTCCACTGCAAGCCAAGGTCAGGGGCCCCAGCAAGGAAGCCTTGCTTGAGGGGTTGGACTCCAGAAGATTCTAGAGGTCCCTCCTACCTCTAAGATTCAGGGGGTTTCTACCCAAATGGATTTCATAGCATGAAGCTGGAGTCTTTCACCCCAGGGGTGCACAGAAGGTTCATCCTAGCTGTCCTTCGATGCTGTTATGGTCGTAGTGGTCACGTCGACGTGTCTGCAACCCCATGGGTGGGCAGGGTGATGGGTCCAGCCGTCACTGAAGCGAAATAAAGAAGAGCAGGGGACTAAATATGTACCCACAGATACACTGGAGAGCATCAGAAGCGAAACAGGAGCGGCGCCTGGGACGCTCAGTCGGGGAAGCAGCAAACTCTGGCTTTAGGCTCAAGTCATGATCTCAGGGTCCTGGGATCGAGCCCTGAGTCAGGCTCCGTGCTCAGCGGGAAGTCTGCTTCTCTCCTTCTTCCTCTCCCTCTGCCCCTCCTTGCCCTCGCTCTCTCATTCTCTCTCTAATTAAGTAAAAAAATAAATAAATAAATAAAATGTATAAGAAAAAGAAAACAGGAAACTGGGAGATATCTGGGAGGAGCCATGGCCAGCCTAAGCATCTTATCGCACTGGACAGGGCACGGGCTGGACGGCACAGTCTCCGTCCTGCTGTGCCACACCGAGCAAGTGCACTCCGGCTCTGGGCCTGACTTCTTATCCGTGAAATGGGACAATAATGGCGCCCACATTGCAGAGCTGACGTGAGGATCCCATGGGATGATAAATACTACCTATGAGCTCCCATGCTATTATTTTCTTACACTGTTAGTACTACCACTGCACGCGCGGTTCTTTACACCACCGTGGAATATTCCTGTTCCCTCCAAACTCTGTGCCGTTCCTGGTAACAGAGGAACAGCTGCCAGGGAAATATGCATTTGGTTGCACTTTAGGGTCCCTCTGGGTTCTTGGGTTTTTGCTTTTTTTTTTTTTTTTTTTTTCCCTGACTCTGGAATAAAATTGCTGCTCGGAGAGCTGGCATACGGGAGATGTTGGCCTAAATTGCCTCGGATGAGTGAGTGCCGAGAAGTAACGGGCACCTCCTGGGAATAAGGAGTGGCACAGGAACGGTGCGCAGGAAACAGACCCATCTGCAGAGCAGTGGAAAGCCCCATTTCTGAACAAACTCAAACGCAGCATACACAAAAGAGGAGCTTGGAAATTCAAGTCGACCTCACACAAGGGAGCCCCTGAGCTGCGGGAAGGAGGGAAGAGAGCTAAAGGAAGACAATGAAGGGAAACCAACACATATTGAGGACAGAGGCTAACTGGGGGCACGTTAGCCTACCTGACAAAAGAATAAACTGGGTTTTCTTGTCCCTGGCTTACAGATGAAGAAACACATCCGAAGTATCTCGCTCCGACATCACCCAGCCAAAGTGTAAGGCAACTGGATTCTCAACAGGCTTGTGGAACCCCAAAGGGGTAGAAGACTTGTGCTCAAATATGGGGTGGTGGTGAGATGGGAGAAGACACCCGGGAAGGTATGTGCACGCCTCAAGCACTGTGATCGGCAGCATTAATACTACTGTGGGGGAAACGGTCCACAATTGCTAAACCACACCCGGTCCCTTGATTAGCTGTTTACATGGTCTCAAGGCAACTGATTAAGCTGGCATTTAGGAGATGAGATGGTGGACCATAGTAGTTACAAACACGTGTTTCAGAGTCAGGACTTGCCCCTCAGTGTCAAGTCCTGACTCTCCTTCCAATGGGCTGTGTGATCCTGAGCTAATCACACCACCTCTCTGAGCCTCGTTTCTCAGCTGGAATACCCAGAAAGGTCTCTGTGAGGCAGAGCCCAGCAAGAAGCCTGGTAAAAGGTCATGAAATTGTAGAGATATTGGTTTCCATTCATTATCTGCTCTGTCCCCCTGAGGACACAGTGGTTCAGTCTGTCCCTCCCTTCCATGACTCATCCAGCTTTCATAGGGGCCCACCTGGACCACAAGGCAGGGGCAGGGGTTGGGGAATGACACCTGCCTCATCTGATCTGATCAGCCTGGAGAGGGACGCAGACGCATATGTCACTCTCAGCTGGCCCTTGCCTCTGCCCCTGTGTATCCCTGAGTATTGTTCTACCGAGTTCCCTCTGACAGATGAGCCAGGCCTCAGGAGACTAGAAGAAGGATCCCCTCCAAACAAAGGACTAGCCTATAAGTTATTCACCAGCCCATTGAGCTTGCACAATGGACCCAGGGCCCCAGAAACACCCCCTGCCACCCCCACCCGGCTCAAACAGCCCAAGGGTTGCCCAGGAGAGGAACTGACAGTCTCAATACAAATAAAAGCAAATAACTGGGGATCAATACAAGACTCAGGAGCCACGCAAGTGAACTCAGCCAGTACACAGTGGGCATACTAAGCAATAATATCTCTATTAGGCACCTACTGGCTACAGGCACTCTATATATACTGCTTCATAGCTTCGAGACAGCCTTTTAAGGCAGGCACTACGATTAAGGCAGGGATTATGATTCCGGCTCTACAGATGAGGGGACTGAGGCTCAGAGGAGGGAAGTTACTTCCTTACTGAAGCGGACCTAAAAAGCAGGTGACACGGTGGAAGCATGTTATCAGATCCAGAGAAGTAACCTTAAAAATGAAGATTAAATGAAAGAAAAGAAAGAAAGAAAACAACTGGCAGGTCCAACAAAAGCGAATGCGTAGAATACATTGGTCTTTCCCAACCTTTTATAGTCATCATCCATTTTATTAAACGTATGAAATTTGTTTCTAAAATCACCCAAAATGACAAAATTCTCATTTTTAACCCAGGCATACAGAGTGGGTCTCCTAAAGCTCCAGTAAAGCATTATGGTTCCTTTTGGGAGCTCTGAGGACCAGCTCTCTTCTCCAGGAGAAGTGGGGAGAAGGACCTCAAAAAATGCAGCAAGAAGGATGCAGGGTAGATTTCAGAACCTTTCGCAATGGCAAGGGTCATCAAATAATCAAGTGCCTGGTGTTGGGGGGGGCATAGGAGATGTTACCCCGAAAATTCTCTCAACGTGAAATTAATGAGCCAGTGCGGGATGAGTTCAATGCCCCCCAAAGCGAGGCACTGGCAAAGTGTCCAGTGGAAACCATTCCGCTCGGACTGCGACACGGTAAGGCGCCGCGGTTGGGGGGAGAGGTTGGGTACTTTTCACTCCACAAAGGGTCTCACCACCTGCTTGATGAGGGGGAGGAGGGGTCTGAGTAAACATCCAGATGCCCAGCCCCACCCAAGTCCTGCTGACTCATCCCCCGGCCACGTGGCACGGACATCTGCATATTTGAAACAACGCCCCTAAAGTCTGAGAACCTCTGTCCTCAGGTTTCCCTGTTTGTCAAGTGGAATTACTCATCCCCGCCTCCCGCCTCCCGACCAACCCCCACCAAACCCAGGCATCGCTGAGCTCCTAGGTGCTCCCAGAGGGGAATGCGCTTTGGAAAGTGAAGCACTGTGCCCAGAACCAGCGTTCTGCTCGGGGTTGGCGCTCAGTCTAGGGTTGGCATCGAGAAAAACAAAGCCTCTTGCCGCACGTTTTGTCGCCTTTCTCTCCCCACCCGTCTCCCCGCACTACTGCCTCCCGCCCTACCCCCTTCCCCCAGCAGCAGGTGGGGGCGTTTTCCCCGCGGCGGCACTGCAGTGGGGTGTGCGCGCCAGCAATCCCCGCGCGCGCGGCAGCCGCTGGTCTTGGGCCTGGGATGAGGGTAGGAAATCCAAGCCCCCCAGGCCTCCCCCTGCAGAGTCCAAGAAGCAATTTCTCTAGCCCAGGACCCTCCGCTGAGGGGGACAGGAGATCTGGCATCTCCCTCTTCAATTTCCAGCCTCTCTCTCGAGTGTCCTCCTCCTAGAGGAGGGAGAAGGAGGTGACAAGGGAACTGGTGGGTTCTGAGGGCTCCCCAGACGTGTTCGGGGGTATAAACTGGGCTTTAGACTCCTACCTATCTGGATACAAAATCATGGGCTGTGTGACCTTGGACGTGTACCTAATCCTCTCTGGATCTCAATGTCCTCATCTTTAAAATGGGGTTCTTACCTCCTCCTGGGACTGTTGTGGTAATGCGTGCAAAGCACTAGTCATGTTGCTGGCATAAAGTAAGCACTCTATAAACTGATGTATTATTCTTATCATTATCATTGCCATTATTCTTCTCAAGAAAGGTGGTTTTCCTGTCTTCCCCATCCCCTTGGACCCACCCAGCACGCCGCACAACTAGAATCTGAGTCCCACTGATGGGGCCTGGGCAGGCACTGGGCGGTGGGCTCCGTGTGAGGGAAGAGGGGCTCAAGCACCCCGCTCCCACCCCCAGTTCCGAGGCCATGCGGGCTCTATCCCAGGCTTGGCCACTGAGCTGCCAACCCGGTGGGCCGAGAAGGTCCGGGGTCCCCTCCTGTCTGGTTGGCAGGGTGGGGTGGGGAGGGTCTTTGTTCGCCCTCGGATCATGACTGAAGACCCCCACTAGCACTGGACTCCAGCGCAGTCTCCCCTCCCGCCCCCAAGCCCCACCCAGGCCCGGGTCTTGGCCTCACCGGACAAGCACAGGCGGCAGAAGCTCTCCATCCAGCAAATGGGGAGGGGGCACTCCGGTCAGCCTTTTCCATCCCCTGAACACTGCCTGGGACCCCGGGACCCACCCTGGACCCCGACATCGGGGAACGAGGCTGTTCGCGGCGCGGGGACCAGGACGCTTAGAGAGGAAAGGCTGTGAGCACGGGGCGGCGGCTTACCTCGGGTCCGCGGTCCTGCGGCGCGAGTGCAGAGGGCTCTTTGTGCCCGGGCTCACGGATCAGAACTGGGGGAGCCCCTGCAAGCGCCTCCCATCGCAAACTCCTCCCCGCACTCGTCCGCAGCCTCCCTCCCTCCGGTCCCCAGAGCGCAGCCGGCGTCGTCTTTGTAAGCTGCTGCAGCGCCCATGAAATTTTAATGCGGGAGCGACTGGCGGGCGAAGGAGCCCCACCCCCGGCCCGAACCTCGGCCCCCCCTCGCGCCGCCCCCAGCCTCTGCAACTCCGCGGCCTCCCCTCTCACGCTCCCCCCCGCCTCCGCCGGGGTCCTGGCCCGCGAGCTGGGGGAGCCCGCCTCCGCCCCCGCGGCACAAAGGGGCTAGCGGGGCCTCCACCATCCCCGCCCGCGGCGCTGCCATGGCAACGCTTGCCCGGCCGGACTCGGCCCAGGGCGCGCTGATGGAGAGGTGCGCGCGACCGCGGGCCCAGGAGCCCAAGCCCAGAGCCCCGCGTAATGGGAGGACCCAGGACACTGGTCCTGGAGCACCAAGTGCTTCACCCGCCTGGCCTCCGAGTATGCTACTCAATGATTCCTGCTAGATGGGCACAAGCTTATGGTGGAGTGGAAGATTTGAACCCCTGCCTGTGGCTTCATACCCCTGGAAGTGCCGCAACACCACTTGGCCCAACCACTTTTTATAAGTTTGGTCTTTAATTTTTTGAAGGGCCCTCTGCTTAGTACCTACTGTTCCATAGACCAGGGATGCTAGAAAGCCGTCCTAGACCAGGGGCGTCAACATCACTTGGGAACTTAGGAGAAATGCGAATTCTCAGGGCTCACCCCAGCGCTACTGGGTGGAAAACTCTGGGGTGGGGCCCAGAGCTCTGTGTTTTAAGAAGTCCTCCAGGGGATTCTGATGCACATTCAAGCTTGGGCACCACTGCGCTAGACGGTCCCAGTGGCCTCTATAACCAGCCTGTCCTGGGTTTCCATTTCAGCTTCCTGCACGTCCTCTGGCAGATGACCTTGGACACAGCGTTCCTGAAACTTGGTTTCCTAGCCCATCAAGTAGAGGTAATGATGGAATCCACCTCATCGGGTTATGTGGATTAAATGTGGAAATGCATGGGGGAGGGGTGCTTAGCACAGGGCGTGGCACTCAACAAAGGCTCAAAACACAAACTTGACTATTACAATGCTAGGACATCCGTTTAATGCTTACAGTTCTGCGTATAGCATTTGTCATCTTCATTGCTCAGATAAAGACACTGAGACTCCGAGAAGCTGTGAGAGCTGCTCACAGTAGGGGGACCCAGGCAGGATTTGAACTGACCATTTCGGGTTCTAGGTTTACTGGCTGTCTTCCATATTGTCCATCTCCCCCTGGGACGCCACCCTTCCCCAGGCCCCCGATTTGGTCTTCAAGAAATCCAAATCCCATTCAACAAACCCACAGCACTCCTCCAATGTGCCCAGCCCAAGGACATTGCAGGAGCTCTAAAGATCCCAGGGGAGGTCCGAGATACTGCCCCCGCCCTAGCAAAGCTAGCAATCCTCCCCAGGAAGGAGGACTCACATGAAACTGAGAGAAAAGGCAAGATGGGATGTGGTCACAGCATGGCCCAGAGGACATAGCCAAAATATTCCCATTACCCACTCTACCACCTTCCCCTGGGTCACTCACACCACAAACAAAAAGGAAGACGTTTTCTAAAGCATTCCCAAGCCGCCTGTTTTATAATCTGTCTTCAAATTCTCCTGAGTATCAGCCTATCATTTCCAATATCCTTATGGATTAAAAAAAAAAAAAATCAAGGCCCTGTCTGCTCCCAAATTTTGAAACACTTCTCCTTTTCCTTGGGGCTTCTTAAAGATGAACTATAAAGAGCCCACGGTCCTATTTCCAAGTATCTTTTGCTCTAGGGATATCCTTTCAAGGACAGCATTGACAAAAATGGTGGGGGTGAGGGGGGCAGGCGAAAGAAGTGATCGTGAGAAGCTAGCGGGGGTCTCACTATGAAGGGATCATGTCTGACTCAGGTGAACTCAGGATGAGCCATAAACTGAGGAACACACAGAGGGGCCAGACCCCATATCCAGCAGAAACCAAAACCAGTCTGAACCCAGCTGGCTGTCCTCTGCCCCACTCCTGTAACAGCACACGTGTTGATCATGGAGAACCCAAGCTAGCTCTCCTGGGGGTTCAGTTGGTTCCATGCCCTCTTTTTGTCCACCTGTTGAGCGCTTTTGTGGTGAGCAAATTCCCTCCATTTTCCTGGGGAGCAAATTCCCTCCATTTTCCATTTTAGAAACCCACTGTGCCTTCTTCATCCCACAGCCTCGAGGCATTTAGTGCCGCCTCCTTTGGGATTCGTGTCTAGTTTGATAGCTAGATGGAGCACCCTTCTTGTCTCCTCATCAGTGTAGCTCCGACTCTCCCCTTATCCTGTGGGGAGGCCCCGGACACTGCAGAGCACACCTCAGGATGGTAAATGTCATCCTCACCCCATCTTGCAGGGAACTCGTCTTCCAGGTGACATTTACAGAGCTAACTCGGGCCCTGAGAGCCCACAGGCAGATAGGAACACCAGATGGAACCCCAAAGAGAAGTGTTAACGTTCTCTCTTCTGCCTCTCTTGAAAATGGCCTGAGCCTCTTAGGATGGAGCGCCGGCTGCCACGGCAACGGGAGGAGGTGCCATCATCTCAGAAGATTCACGTGAGAATAAACTTTGCTCCTTTAAACTGGACCAGGCAGCTCACCTCTTCCCACTAGGATGTGCAGATAGTTTTTGGCTCCTGACACTGCCTGCCACTCAGCTCAAGAGTTCCAGGGGAATTCTGACATGGGTCACATGTCCAGAAGGTGGGGCGGGGGGCGGCGGGCACAGGCTTCTCTTTGTCCCTAAAGCAGCCCCTGGAGAAGCCAGGGGTTTCTGTGGAACCCCAGATGCAGGGCTCCACAGCTGCAACTCTGTCATCGGTAAGCTGCATCCTGCTGAGCACTCATGAACCCCACCATGCCTGTTGGATTTTTTAGTAGAACTTCACATAGTATCAAACTAACAACTTCATTTTCTTGTAAATATTTTTTCAATTTATCTTTTTTCAACATGATAAGTGCATGCTTTAATTCCCATCCCGCTTCCCCCATCCCTGCACCCCCCCCCATAACCAGCAGTTTGTCTCCCATAGCCAAGAGTCTGTTTCTCGGTTTCTCTCTCTCTCTCTCTCTCATTCCCCCTTGCTTGTTTTCTTAAATATCGTGTATGAGTGAGAGCATATGGTATTTGTCTTTTTCTGACTTATTTCACTTAGCGTTATACACTCTAGCTTTATCCCTGTTGTTGCAAATGGCAAGCCCTCATTCTTTTAGGTGGCTGAATAATATTCCATTGTATATAGATATACCACTTCTTTTTTATCCATTCATCAGCTGATGGACATGGGCTTTTTCCATATTTGGGCTATTGTAAATAATGCTGGTAGTAACAGAGCAGTGCATGTATCCTTTTGAATTGGAGTTTTGTATTTGGGGGGTAAATACCCAGTAGTGTGATTCCTGGATTGTAAGGTAGTTCTAGTTTAAATTTTTTGAGGAATGTCCGTATTGTTCTCCGCAGTGGCTGTGCCAGTTTGCATTCCCACCAACAGTGCACCAGGGTTCCTTTTCTTCCACACCCTCACCAACATCTGTTTTAGCCATTCTGACTGGTGTGGGATGGTATCTCATTGTGGTTTTGATTTGCACTTCCCTGATCATGAGGGATGGTAGGCACATTTTCGTGTGTCTGTTGGCCATCTGGATGTCTTCTTTGGAGAAATGTCTGTTCATGCCTTCTGCCCATTTTAATCAGATTATTTGTTTTTGGGATGTCGAACTGTATCGGTTCTTTATGTAGTTTGGAGACTAACCCTTTACTGGATACATCATTTGTAAGTATCTTCTCCCATTCAGTAAGTTGCTTTTTAGTTGTACTGATTGTTTCCCTCACAGAAGCTTACAACATTCACAGTGGGCATCCACTACATTTGGCTAGTTCGAAAACATATCCATCACCCTAAAATACCCCCCTCCATTAAGCAATTACTCCCCGTCTTCCCCTCCCGCAGCTACTGGCAGCCACGAATCTGCTTTCTATCTTTATGGATTTACCTATTCTGGTTATTTTCTATAAGTGGAGTTGTACAATATCTGCCTTTGGGTTCCAGCTTATCCCATTCAGCATGATGTTTTTGTGGTTTATCCACACTGTGGTGCATGCCAGTATTCCATTCCTCTTCATGGCTGAATACTATTCCATCATAGGAATATAGCGGTTTGCTTACCCGTTCATCTGGATTTGCATGGTTTCCATCTTTTGGTGGCTGTGAATCATGTTGCTGTGAACTTGAGTGTACAGGGCTTTGTTGGAGTCTCTCTTTCCAATTTGGGGGGAACCAGAACTCTCTGGACCTCATTCTTTCTTATACTTCCCAATGCCTGTGGTCAGGGGGTTATAGAGTTAGTGACAGGTGGGCTTCTTTACCGTGTTACCTAAACTAGTCATACAGACCCCACAACCACCAGTAACAGCACTGGCGTCACCTCACTGCCTGACCACATATGCCACACCTCCAGAGGAAGGGCTGGGGGAAAAGATTCAGTCTGCCCTCAAGCCATGTTATTGACCAACACTGTGTGCCTGCATCATGGCATCCAGGGAGCTCCTTTCCAACAGCTGTCCCCTGAGGAAGCAGCTCCCTGTCCCATCCCAACAGAAAATTCCATTTAGACTCATCAAAGCAGCCATCCTCACCAGGAGTGGGGGGTGCTCCCTGAATTCAGTAGGAGGCATGGTATAGCAGTGGAGAGCTCCGTTTGGTATGTCCCAGAAAGAATGTGCCTTTCAACAATTCCCCACAGCCACCACATTCTCCTGCCCCCTGGAATCACCTGCAGAGGAATGAGGTGGACCCCTTACCCACTTTCTTGCCACTGTTCCAAGTGCTTCATCCACATTCCCGCCTAACACCCTCTGGGGGGAGATGTTGATTCATCTGATAAGGGAAGTGAGGCTCAGAGAGGGGAAGTGACTTACCCAAGCTCAACCAGCTAGAAAGTGGCAAAGCTGAGATGCGCACTCAGCGCTGTCTGATTCAAAAACCCGCAAGTGGAATCTAAAAATCCACCTGCATTCACATTCACCCCAACTTGCCCTTGGGAAGGTTGTGCCTTCCCCACATCCAGCTGAATCCCATCACCTTGCTGGGGTCGCTGTGGGGTCCTTTCACCCTCCCTGGCATGGCCAGCAGTGGTTAATGTCTGGCTCAGTCCTCAAGGGACATTGCTGGCTCAGGATCATTACCATGGAAGACTATAGTTCAGTGTTTACAGGGTCTTACCTCTGTGTTGCCCCCCAGGGGCTGCCTTAATGTGTCCCCACTGGATAAGGTGTGGACAGGTGTATTAGCCTGGGTCTGGACTATCTGGACTATCCCAGACCCTTAGATAGGGATTCAAGTGCAAGTAGCTTATTTGGGAGATGGTCCAAGGAAGCATTATTTAGGGACAGTGAATAGAGGAAAGCGAAATAGGGACATTAAGGAATGTCTAGTCTGTTGTGGCTGCTCTAACGAAATACCATAGATTAGGATGCTTACAAACATCCTCTCACTGTTCTGAAGGCTGGAAGTCCAAGGTCAAGGTTCAGTCAACGCTGCTTTCTCCTGAGGCCTCTTTCTTTGGCCTCTCTCCATGGCTGTCTTCCTGCTGCATTCTCACATGGCTTTACTCTGTGCACATGAACCCTGTCTCTTGCTCATCTTATAAGGACTTCAGTCCTATGGATTAAGACCACACTCTTATGACCACATTTAATCTTAGCAACCCCCATAAAAGCCCCATCTACAAATATGGTCACCTTGGGGATTAGGGCTTCAATATATGAATTTGGTTGGGGGAAGAGGGCACAAGTCAGGCCATAACAATAAACTAGCTGTTGTGGGCAACTAGGAGTCCGTCCTGCTGAGGTCCTCTGAGAGACTGAGCGGGACACACCTGAGCCATCCCACTTGAGGTCAAGGATGCCGGGGTAGCTAACCACCAACTCTTACCTGTCATGGATAAAGGATTCTCCTTGTGCATCAACCCCTTGCCACCTCCCAGCTGCCCTTGAAGCAGACCAACCATGTGCCCTTGGCCAGAGAAATCACCAGAGAGCCACAGGGGCCTGCAGTATAAAGCTACCAGTATGCCTGGGCATGGCAGGTGTCAAGGGGACATCCACCATAGGGGATCATTCGTTCCCCCATCACCCACCCACTGCACAATCCCACCCAGCAGAGCCCACGTTGGGCCCAACAGACCTCCCCAGTCTGAGAAGCTTCCACCCGCTATGGGCCAACCTGGCCTAGTCCAGGGTAGAGACAAGCCACTTTGCAAGTAGCAGTCAGATCAAGGAGCTAATGGAAGTAAATATGAGTGACCCAAGTAGTCTTTGAGATCAAGAAAAAGCAGAGCAAGTGCCAGACACTGTACCAGGTACTGAGAACTGAAAATCACAAGAATAAGAACATCACAGGAATAACTCTATCAATCGCTATTGTGTTTTTAGGATCTTTTCAGTTTCAGGTAGCAGAATCGATTCCACAGCTATACTGGGTTCAGGCACAGCTGGATCCAGGTGTCCAAACAACACCACCAGGCGTCTGTCTTTCCCTAGCAAGTCTGCAGAAGCAGCGAAGAGCCCACCAGGGACTGCCAGACCCCCTGCCAACTGACTCTTTGTCTTGTTTGCCTTCTCTGCCTTCCTGTCAGCCAAGATGTGGACACCGATCCATGGCCAGGCCTGCGTTGGAATCTCACTTCCGGCTCTCATTCACCAGGTGACTTTGGGTAAGGAACTCCACCTTTCTGGACCTCAGTAAATACTGTATAACCATCACATCTTTTGGAGGGTTTTCGGGAGAAAACTGTGAACTCAGTGACCTGAGTGTGGAAAACACACGGCCCCCTCACGGGCTCAGGAATTTCTGGCTCTTTCTCTCTCTGTTGGAAGGGCCACCAGAGACTCTCCAAAGAGCTTCTGACTCCTGGGAGGTCATTAGAAGGGGGTCTTCAGGACTCCACAGACCCCGGCACTGTCTGCCAAGAAGATAACTAACAAGTCCTGTCCACAGATGTCTTTGGCTTTTTTCCTGTGTGTGAACACGCTGTTGAACGGACCAAACACAGGCCAGCTTCGAGCCCACTGTACATTCGTGCTTGCTTCCTTTATCATCCCCAGGACCTGAGTGTATCCTAGACTTTGTGGAGTCCACCAGCTGTTTCCTTTCAGGAAGAGTCTGATGGGACTGGCAAGGTTTGGGATCCCACTGCTCTCCCCCAACGTCTTCATACACGGTGCCCAGAGCAATGCTCGGAAACAAGGAGGCCCTGCCCAAGGTCTCCCTTAGACTTCCCTTGTTCTGTGTGTGCCTGCCTCTGCCTCTGCCTGGGCCTCTGCCTGGGGGGCCTCTCCTTTGTCTCCAGCATGTGTGTGCCCTGTGGGCACGCCTGTGTGCGCTGAGTCCTGGTCCTGCATATCACCCCACCCCTTGCTTCTTTGTCTTGGCTTTTGTGTCCAGACAACAGAGAAGGGGGGCAGAGTGTGTGCTGCTGTCATCCCTCCCATCTCGTCATCCGTCTGTAAACAGACCCTTTCCAGACGCCCCGCACCTGCTCCCCAGCCCTCCCAGCCGCCCCAGCAGGTGCTGTAGCCCGCCAGCCACTCACGGCTCCTGCCAGAGAAAGGCACAGACCTCATCCAGCCACCTCCCCCATCCTCCCTGCCCTCCCCGCCATCCCACCTCAGCTTTTTCCCTTCATGGGCAGAGCCAGACAAGCCCCACGGAAGACTTTACAAGGACCCTGACACGTGAGGGAAGCCGGAGCCCTCACCCCCAAATCGGAGGCACCCCCACCCTCATCGGTGTATCCTCTTGAACATTCCACCAAGTCATTCTCCTCTACCTAATGCCACAGCCATCTCTGCCTCCATCACCCCCTCCTGGGATGTGCAGCCTCCACAGCAGACATCTCCGACCTTGAACTGCAAACCGGGCCTCATCATTCCCCCATCCACAGCCGTTGGCACCCCACAGGACTCAGGAGGCAAAGCAAGATCTCTGCCTTTACCCGCAATGTCCTGCCTGGGCTGGCCCCTGCTGACATTCCGAGTTCATCCTGCACCAAGCTCCTGCTCCAGCCTCACACGTCCCAGCCGAGCCCAGCCCTGCCTGGCCTCATCGTCTCCAGGAAACCGTCTCTGACCTCCCGGTGAAAGTCAGGCCCATTAGTTACACACACTCTCTGACTGACACCTACCACTCTCCTTCGACACTAATTTCAATTTGGGATTACATAGATTCCTTTGTCTGTTGTACACATACACGTTCCACAACCAATCTGGGAGAATCCTCATGGGAGAAAATGGCTCTGTGTGCTCACCATGGCATCACCAAGGGCCTGGCATAGGGTCTGACCCAGGGGGGACCTCAGTGTATGTGTGCTCAAATAACTAAACCTTAAACCTTCAAACCCTGCAGTTCTGACTAGCCATTTCACAGACAGGAGAGACCCAGGCAAGAACAGTGACTTACCCAAGGGCTCTATTCCAGTGGGGGCAAGCTAATGGTGTAATCGCTGTGTCCCCATGCTCCCCAGCTCCTTCTGCCTTCCAGAGGTCACCCTCTCCTTCTCAAGCGAGCTTGCATCCTGAAATGCTTGCAGAAATGCACCCCCCCCTTTCAGAGACTCATCCACCTTTTGCGAGCAATGATGGTGTCTTTACTTCTTGCTCCAAACACCTGCACCTGTCACCTTGAGCACTTCTACCTGTTTCCTCACCGTTTCTGTAGCTTTTGGTCCTCTCCCCAGACACCAGTGCACTCCTGACCCCACCCTGCTTCCCATAGCAGAAGCCACACAAGAGTCTTGGGGAAGACACTAAGGAAGGTCAGAGCAAATAATAACACTTACTGCGCCTTTCCTGTGTTGCCCATTCTGGCCTTAATGCTATAAAAACAAAGGTTAGGGGGCACCTGGGTGGCTGAGTCCAACTCTTGGTTTTGAGTCCAGCGTGAACTGAGGGTCCTGGGATGGAGCCTCACATCAGGCTCCTCACTCAGTGGGGAGTCTGCTTGAGGATTCTCTCTCTCCTTCTACCTCTGCACCTCGCCCCATTCCCTCTCTCATATAAATAAATAGAATCTTTTTTAAAAATTAACAATAAAATAAAAACAATAGTCCTACTAGCCCGATGGCGCCACCTATGGATATCATTGCCATTTTACAGACAAGGAAAACTGAGGCTGAAGAAATACAGCTAGAGGGTCTCTGAAACAAAAGGCAATCCCAACAATCTAGATCCAGATCCTGGCCTCATAAAGCCTCCCTCCCAACCCTGGTCCCATTACAGCCTCCCAGGTTCTCATGGTCCTCCACCCTGGCCAGCAGTCCCCATATGATCCTCCCTACCTCCCGTGGCTCCCGTCTATTCTAGACTTTCCCACCCCCGCATGGCCATGCCAGCCAGTCTGCAGAACAGCACATTCTTTATTTATGAGATGCATCTGGGCTTTCTGCAGATCAGCTGGGAATGCCGAGGTGCCTGCAGACAGGAGCTGAGAGATTCTGGAGGCCGAAAGTCCTCCAGAAGGCAGACAGGGGCTGGACCCTTGGGCACCAGGCTCTAGCCAGGGGGCCCAGGTGGCCTGCAGAGCACAGAGAGAGACTGGGGACAAAGTGATCTGTCCTTGGGATCCCTTATGCATCCTGGACTGCCGTAGGCAAGAAGCAAAGAGCCCTGGGGGATGGAGAGGTGGGAATAAGGCACTTATATTGGCTGAGTGTCTCCTCAAATCCACAAAAAAAACCACCAAGGTAGGGACACCTGTGTCTACTTTACAGGGAAGAAAACTGAGGTTTACAAAAAGTAAGCAAGCTCTTTCTGAATGTATAACTTTGCTTTGTGCCCCCTTTCCCCCCCGCCCCCCGCAAAAAAGAGGAAGTTAAGGTAGTTTGTACAGCTCAGCATAGCCAGGAACCTAAACGTAAAATAAGATAGAAAAATGAGTCCCAGAGAAAGGAATATGGAATCTGGGATTAAGTTTCTCTTCCAAATGCCTGTCACACGGTTCTATCTAGTTGCTAATAATCCAGCAGACTGTCCCTCGGTTCCGAGCTCCCCGGTAGCCTAGGTAGAAAGAGAATACAATTAATTTTGTGAATGTCCCAGGTCTACAAGGTGAAAACAAACTAGAAGAATAGAGACATGAGCGTGGCTGATACTGAGAACAGAAAAGGAATATCAGGAAGGCTAATCTAATATCAGATCCTTAATTTCCCAGAAAATTGCCCCTTGCGTCCTGGTCTCTATTCCACTGCGCTGACGCAGAGCAAGGGTCTTCAGACAGACAGGGGCGGTGGGGGAGGGGTGCTTCTCACATTCTACCACCAGGTGGCAGTGCGGCGCAGGTCTCAGGAAGAGAGTTCTCTGGATGGGAGACTGGGATGTGCTCCCCAGTAACCTGGCGGGTGGGAGGGGCCTGAGACCCCAGCCGGTGGGCCTGAGCTTTTGGTTGAATCTCAACGAAGAAATCAGTGTCTTGCAAGGCAGAACCAGGCTGCTACTTCTTCTCCGCAGGGGGACAGAGGAAGGGCCCTTGACATGGGGCCCCGGGTTGGAATCCCAGCTCTGCGATTCTCCACACCAGTTTGGTGTCATCAACTTGCGTTTCCTGCATCTGTCTTCTCATCTGCGCAAGGGGGTGAATCATGCTAGAGGGAGAGGAGCCTGAGCCCGGGATCAAGAAAGATGGTGGCCACTAAAACCTACCAGAGGCCAGAGGGTTGAGGGGCCCTGAACTTCTGAACCAAAACAGGGGAGGAAAAAAAGGAACCACCGTCCCAGAGAGAAAACCCATCAAAGCTCCCAGCTGGGATGTGGTGAGGTCCTCTTTGTTTCCTCAGAGGGGTTTGGAGAAGTAAAAGAGCTTAGGACCTTTCCAAGTGTAAATGACAGAAACCCATCCTAGAATGACTTAAGCAAAAAAGAAAAAGAAGAGGCAAGGGGAGAGTGGTATTTAGTCCCTGTGATAAAAGGCAGAGGGGACGTCTGTGTAATAGAACAGTTAGACTCATCCCCACCATTTCTCAGACCTGCTTTCCCCCTACACTGCTTTTGTCCTTAGTCTGGCTTTGGTGGCAAGTTCTAAGTCTCCACCCCAGAAATTAACAAGACCAGCACCAAGGGAGCTTCTCTTTCCAGACAGTTTCCACCAACGTTTCAGAGCTGGTTCTCATTGGCTCTCATTGGGTCACGTGCCTGTCCCTGGCCAAGTCACGGTGCATGGTGACCATTACTGGCCAGGCCAGGGCTGTGTTCTGGCCTGTGGGATCCCTGTGGGCCAAACCCATACAGTTCCAAAAGAAGGATTCTTTTTTTCTTTTTCTTTTTCTTTTTTTTTTTAAGATTTTATTTACTTATTTGACAGAGATCGCAAGTAGGCAGAGGCTGGCAGAGAGAGAGGAGGAAGCAGGCTCCCTGTGGAGCAGAGAGCCCCATGTGGGGCTCGATCCCAGGATCCCAGGATCATGACCTGAGCTGAAGGCAGAGGCTTAACCCACTGAGCCACCCAGGCGCCCCTAAAGAAGGATTCTTTACACTCAGCGCTCCTCCCAGAAGCTGCTGAAGGTCCTCAGAGGGTACAAAGGGCAGACTGCCATCTCTGGGAGGAAGCTGTCACAACCCGTGGGCCTGCCTCCTCTAGCTCTGTTGTCAAAGATTCAGGAGCTCGCAACAGGGAAAGGAAGGGCCTCCCAAGGAAAGGAAGGGCCCCCCCACCTCGTGATATTTCCCCTCCATTAATCCTGTAATTAAGGTCCCTGTAAACAGAGGCCTCAGGAAGTAGGGACAGGCTGGTGCACAGCCCCCACCCAGCAGCACGTCCCTCCCCCCCCTTCTTCCCTCCTCTGTGCCCTCCTCTGGCAAACACACCCAATATGAGTGAGGTCTTCACCTTGTCACCCTCTTCCGTTCTAGGTTGTCCCTTTCCTCTCTGGTCGACAGTTTCTACCAATGTGTGGTCACAGCGTCTTCACTCCTGGGGGAGAGACTCAGTGTGACGGTAGAGAAAGGATCATGCGGATGAGAGAAGGAACTGGACAGACGGGGCCGTGGGGATAGAGAGGGCATGAGTGGAGGATGAAAAGAGCCTCCTGGGGCGCCTGGGTGGCTCAGTCAGGTGAGCAGCTGCCTTTGGCCAGGGTCATGGCCTCAGAGACCTGGGATTGAGCCTCAGGTTGGGCTCTCCGCTTGGTGGAAGCCTGCTTCTCCCTCTGCTTGATGCTCCCCCTGCTTGTGCTCCCTATCTCTCTCTCTCTCTCTCTCACCCTCGCTCTATCTCAAATGAATAAATGAAATATTTAAAAATAAATAAATAAATAGAGCCTCCCCTGCCAAGAGCACCCACACACACACCAAAGTTCACCTTGGCTGATCCACTTGGGATCCAGGACTCAGCCCCAAGTGTTTACAACTCCAAATGCATTGTCACCCTCTGTGCCATGCCCACTGCCAGGAGCAGTATCGTGGATCGTGTTTGCTGTGTGGTCCTGGACCAGTCCCCTCCCCTCTCTGGGCCTAGAGGATGTGGGTTTGGGGTCCGCAGTTCCAGACGCTGGGGTCAGTTCTGCTGGCTGGGTGCAGTGTTCTGGATGATGGGTGCTCCTGCCTACCAGTGCTTCTGGCCAAATCGCATCAATAATTCAAGTTCCCTTGCCTTTAAAACCTAGGAGAATTGGTCTCCTGGCAAGATAGGAAAAATAATTTCATGTCCTCTTTCCTCCCCTTCTACGAGTATCCTTGACAAATTGTTTCATTATTGCCTGTCACTCCAGCTGCCATCGCACATCTGGGGTACCATTTTTTATGGTTACCAGCCTCACTCTTGGCTTTGACTCTGGTTCTGAACAGGGCTGCCATCAAATTCTAATGAGCCTCCCCCATTCGTTCATTCATTCATTCAGCAACTATTGCCTGCTCTGTCCCCCAGGAATGCAAGACTTTTCTATGAGAGGTTAGAAGCTCTCCCAGTTATTCATACTAAAGTGTGAGGGGTGACTTTCTCAACTCTATTAAGAGAGGACAGGAGCTTAGCAACTTACTGTTTAGATAACTTACTGTGCCCATTAACTCTTTCAGCTTCCCTCAAACTTTACACAGTCCACAGTGAGCTCAACCCTCTTACAGGCTGGATGATTTGGGGCAAGTTGCTTGACCTCTCTGAGCCTAGGACTCTCAAGATTCTGATGAGTTTTAAAGGAATAATAATGATGTCAAGGAGTTAACTGTCACATTTAAATTACATGACATGAGAAAGGAACCAACATCAGATGTGCCATCAATATTATATTATTCTTATTATTCTTTTTATTGGGCCAATATTGGGCATGCCCAAGATGAAGGGACTGGAGGTTGCGACTGGGGATATCAAAGCCAAAGGACAGAGAGATAGAATAATGCCAATGATTTCCACCGTTACTGATAGCTTACGTGGTATGTGTTCTGGGGATAGGCAAGTGTGATATAACATTTCACTTCTCAAAAGGGAAGAGGTAGGTCTTGTGTGTCCCCAGTTAGCAGAGGAGGAAACTGAGATCACAACCTGGTAAGCCCAGATTGCAAACCCGGGGCTGTGATGACTGCTTCCCCAGAGTCCAGTGCCTGCCCAGAGAGGTCAGGGTCAGATAGCTGCCTCTCCGTGGCAGCTGTAGGGTTACAACCCCCCTCAACAACCACCACATCCAGTGCCTTCCAGGTTCTCAGCGTTCAGGGTGAGGACACATCTGGATGGAAGATGGTTGCAGGCCCAGCCCCCATCCAAGGCCTTAGCAAAATGTCAGAATCCACAGAGACCAACTTCACCATCTTCTCTGTAAAATTTTCACTCCTTTATCTTCCTAATGCCCATTCCCTAAGACTGAGACCACTTCCCAGACAGCACTCCTACACCATACACCCACAGCAGCACTCACTTCTTCCACAGTCCATTTCTTAAAGCCCTGGTGAACAGCAGGACCCAGACATAGGTGAACTAATTCATACTAGGCTATCATGGCTAACTTTAGCATGTTGACTATCATGGCTAACTTTAGCATGTCTCACCTGTGCTCCTCAGCTCACTCATCATGCAAGATGAGTTCACCAAGAAAAAAAAAAGAATAAAGAATAATAAGAATAATAGTAATAGTTGTGTGGTCAAATTAGTTTGGGAAACTCTGAACACTGCATCCACCCATCTAGGGAGTCACAGGAAACACAATAAACTATGGCTGGTTTCAAGAAGGCCTGCAAACTAGACACCAACAATGCCCAAGATTTTTGGACATAGTTTTTTTTTTCCAAGGAACAATGTAACAATACCTGCAAAACAGTCTTTGATAAATCTTAACTGAAGAACCATGGAGTTATGGGGGTAAAATTTGTGTCCCCCAACTGAATGAAAATTCCTCGAAGGAAGGGATTTTTTTTTTCTTTTTCCAATTTATTTATTTTCAGAAAAACAGTATTCATTATTTTTTCACCACACCCAGTGCTCCATGCAAGCCGTGCCCTCTATAATACCCACCACCTGGTACCCCAACCTCCCACCCCTCCGCCACTTCAAACCCCTCAGATTGTTTTTCAGAGTCCATAGTCTCTCATGGTTCACCACCCCTTCCAATTTACCCAAAAGCACATACCCTCCCCAATGTCCATAACCCTACCCCCCTTCTCCCAACCCCCCTCCCCCCAGCAACCCACAGTTTGTTTCGTGAGATTAAGAGTCACTTATGGCTTGTCTCCCTCCCTATCCCATCTTGTTTCATGGAAAGGAAGGGATTTTTGTCTGTTTCATTCCCTGTTAGATCCTCAGAACCTATAACTGAGCAGTATATTGGAGACATTTGGTACATGTTTGTTGAGTGAATGAATGAATGAATGGAGTTTAGTCAAAGAATATCAGCAAGTCTGTGTTCATAATCCAGGCTTTGCCTTATATACTGTATGTCCTTAGGCAAGTCCTTATCCATCGTGGGGTTTCCTTTTCCCAGCAAACCCTGGAGAAAGGATGAGACTCCATTATACACTCTTACTGGGGGCAACAGCGCCCCCAGGAGTGAAAATTGGCTCTCAGGGAGGACAAAAATAAACCTTAATTCTTTTTATGTCTAAAGCACAGATACACAGAGAGGCCATACACAGATACACATTATATTAAAATTGTAATATAATTTTGTATTAAATCGTAATATTGTTTATAATATAATTTTGTATTAAATCATAATATAGAATTGTATTAAAATTTTATGGCAGGTGGTGACCATGAGGAAAAGAGTGTGTAAAAAGACTTCTAGAGTGGGAAGGACAATAATTAAGAAAAGGTTGTGAAACACTAGATTTGATCTAGAAGTTTCCTTCCAAGTCTGAACATTTGACTCCAGGTGAGGGGCTGTTGGTGGAAACTATCTGAGGGAACAGGGAACAACAAGAACCAAAAAAACCTCAGCATGGGTGGAATAAACCTGGTATTGTGGACAGACATACTCCCCCCCAAAATTCATGTGTTGAAGTCCCAACTCCCAGTACCTCAGAAGTAACCCAACTGGGGGAAAATCTCTTGACAGAGGTGATTAAGTTAGGCTGTTGTGGTGTGGCACTAACCCAGCTGGACTGGTCCTTACCGGAAAAGGAAGGACCACCAGGGGTGCACACATGCGCAGAGGGGCGGTCACATGATGACAGAGTGCAGGCTGCCATCCTCAAGCCAATTAGGGAGGCCTCACCAGAAACCAGTTCTGATGGCCCCTTGATCTTGGACTTGAGCCTCCAGGACTGTAAGACATCCCTATCTGTTTCTTAAGTGCCCCAGTCCGTGGTGTTTTGTTTGGGCAAAGAGCAGGCAAATGCCCTTGGAACGTTCAGAGAAGACTCACCAGGGGAACCTGAGGTCGGAGAGGGCACAGGAGAGGCAAGTCATGGTCAGCCTTGGAGAAAACTACAAAAGTATTGCTGTGGTTTGAATTGGTTTTGGGGTTTTTTTGTTTTTTGTTTTTTGTCCCCTTGGGAGTGGGATGGGGAAAGCATCCTAGGGTTTCAAGCGGGGTGTGTGTGTGTGTGTGTGTGTGTGTGTGACAAGATCCGCCTTCTGTTTTCAATAGGACCAGCCACTCCGGCTGGCAAAGAACAGGATGCTTGTGGGCAAAGGTAGGAGCAAAGGGGATGGATAATAGTAAGTGATTAGATTCCATGAAAGCCGGGGGCTTTGCTGATGGATTACTACCGAGTGAGAGATAAAGAGAAATGTTACGGATTCTTCCTCGTTTTCGGCCTGAAGAGCTGGAGAGTTGAAGTTTCCGTGTTCGTGGGTTTGGTTTAGATGTGCATTAGACATCCATGTGTCTGGACATCCCTGGACATTCAGGAGTCAAGTTCAGAGAAAACGTGGTTGTAGAGGTAAGCACCAAGGAGAGGCTGCCTCTCCCCCACCCCTCTCCTGTCATCTGACCCTCTCCCAGCCCGAGAGCAAGCATGCCTCCCCTGGTATCACGGGATACTGTGACCCACTGGAGACTCAGCCTACTTCCCCATCCAGCCTGGTGAGAAAAGGGACTTTGAGTCCCTTGTGTACCACTTCCCAGGGCCTGGTGCACAGAGGGTCCCTGGCAAACGATAGTCTGAATGGATGGGACGATAACCAAAGAGGGGTTAAGAATAACTCCAGAGCAAATGCTCCCAAACACATCCCTCCCCCTTCCTGAGCCTGATACTGTTATCTTTTCCAGCAGCCCTGCTCGACCCCACCCTGTCCGGTCTCTGTCCCATTTACTGACGGCAGAGGAAGACTGCGTGGAAAAAGAGCCAGAAGGCTTTTGAAGTTAAGGCAATCTACATAATAAAGAACCAGGGGTGGGGAGAGAGCCCGAGGTAAAACCGATCTCCAGCTCAAGCTGGGAGTTTATGTCTCAGTTTTAAAGACTTCCTCTGGGGCTCCTTTAGATGGTAGATGACGTCAATTGAGAGACTCCAGGGTAGTGTGTGAGAGCGAACTGTGGGTAAAAACAAAAGGAACAGGAGAAATTTTGCCAGGGGAGAGAACTGGTTCCCTTTGCATATGCTTTAAAAAAAAAAAAAAGACTAGGGCACTTGGGAGGCTTGCTTTAAAAAAAAAAAAAAAAAGACTAGGGCACTTGGGAGGCTCAGTCAGTTAAGCGTCTGCCATGGGCTCAGGTCAAGATCTCAGGGTCAAGAGATCAAGTCTCCACATCTGGCTCCTTGCTCATCGGGGAGTCTGCTTCTCCCTCTGCCCCCTCCCCCGTGCTCGCTCGCTCACTCTCTCACATGCTTTCTCTCACACATAAATAATAAATAAAATCTTTTAAAAATATAGGTATATGTATGCATATGTAAGTGTACCTAATAACGGTATCAAAATTCTGGAACAAAGAAAAAAAATCAGGAAGCAAAAATGCATAAAACTAAAGGGGGAAAACACCAGATAAATCCAGATTATAGTAGGAGATACTAACAACCCTCTCTCAGTGACAGATAAAAATCTGAGTTTAAAAATCAACAAAAATGTAGAAAAATCTAACGCACACTTGCCAAAAACACTAACCAACCTCAACTCGACCTAATTGACATGGACAGACCCTCCATGGGACAACTGCCAAATTTAAGCAGTTTTCAAGTGCGCAACAAACATAGACCATGTGGTGGGCTGTAAAATTTAAGTCTGGGCTCATTTTAGAGTGTTGAAATCTTATATTGTTCCAATTTTCATCCATGTGCTGCCGAAGTAAGCACGAGTGTTGAAATCGGACTTGAGAACCAATCCATAACAATACAATATCGTGAAAATCCCCCAAAATAACATATCATGAAAGAACCCACGAAGAACTCGCAAGGGAAACCAGGAACTATCGGACTGAATGATTCAAATTTGGGGAGCGGCTGAAGTTGTGCTCATAGGGAAATTAAGAGCTCTAGAGGACTCTACCGAGAGAGAAAAGCAGCACCCACAATCAATGACCGAAGGGTGTACCCTTACAAGCAAGAAAAACTAAGAATAAAATAAACCAAAGTAAACAGAAGCAAGGAAATGGTCACAAGTAAGACAGAGCAAAGTAGGACCCAGAGAAACGATGGAGCAAATCGACAAAGTGGAAAAATCAGTTCCTTGAGAGACTTGATGAAATCAAAATGCACAAGCTAGCACTAGACCTCTTTTATTACTTTCGTGCTGACTGTGTATGAACTGGCTCACGGGAGCCACCGGGCGGAGGCAGAGGAGTGGGCAGGGAAGACCCTCTGCAGCTCCTCCTTCCAGACAGGCTCCCCCTTGCTCCTAGGCACCACGCCGGTCCCCCTGCTCACTGCTGGATCCTGCGGACACTCTGCACCTGGAAAGTCTGCGCGTGAGAGCCCCACTCTCGGAAGTGCTTGTAGTCGCCTGAGTGGTGATCGCACTCCAGCACATACTGAAAGCCTCGGTAGCCGGGAAACTGGGAGCAAACCCAGCTGGGGAAGGGAAGAGCAGACCATTACCCTCGAGAAGCACCCACAAGGTGAGCACACAGGGACGAAGGGATCAGTGCTGCAGACACATTCCAGCCATCCCAGCCTTCCTTCGCTGCCCAGAATGTGCCCTGCTCTCCCCCTACACCCCCCCACGACCTGGCCTGTGATCATGATGTTCCCTCTGCCAAGAGCACTGTTCCAGCCATGTTTTGCCCAGCCCCCCACCAAGCTGTATATATCTTCTAGTTCTGAGGACTGGTTCTCCAAATCAGGCCACACTCCTACTGGTCCTCTGTAGCTCTCATATGGACAATTATCAGATCGTTTAATGTCAGCCTCCTGTGACAGCTGGGTGAGCTCCTGGGTGTAGGGATGCATATGTGTCTGGTTCTTTGGGCTCTCTGGTGCACAGTGCAATGCCCATGGCCACGGGGGCTAATACATACTAAAAGAATGACAGAAGGGAGGGAGGAAGTGAGGAATCATTCGTTCCCCTCCTCCCTTAGCCAGAAGCCCTTCCAAGGAAAAAGCTGTTGTTCTTTCCCTTCATTGACCCGTACATTGTTCAAGACTGGACAAGAATTGGTGTCTCACTTTCTGAGCTTCCATTTCCCCTCCTGTAAGAGGGAAGTGGACTCAAGAATCACAAGAGGTTAAAAAATAATAATAATAATAATAAAATAAATCACAAGAGGTCCTACTGTGGAACAAGATTCTCTGATGGTTAAAAAACAAAGGGGAGCACATGAGTGGCTCAGTGGGTTAAGCGTCTGCCTTCAGCTCAGGTCATGATCCCAGTGTCCCAGGATGGAGACCCGTGTTGGGCTCCCTGCTCTGCGGGGAGTCTGCGTCTCCCTCTCCTCTCCACTCTTGCTTTCTCACTATCTCTGTCATTCTCTCGGTCTCTCCCTCTCAAATAAGGAAATAAAATCTTTAAAAACAAGCCAAAAAACAACCACCACCCATAAAACAAAAAGCCACCTCTCACCTTCACTCCTGCCAGGAGCCAAAGGGCACCTAGAGGCCGGTTGCAGTGGCCTCCCTAAGGAAAGCCCTCACATCTCCACTCACCCGCCAGCCACTGGGGGACAGGGTGGGAGGAGTCAGTCCCGTCTGGGCTTGAAGCTGGATTTAATCACCTCCCTCCTGGTGGTCTTGGAGCAGACTGCCTGAGCCACACCTATTTCTCCAACCCTCCACCTCTCAGGTAATGTGGGAGTATGCTCACTCTGCAATGAGCACATGACCAGTCCTAGCCAATCAGACCACTCCCTTCTTGCACATGACAATTGGTTCAGGGTTGAGCACATGACCCAAGTTGGGGCAATGAGAACCTTTCCTAGAACCTTTGCGGGAATCAGTGAGACAGAGGCATTCTCTTGCCCTGGGGTTGGCTGGAGTAAAGAAGCTGCGCCGTTGTCTTTGCTTGGGAAGAGAGTGCCTGCGAATATAATGATGATGAGGCAGACAGAGCAAGAAGGGGAGAAAGAAAGAACCCTACCTGTAGCACCTGGATCCAGCTGTTCCTGAAGCAGGTGACAAGGATCAATAAATATTCTCTGGGCATAGTGTCAGTTTAATATGGGAGTCTGCTATTTGTGGTCCCACAAATTCTGCCTGAGACCTCTCTGTGCCTCAGTGTCCTCCTCTGGAATGTGGGTATCAGAGCCCCCAAATCCCCAGCACACAGTTTTCACAGCCTCTCCTTCCCTGTCAGGCAGAGCCTTGGATTCACTTACGCCCCTGAGTGCACGTGGAAAGAGCCCACTTCATTGCCATCCCAGCCCATGGCCTGGAGGGAGGGGTAGTCATCACTCAGCTCGCCTTTCCTGCCCAGAAAGTTCTCTTGCTCGAAGATGGTCAGCCTTGAGTCACGGTGGTTCTGTAAGCAGAGGAAACGGTCAGACCTCCAGGCACCCAGCTGAGAACCCACGTGCCTCTCCAGACACCCCTGCCCTTGTCCCCCCAAATCAGCCTTCCTTACATTTTGGAAGGGTAATAAGGCAACAAAACCTTACAAAAGGTGTGCACCATTTGCCCTTCCAGAAATGTACACGAAGAAAATAACTATGGAACAAATAAGCCGCGGAGATGTTCAGCCCAGCCTTGAAGATAACAACTGAAAAGATAAGGGAGGAAGAGAGGAAGGGGAAAAGAGGAAGCCCGAAAGTCCCCAACTGGGGGATCAGGTGGTTAACTGAGCTAAGAAGAGGATTATTGTGATCTGGGTTCAAATTCTGACTCCACACATACCAGCTGGGACATGTCACATAGTGTTTCTCAGCTGTTTCCATACCCATAGAATGAAACTAACCGTCTCCACTTGTCAAGATCGTTTGGAGGACAGAGTGAAATCAGAAGCTATAAACTGCATGAAATCAGGGATAGCATGGTCACAGTCATGGTCCACCATGGGTCCCTGTATCAGCACAATGCCCGGGCCATTGTGGAATACAGGAGCAAATGAACTTGCTCACAATTTGAAATACTGGGGAGCTATGAACAATGATGCTGTCAATGAGATTTAATCACCCGGGAGGATGATTGTGATCAATTTGCCCTGTGAGAAAAGCTGATTTCCAAGCCTGTGTTTCTTTCAATTCCATTTTTGTAACAAAGTTGCAAATGTGCCCAAATACATAGGAATAGGCATATAGGTGGATAGATACAGACACAGATGTGAATACCAGTTGGTGTAGGCAGAATCTGTGAATAAAAACAAGACTGAAGGAAGTCTCCAGCATTTTTAAGACTGCGCTTCTGGGGGCACCTGGGTGGCTCAGTGGGTTAAAGCCTCTGCCTTCAGCTCGGGTTCTGATCCCAGGGTCCTGGCCTCAAGCCCCGCATCGCATCTCGCTCTCTCCTCAGCAGGGAGCCTGCTTCCCTCCTCTCTCTCTCTGCCTGCCTCTCTGCCTATGTGTGATCTCTGTCAAATAAATAAATAAAATCTTTAAAAAAAAATACTGCGCTTCTGTTCAGTCATGTAGGTATAAGTGACTTTTCTTACTCTGTCATATTAGGTTTCTTTCTGAACTTTGGGTGTAAAATCTATGTGCCTTGTATGATTTTTAAATTGATGAAAGTTACTTTTGAAGAAAAATAAATACATCTTTTTAGCCTCAGCTCTTTCATCTGTAAGACAGAGCTAGTAATGTCCACCTCCATGCATACTCCATAAACAGTAGCTAGAGTATAAAATCAGGAACATTGATAAGGAATCACTGATAAGGAATAGAACCTTCCTCCCCATCTTGTCCTGCCAACCCTGGCACTCAGCTTCTCCTGGTGTCCTCGAGTCATGAAGAGAGGGATGTGAAACATGCAGGGGCTCATATCATAACCAAAGTCGTGAAGGTCACAATGTGTGTGGTGATCTGGTCCAGATGCCACCCATTCTTCTTCCCCATGACGTGGCCCCATTTCAAGAAGAGACCAAGGCTCAGAGAGGGGAGGGAGGGATGCCAAGTCACAGAGATTGAAGAAGTAACATGAGAATTTGAACTCTGGTTTAGTCAGTTCCCAAACCCCACTGGGACGAGGTGGTGGCAGGACTCACGGCACAGGCCACTGGTCGGAAGGAGGTGAGCCTATCTGCGGGGTAAGCGGTGTTGCCACTCCAGGCATCCCAGCATGGGTACTCGCCCCGCTCCAGCACGTACTGCTGCCCTTGGAAGCCAGCATGCTCAAAGCCTACCCACCTGTGGATAGAGGGTAGAGAGTGCAAGAGGTAAGAGACCCCCTCATCCTGAGTTCCAGATCAATGGTTATCATTTGGGAGTTACCATTTGGGAGGCATTTAACCAATGTCTAGAGACATTTTTAGTTGTCACACTGAGAGGAGGGAGGAGCCTGAACCCCTGTACCCCTACCCTGGAGGGTAGAGCTTCGAGCCACAGCTGAAGCATGGAGCAGGTCCTCAACAGCAGGGTGCCCACCGCTCTTGCTGTCATCTGGCCCCTTTTGGTGTCATCCTGTGGGACAAGGGACACAGGAGGCTGCCACTATGATGACCTTGCATTTGCTGGCTACTTAAGTAACAAACTGTCTTATGTAAGTAATAAACCTGAGCTTGTTTTCTCCTTCCAGGCAGAATCTGTCAGTTTGCTGGACATATCCCTGGACAAGTCACTGCTCCCATCTAATCCCTAATTCCCCACCTGCAAAAGCGGAAGTGAAGGGTTTTTTCTCCCAGATGTGAGGTGCATAAATACCACCCAAGAGGACCTTAGTGGCACTCACAAACATAATATAAAGTGACTCCAAATCACATAGAGAGAACATTGTTCTCCTTCCAATCTACTTCCCAAACTTCTATAAACTTCTAACTAGTATGGTAGCCACTGGCCACATATAGCTAATTAAATTTAAAACTTCTATTAAATTAAATTAAATTAAAAATTCAGTTCTTTAGATGCACCGGCTACATTTCAAGTCATCAATGGTCATATGTGGCCAGTGTTCAAAATCAGATAATGCAGACATGGAACATTTTAACCTTTACAGAAAGTTCTACAAAAAAAGGTGCTGATATGGATAGAAGCCTCAGTGTGATATTAGTGTGTCATTAATACTTCCACATTTCATTAATCTCTCTCTTTTGCTTTTAACACAATGTATCCTATGCTCAGAGCCTCCAGCAACAATGTTCAACTAAGAATAATAGCATTATTTTTTACTATATGTATTTTTATAGTTACCTCCTATTTTTGGCAAATGATTTTTTTCTTTCTTTTTATGCTTAAAAGGAACATTTCAGACCCAACACTTGATTCTAAAAGTGTGATCCTACAAGACTTCCTCATCCAATGCGCAGGATCTCTGTGAATGATGATACCTACATTTGTGCAGTGCACAACCTGCTTAACTTTACACTACCATCCTGCACACTGCCCAACACTTTGGACCCAAGGAAGGCACACTAGTATAGTTAGAGCCTGGGAAGGTAGGGCCAAGTACACCCCTTTCTAGACCTCTTCTTGTCCCCCTCCACCCCAACTCAGATCCCCCCCCCACACTCACGCGCCACTCAGCACTTTCAAAGATCGCACAGTCTCAAAGCCAAGCTCCAGCACACTGGGGCACTCCGCCGTAAACTCATGCCTCCGGCCCTGGAAGCCCTCCTCATCCCACACCACAATCTGTGACAGAGAGAAAAGCAGGAGACTAGCATCAGAGTCCTGTGGGTGATGAGGGGTTAGGAACTCACTGCAGGACTAACGGTGGGGCAGGGCAAGAAAGGACAGCAAACTCAGATACCTCCAGGGGCCAGGTAGGTAAGGATGGAGAAGGGCCCCAGATTGGAAGGCCCAGATTCCATAAATGGGTGATCTCTGTTCAGCGCCACCTGTTTTTGCCCCCTGGGAATGCCAGCCAGATTTTCCAATTTCTCAAGACAATCGCTCTATCTGGACTTTTCTGTGGACCCTCCAGTTTTTTGAAGGCTAATGATGAATTCCAAAAAAAATTTTTTTGACGCAGAGGGGACCAAAGAAACCCTGCCCAAAGACTGTGTGTAGTCACCAATTTGCCCTCTCTGCCGGAGTGTTGCTGGTTCAGTCTGGGGACCAGAAGACCCTAGTTCAACTCGAGACCCTGTGTGTAACTTTGGGCAAGTCCCTTCCCCTCTTTGAGCCTCGATGGCATCCTCTGCAAAAATGGAGCCTCATAACATGTTCCCCAGAGTAAGGTGGGGATTCAACAGAGGAGATCGAGAGGGTCCCCTGGACCTGGATTTGACCTCTGCACCCCCTTCATTCCTCAGACACCACCCACTCCTACCTTCCAGTGTCCTGCTGACTTGGTGCACTGGAGGGTCATGTCGCCAGCTTCCTACATGAGAGAAGAACATGATAACCAGCCGCCCTGACGGTCTGCTGTCCTTCTGGATGATAAAGTCTAGTTTGGGCAAGATCGGGATCCAGATGAGATCCAGGTAGGACTGCACTAGGTTTGCCCCATTCCTCTCCTTCCCAATGTGTGACTTTCCATCTGTGATGAATGTCATCTACCTTCTTGCTTCCTATACACCATATCAAAACTTACCCACTTGGGGTCCCCTTGCCTCTGATCCCCACTGTGTATTAATTTATCCACTCACTGTGGGAAAACGTCTGTGGCTAGCCAGTGTCAGGGTGCTAAGTTTAAGAGAACCTCCCCAAGACAGTACCTGATGCAAGGAAGTGACTCTAATGGTGAAAATCGAGGCAAAAGGACTATAGGAATAATTTTGTTTTTAAATGAGGGTGACAGGTATTGGTCCTGACGGTGGGGACCTGACCTTTGTTAGGGTGAGGATGACATTTAGGATGGCAGTGTTATCCCTAGGACTGGAGACCTGGTCTCCCCACCTCCCACGGTGCTCACTCGGAGTGCGAATCCCACCCCTTCTCCAAGCCTGGGACTTACCAAGACGGACCCAGAGAATATGCCAGAACATGGTGGGACCAGCCGAGGTCAGGCTCTTATAGGCAGGGAGGGAAGAGGGCCCCTGGGAGACAAAGCTCCGACTCAGCATGCGAGCAGTCGAAACAAAAGCCAGTCCTGGCTGAAGTCCCAAAGGAGAGGTGTCAGCAGCGTTGGCTTCAGCTGGAAGGGAAAGGGTCAGGTGGCCTCCCTCAGGGATCAGCTATGAAGAAGAGAAGGGGAAGTTCTACCTTAATTAGCTCCATGGGACTCCTGATCGGAGCAGGAGAATGAGGCCTGGATAAGGAATCCAAAAACTTCGCCCTTCCTAGCTGCATGACATGGGGCAGGTCATTGCTCCTCGATTTCTGCCTACAAAATAGGACAAGAATAAACCACGTCATGGGGTTGTTGTGAGGTTATGTAAGATGCCTGGCACAGAGAATGCATTCACAAATGCCACACGCCATCCTCTTCCACTAGGGGCAATCAGGGTTGGCTTCGTGTTGGAGGTGGCATTTATTTTTTTTAAAGATTTTATCTATTTATTTGACAGAGAGAGAGAGGGCAAGTGAACATGAGTTGGGGTGGGGGAAGGAGCAGTAGGACAGGGACAAGCAGACTCTGCACTGAGCACAGAGCCTGACGCGGGGCTCCATCCCACGGCCCTGTGATCATGATCCGAGCTGAAATTAAGAGTCAGATGCCTAACTGACCGAACCACCAGGTGCCTCTGCGAGTGGCATTTAACCTAGACTGTCTCCAAAGGGTAAGGAGGATGTGTACAAAGCGAGATGTAAGGAGTGTTTTTTCTAAGCAAAAGTGTGGAGGTGGGAACATGGGATGTATGTATGAGAAAGAGCTGGTAGCCCAGTTGGCTGGAGTTCAGGGACCCTGCAGGAGGGGGCCTGGCAAGAAAGGTAGGCTTAGCCAGGGTCTCCAGGACCCATAAAATTCAAAAAGGACTCCAGATGGTTCTGTAGGCAGAATAAGGAGTGGGTGGGTGTGAACGTGTTGTGTAAACAGTAGTACACCTGTCAGGTATCCCGGGTTTGTAAAACGCACTTTGAATACACTCTCTCTACACTCCTACCCTTGGGGTTGACCCAAGAGGAAAGAGTGTGGCTGGAAACAAGACCACTCTTGTGGGTAGAGTCCAGCCCTGCCTCCTAATATCTGGGCGACCTGGAGGATGTCTGATCTCAGCTCCTGGCCTGTAAGATGGCAATATTAGCTCCCTCCTGGGCTGGTGTCACGCAGCCTTGTCAAATCATGACTCTGATGAAAGGCTACCCTGAAGGTAAAAGGCTAGGGGCCAGGCAGCCTGGGTCTGCATCCCACTTTGCTGACTGGGAACTTCGAGCGTGTGACTTAATCTCTCTGAACTTCAGTCTCCTCGTGTACAAAATGGCTATAAAGAAAATAAATAAATTGGGCTTAGCCTAAGAGATTGGGGGTATTGTGAGGGTAAATGTGAATTATATTTGAAAAGCACTTTCTGTTCGGAACCGCTCTTGAAACACAGAAAGCATTATGTGCCCTCTCATTGTCATCATGGTTGCTAATAATAAAAATGATTACTATTAAGATATCTGTGCCTTCATGTTAATTGCAGTGTTATTCACAATAGCCAAGATACGGGAAGGACCTAAGTGTGCAGCTATGGACGAAGGGATAAAGAAGATGTGATACAGACATGTATACATACATACATATGTAGAATACTTAGCCATGAGAAAGAAGAAAATTCTTCCAGTTACATTAACAGAGATGGACCTCAGGGGCGTTATGCTAAGTTAACTATGTCAGACAGAGAAAGACAAATACTGTCTCATATCACTTCTATATGAAATCTACAAAAGACAAACTCAGAAACTGGGCGTAAAATGATGTTTCAGGGGGTGGGGGAAATGGGGAGATGTTGCTCAGAGGGGACAAGCTCCCAGTTAGAAAATTAGGAAGTTTGGGGATGTAGTAGTGTACAACATGGTGATTATCCCTAATAATACAGCATCATGTACTTGAATGTTGTTAGAAGATCTTCAGTGTTCTCAACCACAAAGGAGATACAGTGACTGTGGTCGGAGGGAGGATGTAGCTAATACAATGGTGGTAATCATTTTACAATTCATGCATGTATCAAATCAATGCACTGTATATCTTATACAGTGTTGTGTGTCAATGGTAACTTCAGCTACAATTGTAGCTGAAAAAAATACCAGTAAACAATTCTTCCCATAAAAGCAGGAGTGCATCATTTTCAAGAGCTAAGTTTCAGAACTTAGAATGTGACTCCCAATTCTGTTTCATGGAGGAGCTAACAAAGCTGAGAGCAGAGGAAAGGATTTGCCTTGGTTTCCTCATCTGCAAATGAGATTCATCCCGGAGACACCCCCTTGTAGTGAGGATGACAGGACCCAAGTCAGTAAAATGCTCAGGGTGTAGTCACCCAGCCTGGGGGTGGCCAGCCTCTACCTCTGCCCCCACATTTTGGCAGGCAGCCCATGGCCACGGGGGACATGGAACTGCTCCAGACAGCCTGGCCTTAAAGCCCAGACCTGTGGGTGCCCGCCCCCCAGCCACAGGCATGTTGGCCCCTGTTCCAGTGGCTGCCCCATCCTGTGGTTCCTTCCCCCCTCCCAGGCCTTGGCCTGGGATGAAAGGCTAAGGGGGAGGCTGGGAAGTGAGGGGGTGCTGGGTGGGGGTGCAGGAGCACACGGCAGAGCTGGGCTCAGGCCCTGGTGATCTCAAGGCAGAGTTGGGCTCTGTAGGGGGCTAGGTCCTGGGACCCACACGGAAGAGGCAGGAACCTGTGCTGCCACCACCACTTGGGGGTAGGGACACCAGACTGCAGGCAGATCTGGCCCAAGAGTTCCCCCAGCTCTACTGTGGGACCTTGGAGAAGTCGCCTGTTCCACCAGGGCCTCAGTTTCTCCATTTGTGAAAGGCAAAAATTGGATGAGAAGACTCCTGGTGTCCGTTACATTGTTCTGAGCTTTTATTGCTCCCTTTGACTTCTGTCTCTGTCTCCTCTGTCTCCTCCCCTACACTGCACGTCTCTCCTCCTGCTCGAGTTCCATCATCCTCTCTATTTCTCTGGGGCTCTCCACTTCTCCCAGCCAGTCACCCTATTTCTCTCCCCCCATCCTGGTTCCCCTTGCTCCCCCTGGACCCCAGGTTCCACTGGCAGAACCACTTAGTCTGCCCAAATTGGTTGAGGGTGACTTCTGTGCCAGGCCCCATACTCGGTGCTAGGGTCTAGCAGAGCACAAGAAATGGTGGGGTTCGGAGCTTCCCCAAGGAAGTTCTGAGATGGCCAGGCATGTTCCCAACCACCAGCTCTGTCCCTGGGGTCAGGGCATGGAGGGGAGTTTCTACAGGCAGGTCAGGGAAGAGCAGGGGAAGGATCTGGGCCTAATGTGGGTAGAGGAACAGGACTCGGGCTTTGAACATTCAACTCACCTGAACACAGCTCCCCCCACCCCACCCTATGCCTCTATCCTGACTTCTATACCTGGGGCAGAAAGTCAGGCCAGAGCCAAGGTCAGATAGCACGAGAATGAAGCAGACAGGCTCCCCAGGCCAGCCTGTGGGGGCAGTTCCTGGCTCTGATCTCTCTGTCAGAAAGCTCACTTGGCCCATCTGTGAAATGGGTACTAAAAGTACCGAATAAAGTGGGTCACCCTGGGGCTTGACCAAGACTATGTGGTGGGTAGAGCCTGTCTGCAGCTGCAAACACTCAGCAGGTGGGGCTGTTAACATCGCACTCACGTCTGCCCTTACAAAGCATCTTCCGATCTGCTGTGCTCCTTGTCTCCCAAATATACCACCCCCTGGGGCTCCCTAGTATTGGCAGCCAGCAGGGACCCCGTGGGCCCAGCACAGCTGGGGTATTAGAGACAGACCTCTGGCTAGGGGCCAGGCCCAGGGCAAGGTGGAGTGGCAGCTGGCCAGGGTTTCTGCTGCGCGAGCTGGGCTCACAATGGAAAGTGCTGCCCTCTACAGTAACCCAGGCAAGGTCAGGGCCCCAGGGGCCTCTCCCTGCCCTGAACGTGCTGAGCCAGCTCCTGCTTTGTGCCACAGACCATGGGCCCTGGTGTCTGCCAGACTATAAAATGGGGGGTCGGCCCCCAGTCACCCACTGCACCAGCCCGCCCGCCTGACCGCCTGCCTGTCCTTCAGCAGGAAGCAGCAGGTCTCCAGGTAAGAAGGGGACCCAGCAGCTGCTGAGAGCCCCAGGGGAGGGGACAAGAGAGGAGAGGGGAGGCAGAGAGAGGGGGAGCAGGAGAGAACCATAACAGAAGAGAGAGAAAGGCAGAGAGAGGAAGAGAAAAGATAAAAGTAAGCAGAGAAAGGCAGAGAGAGGAAGAGAGGGAGTGAGGAGAGAGAGAGAGAGAGAGAGAGAGAACATCAACATCCCCATCAACATCCCCAGGAAGGAAGGAAGCCAACTGCCAATTCAAGGGAATGTTGATTCACAGAAGAACATAGGGGTTATTGGGGGGGTAAGCAAGAGCTTGCAAGTCACAGATGTGGTGCAGATGTCTGACTTGCCCGGAGTGGGCAGAGCACAGCGAAGAAACGACAGTCCTCAGGGGAGGTGGGGGAGGACGAGATTCTTCTTACAGAAAGTGTTCAGGAGTCAGCTGGACCATCTGTGCTGCCCGGGAATCCTCAAAATGAAAGGGGGGCCCAGGACAAGATGTTCCTCGCTTAGTAGCGTCCACGCCCCCAAAACAATGAGGGACTAGACGCATTGACCAGAGCCCTCTCCAGCCCACGCCCATGCAGTCGTGGTCCCCATTTCAGAAAACCCCCAACACACAATGAATCCTTTTGGCTCCCCCTTCATGCCCCAGTCCCAGGCCTGTGTCTGCATCCACACACCCATTCCTGGACTACGCCAGAGGGAACAGAGTCAGGATCCAGCATGCATTCATCCCCTGAACAGGTGTCATTGGAGAATCTCCTACAGGAGATGCTGCTGGGCCAAGTGCTGGGGACCGAGGGGTGGATTCGTCCGAATAAGGAAACATCAGAGTGATTCATAACCAGGTTGCTGGGTCCATCTGCTTGGGTCGAAACCCAAATCTTAACTTTGAACAGCGGTGTGCACTTGGGTGGGTCGCTTCCCCTCTCTGAGCTCAGAGGGGACGCCACAGCACTCCCTGAGTGACATCAGCGTTCACTCATAGGCGTTAACAAGCCTGGTGTACCCTAAAAACTCCCAGAGCGATCATGTTGTTGTTAATCTGGTGGGGCTGATTGGTATCACACCAACAGAGAAACGACGGAAAGCAGTGTGCACAGCTAAGGGACACAAAGGAAGGACATAGCGGGGAACAGGGGTGGAAGGGAAGGTGTGGCTGGTGGAAGGACCGGCAGGAAGGCATTTCAAGGATGCGTGGTCCCTAGATCACAATTTTAGAAAGAGAAGAGAGAAAATGAGTTCAAAGAAGGCTGCAAACATCTAGTGGTGGGATGCGGGAGTGGGGGACAGCTTGAGGGTGCCATCCCTGAGTGACCTAGGCCAAAGTTCTCTTTATAGGGGTTTGCAGGTGGGGACCATGTCTCAGGCTGTGAAGGCCTCCGCTACGGCTGCCGTGAACCCAGGGCCTGATGGGAAGGGGAAGGGCACCCCAGCCACAGGACCTGCCCCTGGCCCTGGCCCCGCCCTGGCCCCAGCCTCCGCGCCAACGACCAAAGCTGGGGACCTGCCTCTTGGCAGCTACAAGGTACACACCCTGAGGTATAGGGGATGGGCTCCACCCCTGCACGTCCTCCCCTCTGCTCCCCTCTCCCCTTCCCTGCTCCTCCCCTCCCCTTTCCCTCCTCCCTCTCCACTTGGCCACCCAGCCAGCCTGCACCAGCCTGTGCTCAGAGTTTCTCAAAAGTGAGAAACCACCAGCCCTCCCCAGAGGTACTCTAGGAGCAGCAGGTGGCCTCAGACCTTCCTGAAAATTCTTCAAAGCAGAGAGGACTGAAAGAACTTCCCCAGTCCCTGGGGTTGGGGTTGGTCTGGTTTCAGAGCTGGGGTCATATCACAACGCTGGGTTAGGGACAAGTTCCCACGGGGTCCACACCTGACTGGCTTTTGTCGTTTCGTTACTTCATTAATCACTCATTTGTATTTAACCTTGACTAATACAACAGTTGCCTGCAAACTCACTCCCACCCCCATTTAAAAGCCAGAACCCGGTAAACACCCTCTAACCCTGAAGTCTCCCCCATGAGCCCACCACTCCTCTCCCCTACTCAAGGCAACTGCCACTGTCACCTCTCCCCGCCATCCACCTGCGTGCATTTTTACACAGTATTCCTTTGAAAGAAATTCCTTTATTGGCGTTTTACACATTTTTAAACCTCTTGAAATACACCATATGCAATCATTCTGGGTTTTAATCTTTCCTTTTCACCTACTATGAGACTGCTAATTCCGTCGTGTTGGCAGCTGTCTGATACTTCAGAATGGGACCATCGGGTGGGTTCTAGCTCTGCTGTGGAGCACGCTGTGGCCAGGATGTCCTTATCTACATCTCCTGAGGCCCACCCACCAGAAGTCCTCTTGGAAGGACAAGTGTAGGAGCATAGTGCTAGGTCAAGAGTATGTGGAATTCCTCCTGGTAGAGCTGGGGAAACTGAGGTCTGGAGAAGAAAGGCACTTGCCTCAGTTGACGTGAGTGGCAAGGTTTTCCCAACTTGGGACAACAAGCAGATGAAAACCCAATACAGCGGAGGCTCAGTGAAGCAGGGATTAGCCCAAGTTCAATGCAGAGGCCCCTAGGTTGAGCCAGGTAGACTGGCGAGTGTTTTCTGAGCCTCAGCTCTATGGCAGATACCGAGGCCAAGGCTGGAAGTGCAGAATTAGATCAATCCCACATCCTGCCCTGGAGGAGCCCTTGGTCTTTGGAGATTGAATAAAGGGGGAGAGGGGGTACATAGAGAGAGACCCGGAAGCAAAGCACCAGTGACTATTACTTGTGCTAATAATAGCAGGCTAAGCACCATGCAAGAGCACTCAACCAAGTCCACATGGGGCAAGAGCATCAGGGAAGACTTCCCGGAGGAGGTGACATCTGAGCCTGGAGCAGGACAGGGAACATGAACTCCAGGGTGGGGATGAATGGTGGAGAGGGCACTCCAGGAAGAAGGAACAGCAGAGGAAGGAAGGAAGGAAGGAAGGAAGGAAGGACGAACCATCAGTCCTTAATGATGGTGCAGACCCTCAGCTCAGAAGCGGAAGGAAGGGAGGACAGGACTGTTTCCCAGAATTTCGCTCATGGCCCACTCTTGTATGATCTGCTTTTATTTATGTAGGTACTTAACAAAGTCTTGGCCTGGAGCCTCTCCAGATGGGAAGTGTACCTCCCCCCTCTCACTCTACACTCCTTTCCCCTCGGGATGGGGATATTCTCTCTCCTGCAGCTGGTGGTCTTCGAGCAGGAGAACTTCCAGGGCCGTCGTGTGGAATTCTCTGGGGAGTGCTTGAACCTGGGAGACCGTGGCTTTGACCGAGTGCGCAGCCTCATTGTCACGTCGGGACCGTGAGTGTGGGCGGGGGGAGGACGTTCCCAGTGCCAGGGTAAAATAATAATAAGGAAACACAGCAGTGGCCATTCACTGGGCACCTACTTCTTGCCCCGCCACTGTGCTAGCCGAGGCACATCTATCATTTCCAGTCCTCACTTCAAACCCAGGAAGAGGTATTATTCCCCTTCCCATTTTACAGATAGAGAAACTGAGGTTCAGAGAGGGGATTTGGTCAGCATCAGGTTACACTCAGGGAGTCATGATTCTGGGGGAGAAATGCTATCTCTCTATAGGAAACCTGAGGCGCTGAGGGCGGGAGGAGACCAGAGGGCCAAGGACCCATAAGCTGACCCCTCTCCTGGGCATCAGGCAGCCCTACAAGAAATAATAAGCATCTGTTGAACACCCACGAGGTGCCAGACACTGACTGAGGGCCTTACCTAGATGATCGCTGTGTAAGGCAGGGACTATTCTTATGCCCATTTGACAGTTGGGGAAACAGAGGCTCAGATGCAGTGGTAAGTGGCAGAGCCTGGAATCAACTCAGGTCAATCCTGTCATCCACAGTCTACTCCACTGTCTGCCCCTGCCTCTCTGGGCTTCTCTGGGCCTTAGGGACCCCCATGTAAAGCAGGAGCACTTGTCCCTTGCACAAAGTGGCTATACCAGCTCCAACCCCTGTGGGCTGATGTCAGCGCACAGAACAAGACCCACATGGCCCTTTAGCCTCTTGTCTCACCAGCCTCAAACCCCCAAAGGCTATGCCCATCCTATATGCCCAGCAATGTGGGCCTGCAGTACAAAGCGCAGAGATGGGCTTTGAAGTCAGTCAGGCCTGAGTTCGAGTCTTACCTCCCCCAGTCACCATGCACAGTCTCTGAGCCTCAGTTTCCTCATCTCTGAAATGGGGAGACTAATGGTCCCCACTAACCTCCCCTGGATTGTGCCAAGGCCTGGAGGAGATAAGGCAGCATGGGCCTGGCCCTTTGTGAGTGTCCCAACATAGCGGGTGACAGGGACGACTGTTTACCCTCTCCACTGTCCTGTGAGTTCAGCCAAGTCACCCTGGTCCACGGGTAGGTGGTGGGGAGGGGCACCCTTTTGCCTCCTGCGCCCACCCCCAACCCAGTTTGGTCAACACAGTCTGAGCCCCACCCCCAGCCCCAAAGCCCAGCTGGGAACAGAAGCTGCGGATGTGGCCAATTTGGGTTTTCGGGCTTTTTTTGGTGACAGTGACTCAAACCCAGAGTATTTCTCCTCCAGCAAAGAAGCAGCTGGTTTTCAGTGTGTGTTCTGGGGCTGCGCCATAGGAAAGAGAACAGGGGCTGTGGTCAGTGTCACACAGCCTTGGGTCTGTGTCAGGCCCCTCAGGGCTGTGGGAGAGACTGTAGTAGAACAAGGATGGAGAGGGTGAGGTGGGCAGGGGAAGGGAGGCGGAGGGGTGCCCTCAACCCAGAATTGGGGAGAGGGGCAGGGCGTGAAACTTAGGAGCCTTCACCCTGACCCCTGACAGCATCCCAGGACCTTTGCTGGTGACTTTACTCCTCTGAGCCTCGGTTTCCATATCCATAACTTAATAACCCTGCCCTACTTCTCTCCTTGCTCAGAAGGCTCCAGGGAGCTACAGGAGAGGAGAAAAGATGTTGAAAGAAATATTTACAGTTCCTCATTCTTATAACAGGTTCTCACTGGGTGTTATGACTCCCAGAGTTATGACAGGGCTGAATTTGGGGAGAGGTGGGCAGGGTGGCAAGATCAGAATCTGTCCTTCCAGAAATTCGGACCTCCAGCAGCTGTCCTCCCTTTTTAACCATCAAAGATAGTATTCATTGGGCTTTCTCTGCACTGGACTTGCTCTGCGCATTCCTTTTTAGACCTTCATAACCTCCTGACAAGGTACATGTCATCTTTCCTCCCGTCTCCTGAGACTTGCTGAGTTTGAGTGGCTTGCCCAAAGTCATGCAGCAAATAAATGATAAGCTGGAATTAGAACTTAGGTCTGTCTGTTTCCAGAGTCCATGCTCTTATCTCCTGACTGGCACCATTTTCCAAGACTTCCTTCCCATCCATCCATCCATCCATCCATCATCCATCTACTTACCATTCATTTACCCATCTGTTTATGCACCCATACATCCATTCATTTTCCATTTATTCATCCATCTGCTTACTGCTCTCCCTCCTGCCTTCTAGCCATCCATCCATCCATCCACCCAGCCATCTGTCCTATTACGCATCTATATATCTACCTACCCACACACCTCTCCATCCATTCACCTACCCATCCACTCAACCATTACTCCATCCATCCATCCATCCATCCATCCATCCATCCTTCATCTACTTACCATTCATTTTTCCATCCGTCTGTCCATCCATCCTTCCAACCATTCATTTTTCATTTATTCATCCATTGGCTTCCTACTTTCCCTCCTTCCCTCTATCCATCCATCCACCCAGCCATCTGTCCTTTGACGCATCTATCTACATACCCACCCAACCCCCTACCTATCCATTCATCTACCCATCCACTCAACCATTACCCCTTCCTTCCTTCCCTCCTTCCTTCCTTCTTTCCTTCCTTCCTTCCCTCCTTTTGTCTACTCCAGATCAAGCGGGCCTGAGGCAGATTCCCCTCTATCCTAGGAGCACAACTCCATCTTCAAGTCTGTCACTCCAGGGCGGGTTGGCTCATTCCTCAGACAAAGGCCTGATGCTCCTGGGACTCACTATGTTTCAGACCATGGTGGTAGCTCATCCCCCACCTACTTCTGGGTTGAGGAAGCTCTCAAGGAGACAATACTAATGTCAGTGTTTCTCTTGGTCCCTGAGAACTCCTGAATGCATGTAAAGCAAAGCTTACCTCAAACTTCTCATCAACTTCCCCAGGACCAGGGGGTCCCTTTAACAGAAGTTCACTTCTCATCCTTAATGAGGCTGCACTGGGAAAGCCAGGAAAGCCCCATTTGACTTCAAACTTGTAATCAGTTCTCTTAGAGGACTGAACAGCTTCAAACACAGTCACATTTAATTCACAGAGGTATCTGAAGGCTGGCTGTTACTACCAGTTCCCTCTAACTGCCCCCATAGCAATTACCACGTGGGTTCCGTATTCCAAGCCAGTCCTTATCAAACACAGGATTCAGGCACCTGTATCGACTTTCCCCATACCCTTGCATTTCCAGGACTGTTATTTATTTAATGTATTTCATTTTAAGTGACCCTTTGAACACAAATAAATACATTTTTTAAAGAACCTTTACATCACTTGCACAAATAGAAAGCCAGCATCCCTTGCAATAAGTAATAGGTATCCATAAAAAATGAATGCAACAAACATAAAAACGGGCTATTATACCGTTGTCTGCTTAAGGCTCTGGGCAGGCAGCTGTTTTTGCCTTGTTACAGAAAGAGAGGCTAGCGAGTGTCAAAGGTCCATCAGCATCCAACAGAGACTTTCTCCTAGCTGTAATCAGGTTTAAAATAAAGTTGTCTTCTGATGTCTATTTTATTACTCCAGGTTTTTGGAGTACTTAAATAATGAGAATCCCACAACTGGGGAAACGTTTTGCTTACATAATGACACACACTATCTCATTTAATCCTCGACCAATTCCAAGAAAATAGGCATGTTAGTTGAAGAAACCAAGCCTCAGAGAGGCAGAACCCTTTGCCCATAGTCACACAGCCAGTAAGTAACCTAGCCTACGGTCAAACCCACTGGTCTTGGGGCTGCCTTGCAAGGGTGTGGGGAAGGCTTCCGCTGATGGTTTCTCTCCTTCTTGCCTTTGCTCCTCCCGGCCCCCCTATCATTCTATCCATCCCTCTTACATCCAGCTGGGTCGCCTTTGAGCAGTCCAACTTCCGGGGAGAGATGTTTGTCCTGGAGAAGGGCGAGTATCCGCGCTGGGACACGTGGTCAAGCAGCTACCGCAGTGACAGGCTCATGTCCTTCCGGCCTATCAAGATGGTGAGTGGCTCTGAGCCGGTCCTGGGGATCAATGGGGAGGGCAGGAGCAGGTGTCGGGTGTGATGGCAGGTGAGAGAATGCGGGACAAGCAGGAGAAAGGAGGAGGAATGGCAGGCAGGGTGGCGTGACGGCCAAGGGCACTGGGCTCTGGTGCTCATCGATTCTTTTTTTTTTTTTTTTTTTTGAAGATTTTATTTATTTACTTGACAGAGAGAGAGATCACAAGTAGGCAGAGAGAGAGGGGGAAGCAGGCTACTTGCCGAGCAGAGAGCCTGATGCGGGGCTCGATCCCAGAACCCTGGGATCACGACCTGAGCTGAAGGCAGAGGCTTAACCCACTGAGCCACCCAGGTGCCCTCCTCATTGATTCCTAAGACGGCCCTGGAATCCAGCCCCTCTAGGAGCCCTGGACAAATGAGAAAAATGAACCCTGCTTTTTTTCCCCATTCCCTGCTGTTTTTGAGAGTCCATACCCCAGCAGTCAGAGCTAGAAACTTCAGTGTCTCCCTTGCTTCTGTTTGTGGAATGTTTCTAATTCCTGACGGCACATTAGACCCTCCTAAGAGGTTTTGAAAATCCCAGCGCTTATCCAACACATCAAACATGCAGGTTCAAGCTTGTGTGGGCTCTGAGAAGACGGATATTGTAGCAAGGCGCCTTAAACTTCATGATGTTAAGACAATATACTGAGTGAGCTCCTTTATAATATTTAACTGAGTTAAATGGTATAATTTAAAGAAGACTCAAAGCCAAGATCAGTGGCTCAGTGGTGTTATCCCTAAGAAATTCAGTTTTTTTTCCAGAATTGTGCTGATTACGACTCATGAGCCAGCTATGTCTTCATTCACTAGGGTTGATTTCCAGTGATAACCAACTTTTGCCTCCATGACGGGAATTTCCTTTTTTAAAAAAAATATTTTATTTATTCATTTTGAGAGACAGAGAGAGAGAGAGAGAAACAAGCCAGGAGGAGCAACTGAGGGAGAGGGAGACTCCCCACCAAGGAGGAAGCCAGATTCGGGGCACAATCCCAGGACTCTGGGACCACGACCCAAGCTGAAGGCAGACGCTGAACTGACTGAGCCACCCAAGTGCCCCCATGATAGGAATTTCCATAAAGAACATTCATGAATGTCCATGATGCCAACTCTTTTGGCTTTACCAAACTTGTCTTAATGGATTGTTCAACCACAGCATTCCCGATGTATTTCTCAGAATTTGGGACTCAGTTATCAGGCTATAACGAACCCTTTGTAAGAATTTATGGATTCATCTTGGGGTGACTGGGTAGCTCAGTCAGTTAAGATCCGACTGTTGGTTTCAGCTCAGGTCGTAATCTCAGAGTCGTGAAATCTGGCCCCACAATTGGCTCCCATGCTGGGTATGGAGTTTGCTTAAGACTCTATCTCTCAAAAAAAAAAAAAAAGACTCTATCTCTCCCTCTGATCACCCCCCACCTCCCCATGCTCGATGCTTGTGCATGCTCTCTCTCTCTCAAAAAAAAAAAAAAAAAGGAAAAGAAAAGAATTCATAGATTTATCTCTTAGTCAATGGTTTAAAGGCAATATCTGTCAACAAAGCTTGTTTGGAGGACGGGCCAGTCAGGGCATTTTCAGAAGCCTCCAGAGCTTTACTGTCCAATACTGTAGGCAGTAGTCATATGGGACTGTTGAGAGCTTAAACCATAACTAGTCTGAATAGAGATGTGCACTTAGACGTGACATAGAAAGCCAGGGTTTGAATACACAGTGAAAAATAAGTTATAAGAATATAAATAGCTGGTTAATGTTTCTATATTGGTTGCATATTGAAATTATAATCGGTTGGACATATTCGCTTACCTAAAATATGTTACTAGGAAAAAACAAATCCAGGGCCTGGGCCTCACCCCAGACCAATTAAGTCAGAATGTCTGGGGCTGGGTCCCAGGCCCTGGGAGTTTTTCATGTCCAGCAGGTAGGCCCTGCGTAGCCAGGGCTGAGAGCACCAGCTCACTCTCTCCTCTCCATCCCAGCCACTGCCCTGCTGTAGGCCACCGCTATCTATCTCTTCCCTGGGCAGCTCCAGCTCCCTCCCTGCTGGATTTCCTGACTCCTTCCTTCCCAGCACTGGCTCCTGGGAAATTAGACGGATGTCTCCTCTGACCATCTTCCATTTATAGTCTTGCATTCAAAGCACTGTGGGTTGAGCTCTTCCTGCGAGGCTCCACTGCACGCTCTGGGTGCATGACTCTCCATAGGACAGGCAAGGTACCCGCCCTCCCGGGAGGCAGCTGCCGAAAACCTAATCACAGAAATCAATCTATAAGCACAAAGTTCGTGGCCCATGCTGCACAGGGGCCATGTCAAGTGCTGGGAAAGCAGGAAAGGAGAGTAGGGCTCTGATGGGGGTGGGAGGTGGGGGTGGAAGCAGTCCAGGGGTGCTCAGGGAAGCCAGCTCCTGGAGAATGAGAATGGAGTCAGCCACAGGAAGCCTAGAAGGTGTCTCCACTGCAAAGTGAGTTCCGTTGTCCCTGAAGCATGGATGAAGAAGGTATAGAGGAACCGGAAAAGGATGCAAGAGGGGAGGGGAGGAATGAAATGCTTCTCTGAAAGGTTCTGCCTCTCACTGGCTATGTGACGTCCATCAAAAATCTCTGAGTCTCTGCCTCTCTGGCCATAGTGATACCAATAATGCATAAATGGTTTGGTAGCACCTGGCGTATGCCAGGCATTCTGCTAAGGGTGATGTATGGATTACTTTGATTTTAATCCTCATGACAATGCCATAGAATCAAGGCTGCTATCTCCTTTCCCCAGATGAGAAGGGCCCTTCCAGGCTGGACAGTGGCAATCCTGGGCAAGTCCCACGGTGGCCCAAGCAGACTCAGCTCTCTCTCTCTCCACATCCACGAGGCCCTTCAAAGTTACTTCTCTTTGCCCCATTCATACTTCAGATGCCTGACCCAGTCTCTTCTTCTCTAGGACTCCCAGGAGCACAAGATCTGCCTGTTTGAAGGTGCCAACTTCAAGGGCAACACCATGGAGATCCAGGAGGACGACGTGCCCAGTCTCTGGGTCTACGGCTTCTGTGACCGGGTGGGCAGCGTGAAGGTCTCCAGTGGAACGTAAGCGCCCCTCCAGCCAGGCCAGCCCCTTGGCTTCTGCGGCAAGCCCAGACAGACTCAAAGGCTGTTCTCCTTATAGGATATAACATCGGGTGCATAGGAAAAGGCCACATGGCTGCTCCCAAATTCTCCCAGGGCTGGTGCCTGGGATTCCACCCACAGAACTTTCTTCCTCTGGAGAGTGGATTTGTACTTTGACGAATTACATGCCAATGGAAAAAAAAACCCGGCAACTGGTTCTAAAAAGACGGAAGGTGGAGAGAATAAACACTTCTAGACCCAGTTTGGGGTTGGAGAAAAAAGTGATACAGGCAGACTGGATACAGGTCAATGAGTCTATATGTGTTCAGGAAAGACCATACTCAGGGAAATCCAGAGCCTCTGGGGAAATGAGCAGAGTGATTTCTTTCTTTCTTCCTTCCTTTCTTTTCTTTTCTTTTTTTTTTAAATTTTTTTAAAAGATTTTATTTATTTACTTGACAGAGAGAGAGATCACAAGTAGGCAGAGAGGCAGGCAGAGAGAGAGAGAGGAGGAAGCAGGCTCCCTGCTGAGCAGAGAGCCCGATGCGGGACTCGATCCCAGGACCCTGAGATCATGACCTGAGCTGAAGGCAGCGGCTTAACCCACTGAGCCACCCAGGCGCCCTCTTTTTTTTTTTTTTAAAGATTTTATTTATTTATTTATTTGACAGAGATCACAAGCAGGCAGAGAGGCAGGCAGAGAGAGAGAGAGAGGAGGAAGCAGATTCTCTGTGGAACAGAGAGCCTGATGTGGGGCTTGATCCCAGGACCCTGGATCATGACCTGAGCCGAAGGCTTTAACTCACTGAGCCACCCAGGCACCCCGAGCAGAGTGATTTCTGAGAGATGAGATTGTGAATGCAGGGGCACTGACCAATCACCGAGGTGCTGTGAGACCTGGGTGAGCCCTGTGACCGTCTCTGTGCCCCATATTTCCCATCTGCTCAATGGGCACATCAGACTCCCTGATCTAAAAGTGTATTTTGTTCAAACTCTTCAGATTTGAAGCTTTCAAAACAGAGCCCCGAGACCTCATTTCTTTGAGAACACAGAGGAGGACTAGATGCCCCGAGGAGGTCCTGTACCTCTGATAAACCGTGCCAGACACTCCTGGTCTCCTGCAGTCAAATATAGGGCTTCTGTCTCTCACCCAGACTGAGTTCCTGTAACAGCATCAGGCGCTGGCTTTTTGCTTGGCCTTTCTTCTTCCCTGAAGCCCGCATGAAATTTGCTAAGCATGGCCTGTAAGCCCAGCAACGTACCAGGACACTGGGGGAGGAAGGAATGAACAAAGCTCAATTCCTGCCTTCAGGCAGCTCACTCAGCTCAGCAGGGAGGCCCACATATCCCCATGAGATTATGTCCGGCAACACTGGGTCAGAGATGGTCCACACAGCAGGTCAGAGGAGGACAGGAGGTTTCTGGGATCTGGATATGCAGGCTGGAGTGGAGGGCAGGTCAGAGGTTTATCCGAGGGGTCTAGAACTTAAAGCCCACTTTGAAAGATGGGTAGGCGGTGTGTGGGAAAGGCCTGGACAGGCAGGCCTTTCCCAGCACAGACAATGGCAGAAGTCAGAAATGAATCATTCATGATAACTACCTCCCAAGCACTGTGCGAATTCATTCTCAGTGAATAGCCAGGGAAAGTTTGTAACAAACCGATGCTACAGGTGTATTAGCATCATTTCACAGACAGCAAGCTGGAGTTCTGATAAGCCCTCCACTTTGATTCTCACAGCTAGCAAGAGGCAGAGCTAGGATCTGAACCAAGGTATGGCTGATACCAGAATGTGCGTTCCTGACCACTACTTATAAATTCACTTACATACAAAGGAAACCATTATTTGAAAGGAGGCTCCTGGTCCTCCTCTGCCTTATGGCTAAGTGATCCCCAAAGCCCATCCTCATCCCTCCCATCCTGTTCTGTAAACCCCGGGTCCCCACCAGTGAGATGCACCTTGATCTCCCTACCATGTGCGCACACACGCACAGACTCCGTATAATTTGTAAGCGCTTCTGGTACATTTTCTCGTTTCTGCCCCGTAATAAACTAGCCCTAGTGACCACTCCCACTTTCTAGAAGGGGAAACCAACGTCTTTTAGAGAGGTCTGTAGGAAGCCCCAGGAAGGGACAAAGCCAGGACAGAGGAGCTGCGCCCTCTTCCCGTGACCCGAGCCCAGACAAGATGGAAAGAGGATTGCTGGTGGAAAACTGACCCGTCCGCGCTGGGGTCCGGGTCCCTGGCAGGGAGTCTGGCCGTCTCCACCCTGTCCTTCTTGCTTCTCTCTCAGCTGGGTCGGCTATCAATATCCCGGCTACCGTGGGTACCAGTACCTCCTGGAGCCCGGCGACTTCCGGCACTGGAACGAGTGGGGGGCCTTCCAGCCGCAGATGCAGGCTGTGAGGCGCCTGCGCGACAGGCAGTGGCACCGTGAGGGCTGCTTCCCGGTCCTGGCCGCCGAGCCCCCCAAGTAAATCCATACCTTCTTCTTCTCCCTTGCCCTGCCCCTCCCTCAGACTCAGTTTCCCCATCTTTCCCGTGCAAATAAAAGTTCCTAAAGCCAAAATGTCTCTTGGATCTGTGCATAGATGTGAGTTTTGGGGCCCCCCATCATTGCCGACTTGTGACTTCCTCGGTCTTTTTTTTTTTTTCCCCTTTTAAGATTGATCCATTTAATTTAGAGAGAGAGCGTGTAAGAACATGTATGCAGCGGAAGGGGCAGAAGGAGAGGGAGAGAATTCCAAGCTGGCTTCCCACTGAATGGGGAGCCCAACACAGAGCACGATCCCAGGACACTGAGATCATGACCAGAGCCGAGGGCAGCTGCTTAAATGACTGAGCTACCCAGGCGCCCCATCATCAGTGTTAATAATTACGTATGCTAGTAATAAAAACAGCAAGTACTACAAAGTTCTTTACACACATTCTCTTAGTGTACCTTTTGGACTACTCTAGGCGGTCGGTATTATAATCATTCCCATATAACAGGTGAAGAAATTGAGGCTCAGAGAGGGAAAGTGACTTGGTCAAGGTCACACAGCCAGTTGAAATTTGAACCTAGGCAGGCTGGCTGCTGAGCCCACGCTCTTAAACAAATTTGTGGTTTCAAACTCTACTCTTTCATGCACACTCATGAATTTTTGCCTTCTCAGCTTAACACCTGGTGTATTATTTACTCTCTCTCTCTCTCTCTTTCTCTATATGTATATATATATATGTGTGTGTGTATATATATATATATATATTTTAATAGACCTCCTGTTTTGTGCTTAGAGGCATTGATTTGTAAATAAAGCTTTGTAACACTACAGGAAGTGGGAAATCAGCATCCTACGCCATAGATAGAAAGCAACTGTGTAAATACAATTTTAAGAAGGCCAAGTATCGAACAGACACCACCGCCTGCGGAAGGCTCTAAGCCCGTTCCCCACATGCTCTTTGATAAAATGGTGATTAGCAAGTGTTGGAGAGAGATATGAAAGACATGCTTGCTCCAAACAGAGTTTTTCCCCTGATATAATCAAAAAAGATTAAAAAGAGCATGATTTTCTTGTATCTGATGCTGTGTTATTTAATCCTGGGTCCAAGTTCCACTGAGAATCATCTGTCTCACTGTAAATGGAACATGGCCTGCTCTCTGGAAATCTGCACCGGGCTATATTGACTCCTGTATCAACACTTATTATTGATTGATGTTATTAAACTTTAATCCACACAGGAAGGCTGGGGAAGGTGTTGTCATGGAGGAGGGTATATTTGAGGGGGCCTTGAGGGATGGGACAGGAACTCACTTGGTAGAGAAGAGGAAAGATAACATTCCAGGCAGAACAAACAGCAGGGAACTTACTACCCCACATGGCACCTTTGTACAAAAGATAAAAAGATGCCTCTTCCTCAAGACACTTGACTGCCATCTGCCAGAATTTATATGTCTGCCGTGTGAATGCGATACCCTTGTGCTGTGCCCAACTTACACATCTGTACCTGGCCGGCCTGGAGTGCCATGGGAAAGGCACAGAGGTTGAGAGAGTGTGTGGTGAGGCCAGGGCAAGCTTACTGAAATGGAGAGCACTAGCTTGGTGGTTGTGTGGGCAGAAGCAGAGGAGATGAAGCTGGAAAGAAAGGTGGGGCCTCATGACACCCCACTCTGTGGTTTTGCTGAGCTTCAAAGTTGAGGCACCACCTGACTCAGGTCTTGAACTCTGGGGCATGCAGGCTTCCTCTCCCTCCCACCCTCCTTCTCTCCGCCTCCACCCTCCAATAAGATCAGTGTCTTGCACTAGAAGACAGGTTCTCCTGTCTTGGACTAGAAGACGGGATCCCCAGGCAGGAAACTGAAGCTACGGGGGTTTGCCCTGACTTACTGTTAAAAGCTACAAAGTGTTGGGCAAATGACTACTGTTCCCTGAGACTTGTTCCATTCTTTACAAAGGCAGCTCCAATGTCCAACCAGCCCCAAGATTCTGTCTAACCATGGGATTCCATGGTTCCCAAATTCCATGATGCTGTAAGATTCTGCAATCCATCTCTAAGCTTCCCTGATTCTCTGACTCCCAAGTCAAGCTACATAGATTCCCATCCTCAATTCCCAAGGTCTATTGGTACAGCTTTAAAATTCTACTAAGGTGGAGTCAAGCCTTCCAGTCACATGGTGCAGATGAAACCAATTCCAAGGCCTCATGGACCACAAGACACCTGATTTGATGAGAAAGAGAAAGGGAAAGAGAAACACTCTCTATTCAAATATAACACCACTGCTTTCTGATCACTTGGAATTTGTATTTCATACTTCTTGGAAGAACTATTTTGGACATAGCAGGTGTTTTGTTTTCTTCTGGGTATCCATCTTGTGATTCCCATAAAAGGCAAACAGAACAGAAATCCACTGGATCGGTGAGTGGTAAAACTTACGTGTATTATGAATACAGATTATGAACCTAGATTTTCCAGATTGCTCTAACTCAAAGAAAGGTGTCAAAGCCCTCATTTTCTTACGGGTGTTTCTTACGAACAAGGTGAGTGTCAGCAGTGCTAAAGCAGGAGACAAGCACTTGGCAAGACCAACCAGCAAGAGCTAGGACAGAAATAACAAAGTAATTATTTTATATTTGATTTGTTGTCATATCTATACATTTATTTAGCTTTTTAAAAAAGATTTTATTTATTTATTTGAGAGAGAGAGTGAGAGAGAGAGAGAGAGCATGAGAAGGGAGAAGGTCAGAGGGAGAAGCAGACTCCATGATGAGCTGGGAGCCTGATGCAGGACTAGATCCCGGGACTCCAGGATCATGACCTGAGCTGAAGCCAGTCACTTAACCAACTGAGCCACCCAGGCACCCCATTTATTTAGCTTTTTAAAAAAGATTTTATTTATTTATTTGAGAGACAGAGAGTGTGTGGGGGTGGGTGGGGAGAAGGGGTGAGAAGGAGGGGAGCAGAGAGAGAGAGAAGCAGACTCCCCGCTGAACAGGGAGTGCAAGACTCGATCCCAGGACTCCAGGATTGTGACCTGAGCCAAAGGCAGACGCTGAGCCACCAGGTGCCCCTGTTTAACTTTTATTAACAAATTTATGAATAAACACATCATGTATCAAAAACAAGAGAAAATATAAAGTACAAGCAAGTCCAAGACCGGAACATGGAAAAAGGCCAGGAGGGAGAAGGACATAAGAGTTTTGGACCTGTTTCTTCTGCCATGGGTCCTACTTCCAACAAGATGTGAGCGTCTCACCACCAGGAACAGAGTTTCAGAGCTTAAAGATAAGTCACACGTTTCATCTCGAGACTGAAACTCTGAGTTTTTTACTTTCTCAGTCATGCTGATGGGCACCCTGCTGGAGGTAACCCCTGGAGCCAGACTTGGACCCATGGCTACAGTGCCCACAGCTTTCTGGGGGGCTTCTCTTTGCTAGTTTTGACCCCACAGGAGCTTTGCCCTAAAGGCTGGCTTCCAAATGCCATGCCAGCTGGGATGGCATCACATTCCAACATCAGATCGCAGCTCAAGAATCTCAGAGTCATGAGCCTTTGGGGAGACAAAGCACCTTGGTTATGGCATGTTCTCCCCCGTCCACCGCAACAGAAGGCAAACCACCATGTTCCGGGGAACAGGGTACGGATTCCAAGTCAGCAGTGTGTGTGTGTTGGGGTGAGGGGTGTGTGCGGGTCGAAGGACCACCCAGAAGAGGTGGCCAGAGCCGGATGCTGAGGGACGCATACATAGCAATCGAGTTTTGGCAAAGGGGTGTTGTGCCAGGGTATCCCGAGGAACTTCTAGAGAGGTGAGCATCTCTTTAGAGCCTCATTGTCATGACAGCCAGGCATCTGGATCAGCTATGTAATATCAGAGTGCTTTCTGAAACTTGGGTACCCACCCAGGAGGGGTGCAGGTCCTCTCCAGCTGGAGAAAACAACCTGCCCCTCTATCTTAGCTTCTTCCTGTCCCCTGCAGGGCCATTTCCTCCCACCACTGTCCTGAGTCGGCAACTCAGCTCTGACATTTACAAGCTATTGCCTGTGATCAAGACAAATAACCTATGAAGCCTCTGTTTCCTCATCTGTAGAATGGGAGTAAGCAAGTTGTTGGGAGGAATAAAGGATCAACTTGAATATAACACATATTAAGGACCTTAAAGCACAGCAAGTCCCTGAATCATCATTAGCATCATCTTCCTCAACATCAGAGCTGGAGTTTTGGAATCACATTTATGCCACATTTATTCTTCCTGCTTCTGACAAATACTGGCTGATGGCCTCCTGAGTGCTGGGGGAAAATGTTGGGGGAGAAGACAGAGAAGGCCCCCACCTGGCTGTTCACAGACTGGAGGAGCAGACAGGATGAGATCCTTCATTTCCTTACAAAGTCACATCAGATTCCTCGGTGGCATGGGCCAGTGGCCACCTCAGGACCTCCTGGGGGGCACGTAGGCTTCCTCAAAGAGGGGACAGCTAGCTTGAGACTTGCTGAGTCAGAGGGCTGATAGGAGAAGGTCCAACCTGGAAACCTGATCATCCGGTCCCTTTCCTTAGCCCCCAAACCAAGATCTGCTAACTCTGTCTTCCAGATGTTTCTGGAACCTGAACACTCCCTCCATGCCTCTGGCCCCACCCTGGGTTGGCCACCTCCCCTGGAGTACTTCAAGAGCCTCCAGAGCAGCTTCCCTGCTGTCCTGCTCTGTGGATCTGTATGGAAAGCAAAACTAACCATAACGGAATACCTTCCTTGTTTCTCCATTGCTACAAGACAAAGTCCTAACTCCTTCCCACAGTCACCTGCAGCATCCAGCCCCTGCAGACCCCTCTGACCTCCGATGTCCCCCTCTCCCCACATCCTGCCCACTGTACTTCTCACAAGTCTGCATCTGAAAGGTGCTTCCTGCTGGGCCTTTGTACCTGCTGGTCTCTGTGACTGGCACACTCTTTGAGGCTTCAGGACTTAGTGTGAACACTCCTGGCCCTTCCTCCCTGGCTCACGTTAAATCCACCCATTTCCTCTTCTCCAATTAGAGGTGCCCACTTTATCGTGAATGCTTGTAGAAGGGTCTGGTTCCCCCCTTGGACGCAGGGGCCTTTGTGTTCCTGTCACCTGCAGAATCCCAGTGCCTGACACAAGGCGCTCAGGAGATGCTAGCTAGAATGTTATTCTAACCCAGCAGAGTTACTATGCAGTTAGTCATACAAAGCCTCTAATATATGCACAACAAACACTATATGATGTGTGTTTTTGTTTTTGTTTTTGTTTTTCAGTAACAGCCAGTTTCATGGGGACAGGGGATTTCGTATTGTCAGTCCCAACACTTTCTACATGGGAGGCACTATTCACTGGACCCATGAATGAATTAATGAAGAGCTATGAGTGAATGCATGGCTAGCCAGGGGCAAATTACTTAATATCCGTATGCCTTGGTTTTCTTATCTGTGAGATGGGGATGATAATATACCTATCACACAGGCTCTTTATAGTTTAAATATGTAAATATAGATGAAATGTTTAGATAAATGCTTCTCACTTTGTGTCTGTGTTTGCTGTTATGGCTGTAACTGTTAAAGATTTATTTAAAAAAAACCACACACAAAACTTTTCACAATGAAAGGTAAACCTGCATCCCTTCCTTCAACGCATATGCATGTAACACACATATAGATCTATTATATACTCATTTTACGATGAAGAAAGAGAGGTACAGAGAGGTTAAATATCTTGAGACTTACAAGCCTGTAGTTGTTTTTTTTTAAATAGATTTTATTTATTTATTTGACAGAGAGAGAGACCACAAGTAGGCAGAGAGGCAGACAGAGAGAGAGAGGAGGAAGCAGGCTCACCGCCGAGCAGAGAACCCGATGTGGGGCTAGATCCCATGACCCCGGGATCGTGACCCGAGCGGAAGCAGAGGCTTAACCCACTGAGCCACCCAGGTGCCCCCAAGCCTGATTTTTTGTTTTTGTTTTTATTTTACTCATGTATGTATGTTTTTAGTTTTATTTTACCCATGTATGACTGGGTTTCTCACCCTCAGTACAACTGACATTTCAGCCCCGGGGGCTGGGTCGGTGGGGAAGGGACTGCTCTGTGTTACTGCACGATGTTTAAGCAGTATCTCAGGTCTCTAGCCACTAGACACCAGTAGTACGCTCCTGCACCCCAGCTGTGACAACCAAAAATGTCTTCAGATATTGTCAAATGTCCTTGGGGTGGGGCTAGGGGAGCAGGGCAAAATCAGCCCCTTCTTTAGAACCCACGATGTCTATGAATCTGTATGATAGCCCCTCCCTCTTTTTTCCTGTGTTACACACACAGTAGCACTGTTCTGTCCAGGGTCTAGTCTCTCACACCACTTCTTGACGAACTTCCACTTCGCTGCTTACACACAGAAGAGAACTTCTCTGAAACAGACCCGTCCCTACAGGAAGAGGAGTGAGCCGCCAGTCCTAGGGGTAAATGAACCCGCAAAACAGGACTTCCGGGGCGGGGTCACCTCCTGGGCCGTCCCGCCCCTCCGCGCCGTCCGGAGGCTGCCCGCGGGGGCGGGGCGGGGCCGTGGGCGGGGCCGCGCTACAGACACGCCCCCTCTAGACGTCACGGCGCCGCGGCCCCGCCCCCGCGCGCGGGCGACTCCCCCTCCCCTACCGGGGCGGCTGGCCACCCCGGAGTAGCCCCGCGCGCTGGGTCGCCTGTTAGCGCCTCTGCACGGTAGGTGGCTGTGGGATGGCGCGTGGGGCCCAGGCCGCGGCCGTAGGCAGGGGGGCGTCTGCAGGTCGGGCTCGGGGGCCGGGGAACCCTCAGCCCGAGCGGCTTCTTCCCGGGCCCGAAGCGGCTGCTGGGGCTCCGGAGCTGGGAGCTGGGCGGGAGGTGGCGCGCGCGCGGCCGGTTCGAGGATCCGCAGGCGCCGGGCGCCCCGAGCGCTGTCCACGGGGTGCGGCAGAGCCCCGGCTCCCTGACCGGTCTTCTCGCCTCGGGCCCCGCGCCCGGGCGGCGTTCAGCGCCTGTGTGTGTGTCGGGAGTGGGGGGGCGGCGGCGTGTCGCCGCCGTCGGGGTCCCCGGCCCCTCCGCGGCGTGCTGGGACCCCCGGGAGGGCTCCGGGACGCGCGGGGGGCGCGTGGAAGTTAACTTGCAACGCCGTGCAGTTGCGAGGCGTGTCCAGAGTGGAGGCATTGGGGGGCGGAATCTCTGGCTAGGGAGGGGGCCGCCGAGAGCGTGGGGTAGGGGGAGCCCTGGTGAACTTAGGGTCGCTGGGGAGGAGGAGGCGAAATTCCTCCAGAAAACCCAGGTCCGGCAAACTCCCCCTCTTAGTGTGGGCTGCACGGGAGGTGCTTGATAAAGCTGAGACTGGGAGTGGCAGCGAGGGAAGGGGGGCTTGATCACCCAGGCTTGCTTTGCTGGACTTGGCAGACTCGTTATTATGTGGGGCAGAGGTCAGGTCTGACTTTCCCACTCAAATGCCCGTCCCCTCGGGAGGAAGGGTGGGAACCATCCAATGGAGTGCAGTGGTTATAAGGCACTGTGCCTATCATTTGTCCTCTTCCCCTTTTATAGAGAGGGAAACTGAGGCTCAGAAAGGTCATGTGCCCACAGCCCTAGTAGGTTCCACAGGTAGGATGTGGCAGAGATGAAACCCACCTTCAGACCTCCTGACCTCATGTGTCATGTATGGTTGTTGGGGAGGGGAACTGGCAAACTCCTACTCATCCTTCAGAAGCCTCAGGCAGCGCCCCATCCTGGAAGCCTTCTCTGGCACTCTATAGGGCATTGTCGGATACTTCCTGTTTTGGAACCCACAGAGGTGATTGGCCCTTTCCCTCACTCATCAACCTGCCATCCTGGGCTGCAGATGTCTCTCTCTGTACCCCATGTCTTTTCCTTTCATTCAGCTGGGTGGCCTGATGGTTAGGCCAGGCTTCTGGAGTTTGGCAAATCTCAGGGTGACTCACTCTGGTTTAGTAGTGATGTAGTCTGTGGGAGTCATTCCTCCTCATCCAGCCTCAGTTTCCATGACTGTGGAATTGGGTTTGAGTCATTCATGAACCCATTTACTGTACTCAATCCCTATTGTTCTATTATGTACTCAGTGAATGTGTCTGTATCGCCTTATTTTTTAAAACCTCATGAAATCTCTTCATAGCAGCTTTACAGACAGAATTCATATATCCTACAATTCACCCTTCTAAAGCATTCAATTCAGTAGTTTTTTTTTTGTTTTGTTTTGTTTTTTTAGGATATTCAGAGTTGTGTAACCACCACGGCTACCTAATTCTAGAACATTTTCATCACCCAAAAAGAAACCCTGGACCCATCCACAATCACTCCTCAATCCCTCTTTTCCCAGCCCCTGGCAACCACTAATGTATTTTCTGCCTCTATGAATTTGCCTGTGCTGGACGTTTCTTGTAAATGGAGTCGTGCACAATGTGGCCTTTGGTGACTGGTGGCTTTCACTTAGGAGGATTCTGAGGTCCATCCATGTGGCTGTGTGTAGCAGTTCTTACTTTTTTTTTTAACTTAAAAAAAAATTTATTTATTTATTTATTTATTTGAGATAGAGAGAGAGAACATGAGTGGGGGCAGGGCCAGGGGGAGGGGAAGCAGACTCCCTGCTGAACGTGGAGCCAGATGAGGGCTTGATCTCATGACCCAGAGATCTTGACCTGAGCTGAAACCAAGAGTCAGACACCGAACTGACTGAGCTACCCAGGCCCCCTTGGTATTTCATTACCTTTTATTTTTTAAGTTTTTTTTTCTTAATTTTAATTTTTTTTTAATTTGTTTTGACAGACAGAGATCACAACTAGGTGGAGAGGCAGGCAGAGAAAGAGGAGGAAGCAGGCTCCCTGCCAAGCAGAGAGCCTGATGTGGGGCTCAATCCCAGGACACTGGGGTCATGACTGGAGCCGAAGGCAGAGGCTTTAACCCACTGAGCCACCCAGGTGCCCCTTTTTTCTTAATTTTAATTCCAGTTTAGTTAACATACAGTGTTCTATTTGTTTCATTAGTTGTGCTTCCTTACCTTTTAATGGTTAATTAATGCTCCATTGCATGGGTATGCAATTCTCAGCTGGTGGACATTTGGGTTATTTCTACCTTTCGGCTGTTGTGAACATTGCCGCTGTGAACATCCGTGTACCAGTCTGTGTGTGCCCCTGTGTTTTCAGTTCTCCCTAGTATATCCCTGAGAGTGGAATTGCTGGATTGGATGGTAATTCTGTGTTTAACCTTTTGAAGAAGTGCCAGGTTCCCAGAGCAGCTGCCCCATTTTATAATCTCACCAGCGGTGGAGGAGGGTACCGATCATCTTAAATAAATGTAGTCTGCAAAGCAGTTATAGTCTTTGAAATTACTGGCTTTGATGTGCTCGTTATAAATTATTTTCCAATACGCATCGAGTTAAATGCCTCATTAGCAGAATAAGGAGTGTCCTGCGGGTCAGCGGGAGCATCTCTGGGACCACCAGGGACAAACTTGCTGAGGGCATTCTCCTGGGCTCTGTGCAGATGGGTGGGGGGGCACTGAGGGGCCGAGGGACTTGCAGTGCCTGCCCCAGGACCTGGTGGAGCCTGTTAGGAACCTGTGCATGGGAGGAGGGAAGAGAGTGGGAACTGCCCAGACCTTCCCACCTGAGGCCAGCTGCAGAGGCCAGTCCCTCAGCAGCGAAAAGGGAGTCTGGTCCTGCCCGGGGCCTGCCACCTTTGCTCATTCTGAAGGTGGCCTCCCCTGGTGGCCATGTAGGGTGGGCCATCTGAGCAGCCTCAGGGACCCATTGCTTGTTTCAACAGATGCCACCTCCCTGCTGCGTCTGCCCTCAGACCTGACACCTGCAGTCCTGAGTTACACAGGTCCATTGGTGCCCCTTGGGATGACATGCAGACATCCCCTTCCTTCTCTTGGCCCCCATGCCTAGGACCACACCTCTTCTGTCATGCTCTTTGCCTTCTGTGAGAGTGAAGCTGCCTGGGGGAGAGCCCAGGTCAGAGCACGGCATTTTCACTGAAGAACCAAGTTTCTTGAAGGTCACCCATTCCTCTTAAGCCTGTCGTGTGTTGGTTCTGGAACTGAACCCTGCATCCCTCTGTGCATTCTGGGTTCCTGTCGAGCAGCCTCATCCTACCTGGACAGCTGCTGTTTGGGATGGTCATTGAGATGGGCCTCTGACACCTGTTGCCAGCCCCTCCTGCCTTTATTCATTTGTGCATACTTTCCCTTCCTTGTCCTTGTAAAACCAAGCATTCCTGGGTAGCCTGGCGAAATGGAATAAGGGTTCAGGAGACTAGGCAAGAGTCTCTGGGCCTCAGTGTATCCTGCTGGGGAAATGGGTGTGGACTGAGTCAGAACTTGGATCTAGTGCCACCTTGGGATTGGTAAGGCTGTCAAACTGTGTTATCGACGTGGCTTTGTGAAAGGATTCATAGTAAGAGAGGTGGGTCAGCAGTGGCTGATGGTAGCAATTTGAGAGCCCGGGCATGGCCCTGTGGCCCTGCAGAAACTTGTCTGGGTAACAGCAGCTGCCCCCCCCCCGCCCACTGCCCCTTACCCCCAGCCACCTGTTCCTGCCATCTGCAAGGCCCCTTCTCTGTGCTCCGCAGCTATGCATTCATCTTGTCTGGGGCCACTCTGGAGAAGGTTCTGAGATGCCTGCGCCCTCCCACAGCCCTTCTCTGGTCTCCCACCCTGAGTTGTGGCATGAGGAGGATTCATGGGAGTAATTCATTGAGAACAGCCTGTGAGGTGAGCCGAGCCCCAGAAATGGCAGGGAAGGGCGGCCGAGGGCAGTGCCCACCTGCCCTGGGGAGGAGCTTCATGTCATCCCGTGTGCGCAGATGGTGGGAGGCAAGCACAGGGCAGCCAGTCTGTCTGCCAAGTGCATTCGTGCATCCACCAGACTTTTGACCGGGCTGCTGTGGCCAGAAAGCAGGGCTGGTGGCAGCGTGCACGCTCAAGGGCTTGCGTCTCCATCAGAATCCGGTTGTTCCGCTCAGTGTGCATTTGTGTTCCCTGGCTGCCTTCCTGCTGCATCAGTTTTCCCATCTATAGAACAGAGGTGCAGATACGACCAGCCTCCTGGATTGGACGAGAGCGGACGGGGCTCAAGTGCTTACCTTGTTGCAAGGCAGAATGTGACGACAGCTCAGGGTCAGGTAGGCTGCTGGAGCCTTGAGTGACGCATGTCCCTTGGGGAGCCTCAGCTTCCCCATCTGTTAGAAGGCCATAATTACAGCTGATACTCCTGGAGCTCACCAGACTGAGTCAGTGTTCTTGGCGCTCTGTGTACATGAACTCATTTGATCCTCCCAGTGCCCATAGGAATAGGACAAGCTGAGACACCAAGAGACGAAGTCACTTGCACAGGGCATCTTGCTAGGAAGTGGGAGAGACAGGATTTGAATCCAGAGCCTGCACTCCTAATTACCATCTTACTCCCCCTGGATACCCTGTCTTAATGCCCAACACATAGAAAATACTTAGAAGGTGTCGGTTATTATTAACTGTATTGTCATATACTGTTGCAAATTGTTATGTATTATTAATGCATGTTTATCCCTTTCCCTGCCCATTCGTCTACACTCCATCCTGGATGACAGAACAAGCAGGGTTCTGGCTTGTGAAGTCCAGATTCCTACCCCCCAACCCTGATCCCTCCACTCCCTCCTATTCCCCCCAACTCTTCTGAGCAGTTGGGGCCTGCTATGGGCTGGTTGGTGGCTGAGTCCCCGCTGGGCTTCCTGTGTGACATTGGTGAGGTGCTTTCTCTCTCTGAGACTCAGTTTCCCCACCTATGAAATGGGTAGGTTGGACTGTAACAAGCTGCCAGCTGATGCCTTTTACCCACAAGGCGGTTCTTTTTAGCTCCCATGGTATTTTATTTTAAATTGAGCCAACATTCGATTATTTTTAGAGAATCATCCAATTTCCCACTTCTTTTGGGAACTCAGGAGCCTGGGCCAAACTGGAGTGGCCTGAAGCTCCCCCTTAAATGTCCTGGGCTCTCCTGATCATTGTGATCCCCACCACACCATTCCCCACCATTGCATGCATGACCAGTCTGGCCCCAAGGGCCCTCTGGTCCAGTACAGGTTTTTAGGTCTCTGAGAACACCATGGGCCTGCCTGGGTGGGTGTCACGTGAACACATAGTTCATTGCTTTAAAAACAAAGATTTTTAACCCCTGGTTTCCACTCTTGTCAAGAGTCCTTCCAGCTCTGCTTTTCTAGGACATTGGAGGTTGTCTGAGGCCTCCTGATATCTAGTCTGCCCCTAGAAGCCTTGAGGCTTTTGACAAATTGGGAGCTTGTCCCCATTCCATGTTCCCTGGGTGGGAAGCCCCTGTCTCTGGGCCCCAGGGCCCCACTTTACCTGGTTCATGTCTCCACATAACCCACAGTGAGATACTCGGGGCCTGCAGAAGTCCCTGTGCCGTGGTGAGTGTGTGTCTGTGTCCCAGTGTATCTACACTAGCTGCATGGCTCTAGGAACACCATCCCATACTTTCTCTGTCCTTGCAAGGGGTCAGGGGGCCATTTGTGACTGACCACTCCATTTTCTGGAAACTGAGGCTCAGAGACCATTGAGTCACTTGCCCTGAGGTCACACAGGCTTGATGTGACAGCAGTAGAAATTTTAACTCAGATCTGCCCCAGCTCTAGAGGCCACCCGCAGGAGTCACCCATCCATCCTGTCACTGCACAGGCATCTGCGGCCCTAACACCTGGTAATGGGCCTGGGTCTCTGAACTACTTGTAGAACAGGAATGTGTAGAAGTTTCTTGACTAGATGCTGGGGTGCAGGTCCCATTTGTCCTGGAGTTTACTCTCCAGTGGAGGCATCAGACAAGAAAAAAGTCAACCACACCTCTCACCTAGGTGCCTGCTTGGAAAGTTGACAAACTACAGCGCCTGGGGCTGAGTCTGACCCACGGCTTGTTTTTGTGAATAAAGTTTTGTTGGAATACAACCACACTCATTTATTTCCATTCTGTCTGGGGCTGCTTCTGTACTACAGGGCAGAGTTTCATGGTTCTGCCAGAGACTGTGAGGTCCAACAAAATTGATCATATTTATTGCTGGGCCCTTTACAGAAAGTCTACCAGCCCCTGATCTGATTATCTCTTGGGTCCCTTTAAGTTATAATATTTTGTAAGGTGGTAGTAAAATAGTAATATTTGAACGCGTGCTGGATACTTGGCTCTTGGGGCTTCTGCCTGAAACTTTCCCACACAGCTCAGAGAAGGTTTTGTTTTGATTTCGACTGTTCCATGGGCATCAGGGGGCCTTCCCTTCTTTTTTCAGTCTGTTCTTGCATTTAGTCAACAAAGGGGGCTATGCCGGGTCCTGCGAGGATGTGAGGAATGTCTGACCCTGTGCATTTCTGTGGAGAAGACAGCAGGCCAGAGAGGTCGTACAGGTGCTAAGTGCTTTGGGGGATACTGGTACAGGGATGTGAGACAGTCAGGGAAGGCTTCCTGGAGGTGGGCGGAGGGGAGTACACATTGTGCCAGTAGGAGTTATCTGGGTAGAGAGGGCAGGAAAGGTGTTCCAGGGGGAGGGAACCGCTGGTGCAAAAGTTGGGAACTGTGTGACCCTGTGGCCTGGCAGTTCTGCTAGAATTCATGGCTTAGACTTCCGGAAGCTTGATGTGCCCATGGGGGTGGAGTGGGATATTAATATTGGAGGTCAGCAGGAGTTGAGTCGCAACACAGTGCCACCCTGGAGGACCTGGGTTTCCCCTAGAGAATGAGAGTTTTCCTCTTCAGGTCTCCCTTTAGCCTTTGTTGACTCCCAGGAGAGTCACCGCTGGGTGCTAACCTAGCACTTCTCTTGAGCTCCTGCTGTTTAAGGCGGAGCACACCCGTGCTAGGTTCCTCCTCCCCCCATCCCCACCTCCTCCTGGGCTCCCTGGGTGGCTGCCCCCAGCTAGGAGGCTGAAAGATCACTTCCTTTGCGTTTATTTTTGCAGTTTCTTTTTAATTAGGGCATGTTTTTCATTTAAGCTGGTGGGTTCTAGTTTCCTTTGAAAATGTTCTAGTAATATTGAAGCCATTGAGCAAAAGTACAAAACAGGTGAGAGTAATGGGGAAGGTGGCCCTCAGGAGGTGGGAATCTGGGCAGCCCTGTGACTGGGGGTGGGGCTCACAGGGGCCAGGCTGGCAAGTGACCTTCCTCTTAAGGTTCTGTTCCTCCCTCAAGCCCCAGGAGCCTTGGCTTCGGGGTGGGGAAGGACATGGGCTGCGGTTCCGGTTCCAGGCTGTTGCTGCTCCCCGTCTCGTTCCTGCTCCCTGCGTCTGGTTGGGTCTCTATTTTTGTCTTTCCCCGTCTCCTTCCCATCCCTATCTCCCTCTGCTCAGGTCTCTCCGACTCTTGTCTCCTCCATCACTGTCTCTCTCTATCTCTGCCTGGCTCTCTCCATCTGTTTGTCTTCTCCCTCCCCCACTGGCACTACTTCCCCTCCACCCTCCCACCTCCCCACTCCCCCACCCCCGCTCTTCCTTTATCTCATTAGAAACTCTCTGTCCCACTTCCTTTGGCTGTGAGTGACATCCTGCCCCCAGAACCTTCGGAACCGAACCTACACAGATGGCGAGGACTCCGTGATCACCTGGCCTTGGGGAGCGTGGGAGTAGGTGGTGTGCAGATGCTGGGCAGGGAGGCGGAGGCCCAGAGAAGTCTGGAGGCCGCCCCCCCTACAACAGTCCCGCCCCTAGGGCCCTTAGTACAGGGATGGGGGCCCCCAGAGGGCAAGACCCCGGGCTGTGGGGGAGGCAGTGGAACAGGAAAGCCTGGGTTGACAGTGAGGGGGCTGAGTGCAGCTTTGGGTTTAACTTGGTTTGGGGGCTCAGCAGGGGTCTGTCACCTGAGGTGGAGAGGTTGATCACCCTACCTCTGGGGACTGACCCCCCCTGAGTCCACACACAGCAGGTGGATGGCCAGGGTGGGTCATTGCCTTCACCTTTCCTTCTTTCTCAGTGGCCCTGGGCCCTGGCCCTGGCCCTGCTCCAGGGGGCAGTCCCCATGCTATGTTCCCGGCTCTACTGGGGCACACAGTAGGTCAGCAGTGCACATTTGTTGGCAAATTTGGGGGATCCTAGCAATAGTAGAAAATGAGTCCAGCCTCTTCCTTTCACAGAGGCCTCAGAGACAGAGGCTCAGCGAGGGGAGGTGATTTGCTTGGGTCATGAAAATGGATTTGGAGTTACAGAGCAGGTCTGGGTTCCCCAAGGTGGATGCCGTGTGGGAGAGCCTTTAGCTGGTAGGTACTCCGGTGGCCCTCTGTGGGTGTCCTGTGAACACCCACTCCTAGGTGGGTCACTAGGCTTTGAGGCTGGCTCCTTATAACCCGCCTGCTGCGGGAGTCTGGGCAGGTTCCTCCCCTGAGATCCTTGGTGGGGGTCTCTACTTATCCTCCAGGGAATGAAGCACAAGGATCCTGAGACTAGCATAGGGGATCAGGTCGGTGGGGTCAGAGATCACTTGCTCTCAGGCAAGGGCATTGGCTGCCTTGGCCTTAGGAGCCTCAGTGTTGTGGTTAGATGTTGCCTGTTCTATCTTGGGTCACGAGGATACCATTATATCACAAGGTCTTCTGTGCCTTAGCTGGGAAAACCCAAAAGGAGAAGAGGTGGCTCCCGCCCTCAAAAGCCTTCACTAGCATCCTATTGCCTACAAAGGAGTTGGGGGAGCCCCTTCTCATGGCACTCGAGGCCCCAAGATCTGGCTGCCACCCTCCTCTCCTGCCTCCCTCCCCTCTTGAACAGGTAAAAAGCAGTGCTGTACCCCATACCCAGAATCTACACCCCCCGCCCCACCACCGCTTATTCAGCAGATCTGGAAGGGGAGCTGCCAGTGCTGCTCTGGGAACCCACTTTGGGAACCACTGTGGTAGAGGTTAAGCATACTCTAAAAACCAGACAGTGTAGGAGCAAAACCCTGCTCGCCCACATGCCACCTTTGAGCTCTCAGACCAGGACTTGAACGGCTCTGTGCCTCAGTTTCCTTGTCTATGAAATGGGGTAATGGCTGCACCGTTCTGACAGATCAGTCGTGAGGATCGATTGGACTAGTACACTAGTACACGTGCAAATTGTGCTCCTAACCGCCCCCCCCACCCCCGTCCCACCTGGAGCGGTGTCTGGGCAGGAAGTTAGCAGTACCTGCGCCTTTGCTGTTATTACTGTTCTTGCTATGGTTATTTTTATAACCCCACCGCAGCCTTGACACTGTTGTGCTCATAGTGAATCCTTTGCCACTCTTGATTCCCAGTGCGCTTGGATGCCTCTGGGCCTCTGTGCTCAAGCTCCTCCCTCACCCTTGCCCATCCTCTGCTCATGTTCCGGGCTGGGTGTCCTTCTCAGATTCCTGCCGGGCCACCCCCCCCCCCACCCCTCTGCTTCCCATCCTGCCTCAGCCAGAATCCACAGCCCCTTCCTCCGACCTCCTTGGTCACATGACTTACTTATTCCCCTGATCTGGCTCTCTCCTTTCATTCTGCCTGTTATCCAGTTACTAGAGTGTCCCTTTCCTGGGCTGATCCACAGCCTTCTCCAGATCTGACTTCTTGGGGCTGCCAGTGTGTGGCAGATTCCTAATGGGGCTGGAAGTGATGAGCACAGCCAGACATGTGGGTGGAAGCCCAGGTTCTGGAGGGCACAGATGCCCAGGTGTGTGCTCCTTCACTCACTTACAGTCACTTTGACAAGCTGTGATCTTTAGGGACCTTCTCCACCTCGCACGGGGGACAGAGAGCCCAGATGAAAGTGAGGACTCCAGCTGCACCTTCCTCCAGGCACTCAGTTCCCAGATCCCTGAATCCCTAAGACTTCCTGGGTCCTGGGCAAACAGGCGCATGTTTACCTTTTTGCGTGTGGTATCCCTGAAAACTCACAGGGACGCAAGGCAGGCATCGGGAGAAGCCCTGATACAGTGGGAAAATGGGGCCTTCTGAGTCAGACACATGGGAGTCAGAATGCCAGCTGGCTGGTGCCCAAGCTGTGAGACCTTGGGCCAGTCACTTCCCCTCTCTGGGCCCCATCTTCCTCACCTGTAAAATGGAGATCACAGTCGTGACCATCTGTTGGGTTACCGGGAAGATGATTGATAATAAGGTTTTCTGGGGCCGGAGGCATAGAGATGCTCGGTAATTCACAGCGATAGGGATTATGTTGTTCTCCTATTTCACAGATGAGGAAACAGGCTCAGAGAAGTTCAGGCACTGTCTCCCGAGCTGACCCTCTTCCTACTGATGTCCAGGCAAGTCTGCAGATAGAAAGTACTCTCCAGCAAGGTCCCTGGCGTCCTTGGGACCCAAACCATTTTCCTGTAGGGAAAGACTGTTCACTCCTTCACTCTGAATCTGGAGTCCCCCCTCCAGCTCTCCCCGAGAAGATAGTGAACACTGACGAGCTGCTCCTTCTTCCTCATGGGTTGTGATATGTTAAGTGTTCTTGAACAGCTCTTGAGTTTGAAACTGTGTCTCCTCTCCCTGCTTGGTGAGTAGGTGAGGGAGGAACCTCTTCCGGTCCGGGGCTGGGTTTGTCTGAGACGGAGACAGGGGCAGGTTGAAGTGTCAGTAAACTAGATGCCCAGGTAGGTACAGCCCCAGAACCAAGCGTACTAATTGTGTGCCTGAGCCCCTCCCCCTCCTTGGATGAACCATAAAAAAAGGTGTAGGCCTTCTTATCTGGGGACATTACCTCCCGCAAATGGTTATTGCTCGCTTTGTTCCTGGTCAGGCCTTTCCACTGTTTGGCCATTGGCCATTGCAAAACCACCACAACAAAGAAGTGGAAGGTAATGCAATCAAAAAAGCCCTGCCCTAAGCTGCAACCGGGAGTAGGGGAAGGGGGAAATTAGCCAAAGACCTTGTGAGCAGAATATATGGAACAACCTGGCTCTTTTGTAAGCCAAAAAAAATACATGGGAACAGCCTGACCTTTTTGTAAGAGTTGGCTTCCCATGTAGAAAACTCATTTCCATGCCTTTGAGGCAGGAGTACGAGTGCTTAGCTGGGTTCAGCCATCATCGTGTAAAGCTTTGGAGATCAGTTTTATTTAGTCTTACTGAAACATTTGGAAAGGAAAAAGCAATCTGGGGCCCGGGAGAAGACTATGGAGTGGTAAGTAGGCAGAGGTCAAAGAGCCTACTGTGTATCTGTATTTTGGGGGTCAGATAAATGGAAAGTCTGGAATCATACCGCCTTCAGGTATAGCTGGATCCAGGTACTCCAGCGTATCAGGATATGTCTCAGATGGGCTTTCTTCGTTGGTGGCTTCATTCTCAGGCATGCTCTCCCCAGTAATACCTCTGGGCATACATCCTCCTAACAGTAGCAGTCTTGGCTGCAAGAGAGCCATTTCTCTAGTAATTCTTGCAAATCCTCGGATTGACTCCTCTTCACCCACCTGGGGTCTTGTGCCTATGCATGAATGTCTGTACCCTCGTATTAACCAGCCCTCCGTCACTGGTTCTGGGCATGGGATCAGCCCCATCCTGGTCACAAGGACTGATCCCAGAAGATGAGAGAATGTATGCTTGGCAGGCAGTTTGATAGATATTCATACTAGTGGGGGGGGGGCAGAAATAAAAGGGAGAGGGAGGATTTCTACCCTGGAGGGAAAAGTGGAGGCAGGCACCGTCATTCATTGAGCATTTACTCTGCTCCATTATGGTATTGAGGCCTTTAAGTGTACTTAGTTGCTGTTTGCCTTTTACAGATAAGAAAATGAGGTTTAGAGAAGCTAACCTACTTACCTAAGCTATTACCAAAGCTAATAGGGAAAAATTCAGACTCAGGTCCATCTTCCTGAAAAACCCATTCTTTCACCACTCCCTGATACCTGAGGACACTTAACAATCAGCAAAGTGAGCTGGAAAAATAAAATTTGAATGCCTGGGGGTGTGCCAGGCTCTGTGTTAAGGGTGGGAATACAAAACAGAAAAATTGCGAAAGCAAGGCAGATTCCCTCAGCCCATAAGCTCTCCACAGTCAAGTGAGTCAGGTGTGGGAGACGAAGGGGCAAATAGCAGTTCCTACAGAGAATGATTAAGGGTAGGTAGAGGGGAATGTGAGACATAAGAGGTGTTTAATCTAATCTGGGTGTTCATGGAAGGTTTCCTGGACAAGGTGGTGCTTGAGCTGAGGTGATAACAAGCCAAGATAGAGGAGAGGGTATATAGGTCCATGTTAAATAGGACTCTTGATTGACAAAGAAACCCAGCTCCCATGGAATTAAGCTAAGTAGTACGTTTATTGGCTCATAGCTAAAAAGTTGAGGGGTAGGGATGGCTTCAGGCATGGCTGGATCCAGGAGCTCAACTAATATCAGGGAGCCACAGCTCCATCTTTTGGTTTCATCTTCTTAGATTGGCTTCTTAGGCTCCACATGTGCCTATACCTTCAACCCCACACCCTACCTGCTTAGCCTCCCCAGAAGTTCCTGCAGAAGTCTCTAGCTGACTTCATTGACCTAGAATGAATTATGTATCCCCCTAAGCTAACACTGTGGCCTGGGAACAGAACATGGCAATTTTCCAGGCCTAGGGCACATGTCCACACCTAGAGTCTGAGGTAGACAGAGAAAATGGTTAGGAAAATCAGGGGTGTGTGGCATCCATTGGGTTGATAGATGTTCCATTTGTCTGGAGCACAGGAGGGTGATCACAAGACCCACAAGCCCATGTGGAGAAACGCATTCTGAAGTGCCTGGGTGGCTCAAATGTTAAGAGTCCCACTCATAATTTTGGTTCTGGTCATGATCTCTGGGTCGTGAGATCTAGTCTTGCCTCTGGCTCTGTGCTGGGCATGGTGCCTGCTTAAGATTCTCTCTCTCCCCCTCTCCCTTTGCCCCTCCCTACCTTCTTTCTCTCCCTCTCCTAAAAAAAAAAAAAAAAAAAAAAATTGTATCTTAAGGATAGTGGGGAGCCTGTGTACTGTTGGAGAGTTGCAGGGTGGAGGCTGGGAGACTAGGTGGGAGGGGGAGATATTCACACCGTTCCTGTAAGATGCCTTCTCTTTGCACTTTTCTTTTTTTTAAAGATTTTATTTATTTATCAGAGGGGGGTGGGAGAGGGAGCACAGGCAGACAGAATGGCTGGCAGAGGCAGAGGGAGAAGCAGGCTCCCTGCCGAGCAAGGAGCCCCATGTGGGACTCGATCCCAGGACGCTGGGATCATGACCTGAGCCGAGGGCAGCTGCTTAACCAACTGAGCCACCCAGGCGTCCCCTCTTTGCACTTTTGATTTGCATTTCCCTGATGGTCAGTGATACTGAGCCATCTTTCCATGTGCTTGTCAGCCATTTGTAGATCCTCTTTGGAGGAATGTCCGTTAAAGTCCTTTGCCCATTTTTAATCAGGTGGTTTGGGGTTTGTTGTTAAGTTTTAGAAGTTCCTTATATATTCTGGTTATTAATTAATCCCTCGTGAGATACGGGCTTCGCAAATATTTTCTCCTGTTTTTGTGGATGGTCTTTTTACTGTGTGGATAGTGCCTTTTGAGGCACAAAATGTTTTCATTTTCATGACATTCGTTTGTCTGTTTCTTTTTTCTTTTGTTACCTGTGCCTTTGGTGACAGAGCCAAAAAATGGTTGCATAGCTGCACCTTGAAGGTGGAGTTGGCGGGATTTGCTGCTGGTTGGGTTTGGGGAGGGAAAGAGAAGGGAGAGTCTGGCTGCCTTCAAGCCTTTTGGCCTGAGCAGAGTATACTGCCACCAAGTAGGGGTAGAATGTGTTTGGTGGCGGGGGGGTGGCCAGGAGATCAGCTTTGGATACGCTGAGTTTGAGCTGCCAGCTCAGCGCCCAGTTGGAGGTGACGAGATGGTTGTTGCCTGCCGAAGTCTGATGTTGTAGAGGGAGTTTTGGGCTGGAGGTGTTAATCCAGTAGGAAGCTCCTGCTACCTGTGCCAGCATCATCAGTTTTGGTCCCGTGTCAGGAAGGAAAAAGCCCGAAACCATTCTCCTGGGGTGGGTCGCAGAGAGAGAGGAAGACAAGCAGACATCACCTCCTTGGCCTCTCATGAAAACCAGCCCAGCCTGGCTACTCCTTTATTGCGAGTCCTTTGGGGGCAGAGGTGTGTGCCAGGAACTGAGCTCTGGGTGGCGCAACTGGAGGCCTGCGCTTTGTTGACCTTTCTGTTCCCAGCGCCCGGCACCAAGCCTGGGCCTGGGAGAGCGCCTGCTGGCCGGTGTTGATGAAGGGAATGAATGGAGGCTTGTGTGTTTCTCTGTAGCTGATGGGAAGGTACATGCGTGGGAGGGCCCCCAGCCGGCACCACTATTCCTCAGCGTTGGACCAAGTGTGGCTCTGGAAGACTATTTTTGTTGAAGTCTGTCATATGTGCAGAAAGGTGCATACCTCCTAAGAGGACAGCTCGATGAATTTTCAAAAGGCGTGAAGGTACCAGATCAAGAAAAAAGGCACATGCCTTGTACCGGCTCCAACAAGATGCCTGGTACCCGCTCCAGTAAGGCCTCCCCAGAGGGTAGCCATGATCTTTACATCTCTATTAGAAGTTTATTTTGCCTGTCTTTGTACTTTAGAGACATATAAAGTACCTTAGGTACATAAAAACGCAGATGCTCTCTTTTGTATTTTTTTTGGCTCAGCATAAATTTGTGAGATTCATCCAGATCGTTCTGTGAAGTTCTGGCTTGTTCTTTTGCCTGGCTGTTCCGTATATATAACTTATTAGTGTTTACATATTTATTCTCTTGTTAATGGGCATTTGGCTAGTTTCTAGTTGGGGGCTGGGCCTCTTCGGTAGGTATTCTTTGGTGAACAGTTAGATGCATTTCTTTTTCTTCTTTTTTTTTTTTTTAAGATTTATTTGTTTATTTGAGAGAGAGAAAGAGCACACAACAGGAGGGGCAACGGCAGAGAGAGGGAGAATTGTAAGCAGTGATGAGCTCTGAGCCTGACGGAGCGCTGGATCTCACAGCTGTGAGATCATGATCTGAGCTGAGATCAAGAGTCGGATGCTTAACCAACGGAGCCACCCAGGTGCCCTAGTTCTGATGGATGTGAACTTAACAGTAGAATTGCTCAGTCATAGAAAAGGTGCATGTTCTGCTTTTGGCTCTGTTACGCCATTTTCCCAAAGGAAATTGCCAGATTCCCCTGTCCCCTGAGCATGAAGGTTGTGGTTGCATCTTGTCCTTGGTAACACCTGGTGTTATCTTTTCTATTTTTCCAAGCTATTCGCATGTATGGTGGTCTTATAGTAGACTTTTAATTTGCATTTATTTCCCTGGTGATCGTGATCTGAGCTGAGATCAAGAGTCGAATGCTTAACCAACAGAGCCACCCAGGTGCCCCAGTTCGGTGCATTTCTGATGGATGTGTACTTAGCAGTAGAATTGCTCAGTCATAGCACATGCCTGAGTGCTTTCTATGTGCCAAGCCCTGGTTCTCAACCAGACGTGATTGCGCCCCCTGGGATCACTGGCCATGCCTGGAGATATTTTTGGTAGTTGCTACTTGGTTGGGGGTGGGTGCTGCTGTTATCTAATGAGTAGCACTCACTCATAACAGTAAGTGCTCTTTCATATGCTTATTGACATTCAGATGATCTTTTGTATGAAGTGTCTCTCTTCAGATTTGCCCATTTTTCTCTTGGGTCGCCTATTCTTATAGATTTCAAAGAGCTCTTTATACATTCTGGTTACAAATACCTCATGTTATTTGTATATTGCAGATATCATCTTCCATTTGTATATGTGCTGCCATCTTCCATTTGTAAATTCTTGCAGTCAGTAAGAGGAAGAACTGGGCTTTTCAAGCCTCCAAATCATTGATTTGAAGGCAACGCAAGCCCTTCACCTGTGTAAGCCTCAGTTTCCCTCTCTAAACCCTGCAGTGTTTATATTTAGCTCAGAGCTTGCTGCATAAATGGAGCTCTGGCTGTTATTGGCACCTTTGCTGGGATGAAAGAACCCTGAACTAAAGCAGGTAAAACTCACCCTGTGGGGGCTTTTTCAACCCAAGTCATTTGTGTTTCTCAGGTCAGTTCTATAAATATCTATTAAGCACCTACTTTATGCCATTCTACAGGTTATTCATTGAAAGTTCAGCCTACCCTTGGAGGATGTTGCTCCAGGGGCAAGTGCCCGGGGGCTGCAGGAGTCCCGGGGGAAGCACTGACTAGGCTAGAGCATCATGGAAGGCTTCCTGGAGGAGGCAGGCATCAGGGGGTTGAGCATTGTTAAGTACATCTCTTGTGATCAGGCACATGCTTGAGTGCCTTCTGTGTGCCAGGCCCTAGTTCTCAACCAGGCATGATTGTGCCCCCTGGGATCACTGGCGATGCCTGGAGATATTTTTGGTTGTTGCTTCTTGGCAGGGGAGGGGGCACTACTGTTATCTAATGAGTAGAGGCGAATGTCTGTGGCCCTGAGGTTGGGAAGCCTTAAGCCAGACGGTTGTAATACCCTGCAACGTTACAGTAAGGGCAGTGGTGGCGATGAGCAGAAGGACTGGGAATGTCACCCCGGCCAGAGGATGTCAGAGATGCCATCGCAGGAGGGGGAACCTGAAGCTGAATTTTGAAGGGTTGGGTGGGAACTAGCAGGAAGCTGGAGGTGCTGAGGAAGGGCACTGGTGAATCATGGAAATGTATGGATGGGAGCTCGGTGTGCTTGAGGGTTTCACTCCCGAGGGCAGGCTTAGAAATGGGGCGGGAGCAGACTGTGGGGACTGTGGATGACAGTCAAGGACTTAATCGGTCTGTGTGTCCTGTCTGTCCTCCCCTCTCCCCGCCCTCCCCCTGGAGCTGTAAGCCACATGCGGTTGCTGAACCCTTAGAGTGTGGCCAACATAGCCAAGGAACTGAATTTTTTATTTCAATTGAACTTAAATTTAGATCTCAAAACAGACACTTCATTCCGTTCTTGGGAAACTTTTAAGCATGTGTGGAACTATTTCGGGATGCAAATGTACTTTTTCAACTGTAAATTTTATGAACTCTAAATACAGAGCGGATATGCCTACTGAAAAGTGGAATGTACACCCCGGATTTCAGAGACCTAGTACGAAGGGGGGCATGTCTCAATAATCTTAACTTTTATATTGATTTTAAACGATATTTATAGTTGATGTTGACTTTATTTAAATTTTCACATTGGTTAATGGTAATATTTTAGATAGGTTGGGTGAAACGAAATCTAGAATCAGATTTCATTTCACCATTTTCTTTTTCATGTGGCTTTTTTTTTTTTTTCCTTGAATGTGGCTTCTGGAAAATTGTATTCCACATGTGGCTTACCCTGGACGTCATCTGGACATCACTGTTACGGGCCCTGGGAAAGGGCTGGAATATCAGGCCAAGTCTGAGGGCTCATGGAAGGGTTTAGGAAGAGAAGCGACGTGGTCAGCTTTCTGTGGTAGTTATACCCTCTGGCCACCATGGTGAGAGAAGATTCCAGAAGATGGGATGTGTCCATCTATGGGGAGACTGCATAGCCTGAAAGCCTTGACCTGTGGCCACAGAAAGGAGCCCTGATGCCCCAGACAGATAATGCACAGGCAGGTGACTAGGCTGGGCCCAGAGTGGAGGAGCCTTTGGGGAGGGGCAGGCACATCCAGGACAGACTGGTTCTTCAAAGAGGCCTCATAGCTGAGAGACTGCAGGACTAATGTTGGCCACCGCAAGTCAGGTGTCCACTCCAGACACCTGCCAGCCCCAACCTGGTCCTCCTCTGCCACCCTGACTGAAGCCCACAACCCTCTCAGGTTTGATACCCCACTTCCTGCTTCCCTGCCCTGCACTCCTCTGTTTAGCCTGCTGTGTGACCTTGAGCAAGTGGCTCTCCCTCTCTGGGGGCTGCCCGCTCTGCATGGCCTCACCCTTGTCGCACCTAGGGCATAGGAGAGATCTATGATGCCCATGGATGATTGGTCTTTCTGGGTTGGGTCTTTTGAGGGGTGACCATGTGGAGCTCTGAGGGGGGGCATGACACCCTCCTGTTCACTGGGTATCTCCCATCTCTGGATTATGTCCCAGCTGCACTGCTTCGGAAACTGAGGCTCAGAGAGGTGAAGGGGCTTGCCTAAGTACACAGCTCAGCAGGGGCAGGATTCAGATGGGGAATGCAGACCTTCTCAGTGCCAGGCCAGCACTCCCAGGACCATGTCTCAGTGTTGGATCAAGGGACGGGAGCTGGGCTCCAGGTCTTCATCTGTCTGGTGGGGCGAATGGCAGTGTTGACTGTAGCTGGCAGCTGTGAGGAGGGAGTAGTTGAGGGAAACAGCACAGTGCCTGCTCGAGATGGGAGACAGGCCTTCAGATAGTACTACTATTTGTTGGCCGGTCCCTACCTTCCATTCTTCCCAGTAGCTCTGCAGTGAGTGGTATGAGCCCACTTTCAGGGGAGGAACATGGGGCCGAGATGTGTGCCTAGTCAGTCAAAGCTGGGGCCCCAACCATCCCTTCCCCACCTGGGCCCTGTTCTCACCCCAGTACCCCAACATGACCTCCTGTGCTCCATGAGGGCAGGCTTGCCCTGTCTCCCAGCCTGGTCCTCTGTTCCAGGTGACTGGACATGAACGGGCACAGGGCGGCCTCCCCAGGGGCGCTCACGGATGCCCAGCCCACGGAGCCTGTTCCTCCCTCAGGAACTTTCCCTCCCTTGCTAGGTGAGCTGTAACCTTTCCGCCTTCCCACTTTGAGCCATGTGCCGACAGCCAGAGTGGGCGGGCAGGAAGCTGGCAGGGAACATGCCCGGGACGTGGCCAAATTCTAAAAAGCCAGAGCTGGGAGAGGCCTTACAGGTCACCGGACCTGGGTTCTGGTTGTCTGGACATGTTGATCAGCCTCATAGCTGAGAAAGGGGAAGATCCATCTGCCTCATCAAAACAGCAGCGTCTGGCAAATGAAGTTGGTACAGACAGTGGGCGGGGGTGGTGGACCTTAAAGACCACTGGTCAGAGGGTCTTTTGGGGCCATTCTGGCAGTTTCTGCTGTGATCTGAGGATGCCTGGCCAGGCAGCTGACCCCCTTTATACATAGCTCCCTAGATCTGTGCTGCTCAAGTTTTAAGGTGCATGGGAATCCCTGCGGCCTGTTAAAATGCAATTCGATGTGGAACCTCCAGGAGGGACTAGCAGGTTTCCAGGAAGCCCTAGGGGGCCTCTCAACGTGGGCACAAGGAGGCCTTTTCCTATGTGGTAGGGCGGGTTGCAGTAAAGGAGAAAACAGTCTAAATGTCCCGCAGGGAGGGTTTGGCCCTGCATGATGGGCCATCCCTGCTGGGGGAGGAAGGGGATGCTCTGGAGCAATTAAAAGGAGGGAGGATGATCCAGTCCGATCCATATGGGTCCTGTGTGAGGATGAGCCCACTCTGAGTGCAGGGGCTTTCCCTGTGTCATTAGCCAAAGTGACCCGTGCTAGACTGTCTGGCTGGGCTATGAGGCACACAGCAGGTGCTCAAGCAGTGTTTCCCGGATGGTCGAACCTGTGTGCTGGCTTGGAAATACCTCTGTAACCCAGCAAGTTTCAGAAGCTTGTGTTGGCCACACTGACATTTGGGGGTCCGATGATTGTTTATGGGATGGGGGGGGGCTGGCCTGGACATTGTAGGATGCTTGGCGGCATCCCTCACCTCTGCTCGTGAGATGAGCCCTTCTTGGCCATGCTGACATTTGGGGGTCCGATGATTGTCTGGGGGGGGGGGGCTGACCTGGACATCGTAGGATGCTTGGTAGCATCCCTCACCTCTGCTCGTGAGACGAGCCTTATTACTTGTGACAATGAAAACTATCTCCAGACATTGCCAATTGGGACAATTTTCCCTCAAGGAAAATCGGTCTGTGGTGGGATATGACTGCGTGTGGATGGAAGGAGGGGAGGATGGGTGTTTGGGAGGGTGGGAGAGAGGCCCTGTGTGGCGTCCATTCAGATGCGGGTTCCACTGGGACCCCCTAGAAAGAAGGGGGTCAGCCTCCCCAAACCCGTCAGTAGTGGTTGGAGACTTGGCTCCAAAGAGACTTAAGCTTTCTCTGCTTTTGTTTTTGTTTTTTAATATGGAGATGATACCTGTGACTTGGCTACTTAAGTAAATTTTAGAACTAGGAAGGGTACAAGGACTTCTAGATTGTGAGGGTTTGGTTAAAGTATGTGCCTGCGGCACCCAGCACAGTGCCTGGCAGGCCGTGGGAGTGCAGCTGAAGGAAAGCACTGTTGCTTTATTGCTGTATTTTGTTGCACACGTTCCCCATCACCGGCAGCTCTTAAGCACAGGGAAACATTAAGACCCCATTTGCATGTGGGCAAATTATCTCTGAGAGAGGGGGGACTGTCCCAAGGTCACACGGGAAAGTAGAAGGGAACCAGTCTTCGTGGCCCTGAAGTAGGTGCCTGCCAGGTGTTTGGACCTCCTGGTCATCCCACCTGTGGACTGAGGCCATCTGGGTTGCTTCAGGTCCCCCAGCTTGGGGCTCGATTGATGTTCACCAGCCCAGCTGGCGCCCAGGAAGCTGGCAGAACTGGAAGTGGTGGGGGCGTGGCTTGTGCTGTTTTTGCCCCGCAGCACCAGCGGGACAGCCTAGGATGTGGAGCCTGTGACAGAGGACCCTGGCCAGGAAGGCTCCTGGAGATGGCCATTGGCTGCCAGCCTTGTGCAGCTTCAGAGTCACATTGCACCTCTCTCGCTCAAATACCTGCCATGGCTCCCAAGTACCCAAGTCTGAATTTCTTTCCTGTGCCTGCTGGGTTATAATTCCATGCCCTTCAAAGGATTTTCCATGACATCACTAAATTGCAAATACTAATTATAGTGATAACTATAATAATAGGACCCAGAGCACCAACTGTTTTCAGGAAAGGTACAAAGTGCTTTCCATGCATTATTTTATTTAATCCAGACAGAAACTATCTGGCGCTGCTGCAAGTCTGATTCTCATCTTACATATGAGGAGACTGATGTCCACAGTAGTTGAGTGTCTTGCCCAAGGTCACGTAGCTTCTGGCTCTGCTGGGATCCTCAGCCTGACTCTAGAGCCAGACTTTTAATCAGGAGGCCAACCTACCCTAGTCTTGTTAGGAGAATGAGCCAGAACGATGCCCACAGAGAGGAGCCTGGGTGCCTAGAGAGCTGGGCCCGGGCCTGGCCTGCTCCATGACCTTGACCAGACTATGCTCTCTGGGCTTCCCCTGGGCTTTCTTAAAAACTGGTTCTGTATTCCAGGGCTGAAGATGTCCAAGTTATGCAACAAGCAAGCCTGGAAATCACCCCGATTTCATTTTTCCCCTCTTTTCTCCTGTATCACACCGTTGAAACATATCCCTTGTAGGAGAGCTAGAAAATTAGGGGGAAGAAAAGGAGAAATACATGAAGTTCCAGTTAACATTTTAGGGTGTATCTTTCTAGAGTATTTTTCTAACATAAATATTTACCAGCATGGGATCAGTCAGCCTTTCTGTCACCTAACTTACCTTGGATGTCTTACAGGGTAGTGAATTTTCTTTGAAGATTTTATTTATTTGAGAGAGAGAGATTGAGGAGGGGGGGAGGGGCAAAGGGCGAGAGAGAAGCAGACTCTGTGCTGAGCTTGGAGCCCAGTGCGGGACTTGATCCCACAACCCTGAAACCACAACCTGAGCAGAAATCAGGTCAAACCCTCAGCCAGCTGAGCCACTCGGGCACCCCCAGCATAGTGAATTTTTATAGGGTTGCATCCAGGTCTGTTGGGTATACCGTGAAAGGTTAATGAGAATATCTAATTACAGGTGATGATAATTTAATAGCTGGCGTTTACTGGAATCCTCCTCCTGCCGGGTCCTGTCCTGAGCACTTGCCTCAACAGTCATCCCAGCAACCCTCCGAGATAGGCCACTCAGCTCATTCTACAGATGACACAGGCCATTGCTGGGAACAGGCCCCAGGTCTCATGGCCTATTCCTTGGCAGAGTCAAACTTGGACTGGGTCCCCCTGGGCCGTCCACCTCTGCCCTTAACCACTGTTGGGCCACCCTGCCCCTCGCCTCATCTCCCGTGTTCTCTTTGAGGCGGACACATGAGCTGGGTGCTGGCCAAGGACAGAAGGAAGGAAGACCAATCAGGAGAAGCCACGGTAGTGTACAGTGGCCCCGTCTGCAGCCCTGGGGAGTATTCTGCTTGGAACAGTGCCTCTGCCTGGTCTGGAGAGCCACTTGGCTGCCATGGGAATTTGCCAGAGCTGCGTGGGGTGTAATCCAGACAGGCTGGACCGGACAGATTTCCCAAGATTTGAGTGTGTAGGTGGCTGGAGCATCCATGGCTTCTAGTCCTTAAAGAGTTATCAGGATACCCGGTACCTGGCCGTCTGCTTTGGTTACCCTGAGCAGGGGAGACCTCGCATGAGCCTGGAATGCCATTTCCATCTTAAGTTTCAGAGAGGTGAAAAGCCTCGTCCCAGTTTGCCTTCAGGGCTCATGTCATCGACAGCCGGGAGCATGGGGGGTATCCTGAGCCACGTGTAGTGGGGGCCCAGCATGAGTCAGGGCGTGGATAACACTTTGGAGGTATTATCTTATTCCCTCTACGCTGCCGCAGGAAGTGAGCACTGCCTGTTCTCATTCTACAGTTAAGGAAACCACCTCTCTTGTCCTCTTTAACCCTGGGCACCTGGGTGGCTCAGTCAGTTAAGCATCTGCCTTCAGCTCAGCTCATGATCCCAGGGTCCTGGGAACAAGCCCCACATCGGGCTCCCTGCTCGGTAGGGAGTCTGCTTCTCTCTGCCTGCTGCTTATGCTACCCGTGCTTATGCTCTCTCACTCTCGTTCTATCTCAAATAAAGTGTTAAAAAAAATAAAATGCTAACCCTGAGTTCCTTTTCAAGTGAAATCTTCCATGGGGCACCCTGTGAGGAGTTGCATCAAAGAAGGTTCTAGCCATTGAAGCTGGGTGTGGGGCAGGGAAAGGAACCTCAGAGTTCGGCCACCCACTGGAAGTCAGTGGCAGGGAAACTGAGTCCCGGAGAGGGAAGAAGCATGTCCTGGTGGCACGGCGCCTGAGCAGAGCATGTAAGATTAAAAGCCCCTTCCCCTAGTCCTGGGTCACGGAATGTTACTCTCTGCTCTGCCTTCTGGGTTGGTGGACCACAAAGGCCACAGCCTGGGTGTCTCAACTTTACATGTGGGATGTGAGGTTTGGAGAAAGACGGGCCTGCCCTCTGCTCGCTCTTCGGTGAAGTTGACATCTCTGTGAATCCTCACAGCAGCCTTGCTCCTAAGGATGGTTGGACCCATTTTACAGATGAGGAAGCTGAGGCACAGAGGCTGGCTGAGTGGCCGCCTGGGGCTCTGTGCCCCACTGGTGACTGAGACACACAACTCGTTCTCCTTCATTGCAGGGTTGTGTTCAGTGTCTGGGGCCAAGGTTGCCCCAACTCCAGTCCCTGGTGTCCTCCACTTGCTTTGAACTTGAGTTCATATCCAAGGTCACGTGCTGGCATGTGTTGCCAGCATGGGTGGAGGTCATGTTTCTTCCTACTAGTCATATTGTCTCCTCCTTTTATTTTTTATGTGAAGCCAAAAGACCCAAGCCACGCTCTAGGTTCTGCCCTCAGGCTTTTCCCTCTTGCTCTTATGTTGGTCAGTGTCGTGAGGCAATGTGCGGGAACTGGAGACCCTGCCCCTCCCCAGGCAGGAGTACAGGTTCTCTGGCTCCTGGAGGCTTAGTCTTTGGATGGCCTCTGAAGAGCCTGGGAGTTTGGAGGAAGATTTCCCTTACTCCGATTTAACTATTCTTCCTGATCTGTGTAGGTCACAGATCCAAACAGCAGGGCCTTGGAGACCAACAGAAACCATGTATATCTTTTTTTTTTTTTTTTTTAAGATTTTATTTATTTATTTGACAGAGAGAAACACAGCGAGAGAGGGAGCACAAGCAGGGGGAGTGGGAGAGGGAGAGGCAGGCTTCCTGCGGAGCAGGAAGCCCATTGTGGGGCTCAATCCCAGGATCTTGACCTGAGCCGAAGGCAGACGCTTAGTGACTGAGCTATCCAGGTGCCCCAGAAACCACATATATCTTTATATTGCTTGCCAGTAGCTACAGATTTCTCTTCTTATCATAGCATGCACCTTACATTTGCTGTGGGGCCTGACCCTAGATCGTGTTTATTGTTTTATTAAATGTGTATGTAGGTTACTTTATCAGAGCATTTTTTTGGTAATGCTGTCCTTAGCCAGATTCCACTATAATTGGTGTTCTTTTGATCCTCTGTATTTTATTCTATTTCAGAACACTCTAGGGGTGCCTGGATGGCTCCATCCATTAAGTGGCCAACTCCCGATTTTGGCTCAGGTCATGATCTCAGGATCATGGGATCGAACCCCGTGTCAGACTCCACGCTGGGCATGGAGTCTGCTTGAGATTCTCTCCCCTGCTCCCCCCTCCCCCAGCTGCTTATGCATACTCGCTCACTCTCAAAAAAAAAGAAAAGAAAAAAAATACAGCACTCTTTGCAGAAGGGGCCTGTCAGTGTCACCAGACAGTTAAAGGGCTTGGTGGCACAAAGGGGTCAAAGGACCAGCTAGACATGGGTCTGTGCCCTGATGCTGCCCTGCACCATTATGTGGGGGCCTGGCTGGGCAGTGGGCAACTCGACCACCAGCTCCAGTGCCCTAAGCAGCATTTCCTCTAGCGATGGGGTGGGAGGTGAAAGGCAGATCCCTGGGCTTTATCACCTGATTTCCAAATCAAATGTTTGGGTGTGGGACCCAGGGGTCTGCAGCATGGGGGTTTGAGAACCAAAGGAAAGGGGAGGACTCACAGTGGTACAATCACAGAGCCTTTGGTGAGCACTGGCAGGTTATTTGTTTAACCCTCACAGCTCCGTTAGTATCCCCATTTCACAGATGAGGAAGCAGGCACGAAGAAGTTAGGGAATACATCCCCCCACCCTTTACCCTGACAGGGACTGCGTTGCTGGTCATCTGCAGAACCAGGACTCCTACTCCAGTGCTCATTTCCCACCCCTGGCAGCTTCTTGGCAGAGGAATGGAGACAGGGTCCCCTGTGGGTGTGCATGGGTGCGTGTACATGCGTGTTTGTGTACGTGTGTGTGTGTCCCATTGCATTGTTTACCAAGCAGGGACCCCCATGTTCCCAAGCAGGAAGCCTTGAATGGGCCATGCTGGGAGTGGGGAGAATGCGGTGCACAGGGTGGGGGCTGAGCTGGTGGCTACCTTGAGTGGCCACGTGACAAATGGCTTCCCTATCTGTGCACTGGGTGGGGTAGGGTTTCAGGGAAGTGATTAAGAAGAGCTTGGGTTCTGGACTCTGTCGGACCTGGGTCCCAGCTCAGGCTGTTACCTTCTGTGTGACCTGGAGCTCGACACCTTGCCTCTCTGAGCCTTACCTTCTCTGTCAGAGGCTAATCATAGTATCTGCCCCCAGGGCAGTGGTGAGAAGCAGAATGCCCAGAGAAGCACTGGGCACACAGGAATTTCTCTCCCCGAGTCTTTACTTGGCGACAGAACCAGATGCCAGATGATTCTGTGTGCCTGCTTGTGCTGCTGCTGCTTTTTTCTTTTTTTTTTTTTAAATGAACTATTTGTTTTCCCGAGTTGTACATTTTTCTCTCATGCACTGGAGGCTGGCCACCTGAGGTCTCCCACTGGCCCTTCTGGGATGGAGCCCAGAACTGAAATACACAGCAACTCCCACTGGGGTGAATTGCATCTGCATTTCCTGGGGTTGCCTGAGCCTGCGCCCCCCACCCCAGGTGGGGGCGTGTGCTGCCCGGATTGCAGCACACCAGACCAGGGGGTCGGCCAACAGAGGCCTGCAGGACAAACCGAGCTCGCTGCTCGATTTTGTAAATTGGAACTTGGCCACCCTCCTTCCTTTCATGTACAGCGGCTTTCATGAATGCAGAGGTGGCCTCACAGACCGTGTGACCCACGTGGCCAAGATCCTTGGCTCCCTGTCCCTTTACAGAGCAGACTTGCTGATCCAGCCTCCCCAGGCCACTCCTGTCTTCGGCTGCAGTTCCTCCCGTTGTTATTCCCATTTGTTCGGTGGGAACACTGGGGCTCAGAGAGCCAGTCCAGAGTCACATGAGTGACACCACAGTGACCTCAGCCTCCTCTGAGTGGGGGAGCTGGGATGTGAGCCCTGGGCCTCATCACTCCCATTCCCAACTTGTGCCTAATAGCGGGCTGAACTGGGCCTCTTAGAGGGATACTGGACTGCATGTGGGGGACCCTGCTTAGGTCATTTTCGGTAAAAAGTGTAAAGATTTGGGTCTTCCTCTTCGTTCCCCTGCTTATCAGCTGTGTGTCCTTGGGTAGGTGAGCCCCACCTCTCTGAGTCCCAGTAAATATGTGGTAATAAGGAAGGGTCAAAGGAGGTCGTGAGAGTGGCGGGTAGTGAGGACAAAATTCAGTGATCTGGTAAAATCCTTAGCTTAGGACCTAGCATACAGTAAGTGCTCAATAGGGGCACCTGGGTGGCTCAGTCTATAAAGTGTCTCATTTCGGCTCAGGTCATTATTCTAGAGTCCTGGGCTCAAGCCCCACTTTGGGCTCCCTGCCATCTCCCTCTCCCTCTGCCTGCCCCTATGCCCTGCTTGTGCGCCTGCATTCTCTCTCTCTCTCTCTCAAATACCTAAAATCTTTAAAAAAATAAATAAGTGCTCAGTAAGTAAGAGCTCATACTTGAACGTAGAGAGCCAGCCCACCTTCTCTTCTTCCCTTTTTAAGCACTGAGAATGCTTTTATGGTCCAGAATTAACCTTTGACCTCTTCTTCTGGCTGGTGTCCCTCCAGAGTGGGGCACAGGTCTCTGATCCCCAGGGGCCTGGCCCCAGAGAGCACTGGTCTCCTGTCTCCCCAGGGGGTCGGGGTGTTGACATCTGTGGGGGTGGGGGCGGTAGCCACAGCAACGGAATGTTTGGGAGCTGATGCCCACAGAGAGAGTTTGCAGGGCTGATGGCTGAGCCTGCCCACAGGGGCCCTGGGCCACACTCCAAGGCCACTCTGTAAGTGCAGCCACCTGCCTGCTTCCCTGGCATCCTGTGGTCCAGCACCCCTCCCCAGTGCGGGGGTGGGGGGAAGGCGGCGGGGTGGGGGGGGGTTGGTAACCTCTCAGCCTGGAGGAACCATGCTGAGTTTGAAAATTCACAGGAACCTGAACCTGGGATTGGATTGGCGTGGTCTCAGTGTTAATGTCACCTCCTTCTGTGACACGTTATGGCCCATCTCCCTGCCCCACTGTGGGCATTTCCTTCTGAGCATTCGTCATAGGCCTCATTATCCCTCATGCTAGTTTTTTTGCTACCCCAGCAGGGTGTTAGCTCCACGAGGGCTGGGCCCTCTGTCTGCTACCCTCGATGTGTCCTAGCGTCCCGGTCAGTGCCTCGCACACAGTAGGTATAAACGTTCGTGGAATGAATGAATGTGGGCCTAAGGGGATCGTGAACACTGAACAGCCCTCTCCCGGTTCCTCCCTTCCAGTGGTCATTCAGGGAAACCCATGGGCCAGTGCAGAGAGAGAGAGAGAGCAGAGTCCCTGCTGGCCTCCCCTGCTTGTCCCCATTTTATGAGTCACGGGACGTGACGCCCAGGACAGCGTCTTGGGGACAGAGCCAGCTTTGGAAACTGACTCTTCTCTCTGCTGGATGTGTGGCTTCTGCAAACCACTTCAGCGCTCCACCTTTCAGTCTCCTCACCCATCACATGGCGATAAAGGGCCTCCCCTTAAGAGGTTCTGGCCAGCATGAAACAAGAAAGGGAAAGGGCAAAGGGAAAACAGCACTTGCTGTTTGTGGAGCGCTGGTCTAACATGTTCTAACTTAGTTCCACCTCCCAGCACCCGTAGGAGGCGAGTTCCTCTTTGGCACTGACCACACTGCAAATGCCCTATCAGGTATTGCTCTTCTCCCCATGTTACAGATGCAGAAACTGAGGTTCATAGAGGCTTCGTGACTTGCCCAAGGTCACACAGTCAGTAGCTGGTGGAGCCTGGATCAGAGCCAGCCCAAGCAGCCTGCCCGCCCCCTCCCCCCAACCTTGTGTGGCATAGATTTCTAAATGTACTAGTTCTATTACTTTATTCTAGAGAAAGGCAGGATGCCGACACTCTGAAAGTATGTCTTGAGGAGAAACATGTTATCACCAAACACCACTCCTGGTGGTGTTTCGAATTGTCGGTATTTCCTTCTTGTCTTTCTTTCTTTTTGTGGTTTGTGTTTGCTCTTTGGTTCGGCTGATGTGGCAGTTTTGCTCTTGGGCATAATTATATGTATCCTGTCCCCACAAGGGCCTGCGTCACTTGTAAACTGGAGAACCGGGGAGGGTTCCATGCATCTCGTTTGTCTTCCAAGTCAGTGCCCTCCGGTAGAACTTCCTGCCCTTGATGGAATGTTCTAGAGCGGGGGCCCCAGACCCTTTCTAAAAATGTCCAGATACTAAGTAGTTCAGGTTTTGCAGCGTGGGTATGGTTTTTGTTGCTGTTTCTCTTCTTTTCCTGGGTCCCCTCCTCTTTCCGTCCTCCCCCTCCTCCTCCCCCTAAAAAAAAGTAAGACTTTTTTTTTTTTAAGATTTTATTTATTTATTTATTTGAGAGAAAGAGAAAAAACAAGCAGGGAGCAGGGTGGGGAGGAGCAGAGGAAGAGGGAGAAGAAGACACACGCCCCTACCCCCCTAACTGAACAGGGAGCCTGATGCAGGGCTTGATCCCAGGACTCTGTGATCATGACCCGAGCTAAAAGCCATTCTTAGGGTGAAGGTTGGATTTGGCACTAGGGCCACTGTTTGCTCACCTCGCCCCAGACCTGCCCTATCCAGCAGGGTGCCCGCCGGGCCCCCACAGGGCTACCAGGCTCTTGAAATGTGGGGGCGCTCAAGGAGCTGAATTTAAATGTAAATGCCTGACCAGTGGTTGGGAGGCTGTGGCAGCACCCCACCCTCCCCACCACCCGGCCTGTGGCTGGCAGGCTTCCCAGAGCACAAGCACCGCACAGAGTACTGTGGCATTTCAAGGACCAGCCGGGGGCATCTGGGCCCCAGCCATCTCGCTCTTGGCCGGAAGAGCTTCAAGTGCCCTGGCCCTAATTGTTTTTATTTGTTCCAAGAGGCAGGCTTCGGCTGTGGGCCACCTGGGCCCCAGGAGCTCAGGGGGTGCTGGTCGTTGTGGTTACACCTGGACATCTCCATTTGTGAGAACTCAGCAGCCCGCTTTTTCGAGGACAGGCCCAAAGTACCGATGCGAGGAGTGAGTGAAGAGGGAGCGAGGACAGAAACGCAGCAAGGGCCTTACACCTGGCAGATAAGCAGCACCACACAAATACTTTGGAGATTCTGGGTACTCACTATGAAAAGGTCGTTAAGAGCTTTCAACAAACAACCCATTTTATGAGACGGGAAAACTGAGGCCCAGAGGACCGATGATTTGTGTATTCAGGGAGTCGTCCAGCTGCAGAGCTGTGTTCTGAAACCCCCACGTCCTGCGAAGGGACCAAGAGCCCCAGACTCCACGTGTGAGGCTGTGATGTGATTTCCCTTGTGGGCCTCAGTCATCCCATCTGTAACGTGGGGGAAGGGGAGAACCAGGCTAGAACTCCTCCCCACTGTGAAGGGTAAGGACACAGCAGTGGGATGTACACCAGGAGCCCACTTGGTTCCACCTTCACCCTAGCTTCCTGCCAGAACCCATTGTACTCGTGGCCTGGTTCCTTTAGTGCAATGGTTAAGAGCTGAATGCCTGGAGGCACCTCGGTGGCTTAGTCAATTAAGCGCCTGCCTTCAGCTCAGTTAATGATCCCGGGGTCCTAGATCGAGCCCCGTGTCTGGCTCCCTGCTCAGTAGGGAAGCATGCTTCTCCCTCTTCTTTGCCCCTCTCCTTGCTCATGCTCTCTCTCTCGCTCGCTCTCAAATAAATAATTAAACTCTTTTAAAAAATGAAAAAAGAGCTGGGCATCTGAGTCTCACAGATCTAGCTGGGCATCCTGGTTCCAGCAGTCCCTGGGTCAGTTGCACTTCCTCTTTTTCTCTTCTTTAAAACTGGGATCCTCATTCTCTCCTCGTAGGGGGACTAAATGATACAAGGCACTCACATAGTAGGCATTTGGTCACTACTGGGTGACCGCAGGAGAATGTCCCACTGCCAGGGCGCCGTATTTATCCTAGGCTAGGTTTGTGGTACCCTTTTGGAATTGGGCAGTGTACAACCTGCTCAACCATACCCAGCAGCTCCAGATGGTGGTTAGTGGTATAGTGGTGGTAGTGGTTGCTTATCCTTACATTCACTTTTCCTGAAGTCCAAGGTCCTTGGGCTGAGAGGAAGGAAGAACCCTGGCTGGCAGAGGCCCAGGGGCTCCCTAAGGCGGCAGTGCCTTAGCTCACATTCTCAGCTTATACCTCTCTGCCTAAGCAACATGCCATTTCATTCCCTGTAGGACCAGGCAAGTTCAGACCCCAGCTGTTCTTGGGCTCAGATGGCCTCCCCTGGCACTCCAGCTCGTCCCCCAGAAAACTTCCCTCCAGAATCATCGCCAGATACCCGCTGGGGATCCTGACCCCCTCCTCTGCCCCTCTGATGAGACCCAGCCCCTCCCCAACACCCACCCGTAATGCAGCCTCTCTTTCACCTCCACAGGGGTCACCCAGTGGACAGTCTTGCCGAGCGGCCACAAGGGCTGGGACCCAGCGATGAAAGTGCCCAGGGAAGGTAAGTGCATCCAGAAGGCTCCCGCAGATTCTGGGTACCTCCAGACACTGCCCTAGAAAGAGCTGTTCCAATCCCCCGGGCTCTGTTCCTGGGCAGCCACATTCCCCCAGCTGGCATCGTCCTCTCTGATAGAAATACAGTGCTGGAACAAGCTGGGTCCCGACAGCATGCAGGGGGCAGGCCTCGGCAGCTCTTGGTCTCTTAGAGAGATGATGGTCCTGGTGGTAGAAGAAGACTGAGCCCCCAGGGGACTGTGGAGCAGATTCCAGGCATGGCCAGAATCCAAACCCTCTGTGTCCCATCTGCCCAGGGCCTTGGTATGCTGGCTGAGCCCCAAATTTCCCTAAATCTCATAATAGCTCTCTGAGAGAGGGTTATTATGCTCCCCCTGCTTTTTTGAGGGGGGAACAGAGGCTCAGAGGGGTGAAGCCCCTTGTGTAAGTTACCAGCTGGCAAGTGGCAGAGGGAGGATTTGAACCCAGGGCCGTCAGATGCCACGGCTGTGGCTCTCACCCATCATGCTCACTGCCAGGACGCTGGGACACCTCGCTGGACAGCGTCCAGTGGGGACCGGTCTGGCCTCTCCAGAGTTGGGGTCCCTGGCTGTGGATGGCCAGGAAGCTGTCTTTGGCTCTGTGGGTCACTGGCTATATCTCTCTACAAGGTCACCCTACTTTTTCTTCTCAAGGGATCCCCCAGTTCTTTGCTGTTTTCTGCTCAGGGCTGACCTGTCTGCTTTGAGCTGTTTTCTTCTGGTGGCAAAGACGGGCCTGTGGGTGTGTCCTGTCTGAGGACAGGTGAACAGCTTGGCCTCAGCCTGGCGGCTCCAGGCCTGCCACTCCGGCCATGTGACCCTGAGCCAGTGGCTTCTTTCTGAGCTGCTGAGGGTGGGGCTTCCCTACCCCCAGGGGTGGTAGAGATGGTCCCTTTACGTGAGGCATGATAATAAAAGTTTTAGTTGAGCAAGTGCTTCATAAATGTAAAAACACAAAAATCGGGCGCCTCGTTTTAAAGTGTTAATAACCTTGGGTGCCTGGATGGCTCAGTGGGTTTAGCCACTGAGTCTTGATCTCAACTCAGATCTTGATCTCAGGGTCTGGAGTTCAAGCCCCACCTTGGGCTCCACACACTGGGCGTGGAGCCTAACCCCCCCCCCAAAAAAAAGGAATAAAGTGCTGTAACCAAATGAATGATCAGCATTAAGCAAATTTGGTGTGTCAGTAACATTTTCCTTTTCTTGCCTGTCCTTTCTTCCAGGCCTTTCTCCCAGATGTTTGGGATCCAGACCACTTCCAACCCCAAACATAAGCTAGAGAGTACACACACACACACACACACACACACACACACACACACGACCATGCACACTACCTATCCTTTCTGGAAACAGCCTTCCCAAATTACCCCTTTTCTTCCTGTCTCTGCACCGCCCCTCCCATCGCTTCTATTCCCCCAAAGCTCCATTCTCTCGCTCCCCACCAAGTGCCAGGCGGAAAGGGTGGTGGCTCTAATTCAAACTAAAATGTGATTGTCCCCCAGAAGCACTGACGTGAAATAATAAACAGAATTCTAGTCTCGAGTCTCATGAGCACTTGAACAAGTTGATAGGTCCTTGGAGGGGTTTCCAAGAAGCTTTATGTCTTGTCCAGCCTGCCTTTGCCCTGAAAATAGCTCTGGAGTCAGATTTCCTCTTCCCAGACCCTGACTTCAGGGCACCAGGGAACCCCTACCATTGTTGGCAGCTTAGGACAGATACAGTTTTCTGGGGAGAGGGTCCCCAGCCATTTCTCAATGCTCCCAGAAGCCAGGGAGCCCAGACTGAGATGAATCTGTGCTGTGTCAGTTGCTTCTAGAACCCTCCAGCAGGATTTGAGGTCAGTGCACCCCACCCCTCTTTGCAGCCAGGAAGCTGTGGTTTACGTGGGGGAAGTGACTCTCCCAAAGCCACATGGCCAGGAAATGCTGAGGCCTCTCAGCAGTTCGGACCCCAGGCCTGAGATTGTGCGTCAGATGTTGATTTCCCACTTGCTGCGGCCCCGGGGGGCCCCTGGGCAGCCCAGACCCTTGGGTGTGGATCAGTCCAGCTGCATACCGGGTCCTTCAGTGGTTTCGGCTGAACCTCGTGTCCTTTGAGAAACACCAACTTGGGCTCCCTTCCCACAGACCCAGCCCCACTCACCAGGCTGTGTGCAGCTTCCCAGCCCTTCCCACCCCTTCCCACCCCACCAGCCCCCGCCTTCGCATTGGCTGTTCCCTTTGCCAGGAACAAATCTCTCTCTCTTCCCCACCTGGCTCTTTGAAAACCAGCCCTCCCCCTGCAGGAAGCCTTCCCTCACCTACTCAGGTAGAATCCGTCACCCCCTCCCAGGTGGGGCTCCACAGTGAGGGCAGACCTGGGGGCAAAGTCTGTGTCTCTTGGCTCCCTAGCCCATCTCCTGACACGCAGTAGGTACTCGCTGAATGTGGGAATAAAAACCAATGATCATGGCAGAGACAGTGATAATATCCTTTCAGATGCTCCCTACGTACCAGGCGCATTCCTCGGTTCTTAAGGGAGTCATGTAATGGCCATGCCAGCCCTTTGAGGTTGATACTCTTAGACCCATTTTACAGATGAGGCTCAGAGAGGTCAAGTGTGGTGCCCCCTCAGGAAGGGGAAGAGCTGGGATTTGAACCCAGGCCTGCCTGCCTTCTCAAATGCCCACAGACCTCAAGACATCACTTCAATTCTGGAAAGATGTGGGAAAGGCAAAGGAGGGGCCTTGAGCATAAACTAGGGAGGAGGGCAGTCCTGTCATTTGAGCGGACTGGAGAAGGGGTGACTGAGCCGGGTGGACCCTGCTTCCCGAAACAAGCCCCCACTTAAAAAATTGCCCCTGAAGTCTGATCATCATCCCTGGGGCGGGGGGGGGGCGTGAGGAGTGAAGGCTCAGGTTCAGAATTCATTTCCTCAGTCGTCCCCTGCCCCTATCCCCATGTCACTCTCACAGTCCCGGCATCCCTGAGTCTCCCCAAGACCAGGATCCCAGCAGGAGCCCCGTCCCTGACCTCCCTCCCTCCATTCTCACCCCTGCAGACCCTCTCCCCAGGGGCTTCCCTGAGAGTTAAGTGCAGCTCCTTCCCCTGTCCCCTGAGAACCTGTGTGGCTTCTGTGCCCCTCCCCCAGTTTTTCCCTCTCCCTCCCATCTGCTTCCTGAGGTTCTTGAATACCCCACACCCTCTTCCATCTGAGGCTCTTTGTATTCTCTGTTGCGGGAGCACTCCTCCCATGCATCTTCACATGGCCCACTCCTTCTCACCCAGGACTCAGCTTGAATGCCACCTCCTCTGGGAGGCCTCCCTTGACCTCCCTTCTCCTTGCCCTACTTGATCCCTCTCACCGTATAAGGCGGTTTTTACCCTGTGGCTCTAGCTTGTGTCCTGCTGCTTCCCCCGCTAGGAGGTGAGCTGCTGGAGTTCAGACGGCCTGCTGTCTTACCCACTTTCCTGTCCCCAGCACTGAAGCGGTGCCTGGCACCTTTTCATACTCAGTACCCATTTATCGAAGGAATTACCCATTTACTATTTTACTCTGAGTGAATGGGTAGTGATTCCAGAAGAGGCCCAGAACAGGACAGGATATTCCAAGCCGTCTCCTGGATAGCACTATGGCCCCTTGGAGCAGGCCGGCCTGGGCTAGCATCTTGGACCCCAGCTCAAGTGCTCCCCAGTTAGGCACCCCTTTCCTCCTCTTTCTTTTCTTTCCTCTTTCCCTTTCTTTCTTTCCTTTCTTTTTTTCTTTCCTTTCCCTTTCTTTCTTTCCTTCCTTCCTCCCTCCCTCCTTCCTCCTTTCATCCTTCCTTCTTTTCTTGATTTTATTTATTTGACAGAGAGAACAAGCAGAGGGAGCAAGAGTGAGTGGGAGAAGCAGGCTCCCCAATGAGCAAGGAGCCTGATGCAGTACTTGATTGCAGGACCCTGGGATCATGACCTGAGCCAGAGACAGATGCCTAACTGACTGAGCCTCCCAGGAGCCCCTTTCCTCCTCTTTCTAGGGTCCTCATGTCCTAGCACTTCTGGCTTCACCCTGCTCCTTCAAGGCACATCCCCCAAATCCTTCCTGAGCCCCTGCGAGGTGCCAGACTCTGGAGAGACAGCCAGGAACAGAATACGCAAAAACCGTGCCCTTGCCGAGTGGATATGCGGCTGAATTGGGACGTCCCAGACCACTGTTAACTATGCAAACATTCTGAGAGTCGATCTGAGAGTACTTACTCCCCTCCACCTGTCCGGCGAAGCCTGCCATCGAGATAGGTTGGTTAGGGCTAGGGGCTCACAGGTGTCCCTCTCTCTCTCCCCCCAGATGCGAGCCCCGCCGGCCCCCCGCTGACCGGTCGCTGAAGCAGGCCTGCCACCCCAGGCCCAGCATGCGCCTGTCGGTGCGGAGGGCGCTGCTGGCGGCTGGCTGCGCCCTGGCCCTGGTGCTGGCAGTCCAGGTGGGGCAGCAGGTGCTGGAGTGCCGCGCGGTGCTGGGGGGTCCACGCGGCCCTCGGCGCGCCATGCGGCCGGAGCAGGAGGACCTGGTGATGGTGGGCGCGGACCACGTGGAGTACCGCTACGGCAAGGCCATGCCGCTCATCTTCGTGGGGGGCGTGCCCCGCAGCGGTACGACGCTGATGCGCGCCATGCTAGACGCCCACCCCGAGGTACGCTGCGGCGAGGAGACGCGTATCATCCCGCGTGTGCTCGCCATGCGCCAGGCCTGGTCCAAGTCCGGCCGTGAGAAGCTGCGGCTAGACGAGGCAGGCGTGACGGACGAGGTGCTAGACGCCGCCATGCAGGCCTTCATCCTGGAGGTGATTGCCAAGCACGGTGAGCCAGCGCGCGTGCTGTGCAACAAGGACCCCTTCACGCTCAAGTCCTCTGTGTACCTGTCTCGTCTGTTCCCCAACTCCAAGTTCCTGCTGATGGTGCGGGACGGCCGGGCGTCCGTGCACTCCATGATTACCCGCAAGGTCACCATCGCGGGCTTCGACCTCAGTAGCTACCGTGACTGCCTCACTAAGTGGAACAAGGCCATTGAGGTGATGTACGCCCAGTGCATGGAGGTGGGCAAGGACAAGTGCCTGCCCGTGTACTACGAGCAGCTGGTGTTGCACCCCAGGCGCTCCCTCAAGATCATCCTGGACTTCCTGGGCATCGCCTGGAGCGACGCTGTCCTGCACCACGAGGACCTCATTGGCAAGCCCGGGGGTGTGTCCCTGTCCAAGTGAGTGGAGCCCTCGCCCTCCACCTAGCCCCCTGGCCCCAAGTCAGAGACAGCAGGTGGGAAGAGTAACGCTGTCTCTCTGAGCTGTGTGGCCTTGGGCAAGTCGCTGTGCCTCTCTGAGCCTCAGCCTCCTCTCTGGGCATGGAAGAGGTCTGAGAAGGGAGTGGTTAAGAGCAGAGCCTTGAATTGTACCTCCCTCCTCATAGTTCTGTGGCCCTGACCAAGCCACTGTGCCTCTCTGAGCCTCAGCTAAATACCCACAAAAGTGGGACCATCTACTCTTCCCTTTTCTGAGAATCAGCAGGCTTTGAATGTGCTTTGTAGTGAGCCATCATGGGCAAAGGTTAACTTAAAAACACTAATCCGGAACCGGGTTGTCTGGGTTCCCTGCCCTGTGACCTTGAGCAAGTGTCTCAGCCTCTCTGTTGTGCCCCATTTTCTTATCTGTAACATGTATATATACGTGTATATATATATATATATATATATGGCATAGTATATATATATATATAGTATGTATATAGTATAGTCTATCAACCTTCTAGCTACCTGTGAGCATCAAATAGGTTAATACATGTTAGGTGCTATTATTGCTATCATAGTTGTTGTTATCACGTTAGCACTGACATGGCTTTTATAGGCACACACATCGTTCTCATCCTTGTTACCGTGGAGGGAATGCCAAGGTGTGGTAAGCATTCATTTAAGCCCCCAACACATATTTTCTTTAACCGCCACAGCAGCCTGAGGACATAAGAACTCCTATCCCCATTTTACAGGTGAAGAAACTGAGTCTCAGAGAGAAGTTACCTAAGGCCACATGGCTGGCAAAGTGTGGTGCCAGGATTTGAACCGAGGTCTGTTGGGGATTCCAGAGCCTGTGCTCTCAAGCTGTCTGCATCTGGGACCTCTCCTCTTTCCCTCCTCTGTCTCTTGCTCTCTGCCTTCTTCCTTTGGTGAGCCGTCCTTCTCCTGAGACCCAGCGCGTGTGGGAAATGCAGGATCAGAGTGCGCCGTCTTTCTGTCTCCATCACGATCAGGCCCAGGCATCTCCGAGATGCTAGAGCTGGGATTTTGTAAATTATCATGACAAAAAGAATCAGAGGACCGAAGGAGGATATCTTTTGTAGGAAATAGGGATGATTTCCCTGGGCAAGGAAAAAGTCTACAGTCCCACCATGCACACGTTGATGTGGTGTGTGCTGGTCCTTTGTCGGGGGCTATTGAGAACACTAGAGTCCTAGTGAACCCCAGCATGTCTCCCTATAACCTTTTTTCACTTTGTGTTTGGGACCACTTGCCCATGGCCCCCCACCTGCTATCGTGACATCATTTTGGACAGCTGTGTAATATTCCACTTGGCAGAGCACGGTGTTTTAGTCAACATCTCCTGTTCATGGACACCTGGGTTCTTTCCAGCTTTCTTTACTCCTCTCAAGTATTGCTCCCGTTTGTGTTCTGGGATGCATGTGTCTGTGTTATTTCTGCCTCACACAGTCCTGGAGATCTGGGGCCCTGGAAAGGCCATGCGTATATCTGAGGTCTTTGACACAGTGAACCGAGTTGAGATTTCCATCCGAGTCTGCAGACTGCAAACCTATTACTCTTCCCACCCATCCCCACCCTTCATCCTCCTTGCTCTCCTCCCTCCTGGTCCTGGCCTCTTTTCCCCCCATTCTTCCCAAGTTATCTCTTAGGTGGGAAGGAAGCATCTAGAAACAGACCCTGGATCCTGGGAGTTCCCCTCCCTCCAACGTACAAGGCCCTTGACCTGTAGTCGGTAGGATCCTCATGATTCAGATGGCCAGTTGAGCCCGTCCTAGGGGAGAGTGGAGAAGCACATTCAACAGGTTGGCGGTTCCTCAGTTGCAGCTGAGGGTGAAAGGAACCAAAGTAGCCATCTTTAGGGGCATGGGGAAAATAAGCTGTTCAGGGACACTACACAGCTGGAGAAAAGAACAAAGCATTGGTGAGAGTCATAAACCAAAAAGCACAGCATATGATTTCTGCTTTAAAACCTGTAAACCGAACTATAGGATTTCCTTGTGTGTGTGTGTGTGTGAGAGAGAAAGCTAACACCTCCTGAGACCTCACAATATGCCATGTACTCCTCTGAAAAGAACTCCTTTACTCCCCAGAACAGCTTGGTGAGGTGGGTTCTGTCATTATTCCCATTTATAAGCAAGGCCTAATAGAGGAGGTTCAGAGAGGTAAAGTAGCTTTCCAAGACTACACAGCCAGTGTCGGTCCAGCTGGCATTTGAACCCAGCAGTCTGGCCCTGGAGTCTGCCCTTAGCCACTCTCCTGTATAAAGCACAGAAAACGGATTGAGAGGGTGGGCCGCCCAGATGGTAAGATGAGGTCCCTATAGGGAGCTGATGCTGGGAGTCGTGGCCACTCTTAGCCTTACCATTCATGTTTTATAATTCTTTCTCAAGAACAAAATATCCTTCTTAGCCACAAAAATAAAATGGTATTTTTAAAAAGTCATGAAGTCCAGGAAACAATTTTAAGTGCACATCGCCTGATACTGTCTTCCGGCTTCTTGCTGCGTGCTTTTATCCCCAATGTACAGAGGAGGTATGAGGAGGCCAAGTGACTTGCCCACAGCCTCGCATCGGGGGGGCACAGCTGCCCTGGGGCCCAGTACCCCCAGCCTGTCTGGCTGCCGAAGGTGCCATCAGGGTCTCCCTGTGCCCCGCCCAGCCTGTTCTTTCTCCCCAGGATTGAACGATCCACAGACCAGGTCATCAAGCCTGTGAACCTGGAAGCCCTCTCCAAGTGGACTGGCCACATCCCTGGGGACGTGTTGAGGGACATGGCCCAGATCGCCCCCATGCTGGCTCGGCTTGGCTATGATCCCTATGCAAACCCACCCAACTACGGCAACCCTGACCCCATCGTTGTCAACAACACACACCGGGTGAGTGCGTGCACACTGCACTCTCGGCCTGCAGTGGGAGTGGGACATGGGGAACTGTATTGTATTTCCATTTTTGCTTGGGCCACAAGGAAGCTCAAAACCAGTTGGTAGCCAGTCTCTCTCACACTAGAGCATCTAACAGTGGGTCCATTTGTGTACTGATTTCATCTGATTTCTCTGTTATTTTTCACCCTTTTCCCACTATGTCCCTAGCTGTGTGTCTGTAAAGCTCATCAGGTCTTTGTTGAGACAGAGTATGAATTAACTATTGGTCCCTTTATTGCCCCCATAAATTTTAATGTTGATTTCTCAGACAAATGTGAGCTCAGGGCAGTTTCAAGTACTTTTTAAGCTCTCCTTAGTTGAGGTGGTCAAGGAAACGATTGAGATGAGATGTTTTTAAAGCATTAAAAGTCACCTAATCCTGCATAAATGAACATTTAGCAAGTTCATGGTCTTATTTACATGTTGCTGTCATGCAGCTTCGAGTCTCCTTTGGGTGTGGTGTTGTGACTTCCTTAGAGGCACTGAGTTAGTGAAAGTATTTGAGCATGGGGCCCAGGCCTGAGGCCCTGCTAACCCTCACACCATTAAGATCCAGAGTCTTAATTCTGGTTACACTCAGCATTTCCAAACACACTGCTGATTTTAGAAATTAAACAGTTATTTCTTTCTTTCTTTTTTAAAAGATTTTATTTATTTATTTGAGAGAAAGAGAGCAAGAAAAAGAGAGAGACAGCACTAAGAAGGGGCCTGACACAGGGATTGGTCCCAAGACACAAAGATGCTGACCTGAGCTGAAGGCAAATGCTTAACTGACTGAGCCACCCAGGTGTCCAAAAAAGTAAACAATTCTTATGTTGACAAGCCAAGGAACAAAATCATAGCTGTTGTCACTTCCCCTTTGATTCTTCAGTGACTCAAGGAGAAAGACTCCAATTGGTGCTAACAAGGCTTTAACGCCTCTCCCACACAGGTGGGCTCTCTTAACTTGGAGCTTTGGGGGCTCTGCCCTTGTGATTGAAGTGGGTCTGGGCGCTTCTCTCCCCCTTGACGTCTGTAGATTTTGCAAACATCTGTTTGTGGAAATACTCAGAGATGCAGTGTAGATGTGCAGGCCGTGTTGACAGTGTGAATATTCACAACCTGGATGTGTCAATTTTTTATTATTCAGTTGTTTTAAATCTTTATTATTTGTTATGTTTATTTTTTAAGAGTATTCTTTAAGCCTTACTTAAATGTGTTTCATACACTTTTTTGTACACATGATGTATTTCATACAATATTTTTGTGTTTATTGCATATATCTTTATATAATTTAAAAAAATCATTTAACTGGGTTAAAAAGAAGAAACAGCAGCCGGGCGTGATCTTGAACTCCATCCCCCAGGCTCTTCACACCTGCAGTGGCTGGGCCAGGGTGAGAACCGCAGTGACGGAATCTCTGTACCCTGTGTTCTTAGTTAGGGGCCCAGCAGCAACTGCTCTGAAGTCTCTTAAAAGGCAGAGAGTTCCAGGGTGCCTGAGTGCTTCAGTGGGTTTAGCCACTGACTCTTGATTTTGGCCCAGGTCATGATCTCAGGGTTGTAAGATCGAGCCCCATGTTGGGCTCTCTGCTCAGCAGGATGTCCCCTTAAAGGTTCTGTCTCTGCTTTTCCCCCTCCCCTGCTCGCTCTCACACACTCTCTCTAAAAAAAATAAACATTAAAAAAAAAGTAAATAAATAAAAAGATGGGAAGCCCCTGGCTTGTCCCAGGATGTGGGTCAGAAGCTCCCACGGTAGGGCCTGACTTTGTGTATTGTATAGAAATTTAAACATTTTGATGAGCAAGATCTACTCTCTGAGTCTGTTAATTTGTTTCAAAGGGGAAATGCCCCTGGTTTCTTCACAGGCGGCTGCCCGACACTTGTTTAGTTTTTATGGTAGTTTTGCTATTACTGCAAAAATAAGTTCCTGCATTGAAAACAGCACACGCATATGCGTGTGTATTTCTGTGCATGCATGTGTGTTTCTGCGCATGCGTGCGTATGTTCCCGCGTGTGTGTTTCTGCGCATGTGTACCCACGTGCGTGTTTTTGCGCATGCGTGCATACGTGCTTCGCTGTAGACGCCGGGTGATCCTGTAACAGATCTGGCCATCTGGGACACACGGGCGCTGGCAGGACTCCGGTACTAATGAACTTGTCTGCGCTTAACACTGCACATTGCAGCTACCAGTCACTAACCTCCTGTGGCCACAGGATGTGACGGGTGATATCTGGTCCACATTGAGAGGCGTTGTTAAGTGTAAACTATACATTGGATTTTGAGCTCCTGGTAGCGAAGACAGTATGTCAAGTTTCTCCTGAATAATTTTTACATTAATTATACATTGAAGTATGAATATTTTAGATATCTCAGGTCAGATACAAGATAGAACTGGAATTATTTCACTTGATTCACTTTTGGGGGGGGTCTGTTTTTTTTTTTTGTTTTGTTTTGTTTTGTTTTTTTAAATGTGACTACTAGACAATTTAAAATGACATAGTTGGTTCACATTACATTCTATTGGACAGTGCTGGTCTGTGTGGTGCTTATATATGGAGAGATGGTGGAAAAGCCTGGGATTTTCTTTGCCCTAGCTGTGACCTCTTCCTGGCATGCTTTTCCTTCAGAGCTCGGCTTGTCTGGTTATCCAGTGTTGACACTGGCGGGCTCGGCTCAAAGATCACTTGTTCTGAGAGGTCCTTTGGGACCACCTGCTCAAAATAAGCCCCTTGGTCACTCCTGAACACATCCCTTTATTTTTTTCCTGGTACTTCCCGTGGTTTGATATAGTTTTGTTTGTGCTTATTACTCGTGGATCCCCTGGCTTCCTCTCTAGATTGGAGGCTCTAGGAGAAAAGGAATTTTAATTGTTTGCTTAATATTGTACCTCCAGAGTTTAGAATAATGCCTGAAATAAGAGGAGGTCAGTAAATGTTTGTTGGTTGGGTGGATGGGTGGGTGGGTGTGTGTAGGCACGGATGGATGGGTGAATAGGTGATGGATGGGTAGATGGGTGGGTGGATAGGTGTATGGACAGGAGGGTGGCTGGATGGGTGGGTGGATAGGTGGGTGGGATGGGAGGAAGGATGAATGTATAGGTGGGATGGGTGAGTGGGTAGATGGATAGATTTGTGGGTGGTAAATGGGTGGATGAGAAGGTGGAGGTGACAGGGTGAATTTTATTTTAAAAAATTTTTTAAAATCATTTCCATGATAGAAATACTTCGTTTTTCTTTCCTAGGTCTTGAAAGGAGACTATAAAACACCAGCCAATTTGAAAGGATATTTTCAGGTTAGAAACCCCACGGGGATTTCTGAAATCTCTTCATTGGACTGTTGCACTAGCTTGGACACTTTGCTTTCTAATCTGGCTGATCATTTTCTTGTTAGAAAGTTGGATTGAGGGGAGGGTAGGTCGGGCCACAGGCCCTCCCAACTGTCTGATCCAGCTGAAGCCAAATCGCAGCCCTTCTGCTTGTGGCCCTTCCATCACCTTGTCTCCTGACTTGAGAGCACTTGGAGGGACTGGTGGGGGCTTTCTGTCAAGCTCTCTGTCTCTGGCCTGAAATTCAGTTTTATATAAAGTGGCAGTCCCCAAACATGACCCACCCGGAATTTTCATCAGTCAACCAAAAATCGAGAACCATAAGGGTCACGTGGTGTAGGTATTACTACGAGTGTAGACATAGAAATACCCCTGCATCCCTGCACCCACCTCCCTGCCTGTGCCTCCCACACATCCTGGGTTATGTCCATGGCGTGCAGTCTGGGGATCATGTCAAGAAGGACTGCTCCCTTCACTGACATGATAGCCCCCCCTTTAAATGAGTTGTCTTAGTTTGTGTGTATTGTTTTCTTTTTTAAATTGGGAGAGAAAGGGTGCCAGTCTCCAGTTTAATAATCAGAGTGCTTGTTATCCGGGGTCCTTGGCTTTTTGGGCCCATCCTAGTTCTTTGGGGATGGCTCCATGCTCCCCTTTTGGGAGTCTGAGACCCAACATATCCTCTTGCTGCTGTGAAAAAAAATGTTGCCAGGATTAGTCAGCACTAATTTATTGCCTGCTTTAACCAAAAAGATGATGTAACAGGAACCACACACAGAAGTGGGGGTGGGGAGAAGTAGTTGCCACCTGAAATGCCTTTTCATTTTTGCAGAGTATCCTTTTTTGCCTACCTGAATAGACACTTGACATTCCTTGCAGTTCTATCAAATGAGCTGCTTGGGTTTGTGTTCCTCATGTTTCCCCATCTTTCAGGTTTCGCAGTTGCCATTTGGGATGGTGACATAGTGTTCTGTAGAACGCATTACGAGCTACTGTTGCCCTAAGATCGTGTCCAGTTTCTGCAGTGTCCTGAATGATGGCACGTGTACTGCATCTTGATTTTGCCTCTCTTCTATGGGATGGGGTAGGAGGGCTTTGCCGAACCGTTCCACTAGAAGACATCATTATGGACCGGCATTGGTGGGTGGAAGGGCATTTTAAGTCTTTTTAAGACTCTTGACCCAGAAGGGTAAATTGTCATAAAGAAGAGTCAGAGCGGTTTACGTTCTCTCGCGGTATGTGGCGTACTCAAGATCTCTGGCTGGCCTGGGACTGTTTCTTGCTCTGTTGGGGTCAAATGAATGTGGAGGAATGGCAGGCATATGCGCTGTCATCTCGAACACTGCCACGCTCCAGAGAGCTGCCCTGCCAGCTGCATCGGGCCCCTGCTTTCTACCTTCATCTCCCTCTCTGTCCTCCACGGGGCACCTGGCTTCCTTCATGGTAGTGCAAAAAACTGGAAAACAGTCTTAAGGCAACAGTTCCATGCATGACGGCACGTGCATTCCACGGGCCCCTCTTTAGCCATCTGGAATAATCATCCTGAAACCCAAGAGATGGAAGAATAGTAAGCAAGCCAAACAGAGCAGCTCACACGTTAGAATTGCAGTGAATGCCGAAACAGAATCCTCATTCGAGGCACCAAACACACCTTCCTCCCTCCGCGCCCCATTCCAGATCTTTGCTGTTCCCTTTGCTGGGAATATTTTTCTGGCCAGACCTTTGTGTGCTTCTCCTTTGCATCTTTTAGATCTAGGCTTATGGGGTGTTTCCTGACCCCAGTAACTGAGTTCTGATTCTCCGGACACCAACTGGATTTGTTTGCACAGTGACCCCCAGAGGTCATGTCAGACCCCACAGGTTAAGGGCTCGGTTCCAGAAGACTGCCGGCACCTCGGATGCCAGCCACTGTGGGGACCCCAGGTTGCCCACATTTCTGCCCAGCCAACTAACATTTGGGGGTTCCTATCATTTCCTCCCACAGTTGAGAATTTGCTAGAACAACTCACAGGACTTAGGAAAACACTACTTGCTAGATCAGTGGTTTATTATAAAGGGTGTGACCCTGGAACAGCTGTGAAGAGGTATACAGGGCAAGGTACAGGGTATAAGGGGTGTGGAGCTGCCAGGCCCTCTTCGGGCATACCACCCTCCTGAACTTCCTGTGTGCTCACCAGTCTGGAAGTCTTCTAAAGCTATCATGTAGGGGTTTCTATGGAGCATTCGTGAAGTAGGTATGGTTGATTAAATCATTGTTATTAACCTGCTTTCTAGCTCCTCTCCCCTCCCAGAGTCATGCCTTGGTCTTTCTAAGCCACCAGCGCCCATCCTGAAGCCAGACATCTGTCATCTCATTAACATACAAAAGCTGCTTGTTATTGCTCCGGAGTTTCTAGGGTTTTAGGAGCTGTGTGCCAGGAACCGTGGGACAAAGAGCGTATGTTTTATTTTTCATTATGCTACAGCTTAAGTGTCATCCCCTAATAGTGGCCTTTCCTGGACCCCGAAGTCACTCATCAGCCCATTATGTTGCCTGGAGGTGGAGGGGACATCATCTGCGTATGTGTTTGTAAAGGCTCTGCCCGCTGGCATAGAAGCTGCAGAGTAGGACCAGGTCGGTCATGTTCATAGCACCCCCAGCACCTGGCTGATAGTAGGTGTGCAGTAAATACCCCATGAGCAAGTACATGCCTGCCCCCGTGATGTTGAGGCTCAGCCTCAGGGCAGTGAGATCCTGGCCTCCCAACCTGGCTGTGACCCCTTCCTCTGTGTGTTGTCTTCCTCCAGGTGAACCAGAACACCACCTCCTCCCACTTAGGAAGCTCATGATTTCCAGGTAGGCCTGCAGACTTCCCTTCTCTCCCCCCACCTCCCTGCCAATGCCTTCTAAGCCCAGGAGGGACTCTGCTGAAAAGCTTGCTCTTCCAGAGCCTCCCTGGGGAGGAGTGTCCACCAAGGTGGGCTGACCGAGCCCCAAGGGGGGTTTCCATGGCAACAAGCTGGTGAGCTATTTATAGAATCACAGCTTAGTCTCCTAGCTCTGGATCAGGTGGGGGCAGGGATCATTGCAGAACCAACCAGAAAAAGGTTTGTACTTTGGGGAGGGGGCACCAGGGACCCATGTGATGGGGAGGGGGAGATCTAGAACATTTTGGCACAGAATGTTGTCTGTTTATCCTGCTTCTATAAACAGACTTGAGTTGGCTCAAAGCAATTAATGTCCTAAGAAAAGCTCCAGGCAGGTCTGGTCTAAGAATAACCCCCAGGGCTTTGGACCAAGTGCTGCTCCTGGGTTACTCCTTTAACCCTGAGGATCCCTGGGGATGGCTGCTGACACAGAAGGAAGCTAGAACCCAGAGCGGGGCTGGTCTTGCCCAAGACCACACAGACAACACATGGCAGCCTTTCCTCCTTCCCCGGGCAACTTTTTCCAGAGTTGGCTTTTGAGGAACAATTTGAAGGCATGTCTATCCACTCGTTAACTTGTGCAGTGGTAGGAGGACACGTTCTGACCTTGGGAAGTCAAAGATTTAGGAACCTACTTCAAATTGACCTTCTCCCAGCCTCCATTTGTGACACCAGAGAAGGGGAATGGGGTGGGGGCGCTGCACAGGCAGCCAAGAGAGGAAGTGAGCTGGACCAGGTGGGCGCCTGGGAATCCAGGAGGCCTTGCGCCTGCACTGTGCATGTGGGCGTGGAGTTAAGGCCCCAGGAAGTGAACTTCCTCTGTGACCAGTGACCCCACAGAGAGGTTACGAGCAACTCGCATGGGTATTCTCCCTTTTGCTCTAGACTATGAAGAAGCTTCCAGCCTGGGCTCTATTTTTAGTCTCCCAGTCTCATTTTTAAGTAATTGGCATATTTTCTAGTTTCCTTCCTCCCTCCCTCCTCCTTCCTCTCCCCCCTTTCCTTCCTTCCTTCCTTCCCTTTTTTTTTTAATCCACTTTGCACCAGCCTCAGGCCCTTGCTTCTTCAGGGATCCCGTCTTGGGTGGTGCTGAGATCCCAGGGTTCTGCCCCATCCCCGAGGCAAGAAGCCTCCTATGGAAAGCCTCCTATCTCCATGAGTCTCCCTGACATCTTCCCCTCGTTCTCATTCTGCAGATTCTTTAGCAGAATTTTGAACCTGCGTGCTGACAAAAGCCTGATACATTTCCCACTGTACTCCTTAAATGAGATACCATACACAGGGCACTTCAGCTTGTCCCTGGTAGTCAGCTGGCCTGAAACAAATGCCCATCCTTCCCTCCCCTCCAAAAACCCACTGGTGTTTATGACGTAATCATCGCCACTTTCCCTTCATAAGTAGAAAGAGTCTGTGTTTGAGGTCAGGCGGATACAGGCTGGGATGGATACAGGTTGGGATGCGGGTGAGAACCCCAAGAATGCTTTTACATTTAAACTCTCTCTGGCCATCTGGGGTGCCCCGAAAATCCCATTCTGTGAATATGCACAAAGGCCGTACGTTCCTAGTCACACGTAATAGGAAAGGTCTGTCTGACTCTGGGCCTAACACAGTTGTCTCCCTGTTCAGATCTCTGCAGATTGTTGCTGAGAGGAGCAGACACTTGGCATTCGAGTGGAAATCGGACCTCTAATCCAAGCATATTGCTTGCTATTAATCGCCCAAACAGGACCGCTACTGAGGAATGTATTTGCGTATGTTTGCAAAAGCTGCCTCACTGAAAACTTTCCTGGAGACGCCCTAGCTTTGGAAGCCACCCCCCACCCCGGGCCGAGAGCAGAAGGTTGGGCGGTAGTCTGGCTTTTGAAACCTAGGTATTTTTTAATCTTTCCCCTCAAGAACTTTTTTTTAAAGAAATGGATTTGCCATTTTTCTTCATTTGCAGGACCGCCTTGGTGGCTTTGTTTGCGGGGACAAGGCCCACACCTGTGCCTCTCCTATTTGACCCTCACTTTTCAATTCAAAGAATCTATTTAAGAATTTAATATATGAGGTTTTCTTTGATTCTTCCTCAGTTTTACTCCGATTCAGAGAAAAAAAAATTATTTGAATAAAGTGAACAGAGACTCATTTGTCTATGCCTGACTTTACGGAATGAACGGATTTTTTTTTTCTCCATATTGGATTTTTGTTGGGTGGATTGAGGACAGACGAACAAGGTTCCCATCTCGGGTGCGCATCAGGGCACCCTGAGTTCCTGTGTCAGGTCCCCTGAGGCTGCCCTTGGGATTGGCTGCTTGCTAGAGGAACTCCCAGACAAACTACTGGACTCACAGTCAAGTTCTTTACCATGAAAAGATGCAGATTGAGGTCTGCAAAAGAAAAAGGTGCACAGGGCTGGTACAGGGAGATTAGGCATGAACTTCAGGGATCCTCACCCAGTGGAGGCTTACAGGCACTCTTAATTCTACTGGTCACGACAGGCAACAAGCATTGCCATCAGCAAAGCTTGCCTGAGCCTTGCTGTGTGGCGATTTATTGGACATCAGTTGTAGGCATGGGGCACCTGTATGACTGATCTCAATTACTCTGTCTCCGGCCCCTGCAGAGGTCAAGTGATCTGGCCTGATCTCAGGCCCCACTATAAATCACATTGTTAGCATGGACCGTCAGGCCTGGTGTGGCCCAGGGTCCCTGGTATGCAAACTTTTTAGACAGGATATCCCAAGGGCTTAGAGATCCTCTCCCAAGAACTGGTAGAGGGTCATTGTTTGCTTTGGCACATGCAGGATGTGAATGGTACCAGCCTGCTAAGTTTGCTGTGTGGTCTGCAAATGCTGAGGGACCAGCAGGGCCCAGAGCAGTTTTATGTCTTTAAGGGTTAAAGTGTTTTATCCACAGTCCCTTGCTTCGAGGCTTTGAGAAGGCAAAGGCAAAAAAAGCCAGGCTTTTCGGTTTCCTAGTGGTTTGGAGCATAGATTTTGGAGTCAGGCCAACTTCCTGGCTGTGTGGTTACTGCCTGGGTCTGGGTGGTTGGAGCATCATGAGACTTTCCTGCATTTCTCTGTTGCATGGCCTTGTCCACGTGGCGAGCTGGGGCTTCCTGACAGCATGGTGGTTGCAGGCCAGCCAGACTTCTTCCGTGGTGGCTGGCTTCTCCCAGAGCAGGTGTTGCCGGAGGCTGGAAGCAACAGAACAGCCAGTCCATTGAGGGATGTGCCTGGCCCAGAGTCACTGACACTGATTTTGTCCTAGTCCTAGGGCACCCGCCCACCACGTTCAAGAGAATAGAGAAGTTCCCCTCTTGGAGGCGGAGCGGCAAAGTCACAACACAGAAGTCCAAGTGGGTGAGGGAGGTCGTTGTGGCCGTCTTGGGACAGCACAGCTGGCCACGGCCATCATCCAAGCCAGTTTCTCGCGTCCTGTGAGGTTGTCGAATAATGTAGGAATTCCTCAGATTATGAGATTTCTCTCTGGGGAATGCGACATTAGCCGAATGTCCCCTTTCTTCAATAGGTACAGACTAAAGACATCTCTTTCCTTTACTGTTGAAAGCACAGTGATTCTAGACCCCCAAAAGGCTCGGTTGTCCAGAAACCCAAGTGTTTTTGGTTGCAAACACTTTGCCTTGAGGAGGGACAGTTCTTCCCATGGAGGGAGCTATTCCAGGCCTCCCGAAGCCCCAGATCTGGGCCGAGAACCAAGAACACATCTCTTAACCCCTGTCCTCATTCTCTCTTCTCAGGGAACACTTTTGAGGACAATGAACAAAGAATCCCATTCCTTTGGGTGAAAGCCCTCACTTCACCTACTAGGGCTGGCTCCTGACCAAGTGCCCTCCACCGGCTTAAACCCATTCACAAGTGTGGATTATTCTGATCTGACCTTGCTTCCATGGTAACAGTTGGTATTTTTAATGGGCTGTTGCATTGCCTTCTTGTTTCAAAATAATGATAGACTCCTATGAGGTTGCAAAGGTATGACGAGGATCCCGCGGATCCTTCACAGGGCTTCCCCCAGCTCTGACATCTTGGACCAACTGTTGTGTCCTATAAGAACCAGGAAACTGACCATAACGCAGCGCTCTTAACTAGCCCACAGACCACAGGCCTGGTTGCATTTTCACCATTTTGTGCATAGGCGTGACTGTATGTGTGTTCTCAGAGTTCTGTCCCCTTTCAGTGGCAGACCCTCCCAAATGCTCCCCACCCCTGCATGTGCACACAAAGTCACATGCAAAAGCTTAATCTAAGAAACATAAATGATGTGTCTGAGGGGAATAACATCCCCATCCCAAGCTCTAGTAACTTCCCTTTGAAGCTCTTACTCATGGTCAAGGTCTTGCACTGATGTACCTGGTGATTTGATTCAGGTTGGTCTTACTGGATTCAAGTCGGTTTTACTGGACCATACACTATGTGAATGCAAGAACCATTATTCCCCATGGACCCCCATTTACCACCGCGCACCCCGCCCCGGCCAGGCCTAGCCCGTCATGGGCTGGGAGAGCCAGTGGCCAAGCGCCCAGCCAATAATCCTCACCTCTGGGGACTCAAGCCCCTTTTGTATGCTGTCCTTTTCCACTGAACAGGGATAGGGTTCTGGGTTAATACAGGTTTCATGGTTAAATCTGAGTTTCAGATAAAACAGTAATTTTTCAGTCCTTTACAATATTTCATGGAACATACTTACACTAAAAACTTATTTGGTGTTATGTGAAACTCCAGTTTAACTGGGAATCCTGTATTTTTTGCTTGCTAAGTCTGACAGGCCTCAATAGGGCTGGCCATGTAACTGAGAGGATATTAAGGACACAGCAGTGTGTGACTTCCTTTGTTGTGGCTTCAACCTTGTTCCTCTTTTTTTTTGAGAGAGAGAAATGTGTGTGTGTGCGTGAGCAGGCTAGGGGCAGAGGCAGAGGGAGAGGGAGAGAAAGAATCTTAAGCTGACAGCCACCCCCCCAACAGCGAGGAGCCTGAAACAGAGCTCGATCCCACGACCCTGGGATCATGACCTGAGCTGAAACCAAGAGTCGGACGCTTAACTGGCTGAGACACCCAGGTGCCCCTGCCTTGCTTCTCCCTTAGTCACTCGTTCTCAGGGAACTCTAGTCATATGTCATGAGGACACTCGGCAGCCAGAAGTAGAGGTTCACATGGCACGTTCCGGAGGCCTCCTGCCAACAGCCAGCACCAGCCTGCCCCACTGTGTGAGTGAATCGCCTTGGAGGTGGATCAGCCAGCTTTGGTGGAGCCTGCAGGGAACCGCAGTCCCAGCTGACCTCTCGACCACAACCCCCAGAGAGATCCCAAGTTTTATAGCAGCACCTGAGTCAGGCAGCTAAGCCACTCTTGAATTCCAGCCCACAGAGACCATGTGAGATCACACTCACTGTTGCCCTAAACCGCAAAGTCTGGAGGTACTATAGTACATTGCGATAGGTCATGCAGAGGAGCAAAGGAAATATTTGTGAATGAGCGAAGGAACCAGTGAATGAATGAGTGATGAAGGCTGAGGTTCCTCCCCTCCCCCGTGCGCTCGTGAATGTGCTCGCCCTGCAGATGACTCCCTGGCCTGTGGATCCTTGGGTGCTGGAATAGTCTTCACAAATCTTGAGAGATAAGTAAGGTATCAACCATCTGTACGAAACATTTCAAGGGAAACCAGATTTGCTAATCTCAGCTCATCTGGATTGCCAGTCCTCCCCAGTTCAGGACACACTCTGTATTTTTGTGACAAAATTTGAACTAAGAATAACCCATGTGCAACTGTATAATGTCACTGTCCTAGAAAAGGTACTTGTGCGAGACTTTAAATATATCAGCCTTGAAATGCTACTGGTGGATTGTTTCTATGGTACCAACCTATTTAAAGTTGTAACTAAGGAAGGATTCCACCCCCCCTCCCCGCCCAATCAATCTTTGGAAGGCAGTATGGAAACAGGACGTTAGGGCATATAGGCTGTGGAAGGGGGTGATGAGGGCCATGGACTTGGGAAACATAAACTCCTGGAGAAGTTTGCAGAATCCAAGAGCTGAAGTGTGCAGGGGGTTGGTGCCTGCAACCTCGAACAGACCGGCCTCACCCTCTATGTAGTAGCTTGGGTAAGTTGGCAGAAATGGTGTGGGTGCCCCAGGCATGGGGCAGCAAAGGGAGCACCCATCTGGATATCTGAGCTCCTGGGTTTCAGGCCTGGCTCTGACCTTCAACCCGCTGGGTAGCCTGTGCATGCCCCTTGTGGCACGGCCCCCTCCACTGTTTCGTGTGACAAGTGTCCAGGGCCCTATCAGGCTCCTGCTGAGGAGCCTTGTTGCCTGGCAACCCTTCTGGGAGTGTTACACGGCTGAGCACCTCATTGGGAATCTAGACACGGGCCTGGGTGTCCCCCAGTCCCAAAGCAAGGTTTTTTTGGGAGGCAGTGACTGAAGACCATGATGTACAGATATAAAATCAGGCATCTACATCTCCAGTTGCCTCTCCCCTTGCTCCAGAAGGAGACCGGGCCTTTGAACCCAGAGACCTGAGAAACCACTGATGTTTGAGGCAAAGAGCCCTCCCATGCAGAGGTGTTAGGTTGGGTCTTTCAAATGTAAACAGCCATAATCATTTACTAAGCTCTTACTAGTCGTACTATGGCCGGCATGTTTAGATCCATTCCTCAGCCACCCCCCTACCCTTTTAGAGAACTACTGTCATAATCCCCATTTTGCAGGTGGAGAAACTGAGGTGCAGTGAGGTGAAGCTACCTACATCAAGGAAGGAGCAAAATGACTTGGATCCCTGAGGTTTTACTCCAATAACTTCATTAAAAAAAAATAATTCTAGGGGCGGCTGGGTGTTTCAGTTGTTAACCCTCTGCTTTGGCTCAAGTCATGATCACAGGGTCCTGAGATTGAGTCCTACATCAGGCTCTGCACTCAGCAGGGAGTCTGCTTCTTGCTTCTCCTCCTTCCTCTGCCCCTCCCCTGGCTTGTGCTCCCTCCCCTCTCAAATAAATAAAATCTTTTAAAAAATTCTAAGTACAAAGAGAATCTTTTTTTTCCCCTTAATAATTTGAGACTAAGTTGCCTACTTGATGCCCTATCACCCACCCCACCCCACCCCACCCCCGGCAAATATTTGTAACCACAGGACACCCAGCAGAATCAGAAGATTAACATCGACACATCACTACCATGGAAACCTCAGACCACATTTAAATTTTGCCAGTCATCCCCATAACTTCCTTTATAGCAAAAAGGCCTAGTTCAGAATCATGTGTTGCATTTAGCTGTCATGTGTCCTTAGACTCCTTCCGTCTGGAGCACTTCCAGGGTCTGTCTTTGATTTTCATGACTTGGGCACCTTTGAAGATCACAGGCCAGTTTGTTAGAGTATCTCTTTATTTGGATTTGTCTTAGATATCTTCATGATGCCTGCGTCTTTGACAGGAACATCACAGGAGTGCTAGGATCTCAGGATATCCTATGACGTCATGTTACGTGATGACCACTGTCCTGTTGTTGGGCATGTGCACTCTGATCATGTGATCAGAGCCTGTACTGTTAGTGACCTCACCGCAGTCCACAAGGCCCCCCTCTCCAGAAGCCACACTGCGGGGCCATTTGGTGAAACAAGTCCACGAACCTCAGTCCCTGGTGATGAGAATAACCGCAGCTCCGCCACATCGGCTGTAAAGCTAGGGAGAGAACAACAGAAAAACCAAGCCTCCTCCTATCTTTGGCTTTGACCTATATACAGAAACATATACATTTCCAGGCCCAGACTCAAACGGGTTTATCTTGTCTCCTTGTTTGTCCTCACTCTGCTCCCTGGTGGAGCTCTTAGTCCCCTCAGTCATGTCTTGCATGAAACCTCACCTTCTAATTTCTTTCCCGAGTACATACTATGTGTCAGGCACGGTGACAAGGCATGTCAGTGGGGATACAGAGTGCCTGTCTCATGAAGATGGCCATTAATTGGCTTCCTGTAGGTAGGTTCTTGATTCGTTAATAACGATAAGAAGTTAGATCCATATCTTTGACTAGAAGTCCAGGGCAATTCTAACAATCGCCTCTTGAATCTTTCCATCACATGGAGGAGAATGAGAAAGAACATAAGCGAACATTGACAGCTAACACTTCCTAAGCACCTGCGGTGTGGCAGGTACAGTTGGAACAGCTTACATATTTTATCTCACTGGATCCTCAACCATTTTGCAAAAGAGGAAACCGAGGCTTCCAGAGATGCAGTGGCTTGCCTGAGGCCCACAGCTATAAGTGGCAGAGCTGACATGGGAACGGCATAGCCCCTGTGCTTACAGAGTCCCAAGGCAGCCAGGGATTTCCTGGAGGGCAGGTACCTGCTTCCTTCATTGTGTCCCTTGAGCCGAGCACACAGCAGGCACTCCCTACACATCTATTAGATCAGAAGATGAATGAATGTATTAGCCAACTGGTTGGAAAAGAAGAGAAGGGAAAGATTTTCTGGAGGGAATACCTGGGACCTCTAGAGCTTGCCCATTCGTTCCTGCACTCACTCTATCAAGCTCCAGAGAAGGCAACTGCTCTGTGCCCACGACGGTGCTTATGCTAAAGGACCCCAAAGATACAGGGGCCGTCTTGACTTTCATTATTCCCGCTGGCAGGCCAGGTCCCGGCCCCACTACAGCCTCACGCTATTCCTCAGGACGACCCAGTGAGCTAGTCCTATATCCCCATTTTACAGCTTTTGAATCTCAGGCTGGCAAAATAGACCACGCCTGCTAACGTGGCTCGGCGTCGTCCACACCTAGAGGGCGCAGTAGGGAGGTCGGTCAGGCCAGGAAATATACTTCCACTCGTTGGATGCCCTGAAAATCCCATCTCCTTTCTCGCATCTCCGCCCCGCCCCTCTAGAGCCGAAGGCGCTCGAGCTTTCCGTTGCTGCTGTGGCAACCAGCGCGCCGTTTCCGCTACCTATACGTCATTTCCGGCGCGCCATCCTAGACATATCCGGGTTCCGGCGCCTGGAGCGGTAAGTTACTCTCTATGAGCCAGTAGCTGTGTTGGGTCTGCGCGACCCGGGGGAGGTGAGTGCGGCCGGGCTGCAGGAAGAGACGGGGTGTGTGCGTGGGTTCGCGGCAGTGGGAGTGAGTGCGAGGGACCCACCGAGCCCCTCCGCGAAGCCTGGCTTCCAGCCTCCCATGCTTTCGCGCTCTGCTGGCGTAGCGTAGGTTCTACGCTAGGGTAAATTGTCCGACTTCCCTGAGCCTCGTTTTTCTTATCTGAACCGTGGGAACGCTAACACTACCCCCGTTCTAGAGGTGACTTGATGCTTCTCAGCCCGAATGGTCTGTAAGATACTTCGTACTGCTCTGGCCCACGACGTGCGTACTGCTGTGTGCCAAAGACTCTGTAACTCCTAGCAGCCCTTCGGTTATTACGGTGTTCAAGGAGGCAGCGGGATTATTGACTCCGGAGCTCCTCTGAGAACATTTCCGTCCTTTCCACTGTTGGGTGAGGTTGGGACCAGCTGCACCCAACCACTGTGCCAGTGAGTGGAATAAGCAGGGAGAACTTTGTGACAGAACCGATTGGAGGTAGTGAACTCCTTGTCCCTGAAGGCTGCTTGCAGCAAGCAACTGGTAGGTAAGAATCACAGTCGCCCTCACATATTTAAAGTCTTGTCGCGTAGTGCACCATGCTTGGCACTTCGTGTGTAATACTTAAACACTCACTGAGTAACGTAGAGCTGGGATTTGAACCCAGGTTGTGATTTTAGCAGTACTTTGTTCCTTCCCTAATCCAGTAATAGTAATGATGATGAATTTAATTCTGGGGCTACAGTCACAGCTACTGTTCCTTGAGCACTTTTGTTCTAAGTGTTTTTTACTTAATTAAAAAAGATTTTATTTGTGAAAGAGAGAACACAAGTTGGGGGAGGAAGGAGCAGAGGGAGAAGAAGAAGCAGACTCCCGCTGAGCAGCCTGTTGCGGGGCTCCATCCCAGTGCCCTGCGATCATGACCCAAGCCAAAGGCAGACGCTTAACCCACTGAGCCACCCAGGTGCCCCTGAACTACGTGTTTTTTAAACAGCATCTCAATTAGGTTGGCTCATAGGCATTCTCAGAGGGTAATGATCTAGTTAATCTGTTTAAGAAGAGACAGCTGAATCTCATTACCCAGCTACCAGGAACTGAATACTCCATGGCAATACATGGATGTCTGTTAAAGTAGTGTTTATAATTACTGCTGCCTTCAGGAGGGGTTCATGTTTTTCAAGGAAAACTTTAAATCTTAGGGTCTCATCAAGTAATATATTTCAGAAGGCATATTCTAAAAACAGTCACTCCTGGGACTGCTGAGGGTCCAGATAAAATAGAAACAACAAAATCTGGGATCCAGCAAGTTGCCCACCCTCTTTCTGAGGCAATAATAAATAGAATAACGTGCTTAGTTATTTTTAGTTATTTTTATGTGATTTACATACATGTAAATGTGTGTGAAGTTTTAAGACATTGACCAGGACAGAGAAATAGATGCTTAGGAGTTGCCTATTGTTGGGACTGGTCGTTTGTCCCACCTGTTTAAATAGTGTTTGTTTTCTAGTATATGGCTGCCGAAGCGAGCACAATAGTGTTTGTTTTCTAAAATATGTTTTTAGTATCTGCTTTATTGAACTGTAACTGATTTTAACGGACTTTAGTTAGGAGGAATTTCGAAGGGAGCAAGGAGCGGGGACCTACTGCTGCTCCTCCCAGACTTACCACCGACTGTGCATGCCTTTTTTATTCCTTTCTTTAGTGACTGGCCATGTCACTGTCCCACCTGTACCGGGATGGGGAAGGCCATGTGGATGATGATGATGATGAGCGGGAGAATTTTGAGATCACCGACTGGGATCTCCAGAATGAATTTAACCCCAACCGGCAGCGCCACTGGCAGACCAAGGAAGAGGCTACCTATGGAGTGTGGGCAGAGAGAGACTCAGATGAAGAGAGGCCGAGCTTTGGAGGCAAACGGTACTGGCCAGCATGAAGCTGCTTCCCTCTTGCTTTAGGGAAGGTGGGGAAGATGGAGAGGGGTTTGGGCAGATACCCCACTAAATACACTGCTCTCCTAGCCTAACTGAGTCCCACTGCTACAACATTAGCTAGAGGGCCCAGCTTCCTGTTTGGCTGGAGTGCTGCTCTTCTGCTGATTTAACCATCTTTTGGTGTTTAATGAACAGTTATATGTATTAGGTCTTATACTCCCATTCCTTGGCTTCTGGGAGCCCAGACGCTAGAGCATGGAGACAGGCATTCATCGACAGTTCCCACAGTGGACGTCTGTAATTGACTTAGGACCCAAGGAAGAGAGTTGGACCTGTTCTGGGAAGCAAGGGAAGATTTCTTTAGAGAAGTTGCCCTTGAGCTTATATGGCAGCAGAAGGTAACAAGGGGGTTGGAGAGGCACGAGTCTGCAGAGGCTCTTAAGGGGAGGTAGCAGGTGTCCATAAGGAGACAGAAGGTTCGGCAGGCTAGAGTGGAAAGGGAGAGGGAGCATGGTTTAAGAAGAGGCCCCTGGGGCTGTGGTAGAGGGTGGATGATGTGGGTAGCAGTTACGTCTGGAGAAGACTTTTTGATGTGCAGAGTTGGCTTGGAGCTCCAGTGGAAGAGGGAGCTCTGTGAGACAGAGACAGGGTCCCTGCGGGGGTGGTGGCAGGAAGATGAGGATTCGGGCTGGTAGTCTTCCTCCTCAGTGTGAGTCGTGTGTGCACTGGCCACAGCTCGCTTGACTGGAGCATGTAGGGAGTTTGGGTTTGTCTCCCAGTCCCATCTGTGGCCTGTAGGCTCCAGCCCATGGAGACTATGCCTTTTTCACAAAGGAGGTTGGGGAGAAAGAGTATGGAGGTCGGCTTAACCCCTTCTCATCTGGCAAAGAAACCTACAAATGGATGATAAAAGGATCAGAGGTCAAGAATTATGGAACCCTAAGCTAATAAACAGCCAATGTTTGCTGGCCCCTTACTTGTTCTGTGCGCTTTACATGCTTGGTGTCCTTTACCTTGTGAGAAAAGTACCATTCTTATAATCACATTTTACAGATTAAGAAACTGAGGCAAAAGGCACACAGCCAGGCTAGGAGAATCTGGGCCTGACTCCTGAGTTTGGGCTCTTAGTCCCTAAGTAACATTGCATCATTTAGGAAAGAGTCCTCAGCTCTGTTACTGCTGTGGGGTGTTTAAAGACAAGTTGGTCATTGTATAAAGGGCACCAAGGTTTATGACATTTTAAGTACTGTTCTTGGGATGGTTGTGGTCAGCATCACTACTCTCCACGGAGTTAATTTTTTAGGTATTTTACTTTAGTTTTCATATACCAATAAAGGTAATGGACTTGAAATTTTTCTAAGAATTTGGCCATTATAATTGTTAATATACTTTCAACTCACAACAGTTTCTTTTATTGTGTTTGATGATTTTTATTTATCAGAATTTCTTTCTTGCCTGGTTTTTATACATGAAATAGGGTCCAAAACACATGCTTTTTAAAGTAAATTAATTTTGAAACACGTAAAAGGAAAGTTGCTTTACCATATCATATTTTGCATTTTTCCCTTTCACTTTCATTGAGACATAATCAGTACACTGTTCAAGATGATATTTTGCTTTTTTAATCAACGCTGCACTGATAGGGTAACTCTTCAGCTGTATGGTTGACTTGAACACATCAGGCAACAATGTTCCATGATTACAGGAAGCTAGATCTGGGGCCTTTTTGGTATAAGTGAATGTGTTGCTCTTTTAAAATGGATCCCTGGAGGTCCCCTCTAAGGGGTTCTCAGGCCAGCAGAGTTTGCATGAGGGCCCTGGGGGCCGTGTGTTTACCCACAGAGCCCGTGACTACTCCGCGCCAGTCAACTTCATCAGTGCAGGCCTCAAGAAAGGGGCAGCAGAGGAGGCTGAGCTGGAAGATTCGGAAGATGAAGAGAAGCCTGTTAAGCAGGATGATTTTCCCAAGGATTTTGGACCCAAGAAGTTAAAGACGGTAGCATCTTCATCTTAGGCTTGTGACTTTCATAATTGCCTTGGGAGGTTATGCAGCCCAAGCCCCTCCTACGGGTGGTGGGGGGTTGCTCAGCAGAGGGCGGTTGGGTGGGTTTCTCCTCGTGGTGGTGGGTTCCTCTGAGGTGGGAAGTGGGTAGTGCAGTCTCTGCTTTCCTAACACATGGTACAGATCTGTTTTTGGTTCATATGACACTTTTCACGATGCTCTGACTGCCAGACCCTTTCCCCGTTATCCAAGCTTGCTTTTTTAGGTTTTTTCTTCTTTTTCTTGTTCCATCAACTAAACTTTGGTTGTTTTTCTGCCCAGGGTGGCAATTTTAAACCCAGCCAGAAAGGCTTTGCAGGAGGAACCAAGTCTTTCATGGATTTTGGCAGCTGGGAAAGACACACAAAAGGCATTGGACAGAAGCTTCTTCAGAAAATGGGCTATGTCCCTGGCAGGGGCCTCGGGAAGAATGCACAAGGTAGGGCACCAGCGCCTGGCAGTTGGGCAGGAGAGCGGCGAGGCAGAAGAAAGAGGAGTGATCTGGGGTTGCCTTGCTTTTTCTTTCTTCAGAGTACTTGAACTCTGCAGCTTGTTCTGCCCGCACCAGACAGCTGTGCTCCTCAGCTGTCTGCGTTACCACACTCCAATGAAACACTTGTTCTGCAGGAGAAAGAGGCTTAGGCTTTATAGAAAAAGGCTCAGACAGGCCTCAAACTGATAGGCTTCTTTTGGACCTGTCCAGTGTTTGTAACAAACGAGTTTGTTGCCAGTATTTATAAATAAGATAATTTTACTTAAGATTTCCGATTTTGCCTGGTAGGAGTGGGTCTTAGCTGCCAAGGACAGTGCTCCACCGCTCCCTGTTGTCTTCTGTCCCGGCACACTTGCCAGCACAAGTTGTCCTGGGCCCTGGAGACACAGGAGCTGGCCATCCCTGCTCAAGTTATTTGTTTTTCAGGAATAGCAGTGAAACACCGTGTGTGGCTTTTTCAGCTCTAGAGATCGGAAACCTGGCTGAGCAAATCCGCATTGGAGCCTCCCATCCATGCTCAGCAGCCCGGTCTCCTGTCACCAGGCCTCGTCCACACATTTTTGCTCACACGTCCCTGGCTCCTTGATACCGAAGCCACACAGACTGAGCACTTGGCTTCTTCCCATGGAACCTTGCTCTCTCCTTGACTTGCTTCCCATGAGTCGTCACCAAGTGGCTGCAAACAGTAGTAGTGCCCATAATGCAAATTCCACCCAGGGTATGCGTTGAACACATTAGGTGTAGGGAAAGTCCGAGAACCTCTGTGGAGCTGGAGATGGTGACCTGGAAAGAGAATGAGGGACTTTCCTAAATCGAGGTTGCTCCAGAACTAGGTGGAGGGGCAGGTGGGCAGTCCTCACTGAAACGCCGTAGTCCTGTCTCTAAATGCTTAGAAGAAGACACTTATTTCCAAGGCTTCCAGGTGCTGCAGAGCAGCTGAAGTCTGGGAGACCTGAGCTACCGAGTGAAAAGGAGGGGGTCTCACATCACCTCCCTTCATGCAGTCAATAAACTCTGACTGATTCACTCATCTTACCAGAGCCCTCCTCCAAACTATAGAATTTGACATTCCAGAGTTCCCAGTTACATATGAACAGTTCTCTTTTCTCCCAGTATACCAAAACAAACAAAAGAATCTAAGTGGAAATGAAAAGTCTGTATTTAGGACATAAATAACCTAATGTCAGCAGCCTGTTGTGAGCCCCATACATGCTTAGCAATTCCAAATCCCACGGAACCTGAACTTCTTCCAGGGGCAGAGACAGGCCTTCCTTCCTCGGCTGTGTTATTCTGTGCCAGGACTAAGGAAGGGCAGGTCCACCGAGTGGCTTGTCTAAATATAGGAATTGCTGTGACCTGAAGTTGTTTATCTTTTCCTGAAATTTGTCAGGTATCATTAACCCCATCGAAGCCAAGCAGAGAAAGGGAAAAGGTGCCGTGGGAGCTTATGGCTCAGAGCGGACCACTCAGTCCCTGCAAGACTTCCCTGTGGTTGACTCCGAAGAAGAAGCAGAAGAGGTAACCAGAAGTTGGGAGTCATGGGCGGGTGGTGCCTGCCATTTCTGACCGTGGTTGGTTCGTGCGTTCGTTCATTCGTCCCGTCGGCCTTCAGGTGTCTTTGGCACACCTCGCATCTCTGTGTCGGGCTCTGTGCTGGCAGCGGGCTATATCGCGAGGAGTGGTTTAGAGCCCAGAGCCAGGAAGCAGCTGCAGTGTGGTTAATGAGAGCAGGGTGTGCTGAGACGTGCCAGTGTAGGAAGTAATTGGGGGTGGGGGTGACCTACTTAAATAGGGTGGTCAGGGAAGCTCTCCTGGGCAAGGACACCATCTGCAGACGCATAGCAGAGGGCAATAGGTATGGGGCCAGTCAGAGGAGGCTGAGCACAAAACTCCAAGCCTAATGGCAGAGAGGCCGCGGAGACAGCTATGGCGGGACGGCTTTCATCTCACGTGGCACGGAGCCTGCTGGAAGCTGGGTATCCCTCTGCTCCCACAACAGCAGGGCCGGCTCTCCTGACCGAGAGGACGTCCCCTTTTGCATTTACGGGGAATAGCAGGAGGCTGCAGATGCATGTGGTCACTGTTCTTGTCACCAAGCCTCTCCTTCTGCTAATGTGTGATTGAATGGGGGTGACTGCTCCGAGTTGGGGCTTCTGGGCGGCAGGTGCCCTAGGCCCATAGCAGACACGAGTAGGTGAGCCAGGTGTGAGGCAGAGAGGAGTGGTGGGGCCTGAGGTGGACAGGCGAAGGCCTGGCTGTCTAAAGGGGTGGCTTCTGTTCAGCTCTAGGCATCTGTTGCTGTAAATGTGGGCTCAGTAGTGCTTGATCTTTGGATTTTTCCTGAAGTGGAAGTCTAGATTGTTTTTAGGGAAAAAAGTAAGAGTCTTAAACCAGTGTGAGGAAAACAAAATGACAAGCATAAAACCCACTTCTGTGGGCTGGACTCCACTGCCCTCAGACCAAGTTGTCCTCTCTACTGCAGATCTTCCTACAGAAAAATAATTGTCTTTTCAAAAGGTATCTTTGCCTTAAGACTCAGGATCCTGCTTATCTACCTTCATTTTAAATCAGAACCAAGGTTTTGGGGGTGCCCGGGTGGCTCAGTTGTTAAGCATCTGCCTTCAGCTTCCTGGGTCGTTGTCCCAGGGTCCTGGGATTGAGTCCCGCATTAGGCTCCCTGTTCATTGGGAAGCCTGCTTCTCCCTCTGCTACTCCTACTGCTTGTTCTTTCTCTTGCTGTCTCTCTTTGTCAAATAAATAAATAAAATCTTTAAAAAAAAAAAACCTATTAAAAAAAATCTTTTATATTGTTCTCTAAGTTTTACACAAGGTGAATTTAAAACTAATGTAGTGCCAGCCCACAGTAGATGCGCTGTAAGTGGGGCCTTTGTCTGGGTGTTCCTCTTTCCAGTCTGGGATACCTGCTTTCTGAACCCTCTCATTTGTAAGAGAAGCTGGGTGTTGGGGAGTCTCAGGAGATGGTTTAGTATCATGCACACACACTGCCTAGCACAGAACCTTGTGTAAATCTAAGCAAATCTCTAACCACCCTTCCTTAGTACTGGCACAGAATAACACAGCCGAGGAAGGAAGGCCCGTCTGTGAGTGGTCTCTGCAGCCTCACCTGCTGTAAAAAGTGGCCTTTATTGTTTGACCACCTCCCTCTGCTTTAGGAGTTTCAGAAGGAGCTGAGCCAATGGAGGAAAGACCCCAGCGGAAGCAAGAAGAAGCCCAAATACTCCTACAAGACAGTGGAAGAGTTGAAGGCCAAGGGCAGGATTAGTAAGAAGCTCGCTGCCCCCCAGAAGGAGCTTTCTCAGGTTAAGGTAAGGGAGCCCTTGGTTCTGGTCCAGGATGGGCCCTGGGAAACACAAGTATCCCACACACAAGTCAGGTTAGTCACTGAACATTCTCTCAGGTCATGTTGGATCTTCTGTCCACACTTTCCTTTTTTTTCCTCACTGGGCAGTGGTGTGCTCCCATTCCCTGCACTCCCATGCCCAGGGAGAGCTTCTGCATTCCAAGGGCTGAGCACTTCTGATGGTGCACTCATGATACAGGAGACAGACAGTGACCCCTTCTTCCTGAAGCAACAGGCCATGAGCTTAATAACATTTCCATGATTATAAATGCAGTGTGAAGATGGTTTTTTAGTGAGCGTGTAGTTCCAGAGAATGAAGTACTAGATTATTTGGTCCTACCTGTGTGACTAGACCTTTAGCTGTTTTCTGGTTTGGTTTGGAGCTATCCTGTATATAAAGCTTTGGCTGTATTTCAGACATTTTCTAAGGATAGATTCTTAGAAGTTGAATCACCAGGTTAAAAATAGGAAGCTTTTTAAGGCTCTCGAATACCTGAAAGGGTGCACTAACTCAGGCTATGACTAAAAGTGCCAGAGAGCGTCCTTGGGGCATACCAGTATTTTCAGTTTTAAAAATTGACTCAATTTTCAGCTGCTGTTACATGCACGTAGTCCTGGGTTTTCTGTCACTCCCCTAGGTAGCCAGAGAATAAGGGTGACAGTTGTGTGTCGTAGTCTGGTGTAGGACAGTGTGTGCGTATGCATGAGTGTGAGAGAGAGAAAGAGAGAGGTGTTCTCAGCTGTCGGGGTGTTGTGCATCAGATTCCCGGCAGGGAGGACTGGGAAGCCATGCAGCTACGCAGCTCCTAGCCAGAGATTTGCAGTCAGTACATACAGACAGAGCCTGGGAAGTTCTGTGTTTATTTTTTTCCACCTGATTCTAATGCACATGGTTCTTGGCTGACACTTTTACTTCCAGAGCTGATGGATGGCTGTGTCTCACTATGCTTCATAGTCCACTTTTCCTGTTTTCTTGAAATGCTCCTTTTCTAAGTTGCCTTGTCCAGTCATTGTTTTCTCGTGTTTCATTTTGTTTCTAAATCAAAAAACAACGTCATACCACAGAGCAGCATGTGGTACCATTTAAGCAATTAGAAAACACAGTGGCAAAAATATTATTTTCCTTCCTTCCAATGGATGACCAGTTTTAACACCTCGATGCACGTCCTTCTAGGTCTCTTTGCCTAAATAACGCATTTTTCTTACACCGTAGCGTGACCGTTTGACCACATGAGCTGTTTCATTACCAGCTTCAGTCAGTGCAGCCTTTCCCTTGCCATAGACCTAGATTTTCTTCTCAGCTGAGTAGTGTGCTCCTGAGGGACATGTCTGGAAGTGCTCATCTCTTGACCCTTGGTCCCATCTCTTGACCCTTCTCTTGACCCTTCTGCAGGGATCCCCCACCCCCCGGCTCTGCCATAGCAGGGCTCTTGCACACCTGCATCCTGCCCTCCCGAGGTGTGCTCTCACAGGGCAAGGATGGCATGTGCTGACCCCCCCTCCCTCATCTCCTACCCCGCCGCTGCCTCCCAGGTCATCGACATGACCGGCCGGGAGCAGAAGGTTTACTACAGCTACAGCCAGATCAGCCACAAGCACAACGTCCCTGATGACGGGCTGCCGCTGCAGTCCCAGCAGCCTCCACAGCCTGGCAAAGAGGCCAAGACCCCGGGCTTCGCACTGCCTGAGCTGGAGCACAACCTGCAGCTGCTCATCGACCTCACAGAGCAGGAGATCATCCAGAGCGACCGGCAGCTGCAGTACGAGCGGGACATGGTGGTCAACCTGTCACATGAGCTGGAGAAGATGTCGGAGGTCCTAGAGCACGAGGAGCGGGTCATTGCCAACCTCAGCAAGGTCCTCGAGATGGTGGAGGAGTGCGAGCGGCGTCTGCAGCCTGGCTGCAGTGACCCCCTCACCCTAGATGAGTGCGCCCGTGTCTTTGAGACCCTGCAAGACAAGTACTACGAGGAGTACAGGATGTCTGATCGCGTGGACCTGGCCGTGGCCATTGTCTACCCACTCATGAAGGAGTACTTCAAGGAGTGGGACCCGCTGAAGGTGAGTGGCTGGTGAGATTTGCCTCTCTGCTCCTGCCCCCGGTGGGGGGTGGAGGGCTTGCAGGGGCCTGGGCCTAGAGAGGCCACACAGGGCAGGGTGGCTGCATCACAGCTGCGTCTCTCTCCAGGACTGCACTTACGGCACCGAAGTCATCTCCAAGTGGAAGAGTCTCCTGGAGAATGACCAGCTCTTATCCCATGGTGGGCAGGACCTGTCAGCAGACGCCTTTCACAGGTATTCACATGGGAACTGGGAGGAAGAGGCCACTGGGAAGGGCGGGGAGTGGCCCTGCTCCAGGGGTTTCTGTGCACTCATCCACCCTGCGCCCGTGCGCGTCATGCACAGGCTGGGCGCCGGGCTTGCCATGGGGTTGAGGCAGACAGCCTCAGCCTTCAGGGAGTGTGAAAAGCAAATGGAGGATAAAGCAGCAGACAGACAAGGCCAGGGATGATGAACAGAAAGGACACGCCCATTTGGGGTGGTGGGAATAGTTGGAAGCAGAGGTATCCGAGAGGAGGTGACATTTGAGCTGTGACCCATGAGGTGAGTCATCCAGCTGCACACACAGCTCCAGCGGGAAGGCAGGCCATCCCTGGAGAGGGGACCCTTGTGACCCCACAGCAGCCCTGCCAGGCAGGCAGGTACTGGCAGGGCGGCCCAGACCCTGTGGATGAGCAGGTGGTGGCTGGGTGAGGGGCGATGAGGCTGGTGCAGGTCTGGCCAGGATGGGGACTGGCCCGGTGGTTTACTGTGCTCATTTCTGTGCCTTTTTCTTTCTTATTCTGGAGAGTTGGTGGTGGTGTACTTAGTCTGCTTTGAAACCTGCCTGTGCAGTTAGTCTGCCCGCTGCCTTTCTCCCACAGGCTGATATGGGAAGTCTGGATGCCTTTTGTTCGAAGTATTGTCACCCAGTGGCAACCAAGGAACTGTGACCCGATGGTGGACTTTTTGGACAGCTGGGTGCACATTATTCCCGTGTGGATCTTAGATAACATCCTGGACCAGCTCATCTTCCCCAAGCTGCAGAAAGAGGTAGAGCCCCAAGTCATGGGGGACCGCTGGCATAACCAGGGGCCCTTCACTCCCTCAGTGCCGTCAGAAGGCCTGGAATGAACAGAATCTGCTGACACGGTGATTGTCCTGTGGGTAACTCCAGCCCTTTTGTTGGCACTTTACCCCCTACAGATTCCCCTTTTTAAATAGGGAATTCATTTTCTGTCTGTCTAATGCAAGCAGAAATTGTGCCATTTCAGAGCTTCCATGCAATTGCCCTAGTGATAGTGGTTTGGTTGTGCAGAGGCGTGTGGGCTGCATGGTGCAGCTGGAACTGTTTTGTCCCACACCTTCTGTAGGTGGAAAACTGGAACCCACTGACAGACACTGTGCCTATCCACTCCTGGGTCCACCCGTGGCTGCCCCTCATGCAAGCGCGCCTGGAGCCCCTTTACTCCCCCATCCGCAGCAAGCTGTCCAGCGCCTTGCAGAAGTGGCACCCCAGCGACTCCTCTGCCAAGCTCATCCTCCAGCCCTGGAAAGACGTCTTCACCCCAGGCTCCTGGGAAGCGTTCATGGTCAAGAACATAGTGCCCAAGCTGGGTGAGGAAATGGGGAAGGGGCATTAGGTCCAGCAGCTTTGGTGCCCTGGTTTCTGTGGTCAGCGGTAAGGGATCCATGCTTCTTAAAACGGGCTTGGAGCTCAAGGAGAAAGCCAAGGACGCGGTACCGCTCACCACAGGAAGTGCCATTTTATGCACAGAGGTGACATATAAACGTACCTGGGATCCTGAAGACAGCAGCAGCCTGAGGCTCTGCAGGCCTCCTGCTTCCAGATTGTTCTAGTTTGGGCTTCTCATAACATGCTAGGCATCGGTGTTCTGAGATTTCTGTGATATTTGATTTTAAATATGTATTTATTGTTTCTGGGTTAGAGACGAAAAAGGTTTTCAAGAACTGGCATGTCAGGGACTTAAAACTGTTGGTAAAAGCAAATTTAGGCCAGTGTTTTCTGCTAAGGATTTTGCTCTGTGCTTCTGGGACTCTGCCTTAAAGCCTGGGTTGTTTTTGCAGGGATGTGTCTTGGGGAATTGGTCATTAACCCCCACCAGCAGCACATGGATGCATTTTACTGGGTCATCGACTGGGAAGGCATGATCTCTGTGTCTAGCCTGGTAGGGCTGCTCGAGAAGCACTTCTTCCCCAAGTGGCTTCAGGTATAGCCTGCTCTGCTATGGTTTTGGGGCAGCTTCCGGGGGGGCAGGGGAGTGGAATGGAGGCAGGGAGGATTACACTTAATTTCCTGCCCAGGTCTGACTGCAGGGGCTTGATCCCTGGGTAACTGTCAAATGCTATCACACAGGGCAAAAATAAGCAGTAATCCCAGCAGCCACCACTTACTGAACATATGCCATGAGCCAGATGCGAAGCATTTCATGTGGTTCTCTCCACTCCTCACACCACACCTTTGTGGGGGACCATCACAGCCCTGTCATTTAGGGGCTGAGGTTTGGTGAGTTCACATTCAAGGGAGTTTAGCTGGCAAACAGACTCCAAATTCTTGGAGTCACTTGGAGTCATACTCTGAAAGATTCTGTTTAGCCCCTGTAAACCCCACACATCTCCTTGTAGGACCACGATCAAAACAAACAGGAAGCTTTGCTCCCATGTGCTCCCATGTGCCACCATCGTGGATGCAGATGTCCGATTTGTTTCTTTTTGGCAGGTGCTGTGCTCTTGGCTCAGTAACAGCCCAAATTATGAGGAGATCACCAAGTGGTACCTGGGTTGGAAGTCCATGTTCTCAGACCAAGTGCTGGCACACCCATCTGTCAAGGACAAATTTAATGAAGCATTGGACATCATGAATAGGGCAGTGTCCTCCAATGTTGGTGAGTGAGGATTCTGCTTTAGGGCTCCTGGTTCCAAGCACCGTGTTTCTGAACACATAAATGACACAGAAGCAAGAGTTTTCGGGTGCCTGTGGGCTGTCGGCTCCAACATGGACTCTTCCCCACCAGACCCCTGCCCATCTCTGCCAGCCCTGGGAGGGGCACAGGGCCCTGACCTGAGTCTCACTGCAGCCAGATTCGTACTGGGGGGGAGCCTGCCTCTAGGGCCACCTTCCGGGTTCGCTGGTATGCCTGTGAAGAGCTCAGTGTGCTCTTTGAGTGGAACAGCCTGACATCTAGAAGTTGCCTTTTCTCACCTGGCCTATTTTATTTACTTGTGGAACAGTCATAACGCCTACTTCTAGAGGTTCTTAAAAACCTAGAGGGGTGAAGTGAGCCCTGGTCTATACAGCACTTTGCAGGTGGTATCTTTGTTGTCTCAGAAGTAGGCAGGTGACTGTCCCCTTCATACCTATCCCAGCTTCTGACCAGGTGAGTCACTGTGCTCGCATCCCAACACAAAGGCCACTGTGGTACCCAGGCCAACCCTGCTTCACAGACAAGCTCCACAAGGCCGAGAGCTTGTTCAAGGTCACACAGCTACAATGGCAGCTGGGACTATAATTTCTGTTTTCTGAATCTTTAGTCCTTTGAACCTGTTACATGAAGAGAAGGTTTATAGAACATATACTCTGCCGAACGAGGCAGATAGACTTCTCAGATCTCTCTCATCTGGGCCCCTCAGTGGGTCATCCTGATCCTTTTCATACTCTCCAGAAACTCTACCTCGGCCACCCCGGCTTCGGGCCACCTCTTAGAGCTGGTCCCATCCATTTCCCTTAGCACTGGACATTGTGGCCCTGTACTGTCCTTCAACATCGGAGTTCCCCAAATGCATTCTAAATTCTTCCAGGGCTGGAGCCTCTATGGAGAAGCTAAAAACAGAACTAGGCTAGGCCATGTATTGTCAAGGTTTCCAGCCCTAGAAGGATCAGTCTTCTGCAGGAATACATGTTAATCATCTCTCTGGTTGCTACACATTAGCCAGAAACCGTCAGACCAATTTTTGTATGCTTGCAGGTTGTTGTCTAAACTTGCTGAAGGTGCTTGCCATCTGCCTTAGTGCTTTGTGTCTCTGAGGCCCAGCTGCCTGTGAGGTTGGAACCCCTCTCCTCACCCCTCTCCCCTCTGACTCTCCCAGGTGCCTACATGCAGCCCGGAGCACGGGAGAACATAGCCTACCTCACGCACACGGAGCGGAGGAAGGACTTCCAGTACGAGGCCATGCAGGAGCGACGGGAGGCTGAGAACATGGCCCAGCGGGGCATCGGTGTGGCTGCCAGCTCTGTGCCCATGAACTTTAAGGACCTCATTGAGACCAAGGCCGAGGAGCACAACATTGTTTTCATGCCAGTCATCGGGAAGCGGCATGAAGGGAAGCAGCTCTACACCTTTGGCCGCATCGTCATCTACATCGACCGGGGAGTGGTGTTTGTCCAGGGTGAGAAGACCTGGGTGCCTACCTCCCTGCAGAGCCTGATCGACATGGCCAAGTAGAGGGGGAAGGCTGGACCTTGCCAGAGAGGAGACATGGTCATGAATAAACGGTATTTTAAACCGCCTCTGAAATAGTTACTCTCCATCCACGGATATTCCTGGTCAGGTCAGCAAGAAATGACAAAACCTAATGCTAATGCCAAGGCATGTCAGTCTTTACACTGAGCCCTTCTGTGGCATGTCCTCCGCTGAGGAGAACCACACTGCGTATTTTCTGGGCTCTCGAGTCTGGCCCGCCACAAAGAAGGGTGCTCCCCACATGGCCACCCTCCCTGTCATCTCTGCGGACAGCTGCCCTGCCAGGGCAAGTTCTGGTCAGCAGCTGAGGGAGCTCTCTTGTTCCTGATGATTTCAAGGTCCTCACAGTCCTGGTAGTCTGGTTCTTCCCGGAAAGCCCAAGTGTCCATGGGGAGTCGTCGTAGCTTCTGTACAGGGAACCAGTGGATGGAGGTATCGTTAAATACGTCCATGTACTGTGAAGTCTCAGGCAGCTCAAGCTCCTCCAGTCCTTTTAAAACCTGAGCAGGAAAATTCAAATGTAAAATACACGAACCTGATGGTCACAGTAAACCCCACACTTCCGGGTGCCATTTATCAGTCACCCCCAGGTTATCCTTTAAAAAAAAAAAATGAGGACTAGAATATATTGACTTAAGCCTGTCTGTGACGAACTGGAAGCTCCAAGGGTGGTGAGTGTGTGGGACTGACACTGAGAATGAAGGACAGGTCCTTGCTTTCTGGAACACAGAGCTGCTGAGAAAGCTCGTGGAGTACAGTAACTTCACTGTGCCCTAAGTGAGTCCCTCATGAGCTCTGCCCACATGCACAAAGGCAGAATTCACAATTAACAGGGAAATGGTCTGGTTTCACACCCTTTTTCATCCTAGCTCCTTCATTTACATAGATACCTTTGCAATGTAGGCATAATTTTTCTGTAGAATCCTTGCCAGCAATCTGGAAATTTAAAAAAAAAAAAAAAAAAGCCCAGCATGATTAGAAGGTATGGGAGTGGTTTTATCTAACTTATAACATTATAGAAATGCAAAGTAGCTTAAAGATAGCAAACATTTTAAAAAGGAGGGGAACGTGGAATAGGTTCAATAATCCGTAGAAAAGGTGAATGTCCCATAACCAACCACCCCTTTTGTGAGGGGAGGAAGGACAGTGGACACCTAAGGCATGTACAGCTGAGAGAGCAAATGGTTTCCACCACTTTAGTTTTTTTTAAGATTTGATTTATTTGTTGGAGAGAAAGCAAGAAGCACAAGAGCACAAGCACGGGGAGCAGCAGGCAGAAGGAGAAGCAGGCTTCCTGCCGAGGAAGGAGCCCAATGTGGGACTCGATCCCAGAACACCGGGATCATGACCTGAGCCGAAAGCAGATGCCCAACCGACTAAGCCACCCAGGCATCCCTCCCACTTTTAAAAACACTTGTGCACCTTAAGGGAAGGGAGGAATTCTTGGCAAGCAGACCTCCTTAACTCTGCAGCTTTACTCGGGGTTGGTGTCCGTAACATGCTGGTTTCCCACACACAGGTCTGTCAGGAAAGCCCCCGCCACAGCCTGACAGGACTTCTGTGTGCTTGCACTCACCTCTCCTCGAGTCCTCTGAAGCTGTTCCCAATGATGAGCATCTTGGCAAGGGCGTCCACTGACCAGTTACTGCACAGAAGGTTGTTGTACAGGGCTGTGCCGCAGTGGGGCATGTAGAAGATGGTGGGCTCGCCGTGGACGCTCCGTCTTCCTTCCTGCGGGGACAGGACGTGCAGTGTGAGCCCCTCCGCTCTTTCCGGGAGGTTGTGGCAAGGGCACAGGGCACGTCTGTGAAGAGCTGAGCTATCTCACCACAACATAATCACAGTGCATGGGGTGAGGGACACAGGTCAGCCACCCTTCTGTATGTGTTTCACAACAGACCTGTGTACCAAGCCAGGCCACACGCCTTAGACTGACTTCTACGTCCGTGACAGCAGCATCTCTGGAGAAAACCAGGAGCTGCGAGACAAGTCGAAACCACAAGGAAACAAACCCCTTCCTTTGCGAACAGTCAGGTTATCGTGTGGCCTAATAGAAATCGACAGATGAAGTGGGCCTCAAAGTCGGGAAATCATGAGGTCCAGAAAGAACTTGCGTTTACTGAAGAGATGTGTGTCCCACAAACAAAGCTCTGGATCAGCAGAGGGGCTTCTTGGGTCTGTGACAGCAAGGGCAGGAGGGGAGGCAACAGTTACTGTCCCCATGGACTGTGCATGGTCAGCCTCTGGGCCTCTTGGGTCCCTTTATGCAGATGCCTATCACAGTCCCTTCCAAATGTCCGCTGGGGGACACAACAACCGCTCCTGGGGACTGTGGCTCCACAGTCGTACCCATGGCAGGGACATAGGCCCTGCCTGCCCTGGCCTCTCTGTTCTGTACTCTCCTCCCTTCTGTTCAACACAAACAGGCAGGAGCCTGCCTGGGGCCATCCAGCCAACTCCTGGTGGGCCTGCAATCCCAGCGCCAACCCAGGAAGCCTTCCTCTAGCCCCTCAAGTGGCGGAGAGCGCTTTTCCCTCTCTGTTCTGCTCACCCATATTTGTTTACAGGCCATACACCTTGACGGGACCCTGGGCTCCCTGGAGGCTGGGACTACATCTGTCCTGGCATCCCCCCAAAGTCCATGCCTGGCACAGAGCAGGCACCCAGAAAAGAAGATGGCATGAATGGAGTGGCAGGGTTTCAGGGCCCCACCAACATCAGTGAAGGATTCTCTTGTCTCAGCAGGGCTTGATTTTCGGGCTTTGTAATAAATGAGACGGCCATTTTGGAAGACGGAGAAGGATCAAATGCCTACTCTGTAATCCCCCCAGCAACGCAAAGTGGCTTGCAGGGGTGTGTGCCTCACTGGCTTCAGGCCCCGCTGCTGAGGTGATCTTGCTCTGCATCTCACAGTTAAACCTCCGGGCAGAAGACCTACCCACAGCTCCCAGCCAGATGCTATTGGGTGTGACTGGGCTACCATGCAAAGAGAGATATACTCTCCCCTTCTATGATCTCCCCTAAGACAGGGTAAATCCCAACCAGAAAGCCCTCCTTTGAGGCACTGATACTAGGTACCCCTTTATTTTTTAACACCAACAGTAAGTACCAACTTAGGAAATTACCAGAGGTTCCTGGACATGGGATTCTCACCAGAATTTGGCAAATATAACAGGTTTCAGTCCATGCCATTTGTGCCATTTGGTGTTTTTGTGATGGGTACCACCTAGGCCACAATGTGGGTCACTGCCAGGTCCCCTGTGACAGGCACAATGATGGCTAATGCAGAGCAGGTGCCTCCATGGGGCACAGCCTGGGGGCCCCCTTTGTTCAGCAGTCACACAGCCCTCCTGCTCCCCTTCCCCAAGACTCACCTCGTTCTCACTGAGAACAGTCACACCAAGGCTCTTCAGAACTGCAATTTCTAGCTGGCTAAACAGAGGGTCGTACACCCAGCAGTGCCTCCTGGGAATCTGCAGAAGGGGATAATGGGTTCTGTCAACCCAAAGATCTGTGTGCAGACCGTGTGCAAGACCAAGGGATGGAGTGATCAACGAGAACCTAAAAATGTACCTGGCACTTTTCCAGGAAGAGAAGCAGAAATGTGAGCTGGTGTCTAGCTATGACGCAGGTGGCAAAGTTTCCAATGCCATAACATACACACTTCCAACAGCAGGTTCCCGGGACTGGGTTCTCCCCTGGGATGAAGCCAGGTGTCACAGCAGACTCATTTGTCGAGGAGTCAAGATGCAGGTTTCTAAGGGCTTCCGAAAGAGTCCCCTCAGGGACTTTCAGTTGTTCCAGATGTTTTGTAAGACAGCTGTTGATGGTTTCTGAAAGAGCAAGCCCCGGAACACAGTCAGAGGGCATGCTCTGACCCTGTGAACTAAGTCCGTCACATAAGTCCACAGACCCAGGGAGAAAAGGAGCGGGTTGGGAAAGGCTTCATTGTTTCTCAGGGAGAAGGCCGTGGGACTCACTCCCCAACATGCCTGGGAGGTAGGGCCAGGCCCACCTGCACCACAGGCTGTCCCAAGTCCCTGTGCACCCCTCAGCCTGCAACCCCAGAGAACTTTCCAGTAAAAAATAGGCTTCATTTATGAGCACGGTTTCCACCCAAAATTCTAATGTGAACTGTGTCTAATTTATTAAGAGGTACCTGGTAAATGTGGGTTATGTTCTGAAATACCTACTTTTTTTATTATAACAACCTAGAAAAAGAGCTCTCAAAATCACACTACAAAAGGCTGGGAATAGGAATATTTAATGTGTAAAAACTTCAAAGAAAAAACAGGCTGGGGCTTTTGGAGTCTAACAAAAAATATTCTGTTTAAATCTTCTCATATGGCAGTGAGTTATCTTGTCTCTCATTTTATTATACTGATACTGAATTTATTTGAACAAATCTGTACACAAAACAACTGTGTTGCCATAGTCAGGTGCCGATTTTCACTTACTAGCAAAACTACCTTAAAAATAGTCCCCCGGCTTGGAAAGGCTGCGGGCAGAACTGGCTCTTTCAGTCCTTGCTGCTGAAAGTTCTGGTGGAAGTTTTTAGGAAAACACTGGACAGCAGATATCAAGCTGGTCACTGCCTGTCACTGAGTAAGTCCACTTCTGGGAGTATTTCTGAGAGGATCATCCTAAATTTGGTAAGAGTTTTACACAAAAAGGTGCTCATCGAACAGTTATGCATAAGAACTAAAAATAAACAAAGGAAACAAACTAACTGTCCCTCAATAAAAATACTAATGGCTATACATTCCCTCCCCATATTAACATTTACGTGCACAGACTGTTTAGGGACAGGTCACAACTGCATGGGAAGGAACAGGTCTATGTGGCCATGTTGAGGCAAAGAGTGCATGAAGAGTAAATTTCAGCAATGACAGTGGCAGCAGACCCTGATGGCCCCCCCGCAGGCCCAGGCAAGCACTGTCCTAACTAACCACTTAACCAAACAGCCTCATTTAATCCCCAAAATTACACCACAGGATATGCACGCTATCACTTCCCTTTCACAGACACAGAAATGGAGGGTCAGGGCTAGTAAGTGCCAAGACACACGGCTGTGAGCAGGAAGTCAGAATTAGAACCCATCTCTGTGAAGAAAGACAGCACCAAATATGGACTGGACTCCTTTCTTTGCCCACATTCAGGCCCTCCTCCCACACCTTCCACCCCCAGCCTCGGCCATCTGGTACCCACCTAGTGCCAGACTCCAGAAATCAGACAGAAGCAGGTCCTTCCTATTAAAAGAAAAAGGCATGGTCATTCCCCAACCTTCCTCAGGCCGCCCCCTCAGGGACCCTTCTGACCACAAGCTGGATGCAGGGATGGAGTGCTCTCCCACACAGTGCTCCCAAAGCACCCAGCGCGGCCCTGGAGTGGCCGGAGGAGGATCCACAGTGAGCATGTCCAGAGCAGACCAGTAGGCCAGTGTTCAGAGAAGACAGAAGGCTTGCCAGAGGACATCCCGATTCCCAACGACCCCTCTGTGTCTCTTCTGTATCCTCCTTGGTCCACGCCATGGCTGAGCACAGACACTGAGCTCTATACAGTTGCTAGATGCACAGAGGGCACCTCTCTGGGCTTTAGTTTCCTGGCCTCTAGAATGTGGGAAAGAATCGTCCTATTGAGCAGGCTTGCAGAAGGGAGCAAATGGGCCAACACAGAGCATTGGGCTTTGCACACAGTGGGGACTCAAGTAAGTCTTTGTTATTATAAATAATAATTATAAATAATTCCAAGGTGAAAGTGAAAGGAGACACGAATCCAGTGTCTGGGCTTTCTTTATTCAAGTCAACTGGCTTATGCAAACCTTAAGCAGAACACAGTCAACAGTGATATGATCTGAAACAAACTCCATGAACTGATCAAAAGACATACAGTGGCTGAAAACACAATACCCATCCATGTGCCGTCCACAAAAGACTCGCTTTGGACATAAGGACAACATAGACCAAAAGTGAAGGGACAGAAAAGATGTTCTGTGCAAGTGGGAATCAAGACAGAGCTGAAAGAGCTATAATCAGACAAAACAGAATTCAGCGCTGTTTAAAAACATACCAACATTTGTGAGACGCAGCAAAAGTGGTTCTAAGAGGGAAGTTTACAGTGATACAGGCCTGCCTCAAGAAGCAAGAGAAGTCACAAATGCATGCCCCATTGTGACACCTTGTGATCTAGAAAAAGAACAAACTAAGCCCAAAGTAAAAGGAGGGAAATAACAAAGATCAGAACACAAATAAATGAAAGAGGGACAAAAAAAGAGAAACGATCAGGGTGCCTGTGTGGCTGGCTCAGTTGGTTAAGTGCCTAAGTGCTGTTCTTGGCTCAGGTCATGATCTCAGGGTCTTGAGACAGCGCCCAGTGTCAGACTCTGCACTCAGTGTGGAGTTAGCTAGGGATTCTCTCACCCACTCTGCTTCTCCCGCTGTGTGCATGTGCTTCCTCTCTCTCAAATAAATAAATGTAAACACGACCAAAACACACACACACACACACACACACAAATTGAAAAAGCTTTAGCTACACACACCAAGAAAAAAAAAAAGAGGGGACTTAAAATCAGAAATGATGGAGGAGATGTTATGATACCACAAAAATACAAAGGCACAAAGAACTGCTGTGAATAGCACACAGCAATAATTTGGACAAACTCAATCAGAAATATATTTATTTTTATGTTTCAAGTTTTTATTTAAATTCTAGTTAGTTGGGGTGCCTGGGTGGCTCAGGTGGTTGAGCGTGTAACACTTGGTTTTGGCTCAGGGTCATGAGACTGAGCCCTGAGTCAGGGTCCAAGCTCAGCATGGAGTCTCCTTGAGATTCTCCTCCTCTCCCTCTGCCCCTCCTGCTCGTGCTGTCTCTCTCTCTCTCTCTCTCACATGAATGAATGAATGAATGAATGGATCCTAGCCAGTTTACATATGCAGTATAGTATTAGTTTCAGGAATAGAATTTAGTGATGCAACACTTACATAAAGCACCCAGGACTCATCATATCAGCAATTTAAAACCTCCCAAAAAACCAAGTTCCAAGACCAGATGCTTTTTTTTTTTTTTAAGATTTCATTTATTTGACAGATCACAAGTAGGCAGAGAGGCAGGAAGAAGGGGGTGGGGTAAAGCAGACTCCCTGCTGAGCAAAAAGCCTAATGCGGGGCTTGATCCCAGGACCCTAAGATCATGACCTGAGCTGAAGGCAGAGGCTTAACCCACTGAGTCACCCAGGCACCCAAGACCAGATGCCTTTAATGGTGAATTCTACCATTCAGGGAACAAATCATACCAATCCTTCTAAAACTTTTCCAAAAAACAGAAGTGAAATCTCCCAAACTCATTTGCTGAAGCCAACATTACCCTGATACCAAAACCAAACAATGACACCCCAAGAAAACAAAATTACAGGCCAATATCCCTGACAAACATAGATGCAAAAATGTTCAACAAAATACTAACAAACCAAATTCACAAATATGCTGAAAGGATCATACACCATGATCAAGTGGGATTTATTCCAGGAATGCAAAGATGGTTCACACGGGCACATCAATCAAGGTGATACACCATGTTAACAAAATGAAGAACAGCAGCGCCTGGATGCCTCAGTTGGTTGGGCACCTGCCTTTGACTCGGGTCATGTCATGATCCTGGGGTCCTGGAACTGGGCCCTGCGCCGGGCTCCCTGCTCAGTAGGGGGCCGGTTTCTCCCTCTCCCGCTGTCCCTCCCCCTGGCTCGTGCTGGCTCTCTCTCTCGAATAAATAAAATCTTTTTTAAAAAGTTAAAAAAAAAAGAAGAATAAAAATCATGTGACCATCTTGAGAGATGCAGAGAAAGATTTTGACAAAATTTAATATCCATTTATGATATAAATTCTCAACAGAGTTGGTATAGCGGGAACATACCTCAACATAATAAAGGCCACATATGACAAGCCCACAGGTAACATCACATCCAATAGTGAAAAGTTTCAAGTATTACTATTTCCTCTAAGAGCCTCTAAGATTAGAAATTTTCCTGATCCTTCCTCGCCACTTTTATTGAACACAGGATTAGAAATCCTAGGCAGAGCAATTATGCAAGAAAATTAAATAAAAGAAAGAAGTAAAATGGTCACTATTTACAGATGACAAGTATATAAGGAAAACCTTAAATACTCCACTGAAAAACTGTTGAAACCAATAAATGGATTCAGTAAAGGTACAGGATACAATATCAATATACAAAAATGTGTTGAGTTTCCAGATGCTAATAATGAACAACAGAAAAAGAAATTAGGAAGATGATCCCACTTGAAGTTGCACCAAAAATAATAAAATACCCAGGAATAAACTTCAAGTAGGTGAAAGCCTATATACTATAAGACGTTAAGGAAAGAAACTGAAGACAACATATGTAAATGGAAAAACACTCCTTGTTCATGGATTAGGAGAATAGTGTTAAAGTGTCTAAACTTCCCCAAGCCATCTACAGATTCAATGCAATTTCTATCAAAATTCTAACTGCATTTTCAGAGAAACAGAACAAAGGATCCAAAAATTTACAGGACGCCACATAAGACTCCGAATAGCCAGAGCAATCTAGAGAAAGAAGAAGCAAACTAAAGGCACCATACTTGCTGATTTCAGTCTATTACAAAGCTAGAGTAATCAAAACAATCTAATATTGGCATAGAAACAGACGTGCAGCTTACCAGAACAGGAGAGAGAATCCAGAAGCAAACAAACACATCTATGGTTCATTACCTTATGACAAGGAGCCAAGAATATACAAGGGGGAAAGAAGAGTCTCTTTCACCAGCGGTGCTGGGAAAAACCAAACAGCCACATGCAAAAGAATGAAACTGCACCACTATCTTACGCCATGCACAAAAATTAACTCAAAATGGATTCAAGACCTGAGTATAAGACCTGAAACCATAAAACTCTGAGCAGAAAACACAGGGAAAAGCTACTTGACATCGGTCTTGGCAGTGATTTTTTTTAACCTGATACCAAAGGTAAAAACAGCAGCAACAACAAAAAACATGTGGGACTACACCAAACTAAAAAGCTTCTGACCAGCAAAGAAACCATCCACAAAATAAAAAAGCAACCTATTGTATGGGAAAACATTTGCAAATCATGTATCTGATAAGGGGTTAAAATAAGCCAAAATAAAAAGAACTCATGCAACTCAATAGCAAAAAACAAATAAACAAAAAACCCCCACAAGCAATCTAATTTAAAAATGGGCAGATCCAAATAGACTTTTTTCTAAAGAAGACATACAGATGGTCAACACGAACATGAAAAGATGCTCAACACCATTAATCATCAGGGAAATGCAAATAAAAGCCACAATGAGACACCACTTCACACCTGTTAGAATGGCCATTAACAAAAAGACAAGAAATACAAGCTCCAAAGCTTGAACTTGAATTTGAAGATGTGGAGAAGAGAAAAACCCTTGTGAACTGTTAGTGGGAGTATAAGTTGGTGCAGGCACTGTGAAAAACAGTATAGAAGATCCTCAAAAAAATAAAAAATAGAACTACCACAGGATCCAGCAATTACCCTTCTGAGTACCTGAAGGAAATGAAAACACGAACTCAAGAAGATATATTCACCCCTGTGTACACTGCAGGATTATTTACAACAGTGCAAATAAAGAAACAACCTAAATGCCACCAGCAGATGAATGGATAACGAAACTGTGGTTGATACACACAGTGGAATCCTACTCAGCCATAATAAAGGATGAAATCTTTCCATTTGCAATGGTGGATCTTGAAGGCATTATGCTGAGTAAAACAGGCCAGACAGAAAGACAAATACTAGAAATAACTTACATGTGGAACCTTAAACCAAACAAAACAAAAAACTGAGCTCACAGAACAGATGGGTGACTGCCAGAGGTAGGCGGTTGGAAGTGGGAGAAATGGCTGAAGGGGTCAAAAAGAAAAAGAAAATAAGCCCAATTACAGCATCTTTTTTTTTTAATTAAGTAAGTTGTACCCCCAATGTGGGTCAAACTCAGAACCCTGAGATCAAGAGTCACATGCTCCACTAATGGAGCCAGCCAGGAGCCCAGAATTACAGCATCTTCTGAAGCTCAGTGTTTTGAGAAAGGCTAAAGTAACATAATCTACAATATTCTGAGGGTTATGTAAATATTTGGTAAACATAAAAAAGAGAGAATGCAGACTTCAGAGTCACACACTCAGGTCTGTATCTGGTTCTAATATTTACTATGATGTTAAGCAAGTGAGTTCTTAAAAATTTTATTTACTTATTTGAGAGAGAGGAAGCAAGAGAGAGTGATCACAAGCCGGGGGAGGGATAATGGGAGAGGGAGAAGCAGACTCTCCGCTGAGCAGGGAGCCCGACAATGGGCTTGATCCCAGGACTCTGGGATTGAGCCAAAGGGAGATGCTTAACTGACTGGGCTGCGCAGGCATCCCTACTTAACCTCTTTTGTGCCTGTGTTTCCCAAACTCTGAGGATAATATGAATATTTACTCTTAGAATAGCTTTTATTTTTAAACTTTTTTTTAAAGTTTTTTTTAAATAGTTTTTAAAATTAAATGAGATAGAGGTCACTTAATGAGACTCTTAATGATAAAAGAACAAACGGTAGATGGAGGGAAGCTGAGCAGGGAATGGACTAGATGGGTGATGGGGATAAGGAAGGCACATGTTATGATGAGCACTAGGTGTTTGTATGTGATGAATCACTCAATTCTCCTGAAACCAATATTGCCCTGTATGTTAACTAACTAGAATTTAAACAAAAATTTGAAAAGAAAAGAAAATCCAAAAGGACAATACAGTTAAAGCAAAGTCTGTATTTACTCAAAACAACAACAACAACAAGAACCCCCATGTATTAAGTGGACCACACAGTTCAAATCCATGTTGGCCAAGGGTCAACTGGAATACTGGAAATCCTAGCCAGACCAATCACACAAGAAAAATAAATAAATAAAAGACATCCAAATTGAAAGGAAGAAGTAAAGGTCACTATTTTCAGATGACATGATATTACATGTAGAAAACCCTAAAGACAACACCAAAAAACTATTAAAACAAATGAATTCAGTAAAGTTGCAGGATAAAAAGTACATAAAAATCTGTTGCATTTTTATACACTGATAAGAAACTATCAGAAAAATAAATTTTAAAAAAATCACATTCACAACTACATCAAAAAACCCAAGATACTTAGAGATAAATTTAACCAAGGAGATGAAAGCCTATATACTGAAAACTATAAGACATTAAGGAAAGAAACTGAAGATAACAAAAGTAAATGGAAAGACATTCCATGCTCATGGATTAGAATAATTCATAATGTTAAACTGTCTATACGACCCAAAGCCATCTAGAGATTCAATGCAATTTCTATCAAAATTCCAATGACGAAAAAAAAAATTTCCAATGACATTTTTCACTAACTTAAGACAGAGAATCTTTAAAGTTTGTATGGAACCACAAAAGACTGAATAGCCAAAGCAATCTTAAGAAAGAACAAAGCTGGAGGCATCATGCTCCCAGATTTTAAACTCTATTACAAACCAGAACAGAAGAGAGAGCTCAGAAGTAAACCCACACATCTATGGTCCAGCATCTTATGACAAAGGAGCCAAGAATATACAAAGGGAAAAGAACAATCTCTTTAATAAACATTGCTGAGATAATCGGGCAGCCACATGCGAAAGAACGAAACCGCACCACGTGTCTTACATTATACACAAAAATTATCTCAAAATGGATTAAAGACTTGAATATAAGACCTGAAACTATAAAGCTCTTAGCATAAAACATAAGGGAAAAGCTGCTTGACATGGGTCCTGGTAATGATTTTTTTGGATCACACTCCAAAAGTCAAAGCTAACAAAAAGCAAAAATAAATAAGTGAAACTACATCAAACCCAAAATCTCCTGCCCAGCAAGGAAAATCACCAAAAAAAGAAACAGGCAACCTACCACCTCTGAGAAAAGATTTGTAAAGCATGTATCTTATAAAAGATTAATATCCAATATATATAAAGAACTCATACAACTCAATTAACAACAAAAAACAATATGATTAAAAAGTGGAAAGATTACCCAAATGGACATTATCCAGGGAAGACATACAGAGAACCAACAGGTACATGAAACTATGTTCAACATCATTAATCATCAGGGAAATGCAAATCATTTACCCAAATGGACATTATCCAGGGAAGACATACAGAGAACCAACAGGTACGTGAAACGATGTTCAACATCATTAATCATCAGGGAAATGCAAATCAAAACAACAATGAGATATCGCCTCACACTGGTTAGAAGGGTTAGTATCAAAAAGAGGAGAAATCACAGATGTTAGCAAGGATGCGGAGGAAAGGGAACCCTGGTGCAGGGTTGGTGGGAATGCGAGTAGGCGCAACCACTGTGGAAAACAATATGCAGCCTCCTTAAAAAATTAAAAATAGAGGGGCGCCTGGGTGGCTCAGTGGTTTAAGCCTCTGCCTTTGGCTCAGGTCATGATCTCAGGGTCCTGGGATCAAGCCCCGCATCGGGCTCTCTGCTCAGCAGGGAGTCTGCTTCCCCCTCTCTCTCTGCCTGCCTCTCTGCCTACTTGTGATCTCTCTGTGTCTATCAAGTAAATAAATAAAATTAAAAAAAAATTAAAAATAGAACTACCCTACAAACTAGCAATTTCTCTTCTGGCCATTTATTCAAAGAAAACAAAAACACCTATTTGAAAAGATATACGAACCCCCATGTTCATTGCAGCATTATTTATAATAGCTAAGATATGAGGACAACCTACATGTCTATGGAGGGATGAATCGATAAGGAAGATGTGAGGGGCACTTGGGTGGCTCAGTGGGTTCAAGCCTCTGCCTTTGGCTCGGGTCATGGTCTCAGGGTCCTGGGATGGAGCCCCGCATCGGGCTCTCTGCTCAGCAGGGAGCCTGCTTCCCTTCCTCTCTCTCTGCCTGCCTCTCTGCCTACTTGTGATCTCTCTGCCAAATAAATAAAATTTTTTTAAAAAGAGAGAAATGCAAATCTTTCCATTTGCAACAACATGGATGGACCCTGAGGTCATGATGCTAAGTGAAATAAGTCAAAGACAAATAGTGTGTGACATCACTTTTATATGGCATCTAAAAAAAACTGAGCTTAAAGATACAGGGGGACGGGTGTGAAATAGGTGACAGGGATCCAAAGGTACAAACATACAGGGATTAAATAAGTAAGTCACAGGATGTAATGTATAACATGGCGATTATAGTTAATAACACTGTATTGCAAACTCAGAAGTTGCTAAGAGAGTAATCTTAAAAGTTATAAGAAAAAAGTTTTGCAAAGCAAAACTATATTTAAACTGATAAGCCATACGCCATTGTTCAGGGGACTCAAAGTACACAGTACTGCAAAAATCTGTGCGGGAGGTTGCCCTCACGTTCCTCACAGAGGCTAAGGGAGAGCTTTGAAAACTGGTGAGCGCATGCACAGAACAGCATGTAAGGTGCTGGGCTCCTCTCTACTTACAGCACTGGACACTGCATCACACTTAGGGGTACAGGAAGAAGCAGGGAGTTACTGGGGATACTGAAGAAGCTGAGGAAGAATAACAATGCAGTGTGTGTGGAAAATGCCTTACAGGTTTTCCAAATCTGTGGGCATGTTCCATTACACAGATATCTTTTAAGTTCCTACAAAGTCACTGCTGCTTTCTACTCAGGCTCAGTCGGTTGGGCAGCCAACTTCTTTAATTCATTGTTAATCTCTGAGTCAACCCTGTCTCTTGACCCTAATTCTGGGGGAGAGGAGAACATAAAATTGGTCTAATTTCTCTCTGTTGGGATGGTCCTTCAGCTGTTGATCTGAATAACTAACAAATACTGTTACTTACTGCGTCCTTAAAGGACTGCAAATGAATAAAGACAACAATAATAACAAAAATAGATAACATTCATTCCTCTATGTTAGGCACTGTTCTAAGCCATAAGGGGCACAGCAAAGCATGGAGGAATGAGGGACTGGGATAAGCCCTAATAATGAAGAGCTTTGTAGCACCGGTTCTGGAGTCCCAGAGACAAGGACTTGAAATCTGGTTCCAAACATTATCTGTGTCTCTAAGACTCAGCCCTCTCAGGATCCTAGCTGACCGACATACTCAAACTAGTAAAGTGTGTAAAATGCTTACGCCAGTGGCAGGCACAGAAGCTCCTCGATTAACTAATGATGATAATGAAGAGGATGGTGGTTGGTGTTCCTTTCCCAGCGCTAGCAATAATAATAACCAACCAGTATAATATTAATCCCAAACGCTGGTACTACGCTTACCCCGCACCAGGCACCGTGGTTTATGCATTTGCTTTCCAAATGGGTTACATTAACTAATTCACTAAATCGTCAAAACAAGCCTGGGTGGCTCAGTGGGTTAAGCCGCTGCCTTCGGCTCGGGTCGTGATCTCGGGGTCCCGGGATCGAGTCCCGCATCGGGCTCTCTGCTCAGCGGGGAGCCTGCTCCCTCCTCTCTCTCTGCCTGCCTCTCTGCCTACTTGTGATCTCTCTCTGTCAAATAAATAAATAAAATCTTTAAAAAAAAAAAAAACAAGCCTATATATGTACTGTTTCCAGGTTCGTCTCTCAGATGAAAAAACCGAGGCAGAGCGATTACATATCTTGCCCAAGGTCTCGGAGATGGAAGTGCAATAAAAGGAACAACAACCTTTACTACAATTCAGTCTGTAATAAGCTGCTCCCTCCGTTAAATCCGCACAATGACCCTAAGGGTTTGAGGTTCTGCCCACTTTACAGATGCCGATACTGAGGCTCGGTCCCAGGGCCCAGCCCGCACTCACCCGGCCTCCCGGATGCGACGAAGCACGACTCCGCAGTCCGCCTCAGGCTGGGCCTCCAGGTCCCGCAGGGCTACCTCCCTGCCCCGCGGTCGCCGCTCCGCAGAGCGTCTTTTCCTTCGCGGAGCCGCAGCCTGCCAGGGTTCCAACGCCGCGGACGCCATGACCCTCTGACGTCACGGGCGCGCCTCTGGACGTCATCCACACGCGCCAGCGCTAGGAAATCTAGGGGGCGGTAGACGCTGGAGGCGCATGATCCTGAGGCCTCCCCACCGCGAGCCCGTAGGTAGGGTGGGGAGAGCCGCTGGCGCGGGGCTGCCGCCCACACTGCGGGTCCGATCGCGGAGCCCGGGGCTGCCGGGCTACAGGGCTGGGTTGGGCGGATGGCCGGTGAGGGGATAACAAGGGGCGGGACCCTGGCCGAGAGCGCCTCTTGGCGGCCCCTCCGCGCTGCGATTGGGCCCCGATTGACCCTTGCGCCTTTGTCCACAAATGCCCAGGCCACCCCCGGAGCTGAGGCCAGACACTTCAGGTGCCTCTAGCCCGTGCCCCATCGCAGTGGTTACCGCCCGTTTTCCTGGCCGGCTGACTCACTGAGACCACTTCATACACCGCCACCTTCCTGCCTCCAAGCCATTTCTGGACACTTTTTGGCTCCCTCGGGTACTTAACTGCAACCCCTGGCTGCCGGAGCCTTCTCTGGTCATATCCCAGCACTTGCCCTACCCTAGGGACATTACTGGCCTTTTCTGGATCTTTCAGAGATAAGAGCATGGACCTTGGCAGTATAGGGCCCAGTCCTCTGGGAAGGAGGGATAGGGGGTTTCAGGCTGCTGTCCCCAAGATACCTAAAGTTGAGAAAAGAGAGATTTCACAATCCTCAAAGAGTCAGTGGGGTCCTCTCTAGGTATTTCTCTCTAGGAAAGGAGCTTTAAAAAGGTGCTGTATTCCCAGCAGGATGACAGAAGGTGAGCATGCATTTGAAACCCTGTCTCTGGGACGTCAAGCTTGGACAAAATCACATTAGAAATACAGTTCTGGAGGGACCAAGGAGTTCTCCTGTGGAAAAATTAAACCCTATTTTGTTTTCCTGGAATATGAGCCAGATCAGCATGAGGAGGTTACTGGGAAGCCAGTTTTTGATTGGTGGAGGGATAAAGTTAACACTATGAGCTGCCTCTGGCTCTGATGGGAATAAACCAGAGACCAGGCAATTTTTCAAGAGTGCAAGAAATAAGTATTCAAGTAAATGATGCCAGGATCCCTTCTGACGGTGAAATCCCATGTTACTTAATCGTCTGTTCTCTTGGAATTTGAAAGTCACTTGTTAAACTCCTGTTTTGTTTTGAAAACTTGCCCAGCTGTGGAATTCATGTTCAGATCACTTTTGAGCTGTCAAGGTGACAGTTCCTTAATTTGGGTTCCATTATTACTGCAACAACTGCCTTATTTGTATAGCTGTCCTTGGCACACAGAGCTTTTTCACACTAGCTCTTTAATTTTATCTTCTCTGAGGCAGAATCTTCTGTTCAAAGAGACTGAGCAACTTGTTTTGAAGTCCTGCAGCACTCTCTTCTTTGTTCTGAAAGACAATTTTTCAACTTTCTAGAAGACTTCTTGTGAAGTATACCATTTGCCTAACCCTGCTGGGTCACATGCTCTCTCATGGGTTTCTGAAATAATCTATTCCTTGTGGTTTATTTTAGGACCAAGGCACTGTTTGATCGGGAAGCTTTACAACATTGAAAAGAATCTTCAGAATGGCTTTGAACTAGACAAGCTAGAAATCCCTTCAGAACACCACCTTCAGTATGCATCTCCCCCAGCGGGCTTTCCTGGCCAGGAACTTCTTGTAGAGGTTGTGCTGCAAAGCGCCAGAATGCTGATGCCCATGGAACCAGCTTAGTGGATTTGACTTTTCTGGTAGAATTCTCTTGCTGTATTATATACTCTCTCCCAGAGTTCTAAGAAGTGTGGAGGTATTCATGGCGCCGAAGAGCCTGTGGGGAAGGAAGTAGCACTTTCATGCTGAATGAAAACCAAGCAGGTGATATTTGTGGCAGAAAACATTTAAACCTTTCACGTCTGCTTTTCCTGGATCAGGGACACGGAGGAACAGTCGCTGCTGGGGCGCAAGAAGTGATCCCAGACAAGAAAACCCAAATAAATAGAATGAGGGCAACAGGCAAGTAAATGGCCACCACTACCTCGACAGAGCTGACATCAGCCTCCTGGTGAGTAGAAAGGCCTGTGTGACTGACTTCCTGCCAGGCTGCTGGACCCATGTTTTGGATTAACTGAAAATCCCCAGCCAGGCTGTCTTGATTTTGTTAAGGGGGGTGGAGGGTGGGGAAAGGCATTTTTTTCTCCGAGCAGGCGGATCCAGCATGTGAGCATTTCTCTTCAGAGCTGCCGGGTTGTGACCTTGCAGTGCTGGAGCGAGTCGAACATGGCTGGTAGACCGGAAAAGATGGCCATGGCTGGTTAATGCAGCGGCTTTGGTGGCGGTGTGGGCGCTGTAGGCTTCATCAGTAAGAGATAAGAAATGTCTAGAGTGTGGAGCCTCACCACTAGAAGAGGTTTGGCCAGTCCGCCTCTTACATAATGTCTTCCTGAAACTTAGTTCCCTTCTCAACCCCAGCTGGGTTAAGTGTCTCTTGTCAGTTGCTTCAGCAAGCATTCGTTGAGGAATGAAAGCCAAAGGCATGGTTTAAAATAGAATGAGCAGGACTCGGTGAGGGTTGGTTATGTGTGTGGAAGGCACAAAGAGGGAGTCATTCAAAATGACACCCCGGTTTTCTTTTGTGTGCCTGAGCGAGGATGCTTTCACCCAGAGAATGTAAGAAGCAGGTAAACGGGGCCCAGCGTTCGTCCTCAGTGGAGTTTCTGAATGGAGTTTGACTCATTTTTGAGGCTTTTTGATCTGGACTTGTCCTGCCCTAGAAACAGAGTTCTTACTGGTCATCTGGAAGAGAAGGTGGGAGCCGGGCAGGGTGGTAGGGGGAGGGTGTAGATCCAGGGAGAAGAAGGAGGGTGACAGAGTGGACACAGCTCCTCCTTCTTAACGTTCTAGCCTGATGGGTGTGCTTTTGGAGAGGTAAAACACAGGCCTGGCCTTTAGGGAGTCTGCTTTGTGGTCTTAAACAAGTTAATTGTGGCTTCTCTGTAGAGTAGACTGTAACAGTCCTTTGCGAAGAATGGAGGGTTATAGAATTGAGAAGAGAGATGCCTTTGCATGGAGGAAATCAGAAGTTTGATGAAGGGTCGTGTCAGTTCCTCTTAACATAGGGTTTTGCCAGGCAGAGAGGGGTTCAGGGCTCTGCTGTGAACTCTCGTGCGCCCCATTTTCCATCATAGACTCCCTATCCTACATTGAAATGTATGTTTACTGTCTTCCTTTGACCACCACAGCCCCAGGTCTGGCAGAGGGAGAGCACACTGTGGGGCCTCATTTACTGTTTTTTAAATGAATGCATGAATTTCTGGCCCAAGGGATATTTCCGGAGGTCATTGTGCCCACCAGCTGTGTAGGCAGGCCGCAAAGACACCCCTGTTTTATTATCAGAGCCTTTAGAGACAGCATACCAAACCTGGTTGTATGGTTAAGGGTCTGTGTCCCAAACAAGAGAGGGCCCTGGGTTATCTGTCTCCTCCATCTACTCTTCAGTCTTTTTGGCCAAACGGCCTGACAGCTGGATAGAGGCACATTTTTAGTTTGACTGGATGGCCCTTGTGAAATGTTTTTTCTTATCTGTTTGTAGCTGCTGGGTTCTTTCTCCTCTGGGGCCACCAGAAGGGTTCTCAAATACTGAGTAATGAGCCCATCTTGCGCTGGGAAAGAGGAAACTGTGTTTTAAAATGCCTTGATCCCTGGATGAAAGGAAACATGGCTCTGTTCTGTTCTCTTGCCAGGTGGAATTATTTCTTCCTATATGATGGTTCAAAGGTAAAGGAAGAAGGAGATCCGACAAGAGCTGGCATTTGTTATTTCTACCCCCCTCAGGTAAGCACCCCAGCGGGTTACTCCCTGGGGAGGTGGTGGGGGGTCCTACTGTCTCAGAGTGGAGGCTTTGCAAAAGTATAGCGTTGACAGTGGAACAGTGTTCTTCACATCACCCAGGCTTTGACATTTCTACTCTCTTATCCTTAGTTGTACTATTTCTTGCTGTTCTGGTCTTGAAAGTCCCAGACAGCCACCCCTTCCATCCTCTCTAGCTCTCTACTACTGTCCTGATTTTCTCTCTGCCTCCCCTTGCTCCCAGGTTTTGATCAGCTCCTTGGAAATGCTTTTTAAAATTTTAAAATTTTTTAAATTAATGTTTTTTTGAAGCACTTTTTTAAAGAAGAGATTTATTTATTGGAGAGAGAGAGAGAGAGAGAGAGAGAGTGTGTGTGTGTGTGTGTGTGTGTGTGCTGGGGGAAGGGCAGAGAGCAAGAGAGAGAATCTCAAGCAGACTCTGGTGAGCTTAGAGCCCAGGTCAGGACTCTGTCCCACAACCCTGAGATCCTGACCTGAACTGAAACCAAGAGTCAGATGCTCAACTGACTTCAGCCACCCAATAATAAATAAAACTGTTTTATAATAAACCCCTAAAACAATTTTATTCAAATGTCTGCAAAAGGAGAGAGGAGAGTATCATGAATCCTCATGAACCCATTAATTAGTAACAATAATTCCTTAATATCATGTGATACTATCTGTATTCAAATTTTGCCTTCCTGTCTTAGAGATTACTTAATCAGATCTTGCTCCTTCCATTCCTCCCACCCTCCCTCCTTACCTCCCCCTCTCCACTTGCTAGTCAGGATCCAAACAAGTTCTACACATTCCATTTGCTTCTTTTCTTCAGTTTCTTTTGTCACATACCACTTCTCACCCTCCCCTCAGCCCCTTTCCCCACCACCCCTCTGAATTACCAAAGTCTGTGCCTTTGTGCTGCAGAATGTCAGAAGGCCCCACACTCTGGATGGGCCTGATCACTTCCTCAAGGCAGTGTAATTTCAGATCTTCCCCTGTAGTTCCTTTACACAAGTAGTATGATCTAGAGCCTTGATTAAGTTCAAGTCCGGTTCTTTTAAGCAAGACTTCTTCCTCGGGGCGTGTACATTTTCTGTTGCACTATGATATGCGGCTGTCCCGCAGGGTGGTAAGGCTCAGGGTGATCAGGAGGTCTAGGTATTTGCTCATGTGACTTCCCTCCCAGTTGGGTAGTTGGGGTAAATCTAGGCCGCTTTACCGGGGATCTGAATAGGGACCAATGGCTCCTGCTTGTACAGAACCACACAGGGGCCTCTAGTCCTAGGAACAAAAACCTAGATCTGCACAGACCTCGTGTGCACGCGGCTGTGGATGTTCCGTGGCAGTTCGTCCTTCCGAGCAGGGCGCCGCACATTCTGTCCTGTATGACAAGGGCCCAAAAGTGAATATTGAGGCCTTGCCGGACATGGAAGGTCTTCTTTGTTGTTGCTACTGCCCTTAAATACAAAATCAACACTTAGCCCCCTGGCCATCTGCAACCAGGCAGTAGACCAGATCTGGCCTGCCGGGTGCAGTCTGCTGTGGCCTCAGCCCCTGCTCAAAGGGATGCCTTGTGAGTTCGACAGTTTCGGCTCACCTCCCTGGACTTTGCCTCTTCCCCACAGACCCTGCTTGACCAGCAGGAGTTGCTCTGTGGACAGATTGCGGGTGTCGTGCGCTGTGTCTCGGACATCTCCTCCTCTGCCCCGACCCTCGTCCGTCTGCGGAAGCTGAAATTTGCCATAAAGGTGGACGGAGAGTACCTTTGGGTAAGTTGATCGGACAGAACCTGTGCTGCCAGGGTTGCCTCTACTGTGAGTCATCTACCTTAGTCATGAGTGCTGTGTTGCCAAGGTGTTCTGGAGCCTGGGACAACCCCCCTCAACCCTGCCGCACCCCTAGGGGCCACATGTTGTACTCTCCACGCTTCCTTGGTCCCTCTCTGCAGGTGCCACCATAACCGATTGCTCTCCAGAACATTCCTAACCTGCCCTGCGTTGCACATGGCTGCTTTCTCATTGCTTTTGAGAGATTTCAGCCAGCCTGAGGAAATTCTCTGCTCTGTGATGCAGGTCAAGTTTTCAACCTCTGTCTTTTCTCTGTATTCTCCAGGCTTACAGGGCATTGACCCAGAAACTTGCAGACATTGATATATAGGTGTTAGGTTTCAAAGAACCATTAAAAAAAAAAATTAAAAAACCATTTCTTGACATCTGATGGTACCATATACACTAGGCTCTTCTTGTCCCATGCCTACGCTTATTTAAAACTGATTTGGGAGGGGAAAGAATGCTTAAGTGTGAGGTGGCATATTCAGCTTTGTGGGTATGCCTGCTAACATTTTATGATGACCATTTTTTCTCGAATCACACCATTAAAGGAATTTTACAGTCAACACTCACATAGACTTCCTAGGTTCTGCAGTTATCATTTTATTACATATACTACTTATTATAGTCACTTTATCACATTTCCCCATCCAGCCCTTCATCTTCGGCTCTCGCCAAAATTACGCACACTAGTATACACCCCCTCCCCACCCCCAGTACCGCATGGCGCATAACATTAATTAGAGTTCAGTAGTGGTTTGTGCTTTTTTCTTTCTCTTTGGGTAAGAGTTACATACACTGAAACACAAATCTTGAGCATACCATTTAATGCATATGGACAAATGACACTCCGTGTGACACAGAGCCCTATCAAGATGCCGAATGTTAGTATCACTCTGGGCAGCTCCCTGATGTCCCATTAATTCTCACCCTTGAGACCCAGGCAGCCATCGTTCTGATTTTTTCCCACGCGCAGATGAGTTTTGCCTGTTCTAGAAGTCACAGTATGTGTAGTGTTCCTCTCCGCAGGCTTCTGTCGTGCGTGTGACCTCATGGGGCATGTATCAGCAGGTCGTTCCTTTTCATTGTTCAGCAGCACTGTCTGAATGTCCGTTGTCTGGATCTAGCAGTATACTGACTTACCTATTTCTGGGTCCATGAACCGTGTCTAGTTAGTAGCAGTTAAGATTAAGGCCCCTAGGAACATTCCTAGATGAGTCTTGTTGTGGATATGACTTTACATTTCTTGTGGGTAAATAGCTAGGTATAGATTTGCGAGGTTACAGGGTGGGTGTATGTTCATTTTATAAGAAACTGCCAGACCTTTTCCCAAAGTGGTTGTACCATTTTGTACTCCTACCAACCATGTGTGAGAATTTTAGTTCTTCCACGTCCTTGTCAACACATGCTGTCCGTCTGTTCAGTTGGAGCCATTCTGCTGGGTGTGTAGTGATACCGCATTGTGGTTTGCATTTACATTTCCCTAATGACTAAGGATATTAATGGCCACTGGTCCCTCTTCTAGAAGTGTCTGTCCAAAGGTTTTCTGCCCATTTTTAAAATTAGGTTTTCTTTCTTTACTTAGTCTTGTGAGTTCTTTCTATATCCTGGATGTCAACTATTTCTCAGATATATATTTTAATTTTTTTTATATATTTTGATTTTTTTAAACGATTTTGTTTATTCATTTGAGAGAGACAGAGACAGAGAGAGCACAAGCAGGGGGAGAGGCAGAGGGAGAGGGAGAAGCAGACTCCCTGCTGAGCTGGGAGCCCAACATGGGGCTTGATCCCAGGACCTGGACAGCATGACCTGAGCCAAAGGCAAATGCTAAACCATCTAAGCCACCCAGGTGCCCTTGTCAGATATATATTTTAAAGGTATTTTCTCCCAGTTTGTGGCATGCCTATCTGTTTTCTTAATGATGTCTTTTGATGAACAGAATGTCTTAATTTTTTTCTAAGTTTGCTTATTTATTTACTTAAGTAATCTCTACACGCTACATGGGGCTCAAACTCATGACGTGGAGATCAAGAGTCACGTTCACCCCCAGAATTTTTTATTTTTAATGAAGTCTAACTTGCCAGTTTTATCCCTCACGGTTACTGCCCTCTGTATCCTGTCTGAAACCATTCCCTACCCTGTTGGAGAAGACGTTCTCCCATTTTTTGGGCAAGCTTTATAGTTTTAGCTTTTAAACTTAGGTCTGTAACCCATCTTGGATTAAAATTTATGCTTGATTTGAAATAAAGGTCAAAGGTCCTCTTTTTCCCTATGGATATCCAATGGTTCCAGTGTCATGGTTGAGAAAACTCTCCCGCTTGGATTCCTTTGGCTCCTTTGCTGATGATCAGGTGACCATTGCAGTAGGGGGTCTGTTTCTGGACTCCCTACTTTTCTGTCGATCTCTTGGAAGATCCTGTATAAGTCCTCACTGTCGAAACCAGATCGTCTAAGTCCCCCATCTTTGTGCTCTTCCAAGACAACTTTGGATATTTTAGGTCCTTTGTAAGTCTCTCTTGTAGAATCAGTGTGTCAGTTTCTGAGGAAATGCTGGCAGATTATGATCAGAGTTACATTTAGTCTACAGATTGATCAGGGGAGAGGTGAGCCCTGACCACCTGCCAGTCGTAAACCCTTGGATTACATCAGTGAACAAAACAGAGATCTTGGTCCTGGTGGAGCTTCCATTCCGAGGGAATTTATTTATTTGTTTTCTGCCAGGGTTTCTTTGTTGCTTTAAGTTTCTGGCGATTCCCTCAGGAAAGATTCCTAGAGATGGAATCACGGTGTCAAAGAAAACAGACTTTATTCAGGCTCTTAAAACATACAGCCAGATTCCTTGCAGACCGAGCACATGTTTCTCTTCTGTGGAACTCAGCCCCACAGAAGCATTCCAAGGCTCTAGAATGGTGTGATAATTCAGCCAGTTCCCTTCTCGAAGCTTCCAGGCTTGGACTCAAAGCAAAGGAAAATGCCCATCTTCTGGTTTCCCTTTTTCCAGGTCCTGGGCTGTGCTGTGGAGCTCCCTGACATTAGCTGCAAACAGTTTCTGGATCAGGTCATTGGAGTCTTCAACTTTTACAATGGACCTGTATCTCTGGCTTACAAGGTATGGAGATAGTGGTGAGGAGTCTTCAGCAAACCCCATGTTGCCAGAACACAGCACGATTCTATGAGCTGTTGGAATGCTTGGTGTAAATACAGCATGTCTGGCAACAAGATCAAGGGGCCTTAAGGCCCCTCTCAGATGCCTTTGTTCCCCAGTGGTGTAGGTCACGTCCATTGCAAATGTCTATTCCCATGTCCTCCTCCCTGGGACTGTTGGAAAAGCAGGTTACCACTGGCCCCAGCACGTGCACTTGGTCTGTGGTGGCTGAGTTCTTGGTGGGGGGAGTGCGGCGGCCGGGGGGGGGGGTCTCGTGTACATAGGAGGTTTAAAGTAGGCCCTGTCGTCTGGCCAGTGTTCTGGGTGAGGACCAAGTTTTGTAGGCATAGGGAGCCTGGCCGAGGGGTGTATCTCACGGGATCTCAGAGACTGACATCAGGCGGTTCCCATTTTAGAACCACTCTCAGGAAGACCTACGCACCGAATGGGACACCTTTATTGAACAGATTCTGAGGAACACCAGCGATCTGCACAAGATATTCTGTTCCCTCTGGAACCTGGACCGGACTCAGGTAACACCCTCATCCTCCGTACGTATTCCATGTAGAGGAGGAGAGCCCGCTTGCCTGACCCACAGACTGCTATCACAGAGCCCACAACTGTTTACATGGTGCTTAACATGGCATGAAGTCAGTAGACCATAGAGGGTAGTGTTATTTCGCTAGTGTCCCAGGAGTGAGGAACTTGGGCATCTGAAGGTCCCTGTCTCTCTTGATAAGGATATTCCATGATTGCCTTGTGTTCTCAACATCAAAAATGCCCGGTGGTAACATTTTAAAAACAAGGTCTCTCTGTGTCTAGGAGAGAGTACTTGGGAGCATTTTGTTGCAGAGCCATTCCATAGGCCACTGGCATTCAGTGATGCGTAGGCTGCTGTGTGTCTGCTCTGACCCCCCACACTGCCTGTTGCTCAGTGGCCTTGATCTCGGTGAACAGCACATCGTCGTTGTCAAGGGCCAAAGAGAGATGCCAGGCTGTGCCCCTTAAGAACCGACTGCCTGTGCCCCCAGCGCCCCAGGAGGTGCGTGGGCCACGTCTCACTGCAGTAGCTAAGAGGGTCTTTTCAACAGGGATGTGGCGTCGTGACTCTGCCTTCACAGAGCCCGACTCCGGCTAGAAATGGGGGCGGGTTTTCCTGGCTCCTGTTGGAGAAGTGTTCGAAGTGGGCCCCAGAGTCACAGAATGGCTGGCTGGTACTGGGCACTGTCTCGAGGATGTGAGAGAGGAGCGTCAGCTCCAAAGCTGGCTCCACTGGCACGGAGCTCTGACGGTGATGGTGCAAGTTCTGGCTGCTGCAGCAAATAGGAAGGAGGCTGCTGGCAACTCTTGACCAGGTCCAGATCCTTCTCTGGTATTTTTAGGAACTTGTAGGTAACAGACTCCTTACAAGGATCTTGGTACAGAGGAGTCTCTCTGAGTGAGAGACTGTGATGTTTTCATTTGCTGCTAAGGGACAGAGTCATGAGATCACACGAAGTCTGCTCTATGGCAGTGGGGTTTGGGCTTCAGACGGAGGGGAGCGACGGACAGGGGGAGGGTTGTGTTTGAGGGATAGGCTCTCCTGTCCTCTGCCTCCTGGTCTCAAGCATCGAGTCAGGGTCTCCTGAGCAGAGACCTACCTTTCTCCCTATGAGTGGCCATGTGCCCTGTTTGCTGCACCTTCATGCATCGGCAGAAGCTGCCCCGTTCCAAGAACTTGGCATTTTGCATCTTCCTCTGCTCTGGGCAGAAAGAAGTGGAATGCAGACCCAAGACATGACACAGATCTTACCACATGTCACCTTCTGCTTTTCCCCCGTTTTGGCTTAGGACCTGCACCTCTGTTCCATAGAGGCCCCCTCACCCCCACACCTTTCTACCTTGGCTCATGGCAAGTATGCTCACTCGGAGCTGTGCTTCTCCCCTCGCACAGGTGGAGCCCCTGTTGTTGCTGAAGGCAGCGCTCATCCTGCAGACCTGCCAGCGCTCACCTCACATTCTCGCCGGCTGCGTCCTCTATAAGGGACTGTGAGTGATGCCAGAGCCCTCTCCTGCACCCCATGCCCCTGCTGCAGGACTCTCCCAGTCACCTCCAGGTCACAGCGCTGGGTGGGAAGGGGAAGCTCTGTCTCTGGCCAGTTCCAAGAGGGCTGTTTTGGCAAACAGCAGGTTGTTTCGATTTGACCTAGGGGACATACATGTGTTTTAGCAGAGCCGGGAAATGGACAGTTGTGTCCAGAAGAGGGTTAGGAATATAAAAGGCAGCTGTAGAGAGACCCACGGAAGTCTCAGCACAGGGTACCCCTGGGTGGCCAGTGGCCAGCACTGTAGGCAAAGGGGTGTGGACGCCTGCCATGCGTGCCCCCCTCCCGCTGCACTTGCTGCAGCCAGCCTTGCCTAGCAGCAGAACAGCCGTACCTGCTTCTGCTCAGGCTCCTGCCGGCTGGGTCTGTCTCTTGCTTGCCTCTGAGCTCTCAGCCCACCTCTTTGTGTAGTTGGAGGGCATTGGAAAAGCCCCTCCATGCATTGTTCAAGGCGGCGCTCCTCATGCGGTCTGCTCACTGCTTGTGTCCAGAGCTTTCTGACAACTAGATGAAAGTGCGATTGGCTTTCCCGGCCATGTGACCCTGGGCAGGTTGCTTGCTGAGTTTTCTCTACCAGAAAAGAATGAAACGAGAGGGCAGACCTAGAAGGACCTCGCCCAGGTCCTGCTTCCCAGTGGCCCTCGGCACAGTGCACTGTCATTCCTTTCCCCTTTGCTCACGATGATGGTTCTGAACCTGCTGGTGGCGCCTCCAGGCTCACTGGTGGCATGGCTTCAAGCATATTTTCCTCATGTCACATTCCTTACATAGTTTGTTTTTTTTTTTAAGATTTTATTTATTTATTTGACAGAGATCACAAGTAGGCAAGAAGGAAGCAGGCTTCTTGCTGAGCAGAGACCCCGAAGCGGGGCTCCATCCCAGGACCCTGGGATCATAACCTGAGCCAAAGGCAGAGGCTTTAACCCACTAAGCCACCCAGGCGCCCCTCCTTACATACACCTAACATATGAACAGAGCCTCCTTGTGGGAAAAAAAAAAAAAAATCAAGACAGAAACACACGGAGCACAGTTTCCAAGTTTCTCTGAGCGCAGAGCCCCTGTCAGTAGGTGGATGAGCATCCTTTGCTTTTCCCGGTGTTTCCAGCACATCAGTGGACATTGCTTCTGTTTATTTTTGCCGCATCCATAAATGGGATCCTAGGGCTCCTCAGTGTGTCGCATAGAGATTTCTCCATCAGCCCATGCTGGTCTGCTTCATTCTTAGAATCACCACACACCTTTGGTGTTACAGCTGTGCCATGATTTCCTCAACTACTCTCTAGTCAATGGACATTTAGCAATTTCCCCATTTTTGTAGGAATTTTGCCATTTTTTCTATAGTCAGTATTCTTCATCATGCATCTTAGTACAAGGTAGGTCAGAGGATTTGGACATTTTGAAGTTCAGTAGGAATGGCCAGAGTACCCTTCATCAAGGGCTTTGCCAGTTGAAACTCCTCAAGATCTTTTTTTTTTTTTTTTAATATTATATTTATTTATTTGAGAGGGAGAACTGAGCAGGGAGCGTGACATGGGGTTCAGTCCCAGGACCCTGCAGTCATGACCTGAACTGGAGGCAGATGCTCAACAGCCCGAGCCACCCAGGTGCCTTCCCCTACCCCACAAGATCCTCACCAGTTAGGGTGTTAGAATCTTTCCAATCCAGAGTCCTGTGATGTATTTTGTCTCACGGCGTGTTTGTTCCTATGACCTAGGATTGTTAGCACCCAGCTCCCACCATCCCTCATGGCCAAGGTCCTGATTCAGCCAGCTGCATCTCGGCACCAGGTATTGGAAAGACCCCTTCCCCTGCTGGGATGCTTTGTCCACAGTGTCTGTTTTTAAGCCAAAAAAATAGAATTTTATATAATGTGATCTCAGAGTATTTTAAAAAATGCATAAGCGTAAAGGAAAATAGGCCTCAGGTTAACAGTATTAGCTGTGGTTGAAGGGATTATATGTGATTTGGGGGGGAGAGGAGGGAATTATATAGAGTAAAATTATATAACTTAAAATACGAGTTTTTTAAAAAGCCACTAAAAAAAGAAAGGAAGCTGCATCATTTCATAGGAGTGAAAGCCATGATGGCTAGAGCAGTCTGTGGTTTTTGTTTTGTTCTTCTGGGTTATTTTGGAAACTCTGGTTGAATTGTCTGGGAAGCTCTTTTGAGAAAATTCGTAATTTGGGAGAAAATTAGGATGGTCACCTCGACAGTGAAGCCGAATAAGCCCGAGAGCTCTCGCATAGCCTTTGGTTTAGGTAAGATTCTTTATCGCAGGGGTCATGGGGCATTTATGCATCTTGGTACAAGGCAGGTCAGAGGATTTGGACATTTTGAAGTTCAGTAGAAATGACCCGAGTACCCTTCATCAAGGGCTTTGCCAGTTGAAACTCCCCAAGATCTTTTTTTTTTTTTTTTTCATATTCTATTTGTTTATTTGAGAGGGAGAACTGAGCAAGGAACATGACATGGGGTTCACATAAATCTGTCGCAGTGGAATATGCGTGCGTTCCACGCCAGAGCTGGGGCAGGTGCGGGGATATGGTGACAGATGCATTCTCTGGAGGCGTAAAAGGGTAACAGGAATCCTCACTTTCCTTCCCAGAGGAGGGAAACAGCAATCAGAGCATGAAGCCTGATGCGCATTGGGCGGGGCGGGTGTGTGTGTGTGTGTGTGTGTGTGGCTGCTGCCTGTGCAGGACGCAGGTTCTCACCTGACCCCGGCCGTGGTGGTGAGCAAGCAGCTTGAGGCAGCTTCTGTTCCATCTGCTTGGCTGCTGGCATGCGGTGGGGGCCAGCACGCTGGGCCTGGCTGCGTTTCACGAACAGATGGCACAGCGCAGTCCTGATGATCGGGTCGGTAGGAGAAAGCGGTCCCCGGCGCCAACTTCTGTGTGTGTTTATTTGCAGAGAAGACCTGCAGGAGGGGGTGGCCCACAGGAACAGGGTGAGTGGCAAGGTGTCTCACTGCATCTTGAGAACGGGGTCTTCTGTGCTGCCTGTCCCCTACACAAGTCACAGGAGAGGCCACGCAGTCCCATGGGTTAGCTCATCTGTTCATAGATTAGGAGAACAGACGAGAACTTTAAGAACGAAGTTAGCCGTCCGAGAATCCTGATCGTAAGGCTTATGATTTTAGGCGTACCTTTTAAATCCCTGTTTTCAGATGCTCTATCATTCATGGTTACGATCCTGGTTAGGAGAGACTAAGATAAATGGCAGCGGCCACAAAGACCTTCTGCGGGATATGGAGGTGTCCCCGAGAGGGTTATTTTGTTTTATTTTGAAGCCCAAGTTAGGGCCGATCCCTGTTGTCAGTTGGAAGTGCTTTCTTACAGCTTTGATCTGTTTGTTTTTGTTTTTTTTAAGTGCTGCTAGATTTTCTTCCCTCCAAAGTCACCTTTCTCCACAGCAAGAAGTAAAGCTGCCCATGAGGGGTCCTTCCTCGCTGGGCAAAAAAACTGTAGCTGCAGTTTTGTGTATTTTGTTCTGGGCTGAGGAGTGTGTCAGAGCGCTGCTCTCAGTTGGCGTTGGGCTGGCTACATCCCCCCAAGAGCGGTGACTCCCCTTCCATCTTCCCTGGCCCAGAGCTGAGCCCTGTCGGTGTTGCTTTGTGATTCTAGGAGCAGCGCTCCCCCCGAATGTCCAGATCGTGCCTGTGTTCCTGACCAAAGAGGAGGCCACCAGTCTCCATGAATTCCCGAGGGAGCAGTCAGCCAGGTACCAGAGCGGCCGGGGTTCCTCGTGAACGGTAATGGAGGGACTCCCTCCCATGGGTGTGTCCACACAAGCCCCCAGACAGCCCAGCCTCCCATATGCCATCTTCTCCGCGCTCTGCCATGAAAGGGGCATCTGGGACTTGAGCACGTAGATAACAGGCGGCTGGCATCATGACATGGGTGTGGGTTTCAGGTTCCAGATCAGTCGCACATCAGTTCTGTGACCTTGGGCAAGTCCGTTCCCTGCCAGAGCCGTAGGGTTTTCATCTGTAAAAGAGACCCCGTGATAAACCTACTTCATGGGCTCAGTGTCACAATTGGAAATAGTATACATACAGCCTCCAGTCCAGGGCCTAACTCAGAGCGGACTTGCACATGGGGGAGGCCGTCTCTCACACTGTGGGCCCTGCTGTCTCCAGCAGGTGATCTGGTAGCACCTTGTGAAGCTCTGAGGGCCAGACGGTGCCTTCCTTTTACTCCTGTGGTTAACCACCAAGGCATCTTCGGCTTTGTGGCCTCGGGCACCCACTTGTCACCAGTGGCCCTGCTTTTTATGGAAGCAGTGCTTTAGTATTCTCCGGGGAAGGGCACCTGCCTTTTGTTTGGCTGGGCGCCCCTCCTTCATGTCTGCCTTGTTGCCAGCCCTGCTGCAGCACCAGCCGGACTCCAGGAGCGCCCAGCCCGGCAGCCTCCACGCCCTCAGAGCACCGTTGCCCCGACAGACAAGACCACTGGCCACATGGAAGCCATGGCCTGGATGTTGGCAGCCACTCCTGAGTCTGCGTGTCCTGCTGGAGCCTGGCCAGATGGCAGTGGGGAGAACGGGCACTTGCCTGGCCATGATCTGGAGGAGGTCAGGCCTGCAAACCTGCACAGCCCTGCCAGGGACGAGGGTCCCGGTCTTGGCTGCTCCCTGGCAAAGGAATTTCATCTTACCTGGGGGGAGGAGGAACCAGACTTGTCTGCCATCCACATTCCAGAAGCTCAGGAAACAGGAGCATCCTCCAGTTATTTTGCCTTCCCAAGTATGGGTGCCCCAGATGGTGGTGGTCCTTGCTTTGAGGAATTTGTTAGCGTCTCTGGTGACCGGGAACCCGAGCCACCTGACGCCCTGCCTGTGGTCATGGCCTTCAGCAGCCTCCTCTCTCCGTCCACTCCTGAGATGCTCAGCCAGAATGGAGCCCTGAAACAGCACGATGACCTCCCAGAGGACAGCAGCCAAGCCCCCTTTCCCAGGGAAGACCACCTGTCCAGAAGGACGAGCAGGCCTCGGTCTTGGCCTTGCTCAGACTTGAGGCAGAGAGGAACCATGCTGCCCATGAGGGAACAGGGCCTGGAATGTGTTGGGGTTCACGACAGCTGCTCAGCACCCAGCAGCTCAGACTTGGCAGAGTCTCAGGATGACAGAGGTTCCCCTGCAGACAGAAGGGACCCCAGGTCAACCCCAGCATCCTGTATGGGCCTTGTACCAATGATGCTCTACACCCACAGTGTTAACGGACTGGTGCTGTCCCTGCTGGCTGAGGAGCCACTGCTGGGCGACGATGTCGCCATCGAGGAGGTGGTAAGTGTGTGCAGACCTGCCTCCCGGGAGTGGGGACAGGCGTGCAGGGGCCCCCCTTGTAGCACTGCGTAGGGCTATGAGACCTCGTGGGTCATCCCCACCTGCTGTACAGGTGTGGATGACAGTGGTGCCTACACCCCGGGTTTGGCAGGGGTGAGTGAGTCCAACACAGAGCACAGTGCTGGGGGCAGAGGCGTCCCACAAGCTCAGTCCCCTAACCCTTCCCCACTTCCGTTTTCCCGGAGTGCAGGGCGGGATGCTGGGTTGGGGTGCTGGCCAGCTCTGCCCTTCAGGTGCAGTGTGTGCACGATCGTACAGGTAAAGATGGGGAGCACAGCCAGGGTCATGCCGCCACCCCTGCCACCACTGCTGGTGGCCTCCCCTCCCAGCCTGGGCAGCTGTAGGTCCTGTGTCAGCTGGAGTCTGGGTGGGGACTATTCCAGAAGGCTATGCTTTCCCTCCACTGAACCACGGTGATCTAAAGCTCCTTCCTAGAGGTCCTGAGACATCTAAAATGCTAACGGGCTCCAGAAGGCTCCTCTTTTCTTTTTTTTTTTTTAAAGATTTATTTATTTATTTGACAGAGAAAGAGATCACAAGCAGGCAGAGAGGCAGGCAGAGAGAGAGGGGGAAGCAGGCTCTCTGCTGGCAGAGAGCCCAATGCGGGGCTCAATCCCAGGACCCTGAGATCATGACCCGGGCCCAAGGCAGAGGCTTAACCCACTGAGCCACCCAGGCGCCATCCAGAAGGCTCCTCTTAAATCATTCCAGCCTCTTCCACCCAGAGCAGTGAACTGACCTTCTTGGAGCCCACACTGGCACTAAGCTCCAGTTGCTATAGTAACAGCCTCGCCTGGTTAGCCTGGAAGTGGGAGCAGGAAGAACAGCAAGTTGAAACAGCTGCAGGGCAGATAGTGTCCTGGGGCTTGCCTTGTTTCTGTTCGTAAATCTGTATTATTCTAAGGCGGTCTTATTAGCATGCAGGGCTTGGTAAAGCGAGCCAGTCCCTTTGGAGCATGGAGGAGGGAAGGCAGCTTCCTCTGTGCTGAGCCTGCTCCTCTCCAGGCCTGCTGGCTTATCTTCCCTTTCCATAGCCCGCACGGTACCCAGTGGTGGTTGGGTTGTTTCCTGCACCCTCTTCCACCGCAGCTGGGAGGGACTGACCCTCCCCCTTCCACCAGCACCCCAGGGCCCCTGAGTGCTGTGCTGGGTCTGTCGTCTCCCTGACGATACCTTGGTACCCGTGGCCTCTTCTGCTTGGTGCCAAGCTGCGGACAGGTTATTCTGAAGGCCCAGCATTTGGATGCCATGAAGTTGGATATGCTATCTTTATGTTCCCCCCCCGCCCTCTCTCCCCCCAAAAAGAAAAAATAGCATAGGCTCCTCCTGAGGAAGGAAGAAAATTAAAATGTACTCTGAATTCAGTGGCTTCTAAGGCCTTGACACCTGCTATTTCAGCCAAGACTGCGAGCAGCACAGGGGGAGGCACTATAGCTCCTGTTTTACCAGGAAGAAGATAAAGCGGAGGGTCTAGAATCCTGGCTTGTTCCCCGTCTTCCTGCCCCTGCCCATCTGCTCCCCCACTGATCCAGACCCCTGGAGTGACCAGCCTTGGTTTGTCCCATAGGGCCCCTCTGTGTCAGGACAGTGGCCTCCATGGGCTTTCATACAAAGGAGGGTCTGGTGTGAGGTGGGCCCCAGAAAAGGAATGCGGTGTAATGAAGAAGAAAAGCTCTTTTCTAAAAAGAGTGGGGAGTAACTAGCTTTGATCAGCTTGCTGGTTTGAGAGCTGCCTTTATTGATCAGGCCCGAAGGCTGTCTGTTTTATAATTGGGAGAGCTCTTTTATTGCCTTTTTGTCCTGGAACTGCATACAAATGCTTGACCTGATTTCCCTCCAGACCTTTGGCTGCTGTCGAGAAAAGCAGGTCCGCTGCAGAATGGTAAACCACAGTTCTGATAGGACAGTAAGGCCCCCCCGCACCCCACTTTGAAAGGGTTCCTTGATCATTTTACACACCATCAACCCATCTTTTTTAGTGAATGAACTGCCGCCCCTTTTATGTTTGCTGAGGGTTGGGGCAGGGAGCTGGGTGGAAGGGGATTGGGGGAGAGAGGGGAGCAGCAGGGAGAGGTTACCCATGGTTCCAAGAAAACCCGAGTATGCTCACACCAGGGGGCAGCATAGAGCCACTGATTCTTCCCTGCTCAAAACCCAAGATAATCTCACTGACCTTCAAATCCAGGGATCAGATCGATTATTCACTGCTACACTAGGACTTTTGAGCTCTTGGTATACAGCAGATGAAGCCTGAGGTTAGTTCCAGGGTATCAGTGTAAAATTCTTCATGAAAATGTACCCCTCCCCCATGAAACTAGCACTTTGGGTGAAGGTATGTCACTGTATCACTTCTGCACGCTATGGCACACACTGACATTCAAGCCACTTGCTTTACCGCTGACTAGAAGCTGAAGGAGCCAGGAATTAGCCCCAGCTTCGTGTCTCCTGGGGCTGTTGTGAGGATCACATGTGTGCTAGTCTGTCTCAGGGCTTGGCAGACTTGTAATGTAAAGGAACACTTGGCGCATGTTTTTCAGCTCTGTACGATTACCCGGCTCCACTGCTGTAGATAATATGTAGACAGACATCGTGGCTGTGTTCCAGTCACACGGTACCTATGGATACAGAAATCGGAACTTCGCTTTCTTCTTTCTCAGCTTTTCTGTTCACCTCTGTTTTATGATTTTTTTACAGTTTATTTATTTTTAAAAGATTTTATTTGTTTCTTTGACAGAAAGAGACACAGTGAGAGAGAGAGCACAGGCAGAAGGAGTGAGAGAGGGAGAAGCAGGCTTCTCGCCGAGCTGGGAGCCTGACACAGGGCTGGATCCCAAGACCCCGCAATCACGACCTGAGCCAAAAGCAGACACTTAACCAACTGAGCCACCCAGGCACCCCTGACTTTTCTACAATTTAAGAAAGCATTAGAACATAAAGGTGGGAGGGGCACCTGGGTGGCTCAGTCAGTAATGTGTCCAACTCTTGGTTTCGGCCCAGGGGGTGATCTCAGAGTTGTAAGATCACGACTTGTGTGGGGCTCTGCACTGGATGTGGAGCCTGCTTAAGATTCTCTCTCCTGGGGGCGCCTGGGTGGCTCAGTGGGTTAACCGCTGCCTTCGGCTCAGGTCATGATCTCAGGGTCCTGGGATCGAGTCCCACATCGGGCACTCTGCTCAGCAGGGAGCCTGCTTCCTCCCCTCTCTCTCTGCTTGCCTCTCTGCCTACTTGTATCTCTCTCTGTCAAATAAATAAATAAAATCTTAAAAAAAAAAAAAAAAAGATTCTCTCTCCTGCCCTTCCACTCGCCATGTTCACATGCTCTCTTCTCTCTCAGGTAAATCTTTAAAAAAAAAAAGAAGAAGAAGAAGAAGAATATAGGGCAGAAATTAGTACTTCTCCAAAAACAGGTAGAAACAGTCAGGGTCCTTTCTGCTGATCACATGGCCATGCAGGTTTTCTCTGGGTTGTTATTTCTGAGGCCCCGGCCCACTGAGGTTAACCCGGCCGTTCCTTTGCAGTACCACAGTAGCCTGGCGTCCCTGAACGGGCTGGAGGTCCACCTGAAGGAGACGCTTCCCAAAGACGTGGCTGCCTCCCCCAGCAGGATGTACAACTTCACGCATTATGACCGCGTCCAGAATGTGCTGACCAGTAAGGAGAGGCGCACGGGGCCTGGGGTGGGGGTGAGGACTCGGGGCCAGCGCCCCCGGGGTTGCTGCTATGGCCAGAGTCGTGGCCTGCCCATAGGATGCTGCTCTCTCGCTTGGGAGCCAGCTCCCACTGAGTTTAGAATTCGCCTGGCAAACATTTCCTTACCCATTTTGTCTTTTTGGTGGTTTCTCCAACATTTTGAGAGAAGCACACACATGTTCAAATATCTGTGAGAAGGTCTGCCTCGAAGTGTTGGTGATCATGGGCAGAAACCGGTGTTGCTCATTCTCCGGGACATCGTGCAGTCTGTCACATAGTGGCAGCTGAAGGGCCCCAGCACGTTGGGTGCTGGCTCTCATGGCCCCGAGTCCCCCCGCACTGCTCTTCCAATGTATAGTGCTGGCGGTGGGGAGGGCAGGGGAGGAGTCTGCCACCCACAACTTCTGTGTCCTCTTCCGGAAGCAAACCTGCCACAAGCGGCCACCTCCCAGGACCGCCGCTTCCTCCGGGCCGTCAGCCTCATGCACTCAGACTTTGCCCAGCTGCCCGCACTGTACGAGATGACTGTTAGGTGAGTTTCCCCCCAACCCGGTCACTCCTGAAGTCCGCACCCAGAGCAGCCTTTCCAGGAGTCTGGGCCACAGTCTTATTCATAACGAAATGAAGAACATTCATCCAGTCCCCTGCCCACCATCACCTCCTTTCATGGGACCTCTGTCTCTTGCTGAAAGCGATGCCCGAGTGCCATTGCTGCCCACTAATATGGTCACGTGCTCACAGAAGCAGTCAGACTGGCCCGAATCTGGGAAGTAAAAGGCTTGCTTCCCCTCACCTGTCACACCCAATAGACTGGTTAGTCTGGTGTTTCTTACTCCGGGTTTTGTTGTTGTTGTGGGGTTTTCTTTTTTGCTTAGAAAAAAGAGATTGTATTTTCATTATTTTAATCATTTTTTTCTAAAAAGTAGGATCACACTAATGTACTGTTTTATAAGTTCCTTTTTTCACTTTATTATATATCCTAAGCATCTCTCTATCAGTAGGTACAGAGCTATAAATTAGTATCATTTGGTATTTAACCAATTGAATTCTACTTTTTCTTCCTACATGCTTCTCTTATGAAACCATAGGAGAAAATCAGGCAAGTGAGAGGGTCAAGAGGGAAGGGTGTGCTCTGTGTTATTCCACTCAGTCCTTGGGATAATTTGGACAGGTGCATGTTTTTGTTCTCATGATACAGAGGAGGATATTGAGGCACAAACAGGATAAGTGGCTTGTCCCAGTGTCACAGTCTGATTAAGGGACAGAGCCAGGATTTGAACCTGAGTCTCTCTGACTCTAATGTACACATTCTGTTCACACATTTCCAGCTCAAGGGGGTGGGGGAGGGCAGTCGAAATGGAGGGGTGTAGGCTCTGGACTCCCACAGACATGCCCTGGGGCCTCAGCCATCACAGTGATGCTGTGCCAATGCCCTGCACATGGGGTTTCGGGCATCTCTGTGGCCCAGCACCGTCTCTGGCCAATACTTCAGTGTATCTTTCCATAAAAATGTGCTGTCTCCAGCTTTAAGTCTGAGCTGCCCCAGGCTGGCAACCTAGATGAACGTGCCCTGTCACAGGTATGGGAACCAGTTGTGCTGGGGTGGGGGGGGTTCTGTTTTGAGAGGATGGAAATAAGTGAAATGTCAGCCTGAGATCTGTCAACCTCCTCGCAGCCCTGTGGTACTCCACCTTCCTTGGGGAAGAGAGGGTTTTAGTGTTGGGATCGTGGCTTATTTTAATAGTAATAGAAGCAGCGGCCACAGTTTCTTAATCCCTCACCACGTGCTAAGCAATTTATATCTATTTGACTCATCTTGTCTCTTAAAAAATCTCAGGGATGGGATTCGCTATTGTTCTATCCATTTTACAGATGTGGGACTTAGCGCTGGGACTGAGAAAGGATGAGTCACTTACCAGGGGCACACAGCCCGGGAGCCACATGGCTGGGATCAGCTCCTTGGTGTGTGGGACTCTAGCTCATGCTTGTAACCACGAGGCCATGGAGCCCCCTCTCCGTGGCTGTTGTGACATGCCTCTGACTTTTTCTGCTGGTCCAGGGAGTGGCACAAAACACCTGGGCCAGGGAGGCCCTTCTGGTCCCTTGGGCTCCCAGGGAGAAGCTAGAGGAGGATGGGACTCTCCTTCCTCCCCAACTGGAAGCAGAGATCCCAGTGAGGGGGGCCCTTGTGGTTCCTGACTCTACCCTCTCTTAGTAGATTTGGGGAAACAGGCCCAGTGGAGCAGTAGTCCGAGGCCAGCAGGATCAAGGAACCAGCTGGTTGCCTGGCCCTGGAGTAGCTTCTTCCCTTATGGGTCCTCCTTTGCATAGGACCTTTATCCCTCCCTCTGTTTCTGTGATAGGTTTCCTGTCACTTTATGTCATATCCCACTCCTCTGCCCATACTCCCTTCACTCGTCCAGCCGCCCTCCGTGGACCATCTGTGCTTGGCAGCCTGGTGGCATCCCAGCCCCATGCCATCAGGGCCCTGTCTGTCCCATGGGGTCACCCCTCTGCTGCGTGACGCTGAATGAGGCTGTCTTGTCAGCACAACGTGCACCCATCCGTGCACCCATGCAGCTGCCATGCCCCCTTCGGGCTCTGTGGCCAGGGCCACCACACATAGTCGCAGCATCCCGGGAGTGGAAAGGAAAGAGAGATGGTGATGGGCACGGACGCTGGACCTCAAGTGCAGATATCAAAGCCCGAATGGTGGCATTTGGAGTTGCGGGGCCCCCGCAGCGCCTCTCGAGGTCCCTGTGGGCAAAGGCCTGCACAGGTGGCACAGGGACGGTCATCTGTGTCCTCTCTCCCTGCAGGAATGCCTCCACTGCGGTGTACGCATGTTGTAGCCCGGCCCAGGAAACCTACTTCCAGCAGCTCGCTGCGGCGGCACGGAGCTCCGGCTTCCCCAGCCCGCAGGACGGCGCCTTCAGCCTCCCGGGCAAAGCCAAGCAGAAGCTGCTAAAGCACGGGGTGAACCTGCTGTGAGCCAGGCTGGAGGGCACGAGCGGCTTCCCCGCCCGCAGGGGGAGCGCTGCCTTCTTCAGCAGAAGACGTCCCTCGGTTTTCTGTCTCGGTAGGGTCCCTTTTGCAGACACCGTAATGACACTTGAGTGTCTGTGAACTCGTTTGGGAGCCCAGGGTTTCAGTGAGTAGTACTCTGAGTCAGCAGGTCCAGAGCTCACAGTAAAGGGCCTTATAACACTGGCCACAGCCTACCAAAGAGGGCTGGGGCCTGATGCTCACTCTGCGTCTGAGGCTCCCGGCATTTCTCACTACTGCTCCCATCAAGGCCTTAACTAGTACCACGAACGTTCAGGTGGCTGTTTCCTCCAGAACCCCATTGTCCTGAGTCCCGTGGACATTGTGAGGTGGGCTACATGGGGGATAGAAGTGGTTTGCAAGTGGACAGAGACTCCCAAACCTCGGGTGGGGGTTCCTCAGAGCACCCCTCCCGGGAGTTCTGGACACTCGATGCAGGGAGGCGGGCAGCAATGACGAAACCACCTTGTTTGGCTTCTTCTGGAACTCTGTGCAAAACCAGGAGCCCGGTCTTCGGAACACCCATGGTGGGAGCCAGTCTTGATACCATGCAAAGGAGCTTGGCGTTTTTAGGTAACTAAGCCCTGGGGTGCTGAGACGGGGTGCTGGGTGCTCCTTTGGTGCGAGGAGGGCCATGCAAGTGAGTGTCCTCAGCAAGGAGTTTCCACAATGTCTGGGGCAAAAGCAAAGCTTTGTGAAAGGGAGCGGCACGCACGGGTGTTCTTGCCCATGTCCGAGGCAGACGGTGTGTGCTAACGTGTTTGACGTAACAGTAGGAAGTACTTACTGGAGGCTTAACTGTTCCCTGGGAGTACCTGAGATCCCACTGGAAAACTGTAATGTTAATAATTTCCTAACGGTGAACCAGTGTCTCTTGTTGATGACAGTGTCTTTTTCTTGAAACAAGTTGCCAATGGTTAAAAATAAAACAGCCAAAACTGCTGTTGGGTTGAGTAATGCTAACATCTCCAGTGACAAAGTTAAGATAAAGGTTAACATATTTTATGAGTGTGTGTGTGTGTGTGTGTGTGTGTGTATTTGGTACAGACATCTTTCTCGGTGCCGTGCCAATGTGGGCAGGTGAGGGGGGATACACTTCAGACTGGTACATGGGTGTGTCCGCGAGGAAGACAGGTTGTGGCCACTGACCTGGCTTCAGCATGGCTGGCCCAGCACACCACGCCTAGTTAATTTTCCTCCCTGGGGTCCCTCCCGCACTGGCTGGCCTCAGTTAAGGGTCATCTTCCCAGATGGAGGAGAGCACACCCTAAGCTAGGGTAAATGTTTACTCTCCTACTGCTCTGCTAGATTCTCCCAAGAAAAAATTCGGCACAGGCCTCTGTGTTACCCCTTCAGGGAACCTTCCCATGACTGACTGACACAGCCCTTTTCTGTTGTGGGGTTATTTTTAAGCAGCCAAACCCTTCCTTTTGCTCACTGGGGCTCCAGAATTCTGAAGTCCCCAGATTTGAGCTCAGGGACATTACAATCTGTCCTGTGTTGAAATGGGGACAGAATTTGGAGCCCAGAACCCATTTTCATCTGCCTGCTCCCAGCTTAGCTAATGGCCTGAGTTCAAGGACTTTTCCCAACCTGATCCATTTCAGGAGAAAATCACTGGGCTGTCACTGGGGCCTTTCCTAGATGTCATGCCATCTGCAGACCTTAATCTTACTGGGTGTGCTTTTGGAACCCTCTTTCCCCATCTACTTTCTCAGAGCTGCCATTGAGCCTAAAAACACTCTTAACACAAAATGCTTTAATTTCTGAGAATCCATGTTCTAGGCAGACACATGCTTCCTCTTTAGATCTGACCCCAAAGTTAAGTCTTAAAAAATCACTGTAGAGCCAGAGATCAGACAGCATTCACAGCAGAATATGAAGACCCACACGCAATGGTTAGTTCAAAATAATGAGCACAAATTCTTTACAACAAATTAGGGACCTACCTTCTCCCTTGAGCAGGGCCTATACTTAATGATTTGCTTCTAACAAACAGAACGTGGTAAAAACGGCAGTATGACTACTGGGAGCAAGTTACACAACACATGGCAGCTTCCATCTCTCTCTTGGTTCGTCTCCTTTGGGGGAAGCTGACATTTAGGTAGCCTGTGGAGAGGCCCTCCTGGTGAGGGTCTCCCATCCACAGGCATGCAAGGGAGCCTTCTTCCTCCAGCCCTGGACAAGCCTTCAGATGAGTGCAGCCTTATGACAACCTGAACCAGGACTGTCAAACCAAGTTGCTTTCGAATTCCCATTATGTGACATAATCAATGCGTGTGGTTCTGAGCCACCGTTTGGGGGTCATTTGTTACACAGTAAGAGCTCATTAAGACACTTGCGTGTGAATATCCCATCCACCAAACTAGGTTCCTTACAACTTTGGCACAGGGGGCCCTTGAGCCAAATGCTAGATGAAGCTGCAGGCTCGGATCCCAGCTACTCCTTTCCCACTGGAGAGAGCAGGGCTGGACAACAGCAAGATACTCTGAGTGCTCCCTCCGCTTTCTTCCTACAGCTTCCCGAGCCTGAAATTAATGGCCAGCTTGGTTCCCCCCTTCCTCTCCTCTGGGCACTGCCCTGGCCTCTCTTCTTATTCCAGCCTCGCAGGTGCCTCCATGCAGGTCGCCCTTCTCTGAAAGTAAACAGCCAAATGGCCCCAAGCCCCCAGTCTTCCCGGCCCCACCCCAGCTTGCTTCTTGGGGAGGCCCCCAGTGAGGTGCATGAAAACCCACAAAGCTTTCCGCTGGAGTTTGAGGAAACGCAGGTGGAGCTGGGGGATGAGCAGCAGTGTGGGGGAAGCTGAGACAGTCCCTCTGGATGCTGATTTCCTCAGTCCTAGGATACATGTCCAAGAGCTGGGGGGTCACCTGGAGAGTAGCCTCCCCTGGTGTGCATTTCCACTGTTCCTGAAGCCTTGAACACCTCCCTGTCATCAGCCCAGCACTGGGCTCTCCCTGGGCAGCTTTGGCACATTGCCCTCTGGCTCCAACTTGCCCTCAGCCAGTGTCCCCCAGCACCAGAGCAGAGAAGACAGCTGCATACAGTCATTTACGCTGTGAACCTTCTGCTCTCTACCAAGATGGGACTTTACAAGTCCTATTCCTTGTGTATGGAAAAGCACCCCCCAACCCGAGTCTCATCAACCCGGATTAATTCAGAAAAGCTGGAGTCCATAAACAGGCACAGGCACACCCCTTCCCTCTGCTTCTCTGGTCCCGTTTACTTTCTGCTGTGGAGCTCAGCTCCATGACCTCAGTGGCAGCCTTGACCCTGACCAGGGCCCAGAGGCCGCTGGAAGCACACCGCTCAACCCCCTGTCTTCCTGTTCAGTACTGCAGAGGTTCTGGTGGCTGTGAGGACATCATTTCCTGACAGTCCCAGGCCCATACTCTGAAAATTAGCATCTGGACTCTGGGCTCCCCAGAGCAGGGACCCTCCTGCTGGAGTGGGCCCCATACCCCGGACTGGTGTGTCCCCAGGGAGGTGGCATTTGCAGGACAGACCCTTCCCTGCCTTGGTTTACAGGTGACACCAGAGTGCCCCCTTTCCCCCGGACAACAGCCTCATGCCAGCAGGGAACACGGGATGGGGAGGAGGGGAAAGTTCTGTTTTGGGTCAGTCCATGCTGGCTTCAGGATCAAGTTCCCCTGGTGTGATTAATAGTGGCATTCAGACTGCTTCTGGGAAAGGGCCTCTGGTCCCTGGGCAGGGCAGTGGGGTGGTGCTTTGAGCCTAATCAAGCTGCCTAGGGAGGCTGGTGGGGAGCATCCAGGCTCTCTGGGTCTTGTCACATTGACAGCAGTAGCACATGGAGCCTGGCGGCCGCTCCACACTCTCTCAAGTGTTAATCCCATGGTGGTCCTCTCCGAAGTGGCTGACATGCCCTTCACACCCCCAAAAATACCACTTTCCTAATACCCCACCCTGCAGTGAGAGGGGGGCCCCCAGAAGTACCACCTCCTCATTCCTGGCTGCTGTGTTACCTCAGAAGCTAAAGATCCTGCTGGTGTGATTAAGAGTCTGGAGGTGCATGGGGTGCCTAGGTAGTTCAGTTGGTTGAGTGGCTGCCTTTGGCTCCCATCATGATCCTGGAGTCCTGGGATCAAGACCCACATCAGGCTCTCTGCTCAGCGGGGAGTCTACTTCTGCCTCTGACCTCTACCCTCTGTGCTCTCTCTCTCACTCTCTCTCTGATAAATGAATAAAATCTTAAAAAAAAAAAATCTGGAGATGCAGAGAATATTCTGGAATACCCCAGTGCCATCACAAGCCTGCTTAACGGAGAGGCCGAGGAAAACGGCTCCTGTTGAGAGGAGGTGACGTGGAGGCAGAGATGAGTGACACAGCCACAAGCCAGGGCCACCAGATGCCTAAGGAAGTGAGGGACGGATTCTGGCCTGGAAACTCGGGACAGCACCCACAGGAGACCAACACGCCCGCCTTGCAAGTGATTTGTGTGTCCTGGCAATTCCAAGCCCCTGGTGTCTGGACAGTGCGGTGCCACAGAGCACAGATGGGGCCCCACCACCTCCGCCACCCCCACCGAGAAGCTCTGCATGCTTACAGGGGTGCTGGGAATTTATCCTGGGCAGAGGAGAGCTTTGAAGCGGGGGAGTGACTAGATCGGACTCTCATGAGAAAGGTCACTGGCTCTTGAACAGATAAGAAGCAGGGTGATGGGAGGGGGAGTCCCTGTCCCCCCCAACCCCTGGGCCATCGTGAGGAGACTGGGGAGGACAGGGTGTACAATCAACACTTGTCGTCTGGGCGGAGGAGAAAAAAGATATTCTGGATCTTTTCTCAAGGTGTTTGTTGAATCTGGAAAGCTTAAGGTAAAGGTTCTCAGGGCTTTGTGAGACTGAAAAAGGACATTTCCTCTCTGTTTACCTTTAACAGGTAAATTGGCTATCCTTCTGGGAATAAAATCCACAGTGCTCATGAATCGTGTTAGAGCCCAGAGGCCACTCCCTGAGTGCCTGTGTGTGTGTGTGTGTGTGTACGCGCTGGCTCGCACCAGCGTGTTCCAAGCAGAGTGCCCCGGGGCAGGGCTGGAGGCCTGGATGTCGAAACCCCATGAGGCCCCCTAGGCAGGGGGAGGGGGAGACAAGCAGCCCCACCTCCCATGCGCAGGCGAAAAGGCACTGTGTATATGTCTTCCCTCCAACCAGCCCGCAGGGGCTTCTGTGGGCCCTGGGCTCAGACACATCTCTCTGACTTGCTGGGGCTCAGGGACTTGACTTCTTAGAACTTGAGTGTCTTCTCTGACATGGAGAGGAAAAGGTAATTATGTAAAGGCATGGCGTATTGTGGGGGCTCCCAGAACGTGGGGTTCGATAAATGTCCCAAGAGGACAAATGGCCTCTCCAAGAGGTCCCTGTGCCAGCCATGGAGGTCTGAATGTGTGACTGGAGGTCAAGAGGCTGCCAGACAGCGTGCTGGGGGCCTGGCCTCTTATTCCAGCCTGGCCTCCAGCTGGCCACGTGGCTTTGGCCACAGAGACTGTTGCCATGAGCTAACTTTCTCTGCGTTACATGCACACAACTGTCTCTGCTTCCCCCAGTGTGGGCCCCAAGGACTCATGGGATACTAATATAGGCAGAAGAATTTTCTAGAGTGCACAGAGTTCTCTGTACCCAGGGGAGAAAAGCGCTCTCACCTTGGGTTTGGGGTGTCTAATGCATCAGACATGGGGAAATGTGGGGAAGGGTAGGTGATCAGAAGTTAGGACTGACGTGTGTGCCTGGGAAGGAGGCAGAAAGTAAATCCATCTCTGTGTGTGTTGCCGCCTGCCACCTAATGTTACAATCTGCTTGAGTATTTCCACTGCCATCTGTCAGCAGCCTGAAAATATATGGCCTTATTCTGTCCTGTCCCCTGTGTTTACATCTGGTTAGCAAGATTTAGCAGGGAGGTGTATCTTAGGAGGAAGTTGTTGGCAGCAGGGCCCGATGGTCCTCACAAATAGCATTTTGTACTGAGCCTTTGCTTTGATTACTTAACATTTAAAAAATATGTATGGAGCACTTCCTATCCACCCAGATTGTGACATACTGTTATCTTACTCAAAGCCCACTTTAAGCCTGTGAAGGTGGGCATTTGGCCCATTTTATAGATGAACCTCACCGAGTGGGTCAGGACTTTTTGGTGGGAAGGACAGCAACTGCAGCTCAAATTTGGCTTCAGAATAAAAAGGGAGTTGATTGGCTTGTGGAAGTGGTAAGTCCGGTGGTACCGCTGGTTCCAGGCAAAGCTAGATTAGGGACTCTGGTGACCTCCACACGGTGGCACCTGCTTTCCTCTGTGGATTTCACTGTCAGATTTTCTTTACACTAGATCCCCACCTCTACTGCATGAAAAGTAACTTTTTTTTCTCAATGATCTTAGCCAAAGGACAGGATCCTGTCAGCAGCCCTGACCTAATTCTGAGTGCCGAAGAGTTTGGAAGGCTCTGATTGGTCAGGTCTGGATGGTGAACCCAGCCCTGCAGTTGGGGCACACCAGACCCTAGAAACCCAAGAACTAAGAATGGGGATGCTACATCTTGCAAGGGGCTCAGCAGGGTACTGTTGGAGAATGTTACAAATAGTGGTTGTTCACTAGAGACCCAGGTTAGAAGTGGCCTGGGTGTCACACAGGAACACTGTCCAGACTTTAACCTGGAGCTGGCTGGTTTCAAAGGCCTTGTCATTCTTAATGGGCATTGACTCTTGTTCCCCTTAGAATCAGGGCAGGAAACGAGTTAAAACAAATACGGAGATCCGGGTCCCACCCCTAGAACAAAGAAATAAGATGCTTTGGGGCGGGGGTGGGGGGGATCTGGGCATCACTATTTCTCAGAACACCCCAGGTGACTGTATTGTGCAAAGTCAAGAACCAGTGGATTAGATCACTTTTCCCCTCCCTGGCTATACGTAGCTATACACCTTAGGCCGTTCAACATTATAAGTGTAACCTGGAAGCCAGACAATCTGGGTGAGTGCAGTGGTAGGGGGTAGGGATAAGGAGCAGGTGCCTGGGAGCCCTGGGATGTGACCTTGTGTGGTCTGGGCTTGAAGGTGGTTTGGGCTGTGTCAGGATGGGAGCAGGGCTTCTCATCTGAAGCTGGGCGGGCACGCTGGCTCCCCTTTTTCACCTTGAGCACCCTTAGCTGTAACGCGTAAATTATTTTAGCAATTGCCTAGTTGGCAATGCACACTTCAGGAGAGCGAGAAACATCTCAGCCCCAGGCAAGTGGTGCTCCTCCCTTCTGCTTGTTGAGAGAGCCCAGCCAGGACTGTAGTTGGAAGCAAGCTTGCTGGGAAAACACCAGGCAGCCTGGCTGCTCCCCGAGCCCCAGGCCACCCGCATCACCTACCTCTTTTTAAAAGGAAAAATTTCAACTAAGGGATTTGCTTCTTCCCCTGTACTGAGGCGGCAGGAAGGGGCCACTGGCTCCCCAGGCCACCTCCACCACTGATCAGAGGTGTTGATCTGCCTCTTTCTTACCTGTCCTGTCACCTGTCCCCCTGCACCTGCTCAGAACCGCTATGGCAGAAAGGGGACCTCACTGCTGCTGTAGGAATGAGGCCACATCTGCAGAGGAGCACAGCGACGCTCCCAGAGGCTCCGTGACTTGCCCAAGGTTGGGCGGAAGCCAGCTCCTGGCACGGAGTCCTGAGTATCCCCCAACCCCTACCTTTCCTGAAGCCACGGTCCTTGTTCTCTGCCTCGCGTGCCACTTAGAGCTCCTTAACGTTCCATGGATCTGCTCCTGTTAGCCCACACCCATCACTGGAGAGCTGCGTTTTTGTCTCACTCACCATAGACAGCGGTGCCTGCGGGGCCCCACCCATCTCTACGATGTGATCCAAACTCCTAGTGACTCCTGCCAAGTGCCCTCTTTTCCCCAACAGACCACTTTCACAGTTCACTCTGGTTTTCAGCAAGGTCCTTTATTTATCTCCTGTTCCCCAAGCACGGCACATGAGCTCCGGTGGCCGGTTACCCGTGTGGGCTGTGGACTTTGTAAACGGAGAGCAGTCAGTATGTATAGAAATCATGCACCTCGGTGATTCTTTGACAAGATACTTAATGAGTAAAAAGATTTCACGTATGTTGGAAACTGCTGCCCTGTCCAGCATTCCGCTCACTGAAAAAGATCCATTGACTCCAATGGAAACAGGTTTTCTTTGCTCACTTGCCAGTCACTGCCTAGGGCATCTCGGCCCAGGGTCACTTCTGACGGCCATTCCTCCCGGAAGCTGCTGGTTCTGTTCCGAGAGAACCTTGGACCTGTACGGGTGACCAGCTGTACACCGCCCACTGTATACATTAGACACTGCCCGTGATACATGATTCAAAAAAGGCATCTCTAGGACAGCTGGAGGCTACTCTTGCACACCTCAGGTCACAGGAGAATGTTTCTAGAATTTGTGCCCCCAGCTGGCCATATCCTTCACAGGAAACCGAAAAGCCAGCTCCACTGCTGTGGGTCTTTTGGGTTCGTAGGTCTCCGCAAAGGCCCCGCTCACACCCCCTGGCTTAGGTCATCGTCACCCAGCATGCGCCCCTGCACAGAGACGAAGACATGGGGCTGACCCCTCCACTGTCTCAGAGTCCAGCACTTGGAACACTTATGTACAGACAAATAAATGGAAAATCATAGGCAACAGAACTCCAAAGCAAAACAGACACTTTTTTGGTCAGATCGACAATTCCAGTTTTGCCAGAGGAAGGTGCTGCTGGAATGTCACCGGAGGAGCACGCAGTCTCACGCTGCCATAGCCCCTATCAGCCAAACGGCTGGTCTGAACGTTCATCGCCGCGGACTCGAAGCGGCTGCGCGGGGAGTGTTCCCGGCCCCATTTGGCAGGAGGGCTCCTGTGGGCAGTGAGGTAAGCGGATCACACATTCGGCAGCTGATCCGTGGGAGCCCCGACTTGGCTCTTGAGGACACCAGCCTCAGCTTGGAAGGAAAGCCGTGTTTACACAGGAGCCTCCAGTCCCACCAGCCAGATGCTCCCCTCTGTTGGGGACCTGAAGGGTTTGGGAGTGAGGGGAGCGACGGTGACAAGTCTGTTCAGGCCCAGCCGTGCGTGCCGCCCCGACTGGGCCCGCCCTGCCCGTGAAGCCGGCCAGGTGTGGGCACTGCAGACTCTCCCCCTGCCCCAGGGTGGCTGAAGGGTCCCCTGTGTGACCGTGATGGCAACAGAGGCCAAGGTCTCTAACACGGGTTTGCAGTTTTTGTTTTGTTTCGTTCGTTTTTCTTTTCAGATGACCACACGGAGTTTTTACATGATTACATTCAGACAGATAACCACTTGGTTACTCTATTCCAGAGCACTGAAAAACCAGGTACGTGACACGGCACAGACAACAGTCACACCGAAGGCACAGAGTCCCCAGTCACAGAGCAAAGTAACGCGCTATTAGGCAGAAAGGAATCTCAGAAGCAAATGACTGGAAGGAAAAAAAGAAAAATCTAAGGCGATACAAGCTGAAAATTTCCCATTTACAATAACCAAAGGAAAGAGGGAGCCCACATGATCTCAAAACCCCAAATAAGAACTTTCTGGTGAGGCAGGACTCAGAGCGTGGATTCACAGCACGGGTTGGGGCTGGACCGTACCCCAGTCTGCCCGGGCTGACCCGCGGCCACTGTCGCCGACTCCAGCACGGAAAACGTTCTCATCGACCCGGAGCAAAGATGAAATCCAGGGCCTGACGTTCGGCTGCTGCCACATTGGGGTGCCACAAATCCACCATGAAAACCACCCGTGGGCCATCCTCCGCTGAACCTGGGAGGGGGTGCGAGAGAAGAGAGGTTCAAACCGTTCCAGAGCCAGGACCCATGCAGTGCTGGACCCCCACAGTGAGCTTCCGGACAGGGCCCATCCTGTCCCTTGGCTTGCATAGGAAGATCACCTCCTCTCCGAACAGGAATGTTAGCACGGTCTCATAAGGTTCTGGGTGGAGCGTGTGAAAGGAGAGGGGCAGAGGACAGAAGGAGTGAGTAAGGGCTAGGTGGAGCACAGAGGACTTTTTGGCCGGTGGAACTGTTCCCGTATGATCCTGTCAGGGTGGATCCGTGTCACTGCACATTTGTCAAAACCCACAGAACACACAGCAACAAGAGTGAACCCGAAGGAGACTGGAGTTCAATTAATAATAACCTGTCACTCTATGTGTCGCTTGCAACAAATGTACCACACTAAAGTAAGATGGTAATGGAAGGGGAAATGGGGGGGGGGTGCTTATATACTCTGCTCAGTTTTTCTGGAAACCTAACTGGGCTAAGAAATAAAGCCTATAACGTAAAGAAAAGAGAAAGGCAGCCGCTCACCTTCATGGAATGCAGTGTGCAGGAAAGAGTCATCGAAGAGCAGGCAGCGTCCTTCTGCCCAACACTGGGGCTCCCCCCCGACCACCAGTTCACAGCCACTTGGGGTTTTGAGACCTTTGAGGGAAAAGCAGAGAAAAGAGAATGAAGGCAGGTGGGATGGGGGGATGCGCTGTTTTGGTACAAATTGTTAACTTCTGAAGTGTCCTGGCCTTCTGCCTCACCCCTCAGAGCCCTGTCTGGGGTGGGAGGTGCTTTGGCAGAGGAAATACAGGCTGTGGACCCCGGCCATCACCGAGCTCCCTGGAAAACCACATTCCTCCATTGGCTTCATCTGTTCTGGGTCATGGGTCACTCTGTCAAGTCTTGTGCTGCACTTTTGAGACCGCTGAAGCCCATCTGTGGGACATCCTATTCCCCCAACCCCCATTTATTGAGGAAGACCAGGTTTATAACCCGCCTGGCCTGGTAAACTGTGTTTATTAGACCCCAATCTCTAGGACTCTTTTGGTTAAGATGAAACCAGGCCCTCCTCTTTGGGTTCCAAGCTTTAAATCCATGTCGGGGCCTGAGGATGGCATGTCCTTAGTCTAAGCTCCTCTGGTCGCCCTCCGTGACACTGAAGGTCACCCCTAAGGCCATGCCTGAGCTCCATGGGGAAAGAGGCCCACACATTTGTAAGCCTCTATGCATTCACAATGGCGAGCACATGAGGTGCCAAGCAGGGGTGTATAACCGCAGGGAGCGGGCCTAGCTGAAATGCTGTGTGCCCACTTTCACGTCCCTGCCTCCGACCCTAGGATCCGAGGAAACTCCCAGGCCCTGTCACTGCCTGGACGTCTGTAAATGAAGGCACCACCACAGCCGTGGAACAGAGTCCCGAGGGGCTGGATGGGCCCCACAGCTCTCAGGAAGGATGCATCGGGAGGAAGCAGGGTCCTGCCAGAGGGGATGTGATCGTCTTTGGTCTTGCTCGTCTTTGGGGACTACGGGCACAACCGTGAGGCAGGACCAGTCGGCCCTGCCCACCACACACCCCAGCTGACTCCTTAGGATGAACATAAAAGAGAGTTCTCGCTAACAAAGCATTTTAATATGCCCCTTGAACCGGAAGCACGTGCGCAGGAGGAGGTCACAGAGGCCACACAGAGGAGCGGCAAGAACAGAAGACTTGGGGTTAGAGGGCCAGCTCTGACCCTTCACTGCCGTGGGACTCTGCGCAAGTGACTTCACCTCTCTGAGCCTATAAAGGGGGAACAGCAGCGTGCTTACCTGAGGGGCTATATGGCCACTCCCCTTGCCACGGGGAACATACAAACTGCCTGAGTGCAAGTCTGGGCTAAATCAGCATTTTTCAGACATCCCTTCAGCCCCTCTCTGGATGGAGCTGCTGAGATTCAGAGAAGTGACGTGACCTGCCAGAAGTCTGCTATTCAGTCCTGGTGGGGACATGAGGTTTAAATCCAAACCACAGAATGGGCTCTAATGACACTGGACAGTATTTCAGCAGTGGTGGCACTAAAGTGCTTGTCCATTCTTGGAGCAAAGGCTTCCACGGTCAATCTCACTGAATCAGGCGAGAAGGGCCATTCCAACTCTGGAATCATCAACTCCCATCTCCCGCTACTGGTAACAACTGCTGGGGAGGGCGGTGGGGTTTAGGGCTGTGACGGGCCCAGAAGAGAGAGCCCTCACTGACTGGACAAGGCCATTAGGACTTGGTGGTTCTCTGCAGGGACCCTCCACCCCAGGGCTTCAGAAAGCAGCTCTCCTTTCTCTGGGCCACTAAATGATTCATCACCATGCACCACAGCACAGCAGAAAAATGGTCTGGCCTGCTGGCTTGACAGCCCCCTGCTTACTTTCTTCTGCCTTCCCCTTCATCATGCCCTGGCCTTCCAGTTCCCCCCACCCCATTCCTGCCTACTGCCCCCAAACCAGCTTGGTTGGCAGAGATGATCAATACTGTCCCAGAGAGAGTGATCAGGGGGCTCTTGGGGATGGAGCCAGACCCCACGTGCTCTGGCTGAGGGCTTGCTCTTTGTCCCTACCAACCATCCAACGAGGCAGGTCAAGGCTGCAAAAAGAGCTCAGCACCCCCCTCCCCCGACTTAAGGACTCTGGAGGCTGGCACTCCAGGGAGCAAGGCAAACACAAGCTGATCTGCCAATTCCACCCAGCTAGTCAGCCCAGAAATCCAACACCACGCACGTGAAAAGGCAATGAGAGTCTAACTGTGCTTCTTGAGCAAGAATTTGCTGAATATGCTCATGCATTTTCATCTACCCTTTCCTGAGGGTTGGCTGTGTGGAAGGACATCTGCCTCCCCAGTCAACGTGCCTCGTGAACGTCAGAGGTCACTTGCTGGAGGTCTGTGGCCATGTGGTCAGGACGTCCCAGCCCCACAGGCGGAGCTGTCCCACGGCGCTACATGGGGTCCAGACCGAGGGACGCCACCCCTAGAGCTAGCTCAGAGAGGTCTTTGGCGAATGAATGGACTGGGGGCAATGCACAGCCGTGGCCAGGCTTTCAGGTGTCTGTGGGGTCAGCTCCACGAGTCACAGCTCAGAGGGCAGGCAGCCAAAGGGGACAAAGGCTGGCAGTTCCAGAGCAGGACTCAGAAATAGCGGGTGTCTCCTGCACTCCAGCCAGGTATTCTGGCCAAGGCGTGGTCACCAGGGACGTACCAGGTTCGCTCCCTCTCTGGCAACACCCAAGGTCGCAAGGGTCGAACCCACCTTTGTTTCATTCCGTGGTGGATTCAAATGTGTGCATGACCGTGGAAAGAAGGAAACACTGAGCAAATCTAACCAGGGAGCTTGCCCAGGCCTCAGGGAAGCGGCCACAGTCCAGCGGGACTCCTTCCAGGAGAACATGACACGGCCCAGTTTTTCTGGTGGCAAGAACTAGCAGGGTTGTGAAGGGAACGACAGGTCGTACGGAGGGCCTGTGGGGGTGTGGTTTACACTCACACACGTACCACGCAGGTGCACGACAGGCATTTGTGCACAGAAGGCAAAGCCTAGCTCTTCTGCCCCCCACCCTGCTGCCCTTGCCACTGAACACACCTGCCTGGAATTCTACCTCAGTCCACAGACGCACTTCCTACCGGGTCACTCTGAAGCTTTTGAAGAACAGCCAAAGAAAACCTTTGAAGAAAGCACAGTACTGTTCCCCATGGCCCCAGTCTCCATCCCAAAGCTGGGCATGGGGGGTGCTCCTGCATGGCTCGCTCCCACCCAACCTGTCTGACCTCGGCCCCCCTTCCCCCTGAGCCCTCAGCCACATCTGGGGCTCAGGGGTAAGACTCCTCTGCTCCATCCTAGCGGGATGGAGTGTGAGATCTGAGTGTGCCCTGGGGTCCTGCATGGCGACCTTACTGAGACCACTCAGATGGCCACCTTGCCCCCTCAATTAATCAGAGTGCCCTTTGCCTGACTGCCCTTTACCTGCCCATAGTCTCCACATGCATCTTCTCATCCTCCAGAGAGCCCCCAGGCATAAACTGTCACCCTTGTGCGAGGCTCAGAGTTTCAGGGTCCCAGCCAAGATCACTCGGCAGCTGGGGCCGACAGAGCTGAGTCCGGGGGTGCTTGCTTCCGAAGCCTGATGGTTTTCCACTGTTTCCTGAGGGCCCAGGTTTTAGGGATCCTTTCTTAGACTGTCCAGCACAGGTTTCATCCCAGGGGACTAGCTACCACCTCTCTCCCTGCCAAGCAGCCACAGAAAATACCACTTTATTTAACCCTGTCAGTGGTCCTGAAGTAAGCGCTACCTCCCATTTTACAGATGAGGAAACTGAGGCATGGAGAGACTCCGTTCCTTTCCCAGAGTCCCAGAGCTGACCACGGAGCCAGGCCCCCTCTTCTGGCACCTGTCCTGCCTCTGCTCTGTAAACACTCACAGTATCAACTGCTCGAATCTAGCTGTCTTTCAAAGTGGCAAAGCCCTCTGTCCACGTCCCATTCTGCTCAGGCTCCCTGCATGGGGCAGGGGAAGCAGAGGGCTCTGGGGAAAGCGGGGCTGGAGAGCCCAGGAGGCTGCCCTGTGGTTTGTCTACAGAACAGCATGAGGCCCCCCGCTCCAGCCCTGACTGGGGCTCCTCCACGCGGGCTTTTTCATCCTTTGTTCCGAAGCCAAGGCAGCTAGTGCTGAGAATTTCCTGAAGCTGACCTTACCTGGGCTCTGGGCGTGCCCCCCAGTCTGGGATGCTAACTGGGGGTACCCACCCATTATCATGAGTCACTAGGCACAAGGCATTTGGGGGAGCGAAATCCCCGTGTGCTGAGCTGTGGCGAAGCCCCCCTCACGGGTGAGTAAGCACTCCATGTCCGGCTCCGTGCGCATAAACGCTTCATGACATGTGTTCTCAGCAGACCCTCCAAGTAACTCCATGGGAAGGAGCTCTTTACCTCTTCTCTCTACGTGAGGACATGGAGGTGCAGGGAGGCAAAGTGACTTGCCCCAGCTGACACAGCCAGCAGCCTCTGGGGCCAGGACGCAAACACGGCCAAGCTGACTCCAACCCCATTCTTAGGGCCACTGTCGCGCATGGTACCAACTGCCCTCAAACCTGAATGAACTCGGCACTAAGACCACACACGCGTGCCCCCTCGACTTGGGAGGCACGAGAGCATCTTGTGTAGCAGCCCAGGCATCAGGGTGAACCTGTGACGGTTACAACAGACTCTGGGCTCTTGAGCTGTGCTGCCTGATATGGTAGCCACCAGCCATGGGTGCCTCGCTAAGTGTAGACGGAACTCTGTCCCCTCCTGGCACCAGCTGCGTTTCAAGCGCTCAGCGGTCACACGGTGCTAGTGGCTACTGTACTGGGGCGGTGCAGATAGAGGCTGTTCCCATCACTGCAGAAAGCTCCCCTGGACAGACCTTCTGTCAGATCCTACTGCTCCCAAGTTCCTTTTCTGACTCAATCTCTGCGGTCAAAACTCTGCACATAATGCATCGACCTTTGACAGATGTGCCCTGTGGAGTGCAGACAGGCAGGATTCTGGTGGCCCAGGGTGGCTGTGTCGGGCAGGCTGTGCCCTGAGCCCCCGCCCCCACGACCTACCTAAGTGGCACCGGATGCGGATGTTGGTGGGGCCATAGTGCTCCGTGATCACAGTCCCCGGGCTCAGCACGGAGATGCACGCGTTCCCAAAAACATTGTTCCCAATACAGGTCCGAAGGCTTCCAAGCAAGCGGTACGTCCGTGGGCACTTCCTGCAGTTCCTGGGAACACAAACCCCCTGATTGACCAAGTAAAAGGTGACCCACTCCCCGCTGGGAGTGCTGTTCATTTTCCATCCTTGCGGGAGGCTGCAGTTTGAGAAGGCTTTGTACAGGGTCTCAAACTCGCACAGGATGGTCTGGAAGTTGCGTTCCAGCAGCTCCACGTCGTGCTTCTGGGCGTCCCGTGGGAAGTAGGGTGTGGTGGGGAGATCGGGCAGGAAGAAGACCTCGGGCTTCTGGATGGAGGGCCGGCTGCTGAGGTAGCGGCCCTGCTCGCGGATGCCCTTGTGGATGCGGCCCATGCCGGACCAGGAGTAGCGCTTGGCGTACTCCTGCAGGTTGTAGTAGAGCTTCTGGTTGAGGCCCTCGTTGTGGGCGCAGCGCACGCACTCAGGGGACTGGCAGTATGCGTAGCCGTTCTGCAGCCCGGCGGCATCTGTGCCCTGCATCAGGGAGTTGACGGTTGCGTAGGGCCGGGGCGGCTCGCGACCCACGTGGTAACAGTACCACACGAACAGGACCAGCAGGCAGGCCACGCTGACCACAGCCGTGGTGTCGCAGTCCCGTACCGACTGGATGCCCGTGGCGATGCAGTCCCGCAGGCCGTCCAGCGACCAGTTCCAGGCCACCAGCCACTCGAGCGACATCTTGGGGGAGCTGACGTTGGGGGCAGGGACTGGGGTGAAGCAAGGTCAGACAGTCAGTCCTCAGAGGTCCCAAGGGCACCCGCACCCTGCACCTTAACATTAGGGGGAAGGGGTGGCTGGGGCCAGGGGAGGCATGGCTACCACCGCAGTTCCTCGGATCCCGCCAAGCGTGGCATTGACCCACGTCTGGGCTCACCACTCCGCTCCCCGCAAAAAAGTCACTGCAAGCTGGGTGGAAGGAGCTGCTTTTGGTCACGCCAGCAAGTGGGATCAGTCACCGTGAAACGATTTTCGAACCTGACATGAGAAAAAAAAAAGTAAACCAGCATTTTTATACCTGGATATATCCTCAACTGAAATATAAAATCTCAGATCCTTCTGGAAGTTCCTTGTGGGTAGGGGACACACTTCTCAATCTTGTGTGTTCTCTCCCCATTTTGCCACACCCCCCGCCCCCCATTTCCCAAGAGGCCAACGGTGCATAATTTGCAACCAGTACTAACAATCACACAAGGCCCATCTACTCTGTGTCATTTGTAGGGGGTGTGATCAGCCCCATTTTACAGGTGGGGAAACTGAGGTCCTGAGAGGTTATATACCTCACCCAAGTTCATGTGGCCAGGGCAGAGACACACTCCCCAGCGGGCTGCATGATGATGTCTAGTCATGGTAGGCATTTCATAAATATTTGTTCTCCTTAAGTCTCTGTACCTTTACAGAGAGATCTGGATTCAAAAGCATCTTAAAAATGGCAAAGGAAGGGGGCGCCTGGGTGGCTCAGTCATTTAAGCAGCTGCCTTCAGCTCAGGTCATGATCCTTGGGTCCTGGGATCCAGGCCACATCAGGCTCACTGCTCAGTGGGAGGCCTGTTTCTCCCTCTCTCGCTCCCTCTGCTTGTGTTCCCTCTCTTGCTGCCTCTGTCAAACAAATAAATAAAATCTTTTATTAAAAAAAAATTGGCAAAGGAGGGGCACATGGCTGGCTTAGTCAGTGGGGTGCGCAACCCTCGATCTCGGAGTCAAGAGCTCAAGCCCCATGCTGAACACAGAGATGACTTAAAATAAATAAAAGATTCCTAAAAATGGCAAAGGAACCACAAAACTGCACGGTCCCCATTTTACTTTCTCTCTTATGGTGCTTCATCATTCTTGCTTAATCTCTCTTGCCCTGCTGACAAAGGCTGGGTTGCACTCAAGCTGGAAGGGGAGGTGGGCTCTTGGGTCATGGGTCATCCCCACAGCTGACACTGGGCCTTTCTGTCAGCCAGTCCAGAGACTACTCCCTGGTCTCACCTGTAGGTTAGGAGAGGAAGTGATGGGGGAGAATGGAAACAGAAGCCCTCTCAGGTCTCTTGTCTCCAAAACAGACAGGAGCACTCTGCCAAGTAGCCCGCCAGTGGTTGGGGCCAGCGTCTGGCACGCCGTTTACCCTAATAACCTAAAAGTAAGATCAGAGCCCGGCAGTCACGGTGCCCGTGTCTACAAAAGCCTGGCCGTGTTTCCCAGCTGAGAGACGCTGTGTCCAGCCTGCTTTTCCCAGAACAGCCAGATCTACAATCTCCCACAAGCCTAATACACTCCCTCGGTGCAAGGGGCCGAGTAATTCACAAAAGTCTTTTTGTGTACTACCTTCTCTCTTGGGAACTGAAGGCAACTGAAAAACTGGGGAAGCTGTCCCCTCTCCTTTCTGTGGGGACTACATTTGGCTGGAAAATTCTTGCGAGATGGCAGAGAGGCCAAGAACCCAAACTGGAGGTGGGCTGGACTGTGGGCGGGACACTTCCCTCTCGGTTCCTTCATCTCTAAGACTGGGCCATGCTCATCTCCTGGGATGGAGGAAAGTGACAACAGTTCCTCGGATATAAAACACTTAGGATGTCACAACGAACATTTAACATGTGCTTAGACATGTGGCAGCCCGTGTTGGTCAGCCAGCAAAACCAAGCCAGGGCATTGGGGACAGGTATCTCGGGATGAGGGACCCTAAAAGCAAATTCTGGACACTCTCGTTGCCACGTATCTGAGCTGACTTTTATTTGTTCCCAGACTGGCAAGACTAAAAATGAAAGAGAAACATTAGGTGCTCATTCACTGCCTGCCTGCATCTTCCCAGCTTAGGTTGAATTAAGAATCATTTGACTATCATGTTTAGCAAGTCAAAAACGCACATGCTAAATATTCATGGCCGTTTTTATGTTTCTAGGAAAAATACAAGAGTGGGGAGGCTAGCAGCTCAATTTTTTTTTCTCACACGTTCTCAATTTCTTCACAGATCTGGGCCCCACTGGATGGAAACAGACCATTTGGTGCCCCTGGTTCTCTCTAGCCATACCGTAACTGGCACATGTTCCCTTGAAAGGGGAAGGGAAAGAAAATCTGGGATGATTCTCCCATGTTTTGTTTGCAAGCCTGTCTCCCAACCAGAACCCCACGATTCCTGAAATTCAGTGTGAAACTGTCATCTGCGTGAAAAACAAGCACTTTTACTAAAAGGATTTCCCCCCTCCCTGAGCTCAACTTCTAATTGGAACTTTTAAACTCAGTCTCTCAGGAGAAGAGGTTTCTCTTCGTTGAGAAGTGAGATGGTGATAATTTAGCAAACACCTGTTAAGTGTCAGTCCCCATCAGCTCTGCTAATTGCTTAACTCCAGCACAATGAAAACCTGGAACACAGGGCGGATGAAGAACAGATCTCTTCACTGGACACCCCTGGGGCTCACCAGCCTTCTGGGGGAAGCCTCATTCTAGACAACACCAACCATGAGCGCTCCCTAGCCTGAACTATAAACAAAAGGCAGCAAAAGATCCTGATGCCCTGAGCCCAGCTTCAGATCCTGTTCTCATAATCAGCCCGGAGAGCCGAAGTTAGGACTTTTCTTACCTGCCACTTCCTTTTAGTCAAAAGACACTGGCAGGCCCCTGAGCCCAGAGGTGGGTTTAAAAGCTCACGGCTGAAATGTGACACTAAAAAATCCTTTACATTTGCAGGGTGACTGGCAGCTTATTAAGTACTGGTTCCAACATATGACCCTCAGGGCACCCAGTGACAACCACGAAAGCGCCAGTGGAAAGGGCATGGATTCTCTCCCCCTCTCCGGTTCTTGGCTCAGGGACCACAGTAATGTCCGGCTTCCTTCACACATCTCATCATTTGCATCTGTTTCATGTCTGTCCTCCTTAGGGACAGGGACCTGTCACTGCAGTTCTGCCCTTTAATAACTCCAATCGTAAAGGTCAGTCAGCCCTGGAGAATGCATGGCCAATTGGTCAGCAAGTCCAATGAAATATACCTTTTGATACGATGAACATCTGGGGGACAGACTCAGCTCTAACTTGGCTAATGGGGTTCACCTTACCCCATCTGAGCAGCACTGAGAAGCTGCTCAGTGCTAAAGAGCTTTTGGTCATTCTCAGGGTGCGGCCAGGCTGCCCTAGAAGTACCCCCAAAGAGCAGGGCAAAGCAGGGCAAGGGGTGTGATGCAGGTCACCCTCCCCACCCAGGACCCTGGGAACTGTCTTGGGACCAGCCTTCCCCCTTGGGCAACTGGAGACCTCTCCTCCTCACTTTCTGGGCCAGCTTTTTCAGCATCCGCCCACTCTGGAGAGGGGGGGAAAGGTGGGGGCAACGGATGGGTTAACACAGATGGTGACCACCAGGAGGTCAGGGGAGGAGGGGGATGGGACCACGGAAAAGTGCATATTGACAGGAAAAGTGGGCAATCGGCTGAAGACTGGGGAAGGTGGCTTATGGTGATAGCTCATGGGACAGGGGAGGAGGGTCACCATGAGAAATATGGTAAGTAGGTAACGCTCAGGGTTGGGGGGAGGGGGAGAGAAGGGAAGGAAAGGGAGCGGGGAGGAGGGTCCTGGGGCGCCGCGGTGGGCACCGCGATGGGGCAGGGGCTAAGAAGAGGGTGCTGCCCTGCACGCCGCCAATACAGCCCCGGCGGCGGCGCTCTGCACGTAGCGAGTGCCGGGCGGCGGGGCCCCTTGGCCGGGCCGGGATGCGGGGCGCGGGGGTGGGGGGACGCCGGCGTTCCCAAGCATCCCCAGCGGCCGCGCCGCCTCCAGGCTTGGGGACCGCGGGCCTGCAGCCGTCCGGCCCCCGCCTCCTCCCCCTCTCCCGGGGGGTGGGGTGGTGGCGGCCCGGCCGCTCCGTCTTCCCCCCCACCCCCCGCGCCCGGCAGCCCCCTGGAGACGCCGCTTACCTGCGCGCCGGCGCGCGGGCGGCGGGGGCGGATGCTGGGGCCGGGGGGGACGCCGCCGCCCGAGGGCGCGGACGCGCAGACGCCCCCTGCCCGCGCCGCGGGGCCACCGCCCGGCCCACGCCGCGGGAGCCCGAGCCGGAGCCGAGCCGGTGCCCCCACCGGTGCCGACGCCGCTCTGCGCTCCGCGGGGCCGCGCGGACCACAACTCCCACAATGCCGCGCGCGGCTGGCCGGCTGGAGGAGGGGGCGCGGGCGGCGGGCGGGGCGGGGCTGGCGTGGGGGCGGGGCGGGGCGGGGCTCGGACCCCCGGCGCGCAGAGCGCGGGGCAGCTGGGGAGGCTTTAAGGGAACGGCGGTGGCAGGGACCCCGGGACGCACTGCCCGGCGGGGCCGGGGGTGGAGTGCGCAGGCGGAGCGCGCGGGCGGGCGTTCATTCATTCGCTCTGCGTTCCTCCCTCTGTGCCCCTTCTGCTCCCCCGCCCCCCGGTCTCTGTCCCTGCTCCGGCTCTCCCTCCTACAACTTCCTCCTTGCATTCTCTTTCACTTTCCTTCCCTCTTCTTTCCTCCCTCACTTCCTCGGGCCCTGAAACCCCTCTTCCCTTTATTTATAGATTCACCGCGCACTTAAATGGCCGCTCCGGCACTTGGAATGAAACTGTAAATCAGACAGGATCCCTAATGTCACGAAAAACTCCTTGGTTCAGTAGGAGCGACTGTTGGGCAGCCTCCCTGTGCTGGCTCTGTGCTCTTTGGGGAGCGGGGCACATGAGGGCCCTGCCCACAGGGAGCCACAATCTGGCCAGGAGTCAAGGGTGGCCAAGTAATCACGCAGGTAAAGGCACCCTCACCTGGCTCCGCAGAGTAGTAGAAAGGGACAGGGCAGGGTGAGCCGAGTGGAGCAAGAGAGCATGTGATGGGGTGGAGGGCCCCCACCCGGGCCTCTGTAAGGAAGTGATGTTGGAGCTAAGGCCTGTGGGAAACAGATAAGCTAACAGAGGTCATAGGATGTACATGTTAAGGGCTCCGGGACTCCATGCATGGGCGGGTTCTGGGAACTCAGGAGTAGGATGGCTGGCGCAGGATCCATGTGTTCGTCCCAAAATCGACTTGTTGCTGTCCCAGCATCTACTTTGCCCCTGTCCCAGAACCTACTTCAATCATGTCTCAGAATCCACCTCTCACACCTGTCCTAGAACCCACCTGGTCCCTGACCTAAGAACTCACCTCCACCATGTCCCAGAATTGTCCCTGCAGTGGAACCCACGTCTAAGGTGTCTCAGAATCCCTATCTGCGGTGGCCCAGAGCCCACCTCCACCATGACTTAGAATCCACTTGTCCTTACTCCAAAGGAGGAAGAACGCCCCCCGCCCCTTATTCTGCTAAAATAACCAAAATGCATGCATTGGGAAACCAAAAATGCATCGAGATTTGTTCAAAGTGTGGGTAATCAACACGGTGATCCGATTTAGAAACAATAAACAAGATGTCTCTTTTCATTGCCAGCCTCCCAGTGGTTGAATCTGGCTCCGGAGGGCTGAGAAGGTGGGAGGGCACTTGGTCCTTCTCAGGTTCAGGAAGTTGCTCAAACTCAGACTTCTCCGAAGGCGCTTATACAGTCAGAGCATCATACTGACAGGGCTGAGAAGGAAAACATTCTTCATATAGTTGTAAATGTGTGTTCCATTCCTGGATCATGCCATCTGTAGTGCATTACGAATTAATATTGTCTATAAATCCTGTCATTATCTTTGACCAGCGCAATTATACTACTCTGTATTTGTTAAGAGTATTTATTGGTTCCATGGCGATATTACCCCTTTACACATTTTGCTAACCCTGCTTGCCACTTCTGCCTGTGGGAGACACTGGGATGGGGGGCGAGCTCCCCCAGAAAAAGAGTATCCAGGCTTTCTTCCAGAGGGGGCTTTGGGATGAGAGCTCCAAATAAATTGTCATTGCACTAATGGAGGAGCCAAGATAAGGGCCAAGTGAGTCTAAATTGCCTGCCTCCTGCTTGGCTGCCACTGGCGCCCTCCTCCTCCCGCTGTCTCCTCAGGGCAGCCCTCCCCGACCCACTCTGAAGCTGCACAACCTATCATTATGCTATCTCATCCACTCGTGGAGTCCACCCAACTCCCTCCGGCTGCAGATGGAGTCACTGGGGGTCCAGAGAGAAAACATGCCTTGCTCAATCAAGGTCACAGCAAGTCAGTAAAGGAATAAGAAAATGCTTGCTTGGTGCATTAGAGCAGCGAGTATGGTCTCTTTAGAGAGAAATTTAGTCTTATTTGTCAAAACGACAACAAATGTATATATCTTAAAAACAAACAATGTCACTACTCTATATCCATCCTAGAGAAATGCTAGAATCGATAAAGGAATAGAGATGTTTTTATATTGTATAATCCTGTGCAACAGTTTAAAAGGAAGAGCTTGATATATATGTGATGTTGTAAAGCTCCTAGGGGTGACTGCCTGGCTGGCTCAGTCAGGAGAGCGTGGGACTTTTGATCACAAGGTTGTGAGTTTGAGCCCCACGTTGGGTGTAGAGAGTGCCTAAAAAAATAGAATCTTAAATATATATATATATATATATATATTTACATATATACATATATAAACTTTATAAATATATGTAAAATTAATAGAGCAAAAAATCAGAGTTATGCTTGTAGTCTGACTTCCTCTGCATAGCACATACACACAACACAAAATGTTACTCTGTAGTTTCTGTGGATATATATGTATATTTATAGAAAAGCAGGAGAAAAGGATTAGAAGAATACACTAGTATCTTTTTAAAAGTTAAAATATTACAGTGTTGGCAAATGCAAAGAATATCCCTCAGAGGACACACACCGAATTCATGAGTTGTAACTTCAGGGGCCATTAGGAAGGAAAAAGAAATTAGGCACAGTGGACAGAAGGAATCCAGCATTTTCTGGAATATTGTAATTTGACTCAGTATTTTAAAAACAATTTCTTTATTTTTTTTTTTAAGATTTTATTTATTTATTTGTCAGAGAGTGAGAGTGCGCACAAACACAAATAGGGGGAGCAGCAGGCAGAGGGAGAAGCGGGCTCCTTCCTAAGCAGGGAACCCGATGCGGGGCTCTCAGGCTCTCGATCCAAAGACCCCGGGGATTGTGACTGAGCTGAAGGCAGAGGCTTCATCGACTGAGCCACCTAGGCGCCCCATTTTTAAAAGGATTTAAATACTCCTGGAATAAAATGTAAAAAGGACAAATCAGTTGCTAGGAGTACCGTTCTCCTTTATCCCTCAACTACCCGGTTCCCTATCCTTGAGATAATCATTAAAACCAGTTTCTCATGCATCCTTCCAGGAAAATGCGTGTTTGCAAATACCGTGCAGAAATATTTTAACTTTTGAAAATGAAATATTAGTATGCTATTAGTGATATTAAAAACATTTTTAAAGTAAAATTCAAAATTACATTAAAAAGTATTTTTTGAGAATTAAGAATTGCTCAACATGAGAAAAATCCTTTTTTTAAAAAAAAGATTTTATTTGTTTATTTGACAGAAAGAGTGAGAGGACATAAGCATGGGGAGCAGCAGAGGGAGGGGGAGAAGCTGGCTCCCCGCTGAGTAGGGAGCCAGATTCGGAACTCTATCCCAGGGCCCTAAGATCATGATCTGAGCAGAAGGCAGACACCCAACCATCTGAGCCACCCAAGCACCCGAGAAAAATCTTTTGATAGAATTCACCACACTAACAAATTAAAGTCAAAGCACTACATAATGTTTCAGTAGATGCAAAAAAAGCAAAATTCAACATCCTTTCATGATTAAAGACTCATGGCAAAGTAGGAAGAGAAGGGAATTCCATCAATCTGATAAAAGAGTGTTTATGAATAATTTACAACCAACATTATAGTTGATGACTAGAGACTGAATGTTTTCCCTCAAAGATCAGAGCTGAGACAAAGATGCTCGTCTTTGCCATTCCTATCCAACATCATATTGGATTTTCTACCAATGGAATAAGGCAAGAAAAAGAAATAGGAAGCATTTGAAAGAGTAATGGAAAAAATTCTCCATAATACCAACAAAACTGTAAAGACCTCAGGAAAGAATTGAACTAAAATGGGAAAGATGAAAAAAGTTGAAATAAAAAGTATTGAGAGGCAGGGTATAAATTGTGAATGATAACAATGTATGCAAAATTCATGGATATGAAGAGACAACATCATGAAGAGGTCAGATTCCCCTAATAATCTATAAAATTTAAACAATTTTTAATGAAAATCTCAGTATTTTTAGTGCAACCAGATAAATTGGTCATAAAATTTATATAGAAAGACAAAGAGCCAAGAAAGCTAAAGACAAAATGAAACTACTTAATAAAAACTGTGTAAAGGGTATAAGCCAGCAATGCACACAAGAGGAAACACAATGGCTGATAAACACAGGGAAAGGTGCCTTTCACCACACTGCTCATCAGGGGAATAAATAATAAAACCATAGAGATGCCATTTTGCATTCATCTTGTGGGCAGAAATTAAAAAGTCAATTGATGCCAAGTGTTGGTGAGTCTGTGGAGTCCTAGGTACTCTTGCACACTACTCTTGCACATAGGTGAATCTACACAACTCTAGCCATCTTTAATAAAGTAGAAGGTGTGCGCACACACACCCAATCCTGCCATCCCACTTCCTGGTCTTTGCTCTAGGGCTCTGGTTTTCAAACTGGGGGTCTCACTGATTGTTCCAAAAGTGATAAAGTAAGTCATGACCACGAGTTAAGATAATGAAGCAGAATAAATTACAATAGAAACTATGAGATTATTTAAGTTTATTTCTCCCCCCCACCACAGTGAGCTCTATGCCCAGGGTGGGGTTTGAACTCACGACCCTGAGATCAAGAGTCCCATGCTCCACCAACTAAGCCAGTCAGGTGCCCCGAGGAGAGTATTTCTGAGTGTATCTTACGCGTTCTGTTTGTGGGCATGTGTGCATTGCACGGGGTCCTGCTGTACAATGTGTACTTGGTGGCAGTCAGGTAAGTTTGAGAGTCTTTGTCGTAGAGAGGTTCTCAGAGTGGGACAAGAATATATATAGCGACATGTGCAAAACTGGAGCCAACAAACATTCAAAGAGGAAAATGCACACAAAAATTCAAACAAAGCAATATGAGACAGAAGTTATAGCATGAGCCAGGACTAAATGTACCGAGATAGGTAAATCTCCAAAATATAATACTGAGCTGGAAAAGCAAACCGTAGATTGATACATGAAGCATAATATTGTTATAAAGTGTGAACTCATATAAACAACACAGTATGCTGGTGAGGGACTATTGTATGTGTATATAAGATAGAACTATATGCTATACTATATATGCATGCATATGTACATGTATACATTTGGGGAAATACTTACATTAATGTGTATTAATAAATGCATTAATACTAAAATCTTGCATGGTGATCATTAATACAACTTCAAGATAGTAATTATTTGGGGGAAGGGAGTGGAATGAAGGAGGAGCATGTTGTACTATCTTATTCCTTTATAAAAACCAAAGGAATAAAGCAAAACATTAGGATTTGGTAAAGGTGAGTGGTCAGTATCTGAATGTGTGTCCTCTTATTCTCTATGAATGTTTGCAATATGACACAATTGTAAATTATAAAAAGGCAATTTAAATTAATTAATTAATTAATTAGAGAGAGAGAGAGAGAGAGAGCAGGGGGGCGAGCAGAGGGAGAGGGACAAGCAGACTCCACACTGAACGCAGAGCCTGATGCAGGGCTTGATCTCACGACCTTGAGATCATGACCTGAGCTGAAATCAAGACTTGGACACTTAATGAACTGAGCCACCCAGACACCCCAAAAGACAGTATGAGGAGGTTAGACAAACTGGTTTTAAACGTTTGGGTTGTGGGTTTCCAACATGACTTGAGCTGTTTGAAGACGTTCAAGAACAGCTAACTGTGCTCCAACTCTATGGCTCCCAGTAGTGCCTGGAGGGGGAAGAGAAGAAGGAGGGGCAGAAGAGAGTGGGGTGATATGCACATTCTCCCATGTTCTCTGTTGTTGCCTTCTAAGCAGATTGCCTTTTATTAGCTTTATATATTGCCCTTCTGTCTTAGGGTAATAGAAGATCCTAAGACTGGGTTTGTAAGCCCCTGCCCTGGGTGACCCCCAATAAAAGTTGGGGGTCTTTGCTATGGGAAAGATCAGGATAAGCCTGAGCCAGAAATTCTATGGAGTAAGTTTATAAATTTACATAGATTTGTCACACTGAGTGATGAGCTTTGTTTGGTTAGCATATACAATGAGTGATTCCATCTGTCCAGAAAGCCAAGCCACGCTCGCATGTTGTCAAATGCTGAATGTATTCCGGGAACAAATCTAAATCACCTTGAGCTGATCCAGTAAAGGGCTGCTAACATCTATTTAGTCTTGGAACAGACAACGAACTTCCTGCTTACCGTGCAAATAGGTGGAACCGGACATGAGCCTGCTGCTTGTGAGGCCTAGGAGAGCTTGCTTCATAGAGTGGAAAAAACGAATTAATTAAAACGTCTTCCCCAAACCATCACCTGTTTCTAACCCTGCTTTCCACTGGGTCACCTTGAACTTGATCTGGCTCTTGACCTTCCTCTGCAGTCCACACTCTCTGGAAGCCTCAGAATAGCTTTGGCTGGGCGTGGAAGGTCGGTGTGAGAACCGAGAATTCTGGGCGATGGAAAAACAGGCATGAGAAGCAAGGCCAGGTCCCGAAGATCTATGAGAATCAGCCCTCTACAAATCCTGGAATACATTTCAGCCACTAAATGAATTAAAATGTGTCATGACAACATGCTTCATGTCCCACCTCCAAGAGCCTTCCTTGGTGGTAAGAGACAGTGATCATATAGGTCTTCATTTTTCCACCAGTTGAGGTTATTAAATTATTGAGCAACAGGTACACCATGCCAACCACCATCAGAATGGATGCGGGCTAGGGATGCCTGGGTGGCTCTGTCTGTTAAGCATCCAGCTCTTGGTTTCGGCTCAGGTCACCTTCCCAGGGTCCTGGGATCTGGCTCTGTGTCGGGCTCCATGTCCAGCGCAGTCTTCGTCTCCCTCTCCCTCTGCTCCTCCTCCCGTGTACTCACTCTCTCTCTCTCTCTCTTTCTCAAAAGTACATAAATAAAATCTTAAAAAAAAAAAGAATGGATGTGAACTACAAAACAGACAGGACTGTATCAATGAATACTGACCCACATCATATCAAGTGGTCTTGAAATCTAATCTGCATGAAATTTCATGGAGACTGTATCTTAGCCTCGGAGCGGATATACCTTGAAGCTCCCGTGTAGAATGCAGAAACTTCCTCTCATTTCGAACCCACTGTTTTTACATTCCCCAGGGACAGAAGGTGTACTGCTTGCAACTACTTCTAAACTCTGAGAAGTCAACTGGGAAGACTATTTATTGAGCATGTATTGTTGAACATATCCTATGTGTTATGCTCACGGAGTATACGGCTGTGAGGGAGTACAGACAGCTTCTGCATTAAATTCAGCACAAGAAGGGGTTCAGTGTGGCTTTCATGAGCCTTTTAAAATTGTCAGTATCTTGGGGAACATGGGTGGCTCAGTGGGTTAAGCCTCTGCCTTTGGCTCAGGTGATGGTCTCAGGGTCCTGGGATTGAGCCCCGCATCGGGCTCTCTGCTCAGCGGGGAGCCTGCTTCTTCTTCTCTCTCTGTCTGCCTCTCTGCCTACTTGTGATCTCTGTCTGTCAAATAAATAAATAAATCTTTTAAAAAAATAAAATAAAATAAAATTGTCAGTATTTAAAGTTTAGGAGACACCATGGAAAATGCTGGTTTCCCAGCTTCTCTTGAAAAGTGGAGATATCCCATCTGCAAACCAGCAAATTGGCTGGCAGGTGGTTTGCTATTGTCCGCACCCACTCCCTATTGTTTCCCAGCACTAAGGATGACTGTGACTTGCAACTGTGTCTAAAAAAGTAAGGAGATATTTCTCTGCTTCTGTGTCTCTGTCAAAAGTGGGGAAACAAAAGGCAGACCAGGTAGGCTGAATGATTTATATTAGCCTTGGCCACGTGCCTCGTTTATGTTACCTGACATGTTCGGTAGGTGCTCCCAGAGCACAGTGATGCCAAAATATGAAAAAATTTAAAAAATGGAAATGTATGTCTGCCTCAGGGAACTTGCAGGAGGGAGATTAAACTTGACAACTGTGAGAATCCTCCCCTCCTGCCCCTCCCCTACACCAAAGCCCTGAAAGCAGGTGGAGGGAAGGAAGGAACAGTGAGTACAAAGTTGGGTGAACAAGTTTCGCAGGCTTGGGAGAAGGTAAGAAGCCCACATGGCTGGGGCAGAGGAAGAGGGAGCATGAGGGCAGAGGATAGGTTTGGAGAGCAGGTTCAGGTGTCTTCAGCCCTGGGAAGGAGCTTGAATTTTGTTCTAAGAGCTCGACACCGATACTGGCAAAGGCCCATGATAAAGGCTCAGCTGTCCACGATCCCGATCCCAGTGCTGGCAGATGGGGGAGGTAGCAACAGCAGGGGAGGAGACAGGCAGGCAGGGCTGGCTTTCACCTAAATGATTAATTCACTCAGGTGCCCACAAGGCAGCGAAGGGATCATTGGAGAGGGTCTTAATAAAGGGGTTGGGCCAAGTTTAAGGTGATCTCAAGGAGTATGCAGCCCTCAGGGCAAATAACAGGAGAAGCTGTTACCTGCCTAGGCTTGAAGGGGTAAGGGAGAGAGGGGTTACCAGAATCTGGAGGTAGAGGTATTATTTAGAGAGGTCTGTTCCCTCTCCTAAAAGACATAGACTAGACGACCCCACAAAGAGGAAGCTGGGAACTCACCTTCCACCTGCCTTTCTATCGCCCACTGGGGCTTCCCTTGGGACCTACCCAACTGGATGCCCAAGGAGAGGGAGCCCATTGATGGGGACTGTGCAGGCTAGCTTCCCTAGAGGCAGGAACAGGGAGTCGAAAGCCAGAGAGCGGATGGGGAGAGGCAAAAGGAAGACACCTAGTTCACCCTTCAGGACATGGAAAAAGAGAATCGCATCCCTGCTTGGACTAGGGACCACGCACACATGTGGTGTCTACTGACAGTGGCTGTCATCCGACTCCGCCACCTTCAGGGCAGAATAACCTCCTGGTTTCAAGGAAGCCCAGCGATCAAAGCAAGGAAAAAACTTCAGGATCTGGTTTTGCAGATAAGCCGTTCAGATGCCGACTCAGAACTGCCAAGATGGAGCAGGCGGCACCTTGGATTGGTCGGGAGTCCCTTGAGAGATGTCCCTGCTCTGTTATTACTGGAATTTGCAACTCCTGTAAAAAGCTGACAGGGGCATGACTCACCGAGTTCAAGTCCAAACCACTGCCTCCACAGCTCACCATCCTGTCCCCCGAGTCTCCTCCCTCTTTCTGCAGCTGCAGCCGGAGAGGCATTTGCTCCCTCCAGGGAGGGGCCCCGGGTCCTGGCCGGGCCAGCTGCTTCTCCACACTGCAGGCAGCCAGAGTTTCCTGGATTCCAGGGACACAGAAGTATGTCTGGAAGAGACCAGAGAGTCTAAGCCTTCTCGCAGCAGGGCATGTTCCTAGAGGGAGAAGGTGAGTGCCGCCAAGCAGCACCTGGAAATCACCTGGATTGCTGTTACAAGCTCTGACATCGTAAAGGAATTTAAGATAGCTTCAGGATGCAAAAGTCTTTTTTGCATTTCTCATTAATTAATTTGGTTCTATGCATCTGGGAATTTGCGACAGTCTGAACCAGATGCATTAGGGTTTAGTTTACCCTTTTTTTCTCTTTCTTTTTGCAAGCTTCCTTTTTACTGTATTTTTGTCTGCATTTTCCCATTGCTTTATACCTGTCTAAGGTGGTCATTTATCAGCCCTGCCAGATTCTATCTAGCTGATGCGACAGTGGCGTGGTAGGGTGGTCAGGTCGCAATGGGATTGTCACAAACTCAACTCGCTGGTTGACACATACCCCCTACCTAGAATTGAAAGGCTGTGTACTCACTCAGAGTTCCTCTGAGTCTTTAACTGGCAAAGCCTTCTTGATTTCTCTTAGCCTGAGATGCACTGTTCAGATTTTTTTTTTCTTTACAAACTCTCATTTCACTTGGTGGAAGAAAACAAGGAGCCTTAGATTCAGATCTAGGTTTGAATCCCAGCTCCATCCATCACTGGCCAGGTGGTCCTAGACATGAGCTACTCTCTGAGCCTCAGTTGTCCATCTGTGAAAATGGGCTTACTACCTACTTCACAATATTGTTTTAAGGATTAAATGGGATCACATAGGCAAACCACTAATATGCTGTCTGGTTTAGAGGTGATCACAAATATTCATTTCCTCCAGTCCCCAGCCTCCTTCTGTACCAAAGCATATACATTTTAACCCTTTTCATCCAAGCTGCCAACTTGAGAATCTTTGCTTAACCGTGAGAGGGGTTAGCACGATCATGAAGTTCATTGCTGTTCATGGAGTTTGCCATTCTTGTGGCTCCCTTCCCCCAGCCATCCTGGAACCTTAGCCGGTTGTGTGATACGGAGTGGGATGTTGGAAGTGGTATGTCGATTTGGGAAGTTGAACATTCAGAGCAAAAAACTAGAAGTGCAAGGGGTGTGTGTTGCCAGAGGGTCATAGAATATGAGGACATAGGGTGGTCTGGGGGGGCCAGGAAGGGGTGTGGAAATTGTAAAAAAACTGCTGAGAATGGCCAAGAAGCAACCCTAATGAGGCTGGGCATGGGATGTTGGAGACATCTGCCTGGCATATGGCAATCCTCGGTGAGTATTAGGGAAGGAATGAATTTGGAGGATAAGGAAGACAGTCTGGGGGATGGGCAAAGCAGCAGGGAATTTCAGGGGCTTGGAAGGATTGGATTTCTGTTCAGATGTCAATTATCAGAGAGGCCCCCCTTGACCTTGGATGTGCAACCGCATTCCATCAGTCCTCTTGAGAACCCCCACCGCCTACCTTCCCAATGGTGCATTTCACCAGGTTGCACATTTATTGTTTATTTATTAATTTATTAATTGTTTATTGTTGTTTATTGTTTATTTATCTGTTTATTGTTGGTCTCCCCCACTAGGATATAAAGTCTAGAAAGGCAGGGACTTTGTCTCCTTTGTAGTCCCCTGCATCCCCGGTGCCTAGAACAGAGCTTCGCACACAGTAAGATTCAGTAAATGTATTTGAATAAATAATTGAACACAATAGAGTGATTCCACAGATTGGTAGTGATGGAAGGGCTCGGGAGAAAGACTTGCAGTGGTTCTCAGATTTAGGATGCCTCAGCATCACCAGGGGCTGGGTCAAAATGCAGACTGTCTGGCCTTGGTCCTGACTAGGTGAATCAGAGTCTCGGGGTGGAACCTATGGGTCTGCCTTTACCAGGAGCTTGGGTGGTGCCGGTGCAGAGGTTTTGGGCTCCACACTGAGAAACACTGGCCTTACCTTATAGAACCTGATGGGTCGCCTCAATCTTTTTGCTTCTGGAATGGACCTCTCCTCTTCTTTTATGTCAGAATCACTTTGTAATTTCCAAGCCTCCTATTTATCAGCTCTTCCCAACTTTATGTATCACCTTGGTGAAGCCCACTGAGAATAACTTGATGAAAGCTAGGAGAGGATGTTCTCCAAACTGTTCCAGCCCAAGATGGTACCCCTGGGCTCCCAAATACCTTTTGATTGTTTGCACACTATGCAAAGGCTAAATTTTTACCTGTAGCCTTTTACTGTATTTAATAATCTCTAGTCCCTTAATTCTTTTTTTAATGGGAAATCGGACGTCTTATATGTGTCTTATTCTTTTTTTTTTTAAGATTTTATTTATTTATTTGACAGACCGAGATCACAAGTAGGCAGAGAGGCAGGCAGAGAGAGAAAGGAGGAAGCAGGCTCCCCGTGGAGCAGAGAGCCCAATGTGGGGCTTGATCCCAGGACCCTGGGATCATGACCTGAGCTGAAGGCAGAGGCTTTAACCCACTGAGCCACCCAGGCACCCCGTCTTATTTTTTTTTTTTAAAGATTTTATTTATTTATTTTAGAGAGAGAGAGAGCGAGAGAGAGAGCACACAGCACAGGGGAGTAGCAGAGAGAGAGGAAGAAGCAGGCTCCAATCTGAGCAGGGAGACCCACGTGGAGCTGGATCCCAGGACCCTGAGATCAGCACCTGAGCTGAAGGCAGACCCTTAACTGCCTGGGCCCCGAGGTACGCCTTGTTTCTTAGTTCTAAGCGATGTGTTCAGAGTGCCCATTTTAGAGAGTGACCTTGGGAGACAGGGATTGCAACTTGGACCTCCCATCTTTCCTTACTGCCAGCTTATCCAAGAGATGTTCCACGAATGCTTTTAAACCACGGACCAATTCATAGCCACAGCGGGGCACTGAAACCACGTTTGGAATGTGAACATAACAATGATGGCAATAATAGTAACGGCTTGTTCCATAGGTAGCCTCCAAGTTTCCTCTTTTTCAGAAGCACAGTGAGTTGGTGTAAGGAAAGAGGAATTTTCTTATTGTCACATAACTTCCCCCCTTTCTCGTCCCTCCTTTTTGGCTTGCTTTCCTGTCCCACAAATACATTCATTGAGTCTCAAGAAGTATCTGCCCTCAGTATGAATGTTTAATTTAGGTGGACTTTTCAGGGAAAGTGAAGGAGTCAGGGGTCTGACATTTCCACTCACCTCACATTTAAATCATCAGTTGGCCAGACAGATGGTTCTTGTCCTCTGAATTTGTGGAAATGTTATGTAATGCCTGTGCTCATCCCTGATGAGAGAACAGTGGTGAAAAATGAAAATTAGAACCACCACACCTGGCTCTTGGGTATTGCTGGTGGTGGAGTGTGTGTGTGTGTGTGTGTGTGTGTGTGTGGCAGGAAGGAGTCTTATCTTTATAAAAAGGCTTTTGACTCCCCAGCCCCATACCAAAAACTCTTCCTGCCTTCCAGTTTCTGTTCCCAGCCTTCTCCCAGAGCTCCTGTTCTGATTACTAGAAGCCAACTTTGATTCCTTCCACTCCTGAGTTCTTTGCCTATCCAATAGACTCTGCCTCGCCTATCTGTCCCACAGCCTCTCTTTCCCACTGTCTTTGCTGCTAGTGATTCTGAGCCCTGCCATTCCCATCTGTATCTCCCAACCCCCATTCAAGCTATACATCAACCACAGTTAAAGCTTCTAAAGCAACCTCTTGGTTTCAAAAGCTCCCAAATCTCTCACAGAAAAGACATGTAGACTCATCAGCTTGGTTGCCAAGACCTTCCAAAAGAGAGCCCCAAACTACCCGGCCAAGTGTATCCCCTATACATTGGCATTTTCCTGCCTCTCTGCATCCAGGAATGTCTTCTTCGGCATCTTATGTCTGTAGAAATTTTGTTCACTATTTTATATCTCATAAAGTAACCATAATGGGGCCTCGGATTTAGCAAATCCTTATTGAGTGCTCCAGGCATGGTGCTAGGTATTGAAGATTACAGAAATAGGTTCCTTGACTGGAGAGGAGAGTGATGGGGGCTGGGTCATTGAGTAAACCCGAGGGCTTCAACAATGCAGATTTCTGTAGAAGGACAGAGAAGGGGTGTCTGGCTCAGACCTGTTGGTGGGGCAGGGATTGTGGGAAACTAGGGAAGTTGATGCAGAAGAAATGGTATTTGGGGAGGGGTCAGGTAAAGATTAGAGGATGGGGATAAGCCCAAGAAGGAAGCAAAAGGAATGAATGTTAGGGGACCATGGAGAGGCACAGCCAGTTGCTTGGTCACATGGAATATCTCTGGACAGGCTACAGAGAAACACTGAGCCTCAGCCCCATTCACTGAAGAGAAAGAGAGAGAGAGAGAGAGAGAGAGGCTCTTGATACTCGTTGGCCCAAGCTGACCCCATGGGGCAGGTCTGCACACTCACCCGGCCCTTTTGGGAAGCTGCTGGGGAGGCCAGATACCAGGCCCTGTGAAGCAGGGCTTTATCCAAGTTTAAATGTGATGGGAGGAGTGGAGTCTGCAAGAGTCTGTTATGGTTGTGGACCTGAGGGCTACAGCTGCCAGAGATCCTGCCATGCCAAGTTGGATGGAGATTGTGCCTGACCCCAACCTCACTCTGAAAGAGTCAAGGAAGCCAGCACTGAGGCATTGGAGGCTTTGGCTGTGGCAGTGTTGGCTGGGCTTTCCAAGAGGTAGAGCATCGATTGTGACTGATACAATCCACCCCCTTGAACTTTTCAGCTATACTTATGCCTTATCATGATGTCTGGCTTCCATGCTATGCTATCTGGCCTCCATTTTTTGAAAACAAGGCTAATATTTGTAGGGTGGATTTAAAGAGGGCAAGTTCAGGAGCAGAGAGGTTAGCTAGTAGCCTACTGCAAAGTCTTCGCAAGAGACGACAAGCATATCAACTAGGACAGTGGTGGTGGCAATGGAGAGGAGAAAAAAGCTCAATAAGAATTTGGAAGATGAAATGAACAAGATTTTGGTGATTGATGATTCCTGGGATGCTAGCAACTGAATTATGTTCCCCCCAAATACAGTGGAAACTTTAAGCTCCCCCAAGATAGTGTTTGGACACTGGGCCTTTGGGAGGCAATTAGATTTAAATGAGGTTACAAAGGTGGGACTCTCACAACAGGATTAGTGCCCTTCTATGAAGAGACACCAGAGAGCTTGCTGTCTCTCTTTCTTTTTCTCTCTGCTACGTGAGAATAGACCAAGAAAGCATCCATCTACAAGTCATGAAGAGAGCTCTCACCGGGACCCAGCCACGCTGGTGTCCTGATCTCAGACCTCTAGACTCCAGAACCAGCAGAAAATGCATTCCTGCTGCTTAAGCCACCCGCCTATGATATTTGCCTGAGCTGACTGATCTAGGGGGCTTGGGGGAGAAAAAAGAGTCAAAGTGGCTTCTGGATTTCTACCTTGAGTAACTGGAAGGACAAAAGTTAACTCCAACGTGTGAAGTGGAGAAGCTAGAAGTTTCCCACTAATGATTTGAATCAGAAGTAAAAGCGGGAGGGGAGAGCGGCACCTCCGGAGACTGTGAGACTATTAATTTCAACTTTGTGAGTTCAAGCCCCGCGTTGGGTATAGAGTTTACTTAAAAAAACAAAATCTTTAAAACAAAACAAAACACCAAGAGGATAAGGCCACACGTCTAATGGCCCAGACAAAAGTCAAAGGTCAGAATAGGAAGATGTGGCTGACAAGTTTTTTTTAATATCATAATAGAGGGATTTTTAAAAATTCCAGCTTCTCAAATTATTTTTTGACTTTTTTTTTTTGTTTTTTTAAATACATCGAGTATCTTCTCCGGGAGTTTAAAAGAAAATTTCGTCTTATGGCACGCCAATCTCACAGCTGTTAAAGGAAGACATTATCTTTTGTTCCGCATTACCGCCTCACAGAGTAGATTGAAAAAAATAGATATATAATCATCCGAGCTGAGAAGCTCTTTTTTAGCTCTGAGAGTAGGAGGCAGATCGGCATGCAAGAGATTCTGGGTTCATTTAGCAAGTGTCTTAAGAGTCCTATTGCTGTATTGTCCTGTCAAGATTGAAACTGTAAACCCCAAGTAGGCTCGTGACCGCAACAAAATCGGGTCTGAAGTCAGGATCCTTTGGGGCCATGCATACGCTTTCCCCCATATCTGCCTTGAGCTTATTTTTAAATGGACAGATTCTAGACAGTCTTTGGGGATCCGCATATGGTGTCAAGCCGTTTTCACAGTCACGGCTCTTCCTTTGTCTTCTTTGCAAAGTTGTGCTATTGTTTCTCTTTCAGATCAGGTCTCAGAAAAATATACTGCAGGGAGAGTTTTGGACATCTTGACTTGAAATTTCCAGCGGCTCTCTCAGTAACTGCTTTTGTGTTTCCATGGAAACCAGCAGTGTTTTGAAGAGGCGGTGACAGGCTCGGTGCCTACCAGCTACCGTGGGGAGCACGTGTCAGTCTATGGGTGGAAGTCAAGGACAAAATTACCCCGCCTGCTGAGGTTCTCTCTGACCTGGTCAACTTCACCTTCTAGAGAAAGGGAAGTAGAACTGGGCAGATGAAATCATTTTCACGCGCCGCCCCTCACCCCACACCTCCCGCCTTCTGGGCCTGCCTAGCCAACTCATTCCCACTTGTCTTCAGCGGTCCCACTTTTAAGCCACCAGATGCGGTGGCTGCTGTGTGTGAACGTGTGATCACAGGGCAAGGACGAGCCTGCTCTGGCAAGGGGAGTTTATGTGCTCACCGGCTGGCGTTTCCTTCCTTGTGGAATTCATTCCCGGGAGCCCTGGCTTGTCTTGCTACGGAATCTCAGGTTGGGGTAGTTCTTTAAGAATTCATGAGTTCACATACTGGTGTGTGGGGGTGAGGGCTGGGCATACATTTTTCACAAACCCTGAGATTCTGCTAGATTTGGGGAGACATTCCCAGCAGGTGTGTGACCCACCTGCCAAAGTCTGATTACTGGTGGACTGGGGATGGGGGACTGGCAGAGGAAAGCGGTGTGGACCCTCTTCTCCAGCTTCCTAATGAGCTGGGGGTGACGAGTTTAAAAAAAAAAAGAAAAGTAATCCTCTGTGAGATTCCACAAAAGAACTTGCTACTCCTACAGATGCAAATGGAGAAACCTGTGTTTATTTGGTCTGGATTTTACCTGCCATTTGGCCGCAAAAGAAAGACCTTTGTTTGTCTTGTCATATACTCTGGCCTCGGAATCTGCAGTAGATGCCACGTGTCCTCATGGCCCTTACCACTTCTCCACACCTGTGTCCCTTGCCCTGGGGGATTTCTCCCGACAGCCCCATCTGTTGGCACAGGTGACAGGCCAGCCATGGCCGGGAGTTCACGCCCTCTGAGAGCAATCCTAGCCCGATGACTGATGGGAGCTGAGGAGGAATTCTGTCTCAGCTCTCTCCCTGCTTGGCATGCACAGACTAAGGTGTGTGTCTACACTGGCTCCCGGGGTTCCCAGGTGGAAGAGAATGCCATTACACAAGCTATGCCCTTGTCTACTGTTCCTTTTATGGACTGCCTCCCTTTCCCTGCCTCATTTCCCTACTTACCTGTGGATATTTCCTGCATGGGGTTTTTATATGTTTATTTTCATTTTATTTTCCCACCATTTTTAAAATCAGGATAAAATTCACATACTAACATAAAATTAACCACTTTATTTCATTAAAAACATTTTTTCTTAAGTAGGTTCCGTGCCTAGTGTGGAGTCCAACATGGGACTTGAACTCATGACCCTGAGCTCAAGACATGAGCTGAGAACATGAGTCAGATGCTTAACTGACTGAGCCATGCAGGCGCCCCTGAAATTAACCATTTTGAAGTGAGTGATTCCACGGCACTTAATGCATTCGCTGTGTTGCATGACCCCATCTCTATCCAAATCCAAACCATTCTCATCAGTCCTAAAGAAAAGCCCACACTCATGAAGCAATTATTCTTCTTCCCCCTCCCTTAGCCCCTGGAAACTGCCAGTCTGCTTCCTGTCTCCATGGATTTGCCTATTCTGGATATTTCCATAAACGGAATAATCTAATATGGTACCTTTTGTGTCCGGCTTCTTTCACTTGGGATCATGTTTTCTAGGTTTATTCACTTTTTGGCCTGTGTCAGGACTTCATTCTCTTTCATGGCTGAGTAATAGTCCACGGTATGGATATAACACAGTTTATTTAGCCATTTATCTATCGATAGACATTTGGGTTGTTTCCACCTTTTGGCTATTGTAAATAGTGCTGCTATGAACAGCCACATACAAGGATCTGTTTAAGCTCCTGATTCCAATTCATTTGGGTGTATACCTAAGGGGGATTTACTATAGCCTATGAAGATTCACTATTTCGCTTTAAAGAATTGCCCAGTTGTTCCCTCATCGGTTTTATGAGGGTTCTGGTTTCCCCACATCCTCGCCAACACTTACGATTTTCTGGGCTTTTAAACTCTGTCTATCCTCGCAGGAGTGAAGTAGTCGCTCATTAAGTGTCTTTTTCATGTGCTTATTCCCACCATTTTTTTTTAATTGGGAAAAATTTCAAATACATTCAAAAGATGAAAAAAGGGAAAAAGAACACAGAATGCCTGTCTGTTATCAGTTTAGAGTCAATGTCTTTGATTCATCTGAATAGTTCCTGGTGATATCACTGAACTTGTTTTTCTGTCTTTGGAATTTTCTGTGAACTGAAGTTCTATCTAGAGGCTTGAATAGAGTATGTGAAACGTGTCTACTTAGCATCTTTATTATTATTATTTTAGATTTTGTTTATTTATTTGTCATAGAGAGAGAGCACACACACAAGCAAGGGGAGGGGCAGGCAGAGGGAGAGACAGAAGCAGGCTCCCACAGAGCGAGAAGCCAGATGGGGGACTCGATCCCAGAACCCTGAGATCATGCCCTGAGCTGAAGGCAGACACTTAATGACTGAGCTACCCAGGCGCCCCAACTTAGCATCTTTAGTAATAGCAGGACACTAGAGTATGGGCGCTTACTAGGGGCCCCTGGTTTCATGTAAATACTCTCACCAAATCTCAGAATGACCCTGAGTGGAGCAGGCAGCAATGGTTTCTGCCTGCCCAGAACCCACAGACCTCTCTTCTGGTGGCAATACTCTGATTTTTCTCTCAGAAATGTCCCTCACTCTATTGGTCCACCTGGTTAGGTGCTGAGTGCTGAGTGCAATCTGTCACACCTGAGAGACACCTGACTCTACGACCAGGTTTGCAGTGATTGGCCAGGGAGAGGCACGTGATCCAGGTGGGGCCAATGAGAACCAGCCCCTAAGCTGCAGTAGTTCAGGGAATAGAAGGCTGCCTCTTTAATTGTAGGACTCCCTGTTCTTTTATGCACGCTAAAGACTGTGCTGCCAAGTAATTGCGAAAGGGCACCATTTGTAAGATACATCCTGATTTCAGACATGTTCAAGTGTGAAAAGAAAAAAAATGCCTAGATTGTTGCCATCTTGCCCTCCCTGGAGAAGAGCCTAAGGGGTTGGCCGGGTTCTGGAGGAGGGTTGCTGACTCTCCACGCATGGTTGCTTCTCCTCTAGTGGCCAAGAAACAGTCACTGGGAGGCTGCTGGCTGGAGTTCTGGATGCTTCTGCAACAGACCAAGCCTCCCCAAAGCCTTGCTGAAAATGGTCTCTATTCGCATACTCATTCGCGAGTGTCTTTCCTGACAACTGGGGTCTTCTTCTTCCCTGACTTTGTGGGGACTGCAGACTCCATTCCACAGAAGAGGACAGCAGAATAAGAACCTACTCAGTTCCCAGAGGCTGGTATGTGATGGATGACACATTCCCTTGGGGACTAAGGTGGTGGTCAGTGTACCCTGAGGGAGGTCACCGGAACCACCATCCCATAAAGACCTCCAGGCTCAGGAATCTATCTGAAGGGTGACCATGTAGCTGTGTGACATTGGACCGGTTAGCCAGCCTTTCTGGGCTTCAGCTTCCTTATCAATAGTGGTTTGTTATTTTCAGGGTTGCTGGGAGGATTAAGTGAGATCATCCCTGCAGAGGTCATCGCAACACCAAGCACAATGTGAGGGCTCCAGGCTTGTTAAGGGTCTCCTGCCCAAGGTCATCCAGCCCTTACTTAGGCAGCCAGCCTTGATTCAGGGGACAGTCTGGCTCTTCTGCTGTGTTCTTAGCACCTCCCCAGGCTCTTTTCACAACCTTCCCCTGCTCTCCCACCCCTTGTCTCCTCACTCTCTTAAACTCTGGGCTTAATTGTGACAAAAGAGGGATTTGTGGCAAATAGCTCAGCAGGATTAGTAGGCAATTGCTGGGCACATCTGCTGCTCATGTTGACAGACTCCGGAAAACAAAATTGTCACCAGCACTAGCTCCCCACTACCCCCTTATGGTGGTGGGGGAGCAATTGGAGGACCTCAGAGGCCTGCGCACACCCACGGGGCCATGTGTCTTTTAAAAGCACAAAGCTTAGGAATGAGGCTTTCTTTGGAGGTGCTGCTTTTCCCTGAGAGTGTACTTCTGCTCTTTTTGTTGGAATCTCAAAGGTCAAAAGATTTTTTAACAGAGGTGGACGCAGAAAAATCCAGCCACGAGAATGTGCATGGTAGGTTTCAAGGCAACCTACAACGTGAGCAGCCTGTCAACTGGGTGCCTGCGAGAGGAAACTGGTGCGGGGGTGCTCCGGTGGGGGCAGGATGCAGAGACTGGGAGAGAGACAGAGAGATAGAGACAGAGGGAAACAGAGACACAGAAACTGGGAGGAGAGGCAGTAAGAAAGGAGACCGAGAAACACAGAAAAAGGTGCGGAGAGAAACATAAAGACAAAGACAAAGAGAGACAGAACCGGAGGATAGAGAGAAAGAGAAGACAGAGGAAAGGAAGACCAAGAAAAAATAAAAAACAGAACAGAAACAAAGGTAAAGAAATTAAAGGTGATGAGGACAGAGCCCCCCCAGGGGATTGTCCTTCGCTCAATGCCCAGCACAGAGTAGGGATTAAAATATTTGTTGACTTTAAAGAGAAAAAAAAGAGAGATCTGAGAACACAGAGGGGAAGAAAGGTGAAGGATAACTTAAGAATAGGCAGACAGCAGGGAGAAAGAGGCAAAAGGAAGAAAGAAAGGAGGCAGGGAGGAAGAGAGAGGGGTCCATGGAGTCTGGCACTAGCACTGGCACCGGAACTTGTCTCCTGCATCACCCCCCACCCCGCGCTCCTCCCGCCCCCCTCCGCCGCCACACCCCGCCTGCAGACTGAAGGTCAAGTCAGCAGTAATTCCTTGCCTTTGCAAGCCCAGGGCCCACGCTGACTTAGAGGCTTATGGATCTGGTTCTGGGCAGCTTTCCTCCCACCAGTTTCTGCCCCAAAGGAGACCCCTCTTCTAGGCCCTCGATGCTTTTTCATAGGACATGACTTTGGATAGACTGTGAGAGATACCTATAGCCAGAAATGGGCATATCATTTGCAGGACAAAATGAAAACACAGGGGCCTTTGTTAAAAATTATTAAAACTGTCAGGATGGTGGCTGTAGAGTATTAAGCCAAGCATGGGCTCTTCCAAGCACAAGGCACCCACCATCCTCACTTAGATACTGCTCAGTGAGCCGGAGAGGTGGAACCCTCAGTCCTCAGGGATGGTGAGCGGCGATGATCCTATAATGGACTTCTCTGTTAATTTCATTCATTCGTTCATTCATTCAACCAGACAGAGGAGTAATTACCAGCCCCATTTTACAGATAGGAAGCCGAGGCAACTGGCCAGGGTTCCAGGGCTGTTAAGTGGTAGAACCTGGTCTGCTTCCCTAGAACCCTTGCTCTTGACCATCAGGCACTTCCTATTCTGTCCCTCTTCTAAATGAAACAGGAGACAGAAAGTCTCCTCCAAAGAACAGGAGAAAGGAAAAGGCTCACTGGGTTGGGGAGGAGCATCTGCTTCAGGGCTCCTTCTAGTGAGCAGGAAGAGCCATTGAATTGAAAGTGTAGGAGGGCTGTTTCACATAAACATTGGAGTTTCTGCACATCGAGGGGATAGGCAGAATTAGCAGGAAACAAGAAATCGTGTCCCCCAAAGCAAGCCTGCTTGTGCCCTGGGAACACAGGCAAACATTTAGCATCTGATGAGTAATCACAGCATCTACCTCTCAGTTTCAAGAAACAGAAACTCAGCTCAGATTGGCTTCATGATTTGGTTTATGTGGCTGCAAAGCAAAAGGTAGTAGTAGGTCTGAATTTTGACCCAGTTGGATGCCAGAAGCCCAACACCACAGGAATCTGTGTTTTGCCGTTACTGGGCTTTGGTTCCCTCCCCTCCCCGCCTCTCTTCAAGATTTTATTTTTAAGTAATCGCTACGCCCAACATGGGGCTCAAACTTACAACCCCAGGATCAGGAGTCCCATGCGCTGTGGACTGAGCCACCAGGCATCCCTCGATCTTATTTTCATTTAAGACTCATCCCCTGCAGCGACAACGTGGCTTTGGCAGGTGGAGGCACACATGCCTAGCAGCTTGACAACTCCCGCAGAGCAGGCCAGTTTCCTATTGGCCCAGAGTGGTTCACGTGACGATCTCCGGCACATGATGGAATCTGATTGGCCAGACTATGGTCAGGGGCTCATAGCACCCTAACGTGAGATCCTCCATTCGGGCACATGGACTGATGGAGAGCCCTCTTTTGCTGGTTTCCCAAAAGAAAACTGGGGAACCATTACTAAGAGAAGAGGGCCTCGATTTTCATTACAACCAACATGTGGAGTGCCTGACATCTGAAAGGGTCCCTCCTTTTGGAAAATGTTGGGGGTCTAGGCCAAAACGTAGCAGAGTCTTCCTAAAGAGACATGCAATTGCTTGGCTAGGCTAGGCTATTGGAATAAAAGTCCAGCTCTTTCAATGTAATTTGGTGAAATCATTTCATTTTGATTTATTTATTTACGTAAGCTCCACACCCACTGTGGGGCTTGAACTTGCAGCCCTGAGGCCAAGAGTTGCATGCTCCACTGACTGAGCCGGCTGGGCGCCCCTGGTGAAATCATCTTAATTATATAAACCTCTCAGAGAATTCTCCAGGAGAAAGTAGTTGAAAGTCAGGAAGGAGGGACCGTAGGAGGGAGAGGGGTGGAACTGGGGAGGCAGAGTGAGGCTTTAAATATCCATTGTAAAGATGTGCAGGTAGAAAAAGTCTCCCTCCGGGTGGGATCCTCGAGCACCCTTGGTTAGCACTTGACTGCTAAGAAAAGAGGGATTCCAGAGCCAGTGGTAAAGCCTTTCAAGATAAATAAGCACAATGGTTCCCTACAGATTGTCCTATATTCCTTTCAGCTTCTTGTTACAACAGACTGCTGGGGTAAACAACCTTGTACAAAAATCCTTACCTCAGTGCCTTGTATTTCTGTGGGATAAATGGAATAAATTTTGATGGGCTATTCAGCTTTAGAGAAAAAAAAAAAATGAGCCGGAGCTTTGTGTAATGACCTGGTGAGATGTCTGGAATAGATATGTCCTCTCTCCCTCTCCGCCTAGAAAGAGACACAGGTATAAATAGAGAGAGAGCTATATGGAGATAGATATACATAGATACAGGGATAGAGATATAAATATAGGGTTGGAGATGGAAATGCAGATAAATACATATCAAGTGGTGATGGTGAGGGGGCGCAAGGTGCATAATGATTTCTTTTAAGGCAAACAAAACCCCTCTCCTGTGTTTTTATGAGTAGAGGGGATGGTGTGGAAGGCTAGCCTCCAAAGTGTAGACAGTGATGTTTCAAGGGCGTGGACCTCCCAGGGCTTGAGCAAGGTTATTAGTTTGCTTACTAGCCCAGGATGGTGTTTGAATTGTTACCATCTGCACAGGACATTTCATACACGCCTCTATTTCACATGCACTAAAGCAAAAACGGGTGCCTGGGTGGCTCAGTTAAGCATCTGCCTTTGGCTCAGTTCTGCCTTTGGCTCTGGTCGTGATCCTGGAGTCCTGGGATCGAGCCCTGCATTTGGCTCCCTGCTCCATTTCTCCATCTCCCTCTGCCTTTTCCCCAGCTCATGCACTCTCTCTCGCTCAAGTAAGTAAATAAAATCTTTTTTTTTTTTTAAAGCAAAAATGTTACAAGGGAAATAAATAGATCACATCTGAGAACAACCTGGAGGACTCCACTCTACCCTTCCCACTACTCCAGTCTTCTAGAAAGATTGAGAACCAAGGAAGTTGTGGCAGGTTGGGGGACTGGGAAATGAAAAGGTACACATTGCTTTTATATAAGGAGGTAAGGTTGGTAGATAAAACGCTCAGTTAAATTTGAATTTCACATAAAGGAGGAATACATTTTAGCAGAAGGCATATAAAAGGCTTGGGACAGCAGTGGGTACAGAGGATTTGAAAGAAGTTTCCCTGGGTGCAGTGCCTCGTAATATGCCTCCCACTCAGCCCCTGTGAGAGAACATCAGTGCAATTATGATTAAAAAAAAATCTTTTGTGGCTTGGCCTGGTACTGTGGTTGAGGGAGACGCTGGGTCCAAGGCAGCCCCGTTTGCCATCAGTCACACTCTTGGCTTGGATTTTTGTCGTGGCCAAGGATGAGGTAACAATGATGCTGGTTTCTCTTTCTCTGGCCAGGACGAAGGGCAGCCTGCTCATTTTTGGTATCGAATTCTGTTGTATCAGTCGGTTGCGCATCTGCCTTCGACTCACGTCGTGATCCCGGAGTCCTGGGATCGAGTCCTACATTGGGCTCCCTGCTTAGTGGGTAGTCTGCTTCTCTCTCTGCCCCTCCACCTGCTTGTGCTCCCTCTGTCTCTCATTATCTCTCTCTCAAATAATCAAAATCTTAAAAATAAAAAAAGAATGCCTTTCATCAGATGATTTTGTTCAAAGAAAATACACCTTGTGAGCAAATGAAGGGTGACTGTTACCTTTAGGATGCCGGAGGGCTTTGAGTACGCCTTGCTGAGGCTGCCATCTGGTGGTTCAAAGCAATCTAGCAGGCCAGGCACACTGACCACTCCTTGGAGAAGCTTCTCTGTTGGTTGACTGCCCTTCCTTCAACAAATGCTTGAGCGCCTGTCTACACTGTGTCAGGCAACAATATTGCAAGCGGTAGAAATGGCAAGCTTCCAGAATGGTTGTTTCTTAATTTGGTGCAAATATAGGTCTCTGAAATATTGAAGCCATGAAATTCATATTGAAACCAGTTTTTCTATCTTAGTCTGTCTTTTAGTGCAAAGGACTAGGAAATCTTGGACAGAGTCATAACAAGGGGGGAGAGAGAGGAGAAGGAGGAGGAGGAGAAGGGAAGGTGAGAAATTTGGAATGGGAGGTAGGAAAGGCATAAGATCTGAGAAGTTGGTAGAACTTTCTAGAAAGTGGCATCCATATCTTATCTTTGGTCTCAGGCTGCACTTTTTTTTTTTTTAAAGATTTTATTTATTTATTTATTTGAGAGAGAGGGTGAGAGAAAAAGAGAGAGAGCTATATCATTAGCAGTGGGGAGGGGTAAAGGGAGAAGCAGACTCCCTGCTGAGCAGGGAGCCCAATTCGGGGCTCGATCCCAGGACCCCGGGATCATGACCTGAGTCTAAGACAGATGCTTAACTGACTGAGCCACCCAACTGCCCTTTTGGTTCCACTTTGATGAACTATTTTCTCTGTTTATACAGTTGCAGAGCATCTAGACACCATCACTTGCATTTCACAATTTATGGAGCTGGTTTCATTAACTAAGTTTTATGCTTGTGTCAGGTAGTAGGATGTTGGCAGCATCCATCGGAGGCCAGGGGTTTCTGTCCCCTTCCCCTATTCTTACTGTGTTGCTTTTGTTCTTATGCTGGATGGACATTTCTATTGCAAAATGACCATGGAAGTCATGAAGCATCACGACTGGGTTTAAGGTGTGAGGAAGGGGGGCTGGTGCCGCAGAAGCTGGTCTGTCTTTTTTATCAGGAAAGGAGTTCCTTAGAGCATTTAAACACACACACACACACACACACAGCCCAAACCAATTTCTGCCAAGGCTCATTGATCAAAAGGGGCTAGAAGATCAACACTAGCAGCAAAGGAGGATGGGAAGATGGGCAACAGATTGATCTTAATTGAAACTGTCCATGACCCATTGTTGGAGGATTGGTTCATTGCTGCTCTGAGCAAAATTGGGGTTCTTTTAGCATAGACAGGGAAACCGATGTTGTCTGGGTTCCTTTCAGTGCTTGCCCCAACATCCTATCACATGCCAGACAGTCAGCAACATCCTGGGGCGCTCCACAGCGAGGTAGCAAGTCTCCTCCACCTCCAACCCAATAAGCTATTAATCAAGGATTGAGCCAAAATCCAAACCCAGAGTTCAGCTCTTAGCCACTACAGAACCCAGACAAACACCTCCTGGGATAAAAGCCAAACAAAGCAGAGTCCCTTTCCTCAGGGCATCCATAGGCTAAAAGAGCCTGCTTTGGTTCTGGGTGCCCTGGGAGGGAGGCAGCACTGTGGGGGCTGGGCTTCCATCCTTCCAGCCCTGGGCCTCCATTGGAAGCCACACCTCCTAAGCCCCATTTCCTTGGTCCTGGCTGTGGGAACTTAGGCAAGGGATGACCTCCCTGAGCCTCAGATGCCACATCTATGAAAGGAGAATAATAATAGAATCCTCACTCAAGGGAATGAATGAGATACTACAGTGCATCGGGTAACTGGGAAATTCTGAAACTATTCTAAAATGAGAAGTGTATTTAAAATGTAGAAAATAAAACAGAAAGAACTAGCAAGTGGCCAGCCAATGCCAGCTACTATTGTTATTATTACTATCACTAGTGTTTGTATTATTTCTGTATTATCCCGGCAGGGATTCCCTTGGTCATTTCTTTCTGGTTCTGCCTCCTGGCCCAGGGCTGTCCATCCCGCTGTGGGTCTGAAGCTTCTCTGCTAGTGAGGGTGGCTTCCGGTCTCCAGGGAGGCTCTGTGTCTCCATCATTGTCTTCAATCTGTAGGGCAGTCAGCCCTGGGGAAAATGAATCTTGGTTCTGAAGTCGCCTTGGATATACTGTGACCTTTCTGTCTTCCTTCTTTCTGCCTGTCCTTCCTTGGGATCTCCATTCCAGAACGGAATGAGTGGCAGGTCAGTGAGCGACAGCCCCCTTCCAGTCCTTCCTGCCACCCCACACCCACTAAAGAAGCTTCTCCTGGGGCACCTTTCAAAAGCACACCCCTCTGTTTTATCATGGAAATGATGGGACACGTCAGGGAAGGGGCACTGGGACAACCATCAGGATGCTTCCCCATGACCTGCCTTCTCCATTGCTGTGAGTTGTCCTGGAGAGAAATGGCTCCAATCCTTGACGGAAGCCCAGCCCCCACAGTGCTGCCTCCCTCCCAGGGCACCCAGAACCAAAATCTTGGATCAGACCCCCCAGGTGGCCACCAGAGGGAGCACTAAACACAGAAGTCCAGTTGAGTCTTCCTCCTGCTTGCCTTGGAGATCTGCCCTGACCTGGCTTCCCAGGTCCCCTCCTGCCTTCGGCCCCCTCCCTCCAGCTGCACGGGCCATGCATCAAAGGGGCCAAGCTTTCATCGTCCTCCCTCCATGTGCTCCCTCTGCCTTGCAGCTTTTGCTAAACCTTCTTTTACCCCTCCATTCATCCTTTATTTATTTATTTTTTTAAATATTTATTTTAGAGAGAGAGCTAGCATGTAGGGGAAAGGGCAGAGGGGGAGGGAGTGGAAGAGGGGAAGAACCCCAAGCAGATTCCACGATAAACATGGAACCTGCTGTGGGCTTCGATCCCATGATCCCGAGATCATGACCTGAGCCGAAACCAAGAGTTGATCCCTCAACCAGCTGAGGCACCCAGGCTCGCCTCTATTTATCCTTTAGATCTTAATTTAAAATCACCCCCTTGCCCACTCGGTCCCAATCACAAGTCCACCAGGAATATCCCTGTCCTTTTCATTCTTGGCATGTATCACTGCTCGTGTTCATATATTAATTTGTGTGGCTCATCGATCCGGGTCTACCTTCCCTCTAGATTAGAAGGTCCAGGCGGGCAGGGATCATGTCCTAGTCTCCCCAGACCGGGAACTGGTCAGAGCAAAAATGAAGTGGGAGCTCGTCTGCAGTTACAAGCACGGCATCCTAGCAAACACCTGCTGAGCCCTTGTTAGGCACAGGAACTGGTCCGAGTCCTTCATGTATATTAACTCAATGCACTTTCAACAGCAGCCCCGTTGTCTTCATTTCATGGATGGGGGAGCGGGAGCACGAGGGGGCTCCACCACTTGCTCAAGTTCACACGGCTAACAAGCATCAGAGGCTGGCTGTGAACCCAGCCTCTTTGGCTCCAGAATTAGCGGACTCACCCGTCAGACCACACTGACTTTCCTAGGATGGGTGCTTGCTCTCCCTCTCTCATCCTCTATGGAATATATATGGTAAACTTCTAGCAATTCTCTCAACAATCTTATAATTGTTACTACAGCTTTCCCCACAAAGAGGACAGTCCTGCCGTGTTTCAGGTGTGTCTACAGCTCATGCAAAAAGGTCGACTGGCTAATCAAATCAGAATGTGACTCTGGTACAGTAAAGATACAATAGAATGGGAACAATTGATTTATCAGATTCTAATGTATGAGTTTTCTCTATATTTTTATTTATTTTATTTTTTAAAAAGACTTTATTTATTTGACAGAGAGAGAGAGCACAAGTAGGCAGAGAGGCAGGCAGGGAGAGAGAGGAGGAAGCAGGCTCCCTACTGAGCAGAGAGCCCGATGTGGGACTCGATCCCAGAACCTGGATATCATGACCCGAGCCGAAGGTGGAGGCTTAACTCACTGAGCCACCCAGGCGCCCCTTCTCTATATTTTTTAAAAAAAGATTTTATTTATGTATTTGACACAGAGAGAGAGACAGAGCACAAATAGGCAAAGCGGCAGGCAGAGGGAGAGGGAGAAGCAGGTTTCCCACTGAACAAGGAGCCCGATGCCGGACTAGATCTCAGGACCCTGGGATCATGACCTGAGCCGAAGGCAGACGCTTAACCGCCTGAGACACCCAGGTGCCCTGAGTTTTCTCTACTTGTTAAAATATTATCGTATAAATTATGATTCTTTTGAGCTTCAGTTTGAACAAACCCACTGCCGGGGAGGCGTCAGCAGTTAAACTGAACAGACGACGTGGTGTTTGGAGTTTTAGAAGGACGTTCTTTTGAAGGGCACGTCAGGTGTTTCTATTTCCTACAGGGACTGCTTTCTTGGGGATGGAGGGGTTGCCCCCAGCTCTTCTGTCCTGCTCCCAGACTCTGGCATGACCCACAAATTCCATGAAGATCCCATGGGCTGTATTTGAGGGGTGGGCACCAAATGGCTTTGTGGCTGGAGTTTCTTGGGATTCTTATCACAGCCACGTGCAGCCATTATTATTATTAATATTCTTATTATTTAAATCAGTTGTTTGTCTCCTCATTCCTGCTATGGTGGCTTTGCTCACATTCTGCCTGCCATGGGTCCTCCCCCACCCCGCCTACTCTCAAATATTAAAACAGATGTGAACCTCTTCCGTCCTAGGAAGGGCTCATCTCCTTCTGGAATTCCATTAATTTGGGTATTTTTGTAGTCCATATTTCTGATTTTTTTAAGAAACTATGTTTATTTTAGCTTAGCCAGCTTGTTCTCACTGTTAGCGCAGAAGCAACGATCCTTTGTACCTTTACGGTGTTTTTTTTTTTTTTTTTAACTTCCCCTCTTTTATTTATTTATTTATTTAAGAAAGGGTCAGGGAGGGAGGAGCTGAGGGAGAGGGAAGGAGAGAGAGAGAGGGAGAATCTTAAGCAGGCCTCCCGCCCAGGGTGGAGCCTGATACTGGGCTCAATCTCAAAACCCGGAGACCACGACGGGATCAAACTCAAGAGTCTGATGCTTAACTGACTGAGCCACCCAGGTGCCTCACTCACTCTTACGGCGTCACTGGAAGGTAAACACAGCACTTGCTGATTTTTGAATGACTACATAGGATTCTGAGCCACTCGTGGGAGTTAGTCACCATCAGGCTGCAGATGGAGATTTGTACGCGTTGTTTTTTTCCTGATCTCTCACAACCAATACAGTTACAAAACATAGTTGACTTTTCCTCTCTTTTTTGAGTGCTCGGTATTTTGTAGCATTTCGGGTCGGAGGCAAGACAAGTGATGGATAGAACTGTCTTTTTTCCCTTATTCCTCACCTTTTGACCCTCTACTCTGTACCTAGTGAGCAGGTTGAACTCAAAGGCTTTAGGGACAGCAATGCTGGACCCACATTTTGGTCAGATTGTCTTCTTTTGGCTCTGTTAATCTATTTCCCACCAGGATCTTTCTACTTTGGAAAAAGGAATGTGGAAGCCGTTTTGGAGCTGAAAAATGGGCGGAAGCTGGAGGGGTTTTGAACTGCATCCTAGGGAAAGCCTACATTGCCTCCAAAAAGATGTGACTTAAGATACGGATGGTCGAGGTCATTCTCATGAGGCCTCCGGAAGACATGAGGAACATGTTCTTGGAAACTGGAATGAAGGTGATCCTTGTGTTAAAGTGGCATAAAACTTGTCCGAACTGTGTTCTAGCATTTTCTAGGAAGGTACATCTCGGGAGCAATGAGAATGATCTTTAGCTGCAAAGATTTCAGAGCAAAGTGTTGGAGGAGAGGTTTGATTCCTCCTGAGCCTTGCGGTACAAATGCACAAGGAGAGTGATGGATGGAAGAAGGATTGCTAAGCAAACAAGAGTGGGAATTTGAAGCGTTGGCAAATTCTCAGCTTTATTCACATTGCAAAGTGAGAAAGCTTGATCTGAAGGGAAGAGTATGGGTGTGGCTGAACATCGGGGCTGATGAAGAGATCGTGGGGGAGACTCATGAATGACCCATCCATCTCTGTGGGAGCCAGGAATACAGACAGGATGACATCAAATGGGACAGAGGAAATGGGACAGAGTGAAGGTGGGGCTGTGGCATTTCTTGGCTCCTACAGGATCTGACCACACAGCTACTCAGCTGTGGAGCTGTTGTTCTTCAAGGAGAGGGAAGAAGGATCTTGGAGGTGATTAAGAGATCATGACAGCTGTTCCTCCCACCACTGGTCCAGGGACAAGGCTGTTTCAAAGGCTGGGGCTGTGTCTCTGGTTTCTGCCAGAATGACCCCACCCAGTGCCTCAGGGGATGGCACTGACCCCACCGCTCCCCAAATCCTTGGGGGGTCATGCTCTCATCCCTGTGGGCCTGCAAGGCCGGGCACTGAATGACAAAGGATTATTCTAGAGCCCTTAAATCTAATGGAATTTGCCTTGCTAGATTTTGGATTTACTTGGGATCCAGCATCCCATTCTTCCCTCTGAAGTTTCCTTTTTGGAATGGGAATGTCCATCCTATGCTTGTCCCATCATTGTGTGGAAGGACATAATGTGTTTAGTTTCATAGCTTACAGCTGGAGGAGAATTTGCCTTGGGATGACCCATGGCTGGTTTCAATGATATTTATTATTTTTTCCAAGATTTATTTATTTATGTTAGAGAGAGAGAGAGAGAAAGAGAGAGAGTGCAAGCAGGGGAGGGGCAGAGGGAGAGAATTCCAAGCACACTTCGCATTGAGCAGGGAGCCTGAAGTGGAGCTTGATCCCACAACCCTGAGATCATGACCTGAGCCCAAACCAAGAGTTGGACACTTAACCAACTGAGCCACCCAAATGCACCTCAAGGATATTTAGGGAGACTTTGGACTTTTGATTTTATACCTGATGCTGGAATGAGTTAAGACTTTGGGGGTGTTGGGATGGAATGAGTCCATTTTGCATAAAAGAAGGACATGAATTTTGGGCGGCCAGAGGTGGAATGTTATGGGCTGAATTATGTCCCACCCCTAATTCATATATTGGAGTCCTAATCCCCATTGTGACTGTGTTTGGAGATAGGTCTTATAGGTGCTAATTAAGGGGAAAGGAAGTCATAAGAGCCTGAGTCCCATAGGAGTATGGCCTTAAAAGTAGAGGACAGAGGGGGAAGGCCATCCACAGGCTAGGAGGAGAGCTTTCACCAGGAACGGAATGGCCAGCACCCTGAACCTGGACTTCCAGCCTCCAAAACTGTGAGAAATAACCCTCCGTTGTTTGAGCGTCCCGTCTTTGTCCTGGCAGCCCGAGCTGGGCGGAGGACAGCGGTGTGTCTGATGATAGCGTCTTTCTTGTCTTGTGCTGAACATTCCCTTGCTCCCTTCCCCCACCCCCACCAAGATGTTCCTGGAACCATTTTCAAGTTGGCAGCCTGTCTTGTCAATCAAAGCGTCAGCCGATGTTACCCCAACCCAATCCCCAGACACCAGAAACAGCCTTCCCGGCCTTGATGCCATCCTGGAGTGTCTTTGCAACAAAAAACCCACAGCTTCGCCTCTTTTTCATTTGTTTTATTAGCATCAATATATACAAAGTGGAAAATGACTTAACTTCATTATTGTAGCTTAGAAAGTTTGTTCTGCTTTTTATTCTGTTTGGGGATAAAATGAAAATGAAAACGTCCCAGGAGAAAGCCTACCTTTGAGGGTGTTGAACAACTCCATGACATGTGACCTCACATGACTGCCCCCTCCCCGCTGTGACTTCTCAAGGGCATAGGAAAGTCATACCCTTTGGATTTACACCCCGAGAAATGTCATTTGTGCCCGAGGCTCATGCTCAGCCTAAATCTACCCATCCTAATTATGTCTCCGCTTTACTTCCTGCTGGGCAGTTTGTCAGTTTCCAAAGCGATCAGCCTGAGTTACCAGAGGCTTTCCAAGGAGCTGGCTTCAAAAGATCTTATTTAAAGCAGGTCTATGGAATAAGGAGGGATGGCCCTCAAGTTGCGACCAGCATACTTATGTCGGCTTAATAATTCTACCCCCCGCCCCCAAAAAAGCAAAAAGACGAGCTCCAAGCTGAAGAGGATCGAGTGTGTGCATTTTTAAAGCACAGGGCGGTAGCTGACAGATACAGCTTATATGACTTAGCATGTAATACACACCATCACATGCATTCTTTGAAGCTCGAGATCTCTGTAAACGTATTTCCCCACTGTTTTAAAAAGAAAGAGTGGCTTGTAGGAAGGTTTGGTTGGCTCTCGAGTTGCTCAAGGTTGTATCCTGTTCAAAAATATTTAATCCCAAGGGGTTTTGACATTGATCTTATAAAAACAGACACGTATGAGCTGAAATGAGGTGCCCAGTACATTTTTGGCACGAATATTGTGTTTTTACCTTTACATATTACAAATACACATTCAGATATTCTAAAAAGAAAAACAGACGCCAACCTGTCTTTTCAATCACACTGTACATTACCAAGCTCACAGGATCCATCTTTAGGTGAAAATAAAGTTTCAGTATTTCACTGAATACTAAGTGAAACTAAGACGAAACTAAGACATCAGTATCCCGAAACAAACAAACAAACAAACAAACAAACAACACCTTTTCTATTCCTCCAACATCCAATAAGGACTCTTGGCCTGTGGCCTGGCCACTTTTAGGGAACACGGTTAGAATCAAGATTTCATATTCTGTCTGTCTCGACAAAAGGTGGATGTTTAGTTTGCACATATCCAGAGTATGTTCTAAAATTAAATATCATTAATAGAGTTCTTCCTTCCAGATGACCCAGGGTTAGGGCTAGAATAAGCATCAAATGGAAGTAAAAGCAAAGACTGGATTCTGCCTTTTTTAAAAAAAAAGTTTACTATTATTTGCATTGTTGGACCTTCTCCAAATACGATATTGCTTACTAATGGTCTGGAATGAGTCTACTCTTTTTTTTTTTTTTTTTTTTTGCATAAAATGGGGTGGGTTTTGGGTGGCTGGAAAGCAGCCTTTAATTATCTCTTGCATGCCTTAAGGAGCGTATAAGCAGGATTCTTTTCTGGCAGAAGGAAAGAACTGGGCCTCAGCTCCCCCAAGACTGAAGCCCAAGCTTCTAGCCAAGAGAAGACGATGTGTTTGTCAAAACCAGCCGCCCTACCCTGCTCCAGGGCTGCCCAGATGAGCTACCAAAATACGGACTCCCAGCCATTTTCTCAACAGCATGGCAGCCAGGAAGGGCTTCTCGTGTCAGGAAACCAGCTGATATAAAACATTTCTAACGAGCGTGGGTGGATGCCAAAGTGGGCACCCCAAGCACCAAGCCTGTTCCTCCGTGAGCCACCGGCCATCACCAGGGAGGTGATGGACCCCAGGGAGGCAAATCGACTTTATACATGCTATCCCTTCCTTGCATCCTCAGCCGCTGCTTTTTCTTTGCACCTGTATTATAGAATCTTTCTCCATGGTCACAGCCTGCGTACCCCCCTCCAACATCTGGGCAGAGCTTCGAAGAGGAACAAAACAGTTTTTTTTTTTTTCCCCTCGTAGGACCCTCGCTTCTGAAATACTGGATTGCAAGTATATTCCGGCCCCTTTTGGAGAAATGGTGCATCTGAGTTGCCCTTCTTTGGAGGCCTCAGGGGTTTCAGTATTCCCGGAAATGAAACCGAGCCCATCTCTGGATTTCAGGACCTGGCATTGCCACAATTGTAACCCTTGTAACCCCCCCCCACCACAATGGTAACCCTTTTAATTATGTGGCTGAAGCTTCCCAAGGGGTCCTAGGTCACAGCTTGGGGTGGGGGGGCTGCTGAACGAAAGGATTGGTTCTGGACTCGTAGCATATGGTGGAGTGTCAGAGGAAAGGACATTTCATTACTGGTGGAGTGTCAGAGGAAAGGACCTTTTACCAACTTGATGTTCCCCCCACACCCACCCCGCACTCCATCTGAATTCTCAAATCTGTCATCTACTCTGCCATGTTTTCTGATTCTGCCAGCATCCAGGGAGGCCAGGCTGGTGGATGAAAACGCTCATGATCACGCCGTGGGCGCCTTCGGGAGGATCATGGGAGGGAGAGGAGGTGGTGAGACCTTCTAGAAGCTGATAGAACATTTGGAAGAGCAGACCGGGATTTGTTTTGGAGCAGATCTGTTCAAGCTGAAGTCCGACCCAAGTTAATCCATCAAGAGATACCTTTCCCACCTAATCCTGGGTCCGGGATTTGTCCTAAAAGCACCATGGGCATGGATCCCCAAATGTGTGCCATCTGATGCAGCCAGAGCAGCATGGCCACCGCTGATGGAGAAACCCAGCTGCTTTTTTTTTTTTTTTTCCCCCTCCCGCCTTTGCTGCCATTTCGGTTATTTTTCAGGTCATCCCCCTGACTTTGGAAAGGAGATTGTCACGCGGATTTGGCCGCAGCTGCGACACCTCCAACCACACCAATTTCGACTTTAAATATAATAAATACAGTGAAGAAAACAGTGAATCTTCAAAAAAAAGTCTAAAGAAAAGACGGACAACATTCTGGGGTTTCAATCAAATGCCACGTGGTCTCTGGATGAATTTCTCGAGGAGGTTGTAGTTGAGTTCTGATTTGTGAGCTCTCTTCTCAGGCATAGCTCTCCTTAAATGGAAACTTCATATTCCCTGGTTTCCTGCAAAAGAAGGAAGCACAGATCGGGGAAACTGCTGGGGGATGGGTCCATGGGCAGAGCGTGCCCTGAGAGCCTTTCGTCCTAGCCAAGGAGGTGAGGGACGGGGAGAGCAGAGCCGACTCAGCCGGCCAACCACCCACCTTTCCCAGCTGTGTGAGTGAGCGCGGCTGAGCCAGGATGACCGCCCAGTGGCCGCTAGCTGAAAACACTGCCCCACAGACTGATGAGCAAATTAACATCACTTGCCTTGAGCTACTGAGCTTTGGGATTATCTGTTACTTGGCTTTATCATAGTCCTGGGGAGCAGATACACTCTACTAATAAGTATTGATACGATCTAGTTTCTGAAGTGCTCTTTCTTTGTTTTGTTATTAGCTTGACCTTCTTCTAGGATTTGGAAACAAGGTCTATAGAATGTGAAATAACCTATGACCTCTTCTTGGCAGAGCCATATGGAAAATGACTCCAACATGTGGGTGGCAACCACTCTGGTTTCTCCAGTATTTATCAAGTGCATGTAATATACTCCAGGCCTCCGAGGCAGAAGAACTGGGAGGTTTAGGAAGTCAGAGGCTTGGCCCCAGAAGAGGTCATTGTCACATGCTTTCACAGACATCTACGTGTCTGCTGGGTCAACACAGATAAGCAAGTGCGTCTGTGGTAGATGGGAGTGTGGTGGGAAGACTCCAAGCTGGGTCCCCTCACCTCCTGGTGGTCACGTTCTTACATGATCCCCTTTCCATAAGTGTGGGCAGGACTTGTGATTTGCTTCTAACCCATAGAACATAGTGAAAGTGTTAGGATGTCTTGGCCATATGTCATAGTGCCCTGACCAAATTTTTCATGGTCCTTAAAAATGATTTTTCACAATCAAGATATCCATTGGTATCTATTTGATTGTTTGAGGTCAAGGGAGGCAGGATAATTAATGGCAACAGTCTGAATTTGTATCTAAGCTGCAGGCTGTGCTTTTGGCTGTGTGCAAGCTTGGCCCAATCATTTGTTCGTCTCTCTGACCCTCAGGATCGTCATCGGTTCATCAGAGATAACTGCAGAGTGTACAACAGAGTTGCAGGGACTCGGGCAGCTTACGCACTTAAGGGGCCCAGCTCGTGGTACATATTCTTCTTCTTATTACCGAGCTCCAGCTCCTTGGAAGGATTACAAGCTCATTAATGGCTAGACTGGGTCTGTTGGATTCACGACTGTGTCCCTAGTACCCAACACAAAGTCTGCCACCTAAAAAAGAAGAGAGGCCAACTCACCCCCGTCTCGTAAATGGGGTTGTCAAACTCAGTTTCCACGGTGATCTGGCTGTAGGGGTGGGAGTACATCAGAGGCAGGCGGAGGTTGGAGTAATAGCGACACCTGGAGAAGGGACAGCAAAGGAGAGAGGAGTTACTCCCAATAGTGGAGAAGAACAGCCGGCTGGGCCCCCATCCAGGGTCTCTCACGATGAGAATCCAAGTGGGTGAATGCCGAAATCATAACTGCTCTCAGCTTGTAAGCTGGTCACTGACAACTAAAGCCTTGGTACTTCCCCTTCCTGGGGAGGGCCGGAGCTCAGCTGGTTTTCCCCAAGGTGATTCGAGCTCCTCTTTCATGCAGGGTGACAACAGCAATAACGAGCATTTACTGAGCACCTACTATATACCGTGTTGCCTCAGAACAACCTTCTTTACCTATTTAAAAAGTGGTTCTTCTAGGGGTACCTGGGTGGCTCAGTGGGTTAAACGTCTGCCTTCAGCTCAGGTCATGATCTCAGGGTCCTGAGATGGATTATCGATTATTATTGATGATAATAATAATCGATGGGCTCTCTGCTCAGTGGGGAGTCTGTCTCCCCCCACCCCGCTTCTCTCCCTACTTGTGCTTCTCTCCCTACTTGTGCTTTCCCTCTCTGTCAAATAAATAAATAAAATCTTTAAAAAAAAGTGATTCTTCTATTACTACACACTATCTCTTTCCTTTCTTGTGTTCATCATGGCAAGTTATAGTTTGTGTATTTCTTCTCTTCCCCTTTAACCCTGTAGGCTCCACAGAAACAGAAAAAAATGATATTGGGCAGATGCCTGCCTCAGGGCCTTGACACGTGCTGTATATGTGCCCGGAATCCTCCTCTTCCAGATATTTGCATAGGTTACTCATTATTGCTTTCAAGTCCTTACTCCAATGTCATGTCTCAGTTGGAAGTCCTAAATTGCAATCACCACCTCCACCCTAGCTCCTTTTTGCTCCCTTTCCAGCTTTCTTTTCTCCCTGCATTTATCACCTCCTAATGTACACAGTTAGCCCTTGATCAACACAGGTTTGAACTGTGTGGGTCGACTTAGATGTGGATTTTTTTGATAAATATAGTACAGTCCTGCAAGTATATCTTCTTTTCCTTAGGATTCTTGCCTTCTTTTTCTTTTTTTGTTTTTAAGATTTTATTTATTTATTAGAAAGAGAGCACAAGTGGGGGGCAAGGGGCAGAGGGAGAGGAAGAATCAGGCTCCCTGGTGAGCTGAATGCAGATGCTTAACTGACTAAGCCACGCAGGGAACCCTCTCCCACACTTATGATTTTCTTAGTAATATTTTCTTTTCTCTAGCTTACTTCATTGTAGGAATATGGTATTAGGGGTGCCTAAACGGCTCAGTCAGCTGAGTGTCCAACTCTTGATTTCAGCTTGGGTCATGATCTCAGGGTCAAGAGATCAAGCCCCACATCAGGTTCTGCACTGGGCATGGGGTCTGCTGGGGATTCTCTCGCTTCCTCTCCCTCTACCCTGCCCTCATCTCCCATGTTCATACTCTACCTCTCTCTCTCTCTCAAAAAAAAAAAAAAAACAAACAAACAAAAACAGAACACGGTATATATTACATATAACATACAAAACACATATTAATTGATGGTTTATGTTATCAGTAAAGCTTCTGGTCAACAGTAGGCTATTGGTAGTTAGGTTTTCAGGGAGTCCCAAGGTATATATGCAGATTTTTGACTCATGGGGTGTCAGCGCCCCTTACCCTCTTCACGTTGTTCAAGGGTCAACTGTATATGCTTTCCTTGCTATCTTCTTCCCATTAGAACCTGGGCCCCACATACCAAAGATCTGCTTCTGTTTTGTCCACAGTGATGTTCCTAGATCTGCCCCCTGCCCCCAAACTGCCCGGCGCACAGTAGGTGCTTCATAGTTGTGAATTTGAAGGAATTCGTGAATATCCTAGCCATGGCTAAATATCTTCCTTCCTCATTGCAGGCAAGTTCTAGGATCCTCAACACACAGGATAATGTCTGGTACGTATTAGATTGTCAGCATATGTTTATGGCCTAAATGAACGGATGAATGAATGAGTGCATTATGGGATCAGTATCTGTGTGTCTATCTCTCCTGCTAAACCACAGCCTCTTAAGCTCAGGGTAGTGCCTGCTTATTTGCTGCTGCGTGGTCAGCCCTCTTGTCTCAGAGGGGTGGGAGGGGCTGAGCAGGTGTATTTCTCCCAGAGCTGAGTTGAGTGACATTATCTCCAAGCACCCAAATGCCACCGGCGACGAGCTACTGATGGAGACCCTGTCCCCCAGTGCGCTGGTCCTTGAGTGGATGGCAGTCCCCCACGCCCTGTCCCGAAGCCCCCTACCTGGTGATGTAAATGTAGGCTCCTCCCAGCAGTAAGGAGATGATGAGCACTGGGATGAAGATAGCCAGCGCCATATTTCCCCCTTCCAGCGATGTCTCGGCTGCCGCTTCTGCTACTAAACACACAAGCCAGTGAAGCCCTCGGGTCTCACCATTCTCAGCCCCCCGGGGCACCTGGGTGCCAGGTGTGAGCCTGCCTTCCCAGTTCTGCACTCATTCAAAAAGCTGTCATCGCAGACTCTGAGCCATTGGACCACCATCCCCAGGGGGAGAAGAGGCAGAAAGTAGAGCAAATAGGACTGGTTCTTTGCAACGGAGGCCAGACCCATCCTTGGGGGGGGGGTGCTCATGGGACTACCCAGAAGAACGACACTCTTTTAACCCCTGGTCATCCCATGTCCACTTTGGGGGGGGGAGGGGATGGGTGGCTGCATTTGAAATCTGGTTAAAATCCAATTCAGGAGAAATCTGGAGTAAATCTCTTATGTGCTAACTGGGAAGGCAGATTTGCTCGACATTCCATGGGAAAGGGGGAGCTTCTTGCGCCCAGACTGACAGGCGCCTCCCATGGCTGCTCTATCAGACCGTCCAGGAGAGGGCGCTGGGCAGCTGGGCCTGTTCTCAGTCTTATACCCGGTCCCCCATGACTCCCCAACTTCCAAGACCCAGTTTTGATTCTCAGAGGTCACGGTTGCACCCTCTTGGCCTCACTTGCCCCCCACCCCCACTGGTTTGTGGCAATTGTAAGGACTATGATGGCTATGGTGGGGGCCAGGGGCGTGGTCTCCGCACAGCCTGAAGGGAGACCCCACATCTCCGGACACCGGTCCTCAGGTTTTCGCTGCCACTTCTCCCCGGCCGCGACCCTCAGAGCTCGGCTGTACGCCAATCTATAATCCATTAACCGCCACTCCAGGGAGTCTGAAAAAATCGATGCTAACACCTATGACAGATGCATGAGCACAAAACATTACACAGACGCTCATAATCTCCGAGCAACCCAGGCTTCTGAGATGCTCTCATGGTTCATTGGTTGCGGAAAGGCAGCGAAGGGGTGGCCTGAATGGAGGCTAACGACACGGAATGCCCTCTCTGTTCCCTGCAGAGTGACTCCCACACAGTCCACCTCTGCGCTTAACACTTGAGCCGGACTCTGCCTGTTGGGATTAAAATGTCATCTGCCGCGAGGGACAGCAACTAATGACCCGTAATTCTCATAGCCCCATAGCCCCACGTTCCAAGTGAATGATTTATTGTCAGAAAGCTAAGTGGTTCCAAAAACAATGATAAAAATGGCTTAATTGGTATAACTTTTTTAAAAATAAAAATAACACGATATATACATACATATATATATGCACACACCTTATGACACCACAGCCCCAGTGAGTGGTTTGGTACCCAAATGAATGGAGGTACTACAGAATGTAGACTGTTTTATGTGTGGGAGAGATTGTAAGGGAAGGGAACCACAAAATGAAAACCCAAACAAAATCCTAGCTAGCATTTACTATCTGTTCCCCATTAATAAATCTCACTTGGGGGGCACCTGGGTGGCTCAGTGGGTTAAGCCTCTGCCTTCAGCTCAGGTAGTGATCTCAGGGTTCTGGGATGGAGCCCCACATCCGACTTTCTGCTCAGCAGGGAGCCTGCTTACCCCTCTCTCTCTGCCTGCCTCTCTGCCTACTTGTGATCTGTCTCTGTCAAATAAATAAATAAAATCTTAAAAAAAAACCTCACTTGGTAATTCCTAAGAGGAGAAGAATAGAAAACAAGGAGGATACAGGGACAGGAAATTTGAGGAAAATGGACCCCAGAGCATGCCCCAGGCAGACAGGGGGGTGCTCGGCACGGAAGGCGAGGCATCATTGGATTTACTTTCCCCAAACAGTACTGTGTGGGTGCAAATTCAAATGGTTAGGTTGTGCCTCACTCAGGCATGTGGACCCTCAGCTTTTCTTACCTCAAGAACAGAACTGGTGAGAAATCCCTTTCAGGTCATAGTTAGGACCCTAGGCTGCAAACAATGGTTTGTGTCTTTTACAATGTCCTATTTTTGAAATTACCTTCAGCAGTGTGAAGATGGAATTTCTGCTTATTTTTTTAAGCACCTGGAGGAGGACATGCAAGGACCTGCCCTTGTTTTCTGTTATTAGCTTGATTTATTGGATTTTTTTTTTCATTATGGAACTCACCTTCTAATGCGTGTTCAAAGCTGTCTTGATTAACTGAAAGGGAAATTGGAAGCATTGGTTAATGTTGAGTGAATTCACTCTGCATAAAATGAAGCCAAAAATTTGGGAGCAAATTTTGTGCCAAGCTTTGCTGAAGTTAGTGCTCCGCTTTGATTTATCTTGGGCTCCTGGAATTAGCGGAAATGCCTGGACACATTTCTTTCCTAGGTTCCTGAGAGATCATGACATAGATATGAAAGAAACAAGGACAACAGTACGGCCTGTGATTAATTATGAAAACACTCACCATATGTCAGATACCTTGCCAAGAGCTTTCTGTATGTATTTGCTCATTTACTCCCACACCAATCTCACTGCGTGGATACTATCATCATCCCCATTTTATGGATGAACAACAGAGGTTCAGAGAAGTGAAGCAATTTCTCTGATCTCACACAGCTTCCGAGGGATGAAGGCAGTCTTTAAACCCAGACTGCTCGATTTCTCCAGCCTCTGCTCTTACTTATGTCGTAGTTCTGCTTGTTTTTCATTGTTCCCTATATAGGACAAAGGCTGATGAACAGTGAGGCTTAAGATAAAGCCCTACATCCAAAATCCAGCCAGAGCTGAAACTGTTTTCCTGCTTTGAAATACATGTTTATATGAACCTCTCTGATTTCACTTCTATTCCGTATTTATGTGAATATTATTCTTATTCCCTGCAAAACAATTTCCATTCACTACCACAGACTAGAACTCCCTAGAATTCACTCATTTCCCCATAGTCCCCATAAAACTTCTCCAGACGTTCAAGATGATAGGGACCGGCATTCCCAGGTTTTGGCACCAAAGACCTCATGGTGGTTGAGCACCAAAATATACCCACATGGATGGGTTCAAAAGAAGCAAACCCCAGAGCGAAGGGCTTAGATAAACAGACAACATTATACAGGGATGGCTGGGGATGGCCACCAAAGGCTTAGCTGTATTCATGCCCTAATACTGAAACTTCCTAATTTGTGCCTCATCAAAGTCACTCTTGGACGTTGGTCGTTACCATGTGATGCCAACAGAAGCAGTTGAAAAGCTAGCTTTCTAACTAACTGACTGCAGGTTATTTCTGAAGCTATGGCATTATTAGGAAAATGGAAAGACTGAGACAGACATGTACTTTCTGCCCCAGACGTGGGCAGGACTTGGGTTGGGTGTGTCTGGGAGTGCAGGAACTCCTACTGTATCTCAGAGCTGGGAGGAGACCTTGAATTCATGTCCCTGGGAGTGTGGTCAATGGCCCTCTGGGGCACACATTAAAATGCAGCCTCCTGGGCCACGTCTTTTCCTTTTATTTCCCACAAAGGGAAACCAAGTTCAGGGAGGGAGGGTGGCTCGCCCAAGGTCATGCAGGTGGTCCACAGCCCAGCCAGGAGGAAGCCCAGGGACCCTCAGTCCCAGGCAGGTGGCCTTACATTGGCGCTCAGTCACTTCACCAACTCTAGAACACAAAGCCACACATCCCACTTTTTCTGGGAACAGGAGGTGATTTGTCATAACCTTACAGAGTCGTGGGGTTTCAGGAGTGGAAACAGAGGGGAGAGAAAGATAGAAGCATCCCCCAAGATCCTCTCGTGCCAGAAACTTTGTCATGCCTGAGGAAGAAAGTGAGAGGCAGGGGGCCACTCACCTGGTGGGCCTTCAAGGGCTTGCCTATCTCAGGGATGTGAAACTGAGTACCTTTTATCTTTTCTTGCATTTTTGTCATGTATTTTCGGATGGTAGTTCTATCTTCCCATCAGATGGGCAACGTCAAAAAACAAAACAAAACAAAACAAAACCCTGATCATATCTAGTGCTGGCAAGGATGTGGGAAAAGGACATTATCACACATTACTAGAGGGGGAGGTGAATCACTACAGTGGCAGAAGAGAATCTGGCAAGATCCACAAAGTGTCAGCATCCACAGAACTTTGCCCACGCCATCAATCCCCTTGAAGGAATCTGTCCTATTTGATGAGAAACGCCAGCACCCAAAGATTCATGAGCAAGCCGATTTCTGGGCAAAAAGAGACAAAACAAACAAGAAACCAGAAAAGAACTGGGAGACCCACGCACAGAGGAAGGAGTGAATGCATCAGGAGACATCACAGTGTACAAAGCCACATGGCAATTAAAAAGATAAGACAGGGCTCTATTTTTTCTTTTTTCCCTCTTGACAGATGTGTGTGATAAATGGGGGAATGGAAAACACAAAGTACGTATGGTATGAGGGATTTTTTACTTGGCAACACACGAACACTGCCTGCCCACTCTTTGCAGTGTGTCTCTCTGTGTCCAGGGAACTGGGGAGACTGGACTTTCACTGGTGATCAGTACCAGCTTCCCCAGCGAATGAATGGAAGGGATGGAGAAAGGAAGGGAAAAACCGTTAATGCTTCATTGGCAACTTTGGTTTCTTCTATTTCTTGCATGAGATACTTTTGTAGCATATCCAAAGCGGAACATACACAGTCAGGGGCAGATTACATGGAGAGTCAAAAACGGTCCTTCCATGAGGTCCTTACTTAGATTTTTTTATAAAGATTTTATTTACTTATTTGACAGAGACAGCGAGAGAGGGGGAACACGAGCAAGGAGGAGTGGAAGAGGGAGAAGCAGGCTTCCCGCTGAGCAGGGAGCTGGATGTGGGCTCCATCCCTGGACCCTGGGATTATGACCTGAGCCAAAGGCAGATGCTTATTGACTGAGCCACCCAGGCACCCTCCTTAATTAGATTTCTTAAAAACAAACCCTATTAATTTCCCTCCACACAGAACACTTACCAACAATACCAGATCAACTCCTATGAATGTCCCTGTAGCAGTTAGACAGTTTATAGGCAATCTTTCCCCCAGGAAAACATCCCAGTGTTTCACCTCGACAAAGTGGATTTCCTGTGCCATCAAAAAGAAGTCAAGCACAGGGCTAGACTTTGTCAAAAATTATGGCAGGGAAGAGGAGGGAGGCAGTTGTTTTAAATCTCAGTTGCTGATCTCTTACTTTTTTTTTGCATTTCAATGGGATCTCTTGCCCTCTTATTAAGAACTGCTTCTATACGGTCTTGGCTCTCGCTGGATAGGCTCTGGCTTGATTCCAGGTGAGAATACGCAGCATCTCTAGGCCAATGTTTCCCACACTTGCCTGAGGATAAGACTCACTGCTGCTGCTAGTGACCCTGGGCCCTGGATCCTGCCCTAGGCCCAGTGACTTAGCATCTCCCCTTCAGGTGTCCAGAAATCTGTTTATATTTGTATCTTATGTTCAGAAACCATTGCCTTAAGTGTCTCTGATTCAAAGTGCATTGGAGCAACCAAGAGCTTGTTAAAATGTATATTTACGGGGTCCTACCCCTCAGTGATTCGAATTTTGTAGAGCTGGAGTAGCAGATTCAAGAACGTGTTTCTCATAAGCAGGCTGGGTGATTCGAATGCTGAATGGGGGGGTTGGAAGCCACCAAACTCACAGCCTTGAAGTCCACCTACCAGGCAGCTCACTGGGGAAGAGGCGGGGACTTCACAATCAGATGTGGGTTCAAATCCTGGATTTGTCTTGTAATAGCTGTGTGTCTTTGGGAAAGTCACTTAACTTCTCTGAGCCTCTGCTTTTGTAACCGTACCATGGGTAAGATGCCTCATCTATCTTAGAGTGTGGTCCCGAGGTTTAAATGAGGCCATTCAGGAAAAAAAAGTAAAAACATTAAAAAAAAATAGGTAAGGGTGTGTGGGTAGCTCAGTTGGTTAGGCAATTGCCTTCAGCTTGGGACATGATCCCTGGGTTCCGGGGTTGAGTCCTGCAATGGGCTCCCAGCTCTGCTTCTCCTTCTGACCCTCTCCCCATTCCTGCTCTCTTGTAGTCTCTCGAATAAACAGATAAAATCTTAAAAAAAATAAAAAACAGAGATAAATTTCATATAACATAGAATTAATCAGTTTAAAGTGTGCTATTTGGTGGCATTTAGCACATTCACGATTTTGGGGAGCTACCACCTCTCTCTAGTTTGAGAACATTTTCATCAGCCCTAAAAGGCAACTTTGTACCAACTAAGTAGTTACTCTTCTCTCTCCACCCCAGCTCTGAGAGCCACCAATCTGCTTCCCTTCTCTATGCGTTTACCGATTTGAGATATTTCATATAAATGGAATCATAGGGTATGTAATCTTTGTGTCTGGCTTCTTTCCCTTAGCATCATGTTTTCAAGGTCCATTCAGGCTGTGACAGGTGTCAGCCTTCCATTCCTCTTCATGGCTGAATAATATTCCACTACGGCTAGGCCACATTTTATTTGTATGTTCCCCAGTAGATGGACATTAGGGTAGTTCCCATCTCTTGTGAGCAATGCTACTAGGAATATTCAGGTACAAGTAAGTACTTATTTGCAATTATTTTGTACATCTACCTAGGAATAGAAATGCTCATTGGGAAAACATTTGTAAGGCTTAATTAAGGCTGAAGTTCATCATAAAGCATCTGGGGATCCATTGAAGTTATGGGCTCCCAAGTAGAAATGTAAAACTCCATGATGCCTCTGTCCCTGCTGGGGAAAGAATTCAGAACTTTCTGCCTCATTCTCAAAGGGCCATTAATGCCATAAAAGGCCAAGATCAGATTTAGGATATTTGTTATTAATTGTATACCTCAAAGACTTCGATAAACAAATCCAAATCTCACTGGCTTTGTCAAAATTTAATTTTCGTGATGAGTGTTTACTGATTTTAAAACAAGTTTTCCGGGATGCCTGGGTGGCTCAGTTTTAAGCAACTGCCTTCAGCTCGGGTCATGATCCCAGCGTCCTGGGATCGAGTCCCACATCGGGTTCCTTGCTCGGCGGGGAGCCTGCTTCTCCCTCTGTCTCTGCCTGCCGTTCTGTCTGCCTGTGCTCGCTCTCGCTGTCTGACAAATAAATAAAATCTTTAAAAAAAAAATAAAACAAGTTTTCCCTCTTCACCATCTCTGGGATGAGGGTGTCTTGCAACCAATGGCATGTTAATTTGCTGCCACAAGGTGGCGCTCATAATGCCTGTGTGTGTGCCTTCGCCCATCACAGGATCGTCAGCGTTTGGGGAGGGTGAGAGCGGCCGGGGAGACCACCCCAGGGGCAACCGGGGAGCCCTCGTAACCCCTGGGAACCAAGTGGTCGTGAAAACGGGATGCAGGAGGCAGGGAAGGTTTAAGCCGCGTAACCGAAGCAGGAGTTCAAAGCAGAATGGCTCTCCTTCATGATAAAAATCTAAGCTCGAAACGGAGCTGTTAGTAAGTAGAGATGAAAATGCTAAGCCAGGAGAAGGCATTGTGCCAGCGTTTCATTGGCAGCACTTTATTCTTTCTTTCTTGGTGCAGAAAATAATGGCGGTATCTTAGATGTCAGGAAATACAGTAGCTGGACTTTTGAGAGTGAATTGAGAGTCATCGCAAGAAGCCAGACTGGACATCTCCTGCTCCCGGTCCCTGCCTGGCGAGTAGGTTTCTGTACCTTTACAAACGGGTAGGGGCCCGTTCCAGTGGGATGGCTGTCCCAGGATGCATCGAATGGTCACTTCGCCCATGAGCTCAAAGCCTTCGTAGCACATGAAGGTGAGGGACTCTCCCGGCAGGTAGAGCCGCTTGTACAGGATCTGGTAGCCGTTTTCGGGCAAGCCAGGGTTGTCACATGCCAGGGACTCCTCGGCTGAAATGCAAGCCCGAAACAGCTCTGATGAGATCATGCAAGTCCCGGTGGACTCCCGCTCACAGGCTGCCTGGTCTGGCTTTTGCCACCCTCGCCAGTACCTTTCGCCAGTATGGTCTCTCTGCCTTTCCCTCACCTCCAGTGTTTTTCCATTCCCCAAACTCACCTCCCCATCTCCTGCCCCTGGCCACCTAGTATGCATGAGCACCATCGTACGTCCCAGGATGTGGAATCTGGCTTGAAATCTGGGTCCTACTACATATTTGCTGTGTGACCTCCAGCAAGGGTCACAGCCTCTCTGAGCCTCGATTTCTCTTATCAGTAAAATGGGAATACTTTCATAGGGGTTTGGAAGATTAAATAAGGTCATGAATATAAGGCATTTAGCATATTCTTGGCAGGTCATAGGTGCTCAGTCAATGATGGATGGCCATGTTGTCATATTATGAAATATTCTTCCTCCTCACCTTACACCTTACCTGCCCACTCAGCTTGGATAAGTCTGATCTTTCAGTACTCAGTCCTCATTTCTCCACTTCCCAGGAGCCTTTCCTGGGACCCTCTATCCCTAATAGAGTCACTAATCTTCCTAGTTCTTCCTCTGCCCCAGCACTGAACACACTGCATTGTATTTAATTATTTAATATCACTTCTCCTCACTGGAGATGAACCTGTTAGGGCGTGCTTGAAGCCCAGGGCCTGCTCTATAAGGACTCTCATATATGATCCTATGCTATACAGTAGGAGCATCATAAATGATGCCTGGCAGCTTAAGATATACTAGAGAATTGAACCCATCCCTGATTTAACCTATTCCAGACTCTGGACTCTAAGTTTCCTGCTTATTACATAAATGGACTGGTCAAGACCCCATCTTCAGCTGAAATGTGGCTGGGTGATGACATTCCCACTCCAAGGATGTACCCACCCTTCGAAATAAGACCATCAAAGGCAGATTTTCTCAACCTTAGATGCTATTGACATTTTGGGCTGGGTAATTCCTTGTGATAGGGCCATCTCCACCTTGTAGGACGTGGAGCCACTAGATCCTGACCTCTATCCACTTGTTCCTTGTTGTGACAACCAAACATGTCTCTAGGAATTGCCACTGACACATGTCTCCCGGGAGCAGAGTCACCCCGGCTGAGAATCACTGATCTTGGCTCTTCAACAATTCCGTGTGAACTCATTCTGTTCTTTCTCAGGAATACAACTGAGATGGGCTGGCAGTTTTGGAAACAGTCACAAACCCACCCTCATTTCTATATTCCTCCCATTTCTCCCCTCTCCTTAACTATAGGGGAAAAATGTACATTTTTGGGGAACACATTGGAACAAAATGTGAAAATCAGGTTCCCCAGGTATTGCTATGAACGGTTCTTAAAATACCCCACAAATAGCAAAGCACCAAATCTGTGTGATCATTAGTAACCGATGGTACCCAAGCCCTCGCTGTGGGCCACACACATGGTTACCAGCATCTGTATTTAGGGTTGGCACGATCATCCTTTTTGATGAGGATGCTGGCTTGTTTGAAGTCGTTCAACCGGCAAGTGATGGACCTGGCGGGTTTGAAACCTGGTGCATTGAATGGCTCTGGGGTAGTGGAGGTAGGAGGGGCCCTTCTTGTGCCAAGTCCCCTGGACTGTCATGAATTCCTCTGAGCTACTGCTTTCTCAGAGACAGGAATTTCTAAGTGAAATGGGGCACCCAGCTGGAAGCCGGCATGGGAGTCAAGGTGAGGCCGCTGGGGATGATGCATCAGTGGAAACTTTTACTATGGCGTTGGTCTGGCCACGCGGGCTCTGCCCTGGTCAGGAGATCCCCGTGTCCTCTATTTGTGGTGTTCCGAGGGCAGGGCGTGAAGAGCCAGGGCCTCCTGGGAATCCCTAAGTGTCTCCCTGGGGAACCGCCCATAAAACACTCACTGAATTCGTAGGCTCTTCATTACTTTTGGTGGTGTGGTTTTTATTTTCTGGATGGGAGCTTTGGGAGTCAAGTACCATCAAAGAAGGGAAGTTGCAACAAAGACTGCATTTAGTACTGCCAACAACATCAATGGCAGTAATAGTAGCAAGGGCTGTCGTTTCTTGAGCCTGCAAATACCCACCTGGTCAGTGAATTATGTATTTGAGTCTATGAACAGGTAAAGAGATCATTTCAATAAACTGCCGCAAGTGCTGTGGTCAATGCAACTGTAGGAGCCATGGGAGCTTATGGGAAGAGAAACATGACCTAGCCTAGGCAGTCAGGGAGGCCTTCCTGGAGGAGGTTTTGCCGAGGAGTCATTGTTATTTCTTTCACAGACCTGGCTCTCCTCCTCCCATCTCCAATAGCCCCCAGGCTCCCTGAGAATCTGGATCACGTCTGTTTAGACACAGCTGTATTTTTAGGGCTTTTGGACCACAGTTCCCAAACTGTGATCTGAGGCACACCAGGGTGCCACCACAAACAGCACCCCTGTGTGACTTTTCAAAACTTGGAGGAGACAAAGGAACACCTCCCAGACCCATGTGAATGGTGCCAACATTAGACAGAGCTACATTTCTTTTGATGATGCCCTGTCTTTGCAAAGCTGGGTTTTCTTCAGTGAGTGCACTAAAAAGCAAGAGCTCTGAGAAAATCACTGTGAAACAGAATGAAGGTGGCAGAGTCCAGTTGCCAAAGTCTGAGAAGTTTGTCAGAGCCCAAGAGACATCCACACCCCTGTAGCTGTGATTCTAGTTATTTAAGAATGCAGTAAAAGTCATGGGACACCTGGGGGGCTCAGTCAGTTAAGCATCTGACTCTTGATTTCAGCTCAGGTCATGACCTTGGGGTCGTGGGATCGAGGCTCACATCGGGCTCCCTGCTCAGTGGGGAGTCGGCTTGAGGTTCTTTCCCTCTGCTCTCTCTCTCTCTCAAATAAATAAACAAAATCTTTAAACAATGCAATCAAAATCAAATCCTATAATACGTGCATTACTTTTTCAAACGGCTACTAAGTTGTCAAGATAGAGCTACTTATTAAGTTGTTTGGAGCTAATTGCTTAGCAGATAGAACTATTAGGTATTTCAGACTAGGATATTTACCAAAATAATTCCTGAGACGCCAAGGGTACTATGAGGGGAGAAAGTCTGGACATGCCTGTGTCTGCATTAGGAGGCACTTTTTGAATTATTGCATGAGTCACTTCCAACTGCCCTGTCAGGTAGGGAGCAGCATTCCCTTTTCACAGCTGAGGGTTTTGAGGCCCAGAGAGGGCAAGCTACTTGCCCAAGGTCACCCAGCAGAGCTGAGCAGGCTGGTGTTTGGCTGTGAATTCCAGACACTTCCCTTCTCCCCATGCTTGACCCGTCAGTTCTTGGAGGACTCAAAAGACATGGTTTGGAGTCCCGGCTGGACCAAACAATGGCCTTGGACAGGCCACCAGGAACAAAAACTATACACATTCAGAGCTTTACAACTGGCTCTGTCGACTGCCTGAGCTTGTTGGTGGAAGATCGTTGTCAGGGGTAAAGCACCAGAGCTTTGCTCAGAAGCCGGGATTGCAGAGAGCTAAGGTGGGAAAATGCTGATTTGGGGCTTAGTCAGTCTTCAGTTGGAAGCCTGGCTTCTCCCCTTCCCTATTATGTGACCTCAGGAAAGCGGCTTACCCTCTCTGGGCCTCCTTTGCCTGTTTTTAAGTGAACACAGGTACCACCCATACAGTTTCATGAGTGTTCAGTGCACTAACGCTGGGGACGGGCTTGGCAAGGTGAAGGGCGGAGGAGACACGTGAAAGCTGTAGATGTCTGACAGATTCATCCTTAGAAACACCCTCAGAACCCAGATACAGCCTGTCTCTCTCGCCACCCCCCCCCCCACAGCCCCCACTGCCAGAATTGACCATCCTCTTGCCTCCCATCTCCTGCCAGTCTCGCTTGCTGGTAATGAGGCTGGAAGCACGTGCCGGGCTGCTGTTTGGGCTTCTGGGAGGATCGCGTGTCTCCTGACACCCAGCCTGGCTCGTGACTCATTAGCGCGGGTGTCAGGGAAGCCGTCACAACTGAGATTCCAGGGGAAGGCAGCCTCAGAGGGAGGGAGACTTGTGTCTCCAAAACCCAGCAGCCAGCACAGCCTAGAGGGTCTTCGGAGGCTGTGCCTCGTTAGGGAAGTGACTTCCTTTCTTTCCTCTCTTCCCTCCCTTTCTTCCCTCCCTCCCTTTCTTCCTTCCTTTCTCTCTTTCTTTCTTAAATGATACCTCCACCTTTCAGTCGTTTTAAATAAGCTTTTATTTTTAGCTTCTCATCTCTGGGGCTCTGCAGCTGGACCGGCTCAAGCGGCTGCTGATTCCCCTCACAGGCTCCTGGAGGGAATGGGAACTGCAGGGGTGTTCTGGGCTGCCTTAGCGATGTGCATCTGACAGGGCGGTTGGGGGGGGCGCACTTTGAATAACAGAAATGCACTGTGTCACAGCTTCGGAAGCTAGAAGTCCCAGGTCAAGGTGGCCTTCAAGGACCACACTCCCTCCGTCCGAGACCTAAGGGGAAGGATCCATCCTTGCTTCCTCCTAGCTTCCAGGGGTAGATGGCAATCCTTGGTGTTCCTAGACTTGCAAGCACAGAATGGCTTCTCCCTGGGTCTCCATGTTCAATTGTTCCTCTTCTTATGAGGACCCCGGTCACTGGGTTGGTGCCCAACCTAATCCTGTAGGGCCTTGTGTTAACTTGGTTACATCTGTGAAGACCGTTGTTCCAAAAAAAGTCCCCATTACAGTACTGGGGTTAGGATTTCAACATCTCCTCTTGGGAGATACAGTTCTCCCTGTAATGCCCTGGGAACTTGGTCCAAAGGTCTGGGGATTGGGAGGGGATGTGCTTGTGGGTGAGGAGTTTGGGCCATAGGCTACAATTTTGCTGGCACATCCTTGCATGACTTTGTCCCCAGTCACTCACGATGAAATATGTTGGGGCAAGGCTGGTGGAAAGGGCCATGGGGTCCAAGACCAGAATCTCAGCTCTGCTCATGAAAAAGTGGTGTGACCTTAATCACATGTCCCTGTGAGTCTCAACCACCTTTAAACAAACCATACATGCATGCATGCACACAGAGGGAGAAAGAGATCCAGGCTCCCTGCTGAGCAGGGAGCCCAGTTCAGGGTTCGAACCCAGGACCCTGGGATCATAACGTGAGCCGAAGCCAGACTCTTAACGAACTTAATCACCCCGGCGTCCCAGCAATGTGTTTTACACATTCAACAAACAGTAACTATTGTTATCTTTTTTCCCTTCTGAGCTTTGGTTTTCTGAGTATATTTGCACACACACACACATACACACACACAGGCACTCTACACACATACATGTACTTACATTCACAGATGCATACAATCTGCTTAGTATGATGTCTTACACAATCAATAACTAGCGACCATTATCTGTAAAAGGGAGCAGATGTGTCTTACGTCTGAATCATACTGTATTTTACCTCCGAGACGTCCTTAGCTCTGAAACTCTAGGACCTGGACTAAAGAGGCAGATGGAGACTCATGGTATGAAGTCCAAAGTTCCTCGTTGCACGGGAACCCAGAATAAGAAAGTCCCCTTTTGCTGTGCAGAGCCTTTTAATTTTGATGTAGCCCTACCAGTAGCTTCTGGAACGTGAGCTGACTGAACCCTTAATAGAGCTGCTCATAACATGCTCGTATAAAATATTAGCGCAGCTGACGGTTTCTCAAGTCCACACTGTGTGAGGCTTTGCTCCTTCCGCGTCGTCTCCTTATTCCTCTGAGCCATGGTTCTGATCTCTGGCTGCACATCGGAACTCTGGGAGTGGGGTGGGGGAGCTTTGAAAAACCTCACTGCTTGAGCTACGCCCCAGACCCGGAGCATCAGAAACTCCAGCGAGTTTTAAAACTTCCTGAGTGATCCCGCGCACATTCAGGCTAAGCACCCCTGGACCACTCCTCTCTCCCCTCTCTCCCTGGCATGAATAGTAATTCCTCCCTTGTCAGAGTGACTGTCAGAGTGACTTTTCCTTTTTGACTCTTTATGAATAAGAAAGCCCCAAAGTCTTTTCTTAACCAAACATCTGTGTTAGTGACTTCACATAGTTAAGACCAAACAAGAGTTTAAATCCACCAATTTCATGTCCTGTGGATGGCTTGATTGTTGGGCAGAGTCAGGTAGCTCTGGGTTTGGCCTTGGCCTCCACTATTGATGGGCTGTGTGACCTGGGGCAATGATTTCACTCCTTGAACCTTAGTATCCTCTTTTTTTTTTTTTTTAAATTAACGTATAGTGTATTATTTGCTTCAGGGGTACAGGTCTGTGAATCATCAGTCTTACACAATTCACAGCTCTCACCATAGCACATACCTCCCCAGTGTCCATCACCCAGCCACCCCATCCCTCCCCCTCCTCCCAGCAACCCTGTTTGTTTCCTGAGACGAGGAGTCTCTTCTAGTTTGTCTCCCTCCTAGGTCCCTTCTTGTTTCATTTTTCCCTCCCTTCCCTCCAGGATCCCCAGCCCTGTCTCTCAAATTCTTCATATCAGGGAGATCATATGATCATTGTCTTTCTCTGATTGACTTATTTTGCTTAGCATTACACCCTCTAGTATCCTCTTCTTGCAACAGAGACAACAGTGCCTTGCTCACAAGGCAGAAGGGAGGGGCGTTTGGTAAAGGACTTAGCCTAGTGCCCAATACATGTACCGTAAATGTTCTAGTACGCATGCCTTTGATCTGGACAGTAATAACAGTAAGCCCTCTCAAACGGTGGAATGCCTCCTCCTAGAAGCCCAGTCCTCTGCCCGGATAAGAGGCAGCAAGTCCCTGTCTGCATCAAGCCAACAGATAGGACTCACAGACGCAGTGGGGCAGGCGTGACGTCCAGATGGGTGTACCGGTCTCGCGGCTGTAGCAGGTCAGAAGAGAGCTCCCTTCCAGCACAAAACCTGGATTGCATGTGTATTGGATGGTGGTGCCCACCAGCAGCACAGGATCGGAAATTAAGCGGGTTGAGTGGTCCACTTCCCCGGGGTCAGTGCAGTACATAACTATGGACGAAATCAGACCAAGAGGGCGTTAGGATGCTTGATGATCACAGGTTTGCTGAGAACTACAGAATGATCTGGAAAGTTTCCCAACTTGGTTCTTCTCCTGTTTGGAAGCTGCGTCTGAGCTCATCACTCATCGAAGGTGGCTGGAGAAGAGGACGGGACGAAAGAGACCTGAATTTAATTCCATGTATAGGAAGTAGCCCAAGGAAATGTTTGCGTCTGGACCCAAAGACCTATGTACAAGGTTGTTCACTGCACAATTATTTGTAATGGTAAAAAACAAAACAGCAACAACAACAACAACAACAACAAAACAGGGAAAAAAAGAATGCAGGGGAAGAATTAAATATGGAACAGCTGTTCTATGAAATCCTGAGCACCCACTGAAGACAGCAAAGTGAGGGGGACCTTCCCTGCTTTCCTTGTGGTACCTGAATCTAGTAAAACAGCATCCATTACTTTTCAATTAAAAAATCAATGCACATAAAGGGAAAACAGTAAGCCAATTCAAATTAAGCCAATTAAAAAAAGAATGAAGTATGCCACATGTGTGATATGAAAAAGTATCTGGGTTTCTGAGTTGAGAAAACAGCAGTGGTAAAATATCCTTACCTATGGATGTTTCTGTATGAGTATCTCTGTGTCTTTATATGCACAATTCGCACATACACATCGATGTGTGTATGTGTAACACACGATGCATTGCAACAACACAGAATAAACTTTTAAGAGCGGTGTCATTTCCGGAGAGGAAGATCATGAGGGATTTTCATGCTGTACTTCCTAATTTTACTGCTGCTTGAGTTCTGTAAGTGAACACCTGCGGCTTGTGTCATGGGAAGATATGTTTATGTGCATCTTTTGACGTCAAGAGTGTCGTTGAAAGGGCGCCTGGGTGGCTCAGTGGGTTAAGCCGCTGCCTTCGGCTCAGGTCATGATCCCAGGGTCCTGGGATGGAGCCCCACATCGGGCTCTCTGCTCAGCGGGGAGCCTGCTTCCCCCTATCTCTCTCTCTCTGCCTGCCTCTCTGTCTACTTGTGATCTCTGTCTGTCAAATAAATAAATAAAATCTTAAAAAAAAAAAGAGTGTCATTGAATGAATCACTGGAATGAATGAATGAAAGGCATTGGTGACCCCCTGAGGTTTCTGAGGGAGACCCCACTGGCCTCAGGATATTCTGCTGTTCTTATTCCACTGGAAGAGAAGCCACTGAGGCAGGTTGGTGGGTCTCTGTCTTAGATGCACAGCGACAGGCAACCAGCATGGGAACATAAACGCTGATATCCAGAAGGGGCCCAGTGCAAATTCACTTGCTCTAATTTGGGTCTTTTCCTGGCAAAGAGTGAGGCAGCTGAAGAGTTTTCCAGAGAGAGCTAGTTTATGTCCCCTCCAAGCTTTTAAAACTCATTACCGCAATGTATAACATCATTATTATTTTAAACACTTCAAAAATCACCATCATCATTATTCTTTTATTTACTTATTTTTTAAAGTAGGCTCTGTGCTCAGCCTGGAGCCCAACAAGGGGCTTGAACTCACGATCCTGAGATCATGACCTGAGTCAAGAGTTGGATGCTTAACCGACTGAGTCATCTAGGGGGTCCCTAAAAAGATCATGATTATTAAAACTTTTGAAAAATCATTATTATTCAAAAGGTTTAAAAATCTTTCTTCAAAAAATTCAAAAGCCATTCTCATTCAAAAAATTTCAAAAGTCATTATTCAAAATATTTAAAAACCATTATTGTTCAAAAATTTAAAAGTCATTATGAAGACAGGTATGTTTAAAACATTTTATAAGTAATGATGGGACTCAGTTGGGTGAGCGCCTGACTTTTGGTTTCGACTCAGGTCGTGATCTCAGGGTCTTGAGATTGAGCCCCACATCGGGCTCCGTGCTCCGTGTAGAGTCAGTGCTCAGTCTGCTCGCCCCTCTCCCTGTGTTCCTCCTGCTTGCACTCTCTTTCTCTCTATCTCTCTAAAATAAATAAATACAATCTTCGGGGGAAAAAAAAGAAGCAATGATGGTGTAGATCGTGTTAATGCATCTGCGATGGGTCTCACCACCCCATGGTGCTTCTCATTGTTGGTTTTTTTATTTTCCATCATTATAAACACACACACACACACACACACACACACACACGAACATACACCACATCCTGTTATGGAACAAGCAGATGTTTTTGTAGCCAATTTTGAGGATTTTTCTTTTTCATGTTTCACCCAATTATAATTAATTTTCTTTGCCATTGGAATATTTGTGACAGGGATTGAATATAACCCCCCCTTCCCCAATACCCTCTTTCTCTGCTGACACTTAATATTTCTTATCGTGCAGCCCGTCACTTGAGGCAGGCCAAGCAGGTCTGCCAAAATCCCCAAGGAGTCCCAGCAAGACAGATGCAGAATGGAGGCTTGCGTAGGAGGAGATCGGAAGCAAATGGTTAGCGGGAAGAGGCCAGCCTCAAATTTAGCTCCTCTCCCACCTCTGCTAAGATTCAGTATAGAAACCAGAAGCACCTCCTTTTTCTGACACTGTTCAAGACACCGGACGGAGCTATAATGGGTGGTACCTGGTCTGCACGCCTGCGAGCCGCAGGCAGAAGGTGCCGGGAGGCTGGGATCGGTACTCTCTGGGGGAAGCCGGTTACTTGTGATAGGGGTTTTTAACTAGGGCCCCAAAGTCCAACTTGGATTGGTCTTGAGTGGTAACTACCGGTGTCTTAACGATGAATTTGAATGATCTTTTCACACAGGCTTCGCCGCATTCCCTTTTGTCTCTACCTCCGCCTAGTTCCCTCCCTAACATTAGCCGCCAGGCTTCTGGAGGCCCCTGAGTCTGACATCCCTGACCTAGAACGCCAAGAGGACATTTGTGAGCAGCTCCGGCCAGCTGGTGGAATAGGAGGGAGGCCAGATTCTACATGAAGGGATTCCGTTGCATCTACATGAAAAATACTCCGTGGGAGGGATTTACCACCTGCTGACCCAGAAGAAGAAAACAAGATGACTCTTACTTTTCTCACAAAATGGGGGGTCGCTGCTCCAGCTGAGGTCCCACTGGCAGGTGAGGGTGTCGCTCCCCACTATGTCGTAGCCTGGGTCACACTGGTAGGTGATTCTGGCTCCTCGCACAAGCTCTGTATGAGAAGTGGTTTTCCAGCCGTTCTGGATCTCTGGCAAGTCTGAGCAGGAATCATTCCTTGACACCTCTTTAAAACAAAAAACATTGTCATTAGATGAGTGGGGGCGCCTTTCTGTGTGGGGTTCCCTTTACAGATGTCAGAGGAAGGAGCAAACAGAATAAAAAGTCTCCAGAAATAAGTGACACACTTCGAAATCCCTTAAAGCCCAAGAACTCTGCTGTATGAGATTTTATGATGAGCTCTTCCTGTGGGCCTCTGAACTTACCAAGTTTGGTTTGACAATGTCAGTGTAGGATTTGGGGAGGCACAGATTCCCAACCCTGCCACTTACTAGCACTGTGGCTTGGGGGACAAACCCTTCTTTTTTTTTTTTTAAGATTTTATTTATTTATTTGACAGACAGAGATCACAAGTAGGCAGAGAAGCAGGCAGAGAGGAAGGGAAGCAGGCCCCTTGCTGAGCAGAGAGCCTGATGCGGGACTCGATCCCAGGACCCTGAGATCATGACCTGAGCCAAAGGCAGTGGCTTAACCCACTGAGCCACCCAGGTGCCCAAGGGGGACAAACCCTTCTCTCTGTCTCAGGTCCTCACCTGTCATGACGCCAACCCCACCCTGTTATTCTTACTTCCTGGAATTCACATTCTCGTGTACTCCCTGCAAAGCCCAGCAGGGCCAATGTATGCATATACATAATGAACAGGCTATTGAAGAAGCGATGGTGTGTGGCTCTGGAGGCCAGGCCGTAAGAGACATTGAGAGGCTCTCCTCTTGCTTTCTGGAGAGAGCAACTGCCACACTGTGAGGCTGTTCAGGCAGCCCTCTGGAGCAATCCACATGGATAGAATCCAAGACCTCTTGTCAACAGCTGGCATTGACTTGTGAGCCACATGAGGAAGCCATTTTGGAAACAGAGGCTCCAGCCCCAGTCAAGCCCTCAAATGAACTCAACCCTGGCTGACATCATGACTGCAGAGTCATCATGACAAATGCGAAGTCAGAACCATCTGGCATAAGATCCTAATTCCGGACCCACAGAAAGTGTGTGATCATAAATGTGCCTTGCAAGGGCACCTGGATGACTCAGTCGGTTAGGTGTCTGTCTTCAGCTGAGGTCATGATCTCTAAGTCCTGGGATCGAACCCCAAGTTGGGCTCCCTGCTCAGCGGGAGTCTGCTTCTCCCTCTCCCCTGTCCCTCCGCCCTACCCCCGCCTCTGCTCATGAGCTCTCTCTCCCAAATAAATAAATAAATAAATAAACAAAATCTTTAAAAAATGTGTGTTGCTAATTTGGGGGGGATATTTTGTTATGCAGCAATGGTAGCTAACACACTCAGCCTCATCCTAAGAATGTCTGAAAATTCATGGGTTTGATGAATTTGTAATATATGGTTTTGTGATACAGATTTAGACAAACAATTGCTGAAATAAAAATAATTATTGGTGCATTCTTTAAATCATGTTGCATAACACCAGTGAACATTAACCACACTCCAAAATAAGTTACACACAGCTCAGTATCACAGATTGGAATAATCCTGCCTTCCTTCTTGCAAATCCTCATTACTAAGGGAACAATGCAAAGCCCACTATTACTATTCTTGCATCCAAGTGCCCACTGCACAGATTTTGAGAAGAGAGCTAATTAGGCTGTATAATTAATCTGCAGTTCTTATATGCTTCTGGGGAAAGCCAAGCACCTTCCCTGTCTGCAGGAAAGTCATTCTGAGAAACAAGCAATGGCTTTTCCTGGGATTTCATCATGATTTTATTTGGGGAATGGAGATCTCAGGGGTGTCTACAAGAAGAAGGGGAGAGGGAAATGGCTTCTGGAATTGCTTCATGGGGAAAAGGGACCTCTATTTTTAGGCCTTTGAAAAACCAGCCAAGCCCTGGATTTAGGACACGGCTGCAAATGCTCAAACTGTGGTTGAAAAGAGGAGAAACAGGGGTAGATACTGGGTATGGGGTCTGTCTTGTGCCAAATGCTTTGCTACTGAGAAAGGTTTGCTGGTCTGATTTTTCAGTCTGAGCCAGCGCGGTGACATTCTCCCGTGGGACCTCCCATCTCCTCTGTGACATTCATCACATTCCTGATGATCGATTTGGGGACACTATGACTCAGATCTTGGCCCCACTGTTTACTAGTTCAGTGGCCTTGCCCGAGTTAGACAGCCTTCCTGTTCTTCAGCTCCTAGACTCTACCCCCAGAGACTCTGATTCAGGTGTCCGTGTGTTTAGCTAGCACCCTGGATTGAGGTTCTGGCATCATTGCCCTCGTGGGCCCTTAACTTTGTGAAGAATGAGAGAACTGGCCTAGGAGTTGGAGGACTTCCTTTCTGGTCATTGTTTTAGAAGCTGTGTGACTCCAGTCATGTTGATAAACATCTCTGAGCCTCATTGTCCTCAGTCGTAGAACTGAGACAAGAGTCATGACCCTGTCTATCGCTGAGGGTAATGTGAAAACTAATTAATGTGCACTATATGACACTTAGGTGAGTTCTATACGGATTCATTCATTTGTTCAACTAACGTTTTGTAAGAACTTACTATATGTCAGGCACTAGGAATATGGGGATCTGAAGTCATGTTTCCAGTCTCATGGTCAAGATTAGCATCATGGTCCAACTTTTGGGTAAAAAACATACCTAAATGCACTGAGTACGTGCCGCCATTTGCCAGTCTCATGGTCAAGATCGGCAACCTGGTCTAACTCTTGGGCAAAAGAAATACTCAAATGCAGTGAGTACATGCTGCCATTTATTGGTCTTCTGCTCATGGCAGACATCATCCTAGGTACCACTGTCATTTGATTGGAGTTGACTTACAATATGGAGCTTACTTATTATCCTAGGATTAGAGGAATAAGTACACGTGACTAATATCTCTTTGAAAAACACTGCTTACTCAGCTCTGCTTTTTTATTCCCTTGCCTCTATGCCCTTGGCCACAGACACTGATGAGGAGAATGGTTCTTTCCTTCTGTCTAGGTAAAGCAGAATTAGGGGAGGTCAGAATGAGGTAAGCCCAGAATGTTCCTGTGGAATGTTTACCAGCAGTCCTAACAGATTAGTCTTGGCCATGTTGCAGAGCTAGGTGCTGGCCTTGAGATCATTTTAGGAGCTTCTGAAATCTCTAGATGACCATAAAACCCCCTGACCCTTCTATGTGATCCCTCTTCTCAATGAGAATTGCATCTACGTCTGGTTAAATCTAGGCCTGGGATAGCAACTACCTCTCCCATGCCACAGCAGACATCACTAGTCAATCATGTCACTCTCCCTCCACAGACCTCGAGCGTGGACTCTTCAGAATTCTTTTCAACATGGCCTTCAACATGGATAGTCACATGGAATTGACTGGCATCAGAATTAAATACAGAAGCCCACCTGCCTTCCCTGTGAAATTGAGTGTGTGTTTCTTTGACAGAAATAAGAGCAGGATTGTTCTTATCGCATGTCACCTACATTTGCCCATATTAGCTAGGCTATGTATCCCTGAAACCCTGAAACCGCCTCCCCCACTTTCACCAGCCAGAGAAATAAAGGCAGGGAGAGCGGTCCATTCATGCCTGACTCCTGGTGCCTAGTTCAGGGGCTGGCACATGTGCAGAGACTCTTGTGGACAAAACTCTGTAGAAAGTGGAGATAATGCATTTGAAAATGAAAGAAAATAATATATGGAAGAGTTCCTGTTGATTTCAAATTGTCACACAAATCTTAACTTTCAGCTTCAATGAAGAGGAACCCCTTCTCTTCATGACGGCGCCACACTGAACGTTGGCCAGACTTCCGGTTAACCTTGGGTGGCCTTGGATAGGGTCAGATTTCCACCACTGAGCTGAATGGGGTTGCAGAAGACTGACTTGGACACCGGAGGAGACAAATAAAAAAAAAAAAAAAAACTATGACCTCATTTCCCAACTTGGGAGTGGGGGGCAGGGGAATGAGGAGAAGAGAAGTTTAAGGAGAGAGACTGAAGCCAAGTCACTAAAAACTCTCCCTCCAAAGGCAGCTGACTCTGGATGGTGCCTCACCTGGGCAGCCAGCACAAGCCGTTCCCCAGTGTCCAGGGCCCTGCCCAGTAAAGAGTGGGCAACCCACAGAAAGTAGCAGCAGTAACACTCTGAAAACACTCAGCAGCACAATCAAGGGGGAAAAGGCCTCCAAGAAACATGAAAAAGATCAACACTTGTGTCTGTCCCTCTGAGAGGTGTAGGCAGAGTGGGCAGGGATGAGAAACATCTAAGAGCTAGAAAGAAACACACAAAAAAGGCAGACTTATTTTCAGATGCATCTGGCTCTTTGAGATAGCCAAAGGTCAGAGAGGGGGCTTGTGTTTTAGAGGCAAGAGGTGGGACACAGAGAATACTTCATAATAGAGATGGATGGGCAAATCTTCAAGCCGGGGGGGAAGAAGGAATCACAGATGGAGAATATGGCCCAAACCAGATGGTTTTTGATGGTGGGCGTGATAGTGGGGAGACTTGGCAAAATGAAACCCCCTCATTTCCTCCTTTTCCATCCTGGAAATCAAGATGTCTGCCTCGTTCCTGGGCAACTCAAGCAAGTTCTCCGATTGCTGTGTGAATCCTGCCCATTGAAATGCTCAGCGTGTAATCACCCACCATCCTGGATGCCAAGAGGTGAGGTCTTAAGTACCCCCTTGTGTCTCCCAAGTTCTCTGCCGTTGCCAAGAATATCAGAGAAACACTAAGAACTGGGGGATCCAGGAAGCCCAGGTATGAGCCTCAGTGTCTGGCCCTGAGAAGCAAGTCCTTTATCCTCGGTGGCCCAGGGCTTCTTCTGCTGTGACGTGACAGGATTGGACAGAAGCTCTGTCAGTTCAAATCCTTTCTGGGGCTGAGATTAGTGGAACTTCACAGCCATCCCTGGACTGCTGGCAGCAGAAGAAGTTGGGTGGTGGTGGGGTGTGGGGGTAGGGAGAGAAGGAGTTCTGTTTGGGCCATGTTAAATCTGAAATGCTGGTTAGACATGCAAGAAGGTAGCTAGCAGGGAGTTAGGTGGAAAGTTCATGGAAGAGGTCAAGGTTGGATGTACAAATTAGGGGCAATAGAACACAGAGAGGCATCGCATTGAACCTCGGGACTGGATGACAGTGTATGAGGGATGAGTCTAGATGGACAGAGGACAGGGCTCAGTGTGGTGCTTGAGACCCTCCAGTGTTCTGAGGAAGGTGACAGAGCCAGCAATGAAGAAGAGGGGGTCACAGATGAGGAGTGAGGAGAGAAGGCTGTGGATGGAAGAAACGGTAAGAAGAGGTGTTGGATGGCCAAGTGTGAACTTGGCTTGAACTTTATAGCAGTTTTTTTGGGTTTTGTTTCTGCGTTAATGTGAGAGTGAGAGGAATGGTCTGGAAGCCCCATTGAAGAGCAAGGAAGATACTTCTTGCCTCTCTGGGTCTTAGAGTATAGGGGGTGGGAGAGAATGCATGGTCTCCATTGGAAGGGGCTGCAGAGGAAGGAGAGCCCTTAGGGAGAGCCCAGCTCCTGGTCAGGCAAGATGGTGATGATGCTGTTTTGAGAAGTTGCAAATGCAGGAGAGTGTGCTGATGGTTTAGGATCCCTGCTGACTACAATGGAAACACCACGAATCTGAAAGTCACGAGGCATCATCTACTAGGTCCTGATATTGAGCCTCTGGAGCAGCTATCAGATGACCAAAAGGAAGCTCAGAGAGGTCAAGTGACTTGCCTAAGATCACACAACCATTGACAGCAATACTAAAACTCAAACCCTGTTGTTTCCAACCTGAGAGCCCAAATGCCTAAAAACTACACATATTTACTGTGTCAATATATTAAAAGATCCATGTAGCACAGAACCCCCCAAAAGACATATCCAGAAGAAACCATCTAAACACTCACACACTCATGCACACACAAAAGGACTAGAAGAGACACTTACCTATGTAGTTCATGATAAATCCTTGGCCCTTCCCAAAGATGAGGCCAGCGGGGTCTGAGTGGAACTGGATAGTTAAGTCCGGTGTGGATGAGTACAGCTTCTGGGGACCACTGTTCCCAAGATATTGCCCCAAGATGTGAGGCATGACCTCATCGCCATCATAGATTGTCAGGATGTCACTGTTGCTCAGGTTCAGGCTAGAGGAACGGGGCAGACAGAAGAGGAGGGGCCTTGTGAGACACAGTTATGGACACTTGACAAGCCTTTGATTTATTTTTTTCAGGCAACATTCTCAGTGGCAAGCTCCAGACTAGGTAGGAACTGGGGGTGAGGTAGGCAGAGACCACAGGTGTGAGCGGGACAGGCTGATCTTGCCTGCGAGCACGCATGGTGCCTGGGTTTGGGGAGGGACTCACACGGGAGATGGTTCCCTGCAAGGAGCTCATTGAACAGTGGAATGCTGAATTGTAAGAGACCTGCGTTCAGTGCCAGTGAAGCTGAGCGCCGGGCACTGGCTATCTGCCGGGGGTGTGGCATGGGTTTTCCATTCTCAGAAGCAGAACAAGTTGACTGCCTCCTAATTAGAACCTGCATCTCCATGTTGGGTGAAATGAGCCTTCCAACCATTATGTGGCAAAGTCCTCAAAATCAGACCTGGTATCTGTGATGTTCAGGGGATGGGGCAGAGGGCGGGACGGAGGCACTTTATTCCTGAAAGAGGCTCAAGCCTGCTATCAGTATTCATAGTGTGAATGCAGGAATGCAGGCAAGGACCTTGACACTAAATAACAGGACGGCAATACATAGTTAATAATCCAGAAAGTGCTTCTGCGTGCAGCGGACACATGTGTTATGGGAGGTGTGCTGGATAAAAATGGATCTCTGATTGAAAGAATGCCAGGTACATTAGCATTGGTTGCGGACGGGTAGTAACTCATGACTCTTTTTCCTCCCATTCTCCTCCTTATCTTCTTTCTTATATCTCACTTTTTCTTGTGTCTGTCTCCCTAATATTTTTGAACACCTATCTGCCAAGCTTGGGTCAGGTGACATAAGAGTCACAGAGCAGTAGTGGATTTAAACTAGGAAACCAGGGACTGTGGTGGCAGTCATGATCCAGGTGAGTGCAGAGAGAGGAGACTGGGTAGCATCCTGGAGGCTTCCCTGGAGGAGGTGATGCTTGTTTCGGATCATCAGGAAAGATTAGAGGACTATACGGTTGATAAGCAGGGGACGGTAAGAAGGCAAAGCACAGGTAGAAGGAGTTAGGGAATGAGATCATGGCTCCTGAAGGAATTTGCCCAGTGGTCAGTGTTCTCTAGCTGTGGGTATAGACACAGAAGCCTGGAGGGCTGTAGCGGACAGACAGTGCCTGAAGAGAGGGGCATTCCAGGAAATGGTTCCCAGCAAAGTTCCTAGAAATGGATGCAGAGTACAGATAGCCCCCCCCTCCTGACAGCATCACCTAGCACCCAAGGGCAGTATTCCCCTTCCACAGTCTGGGAGGCTGGAGGAGGGGTGGAAACCGCCCAAGCCAGTGCTTCCTTCTGGTAGTAAGAACAAAGCAACAGAAAGACAAAGAACATTTGTGGAAGGGTGGCTCCCACAGGGCAGGGGATGAATTGTATTCACAGCGATGTCCTCCCCAGCACCTCTCACATTCCTCCTGTAAGGTCGTCCCAAGGGCCAGCTTAGAGAGATTCCAACTGCCCCCAAGACCGCCATCAGCTTCCCTTGCACCACCCCCAAAACACTCTCTCCTAACAAAAGCTGTCCATGTGTGGCTTCCAGACAGAGCTGTAGAGTCATACCCTCTGCCAGTTTCCAGCAAGGGCTCCAGCCTGTAAACCCTATTGTGCTGAAATTCTGAAGTTGCCACCTTCCCTTGCACGCCATTGGTGCTCCATAAATGCTTGGATATGAAAGAGCCTGCCAGAGAGTCTCTTTGATAGCAGAAACGGTGTGGTTGATGTCAGCTCTTGACCTGTGTTAGGGAAGAGCCTCTTAACTCTAAGAACTGTGAAAACATCAGTGGTTCACGAAAGCGCTGGATTAGGCTAGTGTGAAACATGGTAGATCGCCAATATTTATTCCTTAAACTGACTTCACAGCTGATATACTGTTAACAGTGAGTTCCAGAGAGTCTGCAACTTGGCTTTCCTCTATCACTCATTCCAATGATCTAAATGTGGCAGAAGCATCTTCAAGGGGGCAAATAGCTTTCATTTGAAAATGCTAGCATGGTTCTTTGTGCTTTGTAAAGCGGGAAGCGGCAGAGTGCACTGCCTTGGAAAGCAGTATGCTTTGGTTAGTTTCTTGGCTCTGATACTTGCACGGAGGGCACCAGTTTCTCTGAAGTTCCTAGACTGTGAGTTTCCAGTCTATGTCATGGGCTGCCGGAGTGAGGTAAGGCATCCCAGAAATCTGGGATCAAACATCAAATGCACTGACAGCACCGGAACAAATGCCGTCAAGTCATTTGCATGTGACGTCCTGTCACCGTGTCATTATGAATGTCACCATCACCACCAACATCCCCACTCCACCACCATCATCATCCTCGCCAGCATCACTGTCGTCATGGTCGCCAAGATCATGCTCCCTTTAGACAAATGTTTACCCCAAATGACATCAGGTGACTTCCATTTGTGGTTTGCAACAGGGGTGGTTTTGTCCCCCAGGAGACAATGAGCAATGTCTAGAGACGCAGTCTTCCCAACTCGGGGGGGGGTGCCACTGGGGAGGCGATGACAGGGGTACTGTTAAACATCTGACATGACACAAGGTAGCCTCCCACAACCAAGAATTATCTTGTCGAAAACGTCAATTGCGCTAAGGTTGAGAAACATTAACTTATGTGAATGCCTTTTGTAAACTGTGTGCAACAGACCATTCATTGCAACAACTATTGTCCTGGGATTTCAGCAGAAGTCCCCTAAGCTAAGAATAAGCAAAGGGCATAAGAAGAAAGCATTCCTACTTTTTTAAAAAAAAAGCTGTTGACTGAAATTGGGTCCTCCAGAAGCTGAGCTGAGCAAAGAGGAGTGTCTCTTGGCATCTGGCAGATCTGGAAGGCCACCCCAGGCAGCATGGTGAGTAAGAGAGATAGGATGAAACAAAAGAGCCAATGCGTAGTCATGGGTGGGAGACTTCCACTGCGGGCACTGGGCTCAATTCTGCAGGAATGGTGGAGAACATGCCTTGGGGGAGAGGGAACTGGGAATTTAGTTTCCACCTCCGTCCCTCATTGGCTGAGGGCTGCTCTGAGGGGTACCAAGCCCCCAGCACTTCTGGGCTTCTCATGAGGTGCTTGCAGTAGGAAGGCATGGTGGGTACACAGTGACAGGTGCAGCAGGGCTCAGATAGGGCCCCGGGGGCACCTGTTATCACATCAATGCATCTCTTTCAGTCTAAACCCATCCTCCCCTATCTCTAGCTTGCAGAAGGCAGAGAATTTATTGGGTCACGGAGGAGGCATGTAGGAAGGAGTGACTCAGAGACAGTATCACTTGGGAGGAGGACTGGGGGGAGAGGAAAAAGTGTATTGCCCCGCCCCCCTTAAGCCAGGTAAGGAGGGCTTTGAGGTCACTCTTGGTGGTATAGCAGGTGTCTCTGAGGTTTGGTGAACAGTGACTGCTTTTGATGCTCCCCAAGAGAAGAGTAATGACAAAGTCAGTCCAGAGATGTCTGCCTGCTTTGGGGCAGAGCCAAGAGAGAAAGAAGCATTGGAAGTCAGTTGCCTATTGTTGATAAGAATGGAGAGAATATTCACATTTTCTGGGGCCAGATATGGACTTTGAAGACAGGAGCCACTATGGGTCTCCTTAAAAGTCTTCCCCATCCCGAAAGGATGATGGGGTCCAGCAGGAGGGAAAGCCAAGAGCAGCCAGATTCAGGAGGCTTTGTCTTCATCAAGTTCCCCATAACAGAGGAAACCCCTGGCATTCTGTATCTTCCATAGCAGAACGAGGCTGTCCGGTCAGGCTTTTTTTATTAGAAGGAAGCAGGTCACCCTGCCCCCTTCCCACTGCAGAATTCCCAGCCCCAGGAGTACTGTGGGGGGCGCAGGAAGTTTGGAAATGAATGGGGTTCAGGTGTTTTATGATTAGTAGACTAAGCCACACTTGTTATGACCAGAAGACCTAAAAAAATTGAAGCTTCTACCCTGAGAAGTGCCAAAAAACAAACACACAAAGACTCCCCCGAAAACAAAACAAAACAAAACAAAAAAATTCCCAAACAAACCATGAATGAAGGAACAGTGTAAGGATAAGATTTTCCTCTGCTGAATCCTTCTGGATCCACCTTTTTGATGGATGGGTTCCACCAATATATGCGAATGCGGGTAATTGATCCCCTGCCCACCTCGAAAGACAAGCGTGCATTTCACTTGCTGTCCAGCCTATCTATACACCAGGGGCATCCAGAGTCCCTCTGCTGGACTGTCCCCAGCAGCTGAGGTGAAAATGCAGACTTAGCAGCCCAGAGACTGGCCTGGGGCAGAGCAGGTGATTTCTGAGGACCTGAGTGATGTGTCAGCCAGAGACCTTCCAGGGAGGTGCTGAGAAATCAGGATGTCAGCATGACTCCAGGACAAATGAGAGGAGGAGAGGTGCCCGCAGGTAGGTGGGTTCAATGGGACTGGAATTTTTCTAGCAGGTGCCCCTCAGGGAAGATGCCACAGGGCCAGCCCCTGACAGCTCCAGCCCCTCTCTGCTGCCAGAGGGCAAGGCTTTCCTGGAGGTCCTACCAGGAAACCTCAGCTTCTGGGTCTCCTTCTCGCCCTGTTTCTCAGCTGCCGCCTTTAGGTTCTCTCCATCCTTTTTCAGTTGAACTGTGGGACACCACCTCCTTGCTTGGCCCCAGTCCCTCTCCTCAGCAGCCAGATGAGTCTTTCCAAAACATAAATCTGGCCCCTGCATGGAGCAGATGAATGGAGAAACAAATTGCAGTGTATCCCTACAATGGGCTATCGTTCAGCTGTGAATAGGAACGAAGCACGGACCCATGCTATATCAGGTGTGAACCTGACTTCCCGCCGAGTGAAAGAATCCTATCACAGAAGGCCCCAAGGTGCATGATTGCACTGTGAAGAAATGTCCAAAATAGGTAAAGCCATAGAGACAGAAAGCAGCTTGGTGGTTTCCAAGGGCTGGGAGGAAGGGTCTGGGAGGAATGGAGACTGCTGGCTTAACAGGAGTGGGGTTTCTTTTGGGGAGGATGAGAGCGCTTTAAAACTAGACGGGGTGTTGATTGCACAATACTGTGAGGGTACTAAGTGCCACTGAGCTGCAGAAGTTAAATTGGTTAAGGGCGCATTATGCAAATTTTCAATTACAAAGACATTGCCCCTCATCTCAGGGTTAAGTGCAAACTTTTGGCCCTAGCTTCAGGGTTTCCCTGTACCTATTAGCTGCATTCCCTTACCTCCCCACGGTTTCATTCCTCACTATCCCTTTCAACCCCGGTATTTTACACTCCAGCCAGAATCAATGATCTGTCAGTCTCTCCAAGGTATGCGGAAGCACCTGCAAGGCTTTCCACTATTGTCCCCTCTAGCCTGAATCCTAATTTAGCCTTGTTGCTGTAGACCTGGGTAACTCCTGCCCCCTCATCCCCATCATGGTCTTCTGTGATTTACTCCTGCACGGAGCCCCCACTGCCCCGTCTGAGTCTGGGCTAGGGGCCCCTTCTGTGCTCACCACTCCTAGGGAGCTCAGCACTCAGCGCTCCAAAGGTCTGGGGCATCTGCACCAGACCAGAAGCTCCCTGAAGCAGGGGCAGGTCTGTCCAGCTCCCTGCTCTCTGGATCCCCAGCTTGACACCATGCTGAGCGTGTGTTGGATGAATCAGCATCAGCCCAGGGGCAGGTGTCTGGAGCTGAGCCTCAGCTGGCACCCAGGGTGGGCTGTAGCTCTGACCCCATCTCTGCCTGGAATCTTGATCCCAAATGGACTTACTTGCATCAACCGTGGGAGGGGAACCCCTCTTGTTTTGGCTGCTTTCAGCACTTGCCTCCATGGGTTAACTGGGAAGTTCTATATGACTGAAGCTGCCCCAAATGATTTCTGCTCCACCCACTCCCGTGGCCCTGATTGCCTACACCCTCCTTTCTTTCCTGATATGATCGTTGCCAGAATCAAGCTTGGCACCATGACACCGCTACATTGCCTGATAAGCCACTCCAATGCCAGCCCATGACCTTGACTGGCTAGGGTGTAGCTCCTTCTCCCTCCCCACTTTGACCCTGCTCCAGGCGTAATATGGAGCCTCTTCCAGGGTCTGAGCAGCCATCTGTGGGCACACTATCCAATGCTCCCACTTCTGGTGTCCTCTGCCACCTCCTCCTTGTTTCTGGGCCGGATCTCTGAGAAAAGATCTCCCAAGATCCTCAGTTAGCTTTTGAATAACAACAGAGTCTTAAGCACTCAAACAACAACTTACACTCTAAGACTTAGGCTCATGCCCATTTTCTAGATCAGGAAACTGAGGCTCAACTGGGAGAAACCACTTGCCCAAGGTCACAAAAGAATCAGGTCCAGGACTCTAACCTGAGGTGTGTTGGATGCCAAAGCCTGAGATGGGAACCACTATTTTACATGATGTCCCGTGAAAGTCACATGTACATGTCTCCAAAAAGTGACGAAGGACGCCTGGGTGGCTCAGTCGGTTGAGCATGGGACTCTTGATTTTGGCTCAGGTCACAATCTCAGGGTTGGGGGTTTGAGCCCAGCATCTGACTCTGCTCTCAGCGGGGAGCCCGCTTGAGGTTTGCTCCCTCCCTCCGCCCTTTCCCACTAAGTAAAGAAATAAAATATTAAAAAAAAAGTGTGACTCGCATCAGTCAGAAAGTGTGAAAAACATTACAAACAGAATCTGCAGTATGAGGAGGCCCCACCTCATGGCCCCCGGCCTCCCGCTGTGCCTTACATTCTCATGGCAACATCACTAAAGTCCACTCCATCAGACTCGTCATTTCAATTGTGGTTTTCCTGCCAAGGTAATATTTCTTCTTTACAGATCCCTGTGTTGAAAGACTGTCTCCTAAACATTTTACATTTCCTGGTAACAAATCTGCCTCGTTTTCTTGTCATTATTGATGTTGTATAATTGAGTATGTAATAAAACCAGCGTTAAACTGATGGCTTTAGTCTTGCGGGGGCACTTTGTTTTGGTAGACAGAAAGTTTCTGTTACATTTTTTAGTATACTTCAAAAGAATCTGGGCACCCCGTGGCTCAGTTGATGGAACATGTGACTCTTGATCCCGGGTTCGTGAGTTCAAGCCTCACATTGGGTACAGAGATGACTTAAAAGTAAAATCTTGGAAAAAAAAAAAAGGAGAGTCTGGGAAGGGTGCATAAGAAACCCTAGTCACCGTGGTTGCCTCTAGGGAGGGGCACAGGAGAGGAGGTTGTTGGCTGTGAAAACGAGGGAAACGTAATTTTCACAGTAGATTCTTCTGTACTTTTTGGCTTTTGAATCGTGTGAATATATTACCTCTTCAGAAAGGATAAATATAGCTCAAGGGATCCCCATTATTGTTTTCAGTAGGGTCTAGAGAGCCAAAGAGCTTAGGGTAGGATACAAATTTGATTCTGACACAGATTAGCAAACCCTTCTGGGCGAAGTCTTTCTTCTCATGGCCAGCAGAGGGCAGTGTGTGCCTAAGCATGGTGTACACTGCCATTCGGGGGCTGCAGGTGCCCCCAAGGGGGAAGGTGGTAGGTGAGCTTTGTAACTGCAGTTAATATTCTACAGAGGATGTAGAAAGAAATGATGAGCAAGCCACCTTGCTTTTCTTTATTCCTTTTTAAACAAATGGCTGACCCTTGCTTAGAAATCTTGCCTTTAAAAGGCTTTCCCCAGGGGCGTTCACGAGATCATTTTAGCTAGACAAACGTATTTGAAAATGTCTAATGGTTATGTATTTATTTAAATGTGAATTAGAAAAAATATATAAATATACGGTCTGCACATCAAACTTCTAATTTCATGGACATTATTTTGCTTAGAGTAAGCCAAGTGAGAAAGCAAGCCAATTTATATGCAGTTTAAGGGGGAAAAAAATCAGAAGTCACCGGTGATAGAACAGGGCTGTGGAAAAAGCAAAATGAAGCCCACAGAATCAAGTCCAGTTTCTTAGCCTTCCTGGACTCCTGAGGGCCCACCGTGGGGGCCCCAGCCCGCTTCTGATGTCTCCAATGTCTTCCTACACCAGACCCCTTGCAACTCTTAGACCTGCTCAGCCTGTGTTGGTCCCTTCATCTGGAATAAAGGGATCTCACCTCTCTGCTTGACAACATTTTATGAATCCCACGAGTTCCCTAGGTTCTCCCCATCCCACCCTGCATTTACAGCCGTATGATAATGAGCCAAGTTTTCCATAGGGCTTCCGGCATGCCAGGAGCTCTACCAAGCACTTCACACACCACTTCTATCCTCAGACAAAGCCCGTAAGTACTACTATCTTCACCCATGTCACAGAGAAGCAAACTGAGGCGCCCAGCAGTGAAGAAAATACTGCAGCTGGAACAGCGGGTCGTACAGAACAGCCAGAGTCCAAACCTATGGCAGAACCTGCCAGCTCTCACAACGGATTGCTCAAACTCCCTGAAGCCACATGCTCTTTTATTTTCTTTTAAGGTTTTATTTATTTGAGAGAGAAAGGGAGTGAGCAAGAGAGAAACAAGCAGATTCCCTGCGAACAGGGAACTGGACGTGGAGCTTGATTCCAGGACCCTGGGATCATCATCTGAGCTGAAAGCAGATGCTTAACCGACTGAGCCAACCAGCCACCCCCTCTCCATGCCTCTCCGTATCCCCGGAGCCCAGCACAGGGCTTGGAGCAGGTGAGGTAAGTGTCATTTATGTGGATGAATTATGGTGACTTTTTCCTCCATTTTCCAGATAGGCAAACTGAGGCTCAGAGAGTTTAAGTGACTTTAAGAAGAAACTGTGTTGCAATTAAGACAGGACCTCCATGGGACTGCAGAGATGCTAGTTAAATAAACCATAGGATTTAAATAAGGGGGTAGAGAGAGACCCTAGTACCCATAAATGCAGGGTTAGGTGCATTAACATTTTTAAAAAGACCTGTTCAGAGTTCCTTTGTGTCCATTTCTCATCAGATCCCCTCAACCACAAAGCTATGTCATGAGTCCCATTTTACAGAGGAGTAAATGGAGTTTTGAAAGGCTCGGGTCCCAAGGCCTCTGTGTTCCTTCATGATGCTGCACGACCATACTGACAGCCCTCAGCACTGTGGAGTTTCTGAGGATCCCTGTGGCCCAGTGCTCATTTGGTTTCAATTAAATTTGATAAAATGGCAGAAAGAACAAGAAACCATGCCAGCTCCAGGGAGGACATAAAAAACCAATCTTTCTGGCTCCCTGAAAGGACACCTGAATGCATTAAAAAATGCAGTTTTCTTATTGCCTTTTTTGGGTGCTTCCTCTCTCCCAGGACATTCACCAAGGCGTCCTTCGAGGTCAGGTTCAGGACCCAGGGTTGGCCGGTGGGTCTCAGGTCTGGCTGCACATGACAGTCTCTGGGGAGATTTAAACCATCCACATGGTGGTTAGGCTGCACCCCCAGATCACTCAGACCCTTGGCATCTCGGGAGGTGGGCCCCAGGGTCAATGTCTCTCAAAATTCTCCAAGAGGCTGCACCAGCAGCGAGGACCCAAAGGGACTGCTATGCTGTGGTTTCAGTGTGGAGGAGCCTCAGACTCTGTTCTCCACCACCTTCCCTCTCTTCTCTGGTTTCTCCCCATCTCCACCAATTCCCCCTTTCCTCCCCAAAGAGAAAGAGAAGAATGAGACTCCTGTGCTGGACATGCTTTTCCTCTGGGACCACTCCTGGACTGAGCTGCTTCTCATTTCCACATCTTTGGCTGGGTGGCCCATCTCTGAATGCTGCACACAAAGCTTTGTCAAGGTCAATGACAAGACAATTCACACCCAGCCTCCTGAACCTGGAGAAAACCCACCAGCTCCTGGCTGTTTCATCTACGAAAAAAGTCAGTCCTTAACAAGCTTGGTGATCTTGCTCCATCTTGAGAGACAGAGCCAAGAGAATGGGCTCTGGTTCAAACCCTCGAAGGGCTGATTTCTAGCTGCGTGACCCGAGAAAGTGGCTTAACCTCCCAAGCTTCAGTGTCCTCCCCTGTAAGATGGGGATAATATAGTGGAGAGCAGTAAAGGAGGCAATGAGGGCCAGGAATTTGGTTGAAAGGCCATCTTTGGCCTTTAAATGAATATTTGTAATGAATGATACAGTCCTGCAAAGGGATGAGGGAGAGAGGTAGGCTGGTGTGGCAGCAAAGCCCCGGTATCAGAAGATCGCTCCCAGAGCCACCCTCTCTGCGACTTCTCTGCTCTGTGACTATGGATGAGTCTCTTACCCAACCTGGGCCTCAGTTTCCCCAGGTGACAATCTCAGAATCCATGAACCGTAAAAAAAAAAGTATTAACAATGGCCACGATCTCCTCGTGCCTCACGCTTTCATAAGGCTGGACCCAACATTCCCCCCTTCCCCTTTCAGCAGCAATGAAGGCATCATGGTAGGGTTCAGGGACAGGTCTCAGACTTAGGTTGGTGAAGCTTGGGCTTTTGGGGACCTAAGTGGGACCACAGACAGATCTGTGGCCCTGCCATGACTTTCCTGTGTGGAGATACCCACACCTCTTCCTCTTTCTGGATAGGAGTTTCTCCAAATATATGAAATTAGTGGGTGGGCTCTGTGGTCTTCTCCATTAGGACCTCTAAATCAGGGCCCAATTGGTGACCACCATTAAAGCATAATTAAAGCATAATTAGGGGTGGACTGCAATTTCTGGTGTGTGTGTTCGTGTGTTTGAATGTGTGTTTGTTGTGTGTGTGTTTCTGTGTGGTGTGTATGTGTGGTGTGTGCATGGTACATGTGTGTAGTGTGTACATGGCATGTCTGTGGCATCTATATGGTGTGTGTGATATGTATGTGGTGTGTGTGGTGTGGTGTGTGTGTGGTGTGTGTGGTGTGTGTATGGTGTGTATATAGTGTGCAATGTGTATATGGTGTAAGTGGCATATGTGTGGCATCCGTATGGTGTGTGTGGTATGTATGTGGTATATGTGTGTGGTGTGTGTATAGTGTGTGTGTATATGTGGTGTGTGTGGTGTGTGTGTGGTGTGTGTGAGTGTAGATGGTGTATGTGTGCGTGGTGTATGGTGGTGTATGGTATGCTGTGTGTATATGGTGTGTGTGATGTGTGTGGTGGGTGTGTGTGCAGTGTGTATGTGGTGTGTGTGGTTTGTGTATGGTGTGTACAGTGTGTGCACAGTGTGTATATAGTATGTGTGGTGTGTGTGTGGCGTGCGCTGTGTGTGTGAGTGTGTATGGTGTGTGTGTGGTGTGTGGGATGTGTATGTGGTATCTGTGTGTATGTGGTGTGTGTGGTGTATGTGGTGTGTGTGGTGTATGCTGTGCAGTGCGTGTGTGTTTATAGTGTATGTGTGTGTGGTGTGCGTGTTATGACACGCACATGAAGGGTGTGGTATACGCACTCAGGGCTGGCAGATGCCCGTGCACATGCGCACACACACACACACAGACACACGGGTGGTAGGGGCCCGTGCTCTGCGTGGCCGGAGGAAGATGTTACCGAGCTATCCCCAGCAGGAACTGACAGCTGCTGGACGTGTCCCTGTCATTCCGAATCCCCATCCCAGCACACACACAGAAGGCGTCACTCGCGGAGCCAGTGGTGGCCTGGCTGGGCTGTCACAGTGCCCCGCGGAAACCAGTGCAGGAGGGGGAGCGCGTGGGCCGTGCGCAGGAAGCCTCCTCCAGGACAAAACCCCAAGGGCTCACCTGAGCTCTCCTGGGAGGCGCCAGGCGGGCATTCAGTGGCTTCCCCTCGGCCACGGCCATCGGGGGACCATGGTCAGGGCCACCGGCTGCACACACTGTCCATACTGCAGCACTGACCGCGCCACTGGCCTGCTCAGAACTCTCAAGGGCTGCCGGCTGCTGTCAGGATCATGTTGCTTCCAAGCCGAGAGGGGGTGTGGCCCACGGGCTCAGCGTCAGACAGCCCGGTCCCAACTCTGGAACCCCACGCCCAGCTGGCCAGCCTCCAAGAGCCCCTCTGAGTATCTCTGTCTTCCTCGGTGACACGGGGGACCTCATTGCTTGGACTCCTTGGTTGCTCTGAGATTTAAGTAAGCTGACCCAGGGACCCTGCCCACGGAGAGCCTGGCTTGAGCTAAGGGCTTGATCCGTGGAAGTTGTTACCGCCAGGCCTCAGGCCTTGGGTGATCTAGTGCCATAAGCAGCCCCACCGTGCGCCCTCAATAAAACCCACTGAACAGTAAGTGCGGAAGGCCACCGCATGTCAGGGCTTCATAAAACAAGTGGCTGCATCTCCCCAGGGTGTCAGATTTAATTGCATGCAAATGCCCTGAGCTCCTAGGCGTGCACCGGCAAGGCGCTCGGCCCAGCTCAGGACGGGGTGTGGGTCCACAGCTTCTCTCACCAACACCAGGGCTGGGAAGAATATGGAGGGGCTGAGGGGAAGGACACAGGCAGGTGGTGGGAAATGCCACCACTGACCATGTCCATCCCTGGAGAGGGGGAGCAATCAGGTGGACGCCTGCCTGGGTAGCACTTTTCCGTGAACCCTCTTGATACCTCAATGTCACACCAAATGCCAAGCACAGGGTCCATTAATCCTTGTGAGTGCTGGGTGTGTGTGTGTGTTTGCATAACAGAGTTCAGTGTGTGTACCTCCCAGGAGAAAGGTTTCACCATGATTATCCCCATCAGAGCTGCCAATTATGTCGTTCACTGTGTGTAATGTACCAGCTTCTTGTCAAGGGTTTCAGCCTCTCAGTCTCAAAGAAGTGGGTACCATTATGATCCTCATTTTAAAGAATTTAGAGATTCTCTGAATTCTCAGAGATTCTCTGAATCTAGAGATTCAGAGAAGTAGAATGGCTTTTCCAAAGTCACACAGCCAGTAAGTGGAAGAGCTGGGACATGAACCCAAGAGTTCCTACCACAAGCAAAGGCCTTTTCCTCTCTCCCACATGTTGGAGGCATCATGTAGAGAATGAAATATTCCCAGAGCCTTCTAAATTCCAGGTACCTTGAGGCGCCTGGGTGGCTCAGTTGGTTCAGCATCTGCCTTCAGCTCAGGGCATGATCCTGGGGTCCTGGGACCAATCCCTGTGTTGGGCTCCCTGCTTGTGGGGAGCCTGTTTCTCCCTCTCCTCCACACTCATGCCTCCCCGCCTCTCCCTCCCACCCTCCCTCAAATAAATAAATAAAATCTTAAAAAAAAAATAAATTCTAGGTACCAGGAGCTAAGTGCCAATCATATCTCCTTCACTTCCTAGGGGTGGGATCATAGGCCAGTTTCTCACCTCTCTGAGCTTTGGATTCCTTCTGTAAAATGGGGATGGTGAGGGCCACCCCACAGGGCTGCCGTGCACAGTGATGTCATTAGGAGCTTTGAACGGGGAACTGGGAGACCTGAGTTCTGACCCCGACTCTTCCCTGGCAGAGGCGGCTTGAATGCAAACATGATTTCAAAGCTCTGTCCCTCCCTGTGTTCATGCTCTTTGCAGCAAGGCTTCAGGGCACCTGCCGTCAAGAGGTGGAGTGTTTCTCCACCCTCTGATGTGGGCTGACCCTTGCTCTGTGACTTGCCATAGCCAATTTCTAGGCTCAAGAGGTCTTGCATGCTGCTTCTCATCTTCTTGGAACCTGCGCTAGCCACCAGGGGAAGAAGCCTGAGCTAGCTGTTGCAGGAAAGAGCAGGGAGCAGAGAAGCAATCCCTAGGCCTGCCCAGCCCTCTGCTGGCCAACCCACCCCAAACGCATAGGAAAGACAAGCCACAATTTACAGAACCATCTACCCAACCCATCATTGCCCAGAGATGCCCACATGAGCCAGCCAAGAACAGAACCACCTTGCTGACCTGTAGACTCGTAAGATATGATACAAGTTTGCTGTTTGATGCTGCTGAGTTTGGGGGTCATTTGTTAGGCAGCAATAGCTGACTGATAGAGTAACCTTGGACAGTCTCTTCCCATTTCTAGGCCTCAGTTTCTTTATCTGCAACAGGATGGGATTTGGGCTCTGGGAGCTTGGCTGTTCTTGGATTCCTTACAACTTTTGGCCCTGAGAAAATCCCATCTCCCTCCACTAATGGACTGAAGGCTTTTATTTCTACTGGGGCCATTGCTCCCATGCTTTCTGCTGGACATCTGTGCTCCTAGGGTCAATGCTGCCCTTGACTGCCGACCCTTCTTTCTTGCCTGAATCTCAAGCTGAATTCTCGCAGCCCGAAGCAGCAACATCCCTATTTTAAGGACTGTAGTATCTGGATAAGGCACTTAATTTTTAGGGCTTGGAATTAACTTAGCACAGAACAGGTTGGCAGTAGCTGAAGAGAAATATTCCATGGCTATCAATCATACGGTTACTGGGCTTTGTTATTAGGTCCTTTTATTTTCTAGTTAGAGAACCGTATTAGGGCCCATAAACAGGGAGAGATTTGGGGCTTGGCTCAGGAGCAGAGTCAGAGAAAGCAAGCTGGATGGAGTGGGGTGACACTTTCTTCTTCCACAGATATATGGTTGCAATAGGTCCCCAGAAATGGGGGTGGGTAGGGTGGGGGAGGCACCTCTCTGAGCCTCAGTTTCTTCTTCTGTAAGATGGGGCAAGGCATTTCTCCCTTATGGAGCACTCATTACTATTTATTGTGGGGTTATAACACTGGCTTTGGTCAAGGAAATTTGAGTTCAAGTCCCGATTCGACCCCTCCCCAGCCGTGTCCTCAAGCAATTTTATCTCTCTCAGCCTTAGTTCCCTTATCAGTAAAAAGGGATGACCACGGGGCACTTAGATGGCTCAGTCAGTTAAGCATCTGCCTTTGACTCAGGTCATGATCTCAGGGTCCTGTGATTGAGCCATGTGTTGGGCTCCCTGCTCAGCAGGAAGTCAGCTTGTCTATCTGCCCCTCCCCCAGCTCATGCTCTCCCTTTCAAATAAATAAATAAAATCTTTAGAAAAAAACAAAAAGTGGGGGGCGCTTGGGTGACTCAGTCAGTTAAGCAGCTGCCTTCAGCTCAGGTCATGATCCCAGAGCCCTGGGATCGAGCCCCTCATCGGGTTCCCTGCTCAGTGGGGAGCCTCCTTCTCCCTCTCCCTCTGCCATTCTCCCTGCTCATTCTTTCTTTCTCTTTCACTCATAAATAAATGAAATCTTAAAAAAAAAAAAAAGAAAGAAGGGATGGGGAAACCTCAGTGACATCACATAGCTGTCCTGGTAGGAGTGAAATGATTTAATATGGGGAAACAGGCAACTGGCTGGGTGCGTGTAAGACATTTTTCATATGCTGTCATCATCAATGAAATGACGCATGCCAAGTCCTGAGCACAAAATGTGGCACAGAGTAAGGGATGAAAGTGGGGTTGATTGTGGTTATTTGCTGAGTTTGTGTCCGAAGCTCATCCTCTCATGCAACAGATGTCTGTTGAGCACCTGCTGTGTGCCAGGCGGGGAATAGCCACCTGCCATCACCTGACCGAGGCCACGGAGATAGTGGGGGTAACAGAGCCCTGATTTAAATGTACCCCTTTCAGACTCTAGCAGCTATTCTGTCTCCCTGTCACGTGGTACTTTCAGGACTGTGACTGACCGCTATGCTCAGCATCTGCAGCCACGCGTAAGTTGTTTCTCAGGTCCCAGCTCTAACTTGCTGTGTGACGCTAGGCGGGTGACTTCCCTTCTCTGGGCCCCTCCCAGCTCTTCCATTCTACAATGGTTTCACCAATAAATTCTCAGTTCTTTTATTTTCCTTTCTATGCTTTATCTTGAGAGAGAGAGGGAGAAGGAGGAAGAAAAAGAGAGAGAGAAAGAGAGAGAGATTTCAGAAATTCTTAAGGTTTTAAAAGGCTCCTGCTCAGTGGTGTTTTAGGTAAGACGATGGAGCTGAGAGGTACATAGTGGGTTGGGGAATAGGCATTTGGGGTATGAAGGAGGTTTAGCCTGGGGGGGTCCTGACTTGTTTTAAGATTACACTCCCTCTTCCCCCCTCTAATTCCAATAATGCAAGGCAGACAGTTCTAATTAATGATGCAATTCTGGGCATCCACTTGGGTCTAACGGTCCCTATTGTCATGGCTTGAGTGCCCTGCTCCCAGGGGACTCCTCCTGGAATGCCCTTCCTCCATTCCAGCTTGGCCACTGACACTCTTCAAGATTCGGCTTGGAGGTCACCTTTTCTGTGACAGTCCCTTGGCCCAAAGAGCTAATGGGGCATCCTGCTCCCTGCCTCCCCCTCACCCCTCCAGCCACACCACCTAGCCTGCATCTGGCCAAGGCTGTCTTTTTATGGCATTACTTCCCTTCCTGAACTTTGAGTTTCTGGAGGTCTGGAAACCTCCCTGGTGCATCACAGAGACATAAGTCTGGTCCCCAGAAAGCCCGTTCAAGTCCCTAAAAATGGAGGCTATGGTGTGTTTGTGAACACTGGCTCAGTCCTCTGTTAGCCGTGTGACCCCAGAAAGCCACTTAACAAGTTCTCTATCATTTGCAAACCCAGGGTGTGGTGACTATCTATCTCATAAGGACATACTATCTCATAAGGATTCCTGGTAATCAGAGTCTCTGTTGATGAATTTGCCAGCGACGAGTAGGATCCCACGCTCCCTGCTTTGCATACATTCTCTCTAATACAGGTAACTTCCCTTCTGTAAGGCTCTCTACTCCTGTACCTCTAATTTATGCCTTTATGATCGCTGTATAATAATGCGTCCTAACGTGCATCGTGCTCTCTATGGCTCATTGGCTTCAAGCATGCAGCTGTGTGTGTGGGGGGGTCTGGCACACAGTAGGCCCTTCACAGATGCTGGCCCACTGGAGTGGAGAGGTGAGTGCCCATGGCATCAACAGACCCGCCCCATAAATGAGGCAGAGAAAAGTCTCCTCCCGCCTGCCGCGCGTGGTTTACGTGGTTTACGTCCTCATGACTCAGCAGACTGTGCCCAACACCTACTACGGGCCACCTACCCCGCTCAGCCAACGGCGCAAACTCCTTCTCTCTCACCAAGGCGATAAGTAACAATTGCAAGCACTTAGGCGGTGTGAGGGGCCCTGAGGACAGAATTATTTTTACTATCAAACCCAAATTGGTTTACTAAAACTGTCAGCGGAAACCAAGCAAGATAAATTAAACCCAGCAGCTCTCGGGCCTCACGTAACCGGGGTTGGTGAGATGCTATTTTCACTCCCTCCGTGGGAGGAAGGGGGTGCCAGGTCCAGATGCCACGCTGCCAGGCGCGTGCCAGAGTTTGCCGGGGAGAGCCCGAGGCGGTTGACCGCAGGACTCGGCTCCCCTCTGCAAAGCTTTAATCCCCTTTAACGGCTTAAAGCCCTTCCCCTGCTGCCAAGTTTGGGGGAGTGCAGACTTTCGACCATGGCCTTCAAGGCCCCGCCTGATTCTACCACCACCAGTAGGTCCCCTCCTCATGGATGCGTCCCTGAGCTCCAGATACACGGGGCTTCCTGTGGCTCCTTTCAAGGGCTGGTGGGGATTAGATGCCCGAGACACCCCGTTTCCTTCAAAGCCAAATGTACAACTAGGCCCGCGTCCAGACAGGGCTGTTTGCTGAGAAAGATGCTGCTTTCCCTGGAAAGCTTTCCTTCGCATCGTCTACCAGGCTCCCCCTCCTCACTCCGGGCTTCGAGGGCCCCTGTATTTGCTGCTATGCAAGCCATGCCCCCTAGCTCAGGGCCACACACCCTTCCTGCTCCCTGTCGGGCCCAGTGGGAGCCGCCCGCCCCCCTGCAGCGGACACTCAAGAAATTCATGTAGAATCACACAGAACTTGCTCAATGAGAAAAATGATAGCATGTCCATGATGACTGAAGCTGGACTGAATTGATTTTGATGTCGCTTCAAGACCTAAGGTGTTGGGATGATGCTGGCTGTGTGCCCATGTGGAAGGAGCCTCCCTCACAGCCCCCGCTCAGAGCCCCACTGTCTGTGGTCCCACCATCACCTTCTGCTTGGCGTAACATCTGATCACCCAGAAGGACGGTCCAGCCTCCGCACACCCCACCCCACTTGGTCCCCAAACTCTACTGGTGGATTTGGCCACCACGGAGTTGGGGGTCCTCAGAAAACTCACTCTAGATTCTGCTTCTAAGTCTATGATGGCAAATCCTTTGATACTATCATTCTATAAAACCTTCTTTTGGGGGTCTTCCCACTATTTTACTTGATAGCTTGTAACCAAAATCTTATTTCTTAACATTGCTGGTCATGTAATAAATGTAGACTCAGCAATAAAAGAAGGCCACATCTTGATGGTCTTTCCATATTTTTCCGAACTTTCCTCCCCTTCTTGTGCATTGGAGGCAGCTGGACATGAACTGGGGTTCACATTCTGGCTTTGAAACCTCATGGCTGTATGGCCATGATAAGATGTCTTGACTTCATGGACCCTTATTTTATTGAGCACCTACTATGGGGCCAGGCCTTGGATCTACATACTAGCAGGGAATCAAATAGGAAAACAAATCCCTCTATTCTCATGGATGTGACATTGTTGGTATAGGGGGTGACAGGTTCAAAAGTTTAACAATTTGTGGTACGGTGGGTGGTACAAGGTGCTACCGGGAAATGGGAAGCAAGGTAAGAATATCAAGAATGACAAAGATGCTGGGGCACATGGCTGGTTAAGTCAGTGGAGCATGTGACTCTTGATCTCAGGGCTGTGAGTTTGGGCCCCATGTTGGGTGTCGAGGTTGCTGAAAAATAAAATCTTAAAAAAAAAAAAAGAATGAGAGAAAGGCTGATTTAGATCAGGGTATTGGGGGACATCTTAGTCCTCTGAGTAATTTGGGGGCAGAGACCTGCAAGAACTAGGGAGTGAGCTATGCAGGATATTCAGGGAAGAGCATCCTGGGGTTGGAGGAGGTAAGAAGAGACAGCCAGTGCAAAGGTCCTGGGGTATGTTTGTGGCACAACAAGGAGGCCAGTGTGGCCAAATGGAGAGAACGAGGAGTGGAAAGCAGTGAAACACAAGACATGATGAGGGGTAGGTCACATGGGATCTTTTGTAAGAACTTTGGCTTTTGCTCTAGGTAAAAGGTAGAATTACTGTAGGCTTTGAAGCAGCGTGGTGAGACCTGCCTTGGGTTTTAACAGGATCACTCAGGGTGGTGGGTTACAAATAGCGCCAAAGGGGACAAAAGCAGGAGCAGGGAGACCAGGCAGGATGCTTCTGGAATAATCCTGGGACGAGATATGGGCCATGGTGGCAGTGGTGGGGAGGACACACACTTAGACTCTGGGCATCTTCTGGCTCTTGAAGGTTCTTGAATTCTAGAATCAGGAGGAGGTACTGAGGACTCGGCAGACAGGGAGTGCGAGAAAAGAGAAGAACCCAATTCACAGTGAGTGTGCTGGGACCCACAGCTCGCTCTGGCTCAGGAGTCAGTTGTTAAATGTCCGGGCATCTAGCGATCCTGTTGGCACTGTGTTAGTAGCTTGAAATGGGCCATGGTGGGAGTATTTATGCTGCAGAAATCAACAAATGCCATGAATCAGGGTGTTTCTCCCCACCCTGCTGCCAAGAAAGCCAGTTGTTGGACACACACCCGTTCTACTAGTCTAGAACAACCTGAGTCTTTTTGTCCTGAGCAGCTGGCAGAAGGGGACTCCTTCCTGAGATGGGCTGGTGGGGGTGAAATGGGTTTGCAGAAGGGAAATCAGGGGTTTAACTTCAGGTACCTTCTGTTCAGGGGGCCTTTTAGACAACCAACTAAAGAGGTCAGTAGGCAGGGAATACGAGTTGAATAGAGTAGCTGTATTACCCCCACAGGACTACTCTGGGAAGGGAATAAATCTGTGTCTGTAAAAACACTTTGCAAACAGGAAACACTCAGTGATGAAAATCGCTCTCTATATCATGGCAATGAGAAAGAACCTTTATCCCCTTCTAGACCAAGGCTTACAAACATGTGGCCCCTCGAGTTTGGACCCAAACAGCAGACACAATATTTTGGGGGGGGGCAAGGCATTATTCTAAAAAAAAAAAAAAAGCAAATTTAAATGATTTGATGGGGGGATGCACTACCCCCCCATCCCAGATCCCTCCCCTCCACATCACCCCACGCTGGCCCCAGTTCCCATTCTCCCTTACTCCCCTGGCCCTCCGTGAGTCTGAGTCTGCACTCTCTTAGTTCAAGGCAGCCCACTGCTTCACAGAGGAGGAACGTGAAGCCCAAAGAGGCTTGGTGCTGGGTCTGGGGCTGCTCAGGGATCCTTGGCATGGCACAGAGGAGGGAAGTAGAGGCTCCTCTCTCCCCAGCAACCCTCAACCCTCATACCAGGAGTTGCCAGGATGATTAGAAGAGAGAACGTCTTCCCCGCATCCCGACAAGGAGTCCCTTCCTGATGCAGGTGCCAGTGGCTGCCCAGCTTTGAGGAACCTAACTGCTCAGGACCGACGGTTCCATCGCGTGTTCTGCCGTGCAAATAAAACCCCATCTAGTGTCAAGCAGAAGGTTAATTGAGTATTTGATGCCTAGAGAGAGTGAAAGCAAGGGCTCCCGTTTTCTTGTTTCCTCATCCAGCCCTGTGTCACCAAGGGGAGACGTGGGCCATTTTCAGTGAAGCAGAACCATGCTCTGGGGGGCATGTGGCAAGAAGAAGGTCACAGAGCACAGCAGAAGTGGGGAGCACAGACAATTTCTGGGGGCATGGGGCTGGGAGGACCTGCAAGAGAAGCCAGGATACCAGGAGTTGGTTTCTCCTTCTCCTGGCTGAAGATTGAAGTGGCTTGCTGGGAGCTTCTGGTGGAGAGGGGCTCATAATCCAGGCCCATGTGATCATATTTACCATGAGGGCGGTAGGGAGCCACAGAAGTCTTCCTAGAGGGAACAGCTTTAGAAAGGAGTGTTCTATTTGAAGCTTCACCTAAGAAGATGTCAGGTCTTGGACTCTTTCCCTCCATAAACCCTACAAAATCTCCATGTTCCAGCCACCTTAAACTTCTCTGAAGTCACTAAGCAGGCCACCCTCTCTCTCATTTTCAGGCTTTGCACATTCTGTTCTCACTGTCTGAGACACACTTCCCTTCCACTCATCGTTGCCTATATTCTCTTTCATCCCAGATCAGAAGTCCCTTCCTCCTCGAAGCCCTCCTTGATTTCACTCAGACATCATCCCTATCACTGCTTTCACCACACTGCATATAGTTTCATGTCTGCCTCACCCATTACACAGTGAGGACATAGATGGTTCTCGTTTTCTCACAACTGGACCACCAGAGACTAGCTTAGTGCTTGCACACAGTTGGCCTATATGTATTTTTTTCCCCCCTCAGAGCTAATAGAGATCATCCAACCAGCTCTGCTCCAATATAAACTTCACCGCCCAAGGGACAGCTGCCAGAGCCTTTCCAGTGCTTACGTCTGGGCTTGGCTCATAGTAGACAACTTATATACTACATCTTGAGTAGTTGAATCTTGAATGAGCGCTTCATACCAGACTCTAGAAGTCAAGAGGTGAGAGCAGAAGGAAGGAGTGAGCACCCACCAACGAGTGAGTGAGGGTAGGAACGAGCAAGGGATGCTTACAAGCTGCCTCCAGCAGCCACAAAACACTGATATTCCAAGAGCCTCATCACCAATGAACAAAACCCAAACCAGAAAGAAGCCCAAAGGAAACAGCTGGGGAGAGATGGGGATGAGATTCTGACCCAGGTTGGCCTGGCCCCAAGTCCGCAAGGGGCAACTGGAAAAGGTCTGTGAATCTTCGATTCATCTAGAGCAGAAGATCCTGGGGCAGCCTCCAAGGACACCTCCCTAGGATCTAAGGGACAACTTCAAAATTTTAACATAATTTTGCAGAAAACTCCTCTCTTGCAAGGCTCCTCTGCAGAGCAAGGCAGCCTGGGTCTTGCTTCCCAGCCCACTGGGTTTCTACTTCAGGCTAGAGGGGAATAGCACCCTCCCCCACTCCCCAGGCCCTGGCTGCCTCCAGAGAAACCCTTCAGAACTTGGCATTCCCCCCCTGCCCTCCACCATCCAAGGCACAGTGTCTGGGTCTGCCCGGAAGCCTTTTCTTCTGCTTCTCTAGACATGGCCATCTGTCTCTGTCTGCTTCTCCTCATCCCTGGGGATTTCAGCAGAGGGACAGTTCTGGATAGAGCATCTCATAGACACCCCCACTGAGTACAGCAAACAGCCACACAGACACATAACACCATCCATTACAGCAGTTCATGCAGCATTGGTCTCCTGAGTGCCTACTCTGTGGCAAGCTCTATGTTAGATCCCAGGTCAGAGATAAATCAAAGAAAGCTCTGACTATAAGGACCTTCAGGTCTAGTTGAGAGGACAGATAAGAAAACAACCTGCTACAATACAGACCGCACATGTTATACCTCGCCCCTCTTCCCGACCACACTGGCTGTTCAGTCCTTTGCAAATACTGTACTTGCCACAGGGCCTTTGCATATTCTGTTCCTTTAAGATGTATTTACAGCAACACACTCGCTAGTTCCGAGTTTTAGCATCGGATCCTCAGGGAAGGCTTTTCTGACCTTCCTCTTTATATCACATTCCCACTATAGGATCTCATGGCACCATTCATGTTTTCTTACATTGCTCACCAAATTTACGGTGTGCCATTGTGGGTGCATTTCTGCCTTTAATGTCTGCTTCCTTTGAAGACAGAATGTCTGGAGGCTAGGGACCCTGTTTCTGTGTGAGATGCTGTCGTTTCTCCCACTGCTGGGACTCCAGCTCTTTGCACACAGTCCCTGACAACTAGCTGATGCTTCATTAACACTGGCTCAAAGAACAAAACAGGAGCTATCTGTTCCCCAGTTGGGCTGGACTGGAGGGCCCCCCATCAGAAACACTCACAACTGGATATCTAAGAAGATCCGTTTCTCCTCCCCTACGTGAATCTTCCAGATACAATCTTCACCTTCCACATATGGCTCTGGCCAGTTTGGGGACAGCACCACCCCGGCCACGGCAGAGAGTTCCCCACCACACATGGCTGCAGAAGAGAGATACAAGCAGACAGAGACAGATGCATGTTATTCATACAGAAGCCAGTAGGGCATAGCGGTTAAGAGCTTGAGCTATGAAGTCAGACAGTCATGGCTCGCCATGTACCCAGAACAGGTGTCTGCCCCTCAGGCAGTCCGTGCATGTGTTTGGGATGACTAAGTTAGGGCTGGCTGCCTGCCTCCTTTAGCTGATGGCTGGTGAAGGTGGGGCTAAGGGCGCTGTGCTTCTTTCAGGATCAAGGACAGAGCTCAACGTTCTGGGTGACTCCGCAGCAGCCTTATTCTTGGGCAGGGTGAGTAGTGGCTAACAGATGCTACATTCCATTCGGTGGACCTGGGTTTGAGTCTTGCCTCTGCCCCCACAGACTCAATGACAAGGCATGCAACTTTTTGGAGTTGCAGTTCCCTTCCTCCATAAAGCTGTAGTAACGCCACTGCTCACTGGCTCCGCTGGGTTATTCTGGAGCTTGATTGAGCTCATGGGGGTTAAGTACAGCCAAACACCTGACCCAAGGTAAAGGCTCAATACTTCTTAGTTAACATTACTGCCAGAGAGCCCAGCTCTGAGCTGGAAGTAGAGATGTGGCCGTGCCTGGAGCCTGGCTCTTTAAATTCCACTCTCTTTACCACTTTGGAAAGTTCTCAGTGTGGCAGAGGCCAGAGCACCAATAAATTCCGCTCTGTTAAACCAGCACATTTAATACAGGGATCAATCCCTCACCACGATGAAGCTGTGATTTCATGCCAACCGCCATCCAGGCAGCGGCGGCCAGGAGCCAGGGCTCTCTTCATTACACCACATGCTCCAAGTGCAGCCAGGCTCAAGGGGGCTCTGCGGCCTTGAATATGGGAAGAGAGACAAGGCAGGGCAAGGCAGTGGGATCTCATGGAGATGAGAGTTCTGCCCAGCCAATGTTGTCCAGAGGGGCTCAGAACACAAGTCTCTGAGAAGAGAGAGACCTGAGTTTCATTTCCACCTGTACCAGTTACCCTCAGTCTGTTCTTAGAAATATCACTTCTAAGAACAGACTGAGACTATGGACTCTGAAAAACAATCTGAGGGGTTTGAAGTGGCGAGGGTGTGGGAGGTTGGGGTACCAGGTGGTGGGCATTATAGAGGGCATGGATTGCACGGAGTCCTGGGTGTGGTGAAAAAATAATGAATACTGTTTTTCTGAAAATAAATAAATTAAAAAAAAAAAGAAATATCACTTCACAGCTTCAGGTTTCTCACCTGTACATGGGGTCAGTACTATGTGCCTCAGAGGGTCATAGTGAGGATTAAATCAGATAATGCAAATGCAGCCCTTGGTACCTATTATTAATATCATTATCATTATTAATTAAACTCAGGGCTGCCATGTTGGTTGGGTGGGTTGTGCACTGCACAAAAGTACATAGAAAGGGGGTATAGAGGAGCTGAAATCTATGCAGAGATCTTTTCACTAAGTTACACACTATGGGGTCTGTGCTTGGAGAAAAGGGCACCTTTAAAAATTTATCAATTTTGTAATTTCTCTCAAGGACAAGCAGCAAATCTGACCCAAAAGATATGAGCCCTGGAAAGGGTTCTAATGCTAAAATTGGTATGTAAATTTATCATATACTTCTAGACTGCACCTTTGGTCTTTTCATCTGAGGGGGTGGAGGTCCCTGTGTCACCTCGGAAAGAAGGCAGTGGGGCCACTCACCTCTGCACAAGGGCTCTGTGTCATTCCAGTACGGGTCCCGCACATTGATGCACTCAATAATGGCTGGACCCTGCTCCAGAGAGTGGCCAGGGTCGCACGTGAACTCCACGATGGTCCCGATGTTGTAGGTTGGGTCGGATGTGGTGAAATTCCCATTTTGAATGTAGGGCTCATAACAGTGGCCTTTCTCAAAGGCTAGGGTGGGGATACAAAAGAGGGTTTGCAGTGCAGATGAGGCAGGGGTTCCTCATAGTGCTGGATCTCAGAAGATGGGACCCCTCCTGCTGTTTAGGGAAACTCCAAGGAAAATGGACACCAGCTCCCATGTTTCAATTCCAGCTGATCTGCTTAGGGCTCCTGGACCATTCACTTTGCTTTTTGGGACCTCAATATTTTCTTCTCTAAAATGGGAATATAAACCCCTGCCCTCCCAACCCTGCAGAGTCTAACTTTGGAAGTCAAAGAGTCAGTGTGACCATTGGGTCTCCCTTGCCCTTAGCACGTCAGATTTCTAGCTCCGGGGACCCAGCGCAGCTCTGTCATGCTCCTCCTTGCCCACGCCATCCCCCAGTATGGTGGAGGACCCCAGGGACCCTCACCCTCGAACCGGATGTTGAAGGCTGAGGCTGCTCGCGCCTGGTCAGATGTGAACTCAATGCGGATGCTGTTGCCCTCACTCAGCAGACCCTCAAAGGGGACATTCTCAGTTTGGAGGGAGTCATAGAGAAGAGCAGACTTGTTGATCAGGCCACTGTAGACCATCATCCTGGTGGGAGGAGCAGGGTGGGAAGAGGACAGGAGGATAACTACACACCATGGCAACAGGAGGTATGTGCAATGAACGCCCCCTCTGGAGCCTCATTTCCAGACACAGATCTCGACTTTACCCCCTGACTTGTCTGGACAAGCTGCTCCACCTTATGCGACCTGTTTACTCTTTTGTAGAATGCTTGTCCTAGACTCATGGATGGATTCTGAAATCACAGGAAAAATGATGTGTGTGATATAATGAACCAGACTAATTAATGTATACTAATTACTATTACTAATTGAGAAAAAGAGATCAATAGGCTGAAAGAGTGGTAGTCAGACAGCCAGAATCCCAAAGCTATAACCTTCTGAGCTGTGTGACTTTGGACACGGACACTTCACATCACTGAGCCTCTGTTTCTTCATCTGTAAAATGGATGCAATCACACCCATCTACATCAGCGTGTAGGAATTAGAGGCCATGTGCATAACGTGCCCAGGAAGGGGTAGGCATAGGAGTCAAGTTTATTAAGCATTTGACTCCTAACAGGCTCTGTTTTTTATTCTAATATCCTAAAAGCCCTGTGTGTGGAATCAGGAGTCCTGATTTTTACTTCCCAATTCTCCACCAACTGGGTGTACGTAGGTCTCAGTTGGGCCTCAGTTTCCATAGCCATGAAAGGAAGGATTATAACATCTCTCCTACCTATCTTACAGGTTGAGAATATGACAGGATCAAGTGCCCTGACAAAGAAAATATGCTACACAAAACGTTGGTATTCATTTTTACTGTTATTAAACCATTTGATACTTGACTCTTTGCTAGTCTTGGTATTTTTAAAGGAATTATGTAAAACTAGGGAGATAAATAGTATACAAATTAGACAAACTCCTTTTATGGAGTCATAAACAGGCATTTTTAATCCTGTGAGGTGTGTGTGTGTGCGTGTGTGTGTGCACACGCACACATGTGTTTACTTGGACTCATAAAAAGGGTTTCTCTTACGCTGCCTAGATGAATTTCTAATGTTACTAAAATGCATAAATGTTGAAGCACCAGTTTGTCCATTTTGTCATGTGTCCACTGTGGTTGGGATGACAAGGGCCTGGCTTGCCAGTCAGCTCAACCCGCTCAAAGGGTGGTGGTCAGTGCTGGGGAGATAGTGTGTCCAGGAGCATCTCTCATCCAATGATGGCTGGGCAAGGGGGTCGTGGCAGGTAAATACACCAGGTGCCTCACGCCTCCAAAAGGATCATGCTGAGGCATGTTTAATACAGTATCCCAGAGGCTCCCAGTAGATAGAGCCCCAGCTGCCCCCACAGTCACCTGCTCATTAACACACACACTGTGTTGACTCCTTTCCCTTCCCTGCCCACTGTCCCATGCCTCTACTACTGCTTCCCAGGTTTAGCTGCCAAATGAGTGACCTTCCCTAACATCCTTGTCCCCATGTCCATTTCCAAGGGAACACAACCAAAGGCAACAAGTCTAAACAGCTAAGGTCTTACTTTTCTAGAACATTCAAGAATATTCTAGATAAAGTCATAGAATAAGAAAGCTTTAAGATTCTAGATTCCATACATATAACTTAGAGTTTACAGACATGCTTTTTGTTAAGTATTGACTTGTAACTTCTCCCTAGCTCCTTCCTGTGTACAAGTCTAGTGTTTCCACATCAATTTCCTATCAAACCGGAAACCATGTCTCGCTACTTCTCTCCAGTTCTCCATGGAGCTTAGTATGTGACTGGGTGCAGAGCAGGTGCTCAGCGAATGCTCCCTCCTTGATAACTGCAAAAAAGGATGTGCAGGAGAAACAGGCCTCTTCCCCTATCCTGACGTATGCCCTGGAGCAAGTCGCTTTCCCTCTGTATGTCCAAGTTTCCTTACCTGTAAAAGGAGGAGGTCGAAGATGGTGTCTAATATCCTTGCCAACCTCCCCAGCCTTTCCTTTCTCGACCTTCATGAGCCATTTCAAGACTCTAGATCCCTCACCACATTCCAACACTCTGGGAAGGGAGGAGGCTGCTGGGTAAGCCCTCAGAGGCTTACCTGTCCTTCTCATGCAATGACAGCTTCTCAAAGTGCAGGTGTAGCTTCTGGCCCTCCGGAGCTTCAATTGTCCACACGCAGAACTGGCTCCCATTGGAGTTTCCTGGGTAACTTGGGGAGAGGACCCGGCCAATGGTGGCGTTGTGTACAGCCCCTCCACAAGGGGCTGGGGGCAGAAAATAGGAGGGGATGACCATGAGAGGAGAGCAGAGAGGGACAGAGAGAGAGAGAGAGGGAGACATCCTCACCCCTACCCCTTAGTGGGAGGCAACATTTTGGGAAGAGGGAGACATGGTAAAAGGCTTCTTGTCTTGGACAAGATTCATCCTGCTTGGTAGGAAACCTCATCCCACACCTGGACCCTTGTGTGCCTCATGTTAAGGAACAACTGTAATTTAAGGATTCTTCCATGGTGCTGGCTGTGCCTGAATTCTTCACTATAAGATGGTAATCAAGGATGTAAATATATGCTTTTAGTATTTAGTAAGCACTAAAAATGCGGACACACTCATAACAAAAGAAAGGCAAATGTAGATTGCTTTCTATTTTCATCCACCTGATTGGTCAAGGTAAAAAGCAGCCATAACTTGCCAATGGGAAAGGTGGTGGGAAATGGGCAGTCTCACTCATAACTGGTTAGAATGCAAATTGCTATGACCTTTCAGGAGAGCAATTTGGAGAAAAATTTAGAAAGTATGTTCCCAAACTCTGACCTAGTCATTAAAGTTCTGGGAATTTATGCTAAAAGGAAGATTTGGAAATTTTCACCAGGATTTATGAATGAATGTGTTCACTGCTGATGTGCTTCTAAGCGAAAAACGAGAAGCCACACACATATCCACTCACAGCTCTTCGGTAAAATAAATGCACTCCATTCACATGCTATTAAAAATCATGTTCTTGGGGCGCCTGGGTGGCTCAGTGGGTTAAAGCCTCTGCCTTCGGCTCAGGTCATGATCTCAGGGTCCTGGGATCGAGCCCGGCATCGGGCTCTCTGCTCAGCGGGGAGCCTGCTTTTCTCCTCTCTCTCTGCCTGCCTTTCTGCCTACTTGTGATCTCTGTCTGTCAAATAAACAAATAAAATCTTAAAAAAAAATCATGTTCTTAGAGGCACCTGGGGGGCTCAGTGGGTTGAGGCCTCTGCCTTCAGCTCAGGTCATGATCCTGGGGTCCTGGGATCGAGGCCCACATAGGGCTCTCTGCTCAGCGGGGAGCCTGCTTCCCCCTCTCTCTGCTTGCCTGTCTGCCTACTTGTGATCTCTGTCAAATAAATAAATAAAAATCTTTAAAAAAATCATGTTCTTAAAGAATACTTGGGAATATAGAATAATGCTTCATATATTTTAAGTGGGAAAAAAAAAACAAGTTACAAAATGGTATGTCTACCTTACCTACTTCAATGAGCTATTTGCAAAAATCTATTGAGACCATAAATATGAAAGTAATTTGCTACTATCTCTACAATTTTGAATTTCTTTTTTTTACCAGAATATATATTACATTTTTTTTTAATTTAAAAAAATATTTATTTTTTTACACCTAGAATCTATCATCTCCTTACAGTTTTCTTGTGGCATCATTTTATTTTTTATTTTTTTTTTTTCCCAATTTATTTATTTTCAGAAAAACAGTATTCATTATTTTTTCACCACACCCAGTGCTCCATGCAAGCTGTGCCCTCTATAATACCCACCACCTGGTACCCCAACCTCCCACCCCCCCGCCACTTCAAACCCCTCAGACTGTTTTTCAGAGTCCATAGTCTCTCATGGTTCACCTCCCCTTCCAATTTACCCAAATTCCCTACTACTCTCTAACGCCCCTTGTCCTCCATGCTATTGGTTATGCTCCACAAATGAGTGAAACCATATGATAATTGACTCTCTCTGCTTGACTGATTTCACTCAGCATAATCTCTTCCAGTCCCGTCCATGTTGCTACAAAAGTTGGATATTCGTCCTTTCTGATGGAGGCATAATACTCCATAGTGTATATGGACCACATCTTCCTTATCCATTCATCCGTTGAAGGGCATCTTGGTTCTTTCCATAGTTTGGCGACTGTGGCCATTGCTGCTATAAGCCTTGCTCAAAAAAATTGAAAAATCCAGAACACACCAGCTGTCTCTACACCTTAAAGAACTGGAGGATCAACAACAAATCAAACCAACTCCACACATAAGAAGGGAAATCATCAAGATTAGAGCTGAGATCAATGAGGGAGAAACCAGAGATACAGTAGAACGTATCAATGAAACTAGAAGCTGGTTTTTTGAAAGAATCAATAAGATCGATAAGCCACTGGCTACACTAATCCAAAAGAAAAGAGAGAAATCCCAAATTCATAAAATTATGAATGAAAGGGGAGAGATCACAACTAACACCAAGGAAGTAGAAACAATCATCAGAAGTTACTACGAACAGTTATATGCCAATAAGCTTAGCAACCTTGATGAAATGGATGCATTCCTGGAAAAATATAAACTACCAAAATTGAACCAGGAAGAAATCGACAACCTGAATAGACCGATATCTAATAACGAGATTGAAGCAGTGATCAAAAATCTCCCAAAAAACAAGAGCCCAGGACCTGACGGATTCCCTGGGGAATTCTACCAAACCTTCCAAGAAGAAATAACACCTATTCTCCTGAAGCTGTTTCAAAAAATTGAAGCAGAAGGAAAACTTCCAGACTCTTTCTATGAAGCCAGCATTACCCTGATCCCCAAACCAGGCAAGGACCCTACCAAAAAGGAGAATTTCAGACCAATATCACTGATGAATATGGATGCTAAGATTCTCAACAAGATCCTAGCCAACAGGATCCAACAACACATTAAAAAGATTATCCACCATGATCAGGTGGGATTCATCCCTGGGCTACAAGGATGGTTCAACATTCGTAAATCAATCAATGTGATATATTACTTTTATCATAAAAATCTAATAAAGAAATATTAAAAAATAATTTGTGAACTGGAGGGAGATAGATAAACATGAGGAAGTAGTTTGTTTCTTATTTTTAGGAGACACTTGGGTCTCATTAAATGTTTGTTGAATGACTGCATGACCAATAAGGACTTGCAGTGGGCGAAAAGGTAGATAGCTCTCTGCTCTGCTCCGGAGTGTGCTGATTTACACCAAAGACATTGCCTAGAAGCCCCTTCCCCACTCCCCTACCGCCGCCACCTATATGTCTTTCAGCACCATGGACAGAGGTGTATGGGTATTTTTTGGGGTTGTGTGTGGGCACGTGCACACGTCTGTCTGGGTCTCTGTGCATATGTCTGTCTCTCTCTCTCCCGACTACCTTCCTGTCCTAAAGTGGAGGTTTAAACCCCGCCTGTGCCACTCAACCTTCTGTGGATCTAGAACAAGTCACGGAAACTCTGTACTCTCAAGTTCACTCTCAAAGGGTGATACTGATTCCACCCTGTTTATAGGGCTATGGTGAGAAGTCAATGAAATGATGCACACAGGGGACCTGGCACTGTCCCTGGCACAGAATAGGTGCTCAAAATATAGCCAGCATTGTTGTCCTATTGCTCAGGAGCTGAGGAGACGGAGGACACAGACCCTGGTGGGGGGCACCGGCCATCTGTCCTCCCCAAGCTGCCGCTCATCTGTTGCCTCTCTGCTCCCCTTCCTTGCCTTATTAAGCCAACTGATGGCTCTGTTTGGCTTCAATTTGCCAGCCGTGGCTCCCCATCCATCTTTCTTAGCACAAATTGAGGCTTAATTCCTCTTTGATTTCACACATAGATAAAAATTAACGTGGGAGAGGCACAGAGCCCAACTGCCCTATGGTTTGGATATTTCCCTTTTGTTAAAAAGCAAAGAAGAAAAATTCCAAAGGGCCTTGGGGAAACAATACTGCAACAATCAAATCTCAGAATGTGTCATCAGGCCTCATTTGCTTTCAGATTTCCCTGACTCTGAATGCCTGGAAGAAAGGAATAATTTATTATTATTCCCAGTATGCTCTTTTTCGTGGCTCAGGCCCTGGCACATAGTAGGTGCTCAGTTATTACAGGCGACCTGTGCTTTTTTGACCACCACCGGAACTTCTGAGAATCTAATATGATTTTTCTCTCTTGATAGCTGAGGATAGTCAAGGCTATGCCTAACAGTACAGGGTAACCCTGAGCCCCTTGATCTATAATGTGCATGCAAATCACACAAGGGCATGCTAAAATGGAGATTTTGATTCAGCTGGTCCTGTAGGAGGCCCAGAACTATGTGTCTGTAGTCCTCTTGCTGGTCTGTAGACCATCCGTGCTTTGAGAAAAACAGCTCAGAAGAGAAGGGCTCTGAACTCATTTCAGTTACTGTCTGTTGACTTTGGGCAAGTGACTTCACCTCCCTGAGCCTCTGTTTCGTCATCTGTAATGTGGAGGTATGGCTGTCATCATGCAGCATTGCTACATGAACATTTACGGCAGCTCTGGCAGTGTTTCAGTATCTACTGACTGGGTTCAAAGTGTGGCAGCAGGCATACCAAAGTACAGCCACAGATTAAAATAGATAAATTACACTTTGTCAGCATGAAAAGCTTTTCTGCATTAGAGCACAATAGCAAGAAGTGAAAAAACATGGGCCACCTGGGTGGTGCGGTCGGTTAAGCACCTGACTCTTGGTTTCAGCTCAGGGCATGATCTCAGGGTCCTGGGATCAAGCCCTGAGTGGAGTCGGGCTCCACATTCAGTGGGGAGTCTGCTTGTGGATTCTCTCTCTCCCTCTCCTTCTTCCCCTCCCCCCTGCTCTCTCTTTCTCTCAAATAAATAAGTAAATTTTTAAAAAAAGAAGTCAAAAAGCAACTCACAGGGAGGGACAAAATATTTGCCAATCATATCCCTGACACGGATCTAATATTCAGAATATATAAAGGACAACAACAAAAAGACAAATAACAAAATTAAAAAAACAAACAGGCAAAGGACTTGAATAGACATCTCTCTAAGAAGATCTACAAATGGCCAAGAGGCACAGGAAAGCCACTCAGCATTGTTAGCCATCAGGGAAATGCAAATCAAAGCCACAATGAGAAAGCTTCCTGCCCACCAGGGTGGCTAAAATCATAAAAAGAAAACGTGTAACATAAGAAGTGCTGGCTAGGATGTGGAGAAAGAGGAACTCTCACACACAGTCAGGTGTGAAAGACAAACAGTGCAGCCTCTGCAGAAAATAGCTTGACAATTCCTTAAAAAGTTAACCAGAGAATTACCATAGGACCCAGGAGAAAAGAAAACATACGTCCACACAAAGATTGATATACAGATGTTCACAGCAGCGTTATTCATCATTGCCAAAGTGGGAAAAACTCCAGCGTCCACCAATGAATACATCAATGAAACAGGGGAGAGTCACACACAGACATATGTTTCGGCCATGAAAAGGAACAAGGTACTGACCCACATTACGACATGGGTCAACCTCAAACACATGATCTTGGGCAAAAGAAGCCAGTTGGAAAAGACCATGTATTGTAGGATCCCCTTTATATGAAATGTCCAGAAGAGGAACATCCATTGACACAGAAAGCATGTTGTTGGTTGTTAAGGTTTATGGGGGGAGGGGAAATTAGGGAGCGGGTGCCAATGGGTACAAGGTTTCCTTTTGGGAGCGATGGAGATGTTCTAGAAGTACAGAGTGGTGATGGTTGCACCAAGTTTCAGATCTGCTAAATGTGGCTAATGGTAAATTCTAGGTGACGTGTGCTTTTCCACAGACTAAAGATTTCAGTGGCTATGGTTGTCCATCTTGGGGGCAGTCTCTTGCCCTGGGCTGGGCGCCTATCCCTAAGGTCAGTCTCATGCCCTGGGGTTGGTGTCTCACCTCTGAGGGAACTATCTATGTCCGGTCTGGCGAGGGGGGGAGTGTACCTGAACAGATGGGCTCCTGGCTGCTCCAGTGGGGCTTGGAGGCATTCATGCAAGTCAGCGTCTTGGCGCCCTGGAGCTCATAGCCCAGGTGGCAGTGGAAGTGGGCCGCCCCACCCGGGTGCAGGTCCATCACCGTGACATCCCCGAAGTCGGGCCGGCGAGGAAAATTGCAGCTCAGCATGAAGGCTGGGAGAAATGCAAAGGCAGATGGTCATCCCTTAGGAGCCGGGACAGGAAGAACGTGACCCACATACCAGGAGCCAATTTGTGCTGAGAAAAGATAAGGCCCCTAGGGGCTCCAGAGCACTGGGTGGGGGCAGTATGTGTGTATTTTTGGAACTCTCATTGATCATAGGGTGAGGAGACCGCCAGATTGACACTTTTTCTGGGATCCAAGGTCCCCACCTTGTCTAATCAGATATCACAGGTTTGGGGTGAAAAATAAGTTCCCACACCTCATGTGAACATCTCTTCATGTGGATGCAGAGCTGCCTTCTCCTTGGGGAAAGGAGGGGCCGTAGGACTCAGGTGGGTTTTGTCCTACCAGCACAAACAATTTCGGTGTTTGTTAAAAATGAGCACAAGCTTGGACCAGAACTCGAATAAGCAGCTCTTCAGGAAATGCCAAAGGCTAGGACAGCTTGAAAATAACCATCCTGGGGTGCCTGGGTGGCTCAGTGGGTTAAGCCACTGCCTTCGGCTCAGGTCATGATCTCAGGGTCCTGAGATCGAGTCCTGAATCGGGCTCTCTGCTCAGCGGGGAGCCTGCTTCCCTTCCTCTCTCTCTCTCTGCCTGCCTTTCTGCCTACTTGTGATCTCTCTCTGTCAAATAAATAAATAAAATCTTAAAAAAAAAAAAAAGAAAATAACCATCCTGGCCCACACAGGCCTGGCCTGTGGAGGAGACCAATGTGAGTTTACATTCTTCCTCCATCCCTTAGAAACTGTGTGACCTTGAGAAAGGGACAGAGTGCCCCGAAGTTGGTTCTCCTCATCTTTCCAGGGGAGTCGGCAATTGTCCCTGCCTCACCAGTGGCAGTAAGGATTAAATAGGAAACACCGAGGAAGAGCCTCCTTAGTCCAACATCTAGCTGGGGGCAGTAGAAGGCTCTAGAGGACTGTGCTGAGCTCCTTGATTCTCCTAAGAGGATGTGAAAACCTTCCTAACTGCTCCTTTTGGCTGTATGGTCTGACCACTCCCACTGCATGAGGTATCAATGATCCCAGAACTCACTGGGAGGATTACATCCAACCCAAGGGCTCTACAAACTATTTATTTGCCCCCATTCAGTAATGAACAAGACAACAGGGGGAGTCTTGGTCTTGGAAAGTGGTGATGAGGCAGGTACCCCCACAGACACTCATTCCCCTGTTTCAGAAACATCCGAGGGCAAAGTTTCAACAGAACTGTTTTTCCTGATGTTCATTCAGTTTTTTTTTAAAAGATTTTTATTTATTTATTTGACAGAGAGAAATCACAAGTAGACAGAGAGGCAGGCAGAGATAGAGAGAGGGAGCAGGCTCCCTGCTGAGCAGAGAGCCCGATGCGGGACTCGATCCCAGGACTCTGAGATCATGACCTGAGCCGAAGGCAGTGGCTTAACCCACTGAGCCACCCAGGCGCCCCTGATGTTCATTCAGTTTGATGCCCAGTTAGAGGGTGCCCAAATATCCAGATGTGTGAGGGCAGACCCCACTCTCCACGCAGGTTTCTGGCAAGGACATAGAGGAGCTTCTGGTTCAGGGAAGTAACCTGAGGTCACGGGAAGGTCTCCAGAGGTAGAGAAAGGGGATGCGAGCGAGAGAGAGGGTGTCGGCCGGAGGGAAGGGAGAGTGGAGGGAGGGAAAGAAGAGAGGGAGAGACGGAAAGGATGAAGGGGCAAGAAAAGAGGGAGGGGGCCAAGAAGGAGGAAGGAAGGAAGGGAGAGAGAAGAGCAAGATGAACAGAAAGCAAGAGGGGAGCCTCAGAGTCAGACAAAAAGGAAAGAAAAAAACATCGCAGAAGAAAAGAGAGAGCCGGACCCCTGTGGGTTGGCCCTGGGAGTTGAGGCTTTTTACCAGAAATCCATGGACTTCCCCGAGGATCTATTTAGGAGACTCAGGAGCTGTGGATCTATCTGAATGGGAAAAAGTGGCTTGCTGGTTTCCTATTTATCTTTCACTGAACAGAGGTATTTTCTTCAATCATGTAGATAAGCAACAGACTATGACCTATTTGTAGAACGTGTGACTTCGTCACCAAAAGAAATACAGATATTTTCATATCATGGTAGATATCTTGACATATTTCTTATGATCCTCAGTACTTTGAAATTACAGTAATTACCAGAGCTGCCGGGGGAGATTATTATTTAATGTGTTAATAAAGAAGCACATGGATTATGACATTGCCGATTAAAATAATATTTTGACAACTGTAATTCAACCTGACTGGTTTCCTTCTTAGTCGTGTAAGGTTTTATTTTACGCTTTCAAAAACATGGTTCTGAGAAGGGGTCCAGAGGTTTTAACAACCTGATGGAGGGATCCCTGGCACAAAAAGTTGGAGAATCCTTGGCTCCAGAGGGAAACTGAGGCAAACATCTACCCCCCCCCCGGCCCCCGCATTAGCCTAGATGCGAGCTTACCCTGATAGTGCAGCTGGAAGGTTCCAAGGACATCGTCCTGGAAGGTCCGGAAGTAGACAGAGATGGTGTTGGTGGGACTTCGGATAACCTGTCCCTCCACCAGGAGAGTCTGGTTGGCCAGGACAGTCAAGGTGGGACCGTCTACCCCGCGGATGGAGAGCAGCTCACCGTCAGACAGGTTCACGCTCTTCACCTGCAGACAGACAGGGCCGGATGGAGAGGAACTCTGAGTTGTGCTTGAGACAGGGCCCTTGCAGGCTGTGCAGCTGCCAGAGGACCCCAGACAATGCCAACACAGCAGCCCGCAGCCAGCCCCAAGTCAAGAGGACAGACAGGCCCCCTTGGAAACATCTGGAGCCCTGGAAATATCTAGGTTCCCCTCATGAGGGACCAGACTGAAGCCAAGGTATAGGGCAAAGGTACTGCAAAAATCTGTAAGCATCCATGGATGCGTCCTGTGAGAGAGCCTTCTCCACGCCGGCAGCTGAGGTAAGTTCTCCTGGATGGAGAGGGGAGGGCAAGGGCTTGATCCGCTGGTTCCTGAAGCCCAGACTCCAGGAGGACAGAATAAGGCATTCCACCAGAATGCAAGCTCCATGAATGAAGGTGTTTTTGCCCCCGCCCCCCCATTTGTTCCTTGTCCCTAGTGCCCAGAAGAGTGCTTGGCACATAACAGGCGCTCAATAAATATTTATGTGGATTGAATTCATTCTTCCCCTTTCTGCATGAACTGGTAAGAGGGAGTGGGGGGCTCATTTCTCAGGGCCCCCTCATGTGCTGTAAAACAGCGGCTCTAACCCCATCACTTACACAAAGAACTGCATACTTGATTTCCAAGTCCACTTTCCAGGTTTGGAGGAGAAAGAGGAGAGATACTTTAGTTGTATACAAAGACACTAAACAAATGGAGTGTGGCTGGGGGGGGACCTTTAGTCAGATCCCAGTGCCCAATTTGGATTTTGATGCCTCTCCTAGTGGGGCCTGGGATCCTAGCCCCTTTGCCTCTCAACAAAGCAGGGCTGGCCTTACCGACGAACCCTTCCTCTTGCAGATCATACATCTTACTCTTTTTTTTTTTTTTTGACAAACTCCTATTCATTCCCCAAAGCTCTACTAAAATTTCCCTTCTCTGTGAGACCTTCCCTGACTACCAAAGGGCTCTCCCATGCCTCCACTGGGATGTTACAACATCCCCTATAAGCACCCACTGAACACCTTTTCAAATGGCATTCTAATGTCTTCTAAGTATGTCTGTCTCAATCATAGGGCAGTGAACTCCTTTAGGGGAGGTACTGCATTAGTTTGCACACTCCCATATCCCCCAGAGTAAATAGCCATGATTGGTACCCAGTAGGTACTCAGTGAAGGAATTATGTGCCTGGTAAAGAGCTCCATGCAGTGTTCGACACCAAGTGGAAGGAAAAGGACCATGGAGTGCCACATTCAGATGGACTGCAACTTCCCTCCAGCTCACTTTAATTCCATGAACATTTAGGAAGTACCTATTATGTGCCACACACTGTGCTAAGCTCTGGGGACTGCAAAGACCACAGCTCCTGGTGCTGAGGCGCTTAATTTTTATTCTTTCCATGAAAGTCTGAAAAACTTCCCTAAAATAAAGTTCTGGTTAGGTGACAACCAACCCAGCTAAAAAACTTTTGATGGTTCGTTATTGTTCATTAGAAAAAGGTATACATCCAGACCTCCAAACTTAGCCTGGGAGGGTCTGCCACCATGACTTGGTACCAGCTTTCTTTTCCTGTCCTCTCCTGTGAGGCAGTGAACTGGACAGTTCCCCACTCCCAGACCCCCCTCCTTGTTCCATTTTTTAAGAATTGGGGGGTCAATTGGGGAAGGTCAGGAAGTGGGATGAGGATAATTGGTAACATACACTGAGCTAGGCTCTCTGGCTGAATGGTCTGTGCATTGTCATATTTGTACCATCCTGAGTATCTGTAAAATAGTAGTATTATCATCTCTATTTTACTAATGGAGAGACCAAGGCTCAGAGAGGTAACATCCCTTGCCCAGAGTCACACAGCTTTCACTGGTAGAGCTGGGACTTAAATCCAGATGTTTGAGCACTATGCCACTCTGCTTTTCCATTCTTAGCTTACAGGCAAAAAAGTTTTGATACAAGGATATAATGTGTTTGATACAGGGTATAAGAGGACTTTCCTTCTGAGTATAATACCTCACAATTTATTAACTGTTCCCCCTCCTCCATGTATGCCTATTTCAGCTGTGCATTGAATCGGGAACTCCTATTCATTCAACAAAACCCAGCTCAAATTGCCCCGCTTAAGGCAAAGAAGGAACCAAAGCAGTTAGGATGATAACAGTAAGCCTGAGTCAGACAACCCTCCAGAGACTTCCTGCTGGAAGAGGCAGGCACTGTCCAGGCAACTTTCTACAATTACCTGGAGCTCCACACCGTAGCCAGTGTAGACCGTCACGTTGTACGTACACTCCAGGAAGCCGCTGAGGGGCAGTGGTGGATAGTCACTGGAGTCAATGTACCCTTCGGGATCAGAGAAGCTCACACTGCAGGGAGCTGGAGGAAGGACTTTCATTAGGACACGAAGGACAGTTCAGATAGATGTCATGTCTCAGATAGGCTGTAGGGTGGCTCTGGGCTTCTGGGGCACCAGCATTTTTCTTTCCCCCTCCCTCCCACTGCTGCTAATTCTCCTTTAGTCCCCAGAATCAACATGATAATCCAAACTGTGGTAGCTGACATAGGCTGACTGCTTACTTCAATTCCACTAGGCACAATCCTAACCACTGTACCGGCCCGACCCCATTCACCCTTGTAGGACCTGACATTTCATACCCATTTTAGAGATACGTAAACCGAAGCTCAGAGAGGGGTGGTGTCTGGGCCAACCTCACACAGAGAGCAGGATTCAAACCCAGAACTTATACTTTCTAAAGAGAGGCCATAATGCACTTGTCCCAAATCTACCTATGATCGACCGTTGGTGTCTGTCTTCTCTGTTTGAAAACAGAAAAGAAGATAGAAGACGGGGACACAGATGTGCATTTTATCAAGTCTGGAGAAGTAAATGCAACTGTCAAAGTCAAAGCACTCTGAGGGGCACCTGCGAGCACAGTGGTTGGGTGTTAGACTCTTGGTTTTGGCTTCAGTGGTGGTCTTGGAGTCCTGAGATCAAGACGCACCTCAGTCTTCATTGTCAGTGAGGAATCAGCTTAAGATTCTGTCTCTCTCTCTGCCCCTCCCCTCATGTGTGTTCTCTCTCAATAAATAAATAAATCTTAAAAAAAAAAAGACTGAAAAGTCAAGGGCCTTCAGCAGGTTAAAGGATTCTATTCCAAGCTGAAAAAGATTTGAATCCCACTCTTTAGCTGCGTGGCCTTGGGCAAACTGCTTGATGTCTCTGAGTCTCAGTGGTCTCATCTTTAAAATGGGGATAGTAATTCTGAGCCATGAGGTCAAGCACAAGTCAGTGCTCAACAGGTGATAAGTGATGGAGGGACATGGGTCTCCCTGGCTCCCCTCCCGCCATGGCCTGCACAGAGTGGGTGCCTCGTGGTTGCAGCAGGAGGGCTTGAGGGTCTGCGGGCTGCTTACCGGGGGCCTGCTCAGTTGTGATGACCGTGGTGGTGATGATGGTGGATGTCGTGGTCTCCTGGCTCTCCTCTGAGGCTGACCCGGTCAGTTCGTTCTCACCTTTGTCCATCAAGGTTATGGGACTGGCATCTTCGGGGGGAGCCTCAGGGGCATCATCAGGCACCACAGACTCCCCAGGGTCTGGCCTCTGGGGGAGGGTGTGGGCCACATAGTACTGGGAGGTGAAGGGGGAGATCTGCAGGGGTGCGGGCGTCGTGGGGACTGCACCTGCTTTCTGGTCCAGCCAGAGGGGCTCCTCGGAGGCAGCAGGCTCAGGGTCTCCCGGGGGGCGGGGCTTCTCAGTGGCGGAGGAAGAGAGGATGCCCAGGCCCAAGGAGGCAGGGGAGGACACTGTCCTCTGAACCGCTGCCGTGGAGGTGACTTTGGGCCGCAGCTGTTTCCTGGCCGAGTTCACCTGCTTGAGCGAAGGCAGCTTCTTCCCGGAGGGGAGGGTGCGCTTGGTGGCGGTCTCCTCTGGCAGCCGCGTGGAGAGGGCAGCCGAGGGGGCTTCCCCTTCCAGCCCTGGCTCTCGAAGATCTTCCCCCGACTGCACTGGATTCAGAGGGGCAGTAGTTACTCTCTCTTCAAGTTTCTCTTGAAGACTGCTGCTCCCCAGAGCTCTGGAGGGTAGAAGGGAAGCACCTGAAGGGCCAATGTCTGCTTCCCGGGATGCATCTGTGGAAGAGGAGGAAAGACACCTGTTAGCTTGGGGCTGAGGGTGGAGGGTAGGTCCTCCACCTCCTGAGCTGTGGGCCTAGGGTGGGCCTAACTTGCCAAGATGCCAGGACAAATATGGGAACTGCCTCCTTCCCTCTCTCCTGACCTTCTCTCCCTCTCCTTTTCTTTCTGTTTCATGCTCCCTTCCTTTCTTCCTTTTGCTGACCATACAGACTTACCATTGATCCTGCCAGGCCCCAGCTAAGCATTAGGATTACAGAAACCAAGGGCACAAGTGTCTCATGTACCAGTTGTTTATGTACTGAAAGGGGTAATAGGAAAGGAGAAATAATCATATTTGGTATGATAGATGCTTAGAAAGAGAGAAGCTCAGTATGCTAACAGGGCACAGAGAACAGTCCTCTAACTCAGTCTGTGGGGCAGGACCACCATGTACAGTTGGGCAGGTTGTTTACTACACAAGCACATCGCCCAAGGGATGAGTGGGGGTTGTAACAAGCCCACACTCCTTTCCAAGCTGTGTGCCCTGGCTCAGGGCTGTATTGTCCTGGGGTTGAGGGGGAGGCACTTTTTCTTTTCTTTCTTTCTGTTTCTTTTTTCTTTTTTTCTAAATAATTAAACTTGACCTTGTGGGAGACCCAGAAAGATTTGAAAATTCAGAATCATGAGATAGGTTCAGAACAGAGGGTTGCAGGAAGAGTGTGGAGCAAGAAGGAGAGCACAATAGAGGAATATGAGGGGAAGCAGATGGAGGGTGACTGGGGAGAAAGCCAGTGAGTCAGGGTGGTTGCTAGGCCAGGCCTTGGTGGGCACTCTATATCCTGCTAAGTGTGATTTATTTTTGCCTTGAATGTAAAATCACCTAGTAAATTTAAACAAGGGCTGGTCCTGGCAACTGTTTGGCAGACTCATGCCTGAGATCGCCTGCATTTAGTTGAGACCCACTTCTGTCAGTTGCAAGTTGGCATGTGGCTTTGACCTTCCTGAGCCTCAGTTTCCCCAGTTGTAAAGCAGGGTTATTGCACCCTGTTCCCTGGGTGCAATGGGTTGACGTGGATAAAGCATACCTGTACCTATAGGTATGTGCCTCACCCACAGTGAGTGCCTAGCACGCGCCAGCTGCTGTCACTATTGTCATTGTATCCGCACCCTTCTGTGGGAAGCCAGAGTGGTCAGAGCATCCCCAATGATGATCTTGAGATAGAGAGGAATTACATCGTGGGATAGAAGCCCTGGGACTGATAGCTGTCCTTGTCGATTTTCTGCAGACAGACACTCACTCAGCCGCAGTCTCTGGGCCCTTCGGCACTGTCATTTAAATTTATTTCTGCCGCTGTCGGGAAGGCTCATTTAGTTTCATGGAGTCGGCGGCAGTGGCTTAATCTATATAGACTGCAACAGTTTGCAACTGGCATCGACAAATGTTCCTGTTGTGTCCCATTGATCACCAGCCGGCGTGCATTCCAGGCTCCCGGTCGCGCCAGGGCAGGAACCCGTCTGGGGAAGGACAGGACACATGCATGACCTGAGGGAAGATCAAGGGCATTAAGGGGCCAACCAAGCAGGTTTCCTGGTCCAAGGGGGGAAGCATCGAGGCTTTCGAATTGGATCCGGATTCGAATCCTGCCTTCCACAGTCCCCCAGCTGCATCAGACTGGGCAAATCCACTGAGCCTCTTGTGCGTAACAGAGCCACCCCCATCTACCTCACAGAATTAGATCAGACATGGGTTTGCTCAAGAGCTGTGCTTTTTGTGAGGACTGTCACTTTTGTTAAATGATTGATGCTGACCATCTCTGTAGACTGTGCAGTGAGAAAAAAGGGAAGGGGCCAAAATAGAGGAAGGAGGGTGAGGGGTCAGGACACGTGGCTCCAGAGCACCAGCTGTGTTTCAGTGCACAAAGCTTGGATGCCCCTGGGATTAGGGGACCCAGATGGTGCTCCAACCTTGACCACTGCTCCCTAGCATAACCGTGTGGGTTTCATGTTCTCTCTCTCCATCTTCTCTGTCTGGGTCAGGTGGGCAGCCAGACTAGGTCACTCTAGTCAGGTCTTCCAGCTTGGACTGTGTTGATCTGGGGCGTGATCAGGTAACTGACAATTATTCTTCAAGCCCTTTGTTAATCTTGCTAGAGAGGGCAGAGGGAGTGGTTCGATCCTGACACTGCTTGTGAGTTTTGTGGGGTCCGGTGTCTGTATTAGCTTCTGCCAGTCCTTTTACAAATATGTCCCCTTGATTACAAGTGAGGAAGGGGGAGGAGCAATGACAAAGGACATAAGGCACATCGGCGTGCCCTTGGCCATAATAATAGTGATATTTATGACGTTTCATTTTTGATTGCTTTACTGAGTGCTGGGTATGTATCAGGCATCTGCTAAACACTTTTTTTTAAACCCATTACCTAATTTTATTGTTTCTCAAGGAAAAAATTATTCCTGTTGTACAGATGAGCAAAGTGAGGCTGTGGGACACTAAATTAACTTCTAAGGTCACACAAACCTGCAAAGCTGCGTTTCCAACCTCCATTTTCCTGCTGCCAAAGACCATGCTAGCAGCTCTGTTAAATATCATGAGGTACTGTTATCACTGACAGCCTGTCCTTCTCAGCAGGAAGCAGTGGCCCCCTCCAAAACCACCCCTCAGACCTCCATTGTTTTGCTTCCCTGCTGGGTGGGCTATAGTGTTTTTTAAATCTCCCAAATGATACCCTTCACCCTCCCTGGATTCCTCGTTAAAATACACATTTGTCAGGGCACCTGGGTGGCTCAGTGGGTTAAAGCCTCTGCCTTCGGCTCGGGTCATGATCTCAGGGTCCTGGGATCGAGCCCCGCATCGGGCTCTCTGCTCAGCGGGGAGCCTGCTTCCTCCTCTCTCTCTCTGCCTATTTCTCTGTCTACTTGTGATTTCTCTGTCAAATAAATAAAATCTTAAAAAAAATACACATTTGTCACTCTCCCCTGTCAGACCCCTGACATCTGAATCTCCAGGGGTAGATCTTGAAAGTGGGGGTCTGTTAAAGCCCCTTGGGTGACTCTTATCACCAGACTGATCAGAAAAGCTCCCTCTGGAACCTGTAATCTTGACTTTCTACTCCTTGTTGGTTTTGCCTTCAAGTTGTTGTAGGATGCAGGCTGCAGGAACCCAGGTGTAGGTCTGGGCCACAGGTGTTGACACTTTCAAGGCCTGTGACCTCCCCTGGCCACCCCAGCCTGTCTAGATCCAATGCAGCCCACAAGAGAAGGAGAGAATGCAAGAGAAAGGAGTCCATGATCAGCCTCCTCCCCACAGCCCCTGAGCCTAGCTCTGGGTTCCCCACGGTACAACGGGTGTTAACCATAGGGGCACTTCAGCCTTATAGGAAGTAGATCTGGCTGGACTGAGTCAGCTTTTCCCCACTGAAGACCTAACTGTCAAGGGGAGTTGCAGATCCATGAGGTAAATTTCCCTCCCCGCCACCATGTTGCCTCCTCCTCAGGGTTCACCCGTGGGATCTTGGTGGCTGGCTCCAAACTCAAGGCCATGTCCAAAACAGATGAGAGTCTGTTTGTGGTCTGCAGTGTTTGCCGCTGGAGGCCTCTTTCTCAGCCGGGATGCTGGCCGGGGGAGTGCTGTGCAAAACCAGATCCCAGCCGGAATGAGTCAGAGTGGGATTCCAGGGCCTTCGAGATCCAGAGACATAATCACTTGCTCGACTAGGCTGGCTTTTCCCAGGGGCTCAATGACCACCGGATTAAATGAACTCTTCTTTCTCAGAGCCAATGTTCAGTCATCCTAGTCACATATGGGTGATTCTGCCTTTATCATGTGCATTCAATGCCCCAGTGTTGCCCATCAATTAATGAGTGACATTTCTCTGCCGGTTGATACTCAGGACAAGAAAGTCAATGCTCTAGGCACTTCCGGAAGACAGACCTACACCAATAACCAAACACGGATATCCAACGGAAGAGATGGGGCTCTAATTAAATGCAGAGAGAGGCTGCTCTCCCTTCTCCAGACCGCATGCGGAAGATGACTGAGCATTTGTTCTCCCGTCGAAGCTGAGGAGGAAGCACCTTTCCCTTTTTCCCTCTCTCACTTGGGTGGGAGAGATGGGGAGAGTAGACTGGGCAGCATCCCATTAAAGTCGGAAAGGCACCATGCGCTCTGATACTGCGGATTTGAATCGGAGCCGCTCGGCGGCAGCAGAGTGACTGACGACAGCCCATCCCCACGTGGACACACAGGGATGGAGTGGGAAGCCCAGGAAGCCACAGCTGGGGAGTGCTTCTGCTGTAATGTGCAGTGAGAAGAGCAAGACGTAAAATTCTATGGTGTGTATGAAAACAACGGGACCAACCACCTAAAACAAATGACGATGCAGAGCTGGTGTTTTGGTGGGCTTTGTTTTACTGTAAGCTATATCAGACCTTTCTTTTAATTTTCGAAGTTAATTTAAAAGTTTTTTTTAAACTAACATCCACTGTTCTCTTTGTTTCAGGTGTACCACATACTGATCTAACAAGTCTATACCTTCCTCGGTGCTCGTCACGATAGGGAGTCACTATCTGTAATGTTGTTACCATATATATATTTAAGGGGGGGCAGAAGGAGAGGGAGAGAGAATCTTTTTTTTTTTAAACCTATTTGAGAAAGAGAGAGAGAAAGAGCACAAGGGGTAGGGAGGGGCAGGGAGAGAGGGAGCAGACTCCCCATTAAGCAGGAAGCCTGATGCGGGACTCAATCCCGGGACCCTGAGATCATGACCAGAGCAGAAGGCAGGTGTTTAACTGACTGAGACACCCAGGTGCCCCTAGAAAAAGGATCTTTACCAGTCTCCATGCCTAGCTCAGGGTCCAAGATCTCATGTCCCTGAGATCATGACCTGAGCTGAATTCTCAACCCAACAAACCCCCCTCAGGCGCCCCTACAACATTACTCTAAGAATGGCTCCAACAATGTGGCCCTGGCTTCCTCTAGATGGCATGGGTTTTCTTCCTTCTACTTTTTGGTGTTTTCCAAAATGTGTATAATAAAGATTTAATACTGTCTTAAGTGAAAAAAAAATTACAGAACGAGCTAGGTTTAACTGTTCCCTTTAGTACCTAGTGATGGAAAGGCCAAGAGAACACACAGACACATTTGCTATCACAAAAGTACCTCATTCATTGAGTCATGGAACCCCTCTGGGTCTTCCAGTAGGGATGACGATAATTTTTCCCTCATCAAACTGTTCATGGGAAGGACTTTTAGGAGGCGGGCCTGGCCGGCGCTTCAGTGGGTGTATTTTTTTTGGTAAAGGGGACTACAAAACTGTTGCTTCCTAGTCTAATCCTCATTAATAACGCTCTATTCAGTTGGTGGTTTCTCCTGCTTTTGCCCTCCTCAAGAAGAAATTGCCCAACAGGGACAAAGTCAATAATGAAATATTGCATCTTCAAGATTTGTGGTTACAAACTGCCCAGAAAGTGAACTTGAGGTTCAGAAAAGGGGAATGGGCTACCAGGGTCACATCGCATGTTGGTAGCAAGAAGGAGACCAGGTCATTTGAGGCTTGAAATATCACACCGGAACACATCAAGTACAGTCAGAAATAAAACTAGGATCATCTGCATTGCCCCGAAGAGCATTGGTTAGTCCTGTGCCTTTTGCGTCTTTCTTTGTCGGGGGGCAAGGGGCTATGCTGTGCACTGTAGGACATGCATAGAACAGCATCCCTGGCTTCCAGCCATTCGGTGCCAGGAGCAACATGCCTCCCCGCACCGCACTACCACCCACTGGGAAAATCACGAGTGATTTCAGACATTGCCAAATGTCCCACCAGCAGAGACAAAATCGCCTCTGATCAATGACCACTGGCACTGCCCTCAGCACCAAGAAGACCTTCCCTCCCATTCGGGAGCACATCAGCTTTGTTTTACTTGTATTACTTGCATTGACTTTTAGGTTGGAGAAGATCTTAGCCTAATTCCCATTTCATAGATTAAGGAAATTGAATTGAGTGAGGGCTGAGTTTCTTTCTCCCACTCACATTTGATCATTCATTTATACATTCATTCATTCATTCATTCATGCATTCAATAAGCACCTAGTATGTTCCAATGCTGGACTAGCCAACAGGCGCTGGCACCCAGAGGTCCACCTTGGATAATAAACTGTTGGAACATTTGGCTACAACCCATTCCTTGCAGCCAGGGAAGACCCAGTTTACTCTATCCTGCAGTATGAGGACCCTCAGGTAGACTTACAGGGCCATTCCCACCTGGTCTTGGCACAGACTTTCTGGGGCAGAAGTGGCAGAGGTGGGGGAGGTGTGCTTGGGGGCAGTGGATTTTCATCTTCTGCCTCAGGGGCAGCCCTGTACCTGTGTGTCCATGTGGACAATGCAGAGAGCAAATGGTGAGTTACACTCCAGAAAGCATATTGCCTGCTGTCATTGCATTCTCTCTATAAGCCATTCTGTCACACTGGCATTTCCCATTTTATAGATTAAAAAAAAATCAACACATGGAGAGAGGATGTGACTTGTCTCAGATCATGGAGCAAACTGGGGTAAATTTGGATACTTTCTGACATTGTTTCCTGTGCTTGTTCCTCTTTCCACACCCTCAAATATTTTTTCCCTTTAAAATAATTTTAAAAATTTAAGAATTCCTGAAAGGTATGGAATCAGAAGTGTTTAGTACTGCCCCTCCCTGTCCACTAATCCTGCCTTCTAAAGGGAATCGGTGTTGGTAGGGTTTTGTTTAATCTCCCAATAAAGCGTACTGATATAAAAATAATAAGGGTGCCTCCGGCTCAGGGCATGATCCTGGAGTCCCGGGATCGAGTCCCACATCGGGCTCCCGGCTCCATGGGGAGTCTGCTTCGCTCTCTGACCTTCTCCTCGCTCATTCTCTCTCTCACTGTCTCTCTCTCTCAAATAAATAAAATAAAATCTTTAAAAAAAATAATAAGGGTTTTTTTTTAACTTTAAAAAGTGCGTTAGCACATTGGGGTGTGGGGGTGAGGTCAGAATTGCTTGTGTTCCAGGGGAAGGAACAAGATGGCCGAGGAAGAGCAGACCTAAATTTCTTTTGGTCCCAGGAGTTCATCTAGATAGCTATCAAACCATTCTGATGATACAAACTCAACAGGAGATTGAAGAGAAGAGCAGCAATTCTAGGGACAGAAAAGCAACCACTTTCTGGAAGGTAGGACGTGCAGAGAAGTGAATCTGAGGCAACACATGGGAAGACAGACGGTGGGGAGAAGGGGCCTGCTCCTGGCAAGTGGTGGAGCTGTGGAGCATGAATTGGAACTTTTAGAAGTCTGTTCTGTGGAGGGTTTTTGCTCCAGAGGCTAAGTGGGGGTGGAGCCCTCACAGGGACAGTGTGGTCTCAGGACTCGCAGCATTGCAGAAAGACTGGGGGTTCCTGAGGGCAGCAGAGCTCCCAGGTATCAGAGTAGGAAAGCCGGTTGCGGAGATGGAACCAAGCACTGGGCTCTCAGCTTGGGGTTACCTTAAACCATGATCTGAGGCACAGTCAGGCTGCTGCTCTTTGAGCAAGGACACCACAAGTGGAAGATCTGAGGAGACTCACCTTCCTTCTCTGGGAGGAGCAGCGTGGGAATGCGTGGCAGGAATCTGGGTTTGGAGACTCTAAACGGAGCTGTGTGCCAGAGATAGAAATGCTCAGTCACGGGCTGGGTCAGCTCAGAGCACAGCCAGAGGCCAGGGAGACGGGAGTGATTGAGTGCTTTTCTCCAAGGGTACACTGAGGAGTGGGACCACTAGTTCTTGGCTCCTATGGGGCCAGAGATTGGGAGGCTGCCATTTTCATTCCCCTCCTCCAGATTTCTATTTGTTCAGGGAACAAAAGCTCCAGACAGTAAACCTGAGCAGATTACTTAGCCAGGCCCATGGCAAGGGTGATGCAATTCCACCTCAGGCAAAGACATTTGAGAATCACTACAACAGGCTCCTTTCCCAGAAAATCAGCAAGAACATCCAGCCAAGACCAAGTTCACTGATCAATGAGAAATGTAGAACTCCAGAGCTAGGGGAATACAGCACCTAGAATTCATGGCTTTTCCCCCATGGTTCTTTAGTCTTTCAAAGTTAAATTTTTTAATTTTATTTTTTCTTATTCTATTTAAAAAAAAGTTTCTTTCCTATTTTAACTTTTTAAAACTATTTTCTCTTATCAATCCCTTTTTAAGAATTATGTTTTAATTTTCATTGTTATAGTCATATTCTATCCCTTCATTGTATTAACCTTATTATTTCTATACATATAGGTTTTTATTTCTTTAAAATTTTGGGAGACAGTTTCTTCTAACAGACCAAAATACACCCCAAATCAGTCAAGTGTGTGGCTCTGTTCTATTCACTATATATATATATATATATATATATATATATATTTCTTTTTTTTTCTTCTCTCTCTCTCTTTCTCCTTTCTTCTCCCCCCAGTTTTGGATTTCTTCCAATTTGGTTAGTGTATATTTTTCTGGGGTCATTGATACCCTTTTTGTATTTTGTTCTCTCATTGATCTATTCTCATCTGGATAAAATGACAATGTGGAAAAACTCACCCCCCCCCCCAAAAAAATAAGAGGAAATACCCATGGTTAGGGACCTAATCAAAAGGACATTAGTAAGATGTCAGAACTTGAGTTCAGAATGATGTTTATCAAGGAGCTATCTGGGCTTGAAAAAAGCATGGAAGAAATGAGAGAATCCCTTTCTGGAGAAATAAAATCCCCTTCTGGAGAAATAAAAGAACTAAAATCTAAACAAATTGATATTTAGGGCGCCTGGGTGGCTCAGTGGGTTAGGCCGCTGCCTTCGGCTCAGGTCATGATCTCAGGGTCCTGGGATCGAGTCCTGCATCGGGCTCTCTGCTCAGCAGGGAGCCTGCTTCCTCCTCTCTCTCTCTCTGCCTGCTTCTCTGCCTACTTGTAATCTCTCTCTGTCAAATAAATAAATAAAATCTTTAAAAAAAAGCTATTAATGAGGTGCTATAAAAAATGGAGATTCTTACTGCTAAGATAAATGAGGCAGAAGAGAGAATTAGTGATATAGAAGACCAAATGATGGAGAATAAAGAAGCTGAAGAAAAAGAGAGATAAACAACTACTGAACCGTGAGGGGAGAATTTGAGAGATAAGTGATACCATAAAATGAAACAATATTAGGATAATTGGGATCTGAAAAGAAGAAGAAAGAGATGGAGGGACAGAAGGTCTATTGGAACAAATTATAGCAAAGAATTTCCTTAATTTGGAGAAGGAAATAATCATCAAAATCTAGGAGACACAGAGAACTCCCCTCAAAAATCAATAAAAATAGGTCAATACCCTATCATCTAATAGTAAAACTCACAAGTCTCAGTGACAAAGAGAAAATCCTGAAAGCATCTTGGGACGAGAGGTCTGTAACATACAATGGTAGAAATATTAGATTGGCAGAAGACCTATCCACAGAGACCTGGCAGGCCAGAAAGGACTGGCATGATATATTCAGACCACTAAACAAGAAAAATATGCAGCCAAGAATACTATATCCAGCCAGGTTGTCATTGAAAATAGAAGGAGAGATAAGCTTCCAGAACAAACAAAAACTAAAAGAATTTGCAAACACCAAACCAGCTCTGCTGGAAACATTGAAAGGGGTCCTCTAAGCAAAGAGAGAGATTAAAGTAACAGACCAAAAAGGAACAGAGATAATATATAGTAACAATCACTTTACAGACAACACAATGGCACTAAATTCATATCTTTCAATAGTTACCCTAAATGTAAATGGGCTAAATGCCCCAATCAAGAGACACAGGGTATCAGAATGGATAAAAAACCAAGACCCATCAATATGCTGTCTGCAAGAAACTCATTTTAGACCCAAAGACACCTCCGGATTTAAAGGTAAAAGGTGAAAAACAACTTACAATGCTAACGGACATCAAAAGAAAGCTGGGGTGGCAATCCTTATATCAGATCAATTAGATTTTAAGCCAAAGACTATAATAAGAGATGAGGAAGGACACTATATCATACTCAAAGGGTCTGTCCAACAAGAAGACCTAACAATTTTAAATATCTATGCCCCTAACATGGGAGCAGCCAACTATATAAACCAATTAATAACAAAATCAAAGAAATACATCGACAATAATACAATAACAATAGGGGACTTTAACACTCCCCTCGCTGAAATGGACAGATCATCTCTAAGCAAAAGATCAACAAGGAAATAAAGGCTTGAAATGACACATTGGACCAGATGGACATCACAGATAATTCAGAACATTCCATCCCAAGCAGCAGAATACACATTCTTCTCCAGTGCACATGCAACATTCTCCAGAATAGATGACATCCTGGGTTGCAAATCAGGTCTCAACTGGTATCAAAAGTTTGGGACCATTCCCTGCATATTGTCAGACCATGATGCTTTGAAACCAGAACTCAACCACAAGAGGAAAGTTGGAAAGAACTCAAATACATGGAGGCTGAAGAGCATTCTACTAAAGAATGAATGTGTCAACCAGGAAATTAAAGAAGAATTAAAAAAAATTCATGGAAACAAATGAAAATGAAAACACAACTGTTCAAAATCTTTTGGACACAGGAAAGGCAGTCCTGAGAGGAAAATATATAGCAATACAAGTCTTTTTCAAGAAACAAGAAAGGGTGTCAAGTATACAGCCTAACACCACACCTAATGGAGCTGGAGAAAGAACAACAAAGAAAGCCTAAACCCAGTAGGAGAAGAGAAGTAATAAAGATCAGAATAGAAATCAATGAAATAGAAACCAAAAGACCAGTAGAACAAATCATTTAAACTAGGAGCTGGTTCATTGAAAGAATGAATAAAATTGACAAACCTCAGCCAGATTTATCAAAAAGAGAAGAGAAAGGACTTAAATTAATAAAATCATGAGTGAAAGAAGAGAGATCACAACCAACACCAAGAAATACAAACAATTGGGGCACCTGGGTGGCTCAGTGGGTTAAGCTGCTGCCTTCGGCTCAGGTCATGATCTCAGGGTCCTGGGATTGAGTCCCGCATCAGGCTCTCTGCTCAGCAGGGAGCCTGCTTCCCTCTCTCTCTCTGCCTGCCTCTCAGTCTACTTGTGATTTCTGTCTGTCAAAAAAATAAATAAAATCTTTAAAAAAAAAGAAATACAAACAATTATAGGAACATATTATAAGAAACTATACACCAGCAGATTTGACAATATGGAAGAAATAGGTGCATTGGTAGAGACATATAAACTACCAAAACTGAACAGGAAGAAATAGAAAACCTGAACAGACTCATAACCAGTAAGGAGATTGAAGCTGTCATCAAAAATCTCCCAACAAACAAGAGCCCAGGGCCAGACGGCTTCCCAAGGGGAATTCTACCAAACATTTAAGGAAGAATTAATACCTATTCTCAAAAATGATCCAAAAAATAGAAATGGAAGGAAAAGTTCCAAACTCATTTTATAAGGCTAGCATCACCTTGATCCCAAAACCAGACAAAGGCCCCATCAAAAAGGAGAATTACAGACCAATATCCCTGATGAACGCAGGTGGAAAAATTCTCACCAAAATATTAGCCAATAGGATCCAACAGTACATTAAAAGGATTATTCACCACGACCAAGTGGGATTTATTCCTGGGCTGCAAGGTTGGTTCAACATCTGCAAATCAATCAATGTGGTACAATACATTAGTAAAAGAAAGAACAAGAACCATATGATACTCTCAATAGATCCTGAGAAAGCAATTGACAAAGTACAGCATCCTTTCTTGATCAAAATCCTCCACAGTATAGTGATACAGGGTAAATATCAAAATAGCATCCATTTTTTTTCAAAGAAATGGAACAAATAGTCCTAAAATTTATATGGAACCAGAAAAGACCCCAAATAGCCAGAGGAATACCGAAAAAGCAAACCGAAGATGGTGGATCACAATTCCAGATTTTAAGCTCTATTACAAAGCTATAATCATCAAGACAGTATGGTACTGGCACAAAAACAGACATATAGGTCAATGAAACAGAATAGAGAGCCTAGAAATGGACCCTCAAATCTATGGTCAACTAATCTTCAACAAAGCAGGAAAGAATGTCCAATGGAAAAAAGGACAGTCTCTTCAGCAAATGGTGTTGGGAAAATTGGACAGCCACTTGCAGAAGAATGAAAATGGACCATTTCCTTAAGCCACACACAATAATAGACTCAAAATGGATAAAAGACCTCAATATGAGACAGAATCCATCAAAATCCCTGTGGAGAACACAGGCAGCAACCTCTTCAACCTCAGCCACAGCAACTTCTTCCTAAAAACACTGCCAAAGGCAAGGGAAGCAAAAGCAAAAATGAACTATTGGGACTTCATCAAGATCAAAAGCTTTTGCACAACAAAGGAAACAGTCAACAAAACCAAAAGACAACTGACAGAGTGGGAGAAGATATTTGAAAATGACATATCAGGTAAAGGGCTAGTATCCAAAATCTATAAAGAGCTCATCAAACTCAACACCCAAAGGACAAATAACCCAATCAAGAAATGGACAGAAGACAGGAACAGACATTTCTGCAAAGAAGACATCTAAGTGGCCAACAGACACATGAAAAAGTATTCAACCTTGGTCAGCATCAGAGAAATAAAAATCAAAACCACAATGAGATACCACTTCACATCAGTCAGAATGGCTAAAATTAACAAGTCAGGAAATGACAGATGTTGGCGAGGATGTGGAGAAAGGGAACCCTTCTACATTGTGGTAGGAATGAAAGATGGTACAGCCACTCTGGAAAACAGAACGGAGATTCCTCAAAAAGTTGAAAATAGAGCTACTCTATGACCCAGCAATTGTACTACTGGGTATTTACCCCACAGATACAAATGTAATGATCCGAAGGGGCATGTGCACCTGAATGTTTATAGTAGCAATGTCCACAATAGCCAAACTATGGAAAGAGCCTAGATGTCCTTCAACAGAAGAATGGATAAAGAAGATGTGATACACACACACACACACACACACACACACGAATATTATACAGCTATCAAAAATTGAAATCTTGCCATTTGCAGTGATGTGGTTGGAGCTAGAGGACATTGTTCTAAGTGAATAAGTCAATCTGAGAAAGACAATTATCATATGATCTCTTTGATATGAGGAATTTGAGAGACAGGGCTGGGGGTCATGGGAAGAAGGGCAGGAATAAAATGAAACAAGATGGGACTGGGGAGGGAGACAAACCATAAGAGACTCTTAATCTCAGGAAACAAACTGAGGGTTGCTAGGGTTGGGAGGTGAGGGATAGTGTGGCTGGGTTATGGACATTGGGGAGGGTATGTGTTATGGTGTGTGCTGTGAATTGTATAAGACTGATGATTCACAGAACTGTACCCCTGAAGCAATTAATACATTATGTGTTAATAAAAAAAATTCTCAAAACCTTGGTAAAGTGGTCTTTGTCTTTTCTCAGGTGATAGGAAATATATTTACCAGTGTACAAATACACTCTGATCATTGCTTATCCTGGGTTATAATTTTACATACTTTTATCATTTCAGTTTCTACTGACATTGTGTAAATGGATTTTTAAAAATAAATAAAAGACCTATGTAAGACACAAATAAAAAAAAAATTGCTTGTGTTCCAGGCTCAGTATGCTGCTCATTGCCCATGAGATCCTGGAGTCACTTCCCTTCTCTGGACCTCACTGTTCTCGTCTGTAAGGTGGGATTATACCAGTCTTATCCTTTAGTGGTGTTGGAGAGTGAAATGAAATCACAGGAATAAAGCACACCTTGCAGAACAGCCTGACAGCCCTCATGAGCCCAGCTGTCACTTTCTATCTGAGCATTCTCAGAGTTATTACATTGTATATATTGCTCTGTCACTTACTAAGAAATGCATTTTGAAATATTCCAGTCACTCAAAAAGAGTTAAAGACTAAGGCAACAAATATCCATCTGTATACACCTTTTGCTTAAGAAATAGAATTCAACCAGTATGTCAAAGCCTCTGCTTCCCTTTCTACCACATGCTCCTTCTTCTTCTTCACCCCTAACTACTGTCCTGAATGTCACCTTCAGCACAATTATTTATTATGTGCATTATTATCACCTTATAATTATTTATTATTGGTGTCTATTTATTCCATGTCAATTTCTCTGAATATGTGGCATGTTTTAAAACTTTATATAAATGCAGTGATCCCTAGTGAATCCTTCACCACCCTGCTCTTTTTCCTGCTAAACACTTTGTGAGGGGCATCTGTGTTGATAACTGTAGTTTTGATCAATTCATTTTCACTGCTGTATAGTATTCCTTTGCATTATTGTTCCCCCCACCCCACCCGTCTTTCACTTAACATCCATCATGGTTATCTTTTCATGTCAACACCTACATTGTTATTTCATTTTTTAATGGCCACATTAAAATATAAACACATGTTATTATTATCTTTTTCGTAGGCTCTGTGCCCAACACGGAGCTTAAAATCATGACACCGAGATCAAGCGTTGTGCGCTCCACTGACTAAGCCAGCTAGGTGCCCCTAAACATACATGTTATTGAACTAAGCTCTTATTGATTAATATTTAGGTTGTTGCCATTCTCCCAAATAACACTGCAGTATCTTTGGTGACAGTATCCAGCTAAATCTTTAGGAGAATGTCTTAGAAGTTGTTTAAATATAAGCAATGTATATATTTAAAATTTTGATTGACACTAAAAAAGTACGTTCTGGAATAACCTGAACCTATGTACCCTGCTGCTAACTCAACCTGAGAGTGCTCTTGCTCTCCAGCTTTATCAATATTTTGCTTTCGATGACTTTCAACTCAACCATCTAAGTTAGAATGCGGGGCAGCAGGACCCATGCACAGTGTGCTTCATGGCCCCGGGGTGGTTCAAGGTGCTTTCTGGCTTTCCCTAGTTGCTACTGAAGCCCACTAAGCAAGGAGGCTGATGCGGGACTCAATCCCAGGACCCTGGGACTATGACCTGAGCTGAAGGCAGTTGTTTAACCCACTGAGCCACTCAGGTGACCCCAGGAAACCCACTTTAGGGTGCTTCATTGATCCACCTTGCAACGGCTAGAGTTTAGGTAACAGATTAGGCCAGCGATCGGTGACCAATGAGGGCTAGGAAGAGTGTGTGGTTGCAAAGCTTTCAGAGCAAAAGAGGCTCATCTAAACTGCTACAGATTTCTAGGTCAATGGGCTGTGTGGTCACGTCCCAAAGCAGAGGGACAGCTACAGTCCTGACATCCATTGGGATGGTACAGAGTGTTCATGACACAAAGTCCTGTTGGAAAGAGCAAAAATCTGGAGATGATGCACGTGTCCATCTCCGGGCGGTGGGTTACATGATTGTAGAAATCCATAATCAAATCCACGCAGGGTTCAAAGGAATGAGATGAAGTCACTGGAGAGTAACACAGAGAATAACCTGGCAAGAATGTTCAAAATTATAAGTACATCTCTCCTTTGACTCAACAAATTCACTTCGGGGAATTTATCCCGCAGAGAGATGTCTGCCCACGAGCAAAATGACATCCGTGCGAGGCCCAGCAACGCCAGGCTGTTTGTGGTAGCAAAAGACACTGAGGCAAATCAAATACCTCCACGAAGGTTAATTATGGGTCATCGATTATGGAACATCCGGACAGAGTGCAGTGTCATGGCAAGAGGAGAACGGGAAAGCTCCCTGTGGCCCAAAGAGGAGAGGTAGCCAGTTTCTGTTCTGTTAAAAAGGAATGTGGGTGGAGTTTGCTACCTTTTGTGTAAAAACAGGGAGAGAAAGAAGGTGTTTATGTCTGCCTTTGCTACTGTGTGCATAAAGAAACTTGGAAAGGAGGCCCAAGGGACAAATTATGCTGGTGATAGGGGAGATGGGACATTGGAAATGGTATGGGGCATACGGGCAAGAAGGAAAATTTTCCTTCTATACCTTTTCACAGATACATATCTGTGTATATATGTGTGTGTGTGCATGTGTGTCTACAGAAATAAAACATTACCTGTTCAAAAACCACGTAGCTGAAAAAATAACAAAAAAGAATGGCAGAGATGTGTGCCGACACAATTCAGCATCAAGTGAAAAAGGAATCAAGGGAGAATAGTGGATATAATAGGTCTCGTGTGAGTGGGAGGGATACATTTGAACAAGGGGATGAGACTGCCTCTGCAGAGCAGGACGGGGGCTTGGGGCTGAAGAGGGAATCACATTTTATTGTGCATCATTTTATATAGTTTGATGAATTTGCAAAGTGCATGCTATTTTTGTAGCAGGAATAATTAGTAATAATAGTTAATAATGATGATGAACTCCTGAGTTTTGTCACCCCAGGCTCAGAGGAGGCAGAGAACAAGCCCCAGCCTTTCTCAGGGTTTCTAATGGCTCTTGTACTTCCACAGAGGTGGGGAAGCTGGCCTCGAAGGAGCAGGGAGTCCCCAAGGGACAATAAGCAGTCTTTGGCTCCCCCTCCCCGCCTTGCTTCCCAGGGAAATGAGGGACCATCTGATTTGAGGTATTAGGGAAGGAGGTATTAGGGATATCACTGATATCTGCTGTGTCCTATTTCCAGGGCAGAGCTGCTGGACTGAGAAGCCGGCAGTGGGGTCCTCTCCCTCTCTCCAGACTTCTCCACTTGTCAACTTGAGCCAGGGAGCCCCAAGTCAAAGTCACCTGGGGAGGACAGACTATAGGTGTCCAGCTGTGGTCTGCAGCTCAGCTTCACCAGGAATTAAGCTTGTCCCTTCTGGCTCTTTGTGTCTATTTGCCAGTTGGTTAAAATCAGAGGAGAAAATCAAGGAGGTAGGTGACCATTCCCCCCTCCTCTCTGCCTCCTGCTGACTAATTAGAGTCCAGAGTCTCAGGAGAACTTTCTACTGTGTCTCTCTGTCTTGTTTATTTTACTCAGGTTAAGCACAGGTAACCTGGACCTCACCTAGCCCATCGTGCCCCTCTAGGGAGTATTGCTTTCTTAGTTACATCAGACAGTCCCTGGCCATCCTCTACCTTTGTCAAAAAAGCTGAGAATCTTCCGATATGGGTAGGCCATTAACTACAGATTTCCTGCCATATCTCCAAGACTCAATCCCCAATCAGGATTTGTACCAGATAAGCCCTTGGAAATGATCACATGATCAGATTTTGGAAAAAGAAAAGACTTTATTTATCTATTTGAGAGAGAAGAAAGCAAGCAGAGGGAGGGGCAGGAGCAGAGGGAGAGGCAGAGAATCTTAATGAGACCGTGTGGATAGGGAGGGAGACAAACCATAAGTGACTCTTAATCTCACGAAACAAACTGTGGGTTGCTGGGGGGAGGGGGGTTGGGAGAAGGGGGGAAGGTTATGGACATTGGGGAGGGTATGTGCTTTTGGGTAAATTGGAAGGGGAGATGAACCATGAGAGACTATGGACTCTGAAAAACAGTCTGAGGGGTTTGAAGTGGCGGGGGGGTGGGAGGTTGGGGTACCAGGTGGTGGGTATTATAGAGGGCACAGCTTGCATGGAGCACTGGGTGTGGTGAAAAAATAATGAATACTGTTTTTCTGAAAATAAATAAATTGGAAAAAAAAAATGAGACCGTGTGGAGTGAGGAGCCCGAAGTGGGGCTGGATCTCACGACCCTGAGATCATGACCTGAGCAGAAATCAAGAGTTGGACACTTAACTGACTGAGCCACCCAGGCACCTCTCAAATGATCAGCTTTTGTGTTTTAAGTTGGCAGCAAATCATTGAGGGGGAGGGGATGGGTAGTACTTTAAAGATGTAAAAATCAGGTCATAAAATCACTGCCTAAAACACACCAATATCTTCCCACCATCCTGGGAATAATATCAAAACTCCCTTCAATGAGCTACAAGACCTTTTGGATTCTGACTTTGGATCTCCTTCTCCAAACCACCTGTTACCACCCCCCCAACTACAGTATGACCATACACACCTTTTTCTCCTGCTCTTAAACCTTCTGAATTCTTCCTGTGTCTCGGGCCTTTGCACATGCTCTTCCCTCTGCCTCAAATTCTCTTGTGTGTTATCTTTGTTTGGCTGGCTGCCTCTGGTCATTCAGGTCTCAGCTCATCTTCTCTAAGACACCCTGCCTACCCCCCCATCACTTTCTATCTCAATCTCCTCAGAGTGCTTGCTGCAAAATGAACTACTCCTGATGATGTGTTTCCTCGTTCATTGTCTGTCTCCATGAGATGGTCCACACCCAGGGAACAGGAACAAAGTTGGGACAAGAAATACATCCTTAATCTTGGGATTCTTACACTGCCCATTTGGTAGCCAATGAATATTAAAGGGAGGGAACAAGAGAAAGAACGTCTTGGGGCAAGTGCTTAGTATCTGATGAAGTTTCCTTCAAATCTAGAAATTCTAGAACTCTGCATGTGGCTGTTTGTGGGTGGTGGGGAGAAGAGTGCAGACATAACTGGCAAAAGTTAAGTGACCAGGGGTCATCCTGGTAAAGGCTACTATGGTCCAGTCCTCAGTCTTCTTATGGATCAGCTGTTTTAAGCTCCTTCCTTTTCACCCAATTTTCTGCTCAAGACAAATATGGACAGATTTTTATTCCTGTTCTCCTTCCACCTGGACAAGGATTAACTGGAAGAAAAGTGGGTGGCGGGAAAGAGGGTGGGAGACTGGGATCATTGACTAACCATTTGTGACTCAACCCCTCCATTGTGAGGGCCCAGGAAAAACCCAAGACTCCTAGAAGACAGTGGCAGGATGGGAAACTGAGTCCCCGAAGCCAAGCCCTACTGCATTCTCCCCTAGGCAATTTACCCTCTGTGGGAGGGAAGGCAATCCCAATATGGGGTCAACCTAACCAATATCTAGCAACCCTCTCCATCAGCCTCAGACCTCCATCACTCTGAAAAAAACTTATCAAAGGTGATTACTTACAGGGTGTTGCATTTTCACAGACAGCTCAGAAAATGTATAAGGCTGGCCAGACCCCACAAGCAACCAGGCACCAGGGTTGAATGGGGAGTTGGATGAGTTCTGTTTTTCATTTTTACAATGCACCAAAGAACCACAGTCCCACCATGAGAGAAGTAAAGACGGCAAGTTGTAGCTTAAAAAGACATTTTTAGGTATCCCTTTATTCCCAAAGCCATGGTTATGAAAACCTGCTTCTCTCCCGGACTTTGCTTTGTAACTGCAGCCCATTCTCTCCTCAGTGGCCAGAGGGATCTTTCCAAACCAACCCCCCTTCCCGGGTGGGATGGGTGGTCCTCCCTGCATTTATTCTTCTTCCCTTGACTCCTAACACTGCCGAAGAGATAAGTCATAGCATTAATCACACTATCATACTGGTCTGGCTTCTTTTTTGTCTTCCCCACCAGAAGTAAGTTTCCAGAGGAGAGCAAACACCTCCGCCTTGCTCATTACTCCCTCCCTGGGAACTATCCCATGGCCATGGACCTGACACACAGTAGGTCCTCCACAAATATCTCTCCTGGTTGAGAACAGACTCGATGTGTTAGAGAAGTCCACGTCCTTAAGAGACACGGAGGACTAGAAGACTACATGACTGACTAGCGCAAAAGTGAATCCATGGTGAACTTAATCCTTGATAAACATGCTTTGGTTTGCAATATTGCGTCTGGAGAGAAGTTTTAGGTGAACGTACACACCTAGTTCTAATTGCAAAATGTGATTCTGTCTCCACAAGCAGAGAGCCCGAGGGTAGCCCGACCCCATAAACCCCAGAGTTGGCTCCAGCCAACGGGAGGGCAAATGGAAGCCCAACTGGTGAGTTGCTTGCTGCTGTCTTCATTCTGGCCCTGCCCACTGGGGACCCCAGGGGACTTGCAACAAATGTTGAAAGAGCCAGCTTGTACAGGCGAGAAAAGAATCTTTCAGTGTCTTGGCTACTAGAGTAATTATCTGATAATTGTCCTCTGTGAGCTGGCTTCTTCCCCTCACGAATGAGCCTCCTTTGTAACCTGTATCGGGTTCAGAAAGCCTTGAAAATTCTTTTATGTCCAGTTACCTCTCATCAGAGCAGTGGCTGGGCAGTGCAGTCCTTTCCCCTTGTGAATGAGCCTGGGGAGCTATTGGCACAGGGATGCCATCCTGCCTTTGTACCTTTAAAAATCCGACTAACTGCGGCTGACACCAGTGCCAAGTGCTTAGCATCCAAACACTTCTCTCCCTTTCCACCTCCATCCCCCACCCACCAAACTCCATTCATGTCTCAGGGTGCTGACTTTGTGATTTCTTGCTGGTGGTAGTCAGGAGGAGGAGAGATATAGGGTGCGATTTACTTGCGAATTCTTTACTTTCTACAGGAAATCAGTGAGTCACTGGGAGCAGGCAGGGCTGGGAGACAGAGGCACGAAACCCCTCAGAGAGGAACCCCAGGGTGGGAAATCTGTCTTGAGTCAATTACCTATCTACTCACAGAGACAAATATAATACTTGGGAATGAATCCTGATGGCCCACAGTTGAGTTTAAAAGACATCATGAGTAAGTTTGCAATGTCTCTTCACCTGTTTGCTCAGATTCCCAGACAAGAATAAAGAACAGAATGGCCATCCAAGCATGCTTATGGGGATGGACTTGGAAGCGGGAAAAATGGGAAGATGGGCACATGTGCGCTCAGGCATTGGTTTCACCACCAGTTGCTATGTGGCCTTGAACAAATTCCATCTCTCAAAGCCTTGGTTGCTGGCTTTGTGAAATGAGGGCAGTGATCTTTGCCTGGTCAACCTTAAAGAGAGAAAAATTGAGGAGATTGATAGGGAAGAGGTAGGTGTACGACAGAGTTCTGAGGTATTTAAAGCACTTTTTACAACTTGAAGACAAATCACTTTGCTTCTTTTAAGAGATAAGGCTGCTTCTCTCATCAGACAGAACCTGGACAACAGTGGCTTTATTTGCTGAGGCCAAATAAAACATGTTCATGGCTTGACCTGTGTCATTGAAATTTTTCTTTTCCTGAGAAATGTCTATTTTTATCTTCATTTTAATGATGAGGAAATGCTGGTGAGTGACAAAGCTGGGATTTGAACCAGGGCTGTCTGACCCCCAAACCCATACTCCATTGAGGTGGGGAATGGGCTGCATGTCTATTCCACCTGGCCCCCGAATCCTGGCCTGGTTGCTTCCAGAGAATGCCAAGTGCAACAAACAGACTAGCACAAGATCTGCTCCAGCTATGAGGTCCCCAAAGGCAAAGGAGGACACCCACCATGTCCCACAGGTAGCAGAGGGTCAGGTGCTCCTGCTGAGGACTGGATAGTAGAGAAAAGTGAGAGAATAACCTTTTCAAAGGCAGAACACAAAGGTAAGGGAGCTGGCTTAGCATACCCATTTTAGAGACAGGCAAACCAAGGCCCGAGGTGCAAAGGGGAAAGTTCTGGATCAAGAAGGTGAGGATTCCTCGCTAACTCGCTTTAGGCACTTTGATCAAAGTGTGTTCTCATCTCTGGGGCTCAGTTTTATCCACTGTTAGAATAGGATAGTTTCTTCAAATAAAAGCTTAATGCAATGATATTCTCTAAATAGGCATTAAAGGATTAACTCAGTAGGTTGGGACTGTCCACACTCTGCACATTTTAAAGAAAGATTTGGCCCTTGCCCTCCTCCTGGGAGGGAAATTCAAAACCTTTGGAATTATCCTGCCTGATGGGAGGGTCTTCCTTTAGGTGGAGGTATTGGACCCCGCCTGGTACTCTACACTAAACAGTATGATTTATGGGTGGCGACCTTGGACTTGGCATCCGTTTGACCTCTAGGGGAACTAGAGACTAACATCAGCCGCGTGGGTGGTCGGTCACGTATGTGTGGTCAAGCCCCAGTGGAGACCCTGGACACCAAAGCAGGAGAGATTTCCTGGTTAACCATACTCCGTGGATGGTACACAGCACCTCATGCTGAAAGTAGGGGCTGTCTGCAGGACTTCACCAGGAGATGACCACTGGGAATGTACGCTCGACCTCTCCCAGACTCTGCTGTCTGTGCCTCTGCCCTTTGCTGATTTTAGTCTGGGTGTTGTCACTGTAATAGACCAGACCCCTGGGTTTGATGGCTTTTCTGAGTTCCATGAGTCCTTCCAGCAAATTACGGAACCTGGCAGTATTAGTTTTAAGGAGCACTGAACCCCCAAATCAACCACAAATGTGACCATATGGATTGAATCAGGATGGGGACTGAATCAGGATGAGTCTGAGAGCTGCCTTCTGAGGCTTCTCCTTTCCTGAACAGCCTTTGATGAAGATCATTATGGTGGTGGTGATAATGGTGATGGGGACTAATGGTGGTTGAGTGCATGCTGCATGCCAGCTCCCATAGTAAATGCTTTTACACAGATTATTTCATTTACTCTTCTCAACACCCTTGGGAAGTGGGTCATATTATTACTCCCATTTTACAGATGAGGACACTCAGAACCAAAGAAGTTTGGTTACTTGCCCAAAGCAACACAACTAGTGGCTGGTGGTGTCAGGGGAACATAATTTTTAAAAATTATTTATTTATTATTACTTTTTTATAAACATATAATGTATTTTTATCCCCAGGGGTGCAGGTCTGTGAATCACCAGGTTTACACACTTCACAGCACTCACCATAGCACATACCCTCCTCAATGTCCATAACCCCACCCCCGCGACCCCCCGGCCCCCAGAAACCCTCAGTTTGTTTTGTGAGATTAAGAGTCACTTATGGTTTGTCTCCCTCCCGATCCCATCTTGTTTCATTTATTCTTCTCCTACCCCCCAACCCCCCCATGTTGCATCTCCACTCCCTCTTATGAGGGAGATCATGTGATAGTTGTCTTTCTCTGATTGACTTATTTCACTAAGCATGATACCCTCTAGTTCCATCCACGTCGTCGCAAATGGCAAGGATTTCATTTCTTTTGATGGCTGCATAGTATTCCATTGTGTATATATACCACATCTTCTTTATCCATTCATATGTTGATGGACATCTAGGTTCTTTCCATATTTTGGCTATTGTGGACATTGCTGCTATAAACACTCAGGTGCACATGCCTCTTTGGATCACTACGTTTGTATCTTTAGGGTAAATACCCAGTAGTGCAATTGCTGAGTCATAGGGTAGTTCTATTTTCAACTTTTTGAGGAACCTCCATGCTGTTTTCCAGAGTGGCTGCACCAGCTTGCATTCCCACCAACAGTGTAGGAAGAGGGGAATATAATTTTTAAAGCATCGGGCAAGATGGTCTCTCATATCCCCTTCAGATCTGATGTTTCATGGACACATGATTCTAAAGGATAATTTATCTTTGGAGACCATGGCTGAGAATTCTGGAGTTTGGAGGAAGAAATTGTTTCTGCTTATCCTCATTTCTCTGCTCTCTCAGATGATTTTTTTCATGCCAGGTGCACACCTGCTACCTTCTGGGCCAGCTTCAAGGGAAACTTGGATGCCCAATAGGAGAAATCATTTTATTCTATTCCACCCATCCTTTTCCAACTTATCCCATCCCATCCTATCCTATCCCATCCCATCCTATACTATCCCATTTCACCCATCCCATTCCATCTCATCTATCCCATCCTATCCTATCCCAACATGTCCTATCCTATCCCATCTCACCCATCCAATACCATCCCATCCCATGCCACCCATCCCATCCCAGCCTGTCCTATCCTATCCCATCTCACCCACCCCATCCCATCACATCCTATCCTATCTTATCCCATCCCACCCATTCATACCATTCTATCCTATCCCATCTCACCCATCCCATCCCATCCCATACCATCCCATCCCATCCAACCCTGTCCCATCCCATCCCATCCCATCCCATCCCATCCAACACTGTCCCATCCCATCCCGTCCCGTCCCATCCCATCCCATCCCATCCCATCATGTATTGAGCACGTGCTGTGTTGGGAGGATAAAAAGATGCACAACATGTAATCTCTACCCTCAGCCTCCACAGGTCAAGATTCTCACCAGGCAGATAAGCTCAGTGCATCCTGGGGAGCAGGCTGGCACCACAGAATGCCAAGCCTCAGGCTGCTCCATTCTTTAACTCCTGGTCCTTGATGTCTGCCTCTTGGAGTCCAGCCAGCCTCTGCCCAGAGCCTAACGAGCTCTTGCAGCCAACAAGAACAATGTCTCGGGTGTGTGTGGGCCTGTGGCCGAGACAGCACACAGAGCATCCCTTCACTCCCAGGCCTGCCTGGTGGGCAGGTGGTGGGTGTGGGTCTTGGGGGAAGTGCCAGAGGGAGCAGATTTAACGGTCCTCAGAGTGGCCATTTTCAGTGCCCCTCCACCCAGCCGAGACTACACAGAGCGCCTCAGTATCCCGGCGCCCACCTGGCCCCCTTTGCAGGCACTGTGCCTGCATACCCTGGCACTGGGCCATCTCCCTGGGGTGGGGAAAGGATGTCCTTTGATTTACTCAGCAGGCAATGCTGCCAAGGTCAGCTCAGCACACGTGGGGCTTGAGACGCAGAGAAAGAGACAGACACAGAGAGATGAAGAAGGAAAGACAGTCATCTCCCTTATGAGCCAGAACCTCAGCTTCACTCACAATGCCACTGGTAAGTTTTACATAATGACAGCAACAGTTACCCATTTGAACCCCATAATATGCTAAGCTATTCATATGTGCCATCTCATTGAAGCCCCAGAAACACTCTGTGATACAGGGACTGTTTTCCCATTTCGCAGATGGGAAAACTGAGGCTCAGGGAGGGAAATCCACTCACCCAAGAACAGAATGGAAGGGGGTGGTAGAACTGGCATTCAAACCCCAGCCTGTCTGACATAGGAGTCCCTGAATGTCTCACCCTACTGCGTTTCAGGTGTTGTTCAACACATTCTAAATACAAGATCTTTAAAAATAAAAAAAAAATAATTAATGAATTAATCGGTTTTCTGGGTCAGGGGAGGGACAGAGGGTAAAGGAGAGAGAGAAAATCTTCATGCAGACTCACTGATGAGCATCGAGCCCAATGTGGGGCTCGATCTCACGACCCTAAGATCATGATCTGGGCCAAAACCAAGAGTTGGATGCTCAACTGACTGCACCACCCAGGCGCCCCAATACACTATCTTATTTAATTTTCTCAATAGCAATTCACTAATTCATTCACACCATACAGTCACTCAACAACCACTCACTGGGAACCTGTGGTGGGGCCAGTCACTGTGCAAGCAACGTGGAAGGAGATATAAAATATGAGGCAACAATCCCTGTTCTCACAGTGGGTGGCCATGAAAGGGAAGAGAGTGAGCTCCAGAGCCCCTTTATTTATCTCCCAGGCACAAACCCCTGTCTGAGGCTGTGGGATCAGGGGCAAGGGGTGCCCTAAGACTTGTGCTTTACCTCCGCCAGGAGAGTCTAAGGTTTCTACTTGGCATAAGACAACCATAAGCAGTCTGGCTAAGTGATAAGACCACAGGACAAGAACTCAGGTCTCTTGTGTGCAACCCCCAAAGTGGGGAATATTATGGAGACCATACTCAGAGTCTCTTGGTCCCAAACACACCTTTTAAAACCTCTTAAGCTTTGATTGGAGTGTGATACACGGATAGACAAGTCCACTCAATTGTAAGTGTACAATTCAATGAACGTTCTCAAACTGGGCACAACCATAGAACCAGCATCCAGAATCAGTTAGCAAAACGTGGCAAGCTTATCCTCTCTGCCTTCCGGTCACACGCCCCTCCAGGAGATCTTTATTTTGCTTTCTATTGTTTGAGGCTTCATGTTGGCTGTTGATGAATTCACTGGATAATTACACAGCATGTTCTCTCTTGTATCTGGTTTCTTTCACTCATTATATTTGTGAGATTTATCTGTGCTGTTCCACGTAGTGATTGTACATTCCCTTCTTTATTCCATGTCATGACCATACTGCAATTTCCCCATCCTATTGCTTAAGGGCATCTGACCAGCTTCCAGTGTGGGATTATTATGAACAGTACAACACACGTATACCTACTCCCATTGGCTATATTCCCAGCCGAGTGCTGGCCGCCCAGCATGGCGTGTTCATCTTTAAACGACTCTGCCAGAGATTTAGCACGAATCTTCCAATTGTGATGATAAATCTATCCAGCTGCTTTCCTACAATGCAGTAACTATTGGACTCACAGAAACCTAATGTTGTTTACATAAATACTAATAATAATTACTATTTTTACTGTTGTTCTGTTGTTCTTATCCTCTGAGGACTTGGGAATGAAGGCACGTGCTAAGCACCAAATGAAGGGTTTGGATAAAAACCTGAACCAAGTGAACATCCAACAAGGCCAATCAGACAATATTCCAATACCAATTTCCACTTTCCAAGGGTTGACCGGCCACGTTTCATCCTCATTTCGGTATCTGGACACTTCATTACATCCTTGAATGGGGATTGCCTCTTTAACTGAGTGTGAAATGAATCCAGGGGGCTGTTTTGGTCTGTAATGAAGTTTCAAGGTGGCTTGCCCATGGATGCCAGCAGGAAGGTGGGTGGGGGCAGGGAGACCAGACATGGGGAGGAGCCATAAATATCTGGGAGATCCCAGTGAGATCTTTTCCCATGACAGCCAGCCTCAAGCAATGAGCACGCCCTGTGCACCATCTTGACCTCCGCTTGGGGGAAGAAGAGCTGAAGGAGTGATCCCAAGATGACATTGCATCCAGAATTTAAATCTCCAAGAGGTCTGACTCCACATCATTGCTCAGCAGGGCACTGAAAACATATACAGCTTCTATTCTGCAAACTGGCCCTCTTACTTTTTTTGCTACCATGTCTTTGCTGTGTCTTCCACCATGATTTCCAGTCCTTCCCTCCCTGATACACAGACACACACACATGGGACCAGGAAATGGGATTAGACCTCTACCGGGCATCGTCTGATTTCATTCCTTGGTGTCAAGTGCCATGTTTGTGTCCATCTGATGGATAGGTAAACTGAGGTTCAAAAAAAATGAAATGATTATCCCAAAGCTTCTGAAAGCAGGTGTAGTCTATGCTGAGATCTGCCTGAGTCTGGGGCAAGTGTCTTTAACCACTTCTTGCATTCTTGGCCCTCTGGTACCTTCCCTGTTTTCTTCTTCCTGAGAAACGTTCTTTTCCTTCTTGGATGGCTTCTCTTCCCTCTTCTCCCATGCCTCTCCCTTTATGCTTTAGGCTTCTAACATGACAATGACAACTCACTGGCCACAACTGGAACAACACTGGTGGGCGAGATAATACAATATTGATCTTCCCACAGCAGACTCTATTCCTTGTAGTGAGTGGAAGGGAGATTAATGCTGGGCCCTGGCGGATAGCAAACAGCATCTGTAAGGCAGCTTCTGTGACAGGAAGGATACCATGCTTTATTAGCCTTATGACAAGACAATGTTTTACCATAATTTTTGATCAGAGACTGGGTGATGTTAGCATCAAAATACATTTGGGAGGCAGTCACGCCGGGTAAGTAGCAGATGAAAAATACAGTCAGTTGTGAGGGCTGGTAGATCAGAGGGTGAGGTTAACCTCCGCTTTCCAAAGGGATACAGAAAATCCAACGAATGCTCAGACCTCCAAGCTATGAGGACAGGGTTCCAATGATGCCTCTGGGATGACATTGGCAACACCTCCTCATGCCCCAGGTTTTTGCACGCATTTAGGTTCCCGATCCAGAAAGCCTTGGCTATCACCTCCCCCCACCCAGACCAGTGTTTCTCAAAAGACCACTCACAGCAGAATCTTCTGGACTGACTTTTTAAATGATCTCCTGGGATTCACCCCAGACCCAGTGAATTAGAATGTGGAGCAGGGGTGGGAGCAAGGAGTCTGCATTTTTATCAAGTACCCCCGATGAATCCCGTGCCCACTGATGTTTGAGAACCACTCTGTTTGAGAGCGCCAAGCATGGAGAAAATGACATCGCATAATGTCCCTGCCACCATGTCATTACACTCATAAAGCCTCACCGAACTGCATTATAGTTAATCATGTAATGTTTTTATAGTGCTTCAGCAAGTACACTGCGCAATCACATCCATTGCCCTAGAACAAACACCCTTGTGGAAGAGAAATGAAAGCTACCCTGCCCATTTGATAGAAGAGGATATTGAGGCTGGGTGAGGTCAGCGATCACACCAAAGACCTCATCACCAGCAAACATGACAGTCAGCATTGATTCCTGAGCCTTCCTCCAAACACATCCTGCTCTCTCGGATTCTTCCTAGGCCAGGGATTCTCAGCTCAGGGGGGTAGGGGTGACTTTGTCACCTGGGGGACATTTAGCAAAGTCTGGAGACATTTTTGGCTGTCCCAACTGGGGTGGGGAGGGGGTGCTCCCAACATGTAGTGGTTGGAAGCCAGGGGTGCTGTTCAACACCCAAAATGCATAGGACCACTCAGTCACAAAGACCCACCAGCCTAAATGTCAGTAGTACCAAGGTGGAGAAATTCTAACCTATGCACCTGGATCTATCTCACACCTAGGTTTTATTCTAAATTAACTGGGATGCTTCTGTTCTTAGCACAAGGAGTTAATGATCAGATGAAGGTACTAAGTCCCTCTAGCTGGGAACTGTCAAGAAGACTAAGTAAATGTTGGAAGACTCGTTTAAGAAGCTAATTTAGTCATGGCATGACCTTGGCCAGGCCACCACTCCCTGCTGAGCCTCAGTTTCCTCTTAGGTAGGTTGGGGATGTAGGTATACCACTAAATGGGATTCCTCCTGTTACTTTAAAACTGTTCTATGATCTAATTCTGACTAATTTTCCATTAATGCTGGTGACCTCCTTTGGAAGGCGAGATAAGATCTGAGAGGCTGGCCCTCTGAAAGTCATTGTGCATTTTGGCCCATCCATCTTCCCGCCTCATCAGCCAGATTTGCTCCACGTTAAAAAGGAACTCCCAAGGCAGAGAATGTTTTGGAAGGAAATTGGATTGGAATTTAATTGATGATCTGGGCGATATGCCACAGCTATTAAATTACCCTGAAAAGCCAACCCATTGTTCTATACAGAAGCAACATGGCTTTGTTTGGATAATGCCATGTGTGTGAATTCACTTTCTTTCCCACTGGACCCACTGTGAGTAGAAGCGTCTCTTGGATGCCAGTGGGCCAGATGCAAGCCAGCCCGCATGATAGCCTTCATGCACATCCTGGCTGGAATGGTCTCGAATTCACCAGTGCCTCCAAATCTAACTGTGCCTCTTACTCTTTTTGACCACCCTCCTTGTGGTCCTGGTGATGCCCCCTTTAATATGACCATTCCACCTCCTGCCTTAAAATCTCTCCATGGGTCTCCATCATCTATGCTGGCAATTACCAAATTCACTAGTTTGGGGGATACTGAGAGATGGGCCACAAAAAACAAGTCTGGATATACGTCCTCCTCTTGGATAATTACATTGCTCACCTTCATGGTAAAGGCACTGATAAGTCTTACAGCAAAGAAAAAATGCACCCTGTTGGGTTGAAACCACATTTCCCTAATCATCTGTACATGAATTCCCTTTCTACTATTCTGTTCATCCCAGCTCACTTATTTATGTCTTGTAAAATAGGCTTCCATAGAATTCCAGTCTTGGAAACAGTGACCTGTACAAGAAAATACAAAATCCTTGGCCTGACATTCAAGGCTCTCCATGGAAAGGTTCTGGACGCCATGGCCAGCTTCATGTCATTTGCCCTATGGCCATTTCAAACTCTTCTGACATTTTCCAAATCCCATGTTTTGGAAGGGAAGGCAGTAAAACACAGCAATTACAACCAAGCCTGGAGCTACTGAATCACTGAATCATATTTGTGCCACTTCCTAGCAGTATGAACTTTAAGAGTGAACAACCATGACCTCAGTCTGTTTACCCATAAAAAGGGTATAAGAGTACCACCCTCATAGGGTAGTTGTAAGAATTCAATGGCCAGACATACATAAGGAACCTAGAACATAGTCGACACTCAGTACATGTTAGCTCTTGATTTCATTTTATGGTTATAACTTTGTACATATGATTCCCTCTTTTGGAGATACCTGCCGTCTTCTTGGCCATCTAATCAGCCTCTAGTCATTCCCAAATGTCTCAGCCCTGACCTCAGTCCTCTGTGGAGTCTTCTACACAACCTTTTGGAAGAGAAAGGCACTCTTTCCATGTTCTCCTGCAGCAACTTGCATTGCCTTCCTTCCTTTATTTATTCCATTTAACTGAGTCCCTACTCTGTGACTGCCACTCAAGGCATTGAGAACACAGTGGAAATGAGATTGACTTGGTCTCTGACCTCTTGAAGCTGGAAGTCTAGAAAGAAAGGCAGAGAAGAAATAAAGAATGACACAGGGAATTAGCTGCATGCAGCTAGAGGACAGCCACAGAAGCACTTGCTAGGGTCCTGGTTTCTTGTTCTTAGTATCTTACATTTTAGTGACTTGAATTTTTTTAAAGGTTTATTTATTTATTGGGGGGGGTAGACAGAGGGAAAGGGAGAGAGAATCTCCAGCAGGCTCCCCATTGAGGGAGAAACCCAGCGTGGGACTTGATCCCATGACCCTGAGATAATGACCTGAGCCAAAATCAAGAATTGGAGACTTAACCCAATCAGCCACCAGGCACCCCAGCAATTTGTTTTCAGGCACATCTTTCCCACTGGAGAGGGAGGTCCTTGGGGGAGCCGGAGTGAGTGCCTAGAGCACAGAAGTCACATCTGAAATGTTTACTGAATGGGGGGAGGGCCTGGGAGCAGCCAACCTTGGGAACAACCGTCATGTCTCTGTCCCCCTTGACCAAACACACCTGCCAGCTACTGGGACATCTACTACCTGGAGCCAACACTAAACCAAATCCCTTAAGGAAGGGAAGAGAGAATGGCCTGGTTTATTCTATTTGAAGAACTCAGAGTTCCCAGTGCCCTGGGTGCCTCTCAGAGCTCCATTTTTATTTCTTAAAGAAAAATAATAAAGCAGGTTAGTGCTAAAGAAGATGAATAGGAACGGAGGCAGGCTAACTGGCGGTATGCAGCTCTCAGAGGTGCTTTCCTTGTCAGTTCCAGTGAGAGGGAGAGAGAAAAGACACGGTTCTTCAAATAGCTCTTCTCTTTTTGGGGAATATGTAATCGTCTCAATTAAAACACAGACCAGAATATTTAATGGCACGGAAATTGATTTTGATGCTATTTAAATAATTCCCCCCTAGAGAAAACGGGTATTACTTGGCCTAATTTTAATGGAAGCATTCATTTCCTTCCCAGCTTAGACCTTGAGAGCATGAGGTTCTGTTCACACAAAACAGATCCGAATTTGTGTCAGGCTCAGAGGACACTTCCAGGGGACTGGAAAGGGAAGGAGACTATGCGAAGGCCACTTGGGTCAACTGGAGAGGTGCACAGGGTGCAGGTTTAAAACTTGCTCCAAGGACACCATCCTCAGCAACTCCCAGAGTGTTTCCATAGGAATGCTGTCCATGATGTCATTAAGAGAGGGGGCTAAGAGTAGGAGGGCTCAGGGATGTGTGGCCTCATACAGGGATGTATGATTCCCCCATCCCTAAAACATATCTATGCAATACAATTGCTCCACACCCTGTAGGAAATACACGTGTTGATTCTCTCTACATAGCCTTTCTTGGGAGAGGACACCAGAAAAGAAATGAGACTGCATTTGCTACTCACTAGATGCTCTGCTAAGCGAATCCATAACAATCCTACATCAAATCCCTTGACAAATGAAAATTCATGGTTGAAAGCAAAGGTTGGCAAACTATAGTACATGAGCCAAATCTGGCCCACCATCTGTTATTGCAAATAAAGTTTTATTGGTACACAGTCATATTTTTTCTTTTACATGTAGTCGCTGGCTGCTTTTATGCTGCAATGGCAGAGTTAAATACTTGTCTCAGAGATTCAATGGCCAGCAAAGTCCAAAATATTTACCATCTGGCCTTTTACAGAAAAAGTTTGCCAACTTCTGGTTTGAAGAATGGATATATGAAATTATAATTTAAGTAATGAAAAGGAAAAAAAGGTAAAACATTGACAGTTTCACAGGGTTTAATCTAATGCCCCCTTTTGGTATTAAGCCCCCGAGGTTATATAGCTCATCTCATTAATCTTCTTCATTTGTATTCATTTGGTAAACAGAACTAAAGCTCAGAGAGGTTAAGTGACCTGCTCAAGGTCATGCAGCTGGAGACTGACAAGATCAGGATACATATTCAGGAGCCCAATTCCAAGATACCTGCTCTTCTGACAGCACTTATGCCCTGTTGTCCACCTCTGTGCCCTCAAAGTCACCAAATACCTGTAGTGCTTGCCCTAGCAAATGCAGCCTCAGAGTCTGCCAAGAATCCAGAGTTGGAATGACCTTGAGTTTGTGTTGCTAACAGTGAATTTTGTGATTGGAATCCTTGATTTGAGAGGTGGCCAAAGATCATCAGAGCTGACCCCTGTTGAAGGAGCTGGAGTTAGCTCAAGAGCAGTGGGGGTAGTGGTGGTGTAAACACAGGGAAGAAGTGACACAATTAGATTGGCCAAGATCACTTTCCTTTGTGGTTGGAGCTTGAAGAGGGGCCAGGGGTGGAAGCAAAAAGACCAATGCAGATGGGATATGGTGAGGCTTGGCTAGCAATGGAGATGGAAAGATAAGATTTGGAAAGATCTTCTTGGAGTCCTAAGGTCTTGGCACTGGACTGAATATGGTGTGGGAAGAGGTTTAAGGAGAGCAAGGTGTAAGGATGATGCCCCGGTTTCTGCCTGAGCAACCAGGTGGATAGTGGAGGCTTTCCTGAGATGGGAAATGCTGAGCAAGGACTAGTTTTGGGAGAAGATCAGATTTATCATGCAGGTCACTGTAGAAAGGGGAAACTCTTTATCTTAGTTGGCTGTTGGGAAGAAGAAGTGAAATAACATTTGTTCAGAGCCAAGCATATATCTATGTTCCTTAAAGGCGTGGTTAAAGAAGGTGGAAGGATATCAACAAAGGCAACGGAATGTGCCTTCTGGAGTCAGAGAGACCTGGGTTCAAATCCAGAGTCTGCCACTTAGTCACCACTTGACTTTGGATTCCTTATTTGACTTATTTGATTCTTGGTTCCTCATCGGATGTGGAGGAGCAGGCACTGTGCTAAGTGGTTGACATGCACATCTCCATTAACCCTCACACATGGCGAGCAGGGCAACTCCTACAAGCCCTGTGTTCCAGATAAGGACAATGGGGAAGAGAGGAGAATGCACCTGCCTGGGTTACATAGTAAGCAGATGGAGTTGGACTTGGACTCCACGCTGGTGAGCTCTGCAGCAATTCTGGTATCCTGGTAATGACAAGTTTCCTCAGTGGCTATGAGAATGAGACAAGGGGAGGGCTACTGTGGCATCTGGCACCGGCAGACCATGGGACAGCTGAATGGTATCAAGATTCCCTTCCAAAGGCATTTAAAAGGAACCAGGGCCTTGTACTCCAGGAGGCTTCCTGGAGGAGGTGGCATTAGATCTGAAACTGAAAAGCAATCAGTCAAGCAGTGGAAGACTATGGGAAGAAGGGTAGGTGGGTGTGGAAGCTCTGAAATACAAGGTTAGTCATTTGGTAGACTTCAGGGGAACCAATATTCTAAGTCTTGTGTTCAAACCATTCCCTCTTCCTTTTGATTGATTTGGGGTCCTAGTCACCCCTACTGGTCTCTCTTTAGGGACTTAGCTTTTTCATGATAATAATAAAAAAAATATAAAAATAAAATATAAATATAATGTGGGTTTTATATCTTGGGCTTTCAGCTGCCCCCTATCAAACCATGCACACAGTGGTCTCCCTTGTCTCCACCTGCTACCCTTTCTCATTCAGATTTTAGGATCTTGGCTTAAACACCTCTGTAGCATTCTGGACTAGGTCAGTCCCCATGACATTCTCCCTGAGCTCCTCGTGCCCTAATTATTTGCTCAACATCTGTCTTGTCCCCTAGGAAAGAAGCCCGAGAGTAAGAGATCTGGTGTTACAAGTCTAGTACCAGCAGCTCTGGATGAATTTGGACACTGTACCCTGGCTCCTTCACCTCATCTGGGTTAACGCCTTTCCCTTCCTTCCCCGGGTATTCCTACACCTTGCTATGAGCAGGTGCGTGGCTGAGTGTCATCTCTACTCCGCATGTACCTCCTCTCTCTCAGAAGGGTTGTGGATCCCTTTTTAAAAAAATTTAAATGTCCCCCATTTAACCCCTGATCACCAGGTTACTATGCCTGGATTTCCTCTTTCCTCTTTCCTCCTCCTATAACCCAGCTTCCCTACCCCTGGAGATAAGAGAAAATCCAAAGGGGACTCTGGGATCATTTAGGCTTGCTCTTAAGAGCCCACCCCAGTCCAAGTTGACCTCTCTAGAACACCCAGAGCCCTTTTGTCCGAACCACTTTTTTTTTTTTAAGATTTTATTTATTTATTCGACACAGAGAGAGAGAATGAGAGAAAGATCACAAGTAGACAGAGAGGCAGGCAGTGGGAGGCGGGGAAGGGGAGGAGCAGACTCCAGAAAACCTGTGCGGGTCTTGATCCCAGGACCCTGAGATCATGACCCGAGCCAAAACAGAGGCTTAACCCGCTGAGCCACCCAGGCATCCCGTCTGAACCACTTTCTTGGGGGATATTTTATCCTTGTTTCATCTGTGTAGACCACACCGTCTCTGCTATAATTCTTTGAAAGTAGAGGCCTTATTTTGGCTAGCTTTGTATTCCGGTAGCACCTAGTGCCCTATACTTAGTAGGCACAGGCTACCTGTTTATAATCACTTGATCCAGGGCTGTCTCCCCCATTCCATTGTAGATTTCGTGAGGGCGGGGCCCTGATGCATCCCCACAGCCCCTGAACTTCCCCATCCCTTGCTTTGCCAGCCAAGAAGGAAAGCGAGTGAGAGCAGGGTAGCCTTGCAGCGGGGACCCTATGGGGTCCTCACCATGACCTGCTCCCCAGATTGCCTTTCAAGGCAAAACTCTATTTTGAACATCATTACTGTAGAATGGGATATTTGCCCCCAATTCTGTCCGAGATTGTCAAGGACGGAAGGAGTCACCAGCAAACACTATCTTACCTCTCTTGGCGCTGGCTCATTTCATCCTCATATTCTAAACCTGACCTTAATCCAAAGCTCTTTTCTTCCTTGCGCTTGGGACAGAAATATCATTTGCTTCTCACTTCAGCCACTGTGGTCCCATCTCAAGCCAGAAATCTGGAAGTGTTCTGTTTCTGCCCCTCCATATGCAGCCAATGACAAGTTCACTTTCTTGACTTCATGGCTTCCTCCACCAGCTCATGCCCAACTGGCCCAAGTCACCCACATCTCTTGCCCGGCTGATTCTGACAGCCTCCTCTCTGTCTGTCCTCATTCCAATCTCTCCCTCCTGAATGACCCTCCTTCCACGGCAGTTCCTCTAAAATTCAAATATGACTATATTACTCCTCTGCTTAAAATGTTTCAGAGTCTACCCTCAGAATCTGGTTTGACTCCTCCAAACATGGAGGGTGAAGTCCTTTAGTCCAGGTTTGCATATATGGCCTTGACTCCCTCATTCCCCTCCCTATCCCGAACCTTCAGAATCCAATCGTCCAATTCTACAGACTCACATATAATTTTCCAGATATGTGCAGTAGAAGCATAGAGTTTAGGAATACGGGTCCAATGGTCAGACTGTAGGCTTTGGAACCAGTTCTGCAATTTGCTAGCTGTATGTAATGTCCTTATGCCCGAATTTCCTCATTTTAAAATAGAAAAAAAAAAAAGATATTGTAGTGCCTGCTTCAGAAGGCGGTTGTAGCATAAACAAGATGCTTCACACACAGGTCTTAACACAGTGCCTCTTTCCTTGCCATGAAATGGGTTGCGCTATCTGCTTTGGTTCACCCTTGTACTTTGCCCACTTCTTCACCTGTTAATTGCTAATGCCTTCTTTTCAGTTCCCAGTTCAGGGGGCATCTCTTCTGGAAAGGCTTTTTGGGTTCTTGGGGGCTGGGTCAACGACTCCCTGATCCCTGCTCACTTTTCACACCATCCTGGAACCATTCGTGTCTCTGCTACATGTCATGTGAATTAAGAAATGCAGCTCTCTCTATCCTCGGCGCCTGGCATGGTGCCTGGCATAGAGGGTCACGGTCAGGCAGCATCTGTTGAATGAGTGGCTATATAAGCATCTTTTCTCCTTTGAGCCTGTGCGTATTTCAAAGTAAAGGTGACACCATCTTTCCTGCCCCCCCCCCCCACTCTACAGCTCTCCATCCAGACCTGGGCAGAGTGGATGCTCACAAAAGACTTTTTAGCTCGACTGAATTGGAAATGACAGACTCATTCTGGGAGCCCTCGCGTGGCCATCTTGATGGGGGGAGAGGGCGGCAGGCTGGCAGGAGCGTGCTGATAAAGGCAGCCAGAGTTGGTATAAGCCATTTATTCTCCTGAAAGAACTCAAGCTAATCTTTCATGAGCAGTCTGGTCGGATTCTCGTTTCTAATACAGATGCTATCAGGGTCTTAGATGTGATAAACTCCCTGGGGTTTCTATAAGACTCTGAGCGCTGCCTTCGAGTTAAATGCCTGTTCTCTTCCCAGTTCTAGCAGCTGCCCCCAGATCTGTGAGCTGCAGACACCTGACTGCGGGGAAAAGCCAGTCTCCTTGCAGGCTGGAGTCAGCAAGCCGGGAGATGCTGGGCATCACCTGCTCCCTCTCTGCACAGCTGCCCCTCGTCAGGCTACAGATGGAGCATAGACATTGCATCCCCAGAAGGACCTTTCACAGCCACCTTGGGTTAAGGAAGTCTTTATCGTTTCCCCCATGTCCCTGTTGATAGTGATAGTGAGCTCCCTGAGGGCAGGACCCACCTGCATCCAGTCTACCTTTCTATCTTTGGTGCCAACATCGTACCCTATATAGGATTACCTCAACAAATATTCACAGGGCGAGCTGCTGGATGGCAAGTAGGAGCGCCATGAGTCTCTGGGTAATCACTTCTGTTTTCCGGCTTGCTTCCTCTCCTGGAAAGTGCAAGAGTTGAATGCGATTCTGTCAAGTTCCTTCTGGATCCATTGTCTATGTATTTATGGGGACGAGACCAGGAAGGAGGCATTTCAGAGTGGGGGCTGCTCTTCTAAGGCTTGCTAGGTGCATTCACCCAGGTCTGGGCTTCTCAACCTGGAAGCTGTTGCCATTTGGGCTGGATAATTCCTCCTGGTGGAGGCTGTCTCCTTCTTTGTAGGACACCGAGCCGCATCTCCAGGGCCTTGATCCACTAATTCTGGTAGCAGCCCGACAACCCAGGTGGTGACAACCCAAATCATCTCTGGACATTGCATATGTCCCTTGGGGAGCAAACCCCAACCCCATTGGGAACCCTTGGCCTAGACCGAGGGGGCCTGGAGAATCATGTTAAGGGAGGACGGGGCCCTTCTTTGCATTTAACCAGAACCTTCCCTGCAACGTTTCCCCTTGAAGGACTCTCAGCCAGTGACAAACTCCTTCCACCGCAGCAAGTCTCAGACTCGAGCCAGCGTCAGAATCATCTGGGAGGATTTCTTAAGTCATAGACTGTTGGTCCTACCCTAGAGCTTCTGATTCAGCAGTCTGGGGAGGAGCCAGCATTCTGCATTTCTAGCAAAGCCCCGGGTGATGCCAAGGCTGCTGGTCCAGGCACCAGATGACAGGAGCCAGTGCTCTGTGGTCATGGCTCCCAGTCCTGGAAGTGCCTGAAAGCCCCTGTGCCCAGGCCACACTCCAGGACATCGGCATCTCTGGGGTGGAACCCAGCATTTGCATTTCTAAAGTACCCAGGGGATTCCACTGTGCAGACAAGCCCTCTGCCCCATGGCCCAGAGCCAGCCCTGAGCATTTCTTCCACATTTTTTATATTCTATTCATTCAAACGAATCCTTCATACCATTTTGGCCCTGGGGAAATGCTGGAATGGAGGAAACCTGCTTTTTCCTAAATTGCCTTGGTTCATTCATTCTTTCATGCATCTCCTCCAGCCATTAATACCCTATCCCCTCATCTGCTTCCCACCCTTCACCTAGTGTCTCAAATGTTTCCCTTGTTCTACACCTGCGTGCTCGTTCTCCTCCCCATTTCCCCATTTTTATCTTAGCTCGTTTATCTTCCTGTCTTGCTTTGTGAGCAGGGAGGGCGGGAGAAGGATGACGAAGACAATAGGCGTTTGCATGGGGAATTCTCTCACGCTCTTACAACACCACAGATCTCACAGATGGAATTTTACAAGGGTTTTAAAGTTACACGGTTCCTATTTGTCTGTGTTCCTGGATTACGGGCTTCATGGGGGACAGGGGTCCTGTTTCTTTTGCTCTTGTTGGGTCCCAGGTCACAAGGTCCTGCTCCTGCATTGAATGAACACAGAAAGAGAGCTCCGACATCTGCCACGTGTCACCACTCCCTCCAGCTGCCTCTGGCCAGGTCCTTTGTACCAGTAACTGATGGACATGGAAGCAGCAGCCAATCCCAGGACTCTTTTCTCAGCAACTGTGGACCCAGATGAGTTGTGCTTACCTAGAAAAGACAGGAACAGCCCTAATCCTTACTATCTTGGCAAAAGTTATTCTCAAGGGTCAAGGGTGATCTCTTAGGCTGGCCACAAATGCTGCATCTCAACCCAGGCTTATGCAACCCACAGTAAGTCCTTCTCTTCCTTCTACTGGGGGGTAGGAGGTTGGTTTTGGCCATCTTCTTCGGTAGGGGCACCCCTTGGGCTTCCAGATCCCAGACCATCTGACATTTACTCATCAGAGGGGATTCTCATCTCTCTCCCAGACACTGTGGCCTCTGCAGGTGGGAAAGCTACAGGGGATGAACACAGACATCCTCAAGCATGCGTCAGTCTCAGAGGGGAGCCAACGGGCAAGTGTATAAATGCAGATGCCTAAGCCTTAAGAGCAGAGCGCCTCACATGCCTTCACACCCCTCGGCCGGGGAAAACAGGCAGTGGGAGAGAATTCTCGAGTGTTTTTTAGAACTGGTCTGCACCATGTACCCCAGGCGGGCTGCGTAGGAAAACTCTCAGCCAACTCAGATTTGCAGCAGGAACCAGAAGCTCTTGCTTTCTCACCGGCAATGAACAGGGAGGACCACGTAATAGAATTCTGAGGACAGGAGCCAGTCCACCCACACATGGCTGGAGACACCCACCCGCTAACAAGGAGCCCTGTAGGATGTCCCCCTGAGCTGGTAGCTGCCCACTATCTTAGCTCACTGGGCTCCTATTCCAGACTTCCTGCAGTATGACCCCTACTCCTAACCCTCCCTTACAAAGTCCCCCGAGACAGTTCAGAAGCTCAATTCTTCCTATCTATCTCCAGTTGGGAGGGGAGATTAGTGGAGATATCACTGTCTTTGGAGAGTTCACTGTGTGCTCAGCCCTATTAGGTGCTTCATCACATGTGTGGGTTTTATTGGGTGGATCCCTTTCCCTCCCTCCCCCCTCCCTCCTTCCTTCTCTTCTTCTTTTTTTTTTTTTTAATTCCTAGCCACAGCCAATGAGCCTCCTTATGCATACAACTTTTGCTGTGATTAAATCTATTCCCAAGCACAAATTCCCTGGAATGAAATTCTCTGGTCAAAGGGCATGAAGATTTTTACAGCTCTCGCTGAGCAGAATTGCCATATTGCTTTCCTAAGGGGTCCTACCAATTACAAGACATCCAAGCTTACCAATGTTACAGTAACCTTGCCAGCATCCAGTGTTATTGGTTTAAGTGTTTTAAGCTAATTTAGTCTGTGTAATGTGGTCCCTCCAGGACACTTTCAGGTGCATTTACTTGACCTCTGTGAAGGATGAACATTCCCCGTAAACTTTCCACCTGGTGGTTCACGTTGCTGGATTTTTAAATTATGTACTGTGTCCATTTGTATTTTGTGGTCCAGCTCTCTCAATGATAACTTTGAACAAATGTTTCAGAGTTTTCATTATTGCTTATCCTAGCAGCCTTTTAATATAATTTTCCTGTAAAAATTTAATCCCGCAGAGATACTGTGTATCTCTCTCTAGGGACTGTATGTAGATCTGCCCTTTACACATACGCAGCAATCCAAGAACCAATTTTTGTCCCCTTGAGGAAAACATTGTGCCCGTTGATAAGGTGTACAAAGAATGAAATTCAACTGCATGGCTCCACTAAGATGTAATGAACTAATGATCATAAATTAATAATTCAGCTAAATAAACAAATGAAATTCAACAAATATTTTCTGGGCACCTATCATGTATGAGCAACGAGCTAGTCACTGTAGCTTCAGAAATGGAGAAGTCAAGGACTCTACTGACATTTTATTTATTTATTTATTTATTTATTTATTTATTTATTTGCCAGGGAGTGGGAGAAGGGGGGAGGAAGAGGGAGACACAGAACAGAATCTCTCTCTCTCCCCCCCCTTTTCTTTTCTTTCTTTTTTTTTTTTAGACACAGAATCTTAAGCAGCTTCCATGCCCAGCACAGAGCATGTCTGGGGGTTTCACAACCCCCAGATCATGTCCTCCTGGTAGAGAAAGCTGGGCAACCTGGTAGTCAAAGAGAGGCTGAGGTACAGAAGGAGCTGCTTCTAACCCCAGCTAGTAATTTACTTGCCAGAAATTACAGCCAGCCATGTGATCTGGGCCAGCCATGTGAGCTGAGGTTCCCAATCTGGAAAATGGGGCAGATAGTAAGACCTATCCCTCCAGGTAGGTATAAGGATTAAATGAGGCGGTGCTCCCTAAATTCCCAGTAGGGTGCCTGGCCCAGAGTTCAGGCTCTAAGACTGTTGTTGGCTATTATTATTAATATCACTCTGTTAATTTTGAGAACGTTGTCCACAGACCATTAGATATTTGGGGTGAAGAATGGCTCTGCCACAAGGTTTTTCAAGGGTTTAAGGGAAAATGTGACCCTCAGGTGCAAAACCAAAAATAAGGACATATCTCACTAAAATGCTCAGTTATCCCCTTCCCAAGGTCCTTTTCTCATTTTTATTCTCAACCTAGTGCTCTTTAAACTTCAGTGTGTCCATGAGTCACTCAGGGATTTTGCTGAAATGCTGATTCTGATTCAGTAGGTCTGGGATGGGGTCCAAGAGTCTGTATTTCTCATTCCCAAGGGCTTCTGCTGGCCTGCAGACTATTTCCAGAGCGACATTGCTCCCGTGGGTTTTGCTGGGGGTGGGTGATCTCAGGACACTCAAGGCATCCCAGAAGAAGAAGAGAGAGATGGACAGAAGATCCCAAATTGCCACCAGGGGCACAAGTGTCTGCACACAAGCATCCCCCTTTGCTAGAGCAGGCAAGATCTGAATGTGTATTTCACACTCTGGCTGGAGGCTGCAAGTGTCCCTGAGCCTGGGGTGAGGCTTTCTGCTCCACAAACACCACTGGGCAGTCCACCTAATGACAGCCCCTCTTCAGGGGGCACTGACTTTCTGCAGATACTTTGCTGCCTTAGCCAGGATCAACCCAGTAGCTCTGAGATAAACCAGCAGGTGTCAGACCCCAATGTTACAGTGGAGGAAATGGAGTCTCAGAAATATGAAGGGTGTGGGTCTGAAGTCTAACTGGTACAAGAGGCAGAGATGGGATTTGAGTACAGAGCTGACTCCAAGCCTCTCCCCACCCCTACCCCAAACTTGGAAACCGGTGATCCCTGACTCTCAGTGACTGGGCCTGACTGCTGAGGACTGCCCTAGGATCTTTGTGAGCCCTGGGATATTCTCTGAGGATGCAGCATTAAGAAGTGTGTGGCAGTGATGGGGGCTTGCAGACCACTTAGTGGGGGCAGCTCTGCGTAGCAAGCTTCTGCCTCCCGGTTCTTTGCAAACATGCAGCAGGATCCATCCTATGGGGCTCCTGGCCTTAAAACCAGATTCTCGGGCGCCTGGGTGGCTCAGTGGGTTAAGCCGCTGCCTTCGGCTCAGGTCATGATCTCAGGGTCCTGGGATCGAGGCCCGCATCGGGCTCTCTGCTCAGCAGGGAGCCTGCTTCCTCCTCCTTCTCTCTCTACCTGCCTCTCTGCCTACTTGTAATCTCTCTCTGTCAAATAAATAAATAAAATCTTAAAAAAAAAAACACCAGATTCTCATCAGCATCAAAGGAGCAAAACAGGGTTGGCATTTCATGCAACATGAACTGAAACTTTGGTTTCCAACTCTGAAAACCCCACCCCAGCTCCCACCATCCCATCTCCTTGGCAGAACCAGGAGGCAAATTGCTTTTCCAGAGGGGCCTGAGATGCATGAGCCAGAGTCAGACCTGTCCCACATCCAGGTCCCAGATCAAGTGTCTTCTGGCTGTGCAACCTTGGATGAGTTACTTTACCTCTCTGTGCTTTGCCTTCTCCACTTTGAAAAAGAAAGAATGGCAGCAATCTAAACACCAAGAGTTGTTAGCCCTTCAGTTGACCCTCACCTTGATTCTAGGAGGCGGGAACATCACTATCCCCATTTTACAGATGAGGACATGGTGGCTTAGGGAGGTAGCAGAGTGATGTCATCAGGGCCTCCATCTAGCGACTACAGCTTGGCCTTGTCCATTCACTGAGTCCTGCAAATGCATAGGGAACTCTCTGTCTGGGTTGGTGTTCTGGGACAGAGGCACAGAGGGAGCTCTGGTTTTCTCGGTCAGAGTCAGGTGCCTAGGCGTGCTGGTCCAGAGGCCATTTGTATGCCTGGCCCCATTCTAGGAGCTCTGCTTAGATCATCTCTCTGAGGCCTCCTAGTCATAAGTCAGATAGGTACTGTATTTTCCCCATTTTATGTGAAACCGAAGCCTTGGCTTCCTGTGGCTACTGTAATAATCTGCCACCAATTGAGTGGTTTAGAAGAACAGAAATTTATTCTCCTGATATTCCAGAGGCCGGAATTCCAAACTCCAGGTGTCTGCAGGGCCATGCTCCTCCTGAAGCATGGGCTCCAGGTAAGGCCCTTCCCCGTCTCTGCAGCTTCTGATTGTGCCTGGCAAACCTTGGCATTCCTTGGCTTGCAGCTGCTTGGTTCTGGTCCCCGCTCTGCTGCCACAGGGACTTTCTTCCCTCAGGGCATCTCTTAGATCTTCACATCCTCCTCATGAGGACACCAGTCTTTAGGGCCCACCCTTATCCACTAGGACCTTGTCTTCACCAATCACCTCTCCAAAGACCTGGTTTCCAAAACGAGGTCACGTTCTGAGGCTCCAGGTGGACATGAATTTGTGAGGAAGGCAGACGATGGAGACAGGAGAGGGAAGTGGGGACTTGTTTGAGGGAGTTGCAGAGCTCAGACTTGAACACAGATTTGGTGCTCTTCACTAGTCCACTAATAACATCATTGGGACCTCTCTGTGTTCCCCTACAAATGCCCTCATACACGTGGGTCTCATGCCCGCCGGGTCCAGGCAAAAAAGCACATGGCCAGGCAGTCACTGCACAGCGTGTCCTGAGCCTCTGGGACCTTCCTCTAGCTGCGACAGAGAGATCCCCACCTCTCTGCCCTGACTACATCACCCAGCACACTCTTGATGCTTATAAAGCCCTCTGGAGTTTGGAAAGCACGTTCGCACAGGACACCGGGTGAGCTGCCTTCTAACGATTACACATGGTTCCCATGACCACCCCCATTTGTCTGACGGGAAAATTGAGACCCAGATGGCATTCTGAGGAAAAGCATGGGAAAATGGGTTACAAATTCTGAAGTGCTGTGCTAATGGATAGGGTTATTAATAATTCTAATTAACAGTAGTAACAATAAGGCTAATAGTCACTACCCATTACGGATTCAATTCCGTGCAATCAACATTTGCAGGCGCGGTGCTAAGTACTCAACAAATATTATCTCATTTAATTCAATTATCGGCAACAGCCCAGGAGAAATGTTATGGGATTAATTGGCTCTGTTGTGAGGAGGAGCACTAGCAGGTTTGAAACTTTGTTGGATGCTCTTGTGTCCTAGAAATACTTTTGTCTCTTTTTAGTGAGTGAAAGAGAAGAGAAAGACGGGAGCCAGAGTGGGAAAACTGACCTTTCCTCTAGAGAGACATAAGAGGGTCTGCTTCTACCTTGTACTTGCCAGATTAATGAGTGGCAGGTGTTGGGCTCAGAAGGAACGTGACCCTCTCTCCTCCCTCTTTCTTATTTCCTGTAAAGGGGAGTGTTTGCTATGTTCCATACACCCAGGCTGGGTTGTTGGGTTAGGGTTAGGAATATAGTGGGAGCTACCTGGACCGAGGGCGTGTGCTTTTCTACACAAGGAGTACAGGGAGTACAAGGAGTACAAGGAGGACACCTGGATTATAAAGGGCTAATTTGCAATAGAATTTTCAAGTCCTTTGGGAAGAAAAGAGTGCAGAACCCAGACCTGGTGTAAGAACTGAGATAGGAGACTTTTGGGTCAATTATTAGACTAAGGGAAATGAGCACTTAAGGGATTACTGTGCTATAAGAGGTCTTACACCCTCGAGCAATTTCTTCTTGATGTATGTGTAATATAGTATGTAATTTCCATTAACAATTTTCATCTAACTATGTCTCAAGCAAGGGAGCTAGAAGGGTAGTGCATTGTCTGCCTCAGTAAAAGGGTTTCATGTTCTCAACTAAGTGGAGTATTTGCAGGACACATTATCTTCGCCCTTTGCATCAGGGATCAATGGTATAGGGGTTATAATAGGAATACTAATAACAGCAGGACTAGCAATAATAATGGTAGCAGCGGCAACAAAATAACAATAATCAGGGTGAAGAACTAGCAGGCATGGGAAAGTTGCCACGTCCCCATATGGCACATAAAGATAGAGAAGGGAAGTGACTCTCTCAAGGTCACATGCCAGCCAGTGACCAGTCTGTGAGGAGGAGCCGGTGTCCTGGCAACCAGGCCAGCATTCCTTACTAATGCCAAAGGAAAGCAGCAACCACTGGCATTCACCTGTCTCCCCCGGGGCCGGTCCTTTTGCAGGGAGCTCAGCCAACAGTATTATAAGTCCAATGGGAACCCTAAAAGGAGGCAAAGGCAGCCCCTTTTCCAGGTGGCCTGAGTTCCGCCCCCCCCACCCCTGGTGTAAGAAGCCACCCAGAGGGGAAAGGTGGGCTCAGGAGTGTCCAGGCCCCAGAACAGGTGAGAGAATCCTGCAGGAAGCCAGGACTGGGGCATTTCAAGGCTGACTGGGAACCCACACTCCAGTTCCAGCAACAGCTTTGCCTCTAGCCTCTTACTCTCCCCCTTCCAACCCTACAGCAGCTCAGCTTTTCTAACGTCAGGCTTCAGGGTCCGTGGGAATGGTGCCTGGAGAATTTGCAGAGCTACGTCTTCTATGGGCAAGCAAAGGTTGCCATGGAAACCCTTCATCCCTTTCCAGACCTGCAGCCTGTTCTCCCTCCCTGGGCACTCCAGCCCCCATCTCCCGCCACAATGGGGCACAGCTGACCTGGCAGGGTGCATCCACACATTCTCCTTTGGGGAGCGAACCCGTTTTTTTCGAATCCATCCCATACATGTTGTCCAAATGATTACCTCCTGTCTGGTTCAATACGTTATTCCCTTGCTTAAAACCCACCACGGCTCCCCAGTGCTGGAAGGACTGAGCCCCAGCTGGGATGGTATTTAAGTTTTTTCTCTTTTCCACAATATGTAACTGCACCCAAGCCTTAAAGTCCCACCCATTCATGGGCTCCAAGAGGCGCCAGGACTGTCTTGTTCATCGTTGCCTTTCCTGGTGCCTGGCACAGTTCCTGGCTCACACTAGACACGCAGGAAGGAAAAAAAAAAAAACAAAAGAGGGAAGAGTGGAAAGTGCCAACTTCTACACTCAGTGTACACTCTGCTTCTGCCACTGATAAGGCAAATTGAAGTTCAACATCTTTCAAGGTTCCTCCTCCAAAACCAGGCAGGTCCACACTGCAACTCCTTCTGCCCAAATCCCACCCATACTTGGAAGGCTCAGATCAGCCACCACCTCCCCCGATACTTCCCAGATGTCCCATTTTAGAATGACTGCTTCTTTATCCTAGAGCTTACCTTGATGAACTGTCTGTGCCTAGAAAAAATTTCCCCTCTCCTCACTAAATGCTTTGAGTTTTGGGACCCTACTTTCTTGGGACCTTTGGCCACCCGTGGCCAGAACTTAACAACACAAAGTCAAGCTCATCTGCTATCAAAGCCCACTGTGGATCCTCATCCCTGCTCTTCACAAGGCAAGGCTAAGAGTTACAACACTCATGAACTTGGGTAAGGGGATGCTCCCATGATTTTTCTTCTCTGGGGGGTTTGATGGGTTGAGCAGACCAAGTCCTTTGTTGAAGTTCAGTGCTCCCCCCTCTTCTTTTAGTTGCTCTGTTCCCACATAATCTGTTCTCCATACACCAGCTCATGATCCTTATAAACACGAAACCATGACAGGGTCAAGCCATCATGCAAAACCCTCCCGTGGCTTCCTTCTCATTCCCTCCCTTGGTCTCTAAGACAATAGGTTGCCTTATCTGGCTTGTTTGGGCAAGTGACTCCCCTTCTCTGAGCCCTGATGACATCTGTGAAGGCATCTGTAATCCTCATTTTCGCACAACCACCCCCACAAAGAAGTCAGTTTTCCATGAGCCTCTTAGGTATGTATGATGTGTGTATGCGTGATGGTTGGTATCAGCGTGTACTGAACCCAACCCTTAACACACAATCAATCGCGGCCTCTCACTTTCAATAACTGCAAGGATGCCAGGCTCATTCTCTGTGCCTCCCCTGTGCTGGGACACATGGCATTTGAGCGTGTGACGTCGACAGAGAGTAATGCCAGCCCATGGCAGGAGGCAGAGGGGTTCCTCTTCAAATAAGATGGGAGCCTGAAAGCCCATAAAGCTATTTTAAGAGAGTTCTAGAAGTGTTTGTTTTTAAAATATCATGAAATGGTTATTACCAACCTTTTTTTTTTTTCCCCTCTTGCCGTCTTTCCAAACAGGTGCAGTGAGATTAGTGGTAATTTAAAAAGCAGGATTGCCTCTGTGTCAATTTCTTGCTAATGAGCAAAACACGCCATGTAATTGCTATGTATTGAAGGAGGCAACAATGCATTTTCAGCGGCTGTTTAATATGCCGGGGCTCGGTTGAGCAGATGTTCTGAGACACGCTTTCCAAGACAGAGGATTCAAGCCCAGAACAAGAAGGTGACGCTTCCCTTTCCCTCTCTTCCATCCAGGGCAGGGCCCCTTGAGGGCATAAGGCAAAGCCGGGTGCCCGTGTTGTCATTCGTGCTAGCTTCTTGGAGGCAGAGCGGGTGGTGGGGCTTGGAAACGGCTGGGGCTGTGATAGGAGCGTGGAGAGTCCCCTTCTCTTTATCATATGAGGACTGTAACAAGGTCTTATATTTTGCCTGGACTTGCAGTGAGCTAGGGGTATCCCCGCTGGCTCTCTGCTCCTCACACGTGACCTCAGCATCTCTGAAGGTCAGTATCATCATCTCTCAAATGCAGAGCATAATCCCCACACATCCCATGGGGGATAAAATGAATGAATGAACAGGCCTGGATGCTTTCCTCTAAAGTGTCCACACAAAGGGTGCCTGGGGGGCTCAGTTGGTTAAACACCTGACTCTGACTCTTGATTTTGGCTCAGGTGATGATCTTGAGGTCCTGAGATCGAGCCCCATGTCAGGCTCCCCACTCAGGGGGCAGCCTGCCTGAAATTGGCACACTCTCTCTCTTAAGTAAATACATAAATAAAATCTTTACAAAAACATTAATAAAGTGTACACACAGCTGGCTCCCTTACAGGGGCACATGGTCACCTGTATCAGATCTTCCTCCCCTCTCTGGATCTAATAAGGTCATTTACGGCAAGGAATTGGTGACAAGGACATCAAATACCACCATCTCCATGAAGCCTTCCATGACCACCTCCGATTTCCATGAGAGCAAGAATTCACAGTCTGTATTTTTCTTTCACTGCCTAGGGCCGTGCCGGACACGTAATAAGTGTTCAATTATTGTTGAATGAATGACGTATGTGGGATACTTAACCTAGTGCCCATAACACAGCAGTCGTGCAGTAAATGGTAGCATATAAATTATTATTTAAATTGCTCTAAGCAAAGTGTTTTCACATTGAATAAACTATCAGCTGTGTGCCCCCTGGCAGAAGACCAGATGCTTTTTTTAAGCGTTATACTTTCTCAGTTCTCCCAACAGCTAATTAAGGTGGGTCCTACAGTCATTTCCACTAGATGGAGCTCCAGGAGGCTAGGTGAGGGGGTTTTAAAGTTGGGGAAGGGAGACTCTGACATCAAAAGGAATGGCTTCCCACTTGGATCTGCATGTAACAACCCAAGGTCATGCCAGCAGGTTTGGGATGCATTTTGCCGGTGGGGGATGGGGAGTGATAAGAGAGAAGGTTTTACCTGCCCAATAACCTCACAGAGTCAGAACATCTCAGTGGTTCCATGTGGATAAGGCACCAGAGAGGGAAAATTGGACTTTTAGATTTGAAGAAGAGGCAGCTCGTGGGGCTGGAGGGATTTGGGGTCTGAGGTCTGGACATCATGTTGAATTGGTCCCCTGGGTTGGGGGAGGGGGAGCTCTAAAGCCCAGAGGAATAAATGGAACTTCAGAGTCCTGGGGGCTTGGGTTCAAGTCTGGACCCCACTGCTCATGAGGCTATTTCCTCCCTACAAAACAAGGATCACTGCAATCTCTCTGCAGGGTCTTGATGGATAAAATGATGATTTGTGAACAACATGGAAGAAACAGGGCAGAAGCCTGGCTGATCATGCTCAGAAAGGCTCTGAACAGACTTGTGGGTCACCCAGCCAGTGCACACTGGTCGACCACCTACTGTGGGCTGGGGACGGGCGGCCTGGGGAATCCTACTTGAGAAATCCTACTGGACTTTCTGTAGTTCTCACCCAGCAGTTAGAACATCATGTGTATCACTTAGAACACGGGCAAAGCATTCCCTGGTGGTTAGCAACCTTGCCCGGTTTAACTCTTGATTCCTTCTTGAAGGCATGGGCTTCAGCCAAGCGACCAACCCCTCTCAGAGCTTCAGGCTGGCATTCTGCAAATGGTGGATAAAAATAGGACCTCTCTCTTTGAGCTACTGTTGAGAATTACATGAAATGATTTGTGTGTCCATGTCAGTGCCCAATAAACATCCGGTACTCCTATTTTTGTATTATCATTATTCTCATTGTTTATGCACTTTCTTGATCTTGCTTTTCACGCTGCTGCGTTGGGAAGCAGGTCCTGCCTTTTATTCCTCTCTGGCATCTGCAAATAGTCAGGAGCAGGTCTGGCTCAGGGTAGGTGCTAATCCACAATTCAAAGTAAAGAGGGATGATTGAATGAATGCCATCTTGCCATGGAGCGGTCTTTATAAACACAGTTCCCCAACTTTTCGATTTTTCCAGATGGAACTGGTATTGTTGTTGTTGTGCTTTAAGATTTATTTATTTATGTATTTGAGAGAAGGAGAGAGAGAGAGAGAGAATGCACAAGCAGGAGGAGGAGTAGAGGGAGAGGGAAAAGCAGACTCCCCACTGAACACAGAGCCTGATGCAGGGCTCGATCCCAGGATCCTGAGATCATGACCAGAGCCAAAAGCAGATTCAGTTGGTTAACTGAGCCATCCAGGGGCCCCCAGCACTGGTGTTTTTAGCATTTTTACTCCCTCTTTGTTTCCTCTCTCAAGTGCTTTGCGGGATGGGAGCTCACAGTGCCTGCTGGTTACTTCGGGCTACATTGTGTCAAAGATAGAACCTGTACATCCACAACCAGAGCCACCCCTGCCTCTCTGACTGAGGCCCTTCCCTACAACTGATCAAGGGGACAGAATCTGCTAAAGCCCCCTTCTCTGTGCATTCCCTGCTGGGGAATATCAGAAGGACCCCAGCCTTTCCGCCTCCTCCCACTCACTTGGACTCAGCAGCAACTCCATCAAGAATAATCCCAGGCTGTAGGCCTGATGGCGGAAAATGAATATTCTGGCCGCTTTTCAGTTTCCAGATTGATTGGGGACAAACGGGAACTCAGCCCCCTCAACCAATCATCGAAGGCAGTCAGCTGTAACTAGGTGTATGCTTAAACAGCCGGCTTGTGAAATATCGCGGCCGCACTCTGCTGATTAAAAAAAATTCCAAATCGTTATTTCCCACAGTCACCAGCTTTGAGGCCCGGGAGAGGGTGCGGGTGGGGGTGGGGGGTGCAGATGGGGCCGCTTCAGTGGCCACAGTTGATTCATCATTAATAGCTCTCCCCTGCGACTGTACACTCTGGAATGTGTTTTGTCTTCCACACTGCTGTAGAGAATTAATAAATCATTCAGTTCCCTGGTTTTATGAATCAAATAATAAGAGTATCGCTTAAGTAGTGTTTGCTTTGTGCCAAACACAAGTTAACTATTATCAGCTATTATTAACTAGCCTACACAGCTGGTACCGTCACGATACCCATTTTACAAATGGGGACACAGAGGCACAGAGAAGCGAAAGGACTTGCCTCGGTTCCCCTGGCTGGTCAGTGGCTCTAGCTCCCACTCTAATGTCTTTGGACCCCTCTGTGCAAATGTAATTGGAGGTCTCCTATTTGTGAGGCGTTGAACCAGACCCTGAGAATAAGGCACCAAAGAACTGGTCCCTGAACACTCAGGGGAGATGGACGTGGAGATGATGATGTGGTGCTAATGTTACGTGGACTATCTCAGAGGCAGATCAGTGCTGAGAGCCCGTACAATGACCATGGCTTTGGATCCTCACAAAAATCCCGAGATAGGAACTTTGTTATCCTTGCTTGACATGTGGGGAAACCGAGGCTCAGGGAACTGAAGTCATACATTCAGTGGCTGAGCAGAGATTTGAACTCAGGTCTGGTAACTTAAGATCCTTCCACTTAGGGGGGCCTGGGGGTACAGATTAGGGATAGCCTGAACCATCCATGGCAGCTTCTGGGTGAGGGATGCTGAGCTGGGGACTGGGTGGGGCAGAAGAAGAGGGGAGGAAGAGAAGGGTCCTCATTGAGGCCTGGATGTGAGAGAGGCTGGCATGTATGGGGATAGATGTAATGGGGGACACATATGATCTATCCCTATCTATCCACACCTATCCCCATACACACCAGTCCCCCACTTTAAATGTCACTTCCTCGGTGCGCCTGGGTGGCTCAGTCAGTTAAGTGTTTGCCTTTGCCTTGGGTCATGATCTCAGGGTCCTGGGATCCAGCCCCATGTCTGGGTTTCCTGCTCAGCGAGGAGTCTGCTTTTCTGTCTGCCTCCTCCCCCCTGCTCATGCTCTCTCTCTCAAATGAATAAATAAAAATATTTTAAAATAAATAAATGAATAAATATCACTTCCTTCGCGCAGCCTACCCTGATGCCCCAACCCATACTCAGTTTGCCCTTTCTTTCTGCCGCTGCAGACAACACACTGTCCCATAATTCTGTGTGTATGTGTCCGTTGCCTCTCCAGCCTGAGGACAAGGGCTGTGTCCTAGTTGTGGTTTTCTCCTGTGTTTAGAGAATAGAGAGCGGTTTACTAAATGTTTGGGGAAATGAACACCAGAAACAGGACTGTCGCAGACATCAAGCCAACAGTGGGGTTTCCCCACGTTCCGGAACCCAGGGGAATGTCTGTATGAGGGCCGCTATTGCTGAGAAGCCCAGAGATGCCGATGAGCTCCCAATCCCAGTCATGAGTTGACAGAGAGGAAGAAGGCTGTTCTGGGCCGTCAGTATTTTGTCATTGACTTTGCCAAACCAGAGAGCAAGACGTTCTCCCAATGAGCATGTCAACTAACGAGCTATAAATTAAAAGGGAGGGGAAAAAAAAGGTCTGCTAATTCCAACCCACTCTATTTTTTGCTCACAGCTGCTTGGGAGGGAATGCACTGTGCCTTTCAGATGGAACATTTCTTTGGCTAAGCTCCCCTCTCTCTGCCTGCCCTGTCATTTCCCTCCTCCAGGATCCCTCCTAGTTGGAGCCTGGGGAGCCTCGGCTTTGGGGTCACACAGACCTGGGTGCAAATTCCAGCTCGGCCACTTCTTAACCATGTCTGTCTGAGCTCCGGTTTCTTCACCTGCAGAATCTCAGCTTCTGAACTGGCCTGGGAAACACCTAGACTTCTGGAGTGAGAGGTTCTCCAGTGCCCCTGGAGGATTGTAGATCAACCCCAGGATGCCTGGCTCAAGGGGGAGGCAGGGCTTCTGGTCCTTGGAAAGGAGCCTCCACATTCCCAGCTCTCACCTGTCCAGGATCCCCTAACATCACTTAGCCATGCAAAACCCCACTGCACACACAAGGAAACTGAGTCTCAGAGAGTGGAAGTCAGCTTAGACGGGCTTCACAGAGATGGGTGCAGAGGCACTGGACCCTCATCCCTCATTCACTGCTATATATTCTCCTACATAGTAATAACAGTGGCATCTGCTACTTATTAAGTGCTTACTAACGCACCAGTCGCGGAATGATCTTCACACCCTCCGAGGAGAAAAAAAACCCATAAAAGGAAAATTTGCTTAAATTGAAACTCATTAAAACCAAGAACGTCTGCTTTTTGAAAGACGATGTTAAGAAAAGGAAGACCAGCCACGAATGGGGAGAAACTATTTGTAAATCTCCAATCTGGTAAAGAATTGCACCCCATAATATAGAAATAATTCTCTAAACTCAATAGTAACCGGGGGCCTGGGTGACACAATCGGTTAAGTGTCCGACTCTTGGTTTGGGCTTGGGTCATGATCTCAGGGTCCTGGGATAGAACCCCACATTGGGCTCTGCGTTCAGCATGGAGTCTGCCCATCTCTCTTCTTCTACTCTTCCCCCCCACTACCCCTCCCCGTCCACTCTCTCTCAACTAAATAAATAAAAGCTTAAAAAAAAAAAAAACAAAAACATAGTTAAACTACACCAGCCATATGATCCAGCTATTTCACTCCTAGGTGTTTACCTAAGAGAAGGGAGACCAGATCTCTATGTGAAGACATGTTCACATGTCCATAAAGGATCTATTCACAAACTAGAAACAACCCAAATGTCCATCAATGGGTAAACAGACTGTGATACATTCAGATGGTGGACTATTGACCACTTAGCAAGGAAAAGGGATGAACTATTGATATCCATAATAATACCCATAATAACAGAGATGAATCTCAAACAACATTACACTGAGGGAAAAATTAAAAAAAAAAGAGTATGTAGGACATGATTCTGTTTGTAGACAATTCTAGAAAATACAAACTAATATATTGTGAGAGTGCTAGCCTGAGGTGGGGGGAGTGGGAAGGGGTGAGACAAAGGAACTTTTATCAAAGGTCATGAAAGTATTTTAGGGGAAATGCATGTGTTCATTATCTCGATTGTGGGAAGGGTTTCACAGGTGTGTATATCTATCTCAAAACTTCTCAAATTGTACATTTAAATGTGCGGTGTATTGAACACCAATTGCACCTCAATGAGGCTGATAAAAAACAAAACCTCTAATGATAAAACCTGAGAAAACAAATAGTGTTTCACTCCTGTTTTATAGAAGGATAAACTGAGGCTTAGAGAGGTTAGGTCCACTTAGAAAGGGTTACCCAGCTAATACATGGTGGATCTAGGACTCAAGGTAGGAGAGGGTGATTTTTTTTTTTTTAAGATTTTATTTTTAAGTCATCTTTTTACCCAGCATGGGACTCAAACTCACAACTCTGAAAGCAAGAGTCACACGTTCTGCCGACTGAGCCAGTCAGGCGCCCCTAGGAGGGGGTGAATCCTAAGCCCCACTTCTCAGTTCCTGGGCACTCTGCACTCAGCTCCCAGTGCTTGTCCTGTCTTGGGCTAAGTCCTGAACCCCGGCAACACTGAAGAGAGCACCCGCCCCTCCCACACTGTCCCTCCTGCTGCTACTGCATAGCTTCTCTTCCTTCTGGCTGATCAGCGACTGGGGGGCTCTGCTCTCCTGTGCCCAGACTGACCAATGTCAAAACTGACCCCTTCGAGCTTCCCATGGCACTTAGATTCCATGCCAATGTCTCACTGGGGCAGCTTATCCCCTCTGGTCCTGGTCTCTCTCCTCCTCTGCCCTCCCCGACTCCATTAGGGCCAACCTGTCTTTCCTCCAGGCTGTAGGAGGGAACTAGTCTGATGCTTTGGGAAGGGCTTCCCTGTCCCTGATCTTGGGTCCGGATGCTGCAGTCTCCACAAGCCGTCAGAGGGGTCCCTAAAAGTGGCAAATGATAGACTCACATCCTCCCCCTATTACACTAAGATCAAACCTCTACACTGGCTTCAGGTGCCCTTGGGGACTGGCTCCTCCGGCCACCTGGCTTAGCCTTTTCCATGCCTGTCTGCATTCCCAAGCCTGCTCCTCCTTCCTGGAACCCTCTTCTCCCACATCCCTGCACAGCTGGCTCCTCCTCCCTGCCCAGCTCAAATGTCACCTCCTTTTTTTTTTTTTTAAGATTTTTATTTATTTATTTGACAGACAAAGATCACAAGTAGGCAGAGAGGCAGGCAGAGAAAGGGGAGGAAGCAGGCTCCCTGCTGAGCAGAGAGCCCGATGCGGGACTCGATCCCAGGACCCTGGGATCATGACCCGAGCCGAAGGCAGAGGCTTTAACCCACTGAGCCACCCAGGCGCCCTCAAATGTCACCTTCTATCTAACAGGGTCCCCTGGCCACCTCTGTAAGGAATCACGTTTACCCCCGGCCCCCCGACATTCATAATTACTCTCCTTATACAGTAGTGGACACAATCTGAAATCCCCTTGCTTAGCTATGGGTTTACTTGTCATCTGTACCCCATGTTTAGATCAGAGCCTTGTCCCTACTAAATGCCCAATGAATACATACAGGTATCTGTAGGAACAGGTGTCTGACTGGCACATTCACCCTGAATTTGGAGAATCAGGACTGTGGGAAAGCTGTGTGACACTGGTCCAAGCACTTAACTTCTCTGAGCCTCAGATCCCCCATTCTGTAAAATGGGTATAGTCTGCTTCCCTTCCGCATGGTGGTGTTGGAGGGCAAGGGACCCTGCACACAGAATGTCACTAGAACATGACAGTCCTATTATTATTATTATTATTATTATTATTATTTCCTCCTTTAGTGTGAAGGATAACATTTGGACTTGGGGAAGCCACTACAGGGCCCTTCTCCATCACCAAGCCTGGACTGGCATCTGTCTTCCACGGGTGAGGATGTGCCTGGGAGAAATCAGCCGACACATGACAGGACGATGCAGCTCCCAGAAGAGGCCTCAGCTAAAGAAAGAGCAAAGCGCCCCTGACGAGACAAGGGGAGGTTTCAGACAATATCTAATTGGTATTCTCTGAGCGATGCAAAAGGACACTGCATCTCTAAAAAGGGAACAATCGGAGATTAGGGAAGATCGCTATGAGAGAAAAGCTTGTTTAAATCTATTACTGAACAAAAATGGTCTGTGGGTTTTGAATGGAAAATTTGTGTTCCTGCTCCCATCTCAGATTAACCCGTGGCAGGGCACCGCTGAGCAAGCGAGGGGGTGCGCATAGGAGGAGGAGGAGAGAGTCTCCTGGCTGACATTTGCACAGTGTTCCCACACCCCAGTGCTGAGTGCTAACCCACAGGATCCCTCAGAGCCCCAGATCACTCTCAGACACAGTCCTCCCCATTCTACGGAGGAGGGGACTGAGGCTCAGTGAATGGCTTGTATAAAATACACAGTCAGGGTAGGTAAGGCTGAGATTTGAACTCGTGTCTCCCTGTGTCCAGAGTCTGAGCTCTTAGGATATGCGCAAGTGTGAGTGTGTGTGTGACTCACTGACTTTTAGGGCAAGAGGGACCTCAGAACTCAGCTCCTCTGACCATTTCCTTTCACAGATGGCGAAACTGGGACTCGTGTATGGGAAGGAATTTTCCTTGGGCATTGCCCAACTGACAGTATGAGGATGTTGCAAATTCTGATGGAATGAACACTCACGGGGTGCCAGGCACAATGCTAAGCCTTCACATTTGTCTCCTCACCCACCCCACAAGGGGAGGAAGGCACTGTGAGCCCATTTTATAGCTATGGAAACTGAGGCTCAGAGAGCAAAACCATGGCTCAGGTGGACAAAGCTGAAGTCCCAAGCCAGTTCTGTCCCAATGCCTTGTGGATTGCTGTTTGGGGAACCCTCTATACATACATGTGTCCCCCCATCACAGGACACCATGGTGGTTCTCCAGCATCTTCCAGGCCCCCAGCCTGTGCTCAGGTGCCAGCTAAGGCCCAAAGCTGGGGTTACAATGCATTTTGACCAGCGGCCACTTGTGTAGCCCCAAGGGGGCCAGGTGGAAGTCCTGCAACATGGGCCTGGGGTACAGATGCAGAATGGTTCCTGACACCACCCAGGTGCTGTGCGAGATGATGGCAGGATGGGAAATGAATGGCCTGGCTCTTGAACCTAGAAGGAGCATCCAGGAGGCAAGCAGGCCAACGGAAGCACCGCGTTTACTTCTAAGGCATTCTTGTGTGGAGTAGAAACTCTGCCTTCTGGTGCAACTCACTGCTGGACAGTGTCTGGTGGTCGGACAGAGGGCTCTCTTGTGACAGAAGTCCTGCCCGGCCCTTCCAAGGTGCTGAGGATAAAATAACCCCCAGGCTGGTCTGTGGGTCATTGGCCTCTACTTCCCCTCACTGCCCTGGGTGACAACCACGCTCTCCATCACCTCCTTCACCTTCCCTGCCCTGGCCTTCTTTTGCTTCCTGGAACACTTCACACTGGTCCCTTCCTTAGGACTTCTGTGTTCCTGGCTCCCATTCCCTGGAACATTCTCTCTAGTTCTTTCTAGGCTCCCTCCCTCCCTTACTCAGGCCTTTGCTCTCTGAAGCTTCATCTGGACACTCTGGTCACTGGTCACTGGTGGTCAGACTCCACTTCATTTCCCTGAAGGACCTTTCTCCAAGTCCTTGTTCCAGCTGCATTTTTTATTCCTCTAGTTGTGTGTTTCGTCTTTACTATCTGGTTTATCCCATTAGAACATAAAGGGTTTAGGGGTGCCTGGGTGCCTCAGTTGGTTCAGCGTCTGCCTCTTGGTTTCAGCTCAGGTCATGATCTCATGGATCATGGGATCGAGCCACATGGCGGGCTCTGTGCTCACTGGGGAGTCTGTTTGGAATTCTTTCTCTCCTTCTCTCCCCGCATCTCCCCCTGCTCACGTTCTCTCTCTCTCTCAAATAAATAAATAAATCTTTTTAAAAAAGAATATAAGGGGTTTCTTGTATGATGTCAAGATATCTTGCCTGTCTTGCTCACAGCATAATCCCAGCAATCAGCCCTGTGCCCCCACAGATTTGGTGCTCATTAGATATTTGTTGAATGAATGAATGACCTGTCCAAGGTCCCAGGGCACATGAGAGATGGGTGCAATCAGGGCAGGCTGCATGGAGGAAAAACCCTTTTCTGATTCTTGTACTTTTACAATCAAGGAATAACCCTCAAGTGCTTACCTTTCTCCTCCCTCAGTTTTCCCACCTATAAGCAGGGGGTTGGTAAGACTCTTCTCATGGACCCACCAGCTCTGACCCTGGATTCTATGAAATGCCAGTTTCTTCTTCTCTCAGTCATCCGTGGCCTGGCTGCTCATCTGCTGGAGTTGGGGGAAGGCCTGTTCCAGGGATGCCGAGGCCAGGGCCACATCTCAACCTCTCTCTCTTAACACAGCAGATGTCTTTATGGCCACTGGGGGTTTGTGCAGGGTGTGTCATGGACTGTGCCTCAGGATGCTGTTTCTGGTAAGAACAAATCCAAGGCAGAGAGAAGGGGCTTAATCCAGCAAGAGTGTTGGGGCCTTTGTCTCCTTCCAGAACATCTGTGGGACCTGATCTGCATTTCCTGGCATTTACTATCACTTGTACCTGGCTTTGTGCACCCCAGGCAAGCGTCCATGAAAGGGCTTCTCAGCCCAGTGGTTCTCTGCACATTCGAATCACTCGTGAGACTTCCTCATTCTTTACTCCCAGAGATGCTATCTCACCTGATCGGGGGTGAGACCTAGGCCCTGGTGTTCTCTAGAATCTCCCCAGGTGATACAGAGGTACAGCTAGGGTGAGAGGACGCAGGTCACATGAACCGGGGTGGCCGAATCAGGATCACCAGGAACATGTCTGTTGAATCACAGACCCATTGAGCCAAAAATATCTGCAGCCAGTGGGTGGGGTCCAACCGTCCCTGCCTTCTAAGGAACAACCTGGGGGATGGTTATGCACATTAACTATTCTGATCCCTTTCTGAAAAAGAGCTTTCTTAAAGTGTGACTGGAAAACAACACCCTCCATATTTAGAGTTTGGTAACTTTTGACATGCATGTGCCCATGAAACCGTCCATCACTGCGGTCAAGATAGAGGACATCTCCATCACTCCCATGGGCTTCCTTATAAGCACCTGGAACTTGAACTTGACTGGCTTAGAATAAAAGCCCATGCAGGTGAGCACAGTAATCCAGAGGCCAAACTTTGGCTTCAGTCAAGGGTCGGGTCCCTGTGCCGGTGCTTCGCCGTGCCAGCTGTGGGACTCAGGGCGGTGGCTTCACTGTGACAGTTCCAAACTCTGCAGCATTATTGGGTAGTGAAAGAGGTGTTTGGAGAGCACCATGCTGAAAGGAGGACCCCCATTGGCAGCAATGATCACGAATATCAGATCCACTATCATCTCCATGACCCTCATGGCAGCAGGACTGGGAAGGAGAGAGTTGCTTGGGGAGGGCGAGCATCTTGTCTTCCTGTCTGTTGGGTGTCCACTGCCCAGCACCATGCTAGCTTCTACTCAGCTTCTGGTAAAAATGGGTGGAATGACACATGACAGACTGTCCAGCACATATAGGACACTGGGTAGGGGTGGGGTGTCATAGAGCCTTTGCTCCCCCGCCAAACCTCATGGACTCCAGCCCTACCTTCCTTTGCCTTCTCTCCCGACTGCATGTGCCCTGCTGTGATTGGGGTCACACGCCCGCAGCCTGGCCCTCCATCTTCCCAGACTGTCATTCCTGAGAGCACAGCTATTTCCTGGGGGACACCTACATTATTTATTTCCTAGCTCATTCGTTTCTCTTCAGAAGTTTATATATTTGCACATTGGCTCGTTTCATCCATTGTTCAGGCAGGCAAGAAATTTCGTGGAATCACTTGGGCACCTCGGCCAGACAATGCCTGTCTTACCTTGGCACTTGGCTCTGGAGTAGGGTGTGGATAAGTGCTTAGTAACTAGCCCAATGGAGAGGAAGCAAGGCTTTCTGTCCCTGCCCTGCTCCCATGGACAACTTCATCATTGCATGTGATTTTTTCCCCTGCTCTCAGTGGCTGTTAAGTCTGGGGTCTGTGCTCCTCCTGTGGTCATAGACACACTTTCCCTGAGAGGCACTGCAAGTTCGCCATGCACTTGTGCAAATCTTTTCTCACCAGCTGAGCTGCTAAATCCTGGAGGGCAGAGGCAGATCTTCAGCCGCGACAACCTCTCATAGAGCTTAGTACATTGTGCTCAGAGTGGCAGTTGGAGGCGACAGAGACAGTCACTCACAATCATAACGGCAACAGCTACCTTTTACTAAGTTTCTAGACAAGATCTGGCAGTCTCTATACCTCTCCTCATTAGACCCTCCAAATAGCCTGCTGCTGTTGTTGTTTTTATTGGCCTGATTTTACATTTGAGGAAACCGGGGATCAGAGAGGTCAAGTGGACACACAGCTTCCACCGACAGAGCAGGAGTTAGAGCCTGGATCTGGTTAGGACTCCAAAGACAGTGATCTCTCCATCCACTCATTCAAAGGATATTCATGGAACATGTGCCCTGTGCCAGGCACCATGCTGGGGATGTATGTGGAGCAAAAATGGATGTGGTTCACATTCTTCTGGAACCTGCCTTGTTAGACTCTCATGGAATAAGATATAAGTCCTATAGAATCTTACCCGTTAACTCAGGCGCTGCCAGTAACGCAGAATCCCAACTCAGTGGCCGGAAGATGTCAGAGGTAAGTGAACCAGGGACAACCGGGCCACGTAACCATGGCAACAAAGGTGTCAGCTCCTCCTCCTTCTGCTTTGCCATCCTTGTGTGGCTTCACTTCATGGTGGAAAAACATTGACCACACCATTCTTCATGGTCTTTGTATTCCAGAGAGGAACAAAGGGAAGAGAGAGTGACAAAGCCCAACCCAGCTACACCTGCCCTCTTTCAACGATCTTTCCCAGAAATGTCCATTCAGCACCTTCCGCCTTCATCTTGCTGGCCAGACAATGTCACATGGGCATTCCCAGCTTCAAGGAATGCCAGGCATTCAACCACAGTAGACGAAGCACAGGGAGGATGGGGATGGTCTTGGGTGTTCAATAAATTCAACCACAGTTCAGTCAAAGAGCTCCCTGGGGAGACAGGTTTCAACCGAATCATCACAGAGAGCTGAAGGCACAGTGACCAGCTGGGATAAGGAGTCTGAAGGAAAGAGATAGGATTCTCTGGGTATATTTATGTTTCTGGTCTCTGGTGCATTGGTGGCTGTGGGCGAAGGACAGCTGATGCTTGAGCTGGGATGGAAAGAATGGGTGATCTTGGTGGAAGTTGGAAGGAAGAAAGTTTCGGGCAGATTAACAGCTTGTGCAGTGGTGAGAGGTGGGCAGACATCCAACCATGCTGGGAACAGCAGATCATATTCATAATTTTGGTCCTTATTCCAAAAGCCATGGGGAGCCGGCAGAAGGGTCTTCAAACGGGGAGGTGGCGTTGGCAGATCCATGTGTTGAAAAGATGATCCGAGGGAGGCAGAGCTAGAAGCCAGGAGGCTGATGAGGGGACCATTGCAGTTGGCCACGTGAAGGCTGATGGTGGCAGAGACCAAGCTGATGGCCCCGGGGAAAGGGGAAAAGTGAGCTGCTCTGAGAAATATTTAGGAGGAAAATTAACAGCACTTAGAGAGAATTGGATAAAGGGAGTGAGGGAGAGCAAGGAAGAATGGATGATTTCCAAGTGTTTGTCTTGCTCAAGCATACATACGGCATCACAGATCACCAAGCCAGCGAACATGGCAGAGAGGGAGGACCAGGTCTGTCGCGTGGCAGGAGCCTTGAGCTGCAGCATGCTAGCCAAGTGAGGGTTTGCCACAGTGTGGAATTAGAAGGCACTTTTTTTTTTTTTTCAAAGTCCATCCTTCACCTTCAGATAGCTACCATCGGCTGTGCTTGTTGCTAAATGCACCTGCTTCGGGTTTCTGCTTGAGTCTCTTTTAGTTATTTCCCACCCACATTGCAAATGGCCATTTGGGATGGCAACAATTTACCTCGATCGTATCCCCAATCCTTCTTTTTCCATACAAGACATGACGCATTACCCCCACAAGGCTCAAAACATCATCTTGTTCGTTCTTGGAGCCATCTAATTCCTCAGCCATGGATGCTGGGCCAGGAACACTGGCTATTTTCCCTCCTACATGTTCATCTTGTCCTTGAAAAGACCCCCCACTGTCCTTCTCAAAATCAGCCAGCCCCAGAGTCTAATGGCTTCTGACAGGCTGACTGATTCTGATGCTCAAAACTAGTAATGGAGGAGCAGGCATGGCTTGGCGGTGGTTGTGATTCTTAGTGTTATGTGGATGGCATCGATTAGGCAGAGGCAAGCCAATCTCTCTGACTGAGTCAGCTTCCTGACCAGTGACAGGCTCGTCCTGTGTTTGGCATGACAAGCTATCTGCCTGACAAAGTTCCCGCTAGCTGCGCAAAGCTAATCAGAAAACTGAAATTGCTCGAGCCTAGGATAAAGTGGAACGTACTCTTCTCTCTCAATGCTCTGAGTTGTGGGATGGCTGGGACCATCCTGTCACAGATTCTTCAAACCATGGATTTGTCCATTTGCTCAGAGTAGCTTATTTTTTTTTTCTTTTTTAGATTCCACAGGAAAAGATGTTTGTTAAAGAACTTCTGTAATAATAGCAAATGGCAGGTCTAAAACGAATTTTTTCATTTGAGCGCCGCTGATTTGCAGATGAGGACAGACTCATGCCTTTGCAGTTCTAACTACTTGGGAGGATTTGGGGTTATTTGTTATGCAACATTATCATGGCAGGAGCTGACTGTTACAGGTATTGATGTCCATCTAGCTATTTAAGCTCTATGAGGGGAGACATCATTGGGTGCCTCCTATCCCTCTTACTCTCCACATCCAATCCCCAGGCACCTCTTGCCAACTTGACATTTTAAACCTACCTTGTATCTACATGAGCTCTCTATCACCCCCCTAGGTCAAGTGTCTATAAACCTTTTTTTTTTTTTTTTTTTAAGATTTTACTTATTTATTTGGAGAGAGAGATCACAAGCAGGCAGAGAGAAGGGGAAGCAGCCTCCTGGCTGAGCAGAGAGCCCAATGTGTGGCTCGATCCCAGACCCTGAGATCATGACCCAAACCAAAGGCAGAGCCTTCACCCACTGAGCCACCCAGGTGCCCCTAGCCTCTATAAACTTTTATCCAAATGACTCCAGTTACTTCCTATGTCTGTTCTCTAGCCAGTGGCCAGTGTGAGTTCTAGGCCAACATATTAAATCCCTCCCTGCTCAAAACCCAACAGAGACTTCCCATTTCACTTAGAAATAACCCAATCTCTCTGTCATGGCTTTAAAATCCTCAGATAATCTGTCCTTAACGGCCTCTCTGCTACCACACCTTATAGAGAACAGATGCTAGGGTGGGACCTGCCATCACGACCTGGACCTGGTCCAGTCCAATTTTCCTGCTACATAGAGTGAACCCCTTTGGGGTAACAAGTGTCCTCAAGTCTCCCTGACTCTTCCCTGGTTACAGAAACGCTGATTCCAAAAAACCTGGCAGAGCTGGGATAAATTGAATTCTTCCTTGTTTCCATTCCCACCTTAGTATCTGCCTCCAAAGCTCTCTCATAATTTACAGCCTCCTTAGATTAATTGTCAACAACAGCCAGCATTATTAGGGATTTTGCAACTGGATTCAGGATGGTGCATTAATTCAGGTCTTTTTTTTTTTTTTTTCCTTCCTTGAGACATTTTACTCAATGATAACTCACTGGGTCTGCCACCTATCCCTTGATGCTCAATAACAAGGCCACTTTAATAGTAATTAATTCCAATATTAAATATATTTTCATTAAAAGCAGAATGACAGGTCGGATTTAGTAAGTTATGAATTATCAGAGCCGGACTGTACCAACTTTGCTTTACAAATGCTAAGTATTCCCCAAACTCTCAATTTTCCATCTTTCTCCCTATCCTGGGGCCTTAATTATGATGACAATGATGACAATGCTAATAATTATTACTGTCAACATGTACTGAGTGTTTTCTGAGTACCAGATACCATACTGAGCACTTTATGTGCATTATTTGAGTTAAAACTCAATCTTTTCTAGTAGGATCTATTATTATCTCCATGTTACAGGCGAGGAAACAGAGTCTGGGAGAAAAGAAGGAATTTCCCCAAGATCACACAGCTAATAATCAGCAGGGGAAGATTCAAACTCAGGCTGCCCATAAAATCAGCATTCTTGATCCCTAAGCGATTAATTTCCTCCCGCTGAATGGGAGGCTGAGGAACAGAAACTCTACCCCATGGACTATACTCAAAAATAAACCCGGGAAACCTGACTTACTCTACAATGTAATTAAAAACAGAGCGTGTCTGATGCCAATGAAAGTTAATGGCTTATGCTGCAAAATCTGGCTTAGTGGCCTTTCATCTCTAAGGCAAGACACTGGCACTGGAAATACCAGGAACTTTGGAAGCTGAGAAGCGTCTCAGCTGTGCTTGATCTTGGACAGGAGACATCATTCACGTATAACCTGTTCTGTTTTTCCCCACCCACCTCATTTCACACCACCCGGAGGTACCCATTTTGTGGATGGGAGATGTAAGAGCTAAAGGAAAAGTCATGTGGTGGTCAAGCGCGGGGGTCGGGGAGCTGGGAGAACCGGCCCTTATACTGCCTCCTAGTGGTGGAGATGGCCACAAACGCCATCCCAACAAAAGTCAGCCCTTTGCCTCTCACAGACCAGGATTTTTCAATCTCAGCACTATTGACATTCTTTGGGGTGAGGGCTGCCCTCTGCATTGTGGGCTGTTTGGCAGCATCTTTCTAGAGCACAGTATACTGTTTACACGAATGAAAAAAAGATATACTTCTCATCTTAAGCCATTTAAAAATCATTTTCTTCACATATATGATGAATGGTCTACTCCCAGTTTTCCTCTTTAATACTGGGATTTGTCTTATATACCAGCGGGTTTTGTTTCCGAGAAAATATGATGGTTTCTTTCTTTCATTCCACCTTCTTTCACTAAAATGATGAGCATGCTGATACCTAGCTCTTAGAATTGCTGAGAGTGGAGGGGGTGCCCTATGTCAGTGGCCTGGTATACAGTAAGGGCTCCATAAATGCTAACTGCCTTGTAGAGCCAGCATGGACTCCTATGAAATGAGGTCAGTGGTACAACGGAGAAAAGCCAGCAGGGCAATGAGACTGGAGCCCTTGGTTTGTGTCCTAGGCCTGTCACTGCCTTACTGTGTGACCTTGCATATATCACTTACCCTCTCTGGTCCTATGTCAAGTGCTGGATACACAGTAAGGACTCCAAAAATGCTCATTTCCTTTTCACCCCTGTAGAGCCAGCAAAGGCAGTGAGAAAGTTGGGCTAGAAGCTCTCAAGGGCCCTCCAGCACTGCATGGTAGCTTTCTTGCAAGGCTACACATGTAGTAGTTCCCTAAGTATGCACTAGAATCATCTAAGGAACTGGTTAACATGCAGACTCCCAGGCCCTAAGCCGAAGAGTTTCTTATTTAGTAAGTCTCAGCTGGATCCTAGGAATCTTCATTTTAACCAAGTCCCAACCCCACCTCCAGATGATCGCTATGGAAGGGGTCCTGGGCCCAGGCTCTGGGGAGCTGTACCCCCAGGAGAATCAGAGGCCCCACAAGCTTGTTGAGAACAGGCACTGACATTGATATTTCATTCTTTTCTGGTTTCTGCAATAAACTCTGAAAATTGAACATTGAAAACAGATTTTTGGAAAAGTTGGCCTGGGTAAGGTTGCTAGCAAATCAAATCTCACTGGACGTACAGGTTTAGAAATGAGGCTCTGTGGACTAGGGTCCAAGTAGGTATCAACCAAGAAGCATTCTGAATACTTGGTCCTATGCTAGACATGCATGTGCTTGCGTGTGTGCATGTGTGCATGTGTGTTCTGGGGAAGAGAGGTGGAAGCTGTCTCTTACAGTCTCACCATTTTGTTGGGTGGAACAGATATTTGCAGGTCAAACTACAATGATCATAATGGTAGCAACTACTCCATGCAAATGCTTGCTATGCACTGGGCCCCTGCATGAAGCTCCTTACACACTTTCTCATAGGGAGTCTAACTAACACCTCCACGAGGCAATGAAAGTGTCTCTATTTCACACATGGGGTAGCAGAGCCTCCAGGAGTTGGAGTAACTTGTGCTTTGTTAGGAAGTGGCAGAGCCAAAATCCCTGCAGCCAGTCTTCCTACAGAGCTGTGATTTTACCACACTGCCCCATGCTGGTGAGTGCGATGGTTATTTTCAATCACGGGAAGTGAGAGTTTGTAACCAGGATGCTAATTGGCAGGTAGACAACGGGAACATTGCAAGGTTAGAAAGAAATACCAGTCCCTGTGGGTTGAACAGAGAGCAGAAGCAAGATTTAATCAGGCCTTGAAGGCTGTGGGGAAAGTCAGATGGGCAAGGGCAGAGGCAAGCTGTGGGAGTGAAAAATGGATTTAAGTTGCATTTCATTCTTTATTTGTTCAAAATCCGTTGGCTCTTCCAAAGGACGTTTGCCTGTTCCTCCCTCTCTCCAGTCTATTCCTTTCATTTTCCCTCCCACTTATCTTTCTTCTTTTATCCATCCATCCACCTATCTGTCCATCCATTCATTCACCCACTCATCCATCCATATATCCAACCACCCATGTATCCATCCATCCTCTCATCCATTCAACCATCCATCTATCTATCCACACATCATCCATCCATCTATCCATACACCTATTTGTCCTTCCATCTACCATCCACCCATCCATCCATCCATTCATCTATCTAACCATCCATCTATCCATCCACCCACCTGTCCATCCAACCATTCATTCATCTATCCATCCATCTGTCCATCTATCCACACATCATCCATCTATCCATCCACCTGTCTGTTCGTCAGTCTACCATCTGTCCACCCATCCATTCATTCAGCCACTCATCCACCCATCATCCATCTATCTATCTATCCATCTGTCTGTCCATCCATCTACCATACATCCAGCTATCCAGCCATTCATTCATCCATTCTATATTTATTGTATAAGCCAGACATTCCCTTTCTCTACCCCTCTTCTTTCCTTCTCTCTCTCTCCTCTTCCTTTCCCTCCTTCCTCATTCATCCATTCTTCTATTCAACATGTATTCCCTGAGAGCTTACCCAGTGCTAGATTCTATGCTAAACCCTGGGGATATATGGCCCCTTCCCTGGAAGAGCTCATAACATAATCAGGGAGAAGTAGGCAGAGGATTATGGGACTACATGGCAACTGGCATGGCAGATTTTGCAGGTGCTATCAATGGTGGCTTCAGGGGGATGAATTCCAGACTGAGAACGATGCCTGTGCCATACCCATCCCGTGATCTCACTTGGCAATAAGATCTGGTTCATCCGAGGCAGGTGGTAGAGTGGGAAGAGCTAGCCTGTGACCTGATGCTGGGTGTCCTCATCGGTACAGTGGGAATACAATAGCTGCCCTGTCTGCCTCAAAGGGATGTGGGGAGATTAAGGGGGATATGGCCAGTGGCGGGTTCATCATTATTACTGTGTCTGACTTACAACTCTGCAAATTTCAGCTTCACTGGTGGTTTATCAGTCTCATTCACTGCTACTGCCTCAGGGTCTAAAACAGTGCCTGCTACATAGCAGGTTATCAGTAACTAATTGTTGAATGAATGAATAAACATATGATGATTTCCATTTTTTAGATATGGCATCAGTGGCCCAGAAAGGTAGAGCCACTTGCCCATGGTCCCACGCCAAGAAGATGACACACCCAGGGTTTTAAGCAGAGCTGTCACACTCCAGTTCATGAGCTTTCCACTTCCATTGAGGCTTAATTCTGCCATCAAAGCTCACTGGTAGGGGCACCTGGGTGGCTCAGTGGGTTAAGCCTCTGCCTTCGGCTCAGGTCATGATCTCAGGGTCCTGGGATCGAGCCCCGCATCAGGCTCTCTGCTTAGCAGGAAGCCTGCTTCTTCCTCTCTCTTTGCCTGCCTCTCTGCCTCCTTGTGATCTCTATCTGTCAAATAAATAAATAAAATCTTTAAAAATATTTTTTAAAAAGCTCACTGGTAATCACCACACCCCCGCCCAGCTACCTCTTTACCCACCTGGTGCCCTGGCAGACAAACACTGTTCTTTTTATTGTTATAATTGCTGTCACCAGGTACTGCGTGTCCCTCTTTGTTGCTGAAGCCAAGTGTGCCCTATTCACATAGCCAGAAGCTTTAATGAGTTCTCCTTGGGCTTCCGCTTGGTTGTTTTTATTGGTTTTCCTCATGGCATGAGATTAAGAAAAATGTCTTTAGAAAGTAGCAAATTACTGGCTTATGTAGATTCCCTGGGCTCAGAGGAGATGGATTCACATACGGAAGGTTCTCAGCATCCGAGACAACCGTCCATATGGAAAATAAAGTAGCAAGTCATTTGCTCAATGACAAGTTCTAATTTTCTTAATTCTTCCAAACAGTCCGTATATAGAACAGATTTTGTCAAAAAGGCACACAGGGCTCCATTGATCTTGTTTATGTTCCCATTGTGGGAGTACTCCTGTCCCACCTGCTTTCCTACTGATGTTTGCTAGGAGCAAGGAACACATACATTTTTTTTTCCCTGCATCTTCTATGGAAAGGAACTGGGAATAATCACAAAATTTGTTTTACTTAAACGTGAAAGCCACCATGTGAGGGAGGTAATTCCATCCCTACTCTGCCAGCTCAGGGGACAGAGGCTGGGAGACGACATGTGTTAATTGGTGTCAGAGTGAGGACTCAACCCAGGACTTTCCAATATTAGAGCATGCCGCCCTCCTCAAGGGCCAGGAGAATTCTGGCTGCAGCCAGGCGATAGATTTTGCAAAGAAACCTCACTGCTCTTCATGGGGACCCTTCACCTCTCTTGCCTCAAATGTTGCATCTGTAAAATGGGGATATGACCGGCACTTCAGGGTGCTTTGGCTGGGATTGAAAAGGGATCATGAAATGTCATTTATAAAATGCCTCGCACCAGCCTGAAACATAACATGCCCTTGGCAAATGGAAGACATGGTTTCTCTTTCTCGCTACCTGAGACATCTGCTTCCCTACTCAGCTGTGCATTCCTAAGAGGCAGGGAGCCTGTCTAATTTGCCACTGCTCCCCAGCATCCAGGAGACTGGCTGGACAGGGAACGGTCTCCAGGAAACCTTTGAAGAAGGAACGAAGGACTGTGTTCATTTCTTGTCGGCACTGGCCTGAGAATGCCTTCCAAATTCAGATTCAATTCACCTCTTATGAGTAAAGCCAGGCATGTGGCTTTCCATCACAGGAAGTGGCAAGGGGGGTTTTAAAAGCTTTTCCATGGCAGGACTAAGTGCAAATCCCTTAGGGAGGAGAATTCCCATTGAGACACGAAGACTGCCTTATATTTGCTAGGCCCATTTCGGGCCCCAGAGCCCATTTGAGATGAGCCCTGGGGTCTTGTCATCCATTTTACAGGTTAGGAGAGTGAAGCCCAGACTGGGAAGGAGATTGGCTCATGGCCACACAGACAGGACATGGATGAATGGGGACATAACTATGTATATAGTTAAATAGTCACATCATGACTGTGGGGTCACGAAAGGATGCTTACCCCCAGAGGAAGAGAGAGGGAGCTCTCTGCAGAAGTGACACTTAGGGGCACCTGGGTGGCTCAGTGGGTTAAAGCCTCTGCCTTTAGCTCAGGTCATGATCTCAGGGTCCTGGGATCGAGCCCCACATCGGGCACTCTGTTCCTCAGGGAGCCTGTTTCCTCCTCTCTCTCTGCCTGCCTTTCTGCCTACTTGCAATCTCTGGCTGTCAAATAAATAAATAAAATCTTAAAAAAAAAAAAAAGAAGTGACACTTAAACTGAGATCTGCAGGAGAAGTAGAAGTTAGCGAGGCCAAAACATGTGTAAAGACCCTTTGGTTGGAGGAGTGGCAAGGAGGCCAGCGTGGCCCAAGCCATGAGGGACAAAAGGCCATCGGCAATGCAAATGGGCTGGATTGTGCTTGCCTTATAAGTCCTGAGGTTAAGTGTGGGTTTGGTTTTAAGGGTGGGTGGACTGTGGGCAGTGGGCTGGCATAATCAGGTTGGTTTTGACATATTGCTGTGGTGGCTGGGAATGGAAGGAGCAGGAGGTTTTTTTTTTTTTTCCCCAATTTATTTATTTTCAGAAAAACATTATTCATTATTTTTTCACCACACCCAGTGCTCCATGCAAGCCGTGCCCTCTATAATACCCACCACCTGGTACCCCAACCTCCCACCCCCCTGCCACTTCAAACCCCTCAGACTGTTTTTCAGAGTCCATAGTCTCTCATGGTTCACCTCCCCTTCCAATTTACCCAAATTCCCTACTTAAGTCCAAGCTATACTATTTACTAGCAGTGTGACCCTGTGGGGTCATCAGGCCAGTTCATTGGGCGGATAAGTGTGGGTCATCAGGCCAGTTCATTGGGCTGTTGGGGAGAGTAAGGAGATAATGATTATTGAGTTACTATCTCATTATTGAGTTACTAACATCATCATTAGTTAGAAGAGTAACGGGCTAAGAGTCAGGAGTACTAGATTCAAATCCTTGGTCTGCTCATTTACTCCTTTGGGCAGGCAGGAAAGCCCAGTGGTTCAGAGCTCTGACTCCGACACCAGACATGGGGTGTTGGGGTGGGGGCAGGCCACACATGACCATGTACCTGCTGGTGGTATGGCCTTGAGCAAGGGACTTTCCTTCTCTAAGCCAACTGCAATGGGGACTACCACATGGGGTGATTGTATGAATTTAATGAAAATGAATAGCATAGTGCCTGTAAGTCATGACTGTTATTATTAATGTGGTCAGGTTGGTTTTGTTTGCATGAAGGACAATGCCACTGTCTTTTTTTTTTTTTTAAGATTTCATTTATTTGACAGATAGAGATCACAAGTAGGCAGAGAGGCAGGCAGAGAGAGGGGGGGAAGCAGGCTCCCCGCTGGGTAGAGAGCCCGATGAGAGGCTCGATCCCAGGACCCTGGGATCATGACCTGAACTGAAGGCAGAGGTTTTAACCCACTGAGCTACCCAGGTGCCCCAACAATGCCACTGTCTTCTGCATCATGCTTGAGGACCAGAAACCAACATCCACCACCTTGGGGATGGTTCAGCTGTAGTCTCGGTGGTAGAGCGATTTCCCTGGAAAAATTCTAAGGCAAAATTCTTCATGGAAAGACCGATATAGACAAAAGAACTGGTTCCATTTCCAGCTCCTCCACCAACCCACTGACCAACCGACCATGAGTCCTTGGCAAGGCCCCAGGTCTCCCCCGGGGTTTTTGTCTCCTCCTCTCTGGGCATCGCTCCCGACCAGAGCTGTCCCTTTAACTTGGTGGATGATCAGAACACTTTAGGTTGGGGGTGGGGAGGAAGGAGGATAGGAATCACTCAAATCCAATTTCGGTGGCTTCACCAAGTGCTCCTGTCACTTGATAAGGAGCAGCCGGGACCTCAGCTTTGCCTCTGTCAGGGAGAAGTCGGGATGGTTCAGCGCCTCGCAAAGCTCGCTTATCGCATTAGACCGTTCACTCGGCTCCGCAGATAAGACCCAGCTAATCAGACAAGATGCCCTCCACCTCTCCTCAGATCCCTGCTCACCGAATGGCCCTGCTTCCCAGAGGTGAACGCATTTAAAATGATCCCTGACAAGGCATTGGAATTGAAAATTTGATCCAAAGCCTAGTATAAGCTGCTGGTATGCAAGTTTCAGGCTGAGAAATAAAGGCCTAGGGGATTCTTCTTATTCATTCATTTACTGCTTTGTGGGGTTTCTTTTTGGATCTTTTTTCCCCCTCCTCTGAAACTATCAAACGGTTGCTCTCCAACTTCCTTTTTGGATTTTTTTTCTCTTCTTTTCTTCCATCTCTTCCAATAAGGGGCCAGTTTTCTTTTGAGAACAGGAAGAACTGCCTCTGCCATTTTGGTTTGCCATTCCAAGATGGCGGGTGTAGTCCATGGAGAGAGCTCCCCCAGCAAGGGAAAAGAAAACCTGGGCCTCACCAAGAGAACAGAAAACTGTTCCTTAGGCCAGAAGCAAACTGTACAACTACCTAATTTAACATTACACATTTAAAAAATAAATTTAGAAAATTATGACAGATATTTAAAAGACCTATGATTCTGTTCTCCCTTCTAACTAAGTACCTCCCGTGCAAAAATTGGTGAAAGTTCAGTTTGGAGAAACATCTTTCTTGAACTGTATTTCTCTCCTCCTTTAAAAAATACGTATTATCTGATAACCATGTCTTTAGTTCAATCATCTCTTGTTTAGTGCCTAATACACTGAGCACTAGTTATATGCCAGGCATTTCGCTGATTCTCATGCACAGGCTTATTTATATTTAGATACATTTTATTAAATGTAAAATTAAAAAAATAAAATATTTTATGATTTAAAAAAATAGATTTTCTTTTTAAGTAATCTCCACACCCAACGTGGGGCTCGAACTCACAACCCTGAGATCAAGAGTCACACGCTCTACTGACTGAGCCCGCCAGACACCCCAGACACATTTTAAATCTCTGAATGAGATGCCTTTTCTGAAACCCGGATGCACAGTATGTCAGTCTTATTGGCGGCATATTTTTCTGGCTTCATGATCCATAAAATGTCAGGTATCTTATAGTTAATGCAGTCTTAGAGTTGATCAACTCTTTTACAGCTGAGGAAACTGAGGCTGAGATAGGAAAGCCACAGAGCCAGCAAGTGATGGGGCCAGGATTCAAGCCAACATCCTTTCACTGCATAGCCCTGGGTCCTCAGCCACCATCTGCCTTATACCGCAAGTCTGTGTCCATTCATCCTTGGGATTTTGAGGTCAACAGCTCTGTCTAGGTCCTGTTTAGATTGTTAGAACTAGTCTTGTCTAGATGGCTAGGCTAGCCAGCAAAATAATCTCATAGGTGACCTAATTTAAAAAACCCTTCGTCTTCCAATGGAAGTCGAAAAGAGAAATGACTAGCCAAAGGGCACACAGCAAGAGAGAAGAAGAGAATTGGATCCAGGACCCAGGCTCATGACCTCCAGGCATATGATGTTCATCAGTGTTAACGCCCCTCCCCGACATCCTGTCTGTCCCCCAAACGTGATGCTATGGTCTACATTTTCTCTCCTTTGGGTCACTTTCTAACCACAGGCTACCCACCCCTTTCCCTCCAAGTCTGGGCCGACTGGTTCCAAGCGTCTTGGCGGAGACTTGTTGAAAACAGGTACTGCTTCCTGTTCACACCTTTTCTTTGGGCAAGCTGCTTCCTTCCTGGAGTTCCACCTGAGCCACAGCCAGCGAATTCTCACATATAATAACCCACATAATATCCCTTGCTTTGTACAGTTCTGGCTTCTCCAGGACTTTAAGTTCTGATTCCTCCCTTTTTTCCACCAGGGAATTCATAACCTTGAATCCAAAGTTCTGCAACCTATCTGGGGAGATCTGTATAGACGGGAATAGCTAAGAATAGCTAACATTTATTGGTTCTTCCCCAAGTGCCAGGCCCCATACTAAGCGCTTCACACACATCATCAGCACATTTAATCCTCAGCACATCTCTGTGAGGCAGGCGTTATTGTTGCTTCTGTTTTTCGGATGAAGAAACCGGGCTCAAAGAGGTGAAATGGTCTGCCTAAGGATGCACAGCCCGGTTTTAAATAAAGTTTACCCCAAAGCCCCTCTCTTAATTTAAGTGAGCATTCCTTCAATGCTCTGCTTAATCACTGAACCCCCACGGTCATCACTGTCTCTTGCAGTGTCATTTTTGGTCCTTAATGTTACGGTGAGCACAACTGGATCCAAGCAAAGTGTAGATAGAGACCATTATCCTGGAGCCCCTGCACTGTCTCTGTGACTTGTACAGTGTCGGGTTGATTCCACAGGACTATAACAACTTTACATTTTTCTTAGGATAAAGGCTGGGTCCCACGCTATGATCTAAAGGGCCCCACATGGCTGGAAACCTCCCCATTCCCCATTTTACCTCAGCCCACTGACCTGCTTCTAATTCTGTGTATGACTCATGAGCCCTCCTGTCCCAGGCCTCTTGAGTCTGCTGTCCTTTTTCTCTGGCACACACTCCGCCTGCTCTCCTTCATCTCCTCAGTTTGGCTTTGTCCCTCAGATTTTATGATTTCACCGGGAAGTCCTTCCCAGCCACCAAGTCCAGGCTGGGATCCCGGGGACACAAGGGCACGGCCCCATGCCCTTTTCTCGCTTCTGGCTGACTTCCTTTGTGAGGGCATGGATGCTGTGTCTGCTTTTGCTCACCATTTTCTGCCTGTCACAAAACAGCTTTTGATAAATATTTGATGAATGCAACGGGGAGCTCAAACAGCAGCCCCCTCTCCCCCCAGGCTCACCATCCACTTTTCCAATTTCCATCAGATCCTGATAGAAAAACCTCTGGACCAAATCACTTTTATGGCATTTTTTCTGAGCCTGAAGCTTTATAGAAGTATGGTTGCTGCTCTAGCCTGTGTGGCCCACACCAGCAGTATCTGCCAGGTAGATAGGGCTGGTCTTCTTCCTTCAGACTTTATCCTCTGGGCTCTGGATCTAGGACAGGAAGGGGTTGGGTTACTTTCTTGCCCATAGCCTGTCCAGATGGTATTATTCTTCAGGGAAATGGCAGAGTTTGGCCAGTGCCACTAAGAGCTCAATCTCATTCCAACAGACTCTATCAACTAGATGTCTTGGCAGGGTTGCAAGTTGACGGTGGCAAAACCTCTTGAATGAAAAAAAAAAAAAAAGTCTTGAACCCGTCCTTCCATCTATGGGATGGAAATTTCCAATACATCAGTACAGATCTGGCTGGCTTCTGTGGTTTTCTTCTATAAGAAATGGAGAGACCCTGGCAAGTCTATGGGGGAGGACAGGGCTTGTGGGAATCTAAGACTTACAGGCAGGATTAGTGAGATCAGATGTCCATAGAAATGGTCAGAAACTGGAAATGAGTGAAGTGGACTAGGTAGGGCCATGGCATGCCAGGGAACCCAGATCAGACTAGGGGACACACTCTGGTACTGCACACCAGCCAACTGCAAAGACTGTGGGAATGTGAGTCCTGTGTTGTCAACCCTTCTGATTTTTCGAGAGATGCCTGAACTTGGGATTTTCATGCAAAGATCATCCATGTTGAGTGTTGGGATAATTAACTTAAAATATTGTAAAATAATCCAGACCAAGCTCCAAAATGCATGTGGGTTTATGGACGCTCCCTTCTGATTAGGAGTTTAGAAAATTTCCAGTGTCTTTTGTTTCCCCAGGAGTTCTTTGGAGTGGAATCAGAAAACCACTGTGGGAAAGGGGATGGGAAGAGAGGAACCGTGTGTGAGGGTGCTGGGCTGGTGTCTGAGTGCACGCACACCCACTCTCCCAGGGAAGGCACAAAAGCAACCGCCTCCAGGCAAGCTGACTAGACCATCATGGCGCGTCGCTGACATTGGAATTACATTAAATTATCACCACAAGAGTGCCTTCCGCTCTTGTTTGTGTTCCAAAATGTCCCAATGAATTCTAAAAGCAGTACCATGTTCCCTTAGAAGAAAAAAAAAAACCTAATGTTCTGTCCTTTATCAGAGCCCACTCAGGAAAACGAGCTCTCTGAATGGAAGCCTTCCCTCCTTCTCTCCAGGGGACAGAAGGAAACAGGGAGCAGTGATTAAAGCTTTTGATTAGTTCACAGGAATGTTTCTTTTCTTTTATTGTTGCTTTATCTTTACTCAAAAAGAAGTTGGCCTGATAGATCTCAGATGAGAACCAAGGTAGAAGATGTGGGGTGTGCACTGGGGTGCAGGGCAGGGGAAGGATAATGGTTTATATTTCCTGAGTGTTTCTCCAGGTGGTAGGACTTACGTTACCCTCCACTTTGTCACCTTGGTTCACGGACAAGTGATATCTTTTGCTAACATAGGCTTTTGGTCCCTGCGGTTTCATAGGATGTGTATTACCACTGACCTTCCTTCCTCCTCCTTTCCTTCCTTTTTTCCTGTCCTCATTTCCTTCCTTCTTTCCTTCCTTGTCCCTCCCTTCTCGTTCTTTCTTTCTCCTCCTCCTTTCCTTCCTGCTCCTCCTTCCTCCATTCCTTTAGTCAGTAAATACCTACTTGAGCATCCTTTACCTCTCAGGCACCGTGTTAGGCAGAATGGATAAGATGCACCTAGTTGACTCCCATCAGATGCATATTTAAGTTATATGGATTCACTACACAAGCTCAGATAAGGGAAAAAAGAAAGTTAAATAATTTGGGCGATTTGCCTTAACATTCTACCACATGAGTATCTACCAAGCAACTGGCCACAAGTAATCACTGCTTTCTTAGTCAGTCTGTGTCCTCTCATATGTCTCAAGTGTGCTCATTTTACTCCACTGAGGGAATTTATTTTTATTTTTAAAAGATTTTATTTTCTTATTTGACAGACAGAGACAGCCAGAGAGGGAACACAAGCAGGGGGAGTGGGAGAGGGGGAAGCAGGCTTCCTGCTGATCAGGGAGCCCAATGCATGGCTCAATCAGGACTCTGGGATCATGACCTGAGCTGAAGGTGGATACTTAATCCCCTGAGCCACCCAGGAGCCCCTCTCCCTCCCAGTGAGGAAATTAAGATCATGGTGTAAGACAACTGTGGTGAAGAATTTTGGATATTCATTATTTCCTTTTCCTCCTGTGCACAGAGTCAGCCTACATATCCCAGCCTCCCTGGCAGTGATGTACACACTGAATTCTGTCCATTACTATGCCACTTTTAGGCCCAAACCATGATAAGTCCTCATGTAATCCTCCATATTTGCTCTTTGCTTATCTTCCACATGGATGATGAGCACACATCAGAGAACTCCAGGGCCCAAAGCTCTTGGTAGGGTCTCCATGGAGAAAGGCTTTATTTGTCTGAATGGCTATGAGGAAGGTTGCCCGTTGCATGGGAATGTCTGCAGTAGACATTTTATGAGCAAGATATGAATTTTACTGCTCTAAGTCATTGTGATTTGGGGCTTATTTGTTACAGCAGCTAGTGTTATAACCCTAACTAAATATATCAGTTATTTTACGAAATGAAGAAAAGGTCATCTGTTATAAGACTGGGCTAAAATCTGGCCCATATTAGACTGATAGAGAAGGGGTGTGTGGTTCTCCACAATAGTTCCATGCTATATGATTTTTACCTAATAAGCTGACTTCATTGTCTCAACCATGGATCAAAGATCTGAGTTCTCTATATGGAGCATCCTCTGGGATAGTTCACAGACAAGGAAATTCAAAATGAGGCAATAATCTGGTCAAATGAGGAAGTGGACAGTTCAACTCCCAACCTCCCAAAACACAGGACCCATAACAATTTCCATTACCTGGGCCATTTCTGCACACATGGCATGTTTATTTGGCCTTCACTGACAAAGTGATTATAGTAAAGAATGCCCAGGCATCTTTTCAGAAAACCCATTCAGTCCTGCCCTGGATCAGGTTGGAACTCAGTTCATCCAAATTTCCAGCCTAGGTGGCTTTACTCCTCTCTCTCTCTCTCTCTCGCTCTCACACACACACACACACACACACACACACACAAACACACACACCCTGTTATCATGCCTGGTGTACAGTACTCTTCTTTGAATTTTATAAAACCAGACTCAGATACCAAGAATGTTTCTTCAGAGATAAAAAACTATAAAAGCTTCAAGAAAGTAATAATAGGGGCTCCTGGGTGGCTCAGTTGGTTAAGCATCTGCCTTTGGCTTAGATCATGATCTTAGGACCCTGGGATTGAGCCCCATATCTGGACTCCCAGCTCAGCAGGGAGCCTGCTTTTCCCTCTCCTACTCCCCCTGCTTGTGCTCTCTCTGTCAAATACATAAATAAAATCTTTTTTAAAAAATGAATGTAATAATCTGATGATAATGGATGGTTCTGACTCTTCTATAGATAACAGCTCTTAACTCCAAGGGTTTGGGAAGGGGAACAAAAATAGGCAGACTTTGTGAAACAGTCAAAACTTTTAAGAAGTGAATGGCATGAGATGAAGTATTTGTTTTTGTGGTTTTTAGCTTTAGAGCAGGCTGAAGTCTTCCTGGGGTAGCCAAAAAGCTAAGAGAAACTCATAGTCTCTCTGGTTAGAAGAATCAGGAGACAAAGTTTGGAACTATCATGGCAGCTAAAAAGTAAGGGAAAATCCATGAAAGGAAATAGACAAGAGTCCCAAATTATTAACTGCTCAACTCATTATCTGATCTTTGAATTTCACAAATATGATATGGACTTCATATGTAGTACAATATACAGTTCAGCTAAAGACAGAACTGAACTGAGATTAGAATTTTCATACAAAATACAGAGTTTGGTTTGAGTCCAACCAAATCACCAACTAAAATAAAAACACGAGTACTCTTCAGGGGAATTTAACAAAATCCAAAGTTTCCATAATGTACTAGCATCCAGGATATAGCCTCAAATACCTGGACATATAAGCAGAAAAATCTGACGCAGGCTCAGGAAAAAAAAAAAACAATCAACTTAGACTCTCTACAAGGTGACTTTGACATTGAAATTAAGAGACATGGATTTCAAGGCAGCTGTTGTGTGTCATAATCCCTATAATAATAAAAATAAATGCAATGATACACAGCGAGAACACCAATAAATAAATTAAATATAATTGTAAAAAATTAAACTAATTCAAAAGAATGCAGGAATAGAGGAAGAGAAGAAGAAAAAACATAGAGACAAACAAAACTAAGATGGAAGCTTTAAATCCACCCATATCAACATATATATTAAATGTTAATATGATGATAACTACCATTTACCAAGAACCTAATATATGCTAGGTACCTTCCCTGCATTATTTCCTCTGATCTTAATAACAACATTGTGAGATAAATTTTCAATTTCATTGTGATGAAGAAATTGAGGGCTATGGAGATTAAGTGTATTGCCTACAGTGATGAAGTTAATAATTGTTAGAAACAAGATTTTAGGTTGGACTGCAAAGCTTATAATAATTCTACAGGATTTTGCCTCTAGGGTGGTTGCCAAGGTTTGTAGTGTTATAGCAAGAGGAATAGAGTACTATGTTGCCCCCTTCTCCCCATTTTCTCATGACAATTATAAGGTGCAATTACCTTGAAAAAACAACAGGAAAAGGGCACCATAATAGAAAATACCTACCCTACAATCTACCTTCAGCAAGAATGACCCCATATGCCAAACTCCTTACACAGCTAATATTGAAGTTTGTTCTTTTATACTGAAATGAAATTTTAGATGCATTAAGAAGGAAGTGAGGGTAGTCAGAGTTCAAAAAATGCTGGATTATTCCAGAGATCCCTCTTAAGAATAAGTTGTCCCTGGGGCTTTCAAAATAAATTACTGTGGCTTCATAAGGCATAGAAGATTAGTTTTAAGTCCAATGCTTCAATGCCATTTTCAATTTTCCATTTGCAAAGAGATGACTTGGTTTCTCTGGGTTCTTCCACCTTTTTCTGATAGCTTAGCTTAAAATGAATTTCTCTAGGTTATGTGACAGGACCTCAAAAGGGTGTTGTTCTCTATATCCTAGAATACTCTGATTATCCCCATTTACCATATAGATAATACAATATTCAGTATGGACGGCTGGACCATCTCAGTGTCTTAACACCTGCAGTAGTCAGCCTGTCCTTTCTAGGTTTTTGAGTTTTTGCATGTTATTGGTGGCAGCTTAGTGTTAGTCAGATGGTTACAGTTCTGCACTTAGTCTACATCTTATCAGCTGTGTAATCTTGGACTTTACCTTTTTGAGTTTCAGTTTCCTTATTTTTAAAATGAGAGATAACAGTGGTACCTTTTACTAAGATTTTTGGAAGGTTAGGTATGATAATGTATGTAAAGTACACAAATTATCTGGCAGTCAATTAAATGTTTTAAAAATGACACGCTACATGCTATGCAGGACTCTATTGGAAAGAGCTACAATCTCTGCCTTAGGGTAAGAATTTAGGGAAAAGAAGATGATTCTGGAGATTTTCTCAGAGGAGGAACACTTTGGTTTCTAAAAGGTGAATAATAGTTTTCTACACAGGCAGGGCTACCCCAGATAGTAGTAACAGCATTTGACAAGACTTACGTGGGAACATTGGCTGGAATGATGGTGGGAATAAAGCTGGAAATTCATCCCACGTCCAAGCTGCAAGGGGTCATATTTGTGTAGGGGAGGGTTAAAGAGCTCATCCTATAGGAGAGATCATAGCAGAGAGTGATACATCACAGGCTCTTTTGTGGGATAACACTCAAGCAGAATGGTGCAGGATGCACTCCAGAAGCAGAGACGGGAAGCCCGAGGAATTTGAAAGTTCTGTATGATAATCCCCATGAGCAAAGACAGTGGCCTGGACAGGGTAGTGACTGTGGGGTTGGAGAAGATAGGCTGGAGTCTCAAATCATCCCAGAGAGTACTAACCAGTCACTGACAAATGCTTGAAAATAAAGAAGGCTTGATTCATTCTCTCGAGGAGGACGAAATTCTCCTAAATTGATTTCTGAAAGGACTCTCAGGAGAATTAAAATTAATTCAAGAAAAAAGCTATTTGGTTAGAGCAGTGGTTCTTAAACATCAGTGTGATTGGTTTAAAAGAGTGGTTGAAATGCCAATTCCAGCTCTCTCCCACCCCACCAGCCCTCAGAGGTTGATGCAGAGAGATTAGGTGGGGAACCAGAAACCATATTTTTAGTGGAAGCCCCAGGTGATTCTGATGCAGGACTCACACTTTGAAAAGCCAGCCTGCCTAGATTTAGGTTACGTCACTTAGCGGCTGTGTGGCCTTGGGTAAATTCCTTAACCACTGAGAGCCTCAGTTTCCCCGTCTGCACAATGAGGATGATATAAATATAACCTACTTCATAACTTAATGTGACTGTTAATTTAGTCAGTGCATGTAAAAATGCTTAGAACAGATATGAGAGTCCTCTGTCTTGTTCTTTCCAAGCACGGTGTTCTTGTCACAGTGGTAGTTAATGATTATGTGCGTGATCATACACATCACAGCTGACTCCCCATGCAGATCAAAGGTGCCAAGAGGGACCATGTCTGTATTGTGTCCTGCTGTGAGTCCAGTATGTGCACACAACAGATATTCTACAAATATGTATTGAATGAATTTATCTAATCAAATCTTCATGCTGCAGATGGAAAAGCAATGAGAAGCGGGGCTGCAAATATGCCCCCAAGGTCACAGAGGGGTTGGGTATAAGGATTTGCAGAGAAGGTTCTAGAATGAAGGTGCCTTAACATTTGAAACATTTGGAAAGGCACTTTGGAATTTTTTTTTTCTCCATTCAACGCCTGGCAGTAACACCCTTCTTGCCAAATAATCAGAAAGAGAAGTCGAAATATCATTTTATGCTTTCTCTCTCTACACTTCTACTCCTTTTCAGCTCTTGGGGTCTACATCATGCAGAGATCTTCAAGATAGTTTAGTCTCGCCTTCACTCGGGGCAGGGCAGGCAAGATGCCATGAGGTCCTGAGCTCTTGAGAGAAACACACCCGGGTTCTAATCCTGGCTAGCTGCAGGGCACTGGTCAAGTTTCCATACCTCTACAGACTTCAGTTTTTCTATTAAAGCATGCGGATCATAAAGTATCCATATCCCAGTATTACTGTAAAGTTTAAATGGTAAAGTGCTGCCTGGCATATAATATGTGTTTAGTAAGTGTTCCTGTGATTATTATATCCTTGTTTTACTTAGGGGCACTAGTCCCAGAGAGGGAAGAGATGTGACAGAGGACAAAAATAAGTGGTTTGACTCATCTGTGCAAGAGACTGTACCAACACCTTCTCCATGTCTACTGCTTGTCAAAGAGATGAACAGGAAAACAGCCCTCACCTCAAGGGGCTTGGGCACTGGTGGGAAGGATGGACATAAAAGCCAGCAAACACAACATTCATCATCGCTGCTATCCGTGAAGGGAAATATCTGAGACTGAGGGGGCATAAAGGTCTCACCTAACTGGATCTGGAAGGTTCTGGAGAAGGCCTCCCAGAGGTGTAAGGACAAGCCACCCAGGTGAAGATGCACGATTTGGAAAGGCATTCCAGGCAAAGGTGCATGATAGGGAGATGAGAGAGAGCAAATTGTGATGGCCAGCTTCATTTACGTCTTCAGCAAATGTCTGTGAGGGAATGCTTTTGTACCCTTACAGGATTGTAGGTCCTTGGGGAATGATCAAGACATTGACATCTTGACTATTCATAAACCAATCGACCACAAAGAGAGTGTGTTGAGAGCTGCAGACACAGTTTTGATGCCAAGCTGTTTCTGACCAGGGCAACTCTAGGAAAACGCTCTGCAAGGGGGAGCAGTAATGATCATCTTATTTGGGATAGAAACACAAAAGTGCTACATAAAGAAACTTTGCTACAAACTTGAGAATTACATAGTGCTGTACAAGTATTATAATCAAGGAAAATTATTGCAGCCCAGTGTTTATTTTTTAATTATTTCTATTAAATGTGAATTAACGATGATTAATGATGTGTCACATGCAGGCTCCATAACACGGTTAGTGAGGAATATTCTAAGTCATCCAGGGCCTGATCATTCATCTAAAGGTCTGCTCTATTTTTGTGTGGCTGTGATTGAAAAGCAGATCTGCCCTTCCACCCACACCATCATTAAACTCTCCCTCTCCTCCACCACTAACCTCATCAGAAAAAAGTAAGACATAAAATTGATGAATTGTTTACTGGCAGAAGAATATCAGGGTTAACCTCTGTCACCTCCTTGTCCCTCTGGCTCAGGATTCTGTGTCTGACAGTGGCCTTGAGGGAGTACTGGGGAGGAGGCTGGGCGGCTTTCTCATCCATCAATCTCAAAGGTTAGGAACATTCCTGAGACAGCTCATGCCTCCTTCACTGTCTGTTAGAGAATGTGCCATCATGAATTTATGGAAACCTGCGAAGACCTCTGTGCCTGTTCAGCTGTACCACACTGGCTAAGGAAGTTGGGGGAGTGACTTTTCCATTCTCTTAATGGGATCATCTAGCAGTAGATTCTGTTTGTACGTGAATCAGAAATTTAACTGTTTGTTTCAAGGGATACGTGTGGATATAGACACAGGTATGAGGGAAGAGAGAAGATTGGATTTTTGAAGAAGAGGAGGAAGAAGGAGAAGAATACGAAGAAGAGGAAGAAGGGGAAGAGGAAGAGGAAGAAGGGAAAAAAGAAAAAAGAAAAAAGAGGAAGAAGGAGGGGAGGAGAAAAAGAAGGAGGAGAAGAAAGAGACGAAGAAGAAGGAGGAGAAGGAGAAGACAAAGAAGGAGAAGAAAGAGAAGAAGGAGGAGGAGACAAAGAAGAAGAAGAAGGAGGGGGAGGAGGAGAGGAGGAAGGGGAAGAAGAAGGAGAAGGAAAAGGAGAAAAAACAGTTGGAACCATTTATTGAGCTCCTCCTCTGAACCAGGCTGGTGAAAATCCTTGGATGCATTAGCTCATTTAACCATCGTCAACAGTCCTATGGGGCAGACAGATAACGTTATCCCCATTATCGAGATGAAGAAACAGAGACTCAGACATTTAGGTAGCTGCCACAAATGGTGGTGGAATGGGCTTTAAATATAGGCAATCAGGACCAAAGCCTGTGCGTTTAAACATTAGGCTCCACTGCCACCTCCAGAGACATTGTGCTAACTTGTATTCAGTTCCTACTGTGTGTCAGGCACCTTGTCAGGGGCTTGGGTTCACGACTGAATCAAACACACTCTCATCTCTGGAAGAGCTTCCAGGTCAGCAGAGTTAAAAGACAAGCCTGCAAGGGAGTGAAACCCAGGTGAGGTATAATAAATGGCTCAAGGAGCCATAGGCTTCATGGAGGTCTCGGCACATGCTGAGACCAGAGGAGGTTTGGCAGCACCTGGACTGGGCTCGGATTCTGGGTGGGGTCTTGACTGGAAGCTCTTGGTGCAGGTAAGCTGGGGTGAGGGTCCAGCTTGAACAAAGGCTGGGAGGTAGGGAGTGTGTTTGGGAGACAGTGAGCCATCCAGTTTGGTTCAAACACAGAGAGGTTATAAACATGGGCCAAGCTGGCTTTCAAAGTCATGTGAACAGAGCTCAAATGTGCTGTACCTGTGGCATCACACTGCCTTCCTCTTCTCCCTCCATCCCTTCTTAAACAGTACACTCAAGTGGTCCATGCACAGTGAGATCCTGGCCAAGGAAGGTGACTGCACAAGGAGATGGGGACAGCACAAGCCCTGACCACTGACCTGTGATGGGGGAGAAGAGGGAGGAACTTTCCTCCCATTAGGCAGGCAGCCCTAGGAAGGCAGAGACTGTGTGTCCAGCACCAAGCACCAAACCTGGCTCACAGAATTCAAAAAACATTATTGAAAGGATGGGTCAGTGTGTGTGCACACACACACATGCACACACAGGCACACATAGACACATGCACACATACAAGCACACACATATATCCAAATCTTTAACACTAGAAAAAAAGGAGTTTAAAGGAATTTATACTTTAGGAGGAGGAGGTGGTTTGAGGCAGGGAGAAGAAGGAGAGGGAGTCAGCAAGTCTTGGGGACCTGCTGTGTTTCAGTCTCAGCCTACCACTTCCTGTAGGTACTAGGGGTTTTTTTTTGTTGAGCAATTTTGCTAAACAACTTAACCGCAGAGTTTCAGTTCCCCATCTGTAAAATGGGAACAGTAATACCAGTCCCAATCTCACAGCACTGCTGTGGGATTTCAAGGAGTCCATCCATGTCAAGTGCTTGGCCGGGATGTGACTTGGGTTAAGAACAGATGAAAGGTGGGAACGTATGGAAAGAAGCAAGTTCAACAGGCCATAAGAGATGCTCTAGAGATGCCAAGCCCTCTTCCTTCTCTTCGTTGGTTCAGTTAAGTCTAAAGACCCATGGGGCTGAAGCTACAACAGCTTCTGGTCTTGGCATGCTAAAAGACAGCTCTACGCATTTGCTGAGAGAACAAATTAGCAAAAGGGAATTCACCAAACTGCTAAAAAGCTGGACTGACAGTTTGGAATTAATCCTTGCCTCAGGCCCTTGGATGTACCTCTCTTTGCTTAAGTTTTGCCGCATAAATATGTTTTGGAAACAGCCGGAGGAAATGAGACTGCACATGTGAAAGCATCGATTAAATTAACCTCTCCCCAAAACCATCAGGTAGACGAATCAAACCAATGTAATTAAAGAGATTGCTTTTGTCTCTCCTTAAGTTATCGTTTTGTATAAAGTGGCTTCCGACGTCATCCAACTGTGGGTTTCCTCTTGGATGAATAGACAAGAGTTAAATCCCCTCCCAGATGTCCCCTCCTTCCCAGAGTGTCTGTTCTGGAGAGAGCTGGCTTGAGATTAGCCCAGAAGGGGAACACGAGCAGAATGTCCGGTGCTATATGCCATCCCTGCTCAGCACCAGACCGTGGGGAAATTGAGAGTTGGGTGTGGTCCTGTGTCTTCATTTAAAAGAAAATTATTTATTTGTTTGTTTATTTGAGAGAGAGAGAGAGAGAGAGCACATGAGCAGGAGAGGCAGAGGGAGGGGGAGAAATAATGTCAAGTGGACTCTTTGATGAGCACAGAGCCCGATGTGGCGTTCTACCCCACAAGCCTGAGATCACAACCTGAGCCAAAACCAAGAGCCAGGTGCCCAACTGACTATGACACCCAGGCGCCCCTGTATCTTTATTTTTGTATCACAGTCATTGGTGCCAAAGGTTGGTTGTTGCTTGGCAACGGGTTGATTTTCTCCATTGCTAGTGTGCCAGTGAGTTGCACTAATACTTTCTAGTCTTGAAGAGTCAATCTTCTCCTCTTCCCAATGGTCAGACAAGCTTTATTATAAGGCCTATCTTGAGCTGACAACCTCTAACTTGTGCTTGGTAGCTTAGACTTGCCATGGCATTCTTCCACGTCTTCTCTCCAATTTCCCCCTTATCCCCATGTACTTGTGAATAACTTCCCTAGGACCTAAGAAGCTGAGATTGCAAATTTCCCCCAAGAGACTCTCCTCTTTCTTTCCTTTCATAATAAAATCTCTATGTTTAGTCAGAGACATGGCCACCTGGGACATACTACAATCCTCAGCCTCTCTTATAGCTGATTGTGGCCATGTGGGTATGTTCTGGCTGCTGGGAAGTGATGGACATGACTCCCTTGGAATGCCCTTAGAAAGAAGCACCTACCACTTCTCTTTACCCTTTCTCATTGGCTGCAAGGTGGGTAGGATGCCTGGAGCTGGACATGCTTGCATGCTTGCTTGATATGAAGGAAGCCACATATTGAGGACGTCAGAGCGATGAGTTAGAAGCAGCCAGGAGTCCCCAATGGATCCAAATCTGGCTTGTTAGTTCTGACTATCCACAATGGCAGAGAAATGGACTTCCATCTTGGTTGAGCCACAATTATATTTTGATCTGCCTGTTGCGGTGACTGACCCAGTATTATGAATAACTAACACTACCTGCAAAAGTGAGTCTTGCTTTGCCTCATAATAAGATTCTGGAGACATGTGACCACATGGAATTATTGTGCTTTAAATCACATCTTCAATGTGCCTGGGGAAGCCATCTGTTAGGATAGTTAAGGGTGGGATTTTGGAGCTAGAATTAAGGTCCTACTCTGCAACTACCTGTGTGGCCTTGGGCAAGTTACTTAGCTTCTCTGAGCCTGTTTTCTTCTTTTATAAAGTGAAGGTGATTGTATTCATCTCACAAGATTCTTGTGAAGATGAATTGAGATACCAAAGGCGAAGTCCTTAGTAGGGTGCCTGGCATGTAGTAAAGAGTTCCATAAATATTCTATGGAGTCATCTGGAAAGTTAAAAAATAAATGTTTCATAATCCACCAGCACGGATTCTGGCTCCACTGGTCCAGAGCTGAAATCTTGGCATCTCCACATTTTAAAGTTTTCCCAGTTCCTTGAGTAGTTGAGAAGAACTGCCTTCAAGGCATCTAGTGGGAGGGCTTTCCAGAAACCATTTCCTGATTTGCCCTCTTGTCATGCAAATTCAGTCACACCTTTGTGATCAGTTGCCCTCGCCTTGGATCCCTTTCTGATTTTATTTATCTGCCCCCCCACATCATCTCTGTATACATTTGTGCTCTGGCCTTCAGGGTCCTCACCATGTCCTTTCTGTGAGATGTCCTGAAGCTAATTTATAGGTTCAGCATAGTTCATAGGCTTTCTGGAGCACTTTCATATATGTGATCTCACTTGATCTTGTCCACAGCCCTGTAAAGCACTTAGGACTGGTTTCATCATCATCATCATCATCATTATCATCTCCATTTTACAGAGGAGAAAACTGAGGCTCAGAGTGGGTAAGTAATCTGAAACTCAGACTTCAACTAAGTTCTGTCTGGCTTCAAAGCTTGTGATTCACGCCTGAACCCCTCTGCTTCTCTGAAACTGCATGGTGATTTTTGAATGAATCATGTATTCATTTATTTGACCCACATTTTTAGTTTCAAAGACCAAGGAGATGGATAGTTCCATGAGCTAATGAAAACCCAGATAGACCAGTAGCTTCTTCCTCTTAACCCAAATCCAGCTCTAAGTTTGGTCAAATCTTCAGGGATGTCTGATGTCACCAATGCCCTCAGGAGAATCCACAGAGGAAGATGGGCCTGTGCCAGAGTTCCCCAGGAATTCCATGTGAGTAAAGAATTACACAGATCACCCTTTGATCCCTCTGTCCAAATTCATCCCTCTTTGGATGAAGGCAATCTCTTTGGTCAGGGCAGCTTGAAAGCTATCTCAAGGCCATCCTCATGTTTCACTCACCCAAGTCAACTGGAGATCAGAAACATCAAGTGAAAAGCCCCTGTCCCCTGGAAAGCCTATGTTCCATTTGCAAAAAAAAAAAAAAAAAAGTGTTTCTCTTACATATTATATAACTCTGGGGAGGCAGTTGCTTAGCAACTGAGCCCAGTTGGCTGGGCTGGGAGTAGTTATTAACTCTTCCTGCAGTCAGTTGACATTGTCAAGTCTTCCTGGAAGGCCACCAACCACCCCATTTCCATAACAGAAAGCTCATGACATTCATTTGTCCCTGCATCAGGACCCTTCCTGGCTCTCTCCTCACCACAACTGCAGGGCTGTCCTCCTGGGAAGAAGGACAGCATAAGCGGCTGTGTGCAGCTTGCCTAGTAAGACCAGCCTCAGGCCTTCCCTAACCCACTGAGAGAACCTACTGAGAATCTATTAGGCCACCTAAGTGACGTGAAATGGGACCCCTTGGCAAATGACAGAAGTTAAATGCACACATCACAGGAGTGGGCTGTCTGGCTGGCTTAATTGGTAGAGCGTGCAACTCTTGATCTGGGGTCATGAGTTCGAGCCCTACGTTGCGTGTAGATCTTACTTTAAAAAACGCACACATCGTCATGTCCACACTTAGAGTTTCGACAGGCATAGTATGGAGCACCTACTATGTGCCAGAGCCAGCAGCAGGCACTGGGAATCGACAGTAAACAAGAGTCAAATGTCCCTCCCTCACCAACCTTTCATTCTAGTTGGGGAGCTAGATGGTACCCACAAAAAGAAGTAAACAAGATAATTCTGTTTGTCGTACGTGCTTTGAAGGAGATAAAATAAAGGGATGTAATAGAGCCTGAGTCGGTGTGTGGGAAGAGGTGCTTCTATACCTACAGCTATCTCAATGCACCCATCTAAATATATCAGTATAAAAATGCATCCATATGCTGGGGACACTGTGTTGCTGCTGATAGATACATTTCCATTCAATGCTGGTGTGGCAGGAGCCCTAGAGCTAATCTCAGTTCAGTCTCCAAGATCTTTCCCATCTCAGTAAATGGTATCACCTGATTGAACCAGTCACTCAAGCAGTAACCTAAGGGACATCCTTAATTTTCTTTTCTCTCTTTTATGCATCAACATATCTATTGACTTTAATTTCAAAATAGACCTTGAACCTACCCCTGGATGACTATAACAGCTTCCCCCACTTCTCTTTCCTGATGGTTCATTCTCCACCCTGTAGCCAAAGTGAGATTTCAGAAAAGGAACTCACTCTCTCCTCTGCTTAACACTTCTCAATGGCTTCCCTCTTGCTGATCTCAGATTGCCTCCAAACATTCACTGCAAGGCCCAGTGTGTTCCAGAGCCTGGCTACTTCTCTCCTTCCATTTCTGACCATGCCTTCCCTCATTTACCATGTTCCAGGCACCGTGGCCTTGGTTTTGACTCAAACAGGACATGCTCCTTTTTTTTCTTTTTCTTTCTTTTTTTTTTTTTGCCTCTGGGCCTTTGCACATGCTATTTCCTTTGCTCCTAGCCTGACAAACCCCCATTCATAGATCTTAGCTGAAAGTCATTTTTTTTTTCAATTTATTTATTTTCAGAAAAACAGTATTCATTATTTTTTCACCACACCCAGTGCTCCATGCAAGCCGTGCCCTCTATAATACCCACCACCTGGTACCCCAACCTCCCACACCCCCACCACTTCAAACCCCTCAGAAAGTCATTTTTTAAAAAAGATTTTATTTATTTATTTGACAGACAGAGATCACAAGTAGGCAGAGAGGAAGGCAGAGAGAGAGGAAGGGAAGTAGGCTCCCTGCTGAGCAGAGAGCCCGATGTGGGGCTCGATCCTAGGACCCTGGGACCATGACCTGAGCCAAAGGCAGAGGCTTTAACCCACCGAGCCACCCAGGCTCTCTGAAAGTCATTTTTTTTAAAGAGGCTCTCCCTCATCACCCAATTCCCTGATCCCAGCACCCTGGTTGATGCATTCACAGAACTTTTATTCCTATTTGTAATTATATATATACCTATGTATAATATATAGGATACATATATATACACATATGTAATATATAACACATATATGTATATATTATACAATAATGTATAAATATAATGTATAATATATATTGATGACATCCATATGTATATATACATATATAAATACATTTTTAACTTGCTTGTCTTTCTCCATTGAAATGCTGAGTTTCATGAGGGCAGAGAATACCCCAACTATTTGTTCTCAGCTGTGTCTCCAGCATACATCCAGGGACATGGTTTATATAGACGATATCAGATATTTTTTTTCCCTACATGAATGAACAAATAAACATCATAAAATAGCTAAAATTTACTGAGTGTTTTCTACATCCCAAGTGCAGTACCAAACACTCAGCATATCACGATCCCCGTTTCATCTTCACGATGACCCAGTTAGGGAGGGTATGACTATTCCCATTTTAGAAATGAGTGAGCTGAGGTTCAGAGACGGGAGCTGTGAAGACCAAGGTCACACTGCTAGGCAGGGGCTGTGCTGAAACTGGAACTAAGCTCACTCCAAGTCTCCAAGCTGGGCTTTTCAATCACTGTATAATTCCTAATACTTGTGGAGTTTGATAACACTTTTTCACCTCTCCTGGCTTTATCGTATGAGGGATAGTTCTCTCATAGGCAGAGGTGGATCAGCGATAGCTTGAGAGTTTGAGGTGGCACGGCGATGAGCTCCATCTGGCTGGTCCTGCAAAGTCAGGCAAAGTTCAGTTATCTGAACAACCAGAGCCTAGCAGACAAAGGGTGAACCAAAATAACTCCCCAGACTGAGTCATTCCTGATCACGCCTGGGAGGCTTTGCAGGACATCTGAGGCACTCTGCTGCAGCATAGAACATCTCCCTCTCACTTTATGCCCAGCACAAGCCTTTATTGAAAAGAATGTGTCAGGGGAAAGAGCTGGCCCTAAACAACTCTGAAACTTGGTTTGGATTAAATCAAGAGAACACAAATAGCTACCAGTTCTTGGGCACTGAGGATGCACCAGGCACTCACTCGAGACCTTTACATGCATTTTTCCCCACACAAAATCACTCCAGGTGGGAACTATGTCTACCTCCATTTTACAGGTGAGGAGACAGAGATGTGGTCATTCATGTTACACAACCTGGAAGTGGTAGAGCTGGGATACAAATTGAAGAGGGGTAAAGGTCCCAGGTACAACCTCTTAACAATTGTGTTCTATTTCCTATACCACTAGGAGTACCCTATCCCATAACCCTCTAGTGCTTTTCTAAGAATCTATCGTGCCGCCCAATGGTCAGCTCAGAGGCAGACTCCAAGTATCCTTAGCTTGGCCAAGGATGAAACTGTTCTTGGGGATCACAGACCATTGGTGTGTGGTCCAGTCTTGCCAACTAGTGAGTGCAAGGCAAGGTTTTCTGAATCTGGGGTGTGGGCAGAGATTAACAGGCAGGGATGATCCACATCTCCATTGTTTCAGGAGGTATTACTGATGACAAAGATCTGTAGGATCATCATCTTGGACAATACTGTTGGCTTCTGTAACAGCCAAGAAGAACAGAAGAATGAGCTAGCCTGTGTAATACCACCATAGCCTCAAAGAGGCCTTGATTTCTGCCTCTGTGAAACAGGAATTCTGGGAGTATGAGCTAGTTATATCTGAGGTTGCTTTTAGCCCCCTGTTCTTGCCTCCAACTTCTTAATGTGCTCTTCTCAGAGCCTGCAGTGCCCTTCTGTCTCCCATCTTTAGTTGGCTAAGTTTTATTCATCATTTGGGACTCAGCTCAGGAAGCATCTCCTCCAGGAAGCTTTCCTTAAGCCCTGGTCTGGGTCAAATGCATCCCTGGAATTCTGTGGCTTAGACCTAACACAGGACACTTCGCTATTTGTCAGATTTGTCTGCCTATACAGCCAGCCTCCCCATCAGCCTCTGAGTCTCCTGGGGTGCAGGGAGCCTGTCCTAGATAATTTCTTTTCTTCAACAACCAGCATAGCCCCTGATACTCAAGAGACGCCCAACATGGGTGCACATAGCACCATGATCTCCAGCATGGTAATTATTCCTGGAAGAATTTGACCCAAACAGCTCTAGGGAATTGAACAAAATTGAATGCAGTGGAAAGTCTGAACATCACAGAGACTCAAGAAGCATATAAAACATAAAGAGAAAATTGCTTTTCAAAACTGTAACAAAGGGAAGAGAAGATTCGCATTGGCTGTTAATACAGGCTCTGTGGATGCAATGGGGTGGGGATGGGATAATTAACTTTCTCGACACACCTCCCAAATGTTCAGTAATGTCAAATAGAGAAAAAAATCAAGTTGTAAAAGAAGTACCTTTTTTCTTCATGCACTTTCCACTCTTGCAGCACAACACGGCACAATATGATAGAAGAAAAGTATCGAGCTCTCGGCCTTGACATGAACTTGCTTTGTGATCTTGGATAAGATACCTCTCTTCCCTGATTTGTACATAGTTCATCTTTAAGTAAGGGAGACGGGCTGGGATATTCACCAAGGGCTCTGGTTCATATGTATTCCTCAGGCATCGAGCCATGTTGTTCTCACATGGATTTTTTGGTGACAAATTGAGGGTTTTTTCCCCTGGGGAACTCTCTCATTTTTTTCCCGTGTTCAAAGACACACAAACTGTTCACAATTCCCCGCTGTTGTAAGAGCAATTTGCTTTCATTATCCTAAACCTTTCAGCATTTCTTGAAACCTCTTTTTGTAGGAAGAAAAAATGTTCCCAATGTGATCACAGGAGATAAATCTGCCATTTCACATTTCAAAAAGTAATCAAAATGCACCCTACTAGAGTAGGTACTCATTACAATTTATGACGAGTGCTTGAAATTGCCTTTATCTTTCTTCTCCTCTGTCCAGAATTATTGTTTCTATTTAGGACGGGAATGCCTAAAGGGGCAGTGGGTGGACATGAGGAATCTCTTTGGTGTGATGCTGTTATTTCATGTTGTTTCCTGAAAGCCTCATATTAGCATGGGTTGACCAGATAGCTTGTTTGCATGACTTCCCTCTTTTTATTTGACCTGGAGCCAAGACCTGTGGGAAGGGTGGTAAAGGACTTGGGGAAATGGGCCTATTTTACTCATTAAGGCCTAAGGCCGACAAGCTTTTTAAGAGCCCATGAAAATGTCTGAGAGCTAAAAACAATATATTGGCTCCAAAATAGAAAAAGAAAACAGTACAACCAGAATTAATAAAGGCTTAAATTAAAAGGGCTTCATAACCTACCATCATGTCAACCTTAGTATTTCTGAAATTTAGTGTTCATAAAAGTTCCATTATATTTGAAAAGAGTTGATGGGTTAGAATCTCATTTCACAAGAATTCCAGAGTATTCTTGATGATTTGTCAAGAAATCACAGATAAATGTAAATCGAGAATGTTACCGTGGTAACAAAATAATTCCAAAAGCTGACTTTCATATTTCCTTTAAACTGTGTCAATAAAAATGCATTTAATTTGTATGAAATGATGTGAGTTTGGGGCTCCAAAATAAGGTTACTTAGGGCAAACCAAAGTCTTAAAGTGGCCTTATGTAGGATGAGCTGATGAATAAACAGGTTAATGGATAGATAAAAAAATGTATGTATGGATATATGGATGGACGGACGTATGTATAGATACATATAAGGATAGATGAACAGGTGGGTTTTAGATGGGTGGATGGATACATGTATGGACTGATGGACAGGGATGGATGGTGTGGATGGATAGATAGGTGAACAAGTGGATGCATGGATGGATAAGTAGATAGACAAAGAGGTGGATAGATAAAATTACTGATTCAGTGAGGTAGCAAGGACCCCTGACTCCTCACTTTCAAGCTGGCATTAAAACCATTTAAATGTAGTCACAAAACCTTGAGCACAAGGACTGGAAAGTATCCCAAGAGACCCTCTAGGACAACATTGTTCCTCTTCCAGATGAAAACACTGAGGGTCAGAGAAGGAAGGGACACAACTGATGGCACATTTTCTTTACTCTCATCAAACAGGAGGCTGCTGCTTAAATGTTTGCCTCTTGGAAAGACACGGCACATGCCTATTTCTCAGGCACTCTACATATTTATAGGATAGTGTTTCACAATTGATGACAGCTTTCTGCTAAACTGACAGGTCTCAGTCTTGCCAAGCCTCAGGATCTTTCCTGCACACTTTCCTTGCTGTCTCCCAAAGGAGGCAGGCTAGTGAATGGCAGTGCTTGGTCTGGGGCGAAACTACTCTGCAGACCCAGGCGAGGAGAAACATATGTGGTTTAATTCATGCTCACTTTATCTTATTTTAGCACATCTTCAGTCCCTTTCTGAGTCTTTCAGCCATCAGTTGAGACATGGTAGGGAAAAAAAAAAAAGCCCTCTGTTCCCCCACGTATTGGACTTCCTTGTGGCTTTTCACTTGGTGACAGCATTTGGATTTTCCTTCAGGAAACCAGAATCCCTCACCTCAACCCTGGAGAGTCCAGGACTGGCAAGTCAGGTCCTACATCATTCCAGCTTCAATGATTGATTCAAAGATGAGCATAGGTACCAAGTCTGACTACATGTTACATATATTAGCCCACTTAATCTTCTTTGCAATCCTGTGAGATAGGTACTATTCTAAATTTCTTTTAAAGATGAAGGAACTGGGGTGCCTGGGTGGCTCAGTGGGTTAAGCCGCTGCCTTCGGCTCAGGTCATGATCTCAGGGTCCTGGGATCGAGTCCCGCATCGGGCTCTCTGCTCAGCAGGGAGCCTGCTTCCTCCTCTCTCTCTCTGCCTGCCTCTCTACCTACTTGTAATCTCTGTCTGTCAAATAAATAAATAAAATGAGGAACCTGAGGCACAGAGAGGTTAAATAACTTACCTAATATTGTATCACTGATAAGTGGCAGAGGTGAGGTTTGAACCCAGGTGGCATGATTTAAAGTTAGCACACTTAACACTGCAATATCCCACCTTTTAGTACCTGATGTATAGTGTGTCCTCCTAAAGTACCAGTGGATAAGTTTTATCAGAAAAACACTGAAAAAAATATATATATATTTGTTCCCATTAAGTACTTAATCAAAACTTCAACATGACTTAATCCCTGGGAGAACTGGACTTAATGGCCTCATGTAACTTTAATTTTTTTACTCGTTTTTTTTTATTGTTAGTCACCATAGAGTACATCATTAGTTTTTGATGTAGTGTTCAATGATTCATTATTAGCATATAACTTAAAAATTTTTTTATTAACATAAAATGTATTATTAGCCCTGGGGTACAGGTCTGTGAATCTCCAGGTTTACACACTTCACAGCACTCACCATAGCACATACCCTCCCCAATGTCCATAACCCCACCACCCTCTCCCTACTCCCCTCCCCCTGGCCACCCTCAGTTTGTTTTGTGAGATTAAGAGTCTCTTATGGTTTGTCTCCCTCCCAATCCCATCTTGTCTCATTTATTCTTTTCCTACCCCCCAAGCCCCCCACATTGCATCTCCACTTCCTCATATCAGGGAGATCATATGCAGTTGTCTTTCTCCAATTGACGTATTTCGCTAAGCATAATACCCTCTAGTTCCATCTACGTCATCGCAAATGGCAAGATTTCATCTCTTTTTGATGGCTGCATAGTATTCCACTGTGCATGTAACTCTTTTTATAAAGATTTCTATTTATTTATTTGAGGGTGGAAGGACAGAGGGAGAGGGAGAGAGAGAATCCCAAGCAGACTCCCTGCTGAGTGCAGAGCCTGACATGGGGCTTGATCCCACGACCCTGAGATCATGACCTGAGCAGAAACCAACAGTTGGACAGTCAACCAACTGAGCCACCCAGGAGCCCTGACCTTGTGTAACTTTATACATAGAATGACTCGCTTTTCTGGAAATTTATTTCCTGGTCACCTTAGCTATGTGGAAGTTACCAAGAACTATGAGGAGGTGAAGAATGCAATCATCCAATGTCAAAAATGCTGTCTAGGGTCAGCTCTAAAGTGGGTGGGAGTTATTCATGGAAGAGTCCCTCACTTTGATCTTGCACACTATTTCTGCACAATTATTATCTGTTTTCTCACAAAGGAATTTAGAAATGGTAACCTGGAAGAAATTCTGTGTAGCATCGAGAAAAGAGTCATTAACTCAGGAGCTGGATTGATCTAGAAGTGAATTCCAGTCATAAAACTGACAAGTGAAGGACTTTGCCTCTCTCAGCCTCAGTTGCCTTATCTGTAGTATGCTGGCAATAATAGTACCTACCTCATGCTATTGCTTTGAGATGGAAATTAAAACTGTTGGTGTAAGGTGTCCAGCACTTAGTAGGTTCTTGCTAAATTATATCCATTAGGATTGACAAATGATGAGTTCTTCATCCCTTCTCAGGGTCTGTACCCTCGTTTACAAACTATGGTTTATAACAAGAGTCCTCTTGGGGAATTTTACAAGGTTGTTGGACAGAGTAGTAAGGTAATGGAAATAAAAATGCTTTTTAAATGGCTAAAAGCCACTTAAGTGCAAGGCAGTATTACAGTTATTACTACTATAGCTGTAAGAATTATACTATTGTTAATACTTACTACTATTTGTCATCGTTATGACCACTGCTATAAATGAATATAATATTAGTCCTTAGGTTGCTGCAATATTTCACAATAATCTCCGAGTGAAGAGTGACCACACTGGAAATGAACATCCAGAACCGTGCATCTCTATCAAACCTGAATCAATAGCGATAACACCTCCTTTGTACCTGAAATGAATTAGACAAGCATCTCTTTGTACAAGGAGACACAGGCACAAACTGACTAGTGAGTACAAAGTGGCGAGTACCTCACATAGCACCTACCAAACACATGGTAAATTCTATATTAGGAATATAGTAAATTCTACATTAGGACTAGAGTAAATTCTTTATTAGGAATAACTACAAAAGATGTAGATTAAGGATGGCTGCAGTCTCTGCCACTCACACCCAGAGGGGGGCTATTTCCCTACCCTTTGAATCTGAGCTGGCCTCCTGACTTCTTTTGACCAACAAAATGCAATGCACAACTTCTGAAGCTGTCCCTTAAGACATCTTCAGCTTTCCCCCTTGCTTTCCCCCCACTGCCATACTGGGAGAAGCCCCAGCCTCACATGGGAGCCACATGAGAGGAAATGGAGATGCTTTGGGGGTAAGCAGCTCAAGCCACTGAATGTGTGGCTGAGCCTCTTGGCATTTTCAGAGCAGTCAAGCCACATGATGACTGTGGCTCTGACCAACACCATGTGGACCAGAACAATCACCAAGCTGAGCCCAGCTGAACTGCAAAATCAAAGGAGATAATAAGTCGATCATTTTTATTCAAAGCTACTATGTTTTGGGGGTGGTTTGCCAGGCAGCAATAGCTAATTGAAATGAAATGGATATGAATGCTCCAATGAGATGCTCCTGACCCCACTGAGAGGGGCAGGGAAGGCTCTCTGGAAGAGAGAGCATGTGGAAGTCATATGAGGTTTGTGGGTTAAGCAGGAGCACAAGGATCCTAGCTCTAACTCATGAGTCAACCCTCTTCTCCACCTGATGTTTTGGAGTCCAAGTCAGGTTAGTGATAAGAAAAAAAATTCCAAAATCTTCTCTCACCCGGATAATTGTTTCTCCTCTTTAGGGATCAGCCCCACTTCCCCAGTTCTAAATCAAAATGTCAGGGCCTCCAAATTGGTTCAGGTGCTCATGCATTTGTAAAAATGTCTTTTGCTGGAAAAGGCCTGGAATGTCTAATTTCTGCCCCGAGCACATTTTTATAGTTAAGCTATATTATAAATGGCGTTTAATTTACCCAGCAATGTCAGGCCTACATTCAAATGAGAGCCAGCGATAATATATATAAGATCCTTTTGTACAGTCTGATCAGGGTTTGGGAGGAGGGGAGAGGTGGGTTTAGCCATCTTTGTCCGAATTTATATTCTTTTCTTCTCTCTGCTGCTGTTTCTATGTACCATCCACCAAGAGGAGGATAGTGAAAGCCTTTCAAAGCACCAGGCCAAGTTTGAGGAGGCAAGTGTGTGGATGAGTCGAGGTTTTAAACACAGTTGAAGGGTCAAGGGCCAGGAGCCCTGAGGACTTCTGAGCAGGCTCAGTGTGTTGGCCTCCCTTCCACTGTGGCTGGAGAGAGATGGTACCAGGAGCTGTGGGCCGACAGAAACAAACTCAGATAATTCCAGATCTTAGCTGGGAGGCAGGGGACAGGTGAGCCTACCTCCTGGTGAGGAGCCAGGGGGTGGGATTCCTCCTTCAAATTCTGTCAGCAAGGGCCTCTTCCCTAACTCCCTTCCATTCATAGAAGCTTTATCAAAGCAGGACAGGCCACTCCCCTGCCTACAGTGAGCTTCTCAGAGCAAGAGAATAAATTTTCAGCAGGCTCCGTGCCCTACCAGGTGTGGCCCACCCACCCCTTCTCTTCATTTTGCCCACTTCCTTCCCTGCCCTTGATCCCCCATCCACAACATCTTTTTTGTTAGTTCTTCAAATGCCTGAACTCTGGCGACTCATCCAAGGCCAAGCCAAAGGTTGCATTCTGAGTGCTAAGGCATCCCTGACTCAGCCTGTCCCCAAGTGGAGAAGCAGAGAAAAGGGCTGATGGTAGCAATAATTCATGTCAGGGAGGCCATCCCCACACCCAAAAGCCTGGCCCTGGTTCTCGGGAAGTTGGGTGTGATCGATCATGAATGGGGCACATTTATTTGGCTCATTACTAGGTTTTCAGGGAAGAGAGGAATCAGGAGACCAGGACTGTCTGGGGGAGAAAACACGGTGGGCTAAAAGTAGACTCCCACCCAACCTCTATACCACAGAAAGGAGTGAATTCTTTCTGAGTAGGATATATATCCCAGCTCTGGCTGAGCCTCCAAGGGCAGTGTGAGGGATTCCCACTCAGCTCATGCTCTTGGGTGGGGGGTGGTTACAGATGCTCTCAGAGTCCCAGGTGGTCTTTTTAACCGCTTCAAGTTCACAGTGCCCATGAGAATGTCTGATGTTCTTTGGAAACTCCTTACCTTGTGCACTATCACAGATGAACACATCAAACCCCTTCTCTGTCATTGCAAGGTAGGCCATCATTTTACCCGATGATGCAAATACTTAATGATCAGTATACATGGGACGTGGCGCAGCAATGGACGATTAATCCATATGCATTGAATAAATGAATGAGTGATCATGTTGAATCAGTGAATAAATGAAAGATGACAGACAGTGTAAGTTCCTTGAGGGCTGACATTGCACATATACACATTGAATATTTGCTGTTTGTGGCTGAATCAGTGAATCAGGCCCCGAAATGCCCAGAGCCTAGTGGGAGAAACAGGGGTATAAGAAAAGTAAGTATAGTGCAGTATTCTGATGGGGGTGCCTGCCCTGGGCCAGGGAAGCATGGCCAAGGGAGAGGGAGGGTAGAGGGGAAGCTCTGGGAAGGGATCACAGAAGGGAATACAGGCTTTGAGAGACTGAGGAGGGAGAAAGGGAGCCAGTGAAGACAGTATGCCTTGGGGAACTTGGGGCCTTAGTCCAATCACAGAAAAGAGACCCAAGAATGAGAAAGGCAAGTTACAGACCAATATGGATGACATGGTACTATTCTGTAAGAATTCAAAGTGTATGTACCCAAATTGAGGGCCATTCTACAAAATAAGCAGTTTGTATTCTTCAAAAACACCAACATCAGGAAACACGAAGGCCAAGGAATCATTCCATCATGGAGTCTCTTTGGCCCTCAGTTTCTTCATCTGAAAAATAGAATTAACTTTCTCTGTCACCGGCCTCTCAAAATTGTTTGCAACCACCTAACCCAATAAGGGGCTTCCTCTGCCACATGCAGAGAATAAATGATTATTTTTATTACTACTTAAAATAAAATTACCCCAGGACTTGAAGGAATTAACTTGTTTTCAGCCAAACCTCATTAATGTATTGTCCAAGTTGATGCATTAAGGAAATAATGGGCATATAATTTATGCACATACACATGCTTGGCTACCTCTTGGCGACTTTGCTGAGAATGCATTTTTCCCACATGTGCAAGAGAACAAAGAACCAACATACTGTTACCATAAGTGAAGTCAATAACATTACCCTCAGCGGGGTTTCCTGGAGTTCTGGCCTCTGTTTCTACAAAATCTGGAATGGTTATAGAAGGTTCTTTTCAAGTGTACATTGACTTGGCTCATGAAAGAGCATCACCTAGAAAAGGTTTTTTGTTTTTTGTTTTTAAGAGATGATTGGGTCAGACAATGTCACCTCACTACAGGTAGATACCAACTAGGACTAGCGACCCTGTGAATGCACTGTTCCCCAGTTCAGGTCCTTCAGAGATCACTGTACTCTGCCTGGATGTCATCAGGCCAACACAAGAGAGAGAGAGGAGAGGAGAGACAGAACTTGCACATCTGAGTCATACCTGAGTTGGCAGAATAATTGCATGTTAGGTTCTCTGAGGGCAAGGTACGCCTTACTTACTTCTCCATCTCTAGTGCCTACCAAGTGCTTGTTACAGAGCAGAAGGTCTTGAAGGAACAGAAACTTGATCTTGAATGAATGAAGGAATCCTTATCCACCAGTGCTTAGTCATCTGAGCCCCGGCTTCCTTATCTATAATCAAATGGCTATCAGAGTCACCCTAGAACGCTCTGCTAGTAATTAAGCAAGCATCTATAAATGAAGCCATGGCGGGGATTCCATGAATTATGGGAATATTTTTTCCTTTGCAGCCTTTCCAGGGATCTGCTGTTTTCTTTGGAAACAGGGAAAGTGGAGTCAGAATAGAGAGACACGACAGATAAGACCCAAACATTGCCTTCTAGGACCTCCTGAATGCCAAGAGGACTCAGGGAGGACCAAGTTATGTCCACGTTCCTTGTCTGGGGTTTGGGGGCTGATCTAAGATGAACCTTGATCATTAAACAGCAGCCAGTGAGTGATGGGTTCACTCAATCGGACCCCTGCTTTTTGCTTAGAACCTCGATTTTATTAACCAAGGTAATAAAATACCTTGAAATGAGAAGCAGAGACTAGATGTGTTGCTCTAACACCAGTGCTCCTGTCTGAACATCTTATCTGTAGGGTTCGGGCATTTGTAAATTCTGTTCCAGCTGGGAATGATACACCAAATCTCTCTTCTTCTCTCAAGACTCTTGGGAAAGGTTGCTCACTCATTTACTCATGGTAACATCTATACAAATTATCCAATTTCTTTTTTTTTTAAGGTTTTATTTATTTATTTGAGACACAGAGAGAGAAAGCACGAACGGAGGGGCAGAAGAAGAGGGAGAAGCAGACCCTCCGCTGAGCAGGGAGCTGGGCACAGGGCTTGATCCCAGGACCCCACGTTCACAACTTGAGTCAAAGGCAGATACTTAAGGGATTGAGCCACCCAGGCGTTCCCGGAGTATCCAATTTCTATCAGGCACCGTCTTAAACTATTGATGGAAAATTCCCTTTCTGTCTCATACAACTAGATGGAAAAGGTACAGTTCTTTCCCCTCCTATACTGTTTCCATAAAGCAGACAGGTTATAAAGCTGAGGGTTATACAGCTCGTAAGTGACAAAGCTGGGATCCACACTCAGGCATCTCGGTTCCTAACTTCTGAGCCCTTCCACTGCCATATGCCCAGTGACCACCTGCCGACTGCTCAATGCGCCATGCTCTGAGTTACATGTTGGGGACACAGGTTTTCTTAGTCTGGGAGGGGGACAACCATGCGTTAGCTGCATGCTAATAATAAGCACTGCCCGCATGCTAATTAAGAATGATTACACTTCAACATTCATTCATTCCACAGCTCTGCATTTGCTGAGCTTCTGTTTTCTGGGAGATGGGCTGCTTATTGAGAGGGAGATGCAACACATCCCCTGCCTTGGAGGACCTCATTGCTAGAAGTGGGGAGAAAGGCTTTCCAGTTCTTGCATCTGTGGGGAAGTGGTTGAGAGTGATTGTAAGCAGTTCATGGCTGGACACCAGCTCTGCTCCAGCAGGAGTCCAAGTTCTGGGCTTGTAATACCTCTAGGTGGGTACACAGCGAGACGGCACCCTTTTGTTTTTTTCCATGACGTCAACTGGAGGACATGATACGTGTTGAATGAATGTATGATGATGATATCATAAATATTATCTAATATTATATATTTTATTATAAGTATTGAATTCCTACTGGGTACAAACCACTATTCTATGCATTTTACAGGGTCAGCTCATGAGTTCTCACAGCATTCTGTGATGTGGGTCCACTGATCATTGTCATTTCACAGCTGAAGAAATAGAGTACCAGAAAGTTCAGGACCTGCTTGAGCTTACACATTCATATAAATAAGAGTGGCCTGAGGCTTTCTTTAGAAACAACAATAAAGTGTTGCTTTTAACCCCAATTGAAGTAAATGTATGCAAATGAGCCCCAGCACATCATTTTTTATTTATGCCATAAATTAGGCAAATTCCCTTCTTGAAGCCCTGGAAAACTAGGACTGATTCCACATATTTTGCATTAATTTCCAAGGTAGTTGGCCCCAAATTAACTTTACAACTTGGTAAACCTGCCTTAGAGGGGGCATGGAGGTAGAGGTCTGATCAAAAGTCTATAGGGAATGAAGAGTCAGAGGAGCTTTGTCCATCTGTCACTTTTTGCTCATCGCTTTACAATTTAGTGGTGTACTTCCACACCCAGGGCTGCCATGTACAGCTGCAAAGGTTGTGCACTGCTTAACTTCAGGGGTGAGGGACCACTCACCTACACTGCTGGAGATAGGCAGGGAGGTGACATAAGCATTGCAATCTCACAGTCCACCCTATGGGAGAGGCACAGGAAGCATTACATTCTCTTTTTGCAGATGCAAACTGAGGCTGAGTTGATCACACCCCTTCCTCCAGCATCATACAACACAGAAACGCCAGGGTTGGGATCCACGTCCAGCCCTGTCTCAGTCCTATGCCAATGATGAGTCCACCACTCTCAGAAAGTGTACTCTGAGTACATTCTTTAAAACACCTCCTCCCTCTGTTTCCATAATATTAAAGCTTTGAAGAAATCACAATATTATATAATAGCTGCATTACTAAAACCATGCAAAGAACAACATGTTTGAAAAAGCACATTCTGTTTTCCCACTAACCTCCACCATTGCTCCTTCCTTTCTCCCTTCGTCTGTCTTTCTTTCTTTCTCTCCTTCCTTCCTTTTTCTTCCTTTCTCCCTCCCTCACTCTCTTTCTTCCTTCCTTCCTCCCTCCCTCTTTCTCCTTCTTCCTCTTTCTTTCTTCCTTTCTTCCTTCCTTCCTTCCTTCCTTTCCTTTCCTTTCTTCTTCCCTCCCTTCTTCCCTCCTTCCCTCTCTCTCTTCCTCCCTCCCTCCCTTCCTTCCTGTCTTTCTTTCTTTCACCCATTCAACAAACAGCTGTGAGTAAAGAGGTAGTAAGAGACAACCCCTGACTCCAAGGACCTCACAGTCCAGTGAGGAAGGGAGATGAGTCAGCAGACACATTTGTCATCTTTCCCAGTTCTTAGATATATTTACTAGTAAGGCCACAGCTTGATGACTGTGGATGAAGAGTTCCAGAGCAACATCGTGGCAATTGGAAGGGTTGAGAAAGCAACTATGGAGGTCAGAGCAAGTGTGAAATGTTACTGGTGGTGATTGCTCTACCCGGAGTATGGATGGAACTAGCCCTGTGTTATGACATGCTTACCACACTAGCCACAGATGTTTGGATTAAACATGAACTGTCAATCTCTTGCCCCAGTAGGACGAGCCATATTCCTCAGGAATCTGAGCAGGGAAACATGAGGAAGTTGAGTGTTAGGGGCTGTATGTGGACTGCCATGGCTTAGAGCAGTACTGTCCAATAGATCTTTCTACCAAGCCAAAAGTGTTCTCTCCCCAACATGGCAGCCACTAGCCACACATGACTACTGAGTACCTGAAATGTGCTAGTGGGACTGAGGAATTCTAATTCCAATGTAATTTCATTTTAATGGATTCACATTTAAAACCAAATAGCCACTTGTGGCTAGTGCCCACCATATCAGGTGGTGCACATGTAGAATTTGAGCCAGAGAAGCCATGACAGCCCACGTGTAAGGAGAGGTGGTGAGGGAGATCACTGGTTAGTGAGTAGAATGAGGCTGGTGAGAGAGAGAGAAAAAGAGGGGGCGGGGGGGGGAGAGTCAGAAGCAACCAATGCAGGGAGAAGCAGATGCCATGGAAGAGAGAAATGAAGGAAAGGAGCCCATCCCTGGAACATCCGTGGTTCAATATTCGAGGTACCTTCTTAGTCTTGATCTATCCTGAATGATGCTTCGCTCTGTAAAGCCAAAAGGAAGACTGGTTCCTCTCTTGGAAGCCAGCACCGATCTGAGAATCTGAGACTCAGCTAAGATTCAACAAATCATTGCCATCATCTTCATCACTACCCAACCCCACCCCACCTCAATCATCTGAGTTAAGTGACTTGTCTAAGATCACACTGTTAGGCTGGAACCAATATCTGTCACTCCAGAGTCTGGACTCTTTATTGTACTATAATGCCTTTACGGGCTCCTGGTCCTAAGTCAGTGCTCCATTTCAGAATCCCAACTCACTCATTTATGATACAAAACCTTCACACATACCTACTCCCCCACTGGGATTGGGTGATATCAAACAAGGAAACTATCACCCACTGGCTCATACCCACCCCTCTTCCCTGTAAGACTTGTTCCAAGCTCCAGACTCTGCACTCCAGGTTCTTACTTCCAGCCCTTGGGTCATCCTTGCTGCCCAGCCAAGGCTGACCCTGACCACACCTTCTATGCCTTAAGCAAACCTTCCCCCGCTCTCTACACCCCACACTGTCACTGGGTTTCTCAATGAGCCACTCTATGGTCCACAGTGAGAACAGAGAAGCACAGGGGGGCACCTGGCCTGGGACCTGCACCTCCCTGAGCCTCCATGCTTTATTCTTGCTCGCCTGACTTGAGCCATCTGCTTGGATGGCACCATTCCCAGGTGTGAGCTGGTCTGCCAGTGCCTCAAAGATTCAAGTGCCAAGTCAGCACGGGAGGGAGCTCTGGCTGGATTTCAGTTTCTGCTAACTCTTCTTTTATGCAGTCATTCTGCCGTGGCCTCACAACGTAAATATCCGATTTGGGTAATGGATGCCATTGGTTTCATGGAGACAGGTGTCTTAAGGCTCTCCGTGGGTCTCCGAACATACACTACAGGAGAGCAGGGATCCCACTGTTCGTAAAAGACAGATAAAGTCCCTTAAAGGAAGCCAGAAAATAGGAGTCAGAGGTTCGAGTCCTGGGCTAGACCTCGAGTGAGTAAGTTCTTTCTTGCCTTTGGGTCTCTTTTCTCAATAAAATGAAATTACCAGGGAATGGACTGAAGCAGGTTGAGAGCCTGATGCTAAGACCTGCTGAATATGACAGACCCCAGGAAGGTATCTTGCTAGCTTTTTCTACAGAGCATGTCAATACCAGGTCCCCCTTCATTACATCATCCCTGGGAAATTAGCCGAGCACAGACAATGTGAGGCCCACCGATGGCTCAGGGCGACCAAGCTGCTCATCTGGAGTCATGCATCTCACAGAAAACAACTCTAAGCATGGATTTTTATTTCCTTTGCTATTTTCTGCAGCTGCCAGGGACCTGAGAGAAGGCAGAGTCTAAAGCCCCAGTGTCATGCCCAGAAAGTTTCTATTTTGAAATGAGCTAAGCCACAGGGTAAACAATTGCAGCCAACATGCCCTTTGGAAAGAGACATGGCTCCGGCAGGGACCCTCTGAGTGGTGCCTGCCTTGTGGCTGTGTGTTTGCACAAAGGTTGTTTCTATTCTTCACCAAGTGTCTCTCCTTCCTCATCCTATTCCTCTTTCTCATCTTCCTTCCTGTAGAATTCGTTGGTCATTTCACATCTATGAGCTCACTGATTTTCCTCAGAGCAATTCCTCAAGGTAGGACGCTCTTGCCATTTCCCAGTTTTCAGGTGAGGAGCCACGCCTCGGAGAGGCTGCCCAAGACCACACAGGTGTAGAAGAAATATTCAGGATGGGATTCAGATCTTTGCATGGATGCTACCTCCCCACAATCAGTAGTGTAGTTCAACAATCGGGTAGAGCCTTACACTGGGTGAGATACCTAAGAGACATATGGATGACGAAGCTTCGGCTGAGGGTTTTGATGGAGATGTGAGAAGTGGTAACTCATGCATTGTGAGTACATGAGCTAACTATAATAGAGGGATAAAATGTGATGGGGGGGCAGAGTATGACTCATAACTGGCACAGAGAAGAGAGAGAGGCAAGGGAAGTTCTTACAGAAAAAGACAATTAGGGACTGGGTTTTGCAAGATGAATAGAAGTTCACCAGGTAACTATTGATAGCAATAATGTTACCTTTATTGAGTGCTTACTCTGGGCTACACATATCTATCCACTTTGACTATCTGTAACCATCTTGCAAGGGAGACAGGACCCAGGTCTTACGTATCAGGCCCAAAGGGGGTCAGAGCACTGAAGGACATAGCTCAAGGTCACGCCGCTCAAGTCGGCGAGCTGGGCATTTCATCTTCAGGTATATGGCTCTTAGAATGACTGTCCAGTCATTCTGGTCCTGAATGAAGGACCAGAAGGATGCTTCACTAGGAATCATCAGAGACAGTATGGAGGGTTGGGAGGAATAGCTTCTCCTCTTGGCAAGCTGACTTGAGACACCTGGCATTTGCCCCTGGGTGAGAAAACACCTCCGCTCCCGGAGTCCAGCCAAACTATCCTAATTTCTGGGCTAGTGTCTGCTCTCCATTTGGCCATGGCTATGTGATACCTCATACCCTAGCCTCTAGAACAAACTGGGTTTTGGAATTAAATAGTCCTGGGTTTAAATCACAATCGCATCATTCATTGCTTACAACACCTTAGCAACTGCCAATACCGTTAAAAGACTCAGTTTCCTCATTTGTATTATCTACTTAGGGACATCACCTGATGTGGTGGTGAGGATGGGTGAGGTGGGTGAGGATAATAGGAGTGAATATATAGAGTAAGCACAAGGACAGCCCTCTGGCACAGGGTAGACCCATGCTAAATGGCTATATTTTGCCATTCTTTCATAACAAGCCCAGGAAGAAACGCACAGGAGTGCTTGGGGTCTTGAGCCTTCCACACCAACATCCAGCTCCCTGAAGCTTGACCTTCTGATATGCATAAAGTACAAAGCCTCTTAATTTCCATGTCTCATCCCAGCCCTGTGAAGACAGCTTTGCATATGTGGTCGTAGTTACCGTAAGCCACATTACAAATGGGAAAACTGAGGCTCATGGCTAGGAGGTCATTGAATTTAGGTTCCTGAATTTAGGAGCTTACAGAAACCAATTTCCCACACTTTAAGTTCTCCATTAATGGTTGAGTGGCCTGGGAACAGGAGAAATTACAAACAGCCAGAATTGTCAAAGTCAGCCAACAAACCACCCATTCTGCTCACTCTCTTTTGTGTAGTCTCCTTGGCTAGGAAGAGAATACTCTTTTCCTTTTGTCTTTTTCTCTTTCTCTCCTTCTTTCAGAGATATTAGGGGCTTGGAAAAATCCTAGTTGACTTGTGTCTCTGTCCCACCAGGTTTTGGAGTTTGGAGAGCCAGTGTTCAGACCCACCCAGCCTGACCACACACACGATGGTGAAGGCATCTCGTACACACATTTCATTGAGAAATACAGCAGGACCCACCTTGGAAGGTGCTCAAGCTGCCATGCTCAGTGTCAGACTATCTGGATTCAAATCTTACCTCTGCCACTTCCTACCTGTCAACCTTGAGCTTCCTGAACTAACTGTCTCTCTAAGCCTTGGTTTCCTTATGTATGAACTGGAGAGGAATTTTGGAGATTAAATAAGAGATAACCTACACAAGTGTCTGACGTGTATTCAGTAACCATTAGATATGACAAAGATGAACGAACCGCCCACACATATATTGTAACCTGTTCGACTTTATGACTCACTTTGATTCAACCAGTTTTATTTGAGTGCTTACTATATGCCAGGAACAGTGGTGGGCAGAGGGTACACGTCCAACATGCCTCTGACAAGTATGTATGGGCACCTTTCTATGTATCAGCAAAATCTGCCCACGAGCTTGGGGAATGCAGAATATAACAGGCATTAGAAAATTGATGCCAGATTGCAGCACTTCTTGTGACTCCCAACATACTGCTGGACCTCTGTGCCTCCACTTTCCCATTCTATAAAATGGGGGTAATAATAATTGGATCTATTGGGGCATTGTGAGTGCTCTCTGAACGAATCTACACAAACCACTTATCACAGGACTTGGAACAAAATCGACACTCGACGAATGCTCTTCGCATTATGGAAACGCGGTCCCAGCCTTGTTGTAGGAAATTACTTCAGGAGGGTCCATGAGAATTAGCCCATTCTCTCTGGAACACCCTCACTCCCACCCCTTCACCAACACCCAAAGGCTGCTGGTGAAGAACTACAGTAACCGGAGGATTATGCAAATATGCAAATTCCAGGAGGCAGCCTTTACCCTGCGCTGCTGCTGCTGCTGCTGCTGCTGGTACTCAGCAGCTAGGATGGGCTGTCTTCAGAGAGGATTCCTTTGGTGTCATCACAACCTCTAGTGGACAACAGTGAGCACAGCGAACACAGCGCTTCATGGGCCTTTGTTTCAGCCTTCCTCTGCTGAGCCCAGGAAGTCCAGAGCAGAGCAGGGAGGATGGGCAGGTCTGATGATTTCTTTCACGTGTCAGGCTGGGTACCCACCAGCCTGTCCTTTCCACTCACTATTTCCCTCTCTCTAATTCCACTGGTGGGCGATGTGCTCCAAAAGTGAACCTGCTTTCACTACTTCACTGTAGAAATCCTGCCCCCTCACCCCATACCCTGCAACCCACCCTTAGCGGCTGGTCTCTGTCACATCCCTGCAGGGCCAGCTCTAATGCTACCTGCTCAGGGAAGCCTTCCCTGACTAGGTCTGGTGAGAATGGACCACACCCCCCGGAAGATAATCCCACAGCACTCTGATAATCCCCTCCTGAAGCACGGATCACAGGTCATGGATGCTAGTGGTTTTCTTCTGATCTCTCTTGCTAGGTTGTCATTGCTAGGGCAGGGACCTCATCATATGACCCTGTGTCTCCTGCACTCTACGTGGGGTTGCTGCCTGCATAGAAAGTACTCGGTAAATGTTAAATGAATGAATGAGTTAATGTCTCTTCAAGAAGATTCTCTCCTTCTATCTCCTTTCCAACCATTACGCTGCCAACTGCATCTCTGGTACCATGGACTCTACTTGCTGATGGTAATAGTGAGGTGCAAATAGTTACAGTATCAGACTTTGGGAAGAAAGGGCACCTGCAACAGGTGAAAAAAAAATCTCACCTGCCACAGGTAGCATATAGTTACCTGGGGTTACTCATATCCCAACTCCAACTCCTCCTACATTGGCCTAAATTAGCCAGTTATTTATGCCAACATCTGCTTCACACCAGCTTCAAGGACTCACTCTCTGGGTGCCTACTAATAGGGGCAACTTGCATTTTTGGAACACAGAGAAGAAAACAGAGGAACATTACTTGAACATCTACTATGTGCCAGCTGTTTTACAAGGAAGTGTTATGCAATCATTGCTACCATCCTTCCAGACGGAGACAATTCTGTACCCCTGCCCCCATTCTGCAGATGGTAAAATGGAAGCTCAGAGAAGAGAGCTCTGCTGAAGGTCACACATTCATAACCAGGGGAGATGGACCTGGACCCAGGTTTTCAAAGCCGCAGTATTTCTTTTCCAGAACGCTATAAATCTAATACCAGTGCCCAGCTCAAATTCCCCAAAACAACAGCCTTACCCTGGCCTCTTTGGCGTTTTGCAGTTCGGCTCCATGAAGGAAATCACAGCCTGGTAGGAAAAAGGGCAGCTGGACTCTGCATTCTGAAACTGCCTTTTGTGGATCATTCTCTTTGCCTTCTTATCACCTGTCTCTACTTTTTTTTCACAGCATGTCAAGTGTCATCAATAATTTCCCTGAGAAATAGGAATCAATTGCAGAAAGCAGAAAGGGGCATGGGTAGAGATGGAAGTTATGCCATCTTTAGACCTCTACTCTGCTGACCTTTGGCATTGCCAGCACTTGCTGGTTGCAAAGGTCAGAATTGGCCCCTTCTGCCCTAAGCCACCAACTACTGCTTTGAGCGCCCCTAGTGGAGGTCTGCAGCACGCCCCGTGGACCAAACAGGAGGAGGGGTAAATAGAGCCCCTTTGAATAGCTTTTTGAATAGCAGGAATATATTTGTGAGCAAAACCACAAAACAAGCCACTCTAATCAGGAAACATCCTCTTGCCTTGGAAGAGGGAGGAAGGAATATAACATTATTTTCCTAATGTCTAACTAAGCCTTGTGAACACAAGAAGAATCCTTCAAGCTTAGATAAGGTGGCCCCTGGCAGGAGCAGCCAGAACTCCATGGAAAAGAATGGCAATCCATAATGAAAATAGTTGTTAAGTGAATTTAACAACAACGCACATTAGAGACTAGAGGAGGCAGCAAATCTGAGTCTTATTGAGCAATATTGAATTTCCTTTATTAATTCGAGAGAAAAAGAAAAGAAATGACACTCAGGCTCTGCAGTCTTAGCACGTAGCTACAATTATTCCCCATGTGCATATCTTAGACAATAAGAAGCCTCTTCAAAAACAAGTTATACTTTATACTTATTCATGCCTTACAGCAAAATGGCCCAGAGAATCATGTGACCTGCATAAGAATGTAGCAACAAGTCCCTTTCAAGTATTTACAAATCGAAGGCAAGCAGGACTAGCTTGCAACACTGTATTAGATGTACCTCTCTCCTGACATTAGTGGAAGTTGGGCTTCAGGTTAAAAATAGAATTTATTGTGAAAGGTCAATTGTTTCCAAATGCACCATGAGAATTGGCAGTGCTCCTTGGCTATCCTCACTCCTTCCTTACCACTAGAGTCTTGAAGTCAGAAGCACACGGTTATTAATGAGCCTTCTGAAGTATTACATCAGTTGACTTTAATTTGGCAGTGAGGGGCGCCTGGGTGGTTCAGTGGGTTAAAGCCTCTGCCTTAGGCTCAGGTCATGATCCCAGGGTCCTGGGATGGAACCCCACATCAGGGTCTCTGCTCAGCAGGGAGCCTGCTTCCCCCTCCCTCTCTCTCTGCCTGCCTCTCTGCCTACTTGTGATCTCTGTCAAATAAATAAATAAAATCTTTTAAAAAAATATATAGGCTAGTTGTAGTGTCAAACAGTTGGAAAAATAATATGAAATGTCTTAAAAATTAACACACACACATTTTGTGTTTGAAGCCAGTGAAGGAAGCAGGATATGAAATCCTTGTCTTAGATGACGATTCAGTATGTGACATTAAGACATTTTTCCTGGAGGGCAGTGTATTGGAGAGCGGGGGTCCTCAAAGGTAGAATCACTTTAGAAAAGCCAGTAAGATGCTGAGTAACTTTGGGTTCTTTCTATGTGTTTGTCACAACACAGATTCAAAGGATGAGGGAGGGAGATGTGGACTCTGTTCAAGGCCACCAAGCCATTGTTGGAAAGACAGCTAATTAAGAAAGGGCATGCTGTGGTGGAAAGGATTTATGTAAACCAGTTCTCTTCCCCCATCTTTCCCAGAGAAATTGTCCAGACCTGATGTAAATTGTGAATACTATTGCTTCATAAAAGGGGGGTTCTTTAATGATATGCTTTGTTAAACAAAAGGTGATGAATTATTTCCTTTGCTTTGCACTCCGGGGCTCCACAGTTAAAGAGAAGGGGGTAGGGGATAAAATGCCTGATTTATGCTGAGGAGGGCACTCCAGGCCATGGGGAAGAGTTGGAGGGAAAGGGACCCAGAGCTGGGGCCCACGGAGCTAAGAGCTGTCCGCGGCCTTTGGTGCTGAAGCAGGTGTGCGCGCCAGGGGTCCAGAACTCCCTAGGGAGAAAGGGTATCGCCTGTGCTCCAGCTCCAGGTCAAGACGGCCCAAACAGACACCGAGGCTCCAGATGGGGAGGGTGTGCGCCCTCCAACTGTCTTCAGACTGGGCAGACCCTGCAGCTGCCTGCTTATTTACCACGTAAGGAGCGCGTTTCTGGAAGCGGGAGCTGGACCTTTCAGAGAAGGCTAGGTTGAGTGGTTACCAATGCTCTCCTCCACTTTGGGGTCTCCTAGTGACCGATTAAATTCTCAAAGCTCTTGGGTTTAGCTCTGGATTAATGACGTGTCCAACCCCCAACACACAACTTTTCCTGGGGGACCTCAGCGGGGTGGAGAAGAGGGTGTGACTACGGGTCTGGTTAGGAGGAGCAACTACCCTTCGCTAAACTTGGACCCCCCCTTCCAAACCGGCAAGCACGTGGTGGGTGAAACTAGCACCCCTACCTCCCCAATTCATAATAGTGTTGAGACACTAGGCTGTCCGGTGCGCGTGGGAGGAAAAGTGTCCGCTCGGGTTCCCGACGGTGACCTGACATCTTCTCTCCCTCCCCCACCAAGTTCCGAGAACCCTAAGGTCCCCGACTGGCCTCCAAACGAAAGCCACACCCAAGTCCGGCATCCAGACACCTGGTTGGGATCAGTCCAGGGACCCGGTCTTACAGGACAGCCTGAACCAAAAGGAGGCAAGGGGTCCTAGACTGGGAGGGCGCGGCACTAAGAAGCCCCCAGACGCACAGTTCAAGTCTAGTCCTCAGTTAAAGGGCGGGTCAGCTGCCCCCCTTCTGAGAATTATCTGGCACCCAGCCCCGGGTGCGGTTGCAGAGAGCTCCGGGTATCTGAGGTTTGGAGGCGACCCCACTGCAAGGAGATTGTCTGGGGTTGCAAAGGGAAGTCAGCCCCACAGCCAGGCACACTGAAAGGGAGCCCGCAGCCGAAGCAAGGAAGCGCCGGAGTCCTTCAGACACATCCCCGCCTCCACACTCCCATCAGCCCGGGCCGAGGGGACGCGGTTCCCAGCCCCGAATTTGGGCGACCGCCCCGGCTTTCCAACCCTGCGGGCGGTGCTACAGAAGCCCAGGTCGGCCGCGACCCCCTGCTGCCCCGCACTCGCCGCAACTTTGCCCCTTCCCCCGCCCCGCCCCTCCAGGCGCTTACCTCCTGCCAGAGCTGCCGCGGGGCTCCCCAGGAGCAGGGCGAGGAGCAGCGAGGTCCCGCCGAGTCCCGCGGCGGGCGGCCGGGCCGCGGGCATCGTGGCTGCTGGGGGCTCGGGGCCGCGGGCTGCGGGCAGGCGGACGGCGCGGGAGCCGGGAAGCGGGGAGACGGCGAGCGCGCAGGGCAGGCGGGGCGAGGGAGGGGGCCGGGGGCCGGGGCAGCCGCCGGAGCCCCCCGGGCGGACGCGCGCTCAGCCCCGCGATCGCTCTGGCCGAGCTGCGCCGGGCGCGGGCGGGCGAGTGAGGAGGAGCCGGCGAGCGAGCGAGAGAGCGAGCTAGCGGGGAGCGAGCGGGAGGAGGGAGGGGGCTGGGGCCGAGTCTGTGCCGAGCGAGTGCGACGAGGGAGGGAGGGGGCGGGCGGGCCGCAGGGAGAGGGGCCGCCGCGCCCCAGGGCCAACCTCCTTCTCCAGCCGCAGCCCGTGTGCCCCGCGAAGTTTAACGCCAATTCCCCTGGTGTCCTGTGGGCCGAGCGTTTCCTCCCGGCGGATGCTCACATCAGTCCGGTGCTGCCAGGCGAGGCCGTAGAGCTTCCTGACCATTTTCCAGACGGGGAGGTGGAGACCTCAAAACCCAGCGCAGCCTTCAGTCTGCGTTCGAGCAGTCTAGAGCTTTCCATCGCTAGGCCTCCAGGGGAGATCCCAGTCCCAGTTCTCTCAGTTGTATGGCAGCCCTCCCAGGGCCTTTTGGGCCCCAACCAGCCGTTTGCCCTGACAGTATCCTGTGTTTCCAAAGTGAGTCCTGTAACCTAGAAAGTCTTCAACTCTGGGGATTCCATGAGAGCTGTCAGTCTCTCTAGAACAATACAAATGGCCATGAAATTGTGCATCTAATACATGATGGGGGGCAGGGTGTTCCAGGCCCGTGAAACCTAACTAGGGGCTATAAATTAAAATTTATCTATGTTCTAATCAGAGTTTCATCTTTCACATCCCCGTTGTCAACCGGGCGCCAGAGCTAGCCAAGGCTTCCTCTGAGCTCAGCACCTTAGCTCTGCTGTATTTACGCCCTTCCCCCATCTGAGTTCAGGACCCACCCTCCATGTTGTGCTCTTGCCCAGCCCTGATTTCCAGCATCTTGTCTTTTCTCCACAAATGGAGGTGGTGAGGGACAGTAGATGTGGGAGACAGGCAAATGCCTGGGAACAGCCATGGTCAAGGGCTACATGAGGGACAGGCTTGTAAGCACTCCCAGAGACTCAGACGGACTGTGTGGGCTACCTTTGCAGAACTGCCAGCTTCCCAGGCCTGTCACCCCAATTTAGAAGCCCTCCCGCGCCCTCCCCCTATTCCACCTTGCCACACTATCTCCACATTGCAGCCTGAGCAGGCAGAGGGAGCAGATGGAGAGAAGGTTGCAGACAGCACGGGAGGAATATGTCTTTAGCTGAGTGGTGGAGCTGGGAGTCCCTACAAAGAATGGGTGGGGGAGGTGAGCGCAGGGTGGAAGAGGGCTGGAGGGGAAAGGGAGCACTATGGCCTAGGGGATCAAAAGACCCCTACACCCAAAGCTTTCCCATTCATTCAAGCATTCAGTGTTTTTTATAGGGCACTCACTACAGATACACAGACAAAGAGTCCCTAGGAAAACCCATTCCTTGCCTGCAAGAAGTTTCCATTCCTGCTATTTACCTGGTGGTTTTTATAAAGAGGGAGGCTGAGACAGAGAGTACAGAACACCTGATTTCTACATTGGGGAAGATGAAGCCTCCCACTGTTTTGCTGTATTAGCCCGAAAGCTCTGTAGGGGTGACTTTCCCCTGGTCTCATCCATCACCATACACTTAGGGCCTGCACAGTACTGGTGTGCAGTAGGCACATGGGCATTCTTGTTGAATGGAACATAGACAAGCAAAGAAACTGAGGAAAACAGAAAGGGAGAAGGTGAGTGAAAGAAAAACAAAGTGACAGGCCAGTTCCTCACTTGGCGGCAAGGAAGCAGGTGCTTGCAAGCATCTCCTGTTTGCCAGGGGCTCTTACCACACTGTACGTAGCAGCTCATGTCAATTTCATCATAATCCTTCACCGTGAGACACGATTGACTCCATTTGACAGATAAGCACCTGAGTCCTCGAGAAGGTCACAACCTAGCTGAGGTCATGTGGCTAGGAAGTGACAGCACAAGGTAGATTCAAGATCAGGTCTGAGTTCAGAGCCAGAACCCATGCCCTCTCAGGAATCGTATGGCTGTCTCCATGCTTTGACTGTGTGGACGTCCCTGGTGTTTTGACAGCTCCTTGTTACTAGTCATTCTTCAATGACTAAAAGTTCATCATCAGGGTCACTCTTTTGGTAAAGGCATCTAGAAGATCATTACTTGCATGCGAGTATACTATATGGGAGAAGTGCTACTGTGAAATTAATTAAGCCATTGAATAACACAGGATTTACTCATTTCGTTGGCCAGCTGATTTACTTTCCCTTGCCTGGGGAAAAGTTCTGAGACAATCAGACATAGACCTCGCAATCTGAGATTATGATGGTGGGAAGGTTCTCTCTCTTTATTTAAGACCCCTTCCCCAATAAGAAGAAATGCTGTGATGAGAATAACATTTATGAGAAGAGCAGCTTGCAGATGAAACTATCCCCCATTGCATTTTTGATACTCACATTACAGGTGAGGAAACTGAGCCTCAGGGAGACAGTGACTTGCTCAAAATCATACACTTGGTCCACTTTTTGTCAGGCTCATGCTCTGTTACTACAGGACACATGTTTCTCTGGTTCTGGTATCAATGCAGACTTCTTGCTACCCACAGCTGCCCAGGGCAAAAATCCTAGCATCTGTGCAGATGTGTGTGCCCACAATTCTGTCTACATGTTGCCACTGGATAAACCAGCTCTTAGGTAATTAAAATTGGTTAGGAGACAAGGGATTAGATCTTGTCCTCACCTCTTTCTGCTGGGTAAGAAGGGCAAGTTATTTAACCTCTCTGAGCCTTATTTTCCTCTTCTGAGGAGAAGAGATAAGAATAACACTTACCATGGGGGCTGATTGACCCAAGTGGATAACAATATCCCTGTGACATGAGGGGATACAATAACATTTATTTCATAGGGTTAGAGACAAGTTCCCATGAGCTGATAAACTAAATCACTGAGCCCAGTTCAGACTGTAAGGAAAACACTCAGCTTCATTCTCAAAAATTTCATGTTGTATGAGACAGCAGCAAGTTAGGAATTCTTGATTTTGATCTCTCCCCTGATAAATTGTTGTGTAATCCTAGGTAAGTCACCAGCCTGTCTATCCATCCACCTATCCATCCATCCACGCATCTGTCCATTCAATCGCCCACGACACTCACTCATCCATCTACCTACAAACACTACTTGAACATCTACTATTTTTTGAGTAGCCACTGGGTGCCAAATTCTTACAAGATGCTGTAGGTGCTGAAGACTCCATCCATTGCTCTCTAGGGCTAGAGTCTAGTGGAGTCTGGAGACATGATTGCCAAATCCTTTCCAGGATTGATGTTCTATGCCAAGGGAGACAGTGTAGCAAAGTGGTTAAAGCAGGCTTGCTTCGAAACCCGGCAGATCTAAATTTGAATTGTTTCTCTCCTGCTAACAGCTCTGTGATATTGAACAACTGACCTAACTTCTTTGAAACTGTTTCAATGAAGACCTGTGACTTAGATTAAATGAAACAATTGTGGGGCTCCTTGGTGGCTCAGTCCTTAAGCGTCTTCCTTCAGCTCAGGTCATGATCCCAGGGTCCTGAGATCAAGCCCTGCCTCTAGTTCCTTGTTCAGTGGGAAGACTACTTCTCCCTCTCCCACTCCCCCTGCTTGTATTCCCTCTCTCACTGTATCTCTCTCTGTCAAATAAATAAAATCTTTTAAAAAATAAATGAGACAATTATTAGAAAGCATTTAGGGTAGTACACATAGCATACAGTAAACTCTCCATCCATCTGTCCAACAATTCATCCACCCATCCCATAAACAATTTTTTTTTTTTTTTTAGCATCTATCAGGTGCCAGGAACTGGAACTGTTCTAGGAATGAAGGATGAACAGGAACTGTTCTAGGAACAAAGGATGCAGCAGTTAACAAGATGAAGCTCTCTGGAGCTTACCTGGTATAGGTGAGAGATGGACAGTAAATCCTTTACTAACTTAGAATTTCCGAATGCTCCAGGTTCTATGAGGAAGAAGAATGGGGTGATTTGAGAGTGAAGGAGGCAAGCTCTTTTTTGAGAGATGGGGAATGGCCTCCCAAGACCAGAAGGCATTTAAGCAGAGAAGTGATTAGTAAGAAGAAGCTACCAGGCCAAGATCTGGGGAAGAACATGGTCCGGGCAGGGTGGACACAGAAAGCACAGGATATGACGCTGAAATAGGGTCATTGCAATAAATGGTGGCCATTGCCAGGATACTTCTGTTTAGTCATTTCTCTATCCACACAGATCACAGTGCACCATGGCTTGATTTTGAGATCTGTATACTCAGTTTGACTTTCTCCATGAACTACCATGTCAAGTGTTTCAAAGTTATCCACACTCCTGCCCCATCCAAACCCAGCACCACATTTCACCCCAGGAACACCTGCTGTTAGGAAGGGCTTTGCTAAGGTGGGAGGGCGTGGGGGTTGGATATAACTTCTGTCTTGGAGTAAAAGTGAAATGCAAAAAGAGACATCTTGAGAGAGAGGGAGAGAGTTTGAAACAACAAAACAGCCATAGTAGTAGCTCAGGAGACAAATTCATGCTGGGTCTTTGAAGGGCAGCCTGAGCATCCAACCAGCCTCCCCTCCAGTGTTCTCAACAAGGTCTTCCTACCTTCCCATGAGCCCATGAAGCCCCGTGCCAAGCAAAGTGGCTGTCACATCACTTTCTCCAGATGCTAACAAGGGAACGGTCAGTGGTGACACAGCCAGCCGCATCCAGCATGTCCACGTTACCTAGAAAGAAACAGTTATGCCTCTTGGGTTTCCTTGGAAATGTTTGATCTGTCTATACCACCTGCCCTGGCTCTGGAGAAATGTCCATGCACAGGGAAACAGTGCCTTTATTTCAGGCTGAAAGTTTACAGAATACAAAGTGAGCCTACAAACTGGATTTGCTTTCTCTAGAAGCTTGTATGGCCAGATGAGATGGAAAACCAGTGTACTTTGGAGACATGAAGGAGGCTGAAGGAAAGGAACAAACATATAGGATGTGATAAGGCCCCACAGCCAAGTTCCTGCAAACCCAGCCAGGAGACTTCCCTGGGTTTAAGCTTTTGGGCCTCAAAGGTGAGGGAAAAAAATCAATTAAAGATACTGTGTATATTTATATACTCTGTTGGCATTATAAACTGTAACATGTACATTTTTCAGACCATGAAGAACAGTCTAATTCTGCAAAGAGGCACACGCCTATGGACTCTTCTCAGACTTTTGTGTTTGGTGACCCGAGGAACACCTGTGTCCTTGGGGATCAGCAGGTATATTTGGCCTCAGATGTGCCTCAGTTTCCTTCTCCAAGTGTCAGCTTGAGACCTGTTTTCTTGTCTGTATTAAGTAAGACATATCAGTGATGATTTCCTAGGGGTTTTGTAATGGTAAGAGAGAGGATGCAATGTTGAACCAAGTGTCCATCCTGCAGTAGGCACTCAATAAAAGAGAGTAATTACATTGTAGCATACACACCGTTAGGGAGAAACACAGCCCAAATGCCACAAACAGCTCTTCTCTGATAGGATTTCTTAAGTGTTTTTATATAGGTCTAGACCCAGAAGAAGGTTCAGCTGGGGCTAAGGGTACAGAAGAAGTAAAACTCCTAAGCCCATCAGGGGACTCGGCCAATCTAACACATTCTCTGTGTGACTCACCTCACTCAAATTGAACGGAGGTGGCACCGTTCTGTTTGAACACAGACACATCCTCCAACCCTTCGCCTTCCTCGCCAACGTCACCATGTTCATCCATATGCAGTACCAAAAAGGTCCCTGCTACCGGGCATCCTGCCCTTCTTCCCAGCTTCCTGCCCAAAGCCCAGCCTTTGTCCCCAGGAAGTCAGAGGAGGGTCGGGAGGGAAGACGACTAATGTCTGAGGCTCAGAGGGTCTGAGTTTTTCCATTACCTTCATGCTGTACTCCAGAAGGAAGCACCACCCAGCAACAGCAGGAGCGGAGGCCAAGAAATATCCCCCTGGAGATCAGAAACCCAAGGAACAGTGGGTGGGAGCTATGTAAGAGAGCCAGGAGGCCACCCCACTACCTCCCGTGTGCTGTCTGTAGGTCCCTTGTCTTCTCTGATTCTTACTTCATCCACGTGAAAAAGGAAAACAATTACGAAAAGTGATCACTCAAACCTTCCCTGAGTGGCTCCATCTTGGGCCTGTGGTTTTTTTTTTTCTTTTTTTCTTTTTTTAATTTAATTTTTTTTTCAGTGTTCTAAGATTCATTGTTTATGCACCACACCCAGTGGTTTTCATTTTTTTAACAGTGGTATCCGCTTCCACGCCTGAGAGATGCTCTATTCCACTGCAAACTCTCCAGATGAGAGTCAAAGCTGATGTTATAATGTATCTGCTTAGAGTTTACCACTTGATATCTCATTTAATGCATAGGGCCACCACAGGAAGTTGTATTATTATAACCCAAACTCCTACTCTAGCCTGTAGGGCCCCCCAGATCCAGCCCCTCCTCCTCTCTGACTTCGTGGTTCCTTCAGGGACGTCCAATTGCAAATAATCTTTTTAAAAAAATTTTGAAATTCAATTAATTACCATGTAGTGTATTATTAGTTTCAGATGTAGAGTTCAGTGCATCTGAACTCATTACATCATGTGGTCCTTAATTATATCATGTGCTCATTGCATCATGCGCCCTGCTTAATGCTCATCACCCAGTTACCCCATCCCTCCACCCCCTCCCATCCAGCAACCCTCGGCTTGTTTCCTATGATTAAGAGTCTCTTATGGTTTGTCTCTCTCTCTGGTTTTCTCAGATTTCTCCCTCTTGTTTTATTTTTCCTTTCCTTCCCCCATGATCCTCTGCTTTGTTTCTTAAATTCCACATATGAGTGAGATCATATGATAATTGTCTTTCTCTGATTGATTTATTTCATTTAGCACAATACCCTCTAGTTCCTTCCATGTCATTGCAAATGGCAAGATTTCATTTCTTTGATGGCTGAGTAGTATTCCATTGTATATACATATATCCTAACCCAAATGTGCCTCTCAGGATTTGGCTCTCACTGTCCCCCTGTCTGGAAGTCTCTTCCTCCTGATAGACACATGGCTGGCTCTTTCTCATCCTTCCATGGTCAGCTAGAATGCCATCTCCTCAGGGAACACTTGCCCAGTTTTAAATTTTCCTGAGCAAGTGTCACCACCTAAAATCATCTTTCTTATTTACTGACATGTTTGCAGGTGTATTATCTGTGTTCTTCTCCCACTAGATTCTAAAATCCGTGAGATCCATGAGCACAAGAAATTTTCCAGCACAAAGCACATAGGGAGGTTTCCAAGGAAGTCTCATTCAGTAGTGAATGAAGAAATGAAGGAATGAAGGAATGAACCTCCCCTTTGCAGGGGAGTAAAAAGAGGCTCAGAGGGATGAGGGAATTTGCCCAGCAGCCATCAGGCAGGAAGTGTGGAAGAACCGGGCTCAAACCTAGGACGGTCTGACCTCCAATTCAAGTTTATAACCATTTTGCCACACTGCCTCTGGGATCCGGGAACAGGTGATGCTTCTTCCCAGCAGCGACACTCTAACCCAGCAGGGGTTCCCAGCCGGAGACATGAGCTAAGTGCCAACGTCTGAATGTCTGTGAGCATTTCGAGTCGTTTGGAGAAAAGGCAACGTTAGCGGTACCATTACGGCCTGCTGTTCTCCATGCCATCACTGCCATCCCCACCTATTAAAATAATGGTATGAAAAATAAACAGCCTTTATGGACAATTTTATACAACCCAATGCATTGTTTGTTTCTCTCACCGTTACCATGGCAGTGATGTTCTCCTGATAACTTCTGAGTTTCTACATGATGGAAGGGAATGAAATAAAGTTGCTTGGGAGAAAATTGCCAAACAAAGGTTTTTTTTTCCTCTGGATGCTGCACACAACCTCACCCCCACCCCCGCCCCAGCACTCAACTGCAGCCGCACCCTGAATTCTTAGGTACAGAATAAAGGCTCCCCAGTGCCTGTAATGGGAAGGCCAGGGGTCTCTGTGGGGCGCTAAGGCCTCTGCTATGTGGCTTCTGCTCCTACCCTTTATCTTGTCACATACACCTTGCTGTAGGTGATCCCTTTCCTCCTATGTCCCTCCCCGCCTTGATGTTTCCCACCTCCACACATTTGCTCACGCTGCTTCAGTTTACCTGAGCTATGCATCTTCCTTCCACATCTCTGCCAGGCCACCGCTACTCATTTTTTCAAGTTGAAGTTTTGGTGTGACACAGCAACCTCCCTGCTTTCCCACCCATCCCGCAATCTGGATGAGATTCCTTTCCTCCCAGATCCCTGGGCCCCTTCAAGCCTAGCATTTCTCCATCGTACAGTCACCCAGCCAGCAAGCTACTCAAGGACAGGCACAGTGTTTTATTCAGGGTCTAACACTGTGCCAGGAACATGGTTGATTTTCTACAACTTCTTGATAACCCCAGTTAGAGGAAGAAAAAAAAAATCAGGTGATCTGAGAGGCTGCCTAAGGGCATGATGTCTAAGTGTAGCTCCTGTTTTGGGAATAAATGTAGGGGACTGAGATCAAAGCCCTGGGCCAAAGCAATGCTTCTCAACCTTGGCTGCTCCTTGGAATCACCTGGAAGACTTTAGAAACTCCTGTGCTGCCAGGATGCAATCCAAGTTAATGATATCAGACTCCTGGGAGTGAACCCAGGCATATGTTTCCTTTAAAGTTCCCCAGGGGAGGGCGCCTGGGTGGCTCAGTGAGTTAAAGCCTCTGCCTTTGGCTTAGGTCGTGATCCCAGGGTCCCAGGATCAAGCTCTGCATCAGGTTCTCTGTTCAGCGGGAGCCTGCTTCCCTCTATTCTGCCTGCCTCTCTGCATACTTGTAATCTCTGCCAAATATGTAAGGTTTTTTTTTTTTTTTTTAAAGTTCCCCAGGGGACCCCAGTGTGAAGGGGGGCTGAGAGCCTCTGACTCAAGGTTCCCATGCCCAGCCCTAACCACACAATCTATGGGACCAGGGTCTCCTGGGGGCTGAGGCCAAATATCCAGATCCAGGGCTGAACAAAGATATGCTCACATTATACTCAACAAGTGCTTTCTGTGTATCCCAACATAATTCTAACCTTAGTCTACAACATCAGCATCTTGAGGCTGAGGTTCAGAAGATGGTGGGATTGGCTGTGTTTGCATGCCCAGGCATGGTTGGAACCCAGGTCTGCCTCTCTCCAGAATCCATGCCCTTGAACATTTGTTGAAGGTAGATAAACGGGGTAGCTAGGAATGGGAGATGTGAGAAGCACCTGCCCACTGGGATAAGTGTTGCTACCTAGGAGTTCCATTTGTCTTAGGCTTGGCTTATACCATTTCCCTCCCTCTTGGTGCCCTGTTTCCTTCCCACACCCCCAAGTTCTTCCACTGGGTGTGAGGTGCAACAGGACCAGCCAGCAGCTGAGTTGGGGGGCAGAGGTCTGGTCATTGCAAACCACCCTGAGAAGCCAAAGCTTCAACAGTTCCCAGGGCCTGAAAGGAAGAGGGGCTTTGCCAGTGGTCCCAGTGTGATGGTTCAGCATGAGAGGGTGAGTGCTGCATTCCCCACACCCTCAGTGCTGACTTGGCATCCAAATACCTTCTTTGAACTTGTTTTCCAGCAGATGTTTATTGTGTACTTTTTAAGTGTCAGGTTCTGTCCCCACAACAGCCTCTAAACCAAGTCACCTTCAAAAAAGCAAGAACAAGAGAATACACGATTCTATTTTCCAGGTTTTGCACAAATCTTAGTGAAGTCTTCCCTGACTAATGGGTTTAAAATTACAACCCCTTTTTATCTTGCCCCCCTACACCACACGCGCCTAACCTCCTGTCTGGCTTCATTTCTTCCCACAGCACTTCTGAGCATCTGAGTACTCTGTATTTTCATTTATGTGTTATTTACGCCTGCCTCCTCCAACTGGGATGTCAGGCTCCTGAGGGCAGGGATTTGGGTCTCTTCTGTTTACTCTTGTATCCCTAGCACTTAGATGGGCATTTGGACATAATTGATACAGTACCTTTGTTGAATGAATGAGTCCACATTTTACTTACACTCTGGGTTATATTTTCTTAGCATATCAAACATAAAATGTGTCCCAAACTTAGAATAATTGGGCAATAATTTCCAGCCAGAATACAACACGTGAAAGAGGCTTTGTCGATATTGGATGGAATTTATTACTATGTATTACTTAGGGCTCTTTGATGAAAAGAGGCTGATGCTGGCTAAATTCAGCCCAGAAAAGGTGGGAGGGCTTTGTTAGAAGGACAAGAGGAGCTCACAGACCAAAGAAGAACTGAAAAAGCAATTCTGAGGACAGGACCACAGGAGCTCTGAGGATCTAGGAAGCAGGGACCATCTACCATACCTTGAAGAGGCTGCACTTGATATGAGTCTCTACCTGGGTTAGGTCATGCGGTTACTTCTTGGGCAGAGGAGGAGAAAGCTTTTTGGTTGACAAGCCTACCCAATAAATGGTTCTCAAAAACAAAACAAAACAAAACCCCAAAACAACAACAACAAAACCTACAGTTCTGATGCCAAAATAAAGACAGGTGTGGATTCTGGTTGGGAAGAAAAAAAAAAGATGCCCATGATAGTTGACATATCAATTTCATTGGGCAGCCCAATATGTGCAGAGGGCTATGTGGCTATGAGTAAACCATGTAAGGACCCTGATGTTTTGGGATTTCCATGTTTCTCCTCCAGCCATCTGAGCCATCTGAACAGTAAAGGATCAGATGCACATTACACTGAGGGGCACGAATCTCTGAGCTCAGAAGTTCCAATTCCCCACCACTCTACCCAAAATCCATTCTGGAAGAAAGTTCATCAGTTTGTGAAAGGCCAATAGCCAAAAAGCCATTAGTGTATTCAGAACAAGGGGCACAAACTAGAAAGCAGACTTGATTGCTGAGAGAAATCACTCTAGCAATCAGTATAGGTTAAGTCATGCTGCTGTAAGAGCCTTCAAAACCTCAACAGCTCCATGCAGCAACTGTTTATTCTTCACTTGTAGAAGTTCTGTGCAGTTTCAGCTGCCCTCCAGGACAGCTGTCCTCCCTGCAGTGGCTTGATGATCTAGGCCACTTCCAGCTTGCTCTTTTTCTATCTCTACATGCGGTTTCCTGGTAAATAGAAGTGACGTATTTCTGCTCCTATCTAGTTGTCAGAAGGAGTCACATGGCCTCACTCTAAGTGAAAAGGAGGCTGGGAAATGCTGGTGAATACACGTGGTAGGTGATATGTTCTCCTGTATCTTTTACACATACAGATGGCAGAAACACTTTCCAGTAATTAAGGTGATGACAGTGGGACATGGCCCTGTAGAAGGCAGCACAAAAACTCCTGAGTGAAGGCTGGTGATTAGAAACATGAAGATCCTTCATTTTGTATTCTAGACATGCCTGAGATATAGTACCATGAATGCAGTCTGTCCAAGGTCCGAGACTTGTTATTAGAGATCGAGAATTAACATTAATCAAAGGACTAGCTCCACGTGAGGCATGATCCCCATCCTTTATCCATCCCCAACATCCCCTTGAACATTGTGTTCATTTTACAAATAAGGACACAAACAGAAGAATATAATGACCTGTCTGAAGTTGCATATCTTATGAGTGGCATGGTTTGGAAGGCTACTGGAATCCAAAATCATGGTGATTTCACTATACCGGGAAGCTCACCAGGGCCATGGCAGGCATTGCAAGTCTTCTTGCAATGAAAGTCTTCTATCATTCTCATTGGATGATAATGATAATGATGATGGCAGTAAAGATGATGGTGATGATGATGGTAATGATATTGGCGATGATGATGATGATGATGGTCATGGTGATGACGGTGATGATGATGACAGTGATGGTGTTGAGGGTGATGATGATGATGGTATTGCTGCTGTTGACATTGATGATGGTGATAATGATGGCAATGATGACAGCAACTCCTAATTAATAATTACCTCATGTTGAAAAATGTGTAGTCTCTCTAATTCTCCCATCACCCTATGAGATGGGCTTTGCCATTATCCCCACTTCAAGATGAGGAAACTGAGGCTCAGAGAGACAAAACAAAATTTGTTCAAGATCACACACCTAGTAATCGGCAGAATTAAGATGATACCTCAGGTTGCCTCGTTTCACAAGCCACCCCACCATACAGAAAAGAGAGCAGTTGGTGGTTTTGTTTGCGTGTCTCCCATCACCAAGTCTGACTAATTGTTTTTCTTTAAAAAAACCACTTCTTGTTTAGGTATTTCATAGATGTCTTCACTACTGCATCTTTAAAAAAAAAAAAAAGTTCTTAAGAGGGAATGAGAATTGCATGGCCTGCTCCATCTAGGATCCAGAAAAGGAACATGAATGCCCTGATTATGTTGCCCATAAACATATACATCCCCACCTCACTGTCCTTAACAAAAGACAGATGCTAATTAGAATTTTCACTAGAACTTACAGGTTCAGTTTTAATTATACCAAATCTATCTGAATTTACTGTAGCCCTCTGATTAACAGGGGAGGAAAATCAATAAGCACACTGAAAAATTTGGATGTGTTATACGGCTAATTCCAATTTTATGTTATAATCATGTTTTAATGTGGGTCCTAATTACCATAATTAAGCTGCCTGTGACAGAGTTGGCTGGGACAGAAGCTGTTACTATTCTAAGATAACTTGTCAAAGGCTTTTCCCAGATTTTGGGTGCATTTTGCCATTTGGCTAGTTTGGGGTGTTATGGGGGAGGGAACAGTGCACATGTGGGTGATAGTTCATGGAAACCCAACTGCCCAGAGATGCCTAGGTTCTAAGGTTTAATTTGGGCCAGGTGCCATGCCTGTGTCATTCATCCAGTATTTATTGAGCACCTACTATGTGCCAGGGCCTGTGATGGGCACTGGGAATACAAATGAGAGTTTCTGTTCTAGTAGGGTGTGTTGGTCATCAAGTAACTAATGACATAAGGGGGACACATCAAGTAGTATGACAGCTATATACGTGTAGCATGTAGCATGTAGCATGATGGAGAAATCTGGAAGGTTTCCCTGAAGAAGCAAATTCTTAGCTGAGATGTTAGAGTCTCAAGAGTTAAGTAGGCAGGAAGTCATTAATAAGAGATCATTCCTGGCTAAGGAAACAGCATTTGCAGAGAGCTGGAACTGAAAGGTGGCTGATGTGGAATGTGATATAAGAGAGAGACTGGTGCAGGGTGACACTGGAACCCCAGCAGGGACCAGAGCACATGAGGTCTCATAGACCCCTCACTACCAGCTCACTTCCAGCTCTAAGCCTTGAGACCCTTCCCTTCCTCCTTCCTTCCTTCCTTCCTTCCTCTTTTAATTCCCTCTTTCTTTCCTTTTCCCTTCCATTCATATGAAAAACATTTATTCAACACTGACTATGTACTAGGATATAGACTTCTAACTCTTGACTCCACTCAGTGATTGTTCATGAATTTATCTATTCACCTGTTCAAGATGCATTTATATGCCAGAAATTCAAATGCTATATTTGTAGGAGTCTAACTTGAACACTATCCATTTTTGAATGTCATTCATTTAGCAAGCCCCTACAAAGGCTTACTATGTTTTTTTTTTAAGATTTTATTTATTTATTTGAGAGAGAGAGAGAGAAGGAGGGAGAGAGAGAAAATCCAAGCAGGGGGAGGGGTAGAGGGAGAGGGAGAGAGAGATATAAGGAGATTTCCCACTGAGTGCAGAGCCTAACGTGGGGCTTGGCATGGGTTTTGACATGAGGTTCGATCCCAAAACCCTGAGATCATGACCTGAGCCAAAGTCAAATGCTTAACCAGCTAAGCCACCCAGGTTCCCCAAGGCTTACTATGTTTTTAAGTCCATATATCTTATCTCTCTAGCTTGGCCTATTAAATATTTAGTCATTTATCCATTCAACAACAATCCTGAGCATGGTGTCCCTCAAAAGGTGACCCTGAAGTAAGGAATCGAGTGCAAGTAGTTGATCTGGGAGGTGATCTTGAGAAATATCAGTGATGGAGTAGAGAAGTGAGAGAGGAAAAGGGAAGGACCCTTCAGCATCCCCCCCCAAAACATGTTATCAAACAAATGACCAACATGTAGCTCTATCTCACCAGGAACCCCTGAAAGACCCATGTCTAAGCACTACCCTACTGAAAGGGTGAGGAAGCTGGGGTATTTATACACCCATGCCAATCAGTTCTTCTTTCCAGGATTTCTGGAGGTCATGAGCAAACTCCCTAGGACTTGTGGCCTGCTCTGCTTGCAGTTATTGCAGAAAGCACAGAGATCCAGATGCTAACAGTTGGGGACTGGCATAATGAGGTGTTGAGAGCTGAAGGGATATGGGGAAGGGGAGATTACCAAGTGTATCTATCTATAATTTAATTTTTAAAAAATTAAAAAATGCACAACAGCATCTAAAATGGTTATATGTGCCAGGCATCTGATTTCATTTAGTGACATGCTTTTGACACACAAGTATAGAATGTCCATCACTATCTGCCTTGTGCATAAGATACTACCTCAGAGTCCTTATATTATCCTCTCCCTTGTGGCTCTTTTCATGTCTCAAACTTGCACTGGGCTCCTAGTATGTGTTGGTGCCTGGGATTTCAGCTTTAATCTTGGGCTCTGGGAAGCAAGACAGGTCCTACAGAGACTATACTAGGAGGCTGGGTAGATAGCAGTCTACTTTCTACAGGTTGGAGACCCAGCCAGAGCAGGAGTGGTATCCTGAGGTCTGAGCTGTTATGGAGCAGGCCAGCCACGGTCACTCTGGCTTCTGTCCATGGCCTATGGGAGGGCACAGAGCAGCTAAGCAGGTAGCGTCAGTGAGACCCCTCCTTAGAGCCTCATGTAGTTCCTGCAGGAGCAGGTGAGGACTTCCTTGGCTAGCTGGGATTAACTCTTTGCTACCTGAGAAAGAGCAATGGGGAGTTTATAGGTCAGCTGCATGGAATGTTTAACAACAGACCTGTGGTTCCCAAGCTTTAATATTCTATGAGAGACACATGTGACACCTGTTAAACTTATATAAGATTCCTTGTCATTCAACGGGCCTGGGGTGAGGTCTTGGAATATAACTGTTGTTACATCCTGTAACTACTGACCAGGTGATTCTGAGGAATGGGTGGCCCACAGAACATACCAAGGGAAACACTGCTCTGGCTTTATATGGGTGGGACATCCAAAGTCCAGGGAGAGCCCAAGTTTCAGTAACCTATAAGATCAAGACCTAAGGCCTCCACCCCAAAGGCCAAAGCTTCCCTTCATGAGGAAAGGATGAGTCTTCTGAAGCTCCCAGGTACTTGTGCAGTTCAGGCACACTCTCTGTTATTGACAGGCACTAATGGTGGTAATGAATGAAGGAGACCCGAGCTCACCCAATAATTGCAGGTGAGGCTAAAAGAGTAAATATGATCTTCATTAATGTAAAGCAACTTTCTTCACTAGAGATGTGATGTGAAGCTGTAAGCTGAGGCAGAGCTTAACCATACCTTTTAAAGTTTTGTTACCCACTTGGCTTTTAGAAAGATATTTCAGAATGCTTGTAAGATACATAAAGAGAAGCCAAAGATCTATCTAGCTTCCCAAATTCGATGTATATAACTATATATTTAAGTAAGCCGGTTTGGGTGTGGACACTAACCGCATTAGATGGTTACCTGGACAAAAAAGCAAGGGGATGAGGAAGAGAAGGTATGAGAAAAACAATGTAGCAAGATGAAATAATACATGTGGCATGTTAATTGGGTGCAGCTACAAAATTCTAAATATATATTACTACAGGGGTATAAAAATTAAAAATGCATGTACTCAAGTCCTGTAAAAAAAAAACAAAATAAGAAAAAAAATCCAGGTAATTAAGGTGTTTTTGTTGTTGTTGTTTTCTTTTATTTCTAAAGCATCATTCTCCTTCCCCATTAAAAAATAAAAGTAAAGAAATTGAAAAGAAAGAAATATAGAAATATATAGAGGGAAAAAGAGTTTATACTCTGATATGCATGCCATAGGCAAGGATCTAAAACTTTCTTGTGAATGAGAATTGTCTGAAGGGCTTGTTAAAATGCGTATTCCCCGGCCCATCCCTTAGAGATGCTGATTTTAATGAACTTCTTGTATAGTTCTGATGTCTGTTGTGATTAGGACATAATGTGGTCCTCTACAGCAAGGCCCTCCCTTTCCCCTCTTCTGCCCAGCCCAATTTGATCATGTCTGAAATCCCAAATCTATTGAAATGGATTGTTATGGGAAAGTATAATAAGGTAAATCTTATCTTTCAACCCCTTCTTAAAAATGGGTTCATATAATAGGAATAGCAAATATTTATTGCCCACTTATCATGGGCCCAATTGTTAAGAGCATTATATGCTCTTCATAGGTCCAGGAAATAGTACTCTGATTTACCATTTTCTAGGGGATAAAACTGAGGTAGAGAGATTCAGTAACCTACCCAAGGTCACACAGCTAGTTAAATAGTGGAAGAGCCAGGTTTAACCCCCCATTATCTTAAAATATGTCAATATGCTGCCTTTCCTCAATAGAGACAGAAAGTAGAGATAATGTCCTGATCCTGGAAATCTGAAATGCAGGAAAAGACACACCAAGAGAAGGTAAGTTGGGAATCCAAACCAAGCCAGATAGCCATGTTTCCCAAGCCCAAATTCCAGTGCGTGGTTAGACAAACAACACGTTTTTTTTCCATTTTACATAATTCTGAAGATGGAATCATGCTTAGTTAATGCTTTTCAAGGAGCAGGATGTACAGAAACAAATCAAACCACATGACTATCTGGCAATGGGTCTGAATCCCTCAATCAGCAAGGAGATATGGGCTCTGAGTGTGGAGGGTACAGAGGCCTGGGCTGGGTCTATAAAGAGATCAGGATATATTAGCACAGTTTATTTGAAAACACTGATTTTTCAGTCTCTAGAATCAGACGGACTTTCCCTGGAATATGATGCTCATAGGAAACTGATCAAGTACGCTAAATGAATGAGAAATACCAAGACACCAGTATTGAGCCACTGTGTGGAAATATCTCATTTTGTCCTCCCACTCATCTGCTGATGGACATTCAGGTTGTTCACTTTTTGGCTCTTACCAATAAAGCTGCTGTGAGGATTTGTGTACAGGTCTTGGCAAGGCGGGGGTATAGCTCAGTGGTAGAGCATTTGACTGCAGGTCTTGGCAAGGCATAGGTTTCATTTCTCTTAGGTAAATACCTAGGAGTGGAATGGCCATATCATATGGTAGGCAAATGTTTGATTCTTTTTTTTTTTACATAAACACATTTAAAATAAATATTTATTTTACATAAACCTATGTAATTTTTTTTCCAATTTATTTATTTTCAGAAAAACAGTATTCATTATTTTTTCACCACACCCAGTGCTCCATGCAAGCTGTGCCCTCTAGAATACCCACCACCTGGTACCCCAACCTCCCACCCCCCCGCCACTTCAAACCCCTCAGATTGTTTTTCAGAGTCCATAGTCTCTCATGGTTCATCTCCCCTTCCAATTTACCCAAAAGCACATACCCTCCCCAATGTCCATAACCTTACCCCCCTTCTCCCAACCCCCCTCCCCCCAGCAACCCACAGTTTGTTTCGTGAGATTAAGAGTCACTTATGGTTTGTCTCCCTCCCTATCCCATCTTGTTTCATGGATTCTTCTCCTACCCACTTAAGCCCCCATGTTGCATCACCACTTCCTCATATCAGGGAGATCATATGATATTTGTCTTTCTCCGCTTGACTTATTTCGCTAAGCATGATACGCTCTAGTTCCATCCATGTTGTCGCAAATGGCAAGATTTCGTTTCTTTTGATGGCTGCATAGTATTCCATTGTGTATATATACCACATCTTCTTGATCCATTCATCTGTTGATGGACATCTAGGTTCTTTCCATAGTTTGGCTATTGTGGACATTGCTGCTGTAAACATTCGGGTGCACGTGCCCCTTTGGATCACTACGTTTGTATCTTTAGGGTAAATTCCCAGTAGTGCAATTGCTGGGTCATAGGGCAGTTCTATTTTCAACATTTTGAGGAACCTCCATGCTGTTTTCCAGAGTGGTTGCACCAGCTTGCATTCCCACCAACAGTGTAGGAGGGTTCCCCTTTCTCCGCATCCTCGCCAGCATCTGTCATTTCCTGACTTGTTGATTTTAGCCATTCTGACTGGTGTGAGGTGATATCTCATTGTGGTTTTGATTTGTATTTCCCTGATGCCGAGTGATATGGAGCACTTTTTCATGTGTCTGTTGGCCATCTGGATGTCTTCTTTGCAGAAACGTCTGTTCATGTTCTCTGCCCATTTTTTGATTGGAATATTTGTTCTTTGGGTGTTGAGTTTGTTAAGTTCTTTATAGATTTTGGACACTAGTCCTTTATCTGATATGTCGTTTGCAAATATCTTCTCCCATTCTGTCAGTTGTCTTTTGGTTTTGTTAACTGTTTCCTTTGCTGTGCAAAAGCTTTTGATCTTGATGAAATCCCAAAAGTTCATTTTTGCCCTTGCTTCCCTTGCCTTTGGCGATGTTCCTAGGAAGATGTTGCTGCGGCTGAGGTCGAAGAGGTTGCTGCCTGTGTTCTCCTCAAGGATTTTGATGGATTCCTTTCTCACATTGAACCAGGAAGAAATAGAAAGCCTGAACAGACCCATAACCAGTAAGGAGATTGAAACAGTCATTAAAAATTTCCAAACAAACAAAAGCCCAGGGCCAGACGGCTTCCCGGGGGAATTCTACCAAACATTTAAAGAAGAACTAATTCCTATTCTCCTGAAACTGTTCCAAAAAATAGAAATGGAAGGAAAACTCCCAAACTCATTTTATGAGGCCAGCATCACCTTGATCCCAAAACCAGACAAGGATCCCATCAAAAAAGAGAGCTATAGACCAATATCCTTGATGAACACAGATGCAAAAATTCTCACCAAAATACTAGCCGATAGGATTCAACAGTACATTAAAAGGATTATTCACCACGACCAAGTGGGATTTATCCCAGGGCTGCAAGGTTGGTTCAACATCCGCAAATCAGTCAATGTGATACAGCACATCAATAAAAGAAAGAACAAGAACCATATGATATTCTCAATAGATGCTGAAAAAGCATTTGACAAAGTACAGCATCCCTTCCTGATCAAAACCCTTCAAAGTGTAGGGATAGAGGGCACATACCTCAATATCATCAAAGCCATCTATGAAAAACCCACTGCAAATATCATTCTCAATGGACAAAAACTGAAAGCTTTTCCACTAAGGTCAGGAACACGGCAGGGATGTCCATTATCACCACTGCTATTCAACATAGTACTAGAAGTCCTAGCCTCAGCAATCAGACAACAAAAGGAAATTAAAGGCATCCAAATCGGCAAAGAAGAAGTCAAATTATCACTCTTTGCAGATGATATGATACTCTATGTGGAAAACCCAAAAGGCTCCACTCCAAAACTGCTAGAACTTATACAGGAATTCAGTAAAGTGTCAGGGTATAAGATCAATGCACAGAAATCAGTTGCATTTCTCTACACCACCAACAAGACAGAAGAAAGAGAAATTAAGGAGTCAATCCCATTTACAATTGCACCCCAAACCATAAGATACCTAGGAATAAACCTAACCAAAGAGGCTAAGAATCTATACTCAGAAAACTATAAAGTACTCATGAAAGGAATTGAGGAAGACACAAAGAAATGGAAAAATGTTCCATGCTCCTGGATTGGAAGAATAACTATTGTGAAAATGTCTATGCTACCTAAAGCATTCTACACATTTAATGCAATTCCTATCAAAGTACCATCCATCTTTTTCAAAGAAATGGAACAAATAATTTTAAAATTTATATGGAACCAGAAAAGACCTCGAATAGCCAAAGGGATATTGAAAATGTTTGATTCTTTAAGGGACTACCAAATGGCTTTCCAAAAGGGTTGTACCATTTTGTGTCTTGCTTAGTACCGTACAAGAGTCCCAGTCACTAAAATATCCTTGTCAACACTTGGTATAATCTGATTTTCTAATTTAAGCCATTCTTGTAGGTGTGTAGTGATATCTCCTTTATGGTTTTGATTTTCATTTCCTTAATGACTAATGATGAGCTTCTTTTTATATGTTTGGATTTCTTTCTTTTTTTTTTTTTTGCCTATGGTTATTCAATATTTTCAGCACATTTAATGCAAAGATTGTCCTTTCGAGACCTCATTGAACTGCCTTGGCACCTTCATTGAAAATCTATTGACCATATACAGTGTGGGTCTATTTCTTAACTCTGCTCTATTCCATAGATCTATCTGTCTATATGCCAATATCAAGCTGATCCTGTCTTGGTACTATAGCCTTATAATGCATCTTAAAGGCAAACAGTGTAGGTCCTCTGATTTGGTTTGTCTTTTTCAAAATTATTTTTGCTCTTCTATGTTCTTTGTCTTTCCATAAGAATTTTATAACCTTCCTGCAAATTTCTGCACAAAGTCCTCCTGAGGTTTTGATTGCATTGAACCTGTGGATCAATGTGTGCGGCATTGACATCTTAATAATATTAAATGTTTTGGCCCATAAACACGGTCTATTTCCATTTATTTATTACTTCTTTAATTCCTCTCAACAACATTTTATAGTTCTCAGAACACAGATCTTGAATATCTTTTGTCAAATTTACCACGATGTATTTCATATTTTTCATGACATAGTGGTAGCATTATTTAACTTGAACTTCTGGAGGGTTGTTACTAGTTTATAGAAATACAATTCACTTTGTGTATATTGACCTTGTGGAACTCACTTATTATTTCTAGTAACTTCTTTGTAGATTCCACAGGATCCCTTCCTTGCACAATCCTTTAGATTTTCTGTGAAAATGATCGTGTCTTCTGCAAATGATATTAGTTTTATTTCTTCCTTCCCAACCTATATGACTTTCACCTTTTTTTCCTTCATTGACTGGAACAGAGTTTCAAATAAAGTATTGAATAGAGGGGCACCTGGATGGCTCAGTGGGTTAAAGCCTCTGCCTTCGGCTTGGGTTATGATCTCAAGGTCCTGGGATCGAGCCCCACATCCGGCTTCCTCCTCAGCGGGGAGTCTGCTTCCTCCTCTCTCTCTGCCTGCCTCTCTGCCTACTTGTGATCTCTGTCTGTCAAATAAATAAATAAAATCTTTAAAAAAATATGGAATAGAAAGGAGGAGCGTGGACACTCTTGTTTTATTCTCCATCTAGGAGGGAAAGCATTCAGGCTGTCACCATTAAGGATGATTTTAACTATAGGGTTTTTTGGTAAATGCCCTTTATCAAGTTAAAGACAATCCTTTTCGTTTCCAGTTTGTTGAGAGTTTTTTATCAAGAATGCATGTTGAATTTTGTCAAATGCTTTTTATGCGTCTTTTGAGATCACTTAGTTTTCCTAAAAAGTCTCATAAACTTGTGAATTCCGTTTATTGACTTGCAAATTTTAAATCAGTCTTGCATTTTTGGTATATGTCACACTTAGTCATGCTGGATTTTTTTTTTAAGAGCTCATTAAAATGCTGTTTAACTTCGTTAGAAATTTTTGTCTATGGCGGTGCACGGGTAGCTCAGTTGGTTAAGCGACTGCTTTTGGCTCAGGCCATGAAATCAGAGTCCTGGGATTGAATTCCGCACCAGGCTCCCAGCTCCATGGGGAGTCTGCTTCTCCTTCTGACCTCCTCCTTCATGCTCTCTCTCACTCTCTCTCCCTCTTAAATAAATAAATAAAATCTTTTTAAAAATTGTGTCTATATTCATGAATGAAATTGAGCTGAAGTTTTCGTGTAGTCCCTATGTCTGATTTTAGTATCAGGGTAATGAAATTACTTGTGTTTAATTGTATTTGTTTTCCCTTAAATGTTTGGTAGATTTCACCAGTGAAGTATTCTGGGCCTGGAGCTTCCTTTGTGGGAAGGTTTTCAGTTACAAGTTCAAGTTCTTTTTTTTTTTTTTTTTAGATTTTATTTATTTATCAGAGAGAGAGAGAGAGGGAGAGAGCAAGCACAGGCAGACAGAATGGCAGGCAGAGGCAGAGGGAGAAGCAGGCTCCCTGCTGAGCAAGGAGCCCGATGTGGGACTCGATCCCAGGACGCTGGGATCATGACCTGAGCCGAAGGCAGCCGCTCAACCAACTGAGCCACCCAGGCATCCCACAAGTTCAAGTTCTTTAACGTACACAGAACTATCCAGGCAATCTGTTTTCTGGAGTAAGCTTTGGTGATTGGCATTTTCCAAGGAATTTATTCATTTTACTCAAGTTATTGGATTTATCAGCATAACATTGTTCACAGTATTTCCAAATTAGCTTTTTAATATCTATAGCATCTATAGCAATGCTCCCTATCTCATTCCTGATATTAGCACTTTGTGTCTTCTCTTTTATTCCTGATCACTGTGTAAGAGGTTTATTACTTTTTATGATTTTTTTTTACAAAGAACCTGCTTGCTTTTCATTAATTCTATTGTTCTTTTGTGTTCTACTTTATTGATTTCTGCTCTGATCTTTATTATTTTCTTTCTTCTGTTTCCTTTGGGTTTACTTTGGTCTTCTTTTTCTAGTTTTCAGAGGTAGAGACAGAGGTCACTCATTTCTCCTTTTCTCAGATAAATATTTGAGACTATGTATTTCCCTCACAATACTGCTCCAGCTGCATCCAATTTTAAGTAAGTCACTCTTTGAAAAAATTTAATTCAAATGCATTTTAATTTCTCTTTTGATTTCTGTTTGCTCCATTGGTTAGTTATAAGTGTGTTTTTAGTTGCCTAACATTTGGGAATTTTCTGGATATCTGTTTGACATGGTTAGAAAGCACACTTGATATGATTTGAATAATTTTACATCTATTGATATTTGTTTTATGGCTTATAGGATGGTCTGTACTGGCAAAATATTCCACATGTACTTGAAAAGAGTATGTAACCTGTTGTTGTTAGGCAAAGTTTTTCATAAATGCCAATTAGATCAAGTTGGTTGATTGTATTCTTCAAGTATCTACAATTCTTTTTGGTTTTATGTCTTCTGATCCATCAGTAATTGAGATGGGGATGTTAAAATCTCTGACTATAATGGTGGATCTGTCTATTTTTTGCTTTTAGTTCTCTGTTTTTGGTTCATAGACTTCGAAGCCAATATTTGACTTTTAAAAGCAGCTTTATTGGGGTATAATTTACATGTCATCAAATTCATCCATTTTAAGTGTACGATTCAATGATTTTTAGCAAATTTATAAACTTAGGCAACCATCCCCACAATCCACTTTTAAAACATTTGTAGTACTCCCCAAAGACCCTACCCTCAGCTCAAGGCAACATGAATCTGCTTTATGACTCTATAGATTAAACTTTCCATGTACATAGATTCACATGACATGTGGTTTTTGTGTTCTTTCACTTAGTACAATGGTTTTGAGGTTTATTCAAGTTGCTTTTTATGGCTGAGTAGTGGATAGACAACATTGTTGTTTATCCATTTCCCAGTTGATGGTCACTGAGATTGTTTTTACTTTTTGGCACTTACAAATAATGTTGCTGGAAAGATTACCATACAAGTCTTTGTGTGAACCTATGCTTCCAATTCTCTTGAATAGATTCCTGGGAGTTGAATTGTTAGGTCAGATGGTATGCTTATGTTTAAATTTGTAAGGAGCTGTGAAACTGTTTCCAAAGTGGTTGTTCCATTGTACATTCCCACCAGCAATGTGTGAGAGGTCCAGTTCTTTCCTTCCTTCCTTCTAAGATTTATTTACTTATTTGAGAGAGAGAGTGCGCAAGCATGCACGTGAGCTGGGGGGAGGGGCAGAAGGAGAAGGAGACTCCTCACTGAGCCTGGAGCCCAATGCAGGACCCTGAGATCACAACCTGAGCCAAAATCAAGAGCCAGCTGCTCGACCAACTGAGCCACCCAGCCACCCCTCCACTTTCTTTACACCCTCACCAATGCTTGGTGTTGTCTTTTGGATTATGAACTGCTTTTTGACCTGTTGAAAATGGGTCTTATAACTCAACTTCGCATCACTGCCCCATTATACAGATGTGAAAACTGAGAGCCAGATGTCAGAGGTGGTAGAAACTGCATTCACGTTCACATTGATCTGTCACACAGACCCAAGCTTTGTGAGCTGAGTGTGGCTGCTTTCCTTTCTCATGAGAAGCCCATGCCCTTTGCAGTCACCAGGGAGCCATGCTCCAATCCCAGACCCCTCTTGGCTACTCTCTCAGTCCCTCTAGAAGCTAGCTTGGCCCATAGGTTTGCTGCCTGCTGTCTCTACAGGACTGATGCAGAAGGAAATCAGTGTTTGCTTAGGTGTGTCCGAGTCCCCTGGGCTTATTCTCAGATTGGTATTCATAGCAGGATTTTCTCAGCTTCTACTTAATGCATCCCCTATAAATTGTGAAATAGCTCGTCTGAGTCTGTTTCTGCATTATTGGTATAAGAAATACTTTTAGGTTTGCTGAATTTGTGCTGTTACCTGAGGGGTATATATATATATATTTTTTTTTTTTTTTCAGCTGATGATTTATCTTATCAGCTGACACTTTCCTGAAAACACATTATTTAGGAAAACCCAAGCCTCTATGCACCCACCCCCCGCCAAAGCCTTGGTGGGAAGCCGGGCAGGCAGCAAATTCAAAATGCTGGCCTGAAGCCCTGGGTTGGGCTCTGATGAGGTTCCCACTGGTGGTTGGGGAAATAAAGAGAATAATGTGGAGAGAGTGCTCAGAGAGCCACATTCATTTAATTTACAGGGCTCTCCTCTGTCCTGTGATGCTGATATCCCCCTACATTTTAGGTGTTAAAATGCTCATGCTTTATGAAAGAACGGTGGTGAGAGAGGGCAATATTTTTATAAAATGTCTTATTTGCTGAACTAGAAAATGAAAGAACATGATGTCAATCCATATATATGTATATTAGTCTTTATTAGTATTCTGATCTCCTTTTTTTTAAAAAGATTTTATTTATTTATTTGAGAGAGAGAGAGGACACGAGTAGGGGAAGCAGCAGAGGGAGAATTTTGATCCTAGGACCCCAAGATCATGATCTGAGCCCAAGGCAGCCACTTAACAGACTGAGCCACCCAGGCTCCCCTCTGTCCTGTTCTTTTGACTGACGAATGATGTCCAAATGTCTGGGAACTACTGGCCTGGAAGCAAGGACACAGGGATGGCAGAAAAATCATACAGACCTAGCTTTATTTTTTATTTTTTTAAGATTTATTTATTTATTTGGGGGGAGGTGGGGTAGGTAGGGAGAGAGAATCTCAAGCCAACTTCCCACTGAGCTTGGAGCAGAAACTAAGAATCCAATGTTTGACCCACTGCCCCACCCAGGTGACCCCTGACCTGGCTTTATATGTTACTTTGAAGCAATTTGATATCGGGCAACAGCAACAATAATACTAATAGAAACAACAAGAAGAATGGCAGAAATAAATGCTGGCAGAGGTCTGTCTTTGTGCTGAGCACTGTTGTAAGTAATTTGTATTCATAAATTCATTTGGTCTTTACTGCCTCCCCCAGGAGGCTAATAGATTAAAACTACTGGAGTAGAAGGGGATATATTAACACGACAAGGGTCTATGGTATCCTAGAAAGGTATTTGGTCTTTGTGCCCAGTTTCTGGTTCAGAGTTTCTAAAACCTTTGGAATTTCCTGAGTGATAAGGCTGACAGGAGCGTCTTTTGTTCTAATAAGGCAACTCTTCACAGATCTCTAGATAGCTTCAGGATGGGGCTGGTTGACAGGAAGACCGGAGGAGGATTAGAAGATGGAAGCTTTCAGTCCTACCCCTCCAGCTGCTGGGAAGGGACAGTAGCTGAAGGATCACCAGCGGCCAGGGATGCAGTGGATCACGCCCCGGTAATGGAGCGTCCCTAAGATCCCCCAGGTGATGGGTTCTGAGTTGGTGAACACATTGTGGTACTTGGAAGGTTCTGTCTGTATCGACCCATACCTTGCCTTATGTGCCTCTTACATTTGGCTGTTCCTGAGTTATATCCTTTATAGTAAACTAGTAATAGTAAATAAAACATTCTTCTGAGGTCTGTGAGCCAACCCAACCAATTATCCAACCTTGGTGGTGGCGGCAGCGGGGGAGGTTGTGGGAACCCCCAGGTTTGTAGCTAGGTCGAAAGGAAGGATGTGTGGCCAGCACCAGGACCTAATCCTTGGGGCCTCTGAAGTGAGGGCAGTCTTGGGACACTGAGTCCTTATGGATAGGGGTCTGTGCTAACTCTAGGCACTCAGTTTCAGAACTGAGTTGAACTGTAGGACCCCTAGCTGGTTTTGAAGAATCAGAGAATTGGCTGGCGTCAGGAATTTAAAAAAAACCTCTCATGGGCCAATATATCACCAGACCCATAGTATATGCCCAATTAATATTAATCCCCCCTCCCCTTTCCTCTGCGCAAACCCTCTGAATTTCTTATAGAGAGAAGCCCATACATGAAAGACTAGGAAGGAATGTCTGCAAAGATTCTGCTCCTCTGGGTTTCTCCTCCTGGACCGGATCCGCCGCTAACTGCGGTGATGTGTGGCTGAGTCTCCCGCCCACCCTCTGCCTGGCAGAGCCGGCTTCCCTCTAGGCCCGCGGCCCTGCCAAGCTCAGCCGTGTCGCCGGTGCTAACCTCCACGGAGGGAGGTCTGGCCAGCCGCACTGGAGCATTAACCAAAGCCTGAGTCAAACTTCATTTCCTCTTACCCAGGGAGCCTGGCCACCATGGGCCAGGTGCCAGGCCAGAGCGCTGTTGGCAAAGGAGCCGCTGCTTAGTGCCCGTGGAGCAGGGCACCCACCCTCTCCCCTGCCATCTCACAGAGCCCCTGGGGGCACCCAGCCCTATATCCGTTGCCCATTGTGCAAATAAAAAAAAAAAAAAAAAAACAAGTCTTGGATGGGCCAGTTCAGTTGCAGAACATCTGGGCCCTTCCTTTCCTACCCTCCCTTTTTTGCTCTTCGGGGTGAATAACTCATTAACAAACCTCGAAATATAATGAACAGCAGCAGCAGGAGGGGAGGACTTAAGTTATGCCAGGATGGTCCCGCAGGGTCTCAGATGGTACCAGCTACCATTTTGTGAACCCCCAAAATGCGTCAGGGGCTGGGTTTTCCCTGAATCATCTCATCTCATTTAACCCTCCAGCAACCCAGTGAGGAAAATATTAACAGGGCCCATTTTACAGATGCAGAAACTGAGGCTCGGAGTTGAAAAGCAGCTGGCCCCAAATCACACAGCCCAGAAAGGCAGGGGCTAGGGTTTGCACTCAGCACTGTGGCTTTGGAGCAAACTTCCTGTTGTCCCTGAATGTCAACCCATGTGGCATAAAGCTGTCTCTCCTGTGACCCATCCAAGTGGGTGAATCTTTTTTTTTTTAAAAATCTGATTTATTAGAGAGAGAGAGAGTACATGCATATGGGAGGGACAGAGGGAGTGGTTGAGAGACAATCCTCAAGCAGACTCCCCAGCGAGCACAGAGCTCAATGTGGGGCTTGATCTCAGGACCCTGAGATCATGACCTGAACCAAAACCAAAAGTCAGCAGCTTAACCGACTGAGCCATGCAGGTGCCCCTGGGTGAATCTTTGGCATTCTCTCTCCTGCAAACACAGGACGTGATGCCTGTCACAAAGGAACTATAGATACCACAAAATAGAACCCTGCAGCTCCAGTGGAAAGCGCCCAGCTGGGGAGCTGGAGTCCCTGATGCTCTTCTTGGCATCGTCACTCACTTTGAGTCTGAATTCAGATTCACTCCAGGAGGGCAATTTATTTCAGCTTTGCATGCCAACTCCCATCAATTGATAGTTGCTGTCTAGAGTGCTCTCCTGGAAAGAATAGTGAAGCTCAGCAATCAACTTGTGATGTCTGTCACTATTGCATGGGGTCGGGAGCAGATAGGTTCAGGGAGTTGCTTACCTGCTGTGCATTTCCAAATCCCAAATGAGGGGCTAGCTAAGATTCCTAACCTCAATACCCTATCTCAGAAAGCAGGTTGAGCACCAGCTAGGCAAGGGGGCCAAGAACTTAGTGTTGCCAGAGAAAATGTGGGCACTCAGCATTTTTACTTGCTAACTCTGTCTATCCTACAAACACTATAAATTCAAACCACTTCGACAGTATTTTTCAAACAGCTTGATTTTATCTCAACATTAGCCCCATTGATGTACAGCTATGACTGGTCACAGATTTCTGTGCCCTTTTTTCTTGATAATAAATTCAGTTTTTCATGAACCTCTTTGCAAGTGGAGATCCTAACTTCACTAAGTCAAGGGAACTAAGTCACTTTTTTGGGGGGACGATTTAAAATCAATCTGGTTTTGGGCAGATACAAGATCAATTCAGGATGCTCTTCCTTCACTCCCTTTCCTTATCCCTGGATGCCGAATCCAGAGAAATGTTCTGTTCTGGCTGGCCTCTGCTGACTCTGGTCATGGGTCAGGGGCCAGCCTTGACCCTGCTAATGCCCAAAGTGCATCCCAGCCTCCGGTTGTCAAATGCACGTGTCATTCTTCCTGTTCTAGTTGGGAGGCTTTATCAGGAAGTGATGTTCCTCTTCCTCCTAGAGAGCTCTGAGTGGCCACCTCTGGCCTGGACAGCTCCCGTAGCCACGGCTCCTGGCTGGTCCAGGCGCCATATTGAACTTCAGGCTTACGTGGAAAATCAGGAGCCCTCGGATGGACCTCAATTTATGGGGGTTTCAGAGGCCCCTGTGTCTTCTTCTGCCTCAAGATCAAGACCCTGAGGGTCTTCTCAGGGACTCCTGCTGATTCTCTTTTCAGTCCACTGCTGTGGAAAAGTGGGTATTATGCCTTCACACATTCTTGGGCATTCGGGTTTATGCTCCAGGTTTTTGATATTTAAGACCAGCTTCTGGACTTTGGAAAAAAGGAGGGCATTTTTTTTTCCTTCTCAAACATTTGACGTTTCCAGTTGAAATCCTTGGCTTTAAATACCATGGTTTCTGTTATAGATTCACAAAAGTCTACCTAAGAACTCAGAGCCAATACTTTGACTCTTCAGTCTTTTTCTGCCTCTGTTCCCTGAGGGTGATCTGATAGGATTCCTCCTGGCTGCCAGAAAGGTGGGCAGAAGAAAGGGGTACAAGGACTTGAATATAAATATGCTTTTAATATCAGTATATTACATCACCATGGATACATTGAAAATAAGGTATAAAATTCACAAACCACAAGTATTCTATCTCCCATACAAAAAGTGATCATGTAAACACAAGCTGTGCATCTTGTCTGACTTATTTCCAAGGATGCTCACATATCCGTGGCTCTGATCCTACTATCCAAGGGTATTTCTATCCATCCATCATCCATCATTACTGCAGTGTGAAAAGACGCCCCCAGACTTTATTTCTAGAGTCCTGCTGCTAATTTTTCATTCATTCTCTCTGCCACTGATTCATCTCTGCATTGGCAGTATTTCTTGTACCTTCACTCCAAGTTAGGGACCCAGGGATGAATAAACCAGAGCTGGCCTCTGCCCCCATGGAGCCCACGTTCAAGTACCTAGCAGAGTCTCACAAAATGCTTGGTATGTCAATGACCAAATCTGCTGGAACACTCCTTGCTTATTGTATCAGTTTGCTAGGGCTGCCATGAAGAAGTAGCATAGACAGGGTGGCTTAAATAAGGGAAAGTCATGGTTCCACAGTTCTGAAGGCTGGAAATCCAAGGTCAAGGGCTGAAAGTCCAAGTCCAACCAACAGGGTGGTTTCTTCTGAGGGCTATGAAGGAGGACCTGTTCCAGGTATCCTTCCCTTTATGAATTTTTGGCTCATTCCCAGGCTCAAGAAATATTCATGGAGCCACTGCTCCACCATCTTCTGGTGGTTTTCTGGTAATATTTGGTGTTCCTCGGCTTGTAGAAGCATTGTCCTGATCTCTGCCTTCATCTCCACATGGCATTCTTTTTGTGGGTCTGTGTCTACATTTCCCCTTTTTATAAGGACACTGGTCACTGGTCTCATTGCAGTAGATGCCCCTGCCCCATGACCAGTTGTAAGTAATAACATCTGCAACAGCTCTATTTACAAAAAGGTCATACTCTGAAGTTCTGGGAGTTAGGACTTTAGTATATGGATTTTGAGGACACAACTCAACCCATGACAGTTACACATATGGGCATGTAACTCTCACAACAGGACCAAGGTCCTTAAAGGTGGATTGGACCTTAGTCTTGGGTATTCCCAGGAACTAACAGAGACATGGCCCTATAGCAGGTGCTTCATAAATAGTTCTTGAAACTGGGAATGAGCCAGAAATTCACAGAAGGGAAAATGGATATCGTGAGGTCAGTGACTTGCCCAAGGTCAAAACTGCAGTCTGTATGAGTGTAGGAGAGTATGTGAGTGTGTAAGAATGAGTGTGTGAGAGTGAATGTGTGAGTGTGACATGGTGTGAGTATTGGGAGTTATAAATGAACATATAATTGTTCGTGTGTACTTGTGTCAGCTTGTGAGTGAGCATGTGTGAGTTTGCAAGCAAAAGTGAGGGTGTTAGAGTGTGGGTGTGAGTACACACACACACAATCACAGTTGACCCTTGGACACCACAGGTTTGAAATGCACGGGGCCACTATATATGAGTTGTTTTTGATCAATACAGGACAGTACTATCAATGCATTTTCTCTTCTTTATGATTTTCTTTTTTTAAAATATTTTACTTATTTATTTGACAGAGAGAGGGAAAGAGATCACAAGTAGGCAGAGAGGCAAGCAGACAGAGAGGGAAGCAGGCTCCCTGCTGAGCAGAGAGCCCGATGCAGAACTCGATCCCAGGACCCTGAGATCATGACCTGAGCTGAAGGAAGAGGCTTAACCCACTGAGCCACCCAGGCACCCTTTACCATTTTCTTAATAACATTTTCCTTTCTCAGACTTTACTGTAGGAATATAAAATACATAAAATGTAATCAGGTATTTCCTATCATCAACTATTTATGGTATTGGTAGGGCTTCCAGTCCATAGTAGGTTCTTGGTTATGTTTTGGGGGGAGTCAAAAGTTACATGTTAATTTTTAACCATGCAGCAAGCTTAACCCCTGTGTTGTTAAAAGACACCTGTTTATGTTTATAGAAATGGGTGTGTATACGGATAGAGAGACGGAGACAGAGAGAGAGAGGGCGTGGGAATGGGGAGAGACTCAGAGCTACTAGTTAATTCTTTCTGAGGCAAATGTGATTGATATCAAAGATATGGGGTTAGTGGGAGAGCAAAAATCATTGTTGAATGTTTTTTAACTTCAATATTTAGCATTAGTAATTAATTATTACATGGCCTTTAATACCCAAGTTTGGAAGCTTAAAAAGTAACAACCTTGCCCTTCTAAAGACAAGGGTGCGCTTCTAGCTCATAGCTTGCTTACACTGCGATGCCCTTAGTTAATTCACTTGGAAACATTCATGGAACACCCGTGCTTTGCCGAGCCCTGGGGTAGACACTGGGGATGTAGCAGTGAACATGAAAGAGAGATTCACTCATTCACTCCTTTGTCCATTCATTTGTTCGTTCATCACATTTCTGACTTCTGTACTAGATGTGGAGGCTATCCTAGGGAATCCAAATCCATTCCTTCAACAAATGTGCATTGAACATCTATTATGTGTCAGACAGAGTGACCGATTCATTCATTCAACAATTGTTCATGGGGAACCCATTCCCTGTCGGGCAGGTCCTGGATGCCGGGCATCCAGCAGTCAACAAGACAGACATGGTCCTTCCCCCTGTGATGTTTTGCAGACTCATCTCTGTGTTTGGGGTTTTAGGGTACTAAGGGGTGTAAAGGAAAGAGACTATTCCAGGTAACGGGGCAGACAGACTCCAGGGGTCACTGGAGGAGCTGATGGTGGGACAAGCGTGTGGCTCCATCATGCAGGTACCTGTCTTCAATGCATTCCTCACATGCAGCCTCTGCTGCCCCACATGGGCACAGCTACAGAAACCCCCGCCATCTAATGCAGAGATATTCCTGCTTAAAAGCGCTCTCATGACATCTACCCAGCTCATTCCTCCCCTCTTGGCATTGTGGAGACAGCCCTTCAAGACTGGCCAAGGTGACTGTATATCTCATAACCACACATCTAATAACAAGGCTCATCATTACCCTTAAGACTTGCCCCGAGCCCCTCTGCTCAGCACACAAATCAAACATCACACTGGCTTCCCCGCCTGGCCAGCCGCTTCTAGGCCCCGGCTCTCCTGCAGAAATTCTGGCTCTTAACAGCTTCCCAGGGATTCCATGGTTTATTTTTGCCTGACCAAGCTGATTTTGTTCTCTCTAATTCTCTCAAGGTTTTGTTCCTGGCACAGTTGCTAGAGATGCTCTGGCTTTGCAGTGAACCAAAATGTTATTCACTGTGGGGTGAGGTGGGGGGGAAGCCTAGCAAAACAAAGACTGCAGCTTCCCATAAAACAGGATTTTAGTCTTTAAGAAAAAGCTGCAGAAAAGGAATGAAGGTAACAACTTTTACTCTTGTTTAGAAGCAAGTGGAAACTTGCTTCTAGGAGTCGGCTTGGGTTGCAGGCAGGAGGAATCTTGTCAAAAACAAAGGCCAAGAAGGAAACAGGATGGAGAGGTTCCCCAGTAGAAAAGTCTCCAAACAGTAGCTGATTGAATTATCATTCAATAAATGATGACTGGGCATCTTTTATGGGGCAGGTACTGTGCTAGCTGCTTGCAATATACCAGGGAACAGAGTGGACATGCTTCCTTCCCTTAAGAAACTTCTCGGTGTGGAGTATAAGACACTGTAGAAGGTTACCTGGCAACCTACAGAATGGGAGAAGACTATTTGTCAATTGTGTATCTGATAAGGGATTAATATGCAGAATATATAAGGAACAGCTAAGACTCAGCAACAAGAAAACAAACAACTTTAAAAATGGGCGGAAGACTTGAACAGATATTTCTACAAAATAGATATGGACACTACCCATAAGCACACAATTTCATCACAATTTTAAACAATTTTTTAAAGGCATGGTTTTTTTTTTAAAGATTTTTTTAATTTATTTGACAGAGAGAGATCACAAGTAGGCAGAGAGGCAGGCAGAGAGAGAGAGAGAGGAGGAAGCAGGCTCCCTGCTGAGCAGAGAGCCCGATGCGAGACTCGATCCCAGGACCCTGAGACCATGACCTGAGCCGAAGGCAGTGGCTTAACCCACTGAGCCACCCAGGCGCCCTAAAGGCATGGTTTTAAAGTCTAACCCGTTGATGTGGGAAAAGCATAGGGATCTATGACAGGTCCAACAGGGGTTCCAGATGCTGTTTGATGAATGGTCCTGGAAGGCTTCTCTGAAGAGGTGACATTTAAGTCAAGACGCACAGAGGGAGGAAGGGCAGTGAAGGCCGAGGGAATGGCATGGGAGAAGCCCACATGGGAGGTAGGATGGCTGTGGGTTGGACAGATTGAAAAAAGACAGAATATTATAGCAGGAAACGAGGTGGAAGAGGCAGAAAGACCATAGTATTGGTCTGTATCCAAAGTCCAATGGGAAATCACTGGAAGGTTATAACCAGATTTGTCATGACTAGATTTTTATTTGCAGGAGCTGACTACAGCTTCATTAAAAAGATAACTCTCCTGCAGAATGGAGGAGGAAACCAATTAGGGCTTTATCACCCTAGCGCAGGCGAGAGGTGATGAGGGTTGGCACGGCAGTGGAGCGGAAAGAGGGGCAGATTCAAGAGATGTGTATGAAAGGAGACAGGCCAGCAGCTGGTGACCAATAAGTGTCACTTGTGACTGGAAGAACTGGAAGCCAGGTCTCCAGTGAGGCACCTGACCTCGGTTGTGATCCGAGGTAGGTAAGATTGTCGATTGGAAACAAGTCATGAAGTCAGAATTGGAAGCAAAGTAGGGAATGGGGGTTGGGACAAGGGGCTCAGGAGTGAGTACATACACAACTCAGCAGTGCTAGAATCTGGTAGAATCTGCTTGCATAGACTCCATGGCACCAAGGCGGGCCTGATGTTCTGGAGAGCTGGAATACCTCTGTGTGCTTACTGCGGTGGCATCAGCCAATTCTGCGAGGGAGTATAGCAGGACAAGCCGGCACCAGGCTATTGTGGAAAAATTCTAAAGACTGTCTCTGTTTAGGTGAGCGCCCTAAGTGTTCTATTCTTGTCTCCCAGTGCCGAGCTCTGGAGAGCTAATGATCCCCTTAAGTTTTCTGTGCTGCTATAGTAACCCTCACAGGGAGACCCTGTAGGATCAGCACTGACTGAATTGGCAGTACGTATCTGAAAGATGGATGGCATGACCTTGGGGGAGAAATCTCTATTTGGATTTATTAAAACCACGCACTGCTGTTCTATGACGAACATGTTGTACTTGTGTAGAAAAATAAAATAAAGGGGAAAATACACTGTCGGGTTCATTCATTGCCAGAGGCCACTTGTATCGATGCAAATGCCTGCAGAAAGCAATAGGGGCCATCAGACACCAAGAGTCTTTAAATTGTTTATGACTTCTGTTGTAGTAACTGTACTTCTGAGATTCTTTCTTCACGCAATAATCCTAAATATGAAACAAAAGCTTTATAGACAGAAGTGTGTTAGCTGCACGAAAACTTGTAAACAGGTGAAAAAGGAAGACAGCCCAAGAATGCAAAATAAGGGCCAATAAATTCTGCACCATTCTTCTCCTTGGAATATTATGTAGCCACCAAAAATGATGACGATGACAAAGGATGTGTGCCAAGCTGGACAATGCTCATAATACAAGGGGGTGTGAGGACGTGTGACTGAGCTCCCCTCCAGAAAGATACATTTGCAACAGCAAAAATAAGGTTCTTACCAAAGCCAGAAGCAAATGTATCAAAATACTAACCACCTCACCAGGCTTGTGTGGTGGTTGTGGAGCTGTTGGTATTTTCTTTCATTGCTTTAATTTATGCAACAGTTTTATAATGTGTGTGTATTTGATAATGGGAAAAGTTATTTTCAGTAAGAAAAATCTTTGCTGGTGAGCTTAATCCTGGAGAAATGGTCGGGGGTGCCTGGCTGGTTCAATGGGTAGAGCATGGGAGTCTTGATCTCAGTAGTTTGAGTGGCATGTTGGGTGTAGAGATTACTAAAGAAAATAAACTCTTGAAATAAAAAACAAAAACAGAAACAACAAAAAAACAAAAGCCAGGTCTTCAAATGTCAATGTCAGTCTCAAGGGGAGGAAGGAGATAAAAATGGTGCAGGGAGGCATGGTTCATGGTGATCATGAACTTGACCTTGGCTTTGGTTTTAGATGGTGTTTGAATCTTGATGAGGCAACCTACTGACTGTGTGACCGTGTGTAAATGATTCAGTCTCTCTGTGAGAGGTTTCTCTTTCTCATCTGCAATAGTTGAGGACATTATATCCACCCACCCACTGCTTCGTAGGGCTTGTAGGGATTATTTGAAATACTATGGGTAACCATTTAACAATATCCTTGGCTTGTAGACCAACCCTCCTAAACATTAGCCATTATTAATATTATTATTGCCGGGGGACTGGCCTCCAGAGGTATTTGTAGAAACTGTTGACAGGCACAGAATCCAGATTTCACTGGTCTGAGAGAAGGAGGCTGCATAGACATTTTGCTCTGAAAGGGGAGTGATATTGCCCCGAGTCTCCGTGGAGCTCTGTGAGGAGTAATGGTGTGTGGCTGGAGCAGTGGTCCAGGCGAAGGGCCACCCTCTTCACCCAGGAGCTGCCAAGGGTGTCTAAGAAAGGGTTTGCATCACATGGGCTCATGCAGTCACTACTGTGTGGGAGAAAATTGCCCAGTGGGGGGACACCGTTACCTTGGCTGGCTGAAAAGCACAGGTATTGGAGGCCCATTGCCCCTAAATGACAGAAGTGCAGATCAAGCTCCCTCAAAGTAGGGACCTGGTTGCCTTGGTTGCTTGTTCCCAGATCACAGCCTGTGCACAGGAATATTTAATGTCTTGCAACTCTTGGGAGAAAGTGGGCTCCCAAAGTTCGGTTTGGGGGTCCAGATTCTTCCCCTCCATTCCCCTGCACTTTCACAGCTCTGCACAAGCTGTTTCCTTCCCTTTAATGTTCCCCCCTCTGCTTCTACCTATTGTTATCCCCTACCCTGCCTTCAAGACTCGGCTCAAATGTCACCACCTCTTGGAAGCCTTCCCTGAACACATCACCCTACAATTAATTAATCACCTCTTACAGATGATGACTTTGTACATTACTCACTGCTTGAGGGACACACACCTCTCATATAACTTGTGCCGTGCTTCTCCTTTGTAGCTCTTGTCATAACGTATGCTTATATGTACCTTTTGTATATACCCTACACCAAAAGAATTTATTATGGTACTGTCTAATGTCTCTCTGATGTCACAGAGAGTGTGCCTCTCTTGACACATGGTTGTTATCCTTAGCATTCAGGGCATATAGCAGCTGTTTGATCAATAGTGAATAGATGAATGAGTGAATGAATGAATCAGTCAATCAATGGATTTCACCTTCACGGTTCCACAATTTTACCCATTCCACAGAATGGATTTTCTCAGACAGAAGGAAAGCTCTATCAGGGCTGGGTTTGTGTTGTTCTTGGTTGCTCCCTCTCCTGTGATAGGTATGGGGGATTCACTGCCCAGATCCTTCTCCCTGTGATGTTGGCAGACAGCCCTCTGTCCTCATCCCCTTTGGGGATACCTCAGCTTCAGAGAGCCATCTTGCCCAAAGTCATGTCCTTCGAGGGGTGGCCCACACCCAGTGACTGGCTGATGTGCAGAATAAAGACCTGGTCATCTGGCCCCCATTTGGGACAAGGTTGGAAGATCTCCCTAGCTCCAGAGTCCCTCATGCAGTTTGCCTAAGCCTGCGGTTGGTCTGTAGCTGGCTTCTCTTTCCTCCACATCTTTCTTTGCTCTTCCATAGGTGTTCCTCTCAAGAGCTCTCTTTACTGCCCATGAACTAGGTCTCAGGGTCTGCTTCCTGAACATGACCTTCAGCATTTTCTGTCCCTGCAGTTTGGGATTGAAGCTACTTTGGGGAGTCTGTAAGAGTTACTAAATATTTCCCGAGTGAGTAAATGAATGGATAAAACCTGTGTGAATGAATGGCTGCTCTCTCACTCTCTCCCATTCTAGACTGTGAGCTTTCCATGGGCGTGACTGCTTCTTTTTCATCTTCATAACCTCGACGCCTAGCACCCTGCCAGGTATATAGCAGGTGCTCCATAAGTGTTGGAGGAAGGATGAATACATGAACCCAGATTTGGGGGAGAGAGCATGGCTGAATCAGCATAACCCTGTCTCCATTTTCAGACCTTAAATTTTAAAAAACTTCTCTCTCCCTCATGTCTTCCTCCTTCTTCCTCTACCTCTTCTTCTTCTCCACCTTCCCCTTCTCTCTCTCTCAGCAGCTGCCTTGCAAAGGTGGGCTAGGAGCACCATTTCCAGAGTGGTCAGTTGGAATGGGGGCATTTTCTCCTCCACTTGCTTCTCAAAGGCCCTTTCAACACTTACTTGAGGAAAAGAGGCTGGCTTGGGAACACAGCTGAGGTTGGCAACAACAATAAAGTCCTTTTTAAAAATGAGTCCCATTACCTGTGGTCAATTTGAGGCTTGCAGGCCAAAGAAATGGGTCTCAGCAGGCTCCAAGTCTTGGAGAATCAGCACAAATTGATTCTAGCAATTAATACTGCAGTTCTCCAAAGCACAGATCTGTGAGAGGGTGCGCCTCCCTCCACAGCCTGAGCCGGCTGGTCCAGCAACAGCCAAGGCAGTAGGTGGAACCCTGGCTTCGGGGACAAACCATGGGCCATCTCCCACCTGTGTGATCCTGGCCAAACGACTTCACCCTGCCAAGCAACCCTCACCCCCATGGGAAATGGGGCCACTCCATACCTCTCCCAGGCCAGAGAAGAGCTGGAGCCATCACAAGCTAAATTCTGAATTAGATAAATGGGGTCTGAATTTCAACATTGCCATTTGCCCCGCTCTGTGACTTGAAGCAAGACACTCACCCTCTCTGAGACTGAGCTATTTCATCTGTAAAATGGGACTAATAATGCCTTTTCTTAGAAGTTGTTGAGAGAATTAAGACCCTATATAGCACATTTAGTGTTCTGCCTGGCTCTGAGCACAAGTTTAGTACAGGTTTGCTAGTGTAATAATTTAGGTTATGGATGCGGTTCTGTTCTGAGGTGATTATTTTGGAGTCTCTGTGGAGTCCACAAAGTGGCTGACAGAGGCTGTACCACATCCCCATTGCCAGCTGGCCCAGTTACTCCTTACCAACCTGCATCATTTCAATTTTTTTTTATATTACACTTCAATTTTTTTTCTGATTATATAAGTAACACATGTTCATTGTAGTATATTTGGAAACCACAGAAAAGCACAAGAAAGCAAATAAATATTACTCAGAGGTAAACACTGCTAATATTTTGGCTTATTTTCTTGCTGTCTATATTCTATGCTGTATTCACTTACACCCATGTACGTCAATACTACTGTCTCCTCCCCTAATTTGGGTCACATGGTGTCATAAATCAGGTTGCCACCTGCCTTTTTCACTTAATAGATTATGGACATTTTCCTGTGTGATAAAATGCCCTTCAAAAACATGATTTTAGTCATTCCATAGATTCTATTTTATGGATATATCTTGCATATTTAACCATTTTCCCTATTAAGGTTTTTCCTCCCCCAAATGTCAACTATTGGAAACAATATGGTCATGAACATCTTTGTGTCTAAATCTTCCTTGACCCATTAGATTACTTCCTTAGTACAAATTCTTCAAGGGAATTCCAAGGTGGGAAGATATACATATGTTTAGGCAGGACTTATGCATCTAGGGCTCCTGTATAATTTTATTGAATCGCAACAGGAGAGGCGCCTGGTGGGTTCCATTGGGAGAACATGAAACACTTGATCCAAGGTTGTGAATTCAAACCCCACACTGGATATAGCAATTACAAATATATATATATATATATATATATATATATATATATATATATATATATATAGGACCTCTAACTATTCTGTTGCCATGATGCCTCCCAGAAAGGTTTACTAATTCATACACTTTCTAGTTAGTGTATGAATATACTATATCCTCAGACCCCGCCAACACTATAAATAATAAACACAAAAATCAATAAGAACACAAGGATCAATCCATACTGAATTCCAGTACAAGCTTCCTGGGGGACCATGGGCAAGCCATGTCCTTTCTTTGGGCTTCAATATCCTTATCCATCAAATGAAGATGTAAACTCTCATAGTATTCTCTCATTGCAAGTGAAAGAAGGTAAACTCCACTGGGTTAAGGCAATAATAACCATTTATTGGTTCTTGTAAAGTTTAGGGAGTAGGACTTCAGGCACAGCTGTCTCATACTCAAATGCTGTCACCCAGAATTGGTTTCTTCTGTCTTCCAGAGGTTTTGTTTTGGCTTGCTTTTTGGGCGGGCTCTCTCCAGGTAGCCCCCTGTAGCACTGCCAAATCTGACAGGGTCCCAGCTAACCAGCACCTCTTCTGTGATAAAGTCCCAAGGTTCATTCTGATTGGACCAGCTTGAGTCATGTGCCCTTATAAACCAATCGCTGTGAAGAAGGGGGCTGGACTATGCTGATTGAGCAGATCTGGCTCTTGGATTCCCCTGCAGGTGAGGCAGGATGGCTCCCCATGTAAAGTCCGGGGAAGGGTGTCACCAGAGCAAGTGGAATCGATGCCAGGGGAGCAAATCAGCCCAGACAACCTCTGAGGACCCTCTGATCCCAACACTATGGAAGTTTGGGAAACTCTGGTTTCCCCTGACACATTTCCTGAAGAGGTTTTGTACACCTGGTTTCTCCATGGCTAATGTACCCTGCCCATTAAACTCATGGGCCCCTTGTTTCAGTTATCTCTGTTTCTAGGGGCACTGGAACAGAGGGGAGGGTAATTACCATATAGATTTATGGACCTCTGCTCAACAAACAGGCCCTTTCCCTGCAACGGCACAAAGCCAGCCTCATAAATATTAATCAGAAGGAAACTGCAATCAACCCAAGTGGGAGAGGAAATGGCAAATTGCTTTTTCCTCTGTAGGACATAAAAGCAACGTTCATTGTTGCACAACCTGGGGCTGCCCAGTGGGTTGCCTGTGTCTCCAGCTCTCAATAGAAACAATAACGATAATCATAATAGGGAACTACATGAAATGTGGTGCTTCACGTACATATATTTTCACTCCTATTTTACGGATGATGAAACTAAGGCTCTGGCAACCACTTGCCCAAGAAGACCACCAACGTGAAGTGAAGTCAGGATTCAAACCCAGTCTGCCTGGCCTCAAGGTCTGAGTCGTTTCTGTTCAATGGACTGGGTCAGGTTTCTCCAGGAGGGAGGAACTCGACTGGACTTTGAGTTTGGGGGATAGCATCAGTCACATTTCTCTGTTATGTCTTTGGAGCATCAGGGAGAGTAGCAAAGGAGATCCTGGCTGCTTTTGTACAGTCATCAACACGCAGACACGCAGGGTGAAGGCTCTGGAGAGATGTACTCTATCTCCAGCTTTGGGCAGGAGCCAGATGCCAGGGTTTGACACTTTGTCCACATTCATGCCCCCCACAACACTGTCGCTTAGCCAGCTTCAGGCCCATTTTATAGGCAAGATATTGAGGCCGGTAGGGGTGATTGAGACTAGATCTTGATTTTCATTCATTCATTCAATGAATATTGAACTAACTGTTTAAGTAAAAACTGAGTCTTAGCCAACATCCTCTTAGACAACTTACCTTGTTTACAGGCTCTCATTCACTATGTAAATCATGATGACCAATGCCAACCACCCCCTGATGGCGAGTAGACCTCTCATTCCCTCTCCAGAGCCCTTGGCACCCCCAGCAAGCTGCACTCTTACTCCAAGTCAGTGGTGTCTGTTCCCAAACCTGCTTACGCTAGTTGCCCTTGTTCTTATAATTATACAATTTAATTAAGCAAACTGATTACATTAAATGTAGTGTAAAAAGAAGGGGCAATGTTTCTATGCACAGGAAAACAAATGCAATACCAAGACTCATTGAAAAGGAAAGTTCCTGGAATTAAGAAAAACAAAAACAAAAACAAAAAAACACAAAAACAAAACAAAACAAAAACCCAAAAGAAAAACCCAAAAAACAACAACCAAAAAACTCCCATGATCCAATTAGGTGTGACAGATGACCATGAAGATTCAGAGTCAGTGCCTGTCACATAACGCTGGCTTTGTAAAAAAAAAAAAAAAAAAAAAAAAAAAAAAAATCCTATGAAACTCCAGTAGCAAAAACACGCTGAGGGAAAAATCCTCACCTTCCACCATGAGAGTAGTGAATGTGTAACTGAACTCAAGGGTTTGGCTGCTTGGGGTGCATGAAATTGAACACAACCCAAGGAGGTGTTGAAAGCAAGAAGTTTTTATTAGTTGTTACAAGTAAGGAGACTGAGAACTAGGTCCCAAAGCACTGACTCCAGGTGGGTTAGTGCAGGAAGCTTTCAATCAGTGTATTAGAGGGTGGGGGTGGGGAATTTGCATATACATTAAGGAACTTCATATACTCTATTACTTAGCCACTATGTTTCAATGGCTCATGCCTACCAGGTCAATATGCTAGCGCACACAGGTGTGTTCAAAAAGATGACAGCAAACCCTACCCAAAGGAGATCTTAATATTATAATGAGCTAAAGGTAATTCAGGACAGCTCACAAGAGCTTCTGCACAGATCCTTGGCTCCAAACCCAAACTGGGGCACATAAGGGGCTATCTGGCAAAATCCCCAGCTGGGTGTCTCCTTGGCCAGCACTGTTGGTTCTATAGAACAAAATACATTCCTTCTCTGCTTTTCTCCCTTCCTCCTACCCCATCCTTTCTACTGAGAGCTTTCAGCCCTCTAATTTGAGTAACCTGCCCTTGCATTCTAACTAAAAAATCTATGCCTACATCCTTGAGTTTATAGAAAAAAAAGTGTTAAGGGATCAATCATTTTCATTTTCACCTTTAACCATATTCCCTTTCCTTAGCTGCCTAGTCACTTGTCCTATGTGGACGCCTCTGTATGCCTAAGATAACCAATGACAGAAGGACATGGGGAGGCAGGCAGATGAAGGAAATCAATACATCAGAAACAAACTTTTATTTGTCCTATTTCCGCCATCACAAACACTTTCTTCCTCGGGAAGGACAACTGATAACTGAAACTGCCAGGATGCCTAAGTCAAAACCAGGTGTCATCAAAGTCAAAGTCAAAGCCAGGTGTCATCACCCACAGTAAAAGTCCTGTTGATGTCACCTCTTGACATCTCTCCAAACCATTCTTCCTTCCCGCCAATCCCGTTTTCTTCCTCCTTCACTCCTTGCCTCTCATTCTCTCTCCCTTCCTCCCTCCTTTCCTGCTGGTCTCCCTTCTTCCCCTCCTTCTGCTTGCAAATATTTCTGGAGTGTACCATGTACCAACTACTCAGTTGACTCTTGGGAAGCACTAGTTAGTGAGGTTGAGGTGGTCCCCTTCCCTTAAGAGGCAATAGCATAGCAGAGATGACTAAAGGAATAAATAAGCAAACCAGGCAATACACTAATAATTATAAATTGTTTTAAGAGCTACAAAAAAAGCAAAGCGGACAGTGAGCAAGATCAATGGAGGGGATTGTTCTGGAGGAAATTAAGCAAGGCTTCCATGAGGAGGTGGCATTTAAGCTGAAACGGAAATGATGAAAAGGCGCCAACAGAGAAAAAAGTGAGGGAGAAAACACACTATAGAGAGGGGAATGCCATAGAGGAAGTCTTGAAAAAGGTGAGAAATACAACGAAAGCTGCTAGGGTGGCTAGGGTCTGAAGAATGGGGCATCATGGGATGATTTGGGCAGTCAGCAGGGCCTGAAGGCCAAGACGATGAGAGTTTGGATTTCATCACAAAGTCAATAGAAAGCTTTGGAAGGTTTTAGATACGGAGCCAATGTTCTTTTTTGAAAGAAAATTATTATTATTATGTATTTATTTTAGAGAGCTGTAGGTTCACATGCAGGTGTAAGAAATAAGACATCCTTTATCCCTTTCCCCCAATGGTAACATGTTGCAAAACTGTAGGGCAATATAACACCCCAGATACTGACATTGACACAAGACACAGAACATTTCCATCAGCACAAAGACCCCTCTTGTTGCCCTTTTTAGGTCACATCTGCTTCTCACCTGCCCCCATCCCCTCCTTCACCCCGGCAGCCACTCACTTGTGCTCTGTTTCTGTCATTTTTGTCATTTCAAGGATGCTATATAAATGGAATCAGATAATAACCTTTTTTTTAAAAAGATTTTATTTATTTATTTGACAGAGAGAGATCACAAGTAGGCAGAGAGGCAGGCAGAGAGAGACAGGAGGAAGCAGGCTCCCTGCTGAGCAGAGAGCCCGATGCCGGACTCGATCCCAGGACCCTGAGATCATGACCTGAGCCGAAGGCAGCGGCTTAACCCACTGAGCCACCCAGGCGCCCAGATAATAACCTTTTGATGTTGGCGTTTTTTCCCCACTGAGCATAATTCTTCACAGACCCCTCTGAGTTGTGACCATTGATAGTTCTTTCTTTTTATGACTTAGTACTATTCTGGATGTGGACAGACCATCGTTTATTCAACCATTCACCCGCAGAGAGACATCTGGATTGTTTCCACTTGGGGTTCTTGCAAATGAAACTGCTATAAACATTCATGTACAGATTTTTCAGTGGGCATAAATTTTCATTTCTCTGGGACAAATCCCCAAGAGTGCAATTTGCCAGATCTGATGACATTTGCCTACTTAGTTTTATAAGGAACAGCAAAACTCTTTTCCGGAGCGGCTGTCCCATTTTTTTATTCCCACCAGCAACGTATGAATGATCTGATTTCTCTGTATCTTTGCCACCGCTTGGTGGTATCACCATTTTTAAATTTTAGTTGTTCTGGTAGGTGTGTAGTGATATCTCATTGTGGTTTTAACTTACATTTCCCTGATAGCTAATGATGTGGAGCAACATTTCATGTGCTTATTTGCCACCTTTATATCCTCATGGTGAACCAATACTCTTTGACAAATTTATCACTCTGTTTTTACTGAGAAGTCCCTTGCCCCTAATAAGACCTGAGAGCAGGACCTGATCGATGGAAGATGTGAATAAACACTCCTTGGATGAACAAATTCAGGACCAGGGCCATCGTCGAAGTCTGGACGTGGCTCAAGCTGGGTCAGTGCCCCTCTTGTGGCGTCGACACCACCACCCATGGCACAGATCTCACCTGCTCACCAGCACGCAACTGACGGTGTCAGTAAATCCCATCCAGAAAGGATTCAATGCCCAGAGACTCGCACTTGCTGTATAATTAGGTCTAGCAAAGCTTATGAATGTAGTCCCAGATTATAATCACTTTTTAATTATATTTACCTTTGTCTGCAGAGAGGTGAGATGTATTATTGGCTCTGGGAGGTAACAATTCAAATCTTCATCCAAAGAAGCAGGTACCCTGAGGAGGAGGTACAGGCAGAACCAAATAAATTAAAATAGATCTGCAGGCACAAAGCTCTAGCCTTCCTACTGTGTCTGGGATTTGGAGGCCAGGAGTTTTCTATGGGGGGGGGCAGTGAGGATGGGGACTAATAACAGATTTCAGTTCTTGAGTGCTGACTATGTGCTAGACAGTCTGCTAAGTACTTACCCTAAGAATCTTATTTAATTTGCAAAAGCAACCCTGGGGGGTTAGATACTGTTGGTATCATTTCCATTTTGTAGAGGAAACTAAGGAACACATGCCAATGGCTTAGGTCCCACAGCCAGGAAGAGGCAGGGCCAAGATTCAAATTTGACTCTGCCAGATACCACAGCACTTGTAGGGAGCCCTGATGTTGTAGAAGGCTATGACCTTGCTCTCCTACAGCCCGACACTCTGATTACAACCATCCTTGGAGTTCCTAGCCCCATCTGCTCTCCCTCTTTAGCTCAGAAAGTCTGGACAGGTCTTCCTGCACCCTCTTCCCTCCTCCCTTGCACAGGGACCACAGCAGAGAATATAGCAGGAGACACAAAGTCATATACTCCCACAGTGGCCTTCTTGGATCTCACCATCTTGGCTGCCAGCAAGTTCTTCCCAGAATGTTCTCAGCCCATAGGATCATGCCATGGTGATGATGATGATGGTGACAAAATGATAAAGCTGACAATAATAGTCACTTATCAGGCACTTTCCATGTTATGGAGGGCACGTACTGCATGGAGAACTGGGTGTGGTACATAAACAATGAATTCTGGTACACTGAAAAGAAATTAAAAAAAAATAAATGCTTCCAACCAACAGAGAACCAGAGTACCTTCTGTTATATGCACATTTCATTTTTAAAAAGATTTATTCATTTGTTTGAAAGAGAGAGAGAGAGCAGGGGGAAGGGTCAGGGGAGAGGGAGAAGAATCATCAAGCAGACTCCCCACTGAGCTTGAAGTCTGATGCAGGACTAGAACCCATGACCCTGAGATCATGACCTGAGTCAAAACCAAGAATCAGACACCCAACCAACTGAGTCAGCTATGTTCCTCGGTGTGTATGTCATTTTTTCTTCTCCAGTAGAGAATGTGTTGTGGGAGAGATGGTGTGGGTGGGTTGGGTGATCTTCCCTTGTATGGTCTGGGCTGTTGAGGACTGACTCCTGCAGTTGCACAACTCAGCAGAGACTGTCAGTTGATGCCACTAAAAGCCAGCTCAGAGTGAACTCCCAGCACAAGGAGAGTGGCACCCGTGCCCTTAGCATGCACCCCTGTCTACAGCTGATGCGAGGGCTGGGGTGTCAGAGCTGTCAAACTGGCTTTCTTATTTGAACGGTGAATTCCCAGCAAATGGGGTGTGTGTATATAATTATGAGAGATGTAGATCCTGACATTAAAACAAACTGTCTCGAGCCCCCATCATCTCTAAGGATGGCAGTTCGGGAGGAAGGTGGGGGTAGAGCTGACATGTCAGCAATGATTAGGGAAGACATCTAACTCGGCACACCGGGGAACGCGAACAGCAGAAAAATAGAGGAGGAATTTAATAGCGCAGATTATGTTTTTAATTACTTTAGCAAACGAACTGTTCTCGTGCTTGGGTGGCGTTGTTGGAGAAGCCACCCCCGGTGTTCCTAGGCTGCCTCTGAGTCACCACCAGGACGGGGGCTGGTCTTGGGGAGCCAGAGAGCTTTCAAGGCAGCACAATGCGGCTTTTAAGTGATGTCTTCTTCCCAGGGAACTTTTTGCTTCAACTGTCTACGGGATATTCAGATGGGCCATTCACATCAGCAGCATGGTCAAGAACACAGATGGTGGAGCCAGCCTGACTGTACTTGAAGTGTGGTTCCACTATTTATTAGCTGTGAGATCTTGGCTAAGACAACTGTTAAGGACTAAATGTCCCCTCCCCACCCTCCAAAATTCATATGTTGTAGTCCTAACTCTCCATATCTCAGAATGTGGCTTGATTTAGGAATAGGGTCATTGCAGAGGTAATTAATTAAGATGAGGTCATGCTGGAGTAGGATGGGCTCCTAATTCAATGTGACTGGTGTCTTTATCGAAAGAGGAAACTTGGAACAGACACACACACAGGCAGAACGCCACTGGCAGATGAACACTAATCAGAGTGGTGCTTCTGCAAGTAAAAGATTGCCCAAGATCACCATCAGTCCCATAAACTAAGGAAGAGCCACAGAACAGGTTCTTCACTGCCCCTGGAAGGAACCCTGGAAGATCAAGCCAGGCATCTTGATCTCAGAGTTTTAGCCTCCAGAACTGTCAGACAGTATTTCTGTTGTCCTGAGCTACCCAATTTACAGTACTTGGTTGCAGCAGCCCTAGGGCATGAACACAACAACTTTTCCTCTCTGTGCCTCTGTTTTTTCATCTGTAAAGATATTGATGGTATCTCGACCTCATGGTGACGTTTGAGGATTACATGCAATTTATATAAAACATGCCTATATAAAACCACACAGTAAGCTCTCAATTACTATCAGCTGTCAGTGCTTGAAAATCCTTTTGGAAGGGGGTGTTTTGAAAGGGAATTAGGAGGCCCACAGGTGACTCAGTCATTGGGTGTCCAACTCTTGACCTCAGCTCATGCCTTGATCTCAGGGCCAGGAGTTCAAGCCAAACCCAGTGTGGAGATTACTTAAAAAAAAAAAAGTTGGGGGAAGGAGAATTAGGAGAAGAATCCCACCGTAGAGGGGGTACCTACTGTTTAATTGGAGAGCCTTTCCAGACCCCTCATATGCCTTGTTTCATTTGCTATTTAGAGCAAGAAGGCATTTTAATCCCATTTTGCTGACAAGAGAGTTGAGGCTCAAGGAGGTGAGGTGACATCTTACCTAGAATTGCACAGGTTGCAAGGAGTGGATGAAAGATAGGAACCATGGGCAGCTAACTTGGAAGGCAGTAGCCACACCCTCTATCAGCTTAGTTGAGGGTCTTAACCATGGGCATGCAGCACTGAATACATCAGTTGTGCTCCTGGGATAAGGGAAAGCAGGAAGTGACAGTAAGGGAACAAGCAGCACAAATTCTGAGAAGCCACTGAGGATAAGGGTGCAGATCTGGGTTCTGGACTCAGGGCCAACACTTCCTGTCTATCTGACCACAGACAAGTCACTTCCCCTTTCCTTGAACCTTAACTTTATTATCTGTGAAATGGGAACCATGATGGCTACATCGAAGGAGTCTGTAGCAATGTAGATGAAGCTCCTGATACATGAGAGGTACCTGATAAATCCTTACATTACAAGGATCATTTGCCAACTGTTTTATGGACTTGGATGTGAGTCTCTGCTTGATCATTTCATGGGCAGTCCCTTTGGGCTCTGTTTCCTCATCTACAGGATGAGATGATTAGTCATAATCCTTCCAGGTGGTCACTTTTGATATTCCCATGTTGTTGATGTGTTCTGATTTTAAAGCTTTTGCTTTGGAAGAAACGTGAGGTTGATGGCCTCCAAGACCAAATCCTGTCCACCTGCAATTTCTTTGAGCCACATATTTTTGTTCCAGACTTGTTCGAGTTGTTGTGGCTGCAAAGCAAATTCTCCCAGAACTCAGCGATGTAAAGCAATGGTGTGTAAACTCATGGATTCTGGGGGGCTGGGAATACAGACCAGGGCACAGCAGGACTTGCTTGCCTTTGCTTTATGGTGCCTGGGGGCTCAGCTGGACTTGAAGGCTGGGGCTGCACCCATCTGCAGTCTCATTCATTCATTACTCACCAATCTGTTGATGCAGATGATAGGTTGCAGCTTCTGCTCTTGTCTGCATGTTTCTCTCTATGTGATCTCTCAGCATTGGCTGATTTGGGCTTCCTCAGAGCACGATGGCTGGATTCCACAGTGAAGAGAGATGGAGGGAGAGAGAGAAGTGAGGAACAAGAACAGGGAGAAGAAGGAGAAGAAGAAGAAGAATAAGGAAGAGGAGGAGGAGGAGGAGCAGCAGCAGCAGCAGCAGCAGCAAAGAGGAGAGGGAAAGAGCAGAGAGCTCAGGGAGAGATCCTTGGAATTCTTTTCATGATTTCACCCTGGAGGTCCCTTTGCATGTCTTCCACTTCCCTCTACTGATCGAAGCAACCACCTGCCCCTGCTAAGGTTCAAAGGAGTGGACATAGACCCCCTTTGAAGTGCAAGGAGTGTCAGTCACAGTATAAGAAGAGCTCATGGGAACACATATATTTTTGTTCTATGGGCATACACACATATATCTATCTGGAGAATACAAGCTGCTCTTTCATCCAAGCTCTTTCATGGATGTTGGGTTAAAAAAAAAACCTCTCATCAAAGTTCCCTACAAAAGGCAATGTTTGGGTAACGATGGGCAGAAACCATGTATGTTTGTGCAACAGAACATTATCTCCCTAGGACCCAAACTCTCATGGTCTTTGATGGCAGGTGCCCCGAAGGAGTTTATAAGAGGCAAACCATAATAGGACAGCCTCCTCATGGCCCTAGAAGAGAGAACCCGTGGGTCCCCTTTCTCTGATTACAATCTGTCCAGGGGAGGGAAGGACCCAACAGCCCATTCCATGTTGGGAAAAAACACTTCAATATCTGGAAAGAGAGAAGAGTAACAACTCACAGACCCCCTCTGGACTTTCACCCTGTCCCTGCCTAAGCCCACTGAGAATTCACTCATGGAGTCAGCAGACAGTTCTCAGCTATGTGAGCTCAGGCTCAGCCTACAGGATCTGAGACTACTAGGACAGCTTGGGATCATGTTGGGTAGAGAAAGTGTAACTCAATTCTCAGATACCTCCGCCATCACTGTAGTGCAGACCCGTATATTGTGACCTGGAAAACTCCAGGCTGGACAGCTAACTTGGAGTAGGTTGGGGAGGCTTTCTGGAAAATCATCCAGAATGACACAATCATACTTCACTGGGGGCAGAGAGCAATCTTTTCACCATTCATCTAAATAACAACAGGTTGAGGGGCTCCTATGTGCCAGGTCATGGAAATAATGGGGGCAATCGTGATTTGGCATATTGAGTGCTCTACTGGGGGAAGCAGAGTCCAGAGGAGACACCTAATTCGGTCTGGGGATCAGAGAAGGCTTCCTGGAGGTGCAAATGTCTAGGAAGAGTCTTGAAGTTGGAGGAGGAGTTAGAAAAGGGAAGAGGAGGTGGAGGAATGACAGCTCTAGGCAAAGGAGCCCACATGTGCAAGGTCCAGAGCCCCAGGTGACATGGGTCTTCAGCCCTCAGCAGAGAACACAGCTAAGCTTTTGCTCTCAACCCAACCGAGAACATCATGCCAGTCAGAGATGGTGGTGCTACTCGGTGGTAGCTCTCTCTACCTGGCTGGAGGCAGCAACATCTCCTCTCCATTAAAGAAGACTGGGGCTTCTGAAAGTCCCTGGCACTGGGGTGGGACAGTGGGTGGCTCAGAAATGGATGGAAAGGAAACTGTCAGCTAGAAATGTGGTGGTGGGTGTGGAAAGGATGCAAAATTTTTCTGAGGCAACTGGCATGAGTTAGAACAGAGAGGCGAGGCAGAGAGGATGGAAGAGATGCAGCTGTGAAGAAGATGGAGGAAGAACCAGCTGCCCCCAGGATGTGTGCCTGTGTGTGCATGTGTGTATGTGAGTGTGTGCATGCAGCAGAGCGGTGTTCACTAGATGGGGTTCAGGTGTGCATGCGTGCACATCAGTCATTTCAAATGCACAGGAGGACCCTTTGCCTCAGCAAACTGTTCTTTTTGTGGCTAGGGAGATGACCCCAGTTCTCAACCCAGCAAGACCATGGGGAGATGCCTCAAGCAGAAGATAAAGGACAGGTCTTTACTGTTCCTGGGATTAAAAATAGGTAACATTTATAAAGCACTTGTTCTGTCCCAGGTGCTGTGTCAGTGAGTTTCACAGTTGTCTTGTGACCTCTCCACAGACTCCCAGGTGGGGCATGGACTGGCTGGAGAAGATTGCATCCCAGCCCCTGCACATGCTCTATGATATTAGACCTCTGTCCTGAAACTGAGGGACCTGCCAGGTCCCTGAGAAACTTGTGTCTTATGGCCCTTTGACCCTGTCTTTGGGGCTTATGTCTCCTTTCAGATAAAACCTACACAGTCTATGCCCTTGCCAGAAAACTCTTATAGACACCTGAGCCCCTTCTATCTTTCAAGCAAACACAGCAGCAGCCTTAGATCCAGGCCACACCTGGGAGGAGAAGATTGATCAGTGACCAGGTGAGCTGGGACAACCTCTTTCCTCTCTTCTCTAGTAACCAAGAAAGTCCCTGCATCATTAGGATAGCCCTGTGAGAGCAGGTAATCCTGTCATCAGAGCCATTCTGTAAGTGGAGATGCCAATGGTCAAAAAGGCAAAATCACCTGAGCATGGTCACACACAGTTAGTAGTAGTAGAAGCTGGATGTGAACCTGGAAGTTCTGAGTCCATAGTCCATGTTCATCTCCAGTGCCTTAAACAACACAATGTGACAAGGTTAAATTCAAGTAGGAAAGGAGTACCTCGGCAGTGACCAAAGCAGGGAGCAAAAGACCACCCATGGCTTTAGGAAGGACAGGACTGTGGGGCTGGGTCTTCAAGGCTGCGTAGGAATTTGACTGCGTAAGAATTTGACTGAGTCACTGTGCTCAGGGGAGGAACAGCACATGCCAAAGTGTGTTACTGTGATGTCATAAATTGAAGAATTTGGTGTGGCTGGAGAGTGGGGTGAATGGGAATAAGATGAGGTAGGAAGCAGAGTCTAGGAGATGAGTCAGGAACCAATTTTAAAGGATATGGATGCCATGTTGAAGTGTCTATGACACGTGAGCAGCAAGGATCCACAGGAGTCCAGGGAAAACAGTGACTGATCAGGCTGCATTGCTGATGGGAATCAGGTTGTTCAATGGTTTGGAAGCTAAGGAACCAGCCTGCTGCATTCAAATCCCATATCCGTGTCTCTGAGTTGTGTATTCTTGGGTATATTATGCAGTTTCTCTAAGTTTTGCTGTCTTCATCCATAAAATGGGGAAGATGGTAATAAAAAATACAACCCAGAGTTATAGAGAAGAGCAAATGATGTAATCCATGCTTGGCATTCAGCGGGGTGCCTGGCACATGATAAGTGCTCAGTTAATATGACTGTCATTATTATTAGTGAAGGGCATTAATGCTGCTGGAGGCAGCATTCAAGTGGCATGGACAGGTGGATAGACAGGGGAAAGGGGTTTGGGGAGCTGCAGCAAAAGTGTAGACCAGTGATCATGAAGTCTGGTTCAAGAATGCAGCTGTGGAGACAAAATGTGGAGGGCAGAGGGAGGACTGGTGAGCGTCATTTAAATAGAGAATTGAATAAACTAACATATATGGATGGGTTTTGTAAACTGTACATATTTGAGTATGATTACAATTAGGGCTATTTTCATCAACTTTATTTCTGGGCTCATCAGCTTCAGTTCTCTAGAGAGAAGATGCCATTTAATTCTCCCAGATCAAATATTTAACAAACACAACACTGAATAAACCCAGACTTGCCTATTTAGCATGCATTCAGTATTTTTAGTTGCTAAGTAAAACTCCAGAGATTTACCACCTTGGCTGACATGATTCTCTGCCTGAGACTATTTATCTGTACCAGGGACTGTAACATATTGTCATGGCCAAGAACACAGTTCTGGATGTTTGACTGCCTGGGATTGAACCCAGGCTCTGCCCTTGGATGAGCTACTCAATCTGTGTCCCAGTGGTAAAATGAAAATAATAGAATTACCTCATGGAGCTACTGTGAAGATTCAATGTGATGGTAGAACAGGATCTGGAATGTGCACATATTCATCATTACCATCATCATAACCATCATCATCATCATTGCCACCATCATCAACACCGTCACCACCATCATCATCACCATCCCCATCACCACCATCATCACCATCACCATCATCACCGTCATCATCATCACTACTACCATCACTGTTACCATCATTATCAACATCACCACCATCATCATCACCACTACGATCAATCAGCACCGTTATCACCATCATCATCCTCCTCCTCACTATTACCATCACTATCACATCATCACCATCACCATCACTGTCACCATGATTATCACCATCAGCACCATGATCATCATCACCATCACCATCACCACCATCACTATCATCATTACCACCACCATCACCATCCCCATCACCACCATCATCACCATCACCATCACCACCGTCATCATCATCACTACTACCGTCACTGTTACCATCATTATCACCATCACCACCATCATCATCACCACTACGATCAAACAGCACCGTTATCACCATCATCATCCTCCTCCTCACTATTACCATCTCTATCACATCATCACCATCACCATCACTGTCACCATGATTAGCACCATCAGCACCATGATCATCATCACCATCACCATCACCACCATCACTATCATCATTACCACCACCATCATCATCACCATCACCACCATCATCACCATCATCACCGTCATCATCATCACTACTACCGTCACTGTTACCATCATTATCACCATCACCACCATCATCATCACCACTACGATCAATCAGCACCGTTATCACCATCATCATCATCATCCTCACTATTACCATCACTACCATCATCATCACCATCACCATCACCACCATCATCACCATCACCATCACCACCGTCATCATCATCACTACTACCATCACTGTTACCATCATTATCACCATCACCACCATCATCATCACCACTACGATCAATCAGCACCATTATCACCATCATCATCATCATCCTCACTATTACCATCACTATCACATCATCACCATCACCATCACTGTCACCATGATTAGCACCATCAGCACCATGATCATCATCACCATCACATCACCACCATCACTATCATCATTACCACCACCATCATCATCACCATCACAATCACCAGTGCCACTCCTTTCAGAATTTCTTTTGGTTGTGCAAAAATAGTTACTATTCAGTAGAATATGTTACATTTATTAACTTGTAATGGGTTTGTTACTGTTATTTGTAATTTAATAAATGTTTTACACGGGTTTCTGATTTTAACTTTTAATCTAATTTTGATTGATACAACTAATATACACAAAGCTTTTTGGGGGGTCTTCAATCATTTTTAAGAGTATAAACAGTCCTGAGACCAATAAGTTTAAGAAACAAGAAGTAGTTACAACATAACAGGCATGGAAGACCTTGGAATTCCTCCTGGGTCCCTGAGGTCAGAGGGAAGTGGGTTTCCTCACCCCACTACAAGAGTGAAGATTTCTAGTCCTGACCAGATGAGGCTTCTGCAATCACGGCTGAGTGGGCTGGACGTTGGGAGCCAGGTTTGAACCCCTCTGCAATCAGTGACTCCAACACTGTGGGTTGAATGCCCTCCAGAAGCCGCAGGCTAAACCTAAGAGTTGCTGCACCACTTTATAGGCCATTCATCTCCCCAGCGTCAGGACAAAGTGCCTGGCTTGAGTCCATGTGCTTGTCTGCTCTGGGAGTTGCTTTATTGTCTCTTTACTTTGGCCCCACAGAGCACCATTCTCCTAATTAAAGCAGCCTTATTCCAGAGGTCTCTGGAGAAGCAACACAGAGTTATGCCACAGCCTGAGGCTGATCCCTCCTCCTCATGGTGTCCTCTCTGGGAGAAGGGTGGGAACAAAAGTTGTCTGAGTACCTACTAGGGGAAGGGCTCAGTCCTGACATATCTCTATGCATGATGCAGAACACAGACCTCAGAGTCAGTTCTGGATGCTGCACATGAGTGGTATGACCTTGGGCAAATCACTGCACCTCTCTGGTCTGAAGTTGTACAGTGGAATCATTGTCACACCCACTATTGTAGGACTGTAGTAAGGGCAGAAGGAGAATCCTGTCTGACGTCCTTAACATGCACTGGCACCTCACTCCCCAGTGCCTGATACTGTCCCTGGTAATGGACAATGACCACTACCTTTACAAACCTTCCCAACAGCCCCAAGGGGATAGGAAGAAGAACACAAAGCTTAGAGAGATGAAATTAACATGCCTGCTCACTCAGCTAGAAAGTGGCAGCACTGGGATTTGAACCCAGGACTAATTCCTAAGCAGAATCCCATCAGTGGCTCTGAGTAGGATGGGGGTGCCCTGAATCTAGGAGCCGATAAAGCAATCTGCTTGGTGACCCCCTGCTGCTTCCAGCTAAGATCTCATCTTTCCTCTCTTTCGCCTTGAGGCAAGTTACTAATATTTGATAGGAAACTTGAGGAACAAAGCCGTGAAACACAGGATTTGTGTAATGATTTTGTCTCGACTTATTATTTTTCTGTCCCTGAATGGTGAGGAGGGGGTTTGCAGACAGTCTTTTTGACTAGAGCAACAGTCCTGTTGCAAACAGCTTTAAAACGGCCAAAGTTAATTCAAATCATTAAAAATTTTTTCCTGAAGGATATCAATTGTAAGGACAAGGATTTTTAAAAAATGACCATCCTATTTTGATTTGCACTGAATGAAGGGATGATATTATAGGAACCAGGTGCAAAATGAATAAAGGGGGAGAAGTGTGGGAGATGAGGCCTGGGAGGGACAATGGGATGAATATTTTTAAAATCAAGCTGCTGAATTAAGGAATCAGGAAAATGCCCCAATTATGGTAATAAATGGAGGGAAGAGAGACGTGAAACTTACCTTAAAAATGAACAAGGTAGTGGAAAATTTAACACCTTCCAGATCAAGAGCTTCCACTTATTTGGAGAGTAAGAGGTGCCTTTATCTCCCTGATATCACTTGGGAAAGAAGAGAAAAACTGTCAGATAAGGTGTATGTGTGTGTGTGTCTGAGAGAGAGAGAGAGAGCGCGCGCACAACATACCACAGAAATACAGAAAGAGGGAGAAAACTATGGACAGGAACAGAGGGACCAAGACAGAGAAAGAGAAAGAGATGGATTCTGTGAATGAACTGGGTCCAGTCTGGACAGGTGTCCGAGGATCTCTAAGCTCTCCTCCTCTGTCTCTCTTTTTCTGCCCAGCCAAGCCGTCCAGGTAAGAGGGACCAGGGACTACCATCAGTTTGGAGGTCCCTGACCCTCATCTCCTGCTCTCATCTGGGTATCCAGTCTGTATCTATGGGCCAGACTCCTGCCTAGGAAATGAGCAGATGCCCACCTGCTACCTGAAGGAAAGATGCAGTGGTCAGGCCTGGCTGAGGGAACAGAAGGTCCAAGTTCAGACCCAGCTCTGAAGGGGTTGCTCTGTGATCTTGAACAAACTTACTTAACCACTCTGGGCCTCAGTCTTCTCGCCTGTAAAATGGGAAGGGTCGTTCCTATCCTTTCCCCCTCCCAGGGCTGGTGTGGGATTTCAATGAGATCACGATTCTGAGCATGCTTTTTTAAATGCTTCAGAGAAAAAAGATACAAAAGTGAGAAATCCTTAAATTTTATCTGTGGGGGTGAAAGCCCACTTTTTTACATTTCCTGGATGATTCTCCAGTTCTCTTCTTCACTGTGAGGAGTCAATCTGGCCAGAAAGGGGATAATTGTGTTTGCAAGCTTGCAGGAGGAAAACGTTCAGAGAATCTATGTCTTGTTCCATTCCAGAGGAAAACCCCTTATAACACACCATGAAACTCAACAGGGAGAAAAAAGACAATGATAATATAATAGTGATCATTTAAAAAAAGGGGGGGGGGAACAGAGCCATTCAGATCAACTGGAATAACATACAGCTGAGAGAAGTGCTGTGTGGTTGTTTCTCTCCCTCAAAACTTCCCAGTCTCATCCTGCTCACCTTCTTCTGAACTGGCCCATGGCCATGAGGTGATTCCTTTTGGGAATGGTAGGCGGACACGACCTTCCATTTCCATCACATCCTGGACCCTCCTTCCTCTTTGTCTGGAGATGGATTCTACAGCTCATCAGGACACTCCCTTATCTTGCTTTGCTCCTGAGGCTGTTCAGAAACAAGCCCAGGGACTTAGCCAGTTGGAAGGAAACCCCACCACCACCAACACTGTGGCAGGAACCAGTCACCCCTTCTTGTCAGGACCATGGACAGCTGGTGGGGAGCCTGTGGACAGCAGCTCAATAATGACTTACTAAATCAAAGATGTAGATTCCTCTGAGCATCTTCTTCCTTACCGCCTCGAATTCCCCAGACACTGGAAATGGAATTGCTTCAGGAGCTGGAACCTTCTAGATGAAACAGCTAAATTGCGATCAGCTGGGATCCAGGAGGCTCTGTGACCCTGTAGGCACATCTAGCAATAGTGTTCTCATCTCGGCTAGGCGGTCCCTCTCAATCAGTCCTCACACCTGCCCCTGCAGCTGAGCTTCACCAACACCCCACCTTGACAGGTGGAGCCTGGAAGTATCATGGCCAAATGGAGAAGGTGTGGGGGGCTCTGGAGGTAGAGAGATGAGGCGGGAATCCTGCCCCAGGGTTAGACCTGTATGTTGCACAGATCGGCCTCAATTTTCCCATCTACAAAATGGTGCAAGGAATTTCTACCTTGTTTTTTAGAAAGTGTATGCAGAACTGTCTTACCTTGTATAGGAAGTAAACACACACACACACACACACACACACACACACACACAGATGACTACCAATGATACCCTTTTTATCAGGGGCCTCTGAGATGTTTAGTGACTTGTCCAAATAAACAGGGTGGGAATTGGGTTTGCAGACAAGAACACAGGGTTTTCTCAATGAGGTGTATATCCAAGCAAAGTCACTAACATTTCAGTGAGAAGTGACACTCTGTCTGTCCCCTGAGACCTCATGTGTGTACCACTGCCCATGCTCCCCAGAAAACATTTATTGCTGAAGACTGAGGTTCTGCCTTCATCCCCTTCATCAACCCTTACCTGACCAGAGCCCCATCCCTTGGAGTTCACCTTTCAGTCTTCTCTCCTTATAGCAAAATCCGAGCATTCTTTACAACCCAGTATCAACATTGAATAATGACAAAGGCAGGTGCAATGAATGTGAGACACATAGATAAAAGACATCAGAGAATACCAGGGTCTGGGGCAAATCCCAGCTACTTAAATTAATGATCCCAATGAAAAACCAAAAATATAATGGTCCCAAGTTAAAAATGTTTTGAAATGTAAATGCATTATTTAAATAAATGGTTAAAGATTAAACAGTGCATTTAAATATATTTGAACAAATGGCTATTGTCATTTAAAAATTATTAAAGATGAATTATCCCATTTAAAAATCAAAAATCTAATTTCTCCAAATTGAGAATGATGTTAAAATGTAAATGCGTTATTTAAATAAACAGTGAGAGGGTTGCAGGAGAGGAAGGGGGTGGGAGGGATAGGATGGCTGGGTGATGGACATCGGGGAGGGTATGTGCTATGATGAGTGCTGTGAATTGTGTAGGACTGATGAATCACAGACCTGTCCCCCTGAAGCAAATAATACATTATATGTTAATAAAAAATAATTAAATTTAAACATATTTGGATTAATGGTTGGATTTACTGATATTTTAAAATTACTAAAAATTAATTATCCCAATTAAAAATTAACAGTATTTAACAGGGATAAAACATGTCTTGGGGCTCCAAGGGGCTCACAGACCACTTACAATTTTTGCTTTGGTTCAACTTCTATACCGGGCAAAGGAAAATACAATTTGCCTATGGCAATAGAGTTGAGAAAGTGGCAGAAACCACAGTGGTTTCAAAGCCTTATATTTCTCGAAAAAAGTTTAGTACTTTTTCCGTTTAAAGGGCTAACTAATTCACTCTATTGTGTTAATGACTGACTGAGACTTTATGTTACTCTTAGAAAGGTAAGAATTATGGGAGAAGTCTATTCCCTGTGACACTATGTTGAGGGACATTTGAGAAAAGAGGAGCTGGGTGGCCCGTGCCATGTTACGTGTCATCCCTACAGCATGCATACATTTATTTCCAGGGAGAAAGCAACCTCCTTGCTGCCCACAGGAAGTACCGATGTCCATCACTTCCTATTCGTTCTTGGGCAAGAGAGGCTTCTCGAGCACTGTGATTCAGTTCCAGGGGTGCAGCTCAGCAATTCCCTACCACTCACCCCTTTCCAGGTCGTGGGCTTTCTCCCAGCACAGGAATGGACCTTGTAATGGATGTAAAACAAAGCAATTGGGATTTATTACGCCTTCTGCAGGAGAGAAGGAAACACCATGCTCTCACTTTTCTTCAGTTCCACGAACTTTGCAAACACACGCTTGCTTATCTGGTCCTTTTGCAGAGGAAAATGCAAAAACCCAAGCTGGAGGAAAGTGTGAGGACACCCCCACCCCCCGGGCCAAAAGTTTCCCTTGGTTCTGTCTCAGTGGGGTGTGTGCAAGGAAGCCAGACCCTGTTCTCAGACAGACATCAGTTTGTACAATGCATAGGTTTCGAGGAACATCTGTCTTTCCCTCTCAGACATGGAAAAAATAACATGATTCCCAAGAATCCAGGCAAAGATAGAACCACAAAATGCAGCCCAAATTCCCAGCACAGTGCCTCCTTGGAAGGAGCTCCCTGCAATGAAGGGCAATGCTGTGAATATAAAGCTTCATTGGAAAACAGCCGTGCTCGTTCATTCAGCTACGATGGAGGCTGTGCCTGTACTACAACCATAGAGATAACTAGTCACTGAAAAAATGTACCTTCTGACCCTTTGCAGAAGAAGCTGGAAGACTTCCAACCTAGTAGAATCAGAGAGCTGGGCTCATCCATAAGGAACAGGTTGCTTTGCTTCTCTGGGCATCAGTTTTCCCATCTCTAAAATGGGGATAAGTAATTGGGCTTTCTTGTAAGGACCCCGTGAGGAGTCAAGTAGATAGTTCAGGGCCTTAAATATTGTTTCCCTCTCTCTCCGCTGTCTGTAGCCTCTTGGCCTCAGAATGAGCCTAAGGCTTCGGTCTCTCTCTAGAGATCTGGAGCAGGCCAGGCCAAGACGGTTGTTCGGACGACAATACAAGAGTTGCCATTTGAGTGGTGGGGGAAACAAGCCTGGTCCTCTGCCAAACCCTTGACCTGCATGAGCACCATTCTTCTGTGTGGTGGTTCTACAGGTAAAGACATGATGGTTGGAGAGGTAAAGCCATACAGTGGCAAACCAGCCATGACCTTGAGCCACTCTGATGCCAGAGGCAATAATGTGTGGGTGGATTCAGGGGTGGTGGGGGTGGGGAGGCTGCTCTGAAGCCAGAATGGGCAATTCACTGTGGCATATCAGCATTGGAAGGAGCTTGCAGATTCTAGATGGGTTCAACCCACCCATTGAGAGATGTGGAGGCTGAGGTCTTGAGGAATGAAGGCAACTGTCTGAGGGGAGTCAGCGCCATGGCAGGATCTGCCAGTAGCCCAGACTATGGGCTGCCCCCCCCTGCCCAGCTGTCTGCCTTGCTTCTTACCAGCCCAGCCCAGCCCTCATTCTGGGCAGATGGGGTTTATCATCCCTCTTACCTCCGCACCAGCACCAGCGAGCTCCCTCCGCCTGGTCACCCTTGGTGTGGGTATCACCACCCCAAGAAAGCCTTCCTGAGCCCGCCAGGCTGGGCTGGGCCCTCTACTGGTCTGTTGATGCCCCTGTGCTTCCCACATTTTGTGTCATGACGACCCATCTCCCCCATGAATGTGGTGCTCACTGTTTGTTGACTGACTGATTGACTGACTGACTGAACACATGAAGGAATGCTGCGCAGAGACCCCTCACAGGGCTGGGAGGAGAGTGCTGCGGTAAGCAGACAAGAGTTCATAAAGTAGGGACTGTGTCTTGCTTGCTTCCGTGCCTGCAGTCCTCCTTCATGCCTACGTCCTCCCACCGTGGAAGGGACACTGGAGAGAGAGTGAGGAGATGGCGCTCCAGATGTTTGTCCTGCCACCCACCCTCATGGAACCTTGCACAGTGCCCTCCCTTCCTTGGGCTTGGGGTTTCCTCACTAATGAACCCCAGGGGATGTCTGCCTTCACCTTGCTGAGGGCTTCTTAGCAGGGGAGAACCAGCCATGTACTTCATCCTGGAGTGACTCTGGAGGGTTCCTGAAGGGAACCACATCGTTCCATTCCCTCCACTCTCCTGTTCTCCATCCAGGACTGCAAGGAACCGGGGCTATGTTCCCAGAGATAGTTTCCTAGGATTCCCTACAATACTATGGGAGAGGAGTAATAAGGTGGTCGAAACGCTGGCACCAGTGACCAGTGATGACCGCTTAGCTGACTCATTGGCCCTGGGGACATCTCACTGAAGGCTGAGACCTGTGGCCAGGACTGGGAGAGCTGGGGAGAAGGTTACATGGGCTATGCCTCTCAGTTACCTAGTGTGTGATCTATCTCCTCAGCTTCTTCCTCTGTTAAATAGAGATGATAGTGATCGTATTGTCACAAGGATTAAGTGAATTACTCTTTGTAAAATTCTGAGCACTGCTGAAATACAAGCCCCCTAAAAGATTTTTCAGTGAATAAGGTAAGCTTTCTAATCTGGGTATGAATAGTTTGCTTACATGTGAGAATTAGAATATAAGGACCAAGAGAGTGGGGGCTTTTCTGTTTTATTCACTGTGCTTGGGTCCGTGTTTATACATGGTAGTACTAGTGCTAAGTAGTAGTAATGCTGCTTAGTAGTAGTGCTTAGTAGAGTAGTGCTTAGTGGTACTAGTAGTGTTTAGCAGCAGTAGTGCTGTTTGGTAGTAGTAGTGGTTAGTAGTAGTACCAGTACTAGTGGAACTTAATACTGCTTGCACTTAGTTGGACTATGAATATTTGTTGGATTGAATAAATGACTATAACTGATATTGGTAAAGGACTATATATAAGCTGTTTAGCAAATGCGAAGAGGCTTTCCACCCAAATAAGTTGAGCAATATACATTGTAAAGGAGAGATTACATTGTATTAGGAGAGATGATGGTCTTTGTGGGTAACAAAGGTGGCAAGCACATTCATAACACCTCACTGGATTCTAGGCACTTTACACAAATTGACCTATTTAATCCTCACAACAATCTACAGTTACTCTCATTTTACAGATGCAGAGACTGAGTCAGAGAGGTTGAGTCACTTGCCCTGGGTCACACAGCAAGGAAGTTGGCGGAGCCAGACTTTGGACCCAAGTAATCAGGCTGCAGAGACTATGCTTTTCACTACTGCCCTATAAGCTACCTCTTTCAAGACACACCTGAGGAAATTGTGGCTACAAACAAAACAACAAAGAACAACCAAATTTAAAAAACAAAAACAAAAAACCATGATGTTCCACAAAAATATCTAAAGGGAAATGCTTGGAAAAAATACAGTCCCCCTTTGTCTCAGGACACGTAATTGGGAGAACACCAGGAAAAGCTCCTCCCTCTCTCTGGTCCTCAGTTACCCCATCTGGAATATGGGGAGGAGATTTCCTCCAGGGTTTCTTTCCTTCTGGGGTCCTGTGTTTCTGCACAGCTCCTCAGCTGCCCACTGCAAAGCTGGGAGCCTGGAGCTCCCATGAAATTTAGGTCACACAGGCTGAAATGCGCTACTTGTTTTCCAGCAGGACCCGCTTCCCCACAGGCTTCCCACGTACCCAGCAAAACGGAAACCAGAGAGACTGAACCCTTTTATCAAAGGAGCAACTCTGGAGAAGCTGGGAGGCTGTGAAGCCTTGGAAAGGCAAAATCAAAGGCAAACTTTAAGGAAACACTTTGTGAAGCAAGAGAAAAATTCCATCATGCTTGCAATAGTGCTATCGACTCTACAGAACGTAATTGACTTGGAACAAGAGAGGCTGTGTCTGTTCATGTCTCCATGCTGAAAAAGCAGACCCAGAAGGGAAGTCAGACAAATACCCAGGCAATCTGTTTGTCAGATAATTGGCATAAAAATGTTGCATTTCCCTCACCTCTTGAATTATTTGGGTGCTTCAAGAAAAATCTTCTATCCTAAAATTTTATGTGGAAATGCAATTGTAAAGAAAGGTTCTTTCTCTCTCCCTATCTCCCTTCCCTTCCTTTCCTTTCTTTTCCTTTTTTCCTTTCTTCCTCCCTTCCCTTTTACCTTTCCTTCTTTCCTTCCTTCCTCCCTTCTCTCCTTCATTCGTTCCTTCCTTTCTTCCATCTAGGCATCCATCATCTACCATTTTTTATCTATCATCCTTCTTTCTATCCATCCATCCATCTTGCTTTTTAGCTATTTATCTAAATATGTTTTATATTCTATCTATCATCTTTCTATCCATCCATCCATCATCTATCCATCCATCAACACATCTCCCCAACCATCTATTTTGCTATGAAACTATGTATTTGGATATATATTAGAAATATATTAGATTCTGGGATCGCTCTAGACCATGGTTGCCAGAACTGCCCAAATCACCACCCAACGCCGGCCAGTTCTCACGAGCTTTCTGCCCAAATACTGAATTGCAAACTTGTTTCCTGTGGTTTCCTGCAGGGCATCCACCTGGGCCTGGCCGGGGGTCCCGAGTGGTCATGGCATGAATCCTGCGAGTACACCCTCTACAAGTCAGGCACACACGAGGCCAACGCCTCCTGCTTCTCCCCCTCTGAGGTTCCCACAGCAGTGCTGGTGGTTTGGGCCTGCTATCTTCCTAGGTGCTGGACCTAACCCTCGCTTGGGTTTTCAGTGTTCCTTCCCCAGGGGCCTGTCCCTCGAGCCCTCAAATTGGGGAACCCTGAGTCACACCCCATGAGTCCACCTGTCACCCAGGAGGAAACTGTGCCTTTCGGAGCTATGGAAAACCCTCAGAGCAAGAAAAACCTGCATCCGCCGCCCCCTCGCCCCCGCAGGCCATCCCCAACCTTCAGTGCCAACACCCGCCCCAAACTCGGAGGCTTACACCCAGCCAGAACCCCACCCTCAACTCTGCTCCCAAAAAGCTCCCCTGTGCTGGGGCCCTCGGGGGAGCCGTGTGGTCACGGTCGCCTTCCCAGATGGCGGAGACATGCACCGAGTGAGAAATCGCTGTAGACCATGGGTGACAGTGAGGCTGAATCGCGGCCCAACTCTGGCCAATTCTGCATGGCCGGCATTTTCAGGCCAATTCTCATGAGCTTTCTGCCCAAATCGGTATCGATTCTGTGTGGCTCAGTCGGTTGGGTGTTTGACTCTTGATCTTGGCTCTGGTCATGATCTTGGGATCATGGGATCCAGTCCCACATAAGGGGGGAGGGAGGTCCATGCTCAGTGGGAGGTCTGTTTGGGATTCTCTCTTTCTCTCTTCCTCTGACTCTCCCCCCACATATGCATTTTCTCTTTCTCCTAAATAAATGAATCTTTTAAAATATATTAAAGAAATTGAGGAAGACACAAAGAAATGGAAAAACATTCCATGCTCATGGATTGGAAGAATAAATATTGTGAAAATGTCTATGCTACCTAGAGCAATCTACACATTTAATGCAATACCTATCAAAATACCATCAACTTTTATCAAAGAAATGGAACAAATAATCCTAAAATTTATATGGAGCCAGAAAAGACTCCAAAGAGCCAGAGGAATGCTGAAAAGGAAAACCAAAGCTGGTGGCATCACAATTCCAGACTTCAGGCTCTATTACAAAGCTTTAATCATCAAGACAGTATATGGTACTGGCACAAAAACAGATACATACATCAATGGAATGGAATAGAGAGCCCAGAAATTGACCCTCAACTCTATGGTCAACTAATCTTTGACAAAACAGGAAAGAATGTCCAATGGAAAAAAGACAGTCTCTTCAACAAACGGTGTTGGGAAAATTGGACAGCCACTTGCAGAAGAATGAAACTGGACCATTTCCTTACACCACACACAAAAACAGACTCAAACTGGGTGAAAGACGTCAATGTGAGACAAGAATTCATCAAAATCCCTGAGGAGAACACAGGCAGCAACCTCTTTGACCTCAGTCACAGCAACTTCTTCCTAGAAACATTGCCAAAGGCAAGGGAAGCAAGGGCAAAAATGAACTACTGGGACTTCTTCAAGATCAAAACTTTTGCACAGCAGAAGAAACAGTCAAAAAACCAAAAGACAACTGACAGAATGGGAGAAGATATTTGCAAATGACATATCAGATAAAGGGCTAGTATCCAAAATCTATAAAGAACTTATCAAGCTCAACACCCAAAGAACAAAGAATCCAATCAAGAAATGGACAGAAGACATGAACAGACATTTCTGCAAAGAAGACATCCAAATGGCCAACAGACACATGAAAAAGTGCTCCACATCACTCGGCATCAGGGAAATACAAATCAAAACCTCAATGAGACACTGCCTCACACAAGTCAAAATGGCTAAAATTAACAAGTCAGGAAGCAACAGATGTTGGTGAGGATGCAGAGAAAGGAGAACCTTCCTACATTGTTAGTGGGAATGCAAACTAGTGCAGCCATTCTGGGAAATAGTATAGAGGTTCCCCAAAAAGTTGAAAATAGAGCTACCCTATGACCTAGCAATTGCACTACTGGGTATTTACCCTAAAGATACAAATATAGTGATCCAAAGGGGCACATGAACCCAAATGTTTATAGCAGCAATGTCCACAATAGCCAAACTACAGAAAAACCCTAGATGTCCATCAACTGATGAATGGATAAAGAAGATGTAGTATATACATACAATAGAATATTACACAGCCATCAAAAATTGAAATCTTGCCATTTACAATGACAAGGATAGAACTAGAGGGTATTATGCTGAGTGAAATATGTCAGTTAGAGAAAGACAATTATCATATGATCTCTCTGATATGAGGAATTTGAGAGGCAGGGTGGGGGTTGTGGGGGTAGGGAAGGAAAAAAACAAAACAAGATGGGATTGGGATGGAGACAAACCATATGAGACTCCTAATCTCATGAAACAAACTTTCTGGAGTAGAGGGGGGTGGGGGGATGGGCTGGCTGGGTCATGGACACTGGGAAGGGTATGTGCTATGGTGAGTGCTGTGAATTGTGTTAAGACTGATGAATCACAGACATGTACCCCTGAAACAATACATTATATGTTAATAAAAAAAGAAATCTGAAAAAAATAAAGATATAAAAGAAATATATTAGATTCTATCTATCTAATGTCTTTCTGTCCATCCATCCATACATTATCCTATCCATCTATCTTGCTATCTACCTATCTACCTGAATGTATAGTAGATATATATTCAATTCTTCCTTCTTCCTCTCTTCTTTCTTTCTTCCTTCCTATCTGAATATATATATTTCTATCTTTTTTTCTTTTCCTCCATTGTCTACATATAAAATCTAATATGTATATATAATATAAGACAATCTAATACTCATCAGAGAGAGAACAAGAGACAGAGCAAGAGAGAATCTATGTATCAGGCCCTGTGCTGGGCTCTGGGGATTTAGTGAGGTATGAGACAGATGTGATGAGGAAGAGGTGATTTGGCTTCACAGAGCCTATAATCTAGGGGATTATAGTCCAGCTGTGATATGCTCAGTTGGAGAAAACATGGAGGAGGGAAGCTGGGGGACCACAGGGGAAGAACCAAATCAGCCTAAATGGCTGGGAGAAATGGTAGTGGTCAGGGAAGGACCATTGGAGAAAGACATTATCCTACAGAGAGCACTGGACTAAAATTCAGGATCACCATCTTGTGGTAATGTACATGTCACTCTAGTAGTAACCTGAGAGTCCTCATACATAAAATCAACTCAACATCTCTCAAAGTATGTACCACAGAACTCTTGTGTTTTGTTTTTGTTTTTGTTTGTTTTGTTTTTGTTTTTTGGTGACGTTTTGTGAAAGAATAGATCGCTGGTTAGCCAGGTATAGATCGCTGGCTAGTCAGGTATGAGATACTCATATGGGATCTTTATCCACTGAGAATGAAAACTACAGTTTATGATATAGAAATGGCTCTGACAAGTCATGCAGTTAAAAAAAAATTAAATTTAACTCTTCTTCCAAAATTTCTTTGATAATACGTGTTTTTTAAATTTTGTTCAGTTAGCCAATGTATAGTACATAATTAGTCAGAATCTCAGTACTCTATGATTCCACAGGATGTTTTTTGCAAAATGCAGAAACATAATTATGTTTTTAAGAACATCTTATGTGTGCATATTACTCTGAGTTTCAAAAGCATTTTCTTCATAATGCCCTGCTTAACTCTTACAAAACTTCTGGGAAGGTGATATAATAGCTCCTTCCTTTCTCTTTTTCTCCCTTCTTTCCTTCTTCTCTTCCTACCTCTTTCCCTCAACAAATGTTTCTCTCTGCCTACTTGTACCAGAACTCAACAATTATAAAACATGAGGAAATTGAGGTCCAGAAAAAAAGATGATCAGCAGAAAATGGACTTAGCACCTCAGTAGTGTAGCCCAGGGGAACACCTAAGAAGAAACAGGTCAGAGCCAGGGGCCCACATCAGTGATGTATCCTATGGTCACCCCCTTTCTAAAGCCATTCCCGACTCTCTCTTCCAGGTAGAACTAACCCTCGATTCTTTGTATTTCCCCCTTTCAAGGTTTATTTATTTAGAGAGAGTGTGTTCGGGAAGGGGCAGAGGGAGAGAGAGAATCGTAAGCACACTCTGTGCTGAGCGTGGGCCCAATATGGGTCTTGATCTCACCATCCTGAGATCATGATTTGACCTGAAATCAAGAGTTGGACGCTCAACCAGCTGAGCCACCAAGGCACCCCACTTCTTTGTACTTTTATCTTACTTTCCTAAGAATGATCACAAGCTGAAATCCCCCACAAGCTAGGGAGGCAGCCTAAATGAGCCCAACAGGTGTTCACCAGGTATAAGACAATAGGGAAAGGTGGGGACTGGGGCGGAGTGGAAAATTGAGTTCTTCCAGGAGAGGGTGGTTCTTACTCAGCTCCAGAAGATGGATATTGTATAGAAATCCAGGCCTGGTGTGGCCACATCTTTTGCTTTTTCATGGGGAGCTCTAAATCTAGATTTTTCTGTGAAACCTCTTAATAAAGAGCCACCAATTCATTTTTTGTGAGGGCCTCAAAATATGCCACTAGGCTGGATTTAACTCAGAGTCCACCTGCTAGAAATTCTTCCCCTCAATGAATATGCTTCCATCCTAGCCCTTGGCACCCCTCATTATATTTACTAATTTACATATCTATTTCCTTCCCCACCCAACTGGGTTGTAACCCCCTTGAAGGGAGGGATTATGGTTTAATCATCTTTCACATCCCAGTGCCCATCACAGGGCTAGCACATAAAAGGGGGCACAGCAAACACTTACTGAATGAATGCTACCTTCCCTCCCTCTACTGCAGCTGAAAAATAAATATATAATAGTTTTTAATTAAAAAGAAACAGGATGAAATATGCATGAGAATCCTGTTCTTTGACAGGAGGCAGCATGTTAAGGAGAAAGATTTTCAAATTATGTTTGCCAGTGATGCTCCCAAAAGACTAAAAAAGTTTTCTGGGCATGCAGTCTCGCTGGCAAAATCTTGTTCTCCGTTCTGCATTGCGACTAATGCGCCCCGTGTTTAGATAGTTCTCAAGGCGCAAAAACGTTGCTTGTTAAAACCGGTTATCACCCTGTGGGCTATAAAGATCCCCCAGTGAGGAATTTAAACACCCCTGGGCTCACCCCTCACCAAATCTTCATCCCTTCGGGGAAACTCTACAGACCTCTAGGGTTCTAAGGAACATAGTCTACAAACCATGGGTGTGTTCTAACCACCACTTCCCAAGATGTGAAGACTGAGTTTCAGGTAGGGGAGAGATTTCCTTAGCATACACAGGGGTATCTTCTAAGGAACCAGGACTCAGATCCAGGAAGCTGGTTGTACAAACAGATCAAGAGGGTGGAGATGAAAGTTAAGGGCTTTGGGATCTCTCCAGCTAGATTCCTAGCCTGGATCCATCCCCGCTATCTGGGTGACAATGAGTGTGACACCTTCCCACTGTGAAGCTGCTTTTCCCCTCTGTAAGATGGAGGCAGTGATGAGTACCTAATTTGCAGAGCTATTATGAGAAATAAATAAGATAACATAGATAAAAGCACCAAGCAGGGTGCCTGGCATATAGTTGACAAAATACCAAAAATTAATAATAAAAATAATAGAGCTCATTGTCACCATATTAACAACGCCTTGAGCCCGTACAGAAATTCACGGCCCACAAAAGGCCTTAATACTCACTTTACCCTTATAACCACCAATGAGGGAGCGATGATTCTTCTCATTGTACAGACACATGCCTCCCCGCCCCCGGCAAGAAAAGAAGAAGCTCCAGACAAACCATAAGTGACTCTTAATCTCACAAAACAAACTGAGGGTTGCTGGGGGGAGGGGGGTTGGGAGAAGGGGGGTGGGGTTATGGACATTGGGGAGGGTATGTGCTTTGGTGAGTGCTGTGAAGTGTGTAAACCTGGTGATTCACAGACCTGTACCCCTGGGGATAAAAATATATGTTTATAAACAATAAAAAATTTTAAAAAAAATAAATAAAATAAATAAAAAAATTTAAAAAAAAAAAAAAAAAGAAAAGAAGAAGCTCCAAGGGATCTTGTCATTTGCCCAAGCTCACAGGGTAGTTCAAAGGTGGAGATAGGATTTAGATTCTTCTCACACAGGTCTGGTGCCCTTTTGCCTTAGAGTAACACCCCCATCTAGCTGGATTGATGACGCTTTCCACAAAAGCTTCCTCTATCACAAATGGCTGATACATGGCCCATGTGCCACCATTCGGACCGAGTTCATGGTGGATATCGTCCATTCGTCGGGTATTATAGAGGGCACGGCTTGCATGGAGCACTGGGTGTGGTGAAAAAATAATGAATACTGTTTTTCTGAAAATAAATAAATTGGAAAAAAAAAAAAAAGCCTTCCCACAGGGCTATTCTATTATAAATGGGCAGCCATTTCCAGCAGATCAGTGTTGGGCTCAGAAGCAGCCACTCTGTGGCCATCCTGCATTCTCCGTCCCCTACCCTGGGCAGTCGTGAGCCTGGAACCTGGGCTGCTATGCCATAAAGAACTTGCAGGTCTCCACGTTGTTTGGGTCACTGGGACATCTTCCTTTGTCCTCTGGCTCTCTGCCAGCAATGCCTGAGAAAAGGAGCAGCTATTATAGGAAAAAGCTATTTGTGCTTTAAAAAATTCTTTATCAAGGTCTTGAATCACATAATTAGGAGTCCTTCCCAATGAGATTTAGCACTCCCACCTGGATTGGTGGCCATTGTCCACACTCTCCCTGCTTCCCAGCTGAATTTAGCTCCCTGCCCGCTGCCTGTCCCCAGCAATTTCCTGTACTTGAATTAAACGCAGATGAGAGTCTGCTTGTCCCAAATGGGTCCCCTCGAGATGTATGCCTCTTCAGGGCAGGAGGAGAAAGCGAATTATTCATGACCCCTCGAGTACCAGAAGTTTTGTTTTAAAGACATATGGGCTTGGGGGAATGAAAAGAGCAATCTGAGACACACACTTCTGGGTCGGCGGTGGTTGTTCCCACTTCCTCCTTCCCTGATGCTCACAGCTTTTCTCTGTGTTTATTGTCTGGTTTGATGAGGAAAAAATATGATACGCTGATGCAGAACAAATGCAGCCGTCACTTTAGGATCAGAACGGACGCAGTTCACTTCACAGTTATGGAGCTGTCACACGGCTGACGAGTCTGTCGTATTTCTGGGAGTTACATACACCTTCCCCCAAGCCCCCTCAAGGTGTCTAGGTGTGTAAATATGTGTGTGTGCATGGGTATGCATGTGTCAGAGAAAGAGAGAGAGAGAGGGAGAAAGAATGCCCATTGTTATAATCACTCCTTTGCATTCAACTGGAATATTCTCCACCTCCTACCCTTGTCGCACTCACCAAGCAAAACTTCAACCCAGGTGAAGTCCAAGTATGGCCTTTTCTGCATTTGTGGCCACATAGTTCCACGTGTTTGGAGAGAAACCACAGCTGACTTTCACTTCAATTCATGCTCACTAGCCTCGCCATCCCTCTGCATTTCCATAACCCGAGAGGCTCGAGGCCATGGTGCATGGTTCATCTGCAACCGTGGCACCTGCCAACCTTCCCTGGGTGAAACTGCACGCCTACCCCTTCCAATTCCCCTGGATGCCCCGCCTGGACCTCGGTTCCCTGCTCGAACCTCACTAAGCACACCACCACAGCAGTCCGTCCCTTTCTCTCCTGCATCATCAGGTTTTCTCTTTCTACTGGGTCATTCCCATCAGCAAGAAAACTTGTTGCAACAGCTTCCTTCCTAAAACAAAACAAAGCAAACGAAAATAACAACCACAAGAAACTTCCCTTGAGCCCACATCCCATTTCAGCCACCATCTGTTCCCTTTAGGAAAAAACAAAAATCACTCCAAAGAGTTGCCCAGATTCCGCTAATTCTCTCTCCCTTGTTCTGCCTTGAGCCCACCCCCGTCAGGCTACACTAAAACTACTTCTGGCAAGGTCATATTGATCTCCAGTTTGCTACAGCCAAAGACTATCCCAGGTGTTCATTCTATTTGACCCGAAGGAGGTCTTTGTTGCAATCAGTTGTGGCAATCAGTATTTGTTGCAAGAAGGTACACTCATTTTAAAATGGTTCCTTCTGTTTGTTTGGTTTCCAGAAAAAACAGCTTCTGGTTTTCCTCATGCCTAGCTCACTGCACGATCCCCATCTCTCTCTCTCTGGTTCCTCCTTGCCTGCATGCATTTCAGGACTCAGGACTCTTCCCTTCTTGTATTCACTCCTCTAGAATCTCCTCCAGGCTTCACATACCAGCTCAGTCCGCCCTGACAACTCCTACGTATACAGATCTCCAGTCCAGTCTCTCCAAACCTGTCGGAGTCCCGCTCAGCATCTTCTCTTGACACAGAATAGCATCCAGCCCAAGGGATCCACTCTCCCCACAGCTGCTCCTCCCCCATCTCACCTGTGGCAACTCCATCCCTCCCGCTGCTCAGAGTCAATCTAATTGCTTCTCTTTTTCTCACTGTTCACAAATCTCTCAGGAATTCCCCACCTTCTAAATAATCCAGAAAATGGTGACTTCTTAAAACATCCACACTGACTATTCTAGATGCTTTTTTCCCAGTTTTAATGACATGTAATATTGTATAAGTTGAAGGTAGGCAGCATAATTATTTGACATATATATTAAGATAAACTCTTTTAGCAACTTTCAAATATATGATACAGTCAGCATTAACTAATTACAGTCATCATATTGTACATTATATCCCCAGAACTCATTTATCTTATAACTAAAAAAACTTTTTTTTTCCTTTTGATCACTTTCACCTAATTCCTCTATCCCCACCCCATCCCCATTTTGGCAACCACAAATCTAATCTCTGTTTCTATGTCTTTGTTGAGATTTCACATATTAAGTGAAATCAGACAATATTTGTCTTCCTCTGACTTATTTCATTTAGCATAATGCCCTCAAGGTCCATTAATGTCATTGCCAATGGCAGGATTTCATTCTTTTTTTTTTTTAATGTTGTATTTATTTATTTGACAGACAGAGATCACAAGTAGTTAGAGAGGCAGGCAGAGAGAGATGGGGAAGCAGGCTCCCTGCTGAGCAGAGAGCCCGATGCAGGGCTCGATCCCAAGATTCTGGGATCATGACCTGAGCTGAAGGCAGAGACTTTAATCCACTGAGCCACCCAGGCACCCCAGGATTTCATTCTTTTTTACAGCTCACCAGTATTCCTTTGTCTATGTATACCACAGTTGTTGTTGTTGTTGTTAATCCATTGATCCATCAATGAACAGTTAGGTTTTATCCATATCTTGACTATTATAAATAATGTGACAAGGGGTGTAGACTTCTAGTTGGGATAGTGATTTCAGTTCCTTTGGATGAACGCCCCAAGATGGAATTGCTGGATCATATGGTAGTTCTATTTTTTAATTTTTTGAGGACCCTCCACACTGTTGTCCAACATGGCTGCACCATTTTACGTTCTCATCCAGAGTCTCACCGTGTCCTGGATTCTCTACATCCCTGCCAACAGCTGTGATCTGCTGACAGGTGAGAGATGACATCTCACTGTGGTTTTGAGTTTCATATCCTGGCAATGAGTGAACATCTTCTCATGTGTCTGTTGGCCATTTGAATTTTTTTTAAAATATCTATTTAGGTCCTTTGCCTATTTTTAATTAGGCCATTTGGGTTTTTGTTTCCTATTTAGTTGTATGAGTTCCTTATATATTTTGGATATTAACCCCTTATCAGATACGTGGTTTTCAAGGATTTTTCTCCCTTAACCTGGATTATTGTAGTAGCTTCCCCCCTCCCCATGGTCCTCCTTCCTTCTGTCCCTGTCCTCACCATCTGCTGTCCACCTAGCAACCAGAAGAATCCTTTTATTTAAGTTTTTATTTGAAGATTTATGTATTTAGTTATTTATTTGAGGGAGAGGAGGGAGAGGGGAGGGAAACAGCAGAGGGAGAGGATCTCAAGTAGACTCCCCACTGAACACTGAGCCCACAGGGGGACTCAATCCCAGGACCCATGAGATGATGACCTGAGCCAAAACCAAGAGTCAGACACTCAACTGACCAAGCCACCCAGGCTCCTCTAGAAAGATCCTTTTAAACCAAAATTCAGATCGTGTCATTTCTTCACTCAATATTCGCCAATGATTTCCTATCTCATATGGAGGCCGAGGTGTTGTACCTGTCAAGAGATTTCTTGTATACCTGCTTACTTCTTCCATTCTGTTACCTCTACCTCTTAGCCAAGTGCCTACTGCACTTTTTTCTAGAGATGCTTATGTCTTTTCTCACTTCCAAAGCTGGAAACTCTGCAGGTTCACTGCCCTTTCTGACTCAGTTCCATACCTTCTAATGTCTTTCCTACCCATTCTGGCTCTGAGTCTTTTCTTCTGGTACAGGAACTTTAAGGCACTTCTTTTTTTTTTTTTTTTTAAAGATTTTATTTATTTGACAGAGATCACAAGAAAGCAGAGAGGCAGGCAGAGAAAGAGGGGTGGAGAGAAGCAGGCTCCCCGCTGAGCAGAGAGCTCAATGTGGGACTCAATCCCAGGACCCTGGGATCATGACCCGAGCCAAAGGCAGCAACTTAACCCACTGAGCCACCCAGGCGCCCCTACTTTAAGACACTTCCTCCCTTAAGGAAAGCAGGATGGTGAGCACCAAGCCCTTTTAGTCAGATGGGGCTCAGGTTGAGTCTTGACACTTCCTAGCTATATCACTTTGGGCTGGCAACTTCTTCTCTGTGGGACTCAGTTTACTCACCTGTCAAAAGGGGATACGGATGCTCCTTCTTTCTCAGAATCTTGGAGGAATCTAATGAGATTTGACCATAAAGGAGATAGATTTTTAATTAAATCCTGGCTCCATGGGAGGGATTTTTAAAAATGCCATTCACTGTGTGACCATGGGCAAGTGTCTTTACATTTCTGGCCCTCTGTTTGTTTAGTTAGAAAATAGGAATAAGCGTAAGTATTTTACAAGGTCATTGTTGAGAATTGCAGGAAAATATGCATATAGAGTACTTGGCTAAGAGCCTGGTACCTAGCAAGTACTCAATTATTATCATTATAATTTTTTATAAAGTTTTTGGGTTCAGAAGTCATGATGCAATAACAGTCACCAAGAATGCTGGGCAAATCCCTGGAACACCTGAGAGCCTGAATCACATGTGAATGGTATTAATGATAAAATCTTAACTTGGAGACATTACATTTCTGGGGCTTAGACTCTTCTGTTCTTCTTCGGGCATTTTGCTTCTCGAATAGCACTTCAGAAGCAAGCCAAACTTCTTTAGTTGTGAAGAAGGCAACTGCCGGAGAGCCTAGGGTAAAATATGAAAGCCTTTCTCTTCACGCTTATCCTGCCAGCAATCTTAAAGGGGGCAACACACCGCCCTTTTATCTTCATCTGTAGATGAATGTAAAGCACTCTGCTTGGGGCATGATGGATGGGACAAGCTGCAGAGCACATCAGCTCCTCTCCAGAAGGTTGAGGCCCCCTCTGTTGAAGGCAAATACATCACTGAGAAGCCTGCAGAAAGGGCTAGATTTCCGCCTGAAGGGGGAGAAGAGGCTGAGCCTTTTCAATAATTAATTCCATTTAATCTTTTAAAAATTTTATTGTTCAACATATCGTACATACAAAACAGTGAAAATCTATACACACAGTTAAAGAATAATAATTGCATGAAAACCGGTGTACTCACATCTTGGCTCGTGGAACAGAACCTTATTTATAATTTAGAAGCTCCTTACAGAAACCACTGCTCTAAATTCTGTTTTAATCATTTCTCCGCTCTGCTTTATAGCTTTGCCGTCATGGGCATGTTCCTAAATAATGATAACACCACAGTGGTCATAATAACAACAAAGGCAAAAATAATAGTAAGAGCTAAAACATTTGCAGATGTTTGCTCCATGTCAGACACTCTTCTAAGACTTTACACATATTCATTCTTTTTAATCTTCACAAGACTCTTTGAGGTAGGGGCTGTTGCAGTCTTCAAGAGCCCACAGAGAGGTTAGGTAACCCACAGAGGTCACACAGCTAGGAGAAAGGGACGCCCACTCATGAATCCATTGTTAGTTCCAGAGTCCATGCCTATGCTATTCTGTCTTTCAATAAAGCATTTAACTTTGCTCGTTTTTGAACTTTATATACATGGTCTCATAGGCTATGGGTTTGTATAGGTTGAGCTCTTTGGCTTCATACGACCTTTCTGAAATTCATGGGTATAAATGCATGTAACTTCATAGCTGCCTCTAGCTTCATGCATTCATTTTCATAGCTGCGTAGTATTTCAACATCCCATTCTCTTGATGGGTTTTTCCAGTTTCTCAATCTTTTTAGAAATCTGACCACATAAAATAGAATAGGGTCCTCTTGGTTTTATAGACAAGGAAACTGAAGCTCAACGAGAAAAGAGGCTTTCCCTGGATAGAGATGGCAGGTGCAAAGAAAGGCTTCAAATCTGGAACCGTCTGCCTTCCAACCTCTAGCCCTTGATGCCATTCTGAGTTTAGACTTCCTTTGCTGAGCACAGATTGTCAAATTTGAATCTGTGGGGTTATGTTTAGCTCCCACTTGCCCAGAGGAATAAGCTCGAAAGCTTCCGTTGTCTTCCTTCTGGGAGAAGCTGTATTCATACATACAATGTGAATAGCAAATCCTGAGTAGAATTTTGTGGATAGAAAGATGAATAAGGCACAGTTGGCTTTGGGATTTCTCTGATGGCAGAGAGAGAACACAGAAATTCCTAACAGTAGTTAACATGTACATTAGGTCTTATAGAAGACAAGAGTACAAAGAGATCTAAGATGAAAATGAAATCAGGGAAGACTTCCTGAGGAGGAAACTTTTAAGGCCTTGAAGACCGAATAGAATGTATTCTGTTGGGTGAAGCGGCACTTTTTTTTTTTTTTAAAATTATTTATTTATTTATTTTTTTAAAAGATTTTATTTATTTATTTGACAGACAGAGATCACAAGCAGGCAGAGAGGCAGGCAGGCAGGGAGAGGAGGAAGCAGGCTCCCCGCTGAGCAGAGAGCCCGATGTGGGACTCGATCCCAGGACCCTGAGATCATGACCTGAGCCGAAGGCAGCGGCTTAACCCACTGAGCCACCCAGGCGCCCCGAAGCGGCACTTTTGATGGGAGACCAGCATCAGTCAAAGGTCAAGTGTTTGATGAGGTAGGAAAGTCATGGCATATTCAGAAAGCAGGGAGAGCAGGGAGAAATTTGGGTCAGCTGTGGAAGAAAAGGGGTCATGAAAGCTTGATGGTGAGTGGTCTTGGATGCCAAGCTAAGGTGTTTACCATAGCCTTATGAGTAATGAGGGTGGTTATCACTGAGGTTTCAAGGCACAGGAATGGCACAATGGGACAGTTATTTCAGAATAATCTTGTATCTAATGTGGAGGTCACTCTTGGAGGATAGTCACAAAGTTTCCCTTTTGAGAGAATGGAAGTCAGGGACCCCATTCTCAGACATGTTAAGGATCTAGAAGGGAATACATACTTCAAATTCATACCATATTCTCTCCCTTCCAGTAATACTTAACCTTCCATGCATTTCGTTCCTTCTCTGTTAGCCATATGATTTGCGGAAAATGGTATCAATTCTCTGTGTTATGGCTTCCTGTCTATAAAATGAGCATAATAAAATCTCCTAATAAAGCCAGGGAGTTTTAAGACAATTAAAGAATGCATATATGTAAAGGAGTTAGAACAATGCCAGGTACACAGTTGCATTGCAAGTTTAACGTGATTATCCTCCTCCTCCTCTTCCTCGTCTTCCTCTTCTTCCTCCTCACATTTTCACAAGACTTTGAAATACATTTAGTAATACTGAATATTTTTAATAGCTCTGTGGGATGGGTAGTATAAGTATTTTTCTCCATGGACAGATTACAGATCTAATAGGTTGAGAAAGCTGACCAATATCACCAGAACCAATAACGGGCTTGCAATTTCAATCCATGCCTTTTTATGGATTTCCAGTCATGACCTCTTACACCCACTCTCAAACTGGGGCATTGCCCCATGCCCTACCTAGAATGTGGCAATCCAATACAAATGACCACATATTTGAACTCAACCACAGCTCAGTCAGCACATCGGACAGTGGCATAAATTCTTAAAGAATCGAGCACTTCAGCAACAGAGAAAAACATCCCCTCAGTGTTCATTCTAGCATGACCACCATCAGGCTTGCAATGAATTAAATAGCACATTCGGGGGAGCCCGGATGCTTTCTTACTCACTTTATAATTCCGTAAGTCACCCCCACCCCCTACACTCTTACTTATCTTCGGGGCTAATTCTTTGCTCTGATCACAGTGGGAAGCCTGCGCCCAGTTCCTGAACAGTTAATTAAGGTCAAAACTCATTTCTACAAAAATAGCAGTGAGATTGAGGCTGCAGAGTGTACTGTATCCTCCATTATTCACGAAATGAGTACGTGTGTGAGAGGAGCCGAGGGGAAGATGAGAGAGGGGAATGGAAATTATAGGACATATTGGCAAACTCGCAGTTTGGACCATTTGGATTGTAACTGCAAAAATTCTTTGTTGGGACTTCTGGGCCAAAAAATGGGGAGCCAGGAGAAGCCCAGCTGGTAACAAGATCAGAGGACCACAGAAAGGTCTGCCAGTGACTTCACCCCACCTCTACTGATTCCAGAGACTTTTCCTTAAATGTCTTTCTCTGTGGGACTAAGGAGGGTTCACAAGTGAGCAGTGTAAATGGAGTGATTTATCTCTGCTTCTGCTTTCACTGTTTTTTGGGATTTGGACCGATTCTGGCTACCAGGTTCTTGTTTGGTTGTTCCTGGTTGTCTAGTGGAAAAGGAAGCTGAGCTGGAGGCTGGAGATATGGATATGATGTCAACTTGGTCTGGTGCATGAATGGTTCTTCCTCCCCTCTGGGCTTCAGCATCCACTTCTGTCGAAGGGTTCTTCAGTGGATGGTGTGAGTCCAAGGGCAACCAGAGATAGAATGGTATAAGCACTTTGAAAATGTAAATCAACACAAGGGAGTTCAGCTCCTATGCTGAGTTCTAATCACGAATAACTTAGCAATTACCCATATGTGTCTTTCTTTTCTAAATGAAGGTGAGTGCCTTGAGGACAGGAACTGCATCTCATTCATCCTTGACTCTTTAGCACAGAGCAGCCCTCCTTTAATGTTTGTGGAACAAGAGGCAGGATAGCCTAGCTGGTAAGTGCATGGACTCTGCTCTCAGAAAAGCAGGGTCATGTCTTGGCTTTATGACATCCTAGCTGTGTAACCTTGACCAAATCTCTTAATATCTGTCATTCCCAGTTTGCCCATGTATAAAAGGCTGATGACTCCTCATTGAGAATAGTGAATAAGGCCAAGAATATAAAGTATTTGGGAAAATTTCTGGTATCTACCCGGTGCTTAACACGCCTCAGCTAACATATTTATCTTCGGTATTTGAACTCTTTTGCTGTGGACCACCAACCGTTTCCATGAGGGAGCCTACAATTACTAAGAGGGAACTCTATTGGTTTTGTGTGGCTATTCCAAATCTATTGTAGTATGACTGTTTAATCAGCCAGTAGATATCCAGAAATAGCCAGTGAGACTCTCCAGAAATGGTAGAAAGGTAGACAGATCTCTGTTAGCTCTGCCGTTCACCTGCTGTGCGGCCCCATGCCAACTGATTTTCATTTCTGGGCTTAGTTTCCCTACAGGTAAAGAGGTGGCCAGGATTGACTTCTAAGCCCATTCTGCTGTACTAAGCACCATGAATAATCTCTGTGCTAAAAGGAGGTCATTCTTTCAGAAACCCCAGCAGCTGTTTCTAGGGAGGAGTGGAACCCAATAGTACAAGGGATGTTTGCTTTGGACAAAGCCAAGATGATCTTATGGGCATCAGCATTGATGAAGTGCCTGAAAGACACAATTCAAAGCCGAAACCAGAGACTAGTGTCCCACATTTCATTTGGGGAAATCTGAGGCTTTGGGCTCTCCCGGATCCCGCCCTCTTCCTTCCCACCCTTCCCTTCCACCTATCCCCTTCCCTGGCCAAGGATTCATTTCACTCACATAGCACATCTCCCAAGCTGATCACAGTCTTTAAAAGAAATCATCAGTGACTGGATTTCGCTGCTCATGGTCTCCTTGATAGGCTTTTCTCACGGAAAAGCACATGGAACCCATTTTCATTCAGGAAGTGGAATGCTTGCTTAGGGAATCAAGAAAAAAAGGTGGCTTTTTTAAATCTCCATTGAAAATTAGAGATAGTATGTCAGTCTTGGGGTTTTAGTCATAGTGGGAACTGGGCTGCCTTTCCAAGACCTCACCAGGAACAGAGACTACACCAGACAAGAGTCAGGAGACTTGGGTCAACTGTGCCTTTACTATTGATAAGCTGTGTGACTTTGGGCTAGCACTTTTCCCTCCCTGAGTCTGATACTGCCTGCTTTGATGCTGGCTCTTTCTGCCCGAACACAAAAGTAAGTAACAGAAATTGTCCAGGAGGAGTCAAATGCACCTACTCCGAGTCCACCCCTGCCTTGGATGCTGGGGATACAAAAAGATATAGTCTTTCTTTGTCCACAGCTGATGAGTGAGGAAAGCAGAGGTATAGAAAAGTTGTAGGTAATTGATTTACCATGAAACAATGCTGGGGGTAGAGGTAGAGAAAGTACAGGTGCTGGGGTAGATTTGGGAAGGAGTGTGAGTGTGTGTGTGTGTGTGTGTGTGTGTGTGTGTTGGGGAGAGTCAGAGAAGCATTTCCAAAGGATGAGTATCTACACTGAAACTTTAAGAAGAATCATAACCACCATTTTTTGATCACTCACTACGTGATGGGTAAAAGATGACCTCATATAATCCTTAAAACATTTTTTTCTGAGATGGGTAGTATTATCATAGTCCTCATCTTAGGAACAAGGAAACTGAAGCTCAGAGAAGTTAAGACATTTGCCCAAAGCTGCACAGCTAAGAAATGACAAGGCTGGGTTTGAACCCAGGCTACAGGCTTCTGAGCCCACGCATGAACTGGCCACCACTTCGCCTCTCATAATGGAAGCTGGCCAGGCCACTGGGCAGCAAAAGGGAGCTCTAGGCGGAAAAAGACAGTGCATGATAAGGTCTGCAGGTGAGGAAGAGCAGTTGGGCTGAGGAACTGAATGCTGTGTCCACTGGCTGGAACGTAATGAGGCAGAGGGGAGGATTAAGGAAGCAATTGGTGGTACCTGATGTGGCCTGAGAAAATATGGTAAGAGGTGAAAACTTTGTCCTGATGCAAAGAGAAGCCTAAAAAGTTTCCAGCATCCAAGAACGATAGATAGGGGGGAAAAATTGCTATTTTGAAAAACGTTCTGGCTGTTCTGCTGAGAACAGAGTGCCTGGTGCCGCTTGGTGAAGATAGTCAGGGGATTTTGCCCAAGAGACAATGAAACCACTGCCACAGAGGAGAGTGGTGTTTACCCACCATCTCAGTCCCCTCACTCACTGTCATCTGCTCTCCATGCATGACCCAGTGAGCTTCTGCTGCAGCAGCGCCTGGTCAGACCTGTCAAATAGGAGGCTGGGGTTCCATGGAAGCCACAGCCAGAAGCCCAGGGGTGTTCAGTGGGAAGGGTCACCTGCTATTTCCCAGCCAGTCCCAGTCATATTTGGGAGGAGTCCACTGAGAAAGAACTGGTGACAATGCAGAGAAACAACAGAGGACAACCAGCAGGCACTCCATGGTTGCAAGCATCATCATTGTTTCCCTGCTAGATGGGTTGGTGTTGGCTGTTTGGAGCCTCAGTTTTATCATCTGTAAATTGAACTGGTGATAGAAGGGCAATGTTTTCCAAAGTATATTTTTAAAAATGGATTTAGAAGGTGCTCCATGGGAAATAGATCTTGTAATCAAATACTTTTGGGATAGGCTGCCTGCCAAGATCTTCTTTAGCAGACTCATATCGCATATCAGCATATTAAAGGCTCTGACAAGTCCTGCAGGAAAAACATTTACTTTGTTTTGCTTGCTTTCTCTCTCTCTCTCTCTTGCATTCTGCAACCATTTATTTAGCCAGTGAGTTCGTTAGTTATTTAGTTTTATTTTAACTCCTGTGTAGTTAATATACAGTGTTACTTCCAGTGTATCTGCCAATGAAAGACATCAACAAGATCTTGGGAGTAAAAGGTAAGTGAGCTTGGGGTTTATTTTCCTGTATCCCTCCCTGACATGTCCCTCTGAAGTGAGGCTGATGGGGAACCCTCTCTGTAGTTCTACCGTTTGTAAGTTTTACTGATTCACTCTCTCTTTGCTGCCTTAGGCCTTGGAAGTAACACCCCCCAGTGTCCCTAGTCCCAGGTACCACATGATATCCAGTAGGCTTCTTGAAACCATTCCCTTAAGCCCTACATTATAATGTATCCCCCATTGTAAATAGCCCCTCTTTATTAAAGTCTCCTGATATAGTCCAGTTTGAGCGTACATTTGTTTTCAACCGAGACCCTGGCTAATAATACACAGTGTGACCCTGGAGAGTGGTAGGGACATGGTCAAGGCGGGGAATCAACCCTTGGGAGAGGAGGAGGAGGATAAGTAAAGACTTCACAGAGGTGGGGGCATTTGAGCTGGGTTTTGAAGGCTGAATAGGAGTTGTCCTGGTAGCTGTTCTTTTAGGAGGGATAAGCCTAAATGAAAGTAAAAGGATAGGATAGGAAGACACATAGTATTTGGGAGAACAGCTAAAACTTAAACAATGTTAGCTCTTCCTTAAAATCATCCTCCCATGCCTCTGAAACTGACACCTTAGAAGCTGTAGAGGCAAGTTATGGTCAGAAATTCTTAAGGATTTAGTGACAAAGAGGTTGCAGATAAGGTCTGGCTGCTCAGAGTTTGCAAACAAACAGCCTGTGGATCAGATCAGCCACTTGAAGATCCATTACACTCACCAGGATCTTTAAGAAAATGAGCCAACACTTAAAAATTGAGGAGTTTTACTTTAAAATTCTGGTTTCTCTTAATTAAAAAAAAAAAAGAAAAAGAGACAATCTGGCAGCCATATGCCTGTCTTCCCATCTGGCAGCAACAGTTGGAGCTGGGAGGGTTCCTTCCCAAGGCCAAGAATAGGGGTCTGGGGTTTGCCACAATCCTCACCACTCCCTACTGTCTCCTGACCAGGACTTTCTTTTCCTCCTGTCTCCCAAAGCTCTGTGAGAATCATCCACTGAGTGCTTTAAGAATTTAGACTGGTGACCCAGACTACAGAAGGTCCAATGGCACCTTCAAGCTGTCTCGTCCTGTTGCCACTACTTAGTTCAATAAGAAATTTTCAACACTCTGATCCGCCTTTCTTCAGACTCAGTGCCTGGGAGATGCTGGGATGTGTTTTCGCCTCCCTGTTTTCTGTGCAGTGTGCACACAGCCTTATTTTTAAGCAGGTGGAGGGTGGGTTTGATTTGCCTCTTATGATCAGAGCTGGCGGGATTTTAACAGACTGTTCCGGAGAAGAGCACATGTTTTGATATACAATGCCATCCCCAGAGGTACTCAGAGCATCAAAGTCGGCCCCCTGATGTTACAGATGGGAAAACAGATGGAGAGGTGATAGGAGTCACACAAGGGCATGTGGGGAGTAAGAGGTGGGCTGGGGAAGAGAAAGGACCAGGTGCTTCAGAGGGGACGTTTGTGTTCTTTTCACAATTAGGTAGATAATTGTTAATTCCCTTTTACAAATGGAGGGATGAGTTCTTGAAGCCAGGGATTGGTGTCAGAGGCCACATGGCCAAAATATTACAATGGCTCCTAACTTGGGACCCCAGAGTCAAGTGGGCACAGGGTACAGGTCCCCTATAAGAGGAATAGGGTTACCCAGTGACTCATCCCAGAGGAATAGTCCCCCTTTCTCAGCTCACAGAATAAAGCTGCTCCGGACATGAGAGGCTTATCTCAATGGGGACAGCATCTCCTCCCTGGAAGGGAGGCTGGTATCATGTGACAAATGACCATTAGACTAACATAACCACTTTTCTAGTTACTAGCCTTGTATGCTTGGTTAAGCCACTCCACTTCTCTGAGACTTAGCGTCCTAATCTCTGAAGTGAAAACACTCTACCCTTCACAGAGTGGTTAAGAAGATTAGGGCAATGAGATCGTAACGTGTCTCACAAATTGTGGACCCTGTCTTAAAGGTTTGGTCTGGTTTTGAGGGTTTCCTAAGACACACTCCCCCATCCCCCACACATACACCTTTCATGATTTGCTAGAAGCATTTATGGGGCTCAGTTTGTAGTCATGCTTATAGAGGGAGTGTATTACAGAGACACGGTCAGGTTGCACTCAGCTCATGAAGGGAAGGAAGCACAGCTGGGTCTGGAGGAATCCACACGTAGGATCCCATGCTCTCTTCATCTGAGAGCAAAAATGCAGTGTGGCGGAGATCATATTTGTAATGCCCAAGGTAGCCTCTTTGAGACTCAGAGATTAGGCAGTTTACTGGGTCTGGTTGCATAGAGGTCTCTAGGCAGCAACTACAAAATGTCAGACTCCTAGAAAAAAAAGCACATGTCTACCATAAATCACATTGTACAAATGGTCCAGGTCCACAGAATCTGCCTTATCAGTTAGGGAACAGAGGAAGCACTCAGAAAGCCAAGGCCCCATGTGCCAGCTAAGGACCAATCTTGCAAGCAGGCCTATCTAAAATCGCATCCTTGGGCTTGCTATATTAACTCTTTTTTTTTTTTTTTTAAAGACCTCTTTTCAGAGCACTGACATTCTATGATTTTTTTTTTTCTAAGAAAGAGAGACTTCCATGAGTGGGGAGGTCAGGGGTGGGGGGAGGTAAGGGGAGAGGGAGAGGGAGAGGGAGAAGATCTTAAGCTGGTTCCATGATCAGCACAGAGCCTGATGCAGGGTTCAATTTCACAACCCTGAGATCATGACCTGAGCCGAAATTAAGAGTCAGACGCTTAACTGACTGAGCTACCCAGGTGCCCCACCATTTTATGAATCTTGATGGAGCTCCCACTAGGTTTCTGAGAAGAGGGGCTGTGTTTGTGCTGGGGCAAGGAGAGATTCCAATCTCAAGGAACTGGCAATCTAGGTAGTGAGAGAGAGAGAGGGGAAAAAGTACCCAAAAATGACAACAGAAGCCTGTGTAGGACACTTACTCATTCAGAAAACTGAACCCCTCATTCTTTCTTTTTTTTCTTTTTTCTTTTTTCCCCCTTCATCATTTCTTGAGAAAACAGCCCTCTCTCCTTCTTTGTGGAGAAATTTCTCTGCTGCCCCCACCCTGCTGATAAGGCTACCAATCTCAGAGAGCCACAAGTACTTGAGTACAGATCATATCAGGCCGATCACATTCTGTTGGCCATGTATTTGAAGTTTGACCAGAGGTGCTCAGAGACTGAAAGTGGGACTGTGTCACCCACGGCAGTGTCTTAAAGAGACCATACTCTAACTCCTGCTTTTGTAATCTCCAAAGCCTGCCTGGTCAAAGAACTTCTGGAAGCCTGGTGGTTTCTTCCAGTAACTCCTTGTCCTGGTTCAAGTGAGCTAAGGTGAGTTTCTAGCAGGAACATGCAGGAGAAGTGTCTGACTGGGGAAGAAGAGCTGTGTGGGACATGTAGCCGGGACAGCTATGTCCTGACAGAGTGTGGGGGTAAAGAGGGGTGGCATTCAAGCTGGGATTGCTGAGAAGGGCAGAGAGCATGTTCTGGGCTTAGGAAGTACCATGCTCAAAGGTTCAGGGGTGTAAGGGTGCAGGGTGGGTTTGAAGAAGTGGGAAGTTCAGTGTCTAGGGCCTCAAGTAGAAGATGATAGGGGTAGATGGGTCAGCCAAACCACAAGCCCTGCATGCCACATGATGGACTGTAGATTTCATCTTGCAGATGGCCCTGCAGGATGGATATTTTGAAACGATCATTCTACCCGTGGTTTGGAGGGCTCATGAATGCCGGTCTGGTGAAGGCCATGATCAAGACCATCATAGAGCATATTCATGTTCACGCTTTCTTCCCATCTTTATCACATTCCAGAGTGAGGGAGGGCCAGACTACCTCCATTTTATAAATGGGAAAAGGAAGACCCAAAGAGAGGGAGGATGGTATGTCCTGAGGTCAAGTTCCATCTCTGATCAGTGGTTCCAGGTTCTTGATCTGGAGGGTTTACCATTGCAGTGAATGAAGCAGGGGCTCTCCCCATGTACCCCGAGGCAAGTCAATGGGTTTCAAACTCAATGGATGGAAGGACCAGGCAGGCAACAATAAAAAAGTATGTCAAGTCCATGTGGGCAAGTGGGGGTGATGGTTATGGTGAACTGGTAGCAAAGAGGAGTGAGTGACCAGATCTCTAACTTCTCAAAAGAAGGTAGAAGTCTGGATTGTATATGAAATTTCCTTATTTTAAAGCACTGTGCTGGCCAAACCAAAACATTTTAGCCCACAGGTCACAAGTCTTCGGCCTCTACACGAAACATCTACCAGCCCCACCCACGCCCCCAAGCCAGAGTTGCCAAAATTACAGAATCAAATATAAGATGCCAGGTCAACTTGAATTTCATTTTGTTTTGAGATACAATAAATAATGTTTAGTATAAGTATATCCCAAATATTGCATGGGATACATTTATGCTAAAAATTATTATTGTTATTCTTTGGTTTGAAATTCAAAATTTACTGGGGTTAGGGTTAAGTTAAGCTAAGTTAAGTTAAGTTAATTCTGTTAAGGTCAGGATTAGGGTTAGGGTTCAGATTAGCAGCCCTCTTGTCAGCCAGCCCATTTAGCTCACCCAAAAGAGAAGAAATGAATCGGCTCCATATCTATCTCCTGGCTCATCCAGGACTTGTGCTAATGCTGCACTTTCATCAATAAACCCTTGTTGCTTAGCCCCCTGTTCCACTCGGGACCCATCCTGTCCCCTTCTCTTACTGCCTTTGATGGATGGGAACAGCAGAGGCTCAGCGGATGCCACCAGGACAGCCTGCTGTATAGTAGCCGCTCCCAGCCTCTCAACACAATGGCAATGCCCTGAACATCATCTGCCTTTTGATCCTCTGAGAGGTGAGGAAATGCTCCCGTGCCTCCCAAAGCCAGAGGCTCCGCTTCTCTGGTGTCCATTAGAGATTCTGGAACAGGCTCTTTGGGGATCCAAATTCCCCAGGTCACAGATAAGATGATAATATGATAAGATGTCATCTGCCTTGGATGCATTGGCTAGGAGTGTCCAAACAGCCCAAGGCAAGGTTTTCCTTTCTCTGACCAATACATACACATGCTCCTGGTCGCAAAAAGTATTCTGTAGGCAGCTGGGTATTTGGGTTGTCCCTTTTCTCATTCTTCCTTCTAAATGTCCTCTCTGGATGCCTCTGAATGCCCCGTCAATGAATGGTCCATTGTCAGGGGGAGATGAGCAGATAGCAGGTTACTTGTCTCCACTCAGTTTGCTTCCTTTGCAACCGATGACACATCCGTCCTCCCCACGTCTCCAGGGAGAAATCCAACCAAATGCCCCTTTGCACCCAGAACAACGTGATCAGGACTTCCAAAACTGCTTCTGCTACTGGGCATCTGATCATCTCCTCTTCCTCTATCTTGTTCCTCTGGCCCCATGAATGTGCTGCTTTCACCCAACCCCCAATCCCAGACTGTTTCAAGCCTCTGCACAGAGTCTCTGGCCTCTTCTGCCTTCTATCCAGACTCAGCTTTGGCTGAGCCCCTGCACAGACCCTAAGGTGGGAAGAAGTAACCTGCGCCGAATCTTCATTTGTAATAAGCAGGCTCAAGTGACCCCAGAGCCCTACACTCTAAAACTCCCTGCCTCTCTCCACCCACAGAGTACAGCAGGACCCAGAGCCAAAGACCATTTGTTGGATTATCCACATGTTAGCTTCCAGAACTGTGATTTAATTACAGCATTGATGCCAAGGGCTTTGAAAGTCCCAGACTAGGTGTTTAAAGCACAGGAAGTAAGAAGGGCTTTGCTGTGCCTCGGTCTACCTTCAAGAATTGCTCCCAGGGACACATCAAATCTCCAACTCCCTTTCATCTTCCTTTTGCTTCTCCAGCTCTATAGCCGAGAAGTGGTGTTTTTTTCCCCCCAGATAATTATTTACACAGAAGGAGAATAATTAGCAGCCCAGGAAATGCTTCTTTGTTCTCAGCTCCCTGCCCCTGCCCGCCTCTCTTGTCTGAAGTGGTGCCGCTTGGAAGAGGGACATCAAAGCCTGTGGAGGAGGCTTTGCTCAGAGAGGGATTTTCTTTGTCTGCCTCTAAAGCAAAGGAAGACAGTCTCAGCTTCTTTGCCTCTGCCCCTGACTGCTGCCATTTCTCTGGGCCTGAGGACCTCCCCAGTGACCCTGGAGAGGTTAGAATAACAAACTGCTTCTTCCCAAGGATGGTGGGTGTTTTCCTGCTTGGGCTCAGTCTATCACCCTGGACCCCGAAGGGTGTTTCTACCTTCTTGGAAAACAGTAGGACTACAAAAGAATGGTTGGTCTGGAAAACACATACTCAAATGTTTTTTTGTGGCCAGCAGGTCAGGAGCTGAGTGAAGCAGGCAAGTACAAGGTGATGGCATCTGGGGTGACTCAGAACACACATGTCCCTCCTAAAGCCTGTCTTGACATTGCTACATGGCAATGGGGGCCAAGACAGGTTGACTTCCCTTTTTTCTAAAGGAATTGGACACTTGACTTTTCAGATGGAAATTTCTGGATTGCAAAACACTGTGCAGGCCAAATGAAACACCAAAAGGAAGGGCTGGATCTAGCCCCTGGCCCCCCAGTTTGCAATAACTGCTCTTCTTACAAATGAGGGAAACTGAGGCTCAATCAGTAGCAATGCCTTCCCCTGTAGTACTAGTAGTACCAAGTACTTCATGATGATTTCCAGCACTTAACAGAATTTAACATGCTTGACACATGGTAGATACTTAAATAGCTGCAAACTAGATAATTAGTAACAATATTTACTTGACATTTATCACCTAGGATGTTTTAAGAGTAGCTGGATGTTATAAGTCTCAGATGCACTCACCAGGACCCTTATTGCTGCAAATGAGAGAAACTGACTCAAAATAGTTTAAACAAACAAGGAAACAAAGATGTATGAACCTCCGTATGTAAAAGTGCATGATTTTTTGACGCGGCTGTCTCTAGATGTCCACTCCAACTGTCAGTTTGTTTTGCCATCCCCAGTTCTTCTTTCCTCATTGTACTTTCCTAAAGACAATGTGCTGGTTCCACCCCAGATAGTTGCAAGATGATAAAATCCACCACAGATGGCTTTAGGTTTGTTCCTTTCCAGCTAGAAGCCCTAGGAGGCAAAAGAGTTCCCTGCCCCAAGAGTTGGGCAACAGTCCCATGGCTGACTCTCACTGGACCCAACGAAGTAATGCTTTATTCCTAAACCAATCCCTGTGGTCCAGAGGATGGGTGCTCTGATTGGCTACCTCTGGGTCATGTGACCACACTCAGCGTGTGGATGGAAGGAGATGAAAGGGAAGTGCATCAGCCCCATCCAAATTCATGACCTGACAGTGGGAGTGGGGAGGGGCTTGCTTGCCCCAAAGGAACATCAGTATGCTGTATGTGGAATGAAGGTTGGACAGGCAGAAGCCACAGATGCCCATTCCATCAGTGTGAATCTTTACAGTAGCCTTGTGAAATTGATACTGTCCCTGGATCCATGTGACTACCCTTGAAGTGAGACCTGGAATATCTAATAGGTCTCCGTTCAGGGGAAACCATGTGAATTTCCTGAAGCAGAGATTCTCAGCGGGGGGCAATTTTTGGCAACAATAGGAACATGTTTGACTGTCACAACTGGGAAAGTGGTGCTCCTGGCATCTCACCAGGAGAGGCCAGGGATGCTGTTAGACATCAAATAATGCACAGGACAACCCCTACCACTAAGCATCATCCAATCAAAATGTTAATAGTGCTGCAATGGAGAAAGCCTGTTCTAAGAGTTAACTATGACAGAAACAGTAAGCTCATTTTTCAAAACAACTAGACATGAGGAAGCCGTGCCTCCCCTGAGACTTTGTCCATTTCCTTACAGTAGGGTAGGGCAGTGGGAAGGAGCAGAGCTAATCTGACCTCCTGGAGGAGGCATCCAAATGGCAGTGTCCAAAGCAAGTTCAAGGTGGCAGGAAAAGGTTGTCATTTATGGGGTCAACTCAAGTTCTAGCAAACATGATCTTTGAGACTCCAAAGTGACTCACTGGCAGGGTTCTGGGAAGACCAGAGAAATGGGAATCAGGGGAATCCAGTGCAGGGCTCAACCTCTTTGCTGGGGTCCAGAGCCCTAGAGGGACTGGACAGACCGAGACAAGACTAAGGCATCTCAGAGACAGAGATTCAGGCCAAAGTTTATGGGAAGAGGGCATGAGCAGAGGGCAGAGGGCACAGGGAACAAGGCAGAGGCACAAGTGAAAGACTGGGTCAAGGGAATGAGTGCAAGAGAGGCTTAAATCCCATCCATCCACATGCAAGGTGGTTCCTTTAATCTGAGGCAGGGAGACGCACAAGCAGAAATCAAGTAGTTATACATATGAGTGGAGCAAACTCCACATGACCCTCATGTGAGGGTCAGCCCCTGGCATATCCTGCCCAGTAGAGACCCAAACCAAAGTATTTTTTACAATATCTTTATTGTGACAAAATATGTATGACATAAAACTTACATATCTTAGCCACATTTAAATGTATGGTTCAGTGGCAATAAGTATATTGTGCGACCACCACTACTGTTTGCCTCCAAAACTCTTTTAATCTTGCAAGACTGAAACTCTATACTCATTAAACACTAACTTCCCACTCCCCCACACACACATAGCCCCTGGCACCCATCACTGTGCTTTCTGTCTCTGATTTTGATCACCCTGAGTACCTCATATAAGTGGAATTATACAGTATTTGTGTTTTTGTTACTTGCTTATTTCAGTTAGCATAATCTCTACAAGGCCCATATGCTGTAGCTTATATCAGAATTTCTTTCTTTTTTAAGGTCGGATATAGACCGCCATTTGCTTATCCATTTATCTGTCAGTGGACACTTGGATCGCTTCTATGTTTTAGGTTTTGGGAATAATGCTGTTATAAATCCATGTACAAACACCTCTTTGAGATCCTGTTCTTAATTCTTCTGAATAAATACCCAGCAGTGGAATTTCCGGATTATGTAGTAATCCTATTTTTAACTTTTTGAGGAAACTCCATACTGTTTTTCATAGTGACTGCATCATTTTATATTCTCACCAGCAGTGTATGAGGATTGGAATGTCTCCACAACCTCACCAACACTTTCCTTCCGTATGTGTGTTTAGAGTAGTCATTCTAAGGCATGTGCACTGATTCCTCACTGTGGCTTTCATTTGCCTTTCCCTAATGATCAGTGATTTTGAGCATCTTTTCATGTGCTCATCAGCCATTTGTAAATCTTCCCTGGAGAAATACCTATTCAAGTTCTTTGCCCATTTCTGAGTTGTCTTGTTTTGTTGTTGTTATTGTAGAATTTGGGTTTTTTTTTTTAAGAGTTTATTTATTTATTTGACAGAGAGAGATCACAGGTAGGCAAAGAGGCAGGCAGAGAGAGAGGAGGAAGCAGGCTCCCTGCTGAGCAGAGAGCCCGATGCGGGACTCCATCCCCGGACCCTGAGATCATGAGCTGAGCTGAAGGTAGAGGCTTAACTCACTGAGCCACCCAGGTGCCCTAGGGGTTTTCTATATAGTTTAGATATTAATATCTCATCAAATATAGGATTTGCAACTACTTTCCCCCATACTGTGGGTCACCTTTTTACTCTATAATAGAGTAAAAATTGATGCACACAATATTTAAATTTTCATGATGTCCAAATGTCTCATTTCCTTTTGTTGCGTCTGCTTTTGGTGTCATATCCAAGAAATCATGGCCAAATCCAATGTCCAAGGTTTTGTTCTGTGTTTTCTTCTAAGAGTTATATAGTTTTAGAGTCTTGTGTTTAGGTCTGTGATTAATTTTGAATTAATTTTCATAAGTAACATTAGGTAAGGGGTCCAACTTTTGCATATGGCTCTCTAGTTTTCCCACTGCCATTTGTTAAAAGTACTGTATTTTCCCCATTGAATGGTCTTAGCATCCTTGTTAAGAATCACTGAACCATAAATGTGAGGATTTATTTCTGGACTTCCTAGTCCATTCCATTGGCAGATATGTCTGGCACTAGGCCAGTACCATACTATTTTGATTACTGCAGCTTTGTAGGATATTTGGGGGGGAAACGATGTGTGAATACTTGAGTTTGTTCTTCTTTATCAGGATTGCCTTGGCTACTTGAAGTTTCTTGAGGTTTCATATGAATTTTAAGATGGGTTTTTCTATTTTGGCAGAAAAAAATCATTGGGATTTTGAAAGACATTAAAGCTATAGATAGCTTAGGGTTGTATTTAAATCTGAACAAAATTAAGACTTAAACATATATCTTACATGAATATATATACCTATATGTATGTGTAGGTGTGCATATGTTTGTGTCTGCGTCTGTGCAGTATGTGTGTTTGTGTGTGCACATTTTTTTGTATGTTTGAATGTTTTTATATTTGTATCTTGATACAGTCTGAAAAGAATATTGAGTTAGTCTCAATCAAATATACCCCTGGCACACAGTATGAAATAATAACTACTTTTCCAAGTTACTCTAAATGAGCAGAGAGCTCATTATTAAAGTTCAGAGGCTGATGTTTATCTAGGGTCAATCAATGACTAAGGTGTATTTGTGCTGATTTGATTATCTCATCTTAATGGTTTACTTATTCATCCAATCAATATCTTATTTCCTTGTTTAAGCTTTTAACATGTGCTCAGTATTATACTATTGCTAAGGATATGGAGTGATCAACAGGACAGGTACAATTTCCTCTGGCATTTATTGATTTGGGGAGAAAGACACCAATGAAATGATAGTTAGCAATTTAACTGATGGCTGCTGTCCTTACTAAGGACCGTTAGCTCATCTTAATGAAGTTGGTTGCATCTGTTCAGAGTGATAAAATTTACTTACATCCACCATGTTTTCAATGATTATCTTTGGAATATTTTATCCTCTTCCAGAAAAAAACATTCTTTGATTTGTTAAAATGCCATAATAGGCCTTAGTCAACCAAATCAAGAAATGAATGACTGAGAAAAAGAAAAGCCTATGTTGCCATCACCTTAGACTCAGACTCTGACCTTTTATGGTTTGAGTTGGGCTCTTATAGTCACCATTTTCACAGGTGACATTCACAAAGACTGGAAGGAAAATACAGATATTCAAGCAAATTGGTGTTTACAGTTGAGGATAAATTGTAGACTCAGGGTGGGGTTAAGGGCAGATGTATTTATCTGCTGATTTGAAAAATGGGAAATAGAGTCCCACATTGACCACAAATGGGAAACAGCAACATAGTCCTGTGGGACACTGTGTAGAAAATGTGATCAGTACCAGGATCCTGCATTCAAGGCCTGACATACCCCCTCTTGCCATGTGACCTTTGTCACCTCACTTCATATTTTTGGCTGCCTCCATGATCTCCTCTGTGAAGTGGGGCTCATCATCTTTACCTGCTCAGAGGGCAGTTTGAATCTCAACACAATTTTCTGCAGAAGTTCTTTTTCAACTTCGAGTTGGCATTGGACATGTAAGGTAATATTTTCATTGTTCTCTTCACACATTGGAGTCTTCTCATTTCTGCTGCTTGTTTACACCTGTATTCTTGGCGCTTCTGCCATTCCACATGAGTAATTTCCGAATTAAATCTGCCACTCAGCTGGAAGGCTTTGGAGTCTCTTTTTTATTAATCTGAATATCTTTCAAGTCAACATATGTTGTTTTCTAGTTGCACCAAGTGAATTATTCCAGGGCTAAAATCAATGATCTTCAGTGTTAGAGCAGTGTCACAGCAGAGCATGCAGAAGGTTAGAGGAAATACAGAATCATGGCATAGTCCAAGGGGAGGCATAGGACTGGGAGACCATGCCCTAAAAACCTACACAGTAGGTTTGCATATGACCAATGCCTAGAATGCTGAGAACTGTGACTTGGCATTAGAAAGATGAATTACTGATGGAGGCTATGCTGTGTTTTTGCCTTGTGCCATCTCTCTACTCACATTCAACCCCTTGCTTCTATTCAACCTTCTCTCTGCATGGAACCTGGAATGGGTAGACCAGAATGTCAGGCATGGAGCAGGGAGTTCTGACCCAGTGTGGCATGGGATGGCATGCCCAATGTGGCATACATTGAACCAAAGGAGGCTGTGTTTTCTCCAACAGCTACATTTTATTTACAAGAGATAAAAAGCAAGCTCAAACTAGCTTCAGCAAAAATAAAATTTTAAAATGGGGTGGTGAGATTTTTTTTTTTAGCTTATGTTGTTAGGAAGTCAAAGGAATGGAACCAGCTTCAGGCTTGACTGGGGGCAGTGCTCTAGAAATATTTTTAGGGCTCTGCTCTCTCTGTCTCTCAATTCTTCCTTGTATTGGGTTTCCACTGCAATAGTTTCTCTGCATCTGATGGCCATTTGACCCCTTGGCCCACCAATCACCTAACAATTCAACATCACTAGTGGAAAACAGAAGTTTTTCTTGAAACACTTGCCAGGAAAGTCCCAGAAAGAACAGTGATTTGTCCAGTTTAGATCACATTCTCAACCTCAGCCAAGTCCTGTGGACAGAACCGGGCCACATCAATCCTATTACTAAAGATGGTGGCACTGACCCCATGCTTACACTGAATGGGAAAGGTCAGAGAGGTATCCTGTCACCAGAAGAAGGGGGGTAAGGGAAGAATGGAAGCTGGACAAAAATGACAAACATTCATCAGATCAAATAATGCTCATGGATCCCAGCTCCCATGAGATGATCCACACAACGCACAAAGAACAGTCCCATGTTCAAATCAGCTTTGAAAACATTACAATCTCTACTGCCTGTATTTTAAGGCCTTGAGGAGTCAGAGGGAAGAGATGTCTTTAAATTTGTCTAACCCAGCATCTCCTAAGATGGTGTGACCACAGATTCTTCCTGTTTCTTTTCAAAATCAATTTTAAAATCAGCAACCAGATGGGCTAGGGAGGGCCAAGATTCAAATGCTAAGAGAGTTAAGGCCAAATTGTCTAAGACAGGAATGAAGTTGTTGTGATAGTACCAAGAGGACAGAGCTGGGCAGAGGCACGTTGAGAGTCAGCAGCTCAGGGACAAGCAAAGAGCATCAGATGGATGACCTTCCTTGGATGGTAGAAACAGAGGACATGGGTGCACTAGAGGGGCCAGGAAAGCTAGAACCCAGCAGCTGTAAGTGACGCCTATTTGGGGACCCACCTCACCTTGGACAGGAGAGCAATATAGGAGAATGGAGCTGTGTGGTCCTCTGGGGAGAGTGAAGAGAAACCGTGGTCCTAGCAAGGACTCCTTAGCTGATGGAGCTGTCTGCTTCCAACACATGGCAAACAGTCACTGAGAACTCAAAGCAAAACTCTAACAGCTTAATTAAAGCCAATTCTAAAGGGACGAGAATTCAGAGTTAGGACTTGTATCTGTCAAGATGCAGCCAGGAGAACAGAAAAATTGTATGGGTGTGGAATTTGGCCTTGGTCCAAGGAACTGGTTATGCAGGTGAAAGAGGAGCTGAGAAGCTGGACAGGCTGTGGTGAGATATTCCTGAGAATAACACAGCAGGAAGCCCTAGCCTTTCCTGGCTGCATGTTCAAACTGGGGAGACAGTATTACCAGAGCCCAGGTCTGGGGCACCCCGCAAAGCTGCCATCACAGTGGGCTAGTTGAACAGAATCTGGGGCCACAGAACGGGACAGAGTTGCTACTAGAGATGCTGTGTACATCTCCATGTGTAAATGACCCTGCTTTTCCCTCTTCAGTCTCCCGTCAGTGCCAGCCATTGCTGGATCCAGACAGAAGCCAGCTGACCCAGAAGGCTCAAATGCACCGAATGTATGCCTCTTTGCAATTTACTGCTTTGCTGAACAGAGCAGGAAAAAGATGAGAGAGGTCACGGCCCAGCATAGGACCCTAGTTTCAAAATACAAGATTCTGTGGTTTCCCAGATGTTCACTTAGATCAAGGAATCAGCCAAATTTTCCTGTAAAGGGCCAGGTTGTTAATAATTTAGATTCTGCTGGCCTTTAAGTCTCTGTTGCAATGACTCCACTCTGCTGTTACAGAGCAATTTGTTCCAATAAATTTTATCTGTGTAAACAACTACAGGCTGGATTTGGCATGCCAGGTTGTATTACCTGCGAATGTATGAGAGACAGTGATCATCTTAATATTTGACACCCACAAGGTGAAAGCTTTGCCTCTCCCAATAGGAACAGAATCATGGGGCTAATAAAAAAACTGTTTAAAAATATTCTTATGTTTAACGTTGTTTCTCGGAGGAGTCTGACATATAAAACCTTTAAGAGGCTGTCACAACAATCTACTACTTTGTTGCCACATGTGTCTTTAAGATGCTCCAATATGTTGCAACCTGCATCTCCACACCATCTCCAACTTTCTCTGGGACAACATGTAATTTCTCTTTCTAAGAGCCCCAGGCACAAGGGAGGCTGGAGCAGCAGGAGGTTGATTTCCAATTGTACATAATGAACCACCCGTCTAGAGCGACTCTCTCATTGGTTTGAAGAGGCTAATTCTGTCTCTGGAATCGTGAGAATAATTTTCATATACACCCCCTCTTGGAATTTGTGGATGGATTTAGGCAGGCAGTGGCAATGCATTCAAGTTGGAATTGGTCTAAAGTGTTACAGACTCAGGAAGGCTGGACCCTCCCCTAAGCTCAGGGTGCAGCCATTGTCCAGCTGGAGCTCCCTTGCTTGGGGAAGAGGCTTGGTCCTACACTTTGACACATCCATGAAGTCAAATTCCTGCCTTGAAGACAAAGTTCTCTGAAAGTCTTTGTTTCTTGGCATTCCAAATATAAATAGAACTGCTCATTTTGGCATTCACGGACACCCTCTCTTTCCAGCTTGGGCTGTTTTAGATTTGATGCCCCATCATCTTCATCTCCTTCCCCTCACATTTCAGCCTGTCTTCCTCTGTTCTTTTTATATCCTTTGATAATACCTCCAAGATCCGTCACCCCAGTAGCCATGGTCCTCCAGAGAAGTGTGTAACAACCAGTAAAACAGACTTGCTTGGTTGGATGAATCTTGGAATTTACTGGCTATGTGACATCTACCACTCCTGGGAGCTAGGAAGTATCCTTGCCCAAGCCAACTTCAGAGAGGGAAACAGTCCCAAAGACTTTGTGAGGACCACTATCACATTACTCTTCCCTCTTAATGCTATTACCCTCCCTTTGGCCATGGCCAGCCATATGAAGGAGGGGAGGACTGAAGAGAAGAACCATCTTGTTTAGAAGTCTTGAATAGATACAACAAATCATATTTCTTACCCGTCCTATCAATCTTCAAATCTCAACATTGTCCCTGAAACCCAGGATATCCCACCTTCTCTCTTAGTTTTCAGTTTCCTCTTTCCTCCTGGTCAAATCATATTTCCCCCCCACTCCTTGGTTTCATGCACTGACAGATTATTGCTCTCAGGTTATTGTGTAATTTTTTAAAGATTTATTTATTTATTTGAGAGAGAGAGAGAGCAAGTGGAGGGTGGGATGCAGAGGGAGAGGGAGAGAAATCCTCAAGCAGATTTCCTACTGAGCATGAAGTTTGACACAGGGCTTGATCCCAGGACCCTGAGATCATGACTTGAGCTGAAATCATGAGTTGGATGCTTAACCGACTGAGCCAACCAGGTGCCCCAGGTTATTGTGTTCAATTGTGTTCTTACATAGACTAGGCTTCCAGCTACCAACTTTTCCCACTCACCTCCAGTCCCCTCATGGTTGTCCCCATCCCTATCTCCATCCTGATGTTTCTTGACCTTGAAGCAGGGTGAAGCATTGACTTTTACCATTGCTTATCTGTCTCCAACAATCACCAGCACTGAAATGGATCTTTCCTAGTACATTGGAAGAAATTATTTTTGGACTGAAATAATTTTCCGAAAGCAATAAAATTTTCAATAGCAGATACTCAATTTTTGCTTGTTTTGTGTCATCCTTGAGGGCCTTGAATAGTGTTGTGCATGGTGACAATAGTAAATAGATCCTGGAATTGCTAGATCCAGTTGATTGGGAGAGTTTGTCCAGAGTCACATCCAGGCTCTGCAGGAAGAGTTCTACAATTGATTAATAATGTCTGCAGCAGGTGTAGGCTGGGAGAGTAGGTACATTTGTGCTACTTATCTATTGTCCCTACGGTAGGTGTTCAACTAGTAGTTTCTCAAGCTGAGGGAGAATATAAAGAGCTCAGAACCCTGAGTTAGAAATGCTAGGATTTAAAATGAGCATTGCTGCTAATTAGCTGGACTGATATTGGGCAAGTTTCTAATCTAATTTGGACCTCCACTACCTTAGCTATTAAGGGAAAAGTTCAGACCAAAACAAAAGCATTTAACCTGGAGCCTCCAATATTGTAGAAGTTTGTGAAGAAATTGATGGGCATTCCTTAAAATATGGCCTATGTTTCAAAAAGACTCATGAAAGGGCTATAGCATGTAATGGTTGCAAGTGACTTTGTGGTCAGATCAACCCAAGTTTAGAGCCTAGCTGGGCAAGTTATAGAACTCCTCTGGGGCTCAGTTCCTTAACTGTGAAATGACTCTGGGGCTCAGTTCCTTAACTGTGAAATGAAGATAAGTTAGTGACAATCTAGTAAGGATTAAACAAGATAAGGTTTGTAAATCCGTTAGTTGGGACCCAGGTTGGTATCCAATAAATCCCATTATTATTTATATTATTATTATTATTATTTAAAGAGATTATTTATTTGAGAGAGAGAGCGAGCAGGGAGAGGGGCAGAGGGAGAGGAAGTGAGAGAATCTCAAGCAAACTCCATGCTGAGCACAGAGCCCCATGCAGGGCTTGATCCTACAACCCTGAGATCATGACCGGAGCTAAAATCAAGAGTCAGACCCTCAACTGACTGAGTCACCCAGGGGCCATGGTATTATTATTATTTTAGATGTAACAGGCCACTTATCTTTTAAAGGCATCACATTAACTGAGTGCTCACTAATTCTATAGATCCACAGTTATTCTCCAGGAAAATGCATCCCTTTCAGATAATCAGAGCAGTTTAGTTTGCTGGCTGCATCCTTTAGAACATGAGACCCATGGGAAGGGGGAACATATCAAAGAGCCCTCTGTTGTGGAAAAGGCTGGGGCCCCCAAGGATGGTTGCCTTCCAAAGCCCTTTCTTATTGTAAACCTCTGCTCTCCTCCAGGTGCCAAGAAAGCATCTCTATAGGGCTTGGCACACAGGCAGTCCTCTTGGCGGGGGGGCAAAGCCATTCTGAGATTTTTTTGTGCTATTCCAACTTGGTGTACAGTTCGTGTCCCCTGTTGGGCCAATTACCGACTTAAAATGTTGTTAGGAAAAGGTAAGCTTGTTCATTATGTAGCAGCGAGCCCACAGGCCCTGTGGTTTTCTATTTATGCTGTTTGAAAAAGCCATTCTTTCCCAGTCTCTCTGTGTGTGCGTGTCACCAAAAGGTCTCCAAATCACAGAGTCTTCCTTGGTGGCTGCCCATCTTTCCTCCCCTTGCCTGTCACCCTCTCCCACTCTGCAGGGAGTGGCCAGGAGCAGAGTAGCGGGGGACGGACTGTGGAATGGGGGCTGTGGTGGCTGGGGGCTGAGACGCCCAACACGGTAAGATGAAGGGAAGCCAAGAGCAGGGAGGTAACAATTGATTTATGGGACCAGCATTCTGTGGCTCAAATGGAGGGGAGATCTCGTGGGCCATTGCCGTGGGTAAACTCAAGGAAGACACTTGAAACCATCAAATAAAGCAAGAGCTCTCCTTTTGTAATAGACAGACAAGTCTAGGAGCTAGGCTATCTGGGTCTGGTTATGGCCTGTTTGACCTTGAGCAAATAGCCAGTTCTTTCTTGCTCCCAGTTTTTCCTTCCACATATTGAAATTGTTTGGTAAGATCTTCATTGTGCTTCCATCCAGCACCTACAATCTGTGGGTTTATGATTCCCTGAATAAGAGCCAAGGGGGAAACTGCGTTCTTTGGTGGGTTCCTATTTAAGCTTCATAGAGACCCAATCTCAATACTTAAAAACAGAACCTCGATTTCCCAGATTTCCATACATCTTAAAAAAATCCAGATCTCTTAAAGTACAAAACTCAAATCACCGACCCCTTAGAATACTATTTACTCATGTGCTCAATCAATCTTTTTTATCTTGTGATAAATATTTTAATGCAAGAAATGCATATGTAGGCACTTTTTATTAATCCAAGTCCGCTATCAATCAGGGAATAGATTAATGCTTTCACTTTACTTTTACTAAGCATGCAGAACGAGCTCATCTCAGGGGTAGGATTAGCTCCTCCAGGAGCATGGATTGCTTTCTGCCTCATCAAGTCAATTTGACATCTGAGTCCTTGCCTCATCAGAAACCTGCTTCTCCAACCCAGCTACAAAGAGGCATGTGTGTATCCTCCCCTAAACTAGATTTCCTAATTTTGTTTTTCTTTATTTTCTATTGCCTTTTTAAAAAGCACTTGTTCTAAAGTACAGGGGTGCATGTTTCTAGAGGTAATCTTATGGAGCCCAGTTTTTTTTATCAGCTAAAAGATTACTATGGGGTTTCTCCAACTCCCCTGCTTCTCTTCTAGCTTCAGGATGATCAGAAACATAGAGAGTGGCCAAGTGCTTTGATCCTCTTGGAAAAATGAAGGCAACAATCTCCATGATGGCTTTCCCTCTTCCATCAAAAGGGAGAGATTTTCCTTGCTCAAAAGAGAAAGGCTCTCCTCCCTAGAATCACTAGCATCTCAGTGTTTACTGAGTTAATATGACAATGGTCTCCTTAGCAACCTCACTGTCACAGAATTAGAGGAGACAAGCCCTTCTTCAATGCTCTAGATTATAAAAAAAAAAAAAAAAAAAAAAAACCAGAAACAAAAACCCAGCCTAGATCAGGACACGGCTCTTTCCAACATCAGTAAGCAGAAGAAAATGAGGTTACAATAAAAAGCCAGATATAGAAGATAGTTCCTCCCCCTGTAGCAAGGAAGTGTTATTATGCTATGGAATTGTTCTCTGTAAAAAAGGGCCTGGCCCACAGAGGATGGTCGGTCTCATCTCTAAATGAATCTGGTGTTCTAAAGAGACAAGATGTTGGGTTTTATAGAATGCATATCTCTCAGCTTTTGACTGAGGCTCACAGATAGTAAATGAAAACTCCTAGCATGGAGTCTGGCACACACCAGGCAGTCACTAAGGATGCCTGATGAGTGTGAAGAGCTTATAATTTACTAGAATATATGGTCTAAAAAGACAGGGGATCAATCTGCCTTTTTCAGCAATCGATGCTTAGCATGAAGCCTGGCATGTGGCTGAGGCTCAAAAGTTATTGTTGCTTAAATACACTTTGTGTGTGTTATTACACACATTGAATCCTCAGTTAACAAAGGAGGTAGATCACACCACCACCTTACATTTTAAGAAGAAGAAAAATGAGACTCTGAAGCCAAGTTTCTGAACTCAGGTCCTATGATAAGCAGAAGAGCCAGGCTCTGTCCCCACATCCAGTTGACATTGGTGCCAAAGCTCTTATCTCTACGACACTGTCTCAGCAAACAGTTGCTCTGTCTCTGGGCTCTGAGAGGAACAGAACAAGGTTCTGTTTCTCACTGGTGCTCTCAGCCCTGTTTACCTGCCAAGTTGGAAGGAACAGTGTGTTGTAGGGATTCCCCTCAAAGAACTTTCTGCATTCTTAGTGTTTTGAAATTCCACAGCTCTGTCTGCCCACTCTCTCCACCATCCCGTGCCCCCTGAAAGTTGTCTACAGATTTGATGCTTGAGCGATCCAGTTTCAACGCAGCTCATTCTAATTCATCCAGGAGAGAGCTCCCACTCTGTGTTGCTTTTCTAACATATGTTTATCCAAATTAATCATAGTAACAGGGGATCGCATGTCCCTGGCATGGGGCTCTGCTGCCTGGGCAGATTTTCCTGGCAAGGAATCTGAGCACACAGAACTCCGGGAATGGGGTAGATGCACAGCTTCTTTTATTGTGCCCCGGGAAGGTGCTGACAGCCTCCTTGCATAGGATAGGATAACAGAAGAAGGTGGCAAAAATGCAGCTTTGAACATCTGAGCTAGGCAATGTCGTTCATGACACAGGTTGTTCTCTGAGAACCCCCAAGAGAGAAGGCGACACCATGAAACTGTCCCCCAGGGCTACAGAATTTGTATACGACCCTGGGACTCCCCATTCCGTGCTGATGTTAATCAGTGACCTGGAAAAGCAACAGTCTCCCAGACTAAAAGCTCCGGAGACATCTGGAGATTCTCCCCTTTCCCAACCTCCACGTCCTATTAGTTTCTGGGTCCTTTTGTATCACCTCCTCTCTGTCCATGTTCACCCATTATCATCTCTTCCCTGGACTTTTGCCATAACAACCCTACAGCCCCCCAGCCCTTCTTCATGCCCCTCTCGGATATATTATGCGCTTTGCAGCTGGAGTGATTTTTTTCTTTTAGTAGGAAAGTCTACTCAAAATCCCACAAAGATATCTCACATCTTTATCGTAAAACCAGATCCCGTAGCCTGGCGTTCAAATCCCTTCATGGGTTAACCCCTGTCTAAATACGTGGTCTCACATTTATATACCTGGATTTACCCTTCCCAAGTCTCAATAGACTTCCTTATCTCCATGTCTAGGCCAACGTGATTCCTATTATCTGTCATTGCATTCTAGCCCTCTGCACCATTCTTAAGAGTTGACACATTGTTTACCCTCTAGGGATACACTCCAGCTCCCCAGAAAAATGTAAGGGGACCATGAATCTGAAGTTTACTCCCACAAGGTTCAAAGGCTCATCACGTATACCCCTGCATCAACAGGAATATGATGCTAACAAGGATGATAGGAAATTAGAGCATGGACTTTTTTTTTTTTAAGATTGTATTTATTTATTTGACAGAGAGAGATCACGAGTAGGCAGAGAGGCAGGCAGAGAGAGAGAGGAGGAAGCAGGCTCCCTGCTGAGCAGAGAACCCGATGCGGGACTGAGACCTGACCCTGAGACCCTGAGATCCTGACCTGAGCCGAAGGCAGCGGCTCAACCCACTGAGCCACCCAGGCGCCCCGAGCATGGACTTTTGATATGGACACACACAGCTGTAAATTCCAGTGCTGGCACCAGGCACGAGGCCACCGGCAAAGTGCTGAAGCATGTTGAGCTTGGATTTCTTTGCTGCGAAGTAGGGCTAGGAATATGATCTACCTTCTTGGTTCTTCAAAGTCATGGAACACATCTATCACTGTGTCTTGTTCACAGATGTGTTTAATAAATAGCAGTAATGATTATGAGGATAGTTGAAGATGACAGTGACAAGAGCGTAACCCGAGTATATCTGGGGGCACCACATGGTCCACTTTGGAATAGCATGATATTCAGAGAAACACAGTACAGCAATCAAAAGCTACTAAAAAGCAATTCCAATATTTATGCATCTCTCTTGGGGACTTCCAATTCATAATCACAGCCCCATGTTTAAAACACCTTTACCCAGATTCTCTTCTCTCACTGTCCTATTTGGTAGCTGACCCAAAGGGAATCCTTCTCTAATTGCCCCACAAAGTTCAGCTCTGAACCAAAATTCAGCACCCAAGCCGCCAACTTGTCCTCTTCTTCTTTCTTTCTTGTTTTGCTCTTTTCCCCCTCCAGAAGAAATCTTTCCAACCCCACCTTTTTTGGTTCTCCCTCAGCTGAGTTCTTATTCTTTCTGCATAATGCATGTTTGGAGGGCAGAGGAGGGAGGGAGGGAATGCAGAGCAAACAGTGGCAATATTTTCCTTATTTGGTGAGGGGAGGGAGTGGAGCTGATAATACACACCCATGATCCCCATGTTTCCTCTTAAAACAGGAGCAGGACAATAGAGGACACGGTAAAAACTATGAATCAGTGAGTTGCCACCTCTATATTTGGTAACCAACTCTGTAAAGATGACCTTTCTTATTCTATAAGAAGATAATGTGTGAAATTTATCAAAACCATCTCAAAGCAAACTGCAGTCAAGCTGGAAGGATTCCTAGCCCCCAAACCATGCCTTTCACCCTAACAAGACAACCTCCAGCATAGTCCACAGTGCTGAAGAGTGTGTGTGTGTGTGTGTGTGTAAGGGGTATCTAGAATAGTGGAAGATAATACTAGTTATAGATTTTACCTACACTGACTAAAATAAACCAAAAATGCACTTAATCTTTTGGTTTAACCATAAAAGTTTATCGTACAGGGGTGCCTGGCTGATGCCATTGGTAAAGCACGTGACTCTTGATCTTGCTGTCAAGAGTTTGAGCCCCATGCTGGGCACAGAGTCTACTTAAAAAAGAATTTATCCTACAAATGACCTCAAACATGTATCTAGTGGTATATTCTAGGATATTCATTACAACATTGTCGAAGCAATGGCTGGAAAGAAATTAAGAGTCCACCAAGGAGGAATGGTACAGGAATTATGTTTGGTTCAGGTAGTGACATTCTGATGGCCCTCTTTGGGCTGATACAAGTAAGCCTCCAAGGTGTATTTTTAAGTATTAAAAAATAAAAATACAGAAACACTTATTTAATATGCTCTAGCTTATATTTTTATACATTTAAAATGTGTGTGTTTGTTTCAGGCATGCTTGCCTATGCTTAAAAAAATATTTTGGGCAAGATGAACAAGAAGTCAGGGGGAGTGGTTTATCCCTGGCAAAAGAACCAGGGGTGGAAGTGGAAAGGAAACCTTTCTCATTGCATATCTTTTGGTACTTATTTTTTCCACAGGCAGATCTTACTTTATAATGAAACCTTTTCTTTTTTGGAAGACAACTGCAGTCACTTGTAGAGAGACCTGGCTTTAAATCTTCTCTTTTTACTGATTAGCTACATGACTTCAGCAAAGCATGTCCCCCAACAGACCTCTGTTCTTAGTATAAAATAGGAACTGTGATCTATTTCTTGTCTGATCTGAGAATGAAGTGTTTGCCATGTACTCACAATACCCAGCATGCAGCTGGGAGATAGTAGATGCTCAATGCACAGTAGTCTTTCTGTTTCAGTCTGTCTCCAATCCTTGTTAATGACACAAGTCCCTGGCACTCTGTGTTCCCAGGCCTTCCATTTTCACCTCCCCCTCTCTCAGAGAGTACACCTGCCCTTGAACTTAATAGCTATCCAAATCTACCTTCAATGAAACTCTCCTCAACATGGTTTGTAATGTCCCAGATACTTTTCTACCCAACCTTAACCAACCTCGGACCCTACAATGAGCCCATTAGCTGCTGGACCCTCTCAGGGCCTGTTTATTACTGCCCATGAGAAAAAACAATAATAGCTGAAGTTCATTGGGCATATGCCTAATGCTGCTCTAACATTTGATTCATGCAAATATCCAGGGAGGTAAAGATCATCATTATCCTCATTGTGTAGATCAGGATACTAAGTGTGGTGCATCGAGAGGTTGAGAAACTTGACAAGAACTGGAAAGTGGTGGTATTATGTTGTTCTTCTGTCTCCTGAATTCCTACTGTGCCCTGTCCAGAAACGTTCAGATATGAAACCTGGAGATCTCCACCCCATCACTACCTTTCAGCAATGCTTACCCATTCAAATAGATTTGTTATTCTCTTCCTCGTTGTCTTTCCAGCCAACACCTGCAGAAAATGTAGCTCCAGAAAGCAACCTTGTGCAACCAGACTGAAGAGACGTGTCAGAGGTCTGAGAACTCTTCTGGTCCATAGTCTACACACCAAAACTTCCGAGGAAGCAAACCTGTCCCCATGATGCCACAGTTCCGATTGGACTCCTGAGCCTGTATTGCATACTTGTGGTATATAATTATGATACCAACAGCGCATCTGTGAGCCTGTCTTGAGCCACGGATAAATGGCTCATTTTACCCTCACTGCCAGCCTGTGTTTATCCAGTGGTTCCGCAGGAGGATTGTGTATTTGGCAATGACCCATCCATTTCCATGTGCCCATCGTCCTGGTCTGATGGGGAGGTGTTCACCCTTGTTTGTTTATTTCATCATCTAACTTCCAACCAATGATAACTGGAGCTGTTATTCTGAAGCTGTTTCTTGCAAGAATTGAAATCAACTCAAGTATTGATTCCGAATCACTTTGTAGGGACATCCGTGCTTTAAATTCAGAAGGACCAGTATGTTTAATCTAGATTTGGGCTTTGCAATGCAAAAGAGGATCTTCCATTGCTTGGCACTTGCTGTCTACCAGACACTGCACTTACTACCTAACATGCATTTCCCCCACTGAATCCTCAGGGCACCTTTGAGACAGCGACTGTTCTTATAGACGAGGAAACAGGCCCAGGGCCACTTTGGAGATGTGGTCAGAACACAAACTCAGGCCCCTGGATTCCCAGCCCCGAGAGGATTCACATGAACTTCATTCAGTCACTCATTTTTCCAAAACGAATGCATTAGTATCTCCCTGTGCCGGGCACTGGGGATTCAGCCTTGAACAAGACCGTCACAACTCTGTATTATGGAACCTTTATTACATTTAGTCTGGAGCGCATTATGCTTGCAAAATAACCATCACCTTTTATTTGCTGAGCGCTTTAAAGTTTACAAAATGCATTCACGCCCATTATCTCATTTTGAATGAATTTACTGTATTCCCCGATGCTTAAATAAATGGTAAATGAGACCCGTAGCTTTGGAGTGGCCTGTTATTGACAGCGTACTCTCTTCCACTCAATCTTTCCCAGACCAGAGGCTTGTGTTTACTAGACAGAGGCAATTGCATTTAAATTAAATTACTATCCCTCCTTCATTCATGTCCCGCTTTGCTTTCTGCTGCTCGTAAAATCCTCCACAGGCCTCCAGATTAGTGACTTTGCTTTCTTTTGCCATCGCATTTGGACGAACATGTAGTTCTCCTGGTCCTGGACTTGGCATCACCTGGGAAACCTACAGAGTTCTGTATGACAGCTCGGAACAGCCCCCAGAGCCATCAGTCCCCCTCTCAGAAGTTTGCTAGCCCCCACCATGTATCTACCCATTCTTTTTAAAGTTTCTTTCTTTTTTTTTATAGTGGGAGAAATAACAAACACTCCATCAAACAGTTGTGCATCATCGATGTGTCCATAGCCCTGCAGACCATGATATAGAATGGAGATTCCTTTTCTTACACAGGGTAATAGGGAGCCATGGATTGGTGGATCCTTCCTACAAGTGTCTGTCTGTGTCTGCATTGCTTTCCTCTCTGCCAATGGAGAAGGACCCTGAGGCAGATGACAGGAGCCCTGCTCTGCACTTTTACTCTGACCCTGAGAATTCTGTCCAGATCTTTAATCCCCAACTAATAATAATAATAACACCAGTAATAATATTACTACATGTAAATCTATGCCTTGATTTTGTGATCTGGGGGATTCACCTTACCTTTATCTCATTGCTCTAGAGTTTGGGGGGGCTCCTTCAGCCTGTGCTCCAAAGTCTTTGTAGGGCATTTGTCTAGCAATTATATTCCGAGTGCCTGTTTTACACCAGGAAAGCGTTCCTATCCTCATGGATTTTACTGTAGTGGTGAAACAGACGGCACACCAGCAGACCAAGAACTAAAGCACAGCCTAGGATTCAGGCCATAATGAAAATAAACAGGGAGTGAGGTATGAAATGACCATGCCAAGCCTACTTAGGCTCTGAGAGAAGGGGGCATTTAAGTGGGGATCCAAGCTATGAGAAAGAGCCAGATGCATGGGCTTCCAGGGGTAGAGCATTCCAGGCACAAAGAAGGGCCTGCGAAAAGGATCAGACATAAAAATATAACTGACAAGAAGCCAGGGCAGCAGGAGTTGGTGAATGAAAAAGTGATATCAGGTGTCAGAGAGGCAGGTGAGGGCTGAAGAAGGACTAATTTTAAAATTTAGAGTAGAGTAGAAAGAAGCAGGTGATATTAATTTCATTAATAAATGTGATTTAACCCAATCCAACCAAAAAAAGTTATCATTTAAATTTGTAATGCACATAAAAAGTGATTAGTGATATACAATGTCATTATAACCTGGGATATATTGTAGGCCTATAGCATGTATCAACTTGGACTAGCCAAACTTGATGTGCTCAGTAGGCATATGTAACCAATGGTTACCATATTGAACAGACCAAGGCTCTGTGAAAGGTCTTGGTGGTGGTCGGTGACATTGGTGGCTTCCCCTCCCCACCCCCAATAGATCACACTTATCAGCAGTCATGCCCTTCTGTGGTTTTCTCCCACAGTAAAAAAGGGCCAAATGATAGAACACAGCAGAAGTGATGCGGGCCTTAAGAGTTTGGCTTCAGCAACCTCTACCATCGGCTCCTGCTCTTGGACTTGGCCACTATACTGAGAGGAAGCCCAAGCAGCTGTGTAAATAGGATCACATGGAGGAGAACTAGGCACCCAGCTGATAGCCCTCATTGAACTTCCGGATAGCACCAATTCTAACTGCCTGCAAGGCAAATGAGATCATTTCTAGACCTTCCAGCTATCCCAGGGTCTCTCCCATCCCATGTGAAGCAAAAGTGCACCATCAACCCACAGAATTGTGAGAAATAATATACAGTTATCTTAAGCCACTAGCATTAGGATGGTTTGTGTCCTAGCATTCGAGAAGTAAAACACCTTGGTAATGAGGTTGGGTTTTTCTGGGAATGAGCTGAGGAAACCTGGAAGAATCTTGAGCAGACATGAGATTGGATCTGACTTTATTTTGAAGCAGATTGTTCTGACTGTTGGGCTAAGGGCAGACTACGGGGCATGAGTGGAAATATGGGATTTAGGTAGGGAATCTCACAGCATCTAGACAAGAGATGCTGGTATCTCTGACCAGATTGACAGTGGGGGAGGGTGAGCAGAATGGATTTAATTAATTGTTTTGAGATTAATTTTATTATGTTATGTTAGTCACCATACAGATAGTATGTGTACATCATTAGTTTCTGTTGTAGTGTTCCATGATTCATTGTTTGAGTATAACACCCAGTGCTCCATGTAATGTGTACCCTCTTTAATACACAGGCAGTAACCTCTTCAACATCAGCCACAGAAACTTTTTTCAAGAAACACCTCCAAAGGCAAGGGAAACAAAAGTGAAAATGAACTTTTGGGACTTCGCCAAAAAACTTCTGCACAGCAAAGGAAACAGTCAACAAAACTAGGAACCAACCACGGAATGGGGAAGGATATTTGCAAATGACACCACAGACAAAGGGCTGGTATCCAAGATCTATAAAGAACTTCCCAAACTCAACACCCAGAGAACAAATAAGTCAAAAAATGGGCGGAAGATATGAACAGACACTTCTCCAAAGAAGACACACAAATGGCTAAAGAGACTCATGAAAAAATGTTCAACATCATTAGCCATCAGGGAGATTCAAATCAAAACCACATTAAGATACCACTTCACACCAGTTAGAATTACACCAGCAAAAATTAACAAGGCAGGAAACAAGTGTTAGAGAAGATGTGGAGAAAGAGGAACCCTCTTACACTGTTGGTAGGAATGCAAGTTGGTACAGCCACTTTGGAAAACAGTATGGAGGTTCCTCAAAAAGTTATTTGAGATATTTTGATGGTAACATCAAATGTCCCTTTGATGGTTTGGATAAAAGAGGTGATCTACAAGCAGGGAGATCAAGACGTACATGGAAAACGCTTGTGGGGAGACTTGAAGGACAATCCTGAGCCTTTCCCATCTACTGTAGTGCCCTACTTCTGAATTGCATGAATTCTGAGCTTCATGCAAGATGGAAGCTAAAAGTGCCTCCTTTCTTCTTCTTAGACTGGCATTTAGGGCATTACCCCATGTTCAATGAGCCAGGCCAACAATGCCCAGGGCCTGCTGCCTGAAATGCATAAGTGGAAGAGCCTGGATAATTAGCAACACCTCGCCTAATTTTTTTTAAAGATAGCAATTTTTAAAAAAGATTTTATTTATTAATTTGACACAGAGAGATCACAAGTAGGCAGAGAGGCAGGCAGAGAGAGAGGGAGAAGCAGGCTCACTCCCTGCTGAGCAGAGAGCTCAATGTGGGGCTTGATCGCAGGATCCCGAGATCATGACCCGAGCCGAAGGCAGAGGCTTAACCCACTGAGCCACCCAGGTGCCCCTCCCCTAATTTTTTGATAGTCACTGTACAAAACACTCCCCCAGAAGGCTGCTAAAGAACCACGATGGTGTTAGTCATTACAAATTGATACTCAATGAAGTCATAAGCACAGACATTATTAACTGGAAATGGGTTGCCTGGCAGAGTCAGGCACACTCATGGTGACCAAGAATTTTAAAATCTTTTTAATGGATTTATTTGGCTGGAACAGAGTCTTCCTCTCCCCAGGGAGAAATGAGGTACCTAGCTGTTGAGAGCAGAGCTAATTTATTATATCAGTTGCCTACTGCCACTATAATGTTGCATGACAAGCATCCACAGAGGTCTACAACAGTGAGTGCTTATTGCTTAGTGCCTGGGGTGATTGGCTGGGTGGCTCTGCTCTGCAGGTCATGGCTGGGCTCTCTCACCTGTCTGTGTATGGCAGTCATTGGCGTGCACTGCTTATATCTGGCCTCTAGAAGAATCTTAGGTTCAGCCACAAGGAGTACCATTATGTGATGACGTCCACCTGCTGGGAAGTTTGGGCTATCCCTTGGCTTTGAATCCAAGGCCACATACATCCAGGACACCTTCAGATAATGACTGAACACAGTAGAGCCTGGCTATTTCTGCCCAATGCTAGACTCCATAAAGGGAAACCTTTGCTGCAGAGCTCCCTTTGAGCTGGGTTGGGACTTTATACGATGTGCATCATGATCTGAGTCTCTCTGCCCAATACGGCTTCCTTCTCTTTTTACATTTCACAGGTGACACCCCTGAAGAACCATCTTACACTCGGAACTCTGCTTATGCATCTGCTTCCTACATGACTCAGGTGACACCGTGGGGGCTGGCTGGCTAGCTGTAGGCTGGTGTTGGACGGTCTTAGCTAGGATCGGCGGGGTGACTTGGCATGGCTGCACGTACCTCTTATCTACTAGTGTCTCAGTCTGGGCATGTGCCCATGACAATGACAGAGACATAAGAGAGCAAGCAGAAACATGCAAAACTTCCTGCTATAGACTGAATGTCTGTGTTCCCTCAAAGTTCTTATGTTAAAGTTTTAATCTTGACATGACTGTATTTGGAGATGGGAATTTTACGGAGATAATTCAGGTTAAATGAGGTCATGAGGATAGGGCCCTGACCTAATAGAACCTGTGTCCTTACAGGAAGAAACACCAGAGAGTTCTTCTCTCTATGTACGCACGAGAAGAGACGGTGACCACTTACAGTCCAACAGAAGAAGCCCCAGAATGTCACCGCCACTTTGACACTGGATGTCAGCTTCTAGAACCATGAGAAATAAATTTTTACTATTAAGTCACCCAGACTGTGATATTTTGCAAAGGCAGCACTAGCTAAGACACTTCTGGGAGATCTAGTCTCAGAAAAGGCACACTGTAGTTTGTGCCTCATTCAAACGCCTAAAAAATAGTCACATAGGGAAAGAAGGACTTTGCATGGAGGGAAGGAACTCTGAGGTTGATGAAGCAAGGGGATAGAGAGAAAAGAAGTGGGGCCATCAGTACAATGCACCAGACTTATTATCATGGGACAAACTATCCCAGGAAGAGGGAGGCCATCCTTGCGCCTTTGTCCATGAATTTCCCTTCTTCATATCTTTTCTTCTTGTACTTGAACCTTCGCATCTAATCCAGCCTCCAAAGGCTATCGCAAAGCCCCTTCTTCTGTGAAGTCCTTCTGGTCACAGTCTCTGTGTCCTGTGTCCCCTGGATTCTCTCTGGGCAGAAATTGAAAGTCTTCAATGTACAAGTCAAGTGCAAATTCAAAGCAGGTCTTCCCAGGTCCAAAATGAATCTCAGATAAATGTTGGTGAAACAAACCAGTGAATAATGATTGAAATACAACAAGAGAGGTAAATAAGGGTCCTCCATGTGAAAATGGAAACACTGTTTTGCCTAATGCATGGAATTACTAAGTAGAATTAAATAAGATACTCCATGTTAAGCAGTTGACACATCTCTGGTGTATTATGAGTGATCACAGCCCTAAATATAAGAGCTAAAACAAAAAGCTGCTAGTAGGGGGAAGAAAAAAAAGGAAGAGAATATCTTGATGACCTTTTCGACAGGCGAAGGTTTCTCTGAAATGGTTTAGAAAGTATGAATCACAAAAAGGAAAAAAAAAAAAACAACTGAGCTTCACTAAAATTAAAATTCCTACTTATCCAAAATACACCTTTAAGAATATAGATAAGCAAGCCACAGACTGGAAGAGAAGACTGCAAAACATATCTGATGAAGGACTTACATTCAGAATATATTAAGAATTTGTATAACCTGATAATATGAAGATGAGTGATTCAATTGAACAAAAATGTGAACAGACACTTCCTACAAGAAAATAAGCAAATGGCCAAGAGGCACAAGAGGACGTGCTCACCCTCATTAGTCTTTAGAAACACGCCAGTTAAAATCATAATGGGGTACTGCTACATGCCTACAAGAGTGGCTGAAATTAAAGGACCAGCATCACCTAATGCAGGGTCAGAACATGAAGGAGCTGGGACCCTCCCTCGCGGCTGGTAGGAACGTGAAATGGCACAATCGCTCTGGAAAACAGTTTGGCAATTTCTCTAGACATTACATGTACAGCTCACCTTGGGACCCACCAATCCCTTTCCGAGGCATCTATCCCAGAGAAATGAAAACAAACGTCCAGGAAAAGCTTTGAAGACAAATGTTCACAGCATCTCCTTTCATAAGAGCTCCCCAAAGGGAAACAGCTTAAATAGTCACCTACAAGAAAATAGATCAAAAAAAGATCGTGGTATATTTAGACAATTAAATATTACTCCAAGTCTGAGGGGTTTGAAGTGGCGGGGGGGGTGGGAGGTTGGGGTACCAGGTGGTGGGTATTATAGAGGGCACAGCTTGCATGGAGCACTGGGTGTGGTGAAAAAATAATGAATACTGTTTTTCTGAAAATAAATAAATTGGAAAAAAAAATATTACTCCAAAAAAAAAAAAAGGCCCATAAATGACTGATTCATTCTGTAACATAGAGGAATCTCAAAAATGAGAGAAAGAAATCCAAGCACAAAAAAGTCTGTTTCGCATGATCGCATCTATATGAAATTCGAGGATGGGCAAAACTGACCCTGTGATGATAGAGATCAGGACAGTGGTTGTTTGGGGGCTGGGGTGGGGAAGGGGGAACCTGATCAGGAAGGGGCATGAGGAAACTTTCTGGAATGACTAAATGTCTCCTTTTGATAGGAATTCCTCAAAACAGATTGAACAAGATACTTCAGATCTGAGCATTTCTCTGTATGTAAAGTCAATCTCAATTAATGAGAAATATGAATTATCCAGCTGCCTGGCTGGCTCAGTCAGTTTAGAGTCTACCTTTGGCTCAGGTCATGATCCTGGGGTCCGGGGATCAAGCCCCACATCGGGCTCCCTGTTTAGCAGAGAGCCTGCTTCTCCCTCTCCCTCTGTCCCTCCCCACCCGGGTTTTGCTTTCGCTCTTGCCCCCTAGCTCTCTCTCTCTCTCAAATAAATAAAATCTTTAAAAATAAGAAGTATGACTTATGAATATTATTGTCATTATTGCTTTTCTCTGCATCAGGCACTTTGATTGACATGTTGACATCTTGTCTTGTAGTCAGTGAGGCCAGGACCCCGTCCTGTTTGCTCCTGCTTGGCTCACCAGTGCCCAGCTCAGGGCCTGGCACCAAATAGATGTTCAGTGAATATTTGTTAAATAAATTCATGAATGAACAAGCAAGCGTTTGCAGAAGGAGAGAGCAATAGCAGAAGGAATGTCAGGCTTTGGAAAGCAGAGCTGGGAGAAACAGAGTTTCTGATATTTACAACCCTCCAGCCTCTCTGTTCTGGTTTGCTGGACAACTGGGGGCTCCGTTAACATTCATATCTATGTATTTACAAGACAGCCTGGAGGCTGCTTGGGAACTAATTCAGCATCTCAAGGAAATTATTTGCCTTTAGAAAAGAAGATGTAAATATTCCCCACTCAGCTGAACAGAATGGCTCCACTGGGCTCCCAAAAACAGTCCTTAAGAAAGTCCTTTAACTCACTGCTGAGGCTGGAGAAGGATTCTAGGAAAGGAAGAGGAGATGGCAGCATCAAGGAGTCGCTGCACATCCCCACACATTGTCTCCTTTACTCCTCATGATGATGAAGCCAACCAGGGTCACTGTCTCCATTTTGCAGATGAGAGCATGGAGGCTCAGAAGTGTCCCAGGTGAGTGACGCTCTGCTGGGGTTAGCACTGAAACCCAGGCCTGCCTGGTCCTTGGTAGGACTGGAGACCCAGGTGTCGTCCTAACTCTCACTCTCGATTGCTGTGTGCCCAGGGTCATGGCATTCTCTGAGCTTCGATTTCCTCATCTGTAGAAAGGGGTCCATGCCTTGCCCTCCCATCTAGGAGGAGGTGAGGCTGAGAGGAACCCCAAGGAAGGCAGAAATGGACCTGCTTCTCATCCCACCAGGGGACTGGGCATATCACCTGTTGGGAGGCCACCACAGGGAATGGGCACTTCTCTGTCAACCCTCTCTAGCTGGCACTGTCCTTCTCAATCTATTTAGAAGATCTTCACTCTGCACCACCTCCATGGCCACCACTCTGGTCTGAGGCAGATGCAGTCCCTCACGTGGGTTAGAGGTCTCCATGCTGGTCTCCCTGATTCCGCTCTTTTCCTTTGAAGTCTGTTCTCCACTCAGCAACCAGGACGATCCTTATGAACCCGAGGTCGGATCATGTCACAGCTCCAAACCCTGGAGTGGCTCTAAGGTGACCACCTCATCCTGGTGCACCTGGGACTTTCCTGGTTAGAGCCCCGAAAGACCTGTGCACAGGGAGCCTCCTCAGTCCTGGGCCAGTTGGGATGGTGGATCACCCTAATGGCTTCCAGATCTTTCTGAGTTAAAGCCAACCTATTCACAAAGTCCTCTATCACCTGGCCCCCATCACCTCTCTGTCCTTGTCCACCATGCCTTTCCCCCTTGCTCACCCCACTCTGGCCATGCTGGCCTCCTTGCATTCATGCTGCCACCCCAAGGCCTCTGCACTGTCTGTTCCTTCTGCCTAGAATGTTCTTCTTCATTTTATGATTGGTTCCCTCCTCCTGTCAGGTCTTTGCTTCAGTATTTCTTTCTCAAGGAGCCTTGCTCCCCTCATTCCTTCTAAAATATTCTCCACATCCTTCTCAATGCCTCTCAGACCCCTCCCCTGCTTCACTTTTTTTCTTCCTCACACTTTTCATTATCTAACATATTACATAGGTTACTTTCTTCTCTTGTCTACCATTTACCCCTACTCCCGACTAGAATGTAAATCCCACAAGGGCATGGATGTCTTTCCACGTTCGTCACGGCTGTATCTCTGGGGCTGGAACAGTGATTTATAAATCAACACACAGCACGTGCTTTATGAGTCCTGGTTGAGTGAATGAATTGCCTTAGCATCACCCATGAGTTGGGTCTCCAAACTCCCAGTTAGGTGAGCAAGACCAGCGAGTGTACAGAGGCTTCAAGGCGGGCTATAAGGGCAGAGGGAGACACAGGGGTGTGAGCCTGCGGCAGAGCCCCCCAACTCCTCCTGGAAGTCAGGGAAGGCTGAGATCGGGAGGAAGAAGGGCAAAAAGATGGTGGCCTGCCGGCAGCATCTGCTCTGCAGAGAAAGTCCCCGCATGCCCCTCCCCCCACTTCCTGACATGCAAACTCCCCTCAGGGACTTCGGCTGTAGCTATGGTGGGCAGCAGTCCAGGGACCAAGAACTGCATCCCTCACTCCAAACCATGAACTCGCTCCAACTAAGGAAGCTGACGAGCCACCAGCAGCAGGAACGATTTCTGTTCCCTCTCCTGTCTGGAAAGGACACCTTCAAATCTATATGGAGGCTTCTCAAGCTGTGGCAATTTGGGATAAGCCACTCCACTCATTAGGCATGAAACTGGATTCCTTCCAAGTCAGGAGGGTCGGCGGGGGCCCCCAGGAAGCAGTTCACCCCAGCCCACACCACCTTTCAGGGAGCTGCTTGAGATCAGAGCTGGCAATAAGGGTGAATGGTCATGGTTGCTCATGCTGGGACCTCGCTTAGGTGGTGTCTGCCTGGGTCAGAGCCAGAACATTCATTCAGCCTCACCCTACATGGGCCAGACAACCAGGCCATAGGACTGGAAGGAGGTCAGGGAGCACCGAGCAAGGGAGCTCTGAATTCTGAGTCCAGCTCCTTCGCTGCTAACTCTGTCAGTCACTCGGGCTTCCTGAGCCTCAGTTTTGTCATCTGTAAAATGGGCTCAGTGATCTTTGTGCTAGTACTTCTGTGGACCAAACTCCAGAACTAGAGTTTCCTCTCACACTACTTATTATCCAAGGCCTAGAGGGGTTTAGTAAACTGTTGAGGTCCCAGCTTAAAAAATGACAAAGACAGGACTAAACCCAAACCTGTTCTTAATGACCGGGTGCATGACCTCCAGACGGAGCAGGCAGGGCTGAATTTGGCTAGGGAGAGATGGAGCAAAGTAAAGTGATATTCTCCATAGACCCTGTCTACCAGCTGACCTAGTAGGAAGGCACTGTCTACACAGCCAAGCTCGTCCTAGGGTATGATTACCCAGAATACCTGCCTTGGGTTCAAATCTCAGCTTCACTTGTCTGTTCTCATGTTCCTCCTGAACCTCAGTGTCTGATTCAAGGAGAGGACCCTCAAACACTCTCCTCTGATTTTCACCTTCTGCTAGACCCCTTGTTCCTTTCCCTGACCCCACGCACTGAGCAATGAAGAACTGTTGCTTATTTAATCTATCAGAGCCAGCCGTAGTCTGCGGACTCAGTTTATCGGGGGCACAAGCCCACTGCGCCTTCAAGAATTGCATGCCCCAGCATTCTTCCACCTCCAGCTGTAGACCTCTCAAGGACAGCTGGAGACACGGCGAGACCAAGGGCTTTGACAAACACAGCTGTGTCTCCCTCTACCCTTTGCGGCCAGCCTGAGCCGGAAGACCATAGACTTTTGATGACGGGAGGTGGGAGATGGTAGGATTGACATAAGCTACTCCACGGAGCTCTACAAGCTGAAGGCACATGACATGAGCACGATTTTATCAGAGCCCAGAAGGGGGCTACTGGGCCTTCATGCAGCTCGTCATAAAGCAGCTGCTGAGTCATTTTTTATTTTTTCTTGCACGTATGGAAAGGGCAGGGTGATTGATGGGGCAGTAGACCCCCAACACCTGTCTCAGAAACGATGCTTAAATATCACCGAGCACAGCACCTGGCCCCTCACCAACAGATGAGGAGTGGAAGGTATGGGTGGTTCTTAACAGAGGGTGACAAGGTCACCACCTCACCTTGTCCCCAGGGCCAATGTTTAGCATCTGTCACTATGCTCTGAAGGTAGCTGCCCACACTGACAGGTGAATAAGCAACCGAGACTGGGCGGGGTGGGAACAGAGCCTCGGCTGCCTGTCTCCTGAAGACAACAGCAACGAGCTTGGCTAAGCCATTAATCACATCTAGAGCCTTCCATCTCTGGGGACAGAGCTGGGTCTCTGGCGGCCTCCCAAGGGTCCGGACAGGGAGGGGATGGTGTAGATACAGAAGGATGACCCGTCACAGGTGACACGCGCACAGCTAATACGTAACTGCAAGTTTATTACCCGTCTTCTCTCATAAGACATAAGCTTCACAAAGGCAGCCCTTTGCCCACCCCAACCTCAGCTGGAAACAGGGCCCAGAACGTGGGGTGGTGGGAGGACCCATAATTATTTCTTAAACGAAAAAATATTAACTGGGTCTTAAACTCTGATCTGCCTTTGGACACATCTTTTCCCTCTCTGAGTCTCATTTTCCTTTACTATAAAATTACCCCAAGTCTCTCTTCTCGTCGTGGGATTCTAGGATTCTTTTAAGATCTGGGAACGCTGTTAAAAACAGCCTTGGGGCCCAGAAACAGGAGGAGACATTTGGGATGGCTATTTAACCCACTTGGACCCGTAACTTCCAACACTCTCACCTCTCAAATAACTTTGGTTCTGCTGGCAGGGAAGTCAGCGAAGGGCAAGGCGGGGCAGGTGAAACCTCAGCCTTGGGTGTGGGAGAGCCAAGCTTCTGAGCCCAGAGCTCAACAGAGCCACTGTTGACTGTGAGCTGACTACGTGCCGGGCACTGCGCTCAGCTCTTTGGGAGACCGTGGACCTCGCAAGAGGTCGGCAGGCTGGTATGAGTCCCAGACCCATTGCACAGAGGGAAGGAGGGCCCAGAAAGAAAGAAACAAGCTGAGCTCACACAGAGAGGATGGCAGAGCCTAGGCCTTGCAGAAGTGGTAACTTGGGTGGAGTTTATTGTTGAGGAGTTTATTGGGGGATCTGAGGGGCAAGAGCTTTTTGTTTTCTGCACAACAGCGAGGGAAGCTTCACTGTTATGACTTGACTTTAACCTTTATGGATGCACCGCTTTGCACATCATTGAAGAATAATGACAGGTTTCTCCTTTACCGCAAGGTACTTCATAAAATAAATGTCCAGTAAATTTTGAACAGGGAACTCACGAGATAATTTCATCTTTATTTTTCCCTATCGCGCTTCTCATTCTCTGATACCATATTTATTTTCGTGGTTACTGTCTGTCTCCCCAGGTAGGATGTTCCCTCTAAAAAAGCAGGAGGGGTTCCGTCTGCTCGCCATGGATCCCCCACATGGGGAACACTGCCTGGCATGTAGCAGGTGCCCCACGAATACTGGCTGAATGAGGAATCCTGCTGGCAAGGAAGAGAAGCTCCTGGAAACTCACAGGTTCCAGGCCCTAAAAATGTCGGCAAATCTCCAGTGCCAGGAAGGCAGCGAGAATCTGCTCTTGAGTTCTGTAACTGCTTTCATTCGGGGACCACGCTGGGAGCTCGGGATGTATTTACCTGCTCGCTACATAAATAATGCTCATGATTAGCAAATTAAATTACCACCTACTTTGCATAGCACGTGTTGCGAGCTGAATTATGATCCCTACAAAAGGTGCCTGGGGAAGCCCTGAAGCCCCCTACTTCTGAGTACAACTGTATTGGCAGATGGGGGTCTTTAAAGGGGCGATCATGTTAAAGCTAATCCCTTTGGATTGCCCGATCTGACCTGACCGCTGTCCTTTTAAGAAGAGGAGATATGGACACACAGGGAGACAAGCAGGGATGCATGCAGAGAGGAAAGACCACTTCTGGGGAGAAGGCAGCCATCGATGAGCTGAGGAGAGACCGCCGAAGGAACCAGGCCTATCAACACCTCCTCGGGCTTGGTCTTCAAGCCTCCAGAACCGTAAGGCGACCCCCTAATCTGTGGTGATTTGCTACAGCAGCCCTAGCAAGCGAGCACACAGAGGGAGCTCTGATTGGCTATCCCAGAGGGGCCCTGGGGACAGACACACCTTGCGGGCAGAACCTAGCCTATGCCGGGGGAATCTAAATAGGGACAGTATCTCCATGCGGACATGAGCTAGCACAGCCTTTGCAAATAGGGAATAATAAGTGCATAAATAAAAATAAAATTAAAATTAAAAAAAATAAAAGTGCTTTTATCTTTCAGGACTTTTTCTGAAGTTGTGGTGTGAGGCTCCATGTACAATGCTTAGCAAGGTGTCCAACGTAGCATGTGAATGATAAACACCAGCCTACAGTTTTAGTATGACTAATACTTCAAGGGTGTTTGGAGAAGTGGGTATCCAAGCTACAGACGTGCCTAGGCCAGTGGAGTTTGTGGCACATGTGCATACTGGTGTGGGCGTGGCAGGGCTGTGTATGTGAGCAGGTGTATGGGGGGGGCGCTGTGAGCAGATGTTCACAGGCGCTTGAATGTGGATCTGGGTGCACCTGGGTGGGAAAGCCTTCATGTCAGTGTGTCACACGCATCCGAGGAATATAGGTTCCTTAAGTTTTTCAGGGGCTTGTTCATCTACTCATCTACTCAAGTTTCTTGAAAGCTTGCCTACACATATGTGCACAATGTAGGTGAGTAGGCAGGCAAGGGGACTAGGATAGAGGTAAATATGGGAATTGAGGGAGAATGGAGAACAAGCACTTATTGCCGTTTGATGTATCATGGAGGACTTCCCGGAGGAGGTGGCACTTGAGTTGATGAGGTCAAATGAAGAGGAGCAAGGCCCTTGTGTGGAGTTATGGAGGGGGAGAGAAATAACAGTGTGTACTCAAAACAATAAACATTTTGGGTTGATGCTGTTCCCTGGAACCTTTCTCCCCAGGCCACCCCCATCAAACCTCCAGGGTCCCATGATCACAGAACAGACAGGAAGCATGGAAGCCAAGGAGCTATCACTTTATTTTGTATAGACCAAGCATGATGGGATCCCATGCCCGAGGGATATACCTCCTGCCGGACCCCTCTGGCCACTCAAGCACAGCCATGCTGGCCGGCTCTGGACTGAGGGCCCCTGGGCAGGCCTGGCCTGTCTCTCTCTCTCTCCAGTGGTGGAGCCAGGAAGTCTTCTGGGGCAGTACATCTCAGGAGGCTGGAAACAAACGTAGGTCAGAGTGGATCAACGGGATGTAGGAAGGATGTTTGGGGCAGGGCGGGGTGGGGGTGGTGGAGGACCTGATGTCCCCTGTCTCTGGGGGGCATTCCTGCAGAGACACCACCCAGAGGAATGAAGGAGCATGGGCAGCAGAAGAGGAATGAGTGAAGAGACGCTTGGGACAGAGCTCCTGAAGGACCAAAGGGCTGAACGCTGGGGCACCTGATGCTTTCCGCCTGCGGCGGGTGCTGGGCCCTAAGCTGGAGATCCCTGGCATTTACAGAAAACTCACAGTGTTACTTTGGGGGATGGTATTATCAGCCCCAATTTCGCGCTGTGGACACAGGGGCTTGGCCAGGTCCCATGATTTGCCCCAGGTCTCACAGTCAGATACACGGAAGGTGATAGCTTATAGGGATGGGGGTGGGCTCACTTGGATCTGAATCCCCTAATACATTGCCTCACGGGGGATGGGGCTATACCTCTATCGTTCAGGTCAAGCCTCCAGTGTGCATGTCAGGGTGGAAGATATTTTTTTTGGCAGAGGCTCTGTTACCACGGTGAGTGCTACTGGATGGGGGAAGGACTTGAGTTAAAAAAAAAAAAAATGGCAGAGACAAGATGTTCTGTGATGACTTCTGCTAAGAACTGTTCTCCTTATGGACGTGTGCCCTTTACTTGGCCTTTGAAACTGCTTTCTGTGTCCCTGAGAGCATAATAATATAAATGAATATCACATCTCTTCCCGGTAATTGAGAGCAGAGAGAAGGCCGTGTTAAGTCAAATTAATTTGCTCTGTTACAGTCTGAGCCCGTCTCCTCGGAAGGGGCAATTGCTTTTTGATGGGCTAAGGGTGCCTCTCAAAGTAGGAGGTCTATGGGTGTGAAGGCCGGTGGCTCATTTGAGTCCAGGAGGCCTCTGGAAGGAAGGTTGGGGACTGAGGCAAGGCCTAGGTTGTGCACCTGCCTGCGGCTGCCCCATCCTGCCAGAGCCTGGAGCTGCTTCAGGTTCAGTGCCCAAGAGTTTCCCGGAGGCCACGTGCCATTATATTACTTGGTAGGACATCTGCCTTGTGTTTGAACCTGGAGAGAGGGACCTAAACCTCCTCTGATGACGTCCAGCCTCCCCAGACTGGCTTTGCCTTTCAGTGAGGAGTCACAGAGTGGAACATCCAGAACCCTAAAGCTTGAAATGTGCTCTGGGCGGGATTGTCAGGGGCCAGCCCAGCCTCAGGCAAAGAGCACCGAACTGGGGGTCAAGGTGACTGGGTTGGTGGCCGACTCCCCAGGGAAATCTTGATCTTGAAGGCTCCCTCATTTGTTTCACCAGTGAGGTCAGAGTCGGGAAGTTCCGACATCCCTTTAAGTATAGATGGTCGGGATGCCGACCTCACTATGGGATGTCAACACAGGCAACTTCTTTAAAGATCCTGCTCTGTCACTGAGAAGACCCTGAGCTTATCCCTGATTGTGCTCAGGATAGGTCACCAAGGAGAAGTGTTACAGACATAAGTGGCGATTCCGGAGTTTCAAATGCCATTCTGCCTGGCTGACGTCCTACAAGGGGCTTTTAACCTCTTTGACTCTGTTTGCCAAACTGTAAAATGGAATCAGTCATCCTAACCACCTATGGGGATCCCTGTGGATACTGACTTGTTGGATATGTATGCCCAACAAATACAAGCCATTATGAGCAATGGATTCCTCTTCCTACCTTTAGTCCGGAGAAGTCCAGGATTAGCTCTGGGGAGGGAAGCCCTACATCTCTTTCCCCATTTGCTGCTCTGGGAACTTTGCACTGGCTCCCTGCTGCTGCCCACCCACACAAGGGGCCTCCGTTTCTCTCTGGATATGTAAAGCAAGAGATGGATCCCACTCTTCCCAAAGCCCCTTCTGCCCCGGCCTGAGCCTTCCCCATAAGATTTGCCATCGTTACGTGGACAGAAGACCACCATGGCTCCTCTCGCTCCAGGCAGAATGGAGCCTTGGAAAGACAAAAAAGCCCAGCACCTTCTCTAGCACCATCCTACAGGACCCTCTGCTTTCCGATGGGTCCGCATTTTAAAATCCTAAGGAACCAGGGGCACCTAGCAGAGAGCTTTGCATCTGGCAACTCATGACTTCCGCAAGAATCTCTAAAACCCATCTTCTCTAGAGAAATCACTCACAGCGAGGAAGGCAGCGGCAGCAACAGGTTTTCTCCAGGCTGCCAGACCTGGGCGGGCTGTTTGGTGTTCATTCTCCCAAGAACAGGCCCCGCCTGCTGCTTTTACCTGCACTGGCTCCTACTTCTGGAGATATTTCTTCATTATGCTCTCAACGTCCTCGTCTTTGCTCCCTGCCCCCGGCTCCCTGTGCTCAGGGGACGTTTGCTCTCCACCATCACCCTCCAACCGTGGGATTCGTGGTCGGCTCTTGATGCTGTCGGCACTTTTGAAGGACACGATGGAGCTGGAGGAGGAGGACGAGTCAGAGAGCTGAGCAGGGTCATCCTTGGACTCCGGACTCTTTTTCAAAATGGTCTTGATCCCTGAGAGAAAGGTCCGGTCGGCCTCCTCTGTCTCAAAGTGGATGCGTGAGTGCCGCAGACTGTCTTGACCTTCTTTGGGGGCTCTGGCCAAGGACACGGGAGACTCAGGCTTCCGGATGGCTGGGAGGAAGTCGTCAAAATCCACTTTGGTCTTGCGTTCATAGTTGAGGCTTGGGACCTTCCAGGTGAATGGATCGCTGTCCAGGGGTTCCTCCATGAGGTGGGCAAACTGGCGGTTCTGGAAGATGAGGGGCTCCTTCCCCAGGTCTGGACAGCCTGCGTCGTCGAGAGAGGACTCCAGACAGCGCCTCCGAGGCCGCAGCGTGGGTGACAAGAGCAGGGACCTGGATGAGCTTGGGGAGCTCAGTCTTCTGCCGGAGCTCTGCCCCGATTCGAACAGGGACTCACAGGAGCTGAACCGGGTCTTCAGCTTCTCAGGCGGTTGGGTGGTGCCCTCGGTGCTCTGGGAGGAGATGCATTTCAGGCTGGTGGACCGCAGGAGCCCGGCCGATGTCCCAGAGGCACCCTCCTGTTCCAGGGCTGACTTCGCCCCAAACCCCAATGAGAGGGCTCCCTCGTCACTGCCTGCTCTGGCTCTCCGCAGTGCGGAAGCTCCGGTGGTCTGGTAAATGGGAAGGGTGGGCCAGTCCTCCAGCCCCAGAGGGGACCCCCGGCCCCTCTGAGCTCTCTTCCTCCGGAGACCTTCCACAAACTCCGACAGGGCTGCCGAGGGACTGGGCAGCTTTTCCCTGGACGCAGGGGACGTGTCTGTACTCCGAGAAGCTGGGGAGGAAGACCGTGTCCCCAGTCTCTGCGCAGGTTTTCTCTGCCCACCACTCTCGTCCCCATCCCCTGGATGGTAGTACTTTTGCCGTCGGAGGCAGAGGGGTGAAACAGACTTGTCCCCTGAGGTCTGGCTCTGCACGGTCTGGGCTCTGCTCAGGGCCGACGCTGGCTTGGACCTCTCTGCATCTCTGGACTTGTCCTTCATCCTGCGCCAAGAAGACACACACAGTTAGTAGAAACCACGGCATTCACACGGTCTGGTGCCATCGGTGTGAGAGCCGCTAAGCACAGGCACTAATACTATTTTTCTTTGGACATACCATCCTGACTGCACTCTCAAATGAACCGAGTGATTTAATGGGCAAATTCGAGCCATGTAAATGATTTCTTGTTGCTTTCTGAAATGCAGTTTCTGCCTATAATTAAACCCAGCTACATACGTGTGAGTGGATTAAAACGGCAATTAGGATGGTTGACATATCTGACATGATAGAACCTACCACACCAGGGTCTGCTGCAAAATAAGTGGTTTGCTTCTTGGAGACTTGAGGGGGACCTGCGGGGGGTTATTTATTTATTTAGGGCTGAGCCGAGAGGAGGGTCCCACCAAGTAGGGCTTCTGAGAGTCAGTGACCCAAATACGTCTCAGTGGGATGCTCTTTGGCACCCCTGATTGATTTATGGGGTAGAGGTAAGAACTCGGTACCCCCCCCAAAGAGAAAGATTTTCATAAAATCGACACGAAACCAAGTCTAAACACAAGAGGACAGACGGTTTCTATTCTGGGACTATACCAGGCTTGGCTTTCATACAGAGGCATCTTGAAAGAGCTGAGCCAAAAACACTCTCCCTCTGAAAAGTAGGAGCCTTGCAGCGAGGCAAAATTATAGACTATAAAATAAAGGGCATTTTTACAGGAGAAAGACCGGAGTCCATCAACTGTTTCTTTAATAAATAGAATCTAATTGTCCTCCTCTTCGGAGAAATGACCCCCTGCACACCCATGGCAAAGTTATAATTTATGAAAAAGTGAAAGGGGTGTGAACATCAGAGCCTTGGCAAGCAGACAAAGCCAGGGGATGGAGCCTGAATATGACCAAGGGCTACGTGTATGCAGGTTTCTAGTCATTATTCTGCTTCTCTACACTGTTGCTCCAACTGTGGCAATAGGATTCAGACCTCTTTACATAAGGGGGTGGGTTGGGATTCTGGAACAAGACTCTGAGGAAGGCTTCTTGCTTACTGAGGGGTGATAGCACCCTGACCACAAGGGACAGTTTAGAAAGAAAAGAGAGGACTGTAATGAACTAAAGGGTTTTTGAACTGAACTTTTGAAGCCTGGTCAGTAGTCCCCAAAGGAGATATCCAGAGGGGGAGGAAGGTACAGATAAGGGAGCGGGAATCAGGATCTTTTCTAAGGACATGTGTACAGACCTAGACTCTGCTTTCCTGAACTCCTGGGGTCAAATCTTCAACCATTCCATATGCCTCTCTCTTCTGGGATTGGCAGAAGCCTCCCCAGATCCTGGATCTATGGGAGGTCACCATGGCAATGATGCTCTGTTAAAGAGTTCCATAAGTGATAGTCACAGGTCTGGCTGTGTTCATCTGCTTCTGCTTCCCTTGGTCAGCTAGGTGGAGGGACAAGGTCATGGTGGCAGTGGTGGTGATGGTGGGACCACAGGCACAGGTTGGAGGCAGTGGTATAGGTGAGCTACTCCTGTCACCCACTCTCTTCCCAGCCTCCTGCCTTGAACTTCCCTCTTGCTCACTGCCCCAGCCACCCCAGTCTCCTGATGCCAAGCCCTTCCAGCTTCTGGTGTGGAAAAGAAGCACCAGGTTATGGTGCTGACACATGGGGAAGTCACAGGAATGAAAGAAAGCTTGGGGCACGTGACTGGCCCCTAGCTTCTCAAATAACGGTAGTGAGATGAAGAATTAAGAACCAATAATAACTAATGGTTGTGCATCATTAATAGCCAACAGCCCGTGCTGATCCTAAATACTCCTAGGAATCTTGGCATCTGGAGCCTAACCCACCACTGGACTCCATGAAAGCCTCAGTCCAAGCTCCAGGAGGGATGAGCAGAGGAATGAGTGAGAAGGTGACCTGGCAGCCATCCTTCCAGAGAAAGCTTGGTCCCCATGCGCTAAGACAGCACCCATAGAGCCTCTGCCTCCTTTCCCATTTCTTAACTGTCACCTTCCATCTCTGTCACCCCAGGAACATGGTCTGGAGTGCCCCCTTTATGAGGACCTCAAAGTGTGTCGTCAATGTCATTACCTTAGAATCCCTTCCTGAGCCCATGGCAAGGCAGATTTCTTGCTCCTTGTTTTTTTTTTTTTTTTTTTTTAATAAACAGCTCACAACTGCCAGGGGAGTGGGCTGCTGCCAGAGTGGCAAAAGTCATTTCTACCCTGTCTTGGCCCCGTAGGGAGGTGGGCGTGATGAATGAGTCTCAGGCGCTCAGTCACATCCATTGACTGCTGTGTGGGGGATGGTGGCATCAGAGCTCCTGTCACTGAGTTTCCTGGGATGCTGCCATCCTACACACCCCAGAGCTCCCATTCTCCAGTGCTGGCTGTGGATGCCGGGGCAGGGCATGGGGAGAGGGTGGGAAAAGAAGTTAGGAGGAGGAGAAGGGAGGTGGAGGAAGGTGGAGAGGAGGAAAGAAGAGGAGAAGGAAGAGAAGAAGAAGGAGGAAGGAGAGGAGGAGGAGGAGGAAGGGAGGAAGGAGAGGAGGAGAAAGGGGAGGAGGGGAGGAAGAGGAAGAGGAAGTAGAAAGAGGCAGAAGGAGAGGAGGTGGGGGGAACCCCTTCCCCCCAGCCCTGCTGTCAGGACCGTGCAGGCTGTCATCCCTGTACCGTCTGACTTGGCACCAAGCCCAGCACACAGCAGCTGCTCAGTAAATTTTGTTGAACTGAGTCAAGTTTAGCTTGAAAATAGGTTCACAAGGAAGAGGACCTAGAAGAATGGGGGAAGGGGAAGAAGAACAGAGGGAAGCGGGGGGGAAGGGGAGAGGAAGCAGGCAAGTGAGCAGCTGCAGTGTGAAGGGATGGGGCCTGGAGAAGAGGGGGAAGATGGAGCTGATGGAGAGGAGAAGGAGGAGGGTGTCTGGGAGCAGAGACGGGGGTGGGGGGAAGGGGCTTAGGCTGGCAGTGGAGGATCCGTCCTCCCCATCTTTGATCCAAGGCGGGATGGGCTGGGGGTCACAGGAGGCTGTCAGTAGCCCAGGAGTAGGGGTCTGGAGGTGCCAGGTGGTGAAAGCTGGTGTCCATGACACAAGGCGGAGGCTCACTGGGGCCAACCCATGGGATTCTCCATCTCCACCAGAACCGACAGATCTGACTGCCTTCCCAGAGGCCACCAGGAGCAACACCTTCCATAAGGGGTGTAAGCCAAAATGTCCCAGGCTGGGGGTCACTGAGCTCTGCTGAGGGGCCCAAGAGCCTGGTGCTCTGGGGGTAGGGGGGGATGGTGGGCTTAGTCCCACCTTCCTGGAGTTGTCTGGTGTGTTCAGAGCCTCAGCTGGTGGGCTTGAAACAGGAACATATGCCAAGCTGTGTAAACTCCTGGGTAGCCAGACAGGACAGATGAGGAGGAGAAGGAGGTGGGGGTAGAGCGAGAAGGGAAGCAGGAGACATGGGATAGGGAGGGCCAGGGTAGCAGAAGAGAATGAAAGGAGTCGTGGCTGAGTACTGGTTCCTGGATTTGCCACTCAGAAATCCACCCACACCTCTGCAATGCCAGCATTTCCAATCCAAGTAGGAAGTTGCTTGCATCCACTGCTTTCTGTGTGCAGACCACAGAACTTCATGTGAACACAAACACCTCTTGCATGTTTCTGGGGGGAAGGTCCCAGTTCTGCCCTTCGAGTCAGATGATCTCTGTTTCTGACCCAGCTTCGGATATTTCAAACCAGCCTGCTGTTTTCATCCTGGGACCTGGGAAGACTCATTTTTTCCCCGAGCTGTCCTTACTGGACAGCTTGACTCAGATGGAACTCTCCTCCATCAGCATTGCATGAAGGATGGCTGGCAGATAATCAAGATATCACTGTGCCTGCCTCCCAGAACCTTGGCCAGGGAGAGTGCTAATGGATAGAAGTTTCTCCAAGTCACTGGGAGACAGGTATGGACAAATGCTAGGTGAGGACACCCTGCTTCTCTAAGGAGAGACTCCAGGAATGTCTTGGGAACTTCTGCTGTCTGGCCTTTAGTGCATCTGAAGAGGAATAATTCTCTAGCATACCTACCGAAAACAGCTAGAACTGAGCTTCTAGTCAAGCAGCATTGGGCTGGTCCCATAACTGAGTGGAGGGGTAAGTCAGTTGTCATTGAAACAGTTACCTCTAGGCTGGGCACCTACTGTGTATCAGGCACAGTGCTGGGTGTCCCGCATACAAGGGAGACCCAGCTGATGGGCTTCCTGCCCTCATGGAGCTGAAAGCCACGTTCATTCATAATCTTTTTTTTTTTTAAAGATTTTATTTATTTGACAGACAGAGATCACAAGTGGACGGAGAGGCAGACAGAGAGAGAGAGAGAGAGAGAAGCAGGCTCCCTGCCGAGCAGAGAGCCCGATGCGGGACTCGATCCCAGGACCCCGAGATCATGACCCGAGCCAAAGGCAGCGGCTCAACCCACTGAGCCACCCAGGCGCCCCCATTCATAATCTTTACAGCAAGTCCAGAGATAGGAATTAATGACCTCCAAGCACTGCAAGGGGACCTGGGGTGAACTCTGCAAGCAGACACAGGTGAAAGTAATAGAGGTGGGATTCCAGTCTCAGGAGAGCTGACCCCACAGCCAATAGCACCATCCTCTGCAGCCTCCCTTTGAGCCCTGCGATGTGATACAGAATTAACAGTGTTTCCTATGTTACTTTGTCCAGATAATATTTGTCACGTGAAGCTTGGTCTGCTTCTGCCACTCACCAGCCTTGGGACAGTCATCTATCTCTTTGCCTCAGTTGTCCTGAGCTGTGAAATGGAGGTGGGGGGGGAATCAGGTCAACCTTGCAATGTTGTGGAGATAAGGGCTCCAAGGGACAGCAGTTTTGTCTGTTGTATTCACTGACATACTTCAGCGCCAAGAACAACATTCTAGCACATAGTAGCTGCTCCACTAATATAGGCTCAATGAATGAGTGAAGTGTCAGTGCCCTGACACTTAATTAGTGTGTTTTGGATGAGTGGGTGAAGCTCTAGTGTCCACCACCCACTAGGTACAATTTATTAAGCAAATTGATGAATAAGAGAATAGACATGAAAATACTCTAAGTATTGGTGGCTTAAACTTCTGAAGGTTTATGAGAGAGATCAGGATACGAATACCCAGAAATATGGAAATTTGCACCTTCTTATGTCCCAGACTAGGAAAATGGGCTTCAGAGGCAGATGGATCCAGGTTCAAATCCTGCCTCTGTTCGGGCCCAGCCAGGTCCCTTGTAGAGCTAGAACTTGCTCAGCTGGAGGAGTGGGGATGATAAGGCCCTATCTCACAGGGATCTGTGAGGAATTAGAGAGGGCCTATGTGATGGGTAGAGTCAGTTCCTGTGAATGTCGCCCGGATCCACCTCTACCTGCCCCCACCACTTCATGCAAGGTGAAGGCTGATGCACTTCAACGTGCTTGTATTACTTATTCTGATCAAAATGCTACTCCTAGCAAATGTATGTTTATACATCTAAATGCTTGTTTGATTGTTTGTTTTTTTCCTTAATGGCTCTGCCCATAATGGCTAGAGAAGGCCCCAGACTAAGGGTAAAAGTTCCAGAATGAGCAGTTGCTATATATGACCACGTTCTGAGCAGCACACGAAAAAGACAAGGATATCAAAGCAGTCTGTCAGGTGGCAGAATGAGCCAGCTGCTGAGACATGCGTCTCAGCATGGACCACACCCCTGCCCCCACCAGGCTGTCCTGTGAACAAGGCTCCATCATTGTACACATGAGTAGATGCTCCATGAATATCAGGTGGAAAATGAAAAAGTCACCTCTATACTCATTTAATTTGTATGCACAATCTCATCAGGATCAGAATCCTCACTCCACCTTACAGATGAGAAAATGGAGTCTCCTTCATAAGAAGCCATTCACTCAAGGTCACCGGCTCAGTGGCAGAGCCTGGACTTGAACCTTGGTGGGCCAGATCTGTATGTCCTGCCTTTCCTTTCCACAATATCCCACATCCTCCAGCTAGAAAGGTGAGTGGAAACCTCAACCGGCTGAACTCCTATTTACATGTCTATATATTTCAACACCCACTGGGACATAATGAACCGAAAAGGTGAGGTTCAAGTCAAGGAGAGACACGGGATTCATGGGCATTCGACATAATTATACAGCAAAAATAATCCCCCAGTCTGAGTCTGGGCAGAGCCTGGGCCTACTGGAGCTACAGAAAACTCGATGCAGACTTAATGACACCATGAATCATCCCCTGAGACGTGCTGTCACCCCCATTCTTCATCCGCACCCTGAAATTCAAGAGGAAATTAAAAATGTATGGATGTTCTAATACTGGCGAGGCCCAGGATGGGAAGCCAGATATGCTTTTAAGATGACCTGAAGGTTTTGTGACCAAGGCCAACACAACAATGTTTAATCTGTAATAAACATTGATACAGTGCCCAAGACTGTGTAATGTGGTAGGATCATGAGACATTTATTAAACCCCAACAGGGTGCAACTGAATTCTGCATAAACACTGCTGTATATTATGCCTTTAGGCTTTGCAAGACACTCCTTGATTTTTATCCTTGCAATAGTCCTCTATTATAATCCACTATCATAATCTTCCCGTTTCACAAATGAGGCTCGGAAGGATACATAATTTGCCTTATAATCAGTGGGAGAACATGGATTTAAGTCAGAGTCCAGCTCTGGGATCCATGCTGTCTAACTGCTCTACTCTCCTACCCTTTACTGCCCTATTTTACAGATGAGGAAACTGAGGCTTTGGAGAGGCACGTGGGCTTCCTGAGGAAGTAGCAGAGCCAAGGCTGTCTTCCTCTCGGTCTGGCCATATAAGATGGCAGGCTGAGCTCCAGGGAGCAGAGGATGTGTTGCTTTCCCCTCCTGGAGAGCCCACAGTAGGAGTGGAGACAGGATAAACCTGTGAAGAAGAGTCAGCAGGGCAAAAAGTTCTGGATAAGTTGAGCCTTAGACTAAGTATAGCAGGAGGTTGGCATAGGAGAGAGGTACCAGAGCCTGGGGGCTTGGCCTTTCTGGAGGACATTGGTGGTTGAGTGAGGCTTTTGGAAGGAGGATAGGGTTTGGGCAGGAATGTCAAGGAGGACATGCCAAGCATAAGAAGGAGATCCCAGGGGCGCCTGGGTGGCTCAGTGGGTTAAGGCCTCTGCCTTCGGCTCATGTCATGATCCCAGGGTCCTGGGATCAAGCCCCACGTCGGGCTCTCTGCTCCGCAGGGAGCCTTCTTCCTCCCCCCTCTCTCTCTCTGCCTGCCTCTCTGCCTACTTGTGACTTCTCTCTTAAAAAAAAAAAAAAAAAAAGAAGGAGATCCCAGTCCCTTCCCCACCACCTCCTCGCTACTAGTTATGAGCTTATTTCAATATCCAAACCCTTGGCAAGTAAGGGCTGATAATCCAAATCTTAGATTTGGCAAGGAAACCAAGGCTGAGAAAGGCCATCCAGCTGGAAGACTCAAAGCAAGGAGGAAGCTATTAGGGTTGAATACCGAGGAAGCATGTTCAACCACAGTGAACTTTGTTACTCCTGGCCAGAAAGTACAAAGACTTGAGTCAGGAAACAGACTCTGTAAATACCCTATATTCTTGAAAATATAACGGTTTCTATGAGATAAGATAACTCCCAAGTCTTCCTTGCTGTTTGCTCTGATCTTAAGTGGGTGATGAGTCCTTGACACATGGGCAAAACCAGTAATTTGCCCTCAGTAGACACCTGTCCGCCAACCTTCTGTACATCAGCAGACTTTTCCTTGGCCTCACCCATACATTCTATTGGGTGCTAGGTGCTAGGTACAAGGTACTGGGTCCTAGGTCCTAGGACAAGCAGTTTTTGAATGCAGTTCCCCATCAGAACCACCCCTAAAACTCTATTAAACACACACACACACACACACACACACACACACTTCAGTGTGATGAGGGGGAGGTGAGGAGACCATTCTACTTTCAAAGGAAATAAAGGTTAACCAGAGATGTGAATAAAAGAGGGAAAACTGTGTGGGAGGAGAGGGGGTATATGGGAACTTTCTGCTTAATTTTTCTGTAATCCTTCTAAAAATTTCCCCCCAAATAAACTCTACTAATTTTTTAAAGAGAGGGATTAAAGAAACAGAACAACAAAATGCAATGGATATCCTTAAGAGAATACAGTGATACAGACAATTTTAGGAAATTGGGGGTAATATGGGAATTTGGATCTTGGATGTGTGTTAATTTTCTTTGGTGCATGAGTGCTATGGTAGTTAGGAAATGTCCTTCTTAGAAGAAAGATGGAAAACTATTTTAGGGAAAACTATTATGATGTTTTCAACTTACTTTCACATTGTTCAACAGAAAAATAAAAAAATGTGTTTTGATGTGGATAGAAGTAGAAAGGGAGCTAAAGACAGAAATGAAGTTGATACACAAAACACTGGTCATTGTTAAATTAAGGTGGAGGCTAATAGAATGGATGGTGCCCAGATACTTCTGGAGTAGAAAAATATAAGAGGAAGAAAGAAGAGAGGAAGGACAGAAGGAGAGGAGAAGTGGAACTTACAGGTGATTTGGAACAACCACTGTTCTATATTACAAAAAAAAAAAAGAAAAAAGAAAGAAAGAACGAAAAGAAAAATTTTTACTCATCCTTCAATGCTCAGCCCAACTGTAGCCTCCTCCAGAAAGCCTTCTCTCACCTCCCCGACTGGATAGGGTATCTCTTTTGGCTTCCACAGCCCCTGAGCTCCCCCATCATTATGTACTAAAATTGCCTGTTGACTTATTTGTAACCCCTAACAAGATTGCTATGAACTAGTTCCCATTGTTCTTCTATGAATCCTGGGTATCTAGAAGGAAAGTTTATAGGATAGAAAAAATGAAGGGATGGAGGGGTAGAGGTGGGTGGGTGGGGTGGAAACATAGAAAGAATGAACAAAAGGACTCCATTCAACTCCTCTGGCTGGTTCATTCACACCTTAGCAGCTCTGCTTCCCAGCCAGCCAATCCCACATCTCCGAGCTTAAAAACAATAGATCCCAAGCCAACTTCCGGCATACAATCTGGAGCAAATGTTTCGTGTCTAAACCCAAGCCAAAAGGCTGGTTTCATTGCTACAGAATTCTGTCAACTTCTAGAATATCAGAATGGAAAGGGAGCTGAAACCCCAGCTGTCTTGGATGCCTCATTCTACACCTGGAACAACGAAGGAAAGAGAATATCTCAGGTCATATTCTGATAAGACAGTGAAAGTACTGGGTTTATACTACTTTACCTTCTCTCCTTTCTTATTTTTTTTAAAGGGAGAGAGAATCTCAAGGGAACTCCTCACTGAGCACAGAGTCCATCATGGGGCTTGATCTAACAGCCCCGAGATCATGACCGGAGCCAAAATCAAGAGTCAGATGCTTAACCGATTGAGCCACCCTGGTGCTCCTATACTTCTTTAACTTCTGATACAATTCCCACAGTGTTTGGAAAGAAAAAACTGGATATGTAAGGGGATGAAAATCTCTAATTGGATTAGAGATTCAACTTGGGTTAAACATATTTAAATAAATTTTCAATGCATTCCTTCACTTTTCACAGACATTGCCTCAGTGAAACATGGTACAATGAAAATAACCATAAAAAAATCCCAGACTTAGTCATAAAAGCACCCAGTTCCTCAAGAAAATGCAGTTTTAAGTGAATGGAAATTATCTAAGCAGCCATCCAGCCACCCCTCCTTACATCCATCCAGAGTCATTTACTGAATCCATGATCCCAGATGCCATCAATACAAAGATCAATAGCCCTTGCAGTACAGAAGTCTCAAGTCTGAAATGGAAAGTAGATTCACCAAGTTATGACTGGAAGGAAATTTAAGTGAAGTGTCATATCCTCTTAGGCATAAAAAGTAAGGAAAAATGTTTACTTAGCAAAGGGAGCAAAAAGGCTAGCTTAACATTCAATTTCTGGTAATGATAGATTAGCTTTTCTGGATCAGACAGACTAGATTTTCCATAGAAAATCTCCACTTAGCAAAGCTAGAAAAGCTAAGTTTACATTTATGGTGTTGGAAGGCACCAAAGCAGCCAGGAATTGAAGGGTCAAATTTTGGAAAGAGAGAAGTATGCTGAGGTGAGCCCGGTATTGTGGCATTTTTCCTCTGGAGTCATTTGCTGGTCTTGAGGAAGAAGAATTAATCCAAGGAAGATACACACTCAGATATCAAGACTTACATATAAAACTACATTAATTAAGGCAATTTTAAATCAGCTGAAAGATGGGCAAGTAGAAAAATGTAAAAGAACAGGGTCTAGAAAATATATAAAATCACTTGATGTACTAGAAGATGACATGGTGGTAAAATGTGAAATATATGATGTCTTTTAAAATACATACACAAGGCTAGTTTAATATTTATATGCCAATGAATCATAACCCCTACCTCACACCATAAATAAGAATTCCTGATGAATTGTATATATAGATATAAAAGTTAAATCAATACACTGTTTGTCAAAAAACATAGGGGGATGTTTTCATAATTTAGGAGTAGGCAAATAAATCTTCAGTGGAATAGAAAAAACATCAACTATAAAGGAAAAATATTCTAAGTTCAATTACATTAAAATTAAGAACTTTGGTTCATTGAAATGAACTGTAAGAGAGTGAAAAAGACATTCCATCAAATGGATGGCTCAACATACCAAGAAAGGACTTATATCTAGAATATATTAAGGACTCCTACAAATTAATAATAATAATAATAATAATAATAATAAAAGAGAGACAACCCAGAAGAAAAATCATAATGGGCAAAAGACTTGATCAGACTTTGCACCGAAAAGGATATCCCAATGAGCATATAAGCACATGAAAAGGTTTCTTCATCAGGAATGTGCAAATTAAAACAAAAAATATGGTTCCTCGAGCACAGATCCTTTACCTTTTTAGGTAGGTTTATTTCCAGGTATCTTATGGTTCTTGGTGCTATAGTAAATGGAATAATTCTCTAATTTCCCTTTCCATATTTTCATTGTTAGTGTATAAGAAATCAACTGATTTCTGGATATTGGTTTTGTATCCTGCCACATTACTGAACTGCTGAATGAGTTCTAGTAGTTTGGAGGTGGAGTCCTTGGGTTTTCCACATAAAGTATCATGTCATCTGTGAAGAGAGAGAGTTTGACTTCTTCTTTGCCAATTTGAATACTTTTATTTCTCTTTGTTGTCTGATTGCTGTTGCTAGGACTTCTAGTACTATGTTGAAAAACAGTGGCAAGAATGGACATCCTTGTCATGTTCCTGTTCTCAAAGGGAGAGCTGTTAGCTTTTCTCCATTGAAACTGATGAACACTGTGGGTTTTTCATAGATAGATTTTATGAAGTTGAGGAATGTTCCCTCTATCCATAGTCTTTGAATTTTTTTTTAATTTTTTCAATTATTTATTTTAAGAAAAACAGTATTCATTATTTTTTCACCACACCCAGTGCTCCATGTAATCCATGCCCTCTATAATACCCACCACCTGGTACCCCAACCTCCCACCCCCCCACCACTTCAAACCCCTCAGATTGTTTTTCAGAGTCCATAGTCTCTCGTGATTCACCTCCCCTTCCAATTTACCCCAACTCCCTTCTCCTCTCTAACACCCCTTGTCCTCCGTGATATTTGTTATACTCCATAAATAAGTGAAACCATATGATAATTGACTCTCTCTGCTTGACTTATTTCACTCAGCATAATCTCTTCCAGTCCCGTCCATGTTGCTACAAAAGTTGGGTATTCATCCTTTCTGATGGAGGCATAATACTCCATAGTGTATATGGACCACATCTTCTTTATCCATTCGTCCGTTGAAGGGCATCTTGGTTCTTTCCATAGTTTGGAGACCGTGGCCATTGCTGCTATAAACATTGGCGTACAGATGGCCCTTCTTTTCACGACATCTGTATCCTTGAGGTAAATACCCAAGAGTGCAATTGCAGGGTCATAGGGAAGCTCTATTTTTAATTTCTTGAGGAATCTCCACACTGTTCTCCAAAGAGGCTGCACCAACTTGCATTCCCACCAACAGTGGAAGAGGGTTCCCCTTTCTCCACATCCTCTCCAACACATGTTGTTTCTTTGAATTGTTTTAATCAGGAACGGAAGCTGTATCTTGTAAAATGCTTTTTCTGCATCAATTGAGAGACCCATGTGGTTCTTCTCTCTTCTCTTATTGATTTGTTCTATCACATTGATTGATTTGCAAATGTTGAACCACCTTTGCATCCACCTGGTCATGGTGGATAATCTTTTTAATGTACTGTTGGATCCTATTAGCTAGGATCTTGTTGAGAATCCTGGCATCTTATGATCCTGCAATTGCACTACTGGGTATTTACCCCAAAGATAGAGACGTAGTGAAAAGAAAGGCCATCTGTACCCCAATGTACACAGCAGCAATGGCCACAGTCGTCAAACTGTGGAAAGAGTCAAGATGCCCTTCAACGGACAAATGGATAAAGAAGATATGGTCCATATACACAATGGAGTATTATGCCTCCATCAGAAAGGATGGATACCCAACTTTTGTATCAACATGTATGGGACTGGAGGAGATTATGCTGAGAGAAATAAGTCAAGCAGAGAGAGTCAATTATCATATGGTTTTGTTTACTTGTGGAGCATAAGGAATAACATGGAGGACATTGGGAGATGGAGAGGAGAACTGAGTTGGGGGAAATCAGAGAGGGAGATGAACCATGAGAGACTGTGGACTCTGAGAAACAAACTAAGGGCTCTGGAGGGGAAGAGGGTAGGGTGTGGGTGAGGCTGGTGGTGGGTATTAAGGAGGGCATGTATTGCATGGAGCACTGGGTATGGTATATAAACAATGAATCGTGGAATACTGAAAAAATTAATTTAATTTAAAAATGAAATTTTAAGAAAATATAAAAAAAGTGACCCTATCAATATCTACCAGAATAGCTAACATTTTTTAAAAAATGACAAAACCAAGTGTTAGCCAAAATGCAAAGCAACTGGAACCCCCATTCACTGCTGGTGGGAATGTAAATTGGTATCACTGTCTTGACAATATTTACCAAAGTTGAAAATACACCTATGGCCCAGCAATTTTACTCCTGGGCAAATACCCAATAGAAATCTAAATCCATGCCACAAAAGATGTGTACAAGATGGCCCATAGAAATGCCATCCATAGTAGTGTTAAACTAGAAACAACCTAGGGGTGCCTGTGGCTCATTTGGTTAAGCACCTGACTTGTGATTTCAGCTCAGGTCATGATCTCATAGGCTGTGAGATTGAGCTCCCCACCAGACTCTGCATTCAGTGAGGATTCTGTCTGAGGATTTTCTCCCTCTGCCCTGACACCACTACTCCACTCTCTCTCAAATAAATAAATAAATATTTTTTAAAAACCTAGAAACAGGGGCACCTGGGTGGCTCAGTGGGTTAAGCCACTGCCTTCGGCTCAGGTCATGATCTCGCGTCCCGGGATCGAGTCCCAATCGGGCTCTCTGCTAGCAGGGAGCCTGCTTCCTCCTCTCTCTCTCTCTGCCGCAGCCTCTCTGCCTACTTGTGATCTCTCTCTGTCAAATGAATAAATGAAATCTTAAAAAAATAATAAATCTTTTTTAAAAACCTAGAAACAGGGGCACTTGGGTGGCTCAGTGGGTTAAAGCCTCTGCCTTTGGCTCAGGTCACGATCTCAGGGTCCTGGCATCGAGCCCCGCATCGGGCTCTCTGCTCAGCGGGAAGCCTGCTTCCCCCCCCTCTGCCTGCCTCTCTACCTGCTTGTGATCTCTGTCTGTCAAATAAATAAAATCTTAAAAAAACAAAACAAAACAAAACCTAGAAACAACTGAGAGATTATCAACAGAGTGAATAATCATTATTATATATTCCTACAGTGGAGCATTATAGACCAGATTTTCTCAACAGTGATGTAATTGACATTTTGGACCAGATAATTTTGTGTGGCCAGTTCTGTGCATTGTAGTGTATATAACAGCATCCTGGTCTTCTACAGCAGCACCTGTCTCTGTTATGATGATCAAAAATGTCTTCAGACACTATCAACTATCTCCTGGCAGAGACTGGGATGCAAAATTGCCTCCAGTTGAGAACCACAGTTATGGACTATTGAGCAAAGAAAACAAGGGAATTACCCCTTATGCAACAATGTGAATGAAGCTCATAAACATAACATTAAATGGGGCTACCTGGGTGGTGCAGTTGACCCTTGGTTTCAACTCAAGTTGTGATCTCAGCCCAGTGTCCAGATATGAGTTCAGCATGGAGTCTACTTGGGAATCTCTCTCCCTCTCCCTCTGCCCTTCCTGATCATGTTCTCTCTCTTTCTCTAAAATACAATAAATAATATTTTTTTAAAAAATCCACATAGTATTAAAAGAAAGAAGCCAGGTGCCAAAGAGTACTACTGGATACTTCCTCTTATATAGAATTAAAAAAAAAAAAACAGTCATGTCTAATTCATAGCATTAGAAGTCAGGATGGTGGTTACCTTTGAGGAAGGATGAGGTCATGACCTAAACGGGCTCAAGAAGGATTTAGGGGCACCTGAGATGATCTGGTTTTGCTTTTGGTAGTAATTAAACGGGTAGGGCCAATTTTTGAAAATTTCATAAAGATGCAATTTTCTGGATGTGTATTTGAACGATAGGTCCATGTCACCAAAATAGAGCTCAATCTGAGAGCCACAGATACTTTAATCTAAATGGTTCTTACACAAACTTGCAGCTAAATTAGATGAGTCTCGAAACTCCTGAGAGAACAACGTATCTACCATCCAAGATCTGGAGTTGTAAGTAGAAAACCCATCCAGGACACATGCTGCTCCAAGGCTGATTCCTGGGCAGAGCCAGACTTCCGGTTCTGTTTGCACAGGCCTGGGTTCTGTGGTAAATATGTTTGCACTGACATTTTCATGCTTTCAGTTTCCACTACTCTTCCTAAGATTGATAAAACTGAATAGCACCCCTTTGTCTCAGGAAGACATAAAACTATATTCATGAGAGGTCTGTTCACTAAGTATCTTTAGGATGGATTAAAATGATCCTGAGCTCTAGTTCTAAGAATGCAGAGACCAGTAAATAAATGTACTATTGAAATAAGATTAGCGGTGAATGCTTAACCTACTTTGAGAACGACCTGTTTCTAGCACGAAGTACCATCCATTCACATTTGCGTAATTAATGAACTAATTACAGACGCTTCTTATCTAATCATTTAAGCAGGCCTTGTGTGACCCATCCTTGCCTTTGTTTCTGTAGTAGACTAATTGCACTTTCCTGAAAGGCATACAACTTTATTTTAAAAACAATACCCTGTAATTTAGACCTTTTTACTAATTCAAGCCAGCCTCATCCCACATAAAAATCAACGGGGGCGAAAGGAAGTTGATGTCTAAATCTCCTTTTTTAAACCAAGAATGGCAAGCCGAGAGTATGGGGCTGCAAATGTTTACAGAAAGCAAATTTTCCCCCAGAAAAAGGAAAAGTTGTAATGCCATCGTTTAGCCAAACGAACAGCGGTTGTGTTAAATCGGCACCAAAGCAAATGATACATACAACAGTAATTAGCGAAGATTACACAGTAATTAAAATCACGATGATTATGTGAGTGAGAATAATTTATACAATAATTTCCATGCTCACATTGCAATATGGTACAAGTCCAATAGCAACAGCGGAGAGCCATGTTTGGTAATAAATTCAAATCACAGCATCACTAATTATGTGATGATAGATTGGTCATTGAAATTTAGGGATAAATAAAGTCTCTGACCAGGACACACACAATTTTATTTGGGCTTCCCAAGGCTACTCAATGGGACCTCAAACACTTGAATATGTTTTTTCTTTTCTTACTGTCCTCTCTTTTCCTACTTTACCCACCTCCCAATCGACTCTGTATGCATAATTTTTGTCCACTCCCATAATTCAATCTTCCCCTTGGTGGAAAACATTTGCTTTGATTATTTGTTTTTTATCTACTCATTATTATTCTGCTTCAGATAATATATCCCCTTATCCTTTGGGGAAACCCTTCCTCCCCCAGTGTTCCTGTGGTTTGGGCAGGAATAACTCCATCTCCCAGAACCAGGTGAGAACACCGACTTGAGCCTAGGGTAAGAGACTCCTTTGTTCTCCTTATTCATTCTGACTGGTTCAGAAAAGACATGTGACTCCCTTTGGGCCAATAAAAGTCAAGCTCAAGATTTTGGTGGAACTGTTTTGAAGAGAGAAGCCCACTCTACTTTTTTACTCTGTGTGGTACAGGCATGAGCTAGAAGATCTTGGCCGCCATCTTGCTCCCTTGCAAAAAAGTCAGTGTTGAAAAGAATAGGGCAGAGAGGTTGCTGAGGGATCAAATCCCCAGGATCATTTTTTAATTCCTGGGTCCAATAATGCCTGGAGCTAGATCTACCTTTGGTTTCTAAGCTGCATGACATAATACTAGTTTTCATTTTGTACAAGCCAGGTTGAGTTGGGTTTTATGTCATCTATACCCCACCCCCCAGCAAATCCCAACATTACACAGAGAAGTCCTGGAATCTTCATAGATCCAGCCCAGACTTCAAAACCTCTGGATGATTCCACTTGAACATCCTCAAACACATCAGGTTCAACATATGTAACACTGTTCACTGACACTCCACTTTCACTGGCAAGGGATTCTTTGTTGTGCTCATGGTTTTCTGCTGCAAGTCTGGCTCACTTCCACAGTCTCTGGACATGGGATTATTAGAACCCAGACATAGGTTTCCCTAGTCCTGCCTGTCTGTCAGTATCCCTGCCTCCCAGAACAGCATCACCCAGTCTGGCCAGGGGGGAAGGAAGGAGGGTGGAAGGGAACTCTTGCTTATTAAACACCAAGTTCATATCAGGGATTCTATCAGCCACTGCTATAGCTATTATTTCTTCAATCCTGCAAAGGGGATATAAGCCTGGAAGAGGGGCTGTCAGATGGCTAATAACTTGGGATTGGAAACAAGATCCACCACACTGCAAAGTCCATTGTTCTCCCCTTACCTCTTTTGAAATGTGTCTTCAAGATCTCTGACTGATCTGGCTTAACACTCACCTCTGCCCTCAGCTTTTACTCTGGGGGAGCTGGGGCCCAGTCCTTGAGTAACTCCCACTATATTCCATCAATGTTGGAGAGAGTCAAACAGTCTGTTAAGTCCACCCATGGTTTTGATATCAGCATCATCCTTCAAACTACACTTGTGAGGGCCATCTAACTTCTGTCCACTATCATTCATTTGCTCCATGGATATTTACTGAGTATATGCTATGTGTCAGGCACTGTGCTAGGTGCTGAGGTATAAGAAGAAAAGGATAAGATTTGTTTCCTTAAAAGACTCACAACCTCATGAGGGAGAAAGACACCTGAGCAGATAATCTCAGCATGAAACAGTGAGCACTATGGGATCTGAAGGACTATGTAGTCACTTCCTGACCCAGCCAGGGCATCAGGGAAGCATCCTGAGGCAAGGAATCCATGAGCTGAGTCTTGGAGGATGAGTAAGAGTTAAGTGAAGAAACAGAAGGGTGTCCAGTCAGAGGGAATATCATGGACAAAAGATCAAGGAGGGGGAAGAGTGTAGTGGATGAGGGAGAGCTATAATCCATATGGGGAACCAAGTATGAAGAAGAGATAGAGGGAATGAGACCAGAAAGGCAGGCAAAAGCCACATCACGTAGGGCACTATAAGCCTGCTAAGGTGCTTGAATTCCATCCTGTTCTATCCCGGAGGGCAGGGATCACCAAAGTTTTCCTGTAAAGGGAAGACGGCAATAATTTTGGGCCTAGAGGCCATCTGGTCTCCATTGCAACTACTCAGTTCTGCCATCACAGTGCAGGAACAGTGAAAAATAATATGCAAAATCAAGAACAAAAACGTGGACATGGCTGGGTTCCAATAAAACTTTATTTATAAAAACAGGTCAAGGGCCAGATTTCGCCTACAGGCAGGAGTCTGCTGACTCTTGAGGTGAGATGGGAAGCCACTGCAGCAAGATTTTTACTTTAAAGGGATCAGACGGGCTGAAGTGTAAAGGATGGACTGAGGGAGGATGGTATTGGAAACTCTTTGTCAGCATCTAGGACAGAAATGATGGCAGCCTGACTTACAAGTGTTGGCAGCGAGGATGGAAGCAGAGAGAGCCAAGAGTATTTGGGGGAGAGAAGAATAAGAAAGATCTGGGGATCTGTTGACTATGAGGATGAAGGAGAGGGGTTGATAGTCTGAGAAGACCCAGTTTGGGTGGCTTTATGAATGATAGGACCTCCAAATGATACTGATAACACAGTGTGGACAGGAAGGCAAAAACTTCCTCCCAGATATGTTGAGTTAAGACACCAGGGAGAGGTCATCTCCTCAGTGCAGGCAATAGATACGATGTCTCCATTTAAAACCTGGGAGAGCTTAAGAGCTGGAGGTTTAGACTGGGGTTTGCCCATTTACAGTGGGGGATATAAAATCACATGGGGATCATCTGGGATCAGGTAGAGAGCAAAATAGCCAGGCGAGGGCATTACCCCATGACCCCCCACATTTGGGGGCTGGGAGTGGGAAGGCAAAGACCAGAAGAGGTTTGAGGAGCCCCAAGGAGCAGAAACATCTACAAGGCTGAATGAACAGAGACGTGTTTGACACTTTGCCAACTTCTTAGTCCAGAGAAAGGCCAAGACCAGAGAATGTATCCCCCATCTGTCCCTTCGGAAGCTGCTGACATGGTGAGGAAAGTTTCGACGAGTGTTAGGGGCCAGGCTCTCAGTGGCAGGAATGGGGGAGGGTATGAGTACAGACAGTGTGTATGAAACCCCATTTTGGAGAAGACTGACTCCAAAAGGGAGGAAAAGGAAGACCACAGTGGGGCTACAGGGTGAGGAAGAGGGTCTACAGTGAAGGAGGGAAAGCCTGATGTACTCTGAAGACAAGAAGGAAGTGGGGGAGAGGCCCCCCACTTTCACACTTTTCTAGCAAGGGCAGAGGTAGGAAAGGTCAGGCACACGGTGGGGGCCAAGATGAATGGACCCGTCCCTGGACCGCCCTGGCACCACCTGCTGCCAGAGGTTAGGAGAGAATCTAAGCCAAGTGTGACTGCTACCACCAACCCCATAAACTTCTTCTCTGGGGGCCACAAAGGTAATTTAGTGTCTCCATCTCCAGAAGCTCTTGCATTTATCAGCAGCAGCTGCATGGCTCCTGGACTGTAAATCATAAGGCTTCAGGTATATTTCTCTTGGGTTGACGGCCTCTTATAAATAATGCAGGGAATGCTTTTATTTTTTTGGCAGAAAACTGCTTTCTCTCTCTCTTCTGTTAAAGTGACCTTCTTTTTCAGTCTAATTTGAAATGTCCAAGAGACTCATTTATTGAGCCCCATGAGGTGCCAGGTGGCATGGGGCTGGGGATACAGGAGTGCCATCCTCTTCTAAGCAGAAAGGACACAGGGACGATCTGGTAGCATCCAGCCAAGTTTAAAGTGCAAAAGCCCTTAGACCCACCAAATCACGCACCCACGTGCATAAGAATGTGTGTGTGTGTGTGTGTGTGTGTGTGTGTGTTTTAAAGGCTTACAGGCTCAGAGTTAATACCAAGAAAATGCTGAAAGTGAAAGAAGACGACTTTAATGAAATAAACAGTAGCATGATTTGAAGATCTTTTGCGGGACTGGAAAAAAATGAGACCAGCCTAGGCGTACTGATAAAGATTGCTAGAATATACTGTAGAGGGAAAGAAGCACAGGGTAAGAATTTATGTGGCACATAAGGTACATCCTATGTGCCTTGATATCTTTTAAAAGCCCACAAATACATTCTATATTCTAGAATATATGTATTACACAACAAATGTACTACAGGTGCACGTATGTTTAAAAATCCACAGGAAAAAATGTGGAAGGGGGCATACCAAACTGGACAGTAGTAGATAACTTTAGGAAGGGAGCTGAGATTGGGGGCATGGTTAAGAGGATTTTAGCTTTAGGGGTACCTGGGTGACTCAGCCGGTTAAGCAACCGACTCTTGATTTCTGCTCACGTCATGATCTCAGGGTCGTCAGACTGAGTCCCCGTCAGACTCTGCTGGATGTGGAGCATGCTTGAGATTCTCTCTCTCCCTCTCTGGCCCTTACCCCTCCCCCACTTGCATGTGTGTGCACTCTCTCTCTCAAAAAAAAATAGGATTTTAGTCTTTTCTGTTATATTTTAAGTTCTTGAAGGGAGGAAGAATTCATAGATGACTTGTGCAGTTAGAAAGAGCTAGAAGGCACCTGAGCTCTAAGCTCAGACTTTCCTATAAATTTGGGTAAGATACTTCCCTCTGCAGACCTCTGGGTTCCCCCCATCTGCATAATGAGCAAAGTGGGTCAGATAATCCCAGCAGTTCCTTCCCACTCAGAAGTTCTCAGATCTTAAAATTGTAAACATGTTCCAAGGACAGTGCTCAAAAATTTCAGGCTTCCTGCCGTGGGATCTGGCGCTCAGTAGGCATCTTCTGGATCGATGCTGAGTGTTGAATGATAATCCTCATGCAGTTTTAATATTAAGAACAGTTGTTTGCCAGTAAAATTTGCAGGATAAATGTCAGAGAGCCATGGTAGTGCAGGAAATCCAAATACAGGCTTTGGAGGGATTTGAATTTGGGCTTGAAGCCTGGCTTTTCTTACCTGCTGTGGTACACTGATCAGTTACCGACCCTCCATGAGTCACAGTCTGTACTGAGATGTGACCTCAACCGGGCTCCACACTCAGGAACCCAATGTAGGGCTTCATCTCACGACCCTGAGATCATTACCTGAGCCAAAATCAGATCAGATACTTTACTGACTGAGCCACCCAGGTGCCTCCTCAACAGACATTTATTGAGCACCAACTGAATGTCAGCCCCTGGCAGGCAGACCAAAAGAAAACAAACAAGGAGCTTATGATCCCTCCTTGCCTGCTGCCCCATCACTGTACTTGGTGCAGGCACCACTGCTCTGAGGTGTACTAGGCCAAGCCTGAGGACTTGGAAAAGGAATAGGGAGGGAAAGGGGGCTAGGCTCTGGGCTGCCTGCGGGTGCCGAGGACAGACTCTGCCCAAGGCACAGCTATAGCAGTAAGGTAGGGCTATGGGCTTTAGATCCCTCTTCTGTCACATAGGGGTAATGTCCATCTCCTGGGGTTCCTCTAGACATCAAGTAGATACCAACACTAACAAAGCGAATTTTCTTGAACTTGTTCTAGGTGCTGGGGCTGCTGAGTGATGACACCTTTGTGCATCATCTCATTAACCTGACAACAACCCAGGCTTATTCACAAAGAAACATGGATAGAAAAGTTAAGAAATCTCTCCCCAAATCTCGCTGCTGTAAGGGAGCCAAGGGAGGGGAGAAATCCACCTGCTGTGAGCTCAGCCCATGTACCCAACCCCCCCCCCCCAGACTCCCATCTCCCACTCAAATGGGTGACGACAACTTAGAGCACAACTGGAAGGCTAAGGATCCTTATCATGCATGCTACCGCAGGCATGCCCCGGAGACGTTCGGGCTCCATTCCAGACCACCGCAATAAAATATCTCAAAAAAGCGAGTCAAATTCATTTCTGGGCTTTCCGGTGCACATAAAGTTCTGTTTGCACTATCCTGTCGTCTATTAAATGTGCAATAGCTTTGTCTTATTAAAAGAGCATAATTAAGTACGTACCTTAGTGAAAAGATACTTTGTTGCTAATAATGCTAACATCTGAGCTTTGAGCGGGTCATCTTGTTTTTGCTGGTGGAGGGTCTTGCCTCCAGGCTGAGGGCTGCTGACAAATCAGGGGGTGGCTGCTGAAAGTTGGGGAAGGCTGTGGCAGTTCCTTAAAATAAAACAACACAACTTTTGCCATGTCAATGGACTCTCTCTTTCATGAAGGATTTCTTTGAAGCAGGTGATGGTGTTGGATAGCATGCTACCCATAGCAGAACTTCTTTCAAGATTGGAGTTTGTCCTCTCAAGCCCCGCCGCTGCCTTATTGATGGTGTGTGTGGAAAATCCTGAATGCTTTGTCATCATGTCAACACTCTTCCAGCATCCTCACCAGGAGCACTTCCCATCTCCAGACACCACCTTCTTTGCTCATCCACGAGACACAAATCCTCATTGCTTTGAGTTTTCTCAAGAGTTCTGATTCCATCTTCAGGCTCCACATCTAATTCAAGCTCTCTTGCTTTTTCTACCCCATCTGCAGCTACTTCCTCCACTGAGGTCTCAAACCCCTCCAAGACCTCCAAAAAGGTTGGAATCAACCTCTTCCATGCTCCTATTAACATTGCTGTTTTCACCTCTCCCATGAACCAGGAATGTCCTTAGAGTTATCTAGAATGGTGAACTCCTTCCAGAAGGTTTCCAAAGGTTTACTTTGCCCAGACCCATCAGAGGACACACTATCTATGGAAGCTCTAGCCTTTCAAAAGTATTTCTTAAATAATAAGGCCTGAGAGATGAAATGACTCCTTGGCCCACAGGCTGCAGGAATGGATGTTGTGTTAGTAAGCATGAAAACAACATTAATCCCGTACATCTCCACTCTATCCGAGCTCCTGGGTGACCAGGTGCACTGCCAGTGATCAGTGGTGCTCTGAAAGGCATCTCTTTTTTTTTCTGAGCAGCAGGTCTCAACGGTGGGCCTAAGATATTCAGTAAACTGTGTTGTAAACAGAGATGCTGTCATCTAGGGCTTTGCTGTTCCATTTACAGAGTGCAGGTGGAGTAGATGCAGCATCATTCTTCAGGGCCCTAGGGTTTGCAGAACAGGCAGTGGCTTCCAGTTAGAGGCCCCAGCTGCATTAGCCTCTTATAAGAGAGTCAGCCCATGTTTTGCAGCTTGGAAGCCAGGCACTGACTTCTCCTCGCTAGCTACCAAAGTCCTCCATGGCATCTTCCTCAGATAGGATGCTCTTACATCAACACTGAAAATCCATTGTTGAGTGTAGCCACCTTCATGGATGATCTGAGCTGGAGCTTCTGGAGAACTCACTGCAGCTTCTACATGAGCACCTGCTGCTGCCCTTTGTGCTTCTGTGTTATGGAGATGGCATCTTTCCTTAAACCTCGTGAACCAACCTTGGCTACCTTCAGACGTTCCTTCTGCAGCCCCTCACCTCTCTCAGCCTTCAGAGAATGGAAGGGAGTCAGGGCCTTGCTCTGGGTTTGGTTTCAGCTTCAGGGAGTGTTGTGCCATGTTTGATCTTCCATCCAGACCACGTACCTTTCTCCAGATCAGCAAGAAGGCTGTTTATTTTTTTTTAATCAGTCGTCTGTTCCCCAGAGTCATGCTTGTCATTTCCTTCAAGATCTCTTCCTTTGTGTCCAGCATATGCCCAGGTGTTTGGCACAAGAGGCCCAGCTTTTAGCCCCCTTGGAGCTTTTGACGTGCCTTCCTCACTACGCTGAATCATTTCTAGCTTTTGATTTAAAGTGAGAGACATGTGATTTTCCCATTCCCTTGGACACTTAGAGGCCCCCGTAGGGTTATTAATGGGCCTAATTTCGATGTTGTTATGTCTCAGAGAATAGGGAGGCCCGAGGAGAGGGAGAGAGATGAGAAGAACGGCTGGTCAGCAGAGCAATCAGAACACACATTTACTGATTAAATTTGCCATCTTATACGGACATGTTATCCGTGGTGCCCCAGAATAATTACAACAGTAACATCAAAGATCATTGATCACAGATCATCATAGCAAATATAATAGTAAGGAGAAAGTTTGAAATCGTGCAAGAATTACTAAATGTGACACAGAGAGACATAGCAAATGCTGTTGGATAAATGACACTGACTGACTCAACAAACCTCTGGTTTGTAAGAAATGTGATATCTGACCGTGCAATACCATGAACACAATACAGTGAGGTATGTTTGTCCAACTGTTAATTACAAAACTCAAATATTGTGTTAATGATCATTCCCATCCGGTTACAGCCACCCCCAGTGCTATTTCTGTTGCCTTCTACACTGGCTGATGGGGGAAAAACAGGGGTATGTATTTATCAGGAAAGAAAAAGTCCTCATCCTTTGGGGTTCACGGTGGAGATGACCCTTTCTCCATACAGGCCTTTGTTTTTAATTAAGAGCAGTAATCAGATAATCTTGCTTTGATTAACTCCCCAGATGCAGCCCCACTCTTAGAGCCTCTGATATTTTCAACGTCAAATTTTTCAGCCTAAGATTATCTGCAGGCATGCGTCAGACATTTGCCATTTGCTGAATATGCCCAAAAGGTTAGTGTGAACTTCCACCCCCTTCTTTTTGTAGAGATGGTACCCCCACCTCCTTCAGAGCAAACACATTTCAAGTCAGGAAGAGGTTGTCTGCATTTGTTCCTTGAGTCTGGGACTTTTCTTTCTACTTTATCACATTGGTTCTCCTGTTATCACAAAAGCAGTGTGCATTTCATCTTAATTATGCATCTGCTTAATCCATAATTTCTGATTTATGGCCATTAACTCCTAATTACAAGAGGGCCGCCCTTGAAAAGGAAAACCAAATGAGCTGAGAGAAACGAAGCTGGCAGAAAAACAAGAGTGAAGATGGATTTAAGTCCTAAACTAAGAGTGGCTCCCAAAGCCCGGTTGTCAGAGGAACCTATTGTTGGCAATCCTACAGATCTGCAAGAGTTTTCTCTCAGGCCGTAACTGGATCCATCTCCCTCTGTGGTGGGGAGAACATAAAACCTTGACATTCAGAACAAAACTAAAATCTCTGAGGGAGAAATCATCCAGCCTAACTGTCTCGATACTGATTTGCCATTAAAAAAACTCCAAAATACAGAAATGTCTAAATGAATAGGTTTACAAAAGAAAACTTTAAATCCAGAACAATCTATAAATTGTAGACAAGTAGGACTTGCTTTAGATAGAAGGCAACTATAATAAATCCACAGTTATTTTTAAAAATGTTCACCACATGCTATTTAAAAATCATCCGGAGAACCATCTTTAGGGAGGGGGGCATCAGATCTTCATCATTTCAACAGTTTAGAGCAGTAAACAGAATTATAGTTCCTATTGCCCAGATAAGGAAACGAAGGCTCGGAGAAGATAACAAACCTGCCTAAATCCATTCAGCTAAAAAGTGGCAGGGTCATAGCTCACACTGTCCATGGCCATGCTTCTCCTTGCCTTAGCTGGAAAAGATGGAAGCCATGAAAAACGACCTTCAAAGTATGAGATTCTTCAAGTTACCGGCCATCCAGAGGCAGCAGGGACATACTCTTACCTGGAGCTGAGGATGGGACTGCTGCTGGCTGACTGTCGAGAGGGAGTCCTCATGGTATCTGTGCCCAGGGACAGAGTACAACTCAACCAGGACTGCAGACTGCCCTCTGGCTGGGAGCTGAGGACAGAGACATTATCTCTGGAACCAGAAGACAGGATGCCGTCAGCACGATGACAACCACAGTAACAGCAATAACTAGATAGTCACCACTAAGCTTCAGCCAGGCATGTGCTAAGTGCTGTATATGCAAGAACTTCATCAGTGCTCAGAGTACCATCCCTGAGAGATGGGAACCAGTGCTGTACCCATTACATAGGTGAGAGTAATGGGATTCGAGAGTAATGGGATTGACCTTGGTTCTTGCCAAGGTCACCCACTTAGCCAGTGATGAAGGTGGAATGCAAACCCTGGTCTCTGTGATTCCAGTGCCCATGATGCTAACTGCTGCTCCTCTTTGGAGAGGTAAATACTCTGATACAGATGTTGAGACAATTCTGATTTTAGAGTAAAATTTGGCATTGAATTTTACACCAAATGATATGTCCATGGAATATGTCAAGGGTTAACTCTCTGCCTGCCCTAACCAGAATATCTTCGTAGACAGAGACTTTACTTTTATGTTCCCTAATTCTGAAATAAGGCCTTGTGTGGGCCTGTCATAGATGTGGGTATTCAATGATTATTTTATTTTCTGGTTTATATACTCATGCAACTGTATTTATTGATATCTATACCAATATTGATATGTATATCATTATCTTTACCTATAACACTATTTGTGTCTGTCTATAAATTCATTTATAGAATGAATGAATTCTATGCAGGGCATAGAACACTCTATGCAGGGCACCAGGGGAAGGAGCTGTAAACATGAACCCAACATTGACCCTGTCCTCAAGACTCCATCTTAGCAGAGTACACACCTATAGAAATAAGCATATAATAAAGGTGAAAATTATCAATACAACATAGAGGGACACAAAGGAGGAAGATAAGGAAGGAGCATTGTTTTAATCCTTGGAGACATAAGGGAAGGCATTAAGTAATGATAGTTGAGTCACAACTTGTCTGGGTTGAGTCTTGACCATGAAGGACCTAGAGAAAGGAATTTGAGCTGGAAGGAACAGCATATACATAGATATGGAGGTTGGAAAGGGACAGGGCATGGATGATATGGAAAGAAGGAGTCCCAGATAGAGAGGGAAGTAAGGATCAGATATGTGTGGGTCTCAAATGCCAATCTATAAAGTCTATTCTGAGGCAATAAGGAACCACTGAAGGTATTTGAGGGGGATGGTGATAGGATATGTCATGGGCTCCTCTCTGTCTAAAACAAGTTGCACCATTCACTAACATGTCCCCAGTGCCATATGTTATGACCATGGAGGCTGAGCTATCATGGGCATCGCCAGTAATTCTCCAAGTGGGCATGGATGTTCCCTCTGCACACTGGACACAGAGAGCCAGGGCCTGGTTCTTGACTTCAATGTTAACTGTTCAGTTCTCCTCAGGGTTAACTTACATCTCTTTTCTGTTGCTGCTACAGTCCACTGCTGTCTGGACACTAGAAGGAGACACAAAAAAAGAGCCTGTCATTCTTGAGCTGCCAGGGGAAGAATGTGGCCTTTGGTGTCAGACCAACTTGGGTTTGAGTCCCACTTCCAACCTTTGCTGCTGTGTGATCTCAGGCAAGTCACTCACCTTCTCTGACCCTCTATATTCCTTCGGAAAATGTGTTTAGGAATGGGGCTGAGTGGTGGAATGCATGCTTCCTGAGAAGCGAGATAACCCCTATCAAGATCTCAGCATGGTTCTTGACAAATAAATAGTGTTGCTTAAAAGGCAACAACCATTATCTCTGCTCTTGCTTTAGGACAACCCGTACTGCTATTATTAACAGCATCATTACTGTCAACAGCAGTGTGTTTGCCTTATGTTCTTTATGAGTGCTAGCGAATCAGACAAGAGGGCAGGAGTCCAGCTTTCCAGGGCTTTCTGGGAAACTCTGAGACTAATTACACGAGTAGCTATTCAGGAGGGAATGTCCCTTCATTCAACAAATACGCTTTGCACAAGATCTCATCTAACCATCCCGCCTAGGTCCATTTAGGGAACAAGGAAACTGGCTCCCTTGTTCAAGGTCACACAGCATTGAATCCCAGGTCTGTAAGAGCTATTAACTTCATGCTCTTAACCAGAAGGTGGATGCCCAGTGTGCAGGTGTAGGCGCCAAACCATGACCTCAGATGCCTCAGATGCCTCAGACCTCATTTGAATCCTAGGTTCACAGGCCAGGGCCTCCCAGATTTATTCTTTATGTGGAATCTGGAGGATTCCTTCCTTAGAAAACGTGATCGCTTTTCCGAGGGATGTACCTGTGTCTCCTTGGTCCCTACCCTCAAGAGCCGGTCAGTCTCAGGGCTTCTATTCACAACTGTCTGTCCCCACCAGGACTGCAAGAAGCCCTTACGAACCAAGAGCATGTCTTATTCATCCCTTTGGACCTAGGGCTCAGGCCAGACCAGATTTTCTCTCAGATAATGCTTTGAGAATTCAATGACCTTCAGCCATGGGCCAAATCCAACTGACAGATGTCTTTATAAATAAAGTTTTATTAAAACACAGCCATAGTGACTCATTTCCATTTTGCCCATGACTGCTTTTGCTCTACAGTAGCAGTGTAGTTGCAAGAAAGATCACAGGGCCCCAGAAAAATAACATACCACTTGGCCTTTTTTTTTAATTTTTTAAAAAGATTTTATTTTTTTATTTGACAGAGAGAGATCACAAGTAGGTGGAGAGGCAGACAGAGAGAGGAGGAAGCAGGCTTCCTGCTGAGCAGAGAGCCTGATGTGGGGCTTGATCCCAGGACCCTGGGATCATGACCTGAGCTGAAGGCAGAGGCTTAAACCCACTGAGCCACCAAGGCGCCCCCCACTTAGCCTTTTAAAGAAAAGTTTGCTGTGTCTTCTCCAGTGTCACAAAAGTGGCTTTTCTGAATGACCCTAGGAGAGGAAGAATAACGACCCCCAGAGAAGTCAACATCCTAATTCTCGATCCCAAGATTGTTAGGTTCCTGTAGCTGACTTTGTTGATGGAAGGGTTACAAGTCAAGGTGTGTTAGTATTCTCTACCAACTGGAAAAGGGAAGGAAGTTCATCCCTAGAATCTTTAGAAGGAGGACAGCCCTTCTGAAACCTTGATTAGCCCAGGGAGATCAGATCCTCCTTAGGCTTCTAATCAACAGAACCATAAGGTAATAAAATCTGTGTTGGTTTAAGACACTAAGTTTGTGATAATTTGCTATGGCACCCCCTTCCAAAAAGGCAATAGGACAAATGTGTCTTTGATGAGTGACCTTGAATCTTCTCAGGGACCTATGTGCCAAGAGTTGATGCGGTGTTTAACCAACTTAAAAACACCACTTCATGAACTGAAACCATCCATGGGAGTAGGACCAAACTCTGATCCTGCTGGAGACCTGGGTCTTTCTATGGCTCTGCTGGGTGGGGGATGTGGACAGAATAAGAGACGAAGAGAAAAGACAATCAAATCCTAGAGGCCTCTTTGGGTGGCCCAGCCTCCCCTCCTTCCCTGCCTGGGATCTCAGTCTCCCCATCTGTGAATTAAAAGTTTGGGCCAATGAACTAAGGCCTTGTCCAGCTTGGAAAGAGAGCACTTGTCATTAAGGGAGGAGTCCTGGGGCTTATTTCTAAGGATATATTTTTTTAAGATTTTATTTATTTATTTGACAGACAGAGATCACAGGCAGAGAGGTACGCAGAGAGAGGAAGGGGGAAGCAGGCTTTCTGCCAAGCAGAGAGCTGGATTTGGGGCTCGATCCCAGGACCCTGAGATCATGACCTGAGCTGAAGGCAGAGGCTTAACCCACTGAGCCACCCAAGCACCCCTCTAAGGATATTTTATAGGACTATGGAACTTCCACTTCTGCTTCTCTGAATGCACACTGACTCAAATTTTAGCCCAATACCTGAGAGTTGACGGTATCATCTAGACCTCAAGCCTGGACATCCCCCTCCCTTGAACTACTTGGGCACAGACCCCAGGCTAAGGACACTGGTTCCAGCTGACCAGAAAAGCTAAGGATGTCCTTAGCTAAGGAAGCTAAGGACAAGACCCTTGGGAAACAGAGAGGTTCAGTGAATAGGGTTCGATCTTCTAGAATGTTGATTGAAAAAAAAAAAAAAATGAAGACACCTGTGGCCCAAGCCATTGCATTGTAAATGGTGTCTTGATAGAGAGGCTTAGTTATACCCAGAATAAGTTTTCTTGTAGCCATAGGCTGGGAGAATGAGCAAAGGCTGGTGGCAGTAGAGGTGGGATTTGGGCATGTTGTGTGTGGGGGGGGGGAGGAGGGTTTCTTCAAGCCCATTTCCCACCCCAGGATTCCAGGACTCTGGATTAAAAGAGGCTGTGCTCACAGCTCCCTAGTAGGTGTCCAGGAAACCTAACCTCTCCACAATACTAAAGCAGCTTGCCTTGAGCTCTGCAGTAGCGAAGCTCTTTCTGACATACTTCATTTGACTGAACAACAATCTTTAATGCAATTCAGCCCAGAAAAGTCTTTATGGGAGAAGATCACTAATCAAAGCACATGCTGGTGTTAATTTGTGACCCGCTAGTCACCCTGGCTGATTCCATACGTGTGAGCCCCATGGCTGAAGTCAGCATTTAAATTTATCCCCTTCTGAAAGGGCTCTCCCCTCACCCCAGAATAAAGAGGCATTCACTTCGAGATGTCTTCTCTCTGCTCCTTTCCACCCACTTCCTGCTGTCCACTTTGCTATGTGTCCCAGAGGCTGATCTCTATGGGCCACATCCATGGGGCCACCCCTTGGGTGTGGCCAGTAGGGAATTAGGATAGCCACTGGAGGAGAGGAAGGAAGAGAGGAACCTGGAGTATTTATTCTACCTACTGCTTCTCCTGGCGTTGGCTCTAGCCCTCAACCAAAAGCCAGAGCTCCCCCTGCCCAACAGCCCTTGCTGGAAGTTCCCAGAATGGCTATGAGCCCCTGAGTGCTGTACCATGTTTGATGCCTCCCTACACAGGGCCCATATCTTTGCAAATAGTCCCTTTATTAGACCCCCTCCTTTGGGACGTGTCTGGGGTTCCTGCCAGACTCTGACTATTGCAATAGCTAATCTCAGTGCTGGTTTCTGCCTTCACAGAAAGCACTGGGTTTTCTGAGCCTATATATATATATTTTTCTCTGAAAAAAAAAAAAAAATATATATATATATATATATATATATGTATGTATTTTTTTTTAAATGAGAAACAAGCAGGCAGCAGGTGTGACCCATCACTGCTGTATCAACGACGATTATACCCTTTATCACCATGTGGGGAAAAAAATGGTGAAGAATCTAAAGAAGCAATCTTGTAAGAGCATAAGATTATCAGCAATCCTTATAAGTGCCTTCCAAGCCCGTGACTCTGGAAGAGAACCAGCCATGAGAAATAAAAAGATATCGGTATAAATGCTTCTTGAAAATAATCCTACATTTCTATAGACATTTTAATCTGTGTACCGGTTGCTTTTGCCTGTGAACCCATGTCACTGAATTTTCACAGAACTGCTGAGGTTAAAGTCAAGGTCTGCTGGGCGTTCTGCTTGTCAGCTTCTGATCTATTACCATCCAGGCTGAGGGCTGTATCTGGCCCAAACCCCATACACCCGCCATCTTAGAAGGTCTCAACAAAACAGAGTATGTTTAAAATAAAGATGCTGGGTTGAGGAGGGTTTCTGGAAACCACATCACACCTTATAAAATGCAGAAGGCACTTAACAGCTTTCCCTGTGGTGGTCTACAGCTTGGAGGTAGGGGGAGGAGAAAGGCATTCAGGCAGAAACAGGAGTTTTGTTTGGCGTGATCCTAAGACTCACTGAACCAGATGGGTAGAAATCCCCATCAGAGTGACTTCACAAGTCATGGATTATTATTGGTCCTGGTAGACACTGGAGTTTGTGCACCATGGTCTACAGAGGCCTTGTGTTCTGGGAGACCTTACAGGGGGCTTCCAAGGGGTTAGGGAGAGAGCCTGAGTAGGGAGGCTTGAGCTTGAACCTTCATCTCTGTACTCCATGCTAAGCTAGAATTTTCTGTAAGAGTTTATGCTGATGTAAAAAAAAAGGGGGGGGGAGGAGGGTTCCACTTAAGAGGGGATTTGAAATCCACTGACCCTTTTACCCTATGAAGAAAAAGTCTCTGGGCTGTGAGCTCCATGTTTGCCTATTTCTTACTTCTACCTCCTGTCTTAACAGGGAAGGTAAAGGGCTGCCTGGGTGGCTTAGTTGGTTAAGCATCTGCCTTCAGCTCAGGTCATGATCTTGGAGTCCCAGGATAGAGCCCTGCATTGGGCTCTCTGCTCGGTGGGGAGCCTGCTTCTCCCTCACCCCACTTATGCTTTCTTTCTCTCTCTCTCTCAAATAAATAAATAAAATATTTAAAAACAAAACATGGAAGGTGAATACGGATGGCAATGACAAAGACTTTAATGTGTTGATTGGACTGGCAGAGGCCCAGGAAGGGCAAATGATCTGGTCCAGATCTTGTCGGTGGTAGAGTCAGGACAGAATCCTTCCTCCTGACCTATTGGTGGTTCTTTCTCTCACCTTTGGTCCATGTGGTTTTCAAAGAACTTGTGCCAGGCATTGGTGGACAGGGGCTTGCTGATAGGCAAGGTAATTAATTAGATGTCTTCTGTCGTATTCTTTTGGCATGAATCCTTATCAGACAATTCCTGTCTAAATGTACACATTGCCTGGGAAGTAACAAAAAAAGGCAATGGCTCCCAGCCACAGTGACAGACACACATGCACCTGTGTGACAGGCCAGTTACTTGGCAAAGAACAAAGACCTTGACAAGAGAAAGGGGGAAGAAGGAGTACCTGGGACATGACAGCAGAGCCTGTGCATTGGAAGTGTGGGAGGTGAAGTTGGCCTAGAGGACATCATGGCCCCAACACTTGCTGGGTGAACCCAAGCCAGCTCCTCAACTTCTCTGAGTCTAGCATCCTTGTCCATAAAATAGGTACCAACCTCAAAAGTTGTGAGAACCATGTCTGGTGCACAGCCTTGCACCAAGTCAGTCCTCAGCAGAGAATATCTCTCATCCCAATAACCATCATTTCCTATAAGGCACGAGCAGATAAACTAGGTTGGAGCCCTGACTCCCCATGAACCCTATTAGCTGGGTATCCAGGCCTCCTAAGCTAGAAGGACACTTGGAAAGCCAGATGGCTTCTGGGATGTCATTTAAACGTGAGCTATCCGTGTTATCATTGCAAATGGTGTATCAACCTTCTCAGAATGACAGAAAGATGCTTTAAACTGTTCCCCCAGGCCTTGGGCATATTTATTACTCAGACAGGGGAGCTCAGAGGGTGCAAATTAGAAGGTAAGGGAGTTTTAGGAAAAGTAATATGAGCAGTTCCAAAGCCTGCCCTCCTAGGTAGCAGGAAGCTTTAGAGTCCGGCCAGAGTCTGGGCCCACTGATAAATAAATCAACTCAGAATGATGCCCTCAGTGGCAGCGGCCACCTGTGGTGAGACCCACATCTTCCTACTTATCCTACTGCAGCCTAATTTTATCCCAGCTAAAAGGATGTATGTTGAGAAACATACAGCTTATATGCAACACAGCAACAAAAGACACTTTCTAGAGCATTCGATTCTGACCGGGCCAGCTGGAATTGATGTACCCTCAGCTGACCTAGGAGTCAGAGGTCGTCCGTTGACTTCTTCACACGCCACCCCCCTGCACCCCAAACCCCCAGAAAGATGACGGGCAGAGCAGTGCAGACCCTGAGCCAGGAAGAGACAAGGCTTTCAGCTGATGCATCCCTCCCTCCATGAGTAATGAGCATGCTCCGGGCCCCAGGGGACCAGCTTAAAGGATTTCCCCATTAATCTGCGAGGGTTGATGCCATGATCTAAGGCATAACACAGAGCCCGAGTGCAGGATGGCACATGTTTAAATTCCACCACACGGGCCACCTGGCTTTCTGAGCACGTAACCGTGTTTCCAGCCTGGAAGGCCTGTTACGCTTGGATCTAATTCCCAACATGGGGAAATGTGACTTTTAATAATTTGAACAAGTCTCTTAAAAAACCTTACCTCCAGCAGAAACACCACACACACACTCTCTCTTGCTCTCTCCTCAGGGTGGGTGCGAGTCCTAATTGAGAGCTCAGTTTGGAGAGGTACCTCACCGAATCCCTCGGGCTCCCATCCAACCCACAGACATACCCCAGATGACGAGACAATTAAGCAGAAGTACAGGCAGAGCGGGATGGGGAAGAGGACAGGCTCCTACCAGGGATAGGAGTTGGGGCTCCGCTTTGGACGGTGCCTCCCTGCAGCCCAGCAAAGCATGGATTGCCTTTTATTGCTGAGAATCAGTTTAATTGCAGTGCAATTAAATGCACTGAGACTTCTTTGCGGGCAATTCTCCCCCAGGTCACCCCCCTATTCTCATGCTACAGGGGAAATCTCAGCTCTGCATCTCTTTTAAATCCAAGTTAGAGGGCAGAGAGTCAGGACAAAGTCCTCCTGAGACAGAAAATTGTGAAAATGCAGACAGGAAGCTGGGGTTCAGGTGTTCAGAGGGTATTCCCGGGGACCCGGGGTCTGGAGCTCAGAAAAGCTGGATGGGTATGAACAAGAGGAAAGAGGTAAAGGTACTTCCTATCAAGGTGAAGGTGAGGGCAGGATCCCTTTAAGGCTCAAGAGGGGCCCTTATAAGCTGAGACCAGAGTGATGCCTGTGACCCTCCATGACCTCACCCCTGGGATTTCACTCCCCAGGCAAGAAGATGATCCCTGCTTCTGCCACACCTTCTGTTCAGCATCTACCCACACCTCCAAGCATGGGTCCTCTGCCTCTTTCCTATTTTGTTATTTTGATAACTTCCATTTATTTCATTAATAATGTTCACGTATTAGAAAAACAATCTGAACACCCCAAAATCAAACAATCCAGTAAAAGGTGGGCAGAAGATACAAACAGACATTTCTCCAAAGAAGACATACCAAAGGCCAACAGACACATGAAAAGATGCTCAACATCCCTCATCATCAGGAAATGCATATTAAGACCTCAATGAGCTCTCACCTCATACCTGTCACAATGGCTAAAACCAAAAGGACAAGAAACGACAAGTGTTGGCAACAATGTGGAGAAAAGGGAACCCTCGTGCATTATTGGGATAGCCATTGTGGAAAATGGTAGGGAGGGTCCTCAAAAAATTAAAAATAGAAATATCCTATAATCCAGTAATCTCACTACTGAGTACTTACCCAAAGAATATGAAAACATTAATTCAAAGGCATACATGCAACCCTTTGTTTATGGCAGCATTATCTATGATGGTCAAATTTTGGAAGGAACTCAAGTTTCCATCAATAGACAATGGATAAAGAAACTGTTATACACATGTACACACACACACACACACACACACACACACACACACACAGGAATATTACTCAGCCATCGAAAAGGATGAAATCTTGCCATTTGCCATGACATGGATGGAGCTAGAGAGTATTATGCTAAGTGGAATTAGCCAATCAGAGAAAGACAAACACTGTATGATCTCACTCCTATGTGAAATTGAGAAGAAAAAAAAAATGACGCACAAATGTGCAAAGGGAAAAAAGAAAAGAGAAAGGTAAGCCAGGAAACTGACCCTTACCTCTAGAGAACGAACTGACGGCTGCCAGAGGGGAGGTGGGCAGGGGTGGAGGGATAAGTGGAATAGGGATTAAGAGTACACTTATGCTGACAAGCACTGCATAATGTATAGAATCATTCAATCACTGTATTGTACACTGGAAATTAATAGAGCCCTGTATGTTAACTATACTGAAATTAAAATAAAAACTTGAAAAAAAAAGAAAGAAAGAAAAGCTGGGAGCCTGGGTGGCTCAGTCAGCTAAGCGTCTGACTCTTGGTTTCAGCTCACGTCATGATCTCAGGGTTGTGGGATCGAGCCCCACATCAGGCTCTGTGCTGAGCATGGAGCCTGCTTGTTTATCTCTCTCCCACCCCCAACTTGTGCTTGCTCTCTTAAAAAAAAAAAAAAAAAAGTGGGGGGGGGGGTAGAAAAATAGTCTCTGGCTGCAAGTAAAAATGGCTCCAAAGTTTTGCTCATTGGTTAAAAAAAACAAAAACAAAAACTGGTATATACAACCATTAATTCTCACTATAATTAATGTGATAGTATTAATGTCTTTATTGGAAAAGTCAACCCCAGCATCAAGAGGGTAATATTGACGAGGGTTTGTAATTATAGGCACGAGTTCTGCCAGGACACTAATAAGGCCACAGGGAGGTGGTGAACGGGACATCCTCAATGTAATCCTGAGTCAGGAGGCAGGGGCAACACCAGTAGTGGCCGTTTCACCCAAATTTGGTGGCCATGCAAATTAGCAGGGCATGGTGGTGATACTTTGTGCATGGAAGCTATTTTTGCACAAACTGAGATTTCTCAAACGAAGCCCTTTACTTAGAGGCAAGGACGTGGAGAGCCCCCTGGGTCTCCATCGGACTGATTCTGAGCATGAACATCATTACGGAAAAGTCCAAGATTACACATCTCTGAGCCGTTTATGACCAGCCTGGAACCGCATCAAGGAAAGGACATGTTCACTTTCTAGAATCAGGTGTGTAAAGTCCCTAACTTAGAGGCACCTGGGTGGCTCAGTCCGTTAAGCGACTGACTCTGGCTTCAGCTCAAGTGGTGATCTTGGGGTCATGAGATCGAGCTCCCCAGTGGGCTCAACCCTTAGCACAGAGTCTGCTTAGGACTCGCTCTTTCCTTCTTCCCCTGCCCCTTCACCCTGCTCTCTCTCTCTCTAAAATAAATAAATCACCTTAAAGAAATAATAAAATAAAGTCTGTAACTTCAGTAGCAATGCCTTCCATCAGTATGAGAATGTTGATGTGTTTCCTTCCGGGGCTTTTTTTCCTTGACCAGGCATGGTCAGCTCTATCCGTTCTTCCTGCTGGCTAACCCATAGCTGACTTACACCACTATTTTCCTCACCGCCCATCTCCCGCCTACACCTCTCAGCAGCTTGCCCCTGCTTCACCCTATTAAGGGGATGCAACAGGCAAAGGTCTAGGGTAGGATACTCAGCAGTCCTGGGTTCTCACCTGGTGCACGATGCTAATTTGCTGCGTGACCTTGAACCTCTCTCAGGGTCCTCAAGGAAGTGGAGAGAATTGCATTCATGGTCTGATATTGGGATTGTTCTGGCTACAACAGGAATCATCCCGCACAGAGACAAAGACCAAGAGGGAGCAGTGGCCAATGCAGTCCATGCAAGTGTGTGTAGGGAGGGAGGCACATCTGAAGGTTAGGCTAAGATACCTTATTTCTTACCAAAGCAATGCAAAGAAAATGTCTTTTCTTGCTGCCCAGACTTCGTGGCAAAGGCTGGGATATGGGGCAGAGAAGCTGTAGCCAGCCAGACAGCTGTGGTTTCCAGAGAAGTAACATGCCAACATTACAAAAGCAGCTCTGGGGAATAGGATGCTACGGGTCACCTGCAGGGGCTGGACAGCCCAGGCCCATGTGCCCACCTGGGACACCTCAAACTCCCTCCAGGTAAGCAGCCCACCCATGGCCTGTGGCAGCTCGAGATTTGAGTTGAGATGGTCGGAAGCAACCTGTCTTCTGGGAAAGGAGAGAAACCCTGACACTGAATTTGAATGGTCTGGCCCATTACCAGCTGTCTCATTTTTGCGTCTCTGAATCAGCTGTTGCCTCTGTGAAGAGATGCCCCTTACGTGCACAAACACCGCTTACACCCTGACGGCCCATGTGCACTCCTGGCACTGTTCTAAGTGGTGTCCATCTGGCACCTCATTTGACCCTCTCTGACAACCTTATGAAGAAGGCAGTGGGTTCAGCACATGAAAGGTCAATCTGTGCATCTAAGGTAGTCAAAATAAAGCCACTTGAGTGGTTGGTCCAAAGTATTATGTCCATTTTGCATGTGAAATAATGCACTTGGCCCCCAGAGGTTACCTCTCCGTGTCACTGTCGCTGGACGCCACCTCCTCTAAGGCTGCCTGCAGGTCAGCGATCCGCCGGATGGACGTCTCCAGGTCTGTCTGGAGGGTTTGTCTCACTGCTGCAAGCTCCTCTACATACTTCTCCTGGAGACAGAGACCACAAGCACATGTTGGTCTTGGACAAGAAGAACCCATTCAATGGCCAGAGCTTCTGGGGAGGAAGACACACCCTGAGCTGCACTTCATGTTCACTGAGCACCTAGTACGTAACAGACAGCCCCTCTCTATACAGATGGGCTTATGGACCCTCAGACAGATGCTTTGAATTTTATAGAGGACCTGGATGTTTTGGGGGGCCATGGGGGCATGACCCACAGACAGAGGCAGCAAGGGCAACAATGGGCAAGCCAGGGACGCCTGGGTGGCTCAGTTGGTTGGACGACTGCCTTCGGCTCAGGGCGTGATCCTGGAGTCCCGGGATCGAGTCCCACATCAGGCTCCCAGCTCCATGGGGAGTCTGCTTCGCTCTCTGACCTTCTCCTCGCTCATGCTCTCTCTCACTGTCTCTCTCTCTCAAATAAATAAATAAAATCTTAAAAAAAAAAAAATGGGCAAGCCAGAGGGGCTCCTCCCAGAGCAAGCAGACACCACTGCCATTTACTGAGATCTTTTTGTGCCTGGCACTGTGTCAAGCATCTTACCCTGATTACCTCCCTCACTGCTCAAAAGTCTGGCAGATGGGTTACTAGTCTTGTTCCCATTTTGCAGATGGGAAACTGAGGACCAGGGAAGCATGGCACTCCAGCTTGGTGCCCCTGACTGGTGCCTCTGAGGGTTCATCCTTCTCTCTGATCCTGCCTTAATTGGATTCTGTGCAGACTCTGGAAAACCTCTGATTTCCATTTGCAGCCTATGTCATCCACCACTACCGTTTATCACAATGATCATCAACTAAGGATGATTCTGCCAGCCCCCTCACTCCCCAGCCCAGGAAACCCTGAGCAATGCCTAGAGACATTTTTGTTGTCACAGTTTGTCGGGGGTTGGGGGGCAGTGTGCTACTGGCATGAACAGGTAGAAACAGGGACGCTGTCGGACACCTGACAAGGCACGAGACAACCCCCTCCACCAGGAATGGCCTCATCCAAATGTCCATTGCGCCCAGTCTGAGAAACCTTGGCTTAAACCTACAGGGGATCACTCAAAAGGCAGAGTAAGATCTCTCCCAGAGGATGCAGGGAGAAGCTGAAAGCAGCCTCATCATCTAACAACTGGGAATGGGGGATCACAGCATGTCTCTTTGATGCCATTAGGCACATTAACATTTGAAATAAGGATTGTGGCAGCGTAGAACGCTTCTGCGGAATAATGTTAAGCAAACGGAATAGCACAGGGAATATCATACCCCCATCTATCTGCAAAAAACACACATACAATCGGAAAAACACTTTGGAAGCTGGTGATACTTAAAGATGAGGAAGAAGAGGGGGATTATAGTCAACATTTTTCTTTTAAGCCATTCTAATTATGGAAGGATTACTTGCTGACTCTTGTTTTATTTATTTTTGTTATTTTTTTTAAAGTGCTCTCCAGGCTCAGCATGGAACCCAGCATGGGGCTTGAATTCAGGACCCTGAGACTGAGACCTGGGCTAAGATTGAAAGTTGGACTCTGAACTGAACTGAGCCCCCCAGGCACCCCTGTTGATTGTTGCTTTAAGGAACATACTTATACTAACTGCTGAGAACGTGAAAGGGTGAAAACAGAAAGATTTAGGGTCAGATCTAAGTGTTGTTCCCAGCTGCCCATTTAACTCACTAGTTGTGCAACCTGGAACAGTTTACAGTGCCTCTGTGAGCCCATGATTGTTTTCTTTCTGTTGCAGATGAAGAAATGGAGGCCTGCAGAGTCAGAAGTCATTCCGGGCAGTAACGGGCAGAGCCCGAATTTGAAGACCAGTCTTGCAGGTGATCTTTCTGGGGTTACATGTGAAATTCAGGAAGGACCAGGGCTGCTCCCCCATTAAGGGGATACCCACAGCTCCCCTTTGCAGAGTGGCTGGTCTATTCATGGTATGGTGGGCCTGTGCCTTTCATCTGATTTTGAGGTTTTCCAATTTTAATGAGACAGAGAGAGAAAGTGAGAGCAAAGACTGAGATGGCTCAGGGCTGACTGGAGCTGAGAAGCAGCAGCGTGGAGAGAGGTGGGGGGGTTGGTGACAAGGGGCTGGCAGTGCGCTGTAGCTGATTGAAGTTGCCAGCTGTGAAATCCCCATCTTGGTGCTGACAAGGTGAGAGCCAGTCCAAGGCAGGGGCCCCCAGGCAGGAGGCCAGTGGACTGTCACAGGAAATAACACACGCTGGGGGAATGGCTGGGGAGGCGTTTGCCTCTGGACGCTGGCGTGTCAGCTCCTAAAGACACCTAGAAAAATGACCAGGCACAAAGTCCTCAGCAGCTTAGAGAAGCACTTGTCTGAGCTCAGCTCCCACCTAGGGCAACAGAATCGACCACGGTCTCCCAGGAGACAGGGCACCTGTGTCTTTGTAAGACGCGGAGATGCTAGCCGAAGTCCATGTCCGGACCGTTTTGGGCATGGGGTGAATGTTTATTTTGGAGCTAAGGAAAGCGAGAGCAGAGCAGCAGAATGGCCCATGTGAGGTTACATGGCAGGAAGAGCAGAGAGCTTGGATGCACAGCCTGGTCTTGGGTTCCCGAGTGACAGCTCTTTATGCCTCCTCAGCCCAGGGATGAGAAAAGAGCACTGGTGTCCCCTCCCAGTTGTGCCTGCAGGAGCTTTGCCCATGCAATGTCATGTAGGGGCAACAACAAGTGCCTAAAGTCTTAACTCTGTGGAGCCTCCTGGTGGGCAGAGGAGAAGACCACCAGGGACAGGCATTGTGTCTCAGGGATGGATGGCTCTGGGCTGGAACGAAGCAGAGGAAAGGGGGAGCTGAAATGAGTCAAATCCATAATATCTTGAAAGACAAAGGAGCCTCTAGAGCCAGGGTACCTGGGCTCGAATCCCTGCTCTGCCCCTTACTGGCTGTGTGACCTATAGCAAGTTACTCAACCTCTCTGACCTCCAGAGAGGAAAGGCTTCAGCCAACATTGTTACCATATCATTTTTTTCAGAGGAGAACGAGGAACAACTAGGGTGAGGAACAGTGCATCACTGAGGTTTTTGCCAAGGTCACAGGTAGAAAAGGACTCTGGCTCTGAAGGTATTTCAGTGCCCCACAGAGGAAAGACGTGGATTCAACCAAGGGCAGTGTAGGGGATGAGTTAATTAGACAGAGCAAGGAGAGCAGTGACAAGAAAACCATCCATAGATGAGGGTATATGGACCAAGGATGGGATCCAGGGGACTCAGATCAGATCTGGGGGGAACACCCCAAGGAGATGGATTGGGGAAATCTGGAGTCTGTGCAATCAGCAATCAGCTAACCTTTTCTGCTTCAACTTGAAAAGCAAACAGAGTCTGCTGATTGCAGAGACCAAGTCATTAAGGGAATGCGGTACCCCAGACTGTCCCTAGGGAAGACCAAATAAGGCCCTGGCCAGAGACCACTCAGGAGACACAGAGGAGGTCCACAAGGAGAAGGGGGCAAAAGGGAGGCACCTGCCACTCTCTGGTCTGGGATTCCGGGGCCACCTTCCTCCCTCGAGACATGTGGCTAACAATGCTCGGGTTTGAATTGGGACAGCCATAGGCAAACAGGGTTGTATTTTGAGGCCACATGTGAAGCTGGTCCCCTCTGTTATTCTCTCTCTTTAGAGACCTGAAGCATGAAGCAGTTGGGGGAGAAATTAGGATATGAAAATATTCAGATAGTAAGATGTATACAGCAGAAACACACTAATAAATATATCATATGCCCAGTTACTCTATAACTACAACAGTAGTGATATACACATTGTAATGACACACAACGTCTTACCATATATATTATATATTCATTACATGTAGACAAATATTCATGTCCTTCACTCACTCAGTAAACATCTACTGAGCACCTACTGTGCGCCGGTACTGACCAATGCACAGGTGATGCAGTTACAGTCCTTGTAACTTGTACAGTCCTTGTAACTTCCCTGGAGCTTACTTTCTTGCAGGGACCTAATCTCTCTGTATTGCTGGGGTTGAGCGGGCACTCAATCTGGATGTGGGGATTGAATGAATGGTGTCACTGCATGAGTATAAACGGTGAATGAAGGAGGGGCCTGGGTATTATACTCATGAATGCATACATGATACACACCATGCATACAGAGATAAATGCAGTGGAAGTAGTGTGTGTACTTCTGACCTCCCCAGCATTGCTTAAGAGAATCATTAACCCTTGTTAAACTCCCAAGCTACTCCCCCTAGAGCGTGCCACTGAAAGCTGCCCATGTGGGAGGTCCTTCATATGAAAATTATGGCTGCAATTAAAATCATCTCCTTTTGTGATGTTCAATTAGAGGCTAATATTTAGAACTGCTCCTCATTTTCTTTGCCTAGAGCATCTTTCTGGGATGCAAATGCACAGGACTCTCAGGTCAGTTTCTGAGCCCTAGATGTTGGCTCTCTGTCCTTCCAAGGTGTACCCCAAGGAAATTAATTTCATGTAGTTTATATTATAGATCAGACTATATTCTTATATTCAGTTTATATTATCAGATCTGATATAGATCAGAAACACTCTTGAAACATGATGAAAACTCACTTTGTCATCTTCTTCTGATTCACTAAAAACAAACAGAAACTTCATATTACAGAGCGCAGCCCTAAAGAAACCTTACACACAAACACATATGCTATTATAAATACATTTAAATACACATGAACATATGTGCAAATGTGTCTATTCAGATACAGATGCATGAACACTTCCAGTCTGACACATACATATGCTTAATTAATATTTATTAAATTACCACATGAATGTATTTATTTTTATTTTCTCACATGGGAAGGTCCTCTGCTAAATGTATGAGAGGTGTCATCTCACATGATCTTTATAAACCCTCAGAGTCAAGTGCAATACAAAAACATAAAAAGTAACATGAGAACATTACAACAAAGTAATAGCAGTGTTATTCTCTCTGAGTGGTGAAATATCAGGTGATTTTTGTTTCCCTTTTCATACTTCTCCAGACCTTCTGCAAAGGATATGAATGACTTTTCTGATCAGAAAGTTAAGAAATACAGGATTTTTTTTCTGTCTATGCTGCGAGGAACAATCCCCTGGACCGCCTGCTCAGTGTCTCCCACGGCAGCCTCATTATCCTTATTTTACAGATGAACAGGCTGAGCCTCAGAAAGGTTAAATCACTTGCCCAGGGTCGTACAGTCAAGACGCAGTGATCTGCAGCAGGATTCAGGTGTCCTGACCCCAGCGCACAGCTCTTTTCTACTTTGCCTCTAATCTCTACTGCTTTATCCAGGGATGCTCGTGCCTCCAGAGGTGGGGGCAGTCTTCCCAGAAAGAAATGAGGAGGTGATGAGGAACTGCCACTGTTTCATTCAAATTGTCCCAGGGTTATTTGCCTGGGAAAAATGAGGCTGTGGGGGAATAAAAAGCCCTATGAACGTCCTGGCCAGAGTTCAAGGCTGTTTTGGCAATGGAGCGAACAGTAACACGAGTGTTCAGTCTCAATCTGGGAAAGGAAAGACTTGGGGTACCCAGTAGAAAACCCAAGACTATGCATGAGATGCTCTTACTTAAGATTGCAAAAGAGCCCAACCTTTAGCAAAAAGAGGGACTAGGGAGAAGGTAGTCATCACTATCCAAGGTCCTTTTCTTCATAATTCTCCTGCAAATTAATTGTTTGATTCTAGGTTTATCATGCTGTAAGGGACACAGAGAGACTCATCAAAGACCTCAAAGTCACACAGCTAGAAAAGGAATACAGATGCAAGCTCAGGCCTGCCTATTTCAAGAGGGTCAGCCAATATCTGACAACTCCTCTCGCCCATTTCTACACCTGAGACAGACATGCCCAATCAATCACTGCATAGACCCAGGCACTCTAGGGCCACAGTCTGCTCTGTGAGCTACCAAGCTAAGCATTTTCTCCAATGGTCCACCTACCAGCATCAACAGAACTCCCAACACTGCCACAATTTACTCACCCCTCCTGGAAACACCTCAAAAGGACACAATAGTTGGTTGATTGGCAGGGGAGAGGGCTATTTTTCCTTGAAAACTGGTAAGCACTGTGTGGAACTGAGGATAGTGGAAGCCCACCACACTTCAGAAGAGATCCTGATGGTCAGGGAGGGGGGATATGGAATGCTACCAACAACATGGGAGGAACACGAAAGTGAAACACCTATGTGAATTTTGCAGAGTTCTTAATCCTTCCTCACGTTCAGTTCTTCATCCCATAACAGGCCAGCATTATTTCCTGGCAAACAAAATAATGTCTAACTGTGTACATCTGGTATACCTAATATGTGGGCACTCACTTGATACCTAACTCATGTCCTTTTTTCTAAGTAAAGACTCAAAAAGTATGAAGCCTGCAGGTACCATGTAGCAAGAACAGCCTCATTTTTTCAGAAAATGAAGTTTGTAAACCTGATTTTTTTTTGTTGTTGTTGAAGCTGGAAGGATTTAATATAGTACCTTGGAGGAGCCCGTATCAGTCAGGAAAGTGGAAATTGCTCTAGATCATTTAAATAAAGGGATTTAATCCAGGGAATTGGTTATTCAGATGATGGAAAGGTGAGACACCAGGATAGATTAGCAATGGCAGGAAGCCACTGCCAACCTAGGGCCAGAAGGAAAAATTAGGGCATTGGGTCGTCCAATGGAAGGCTGCTAGTGGAAGGCAGCTTCATGGAAGAGGGGCGTTCCTAATGGGATCTGGAACTAGAGTCTCAGCTTCTGCTGGGGATGGTCCCCAAGGCAGTGATAAAGACAGATCAATACCCTGGCTTCTCTCTTTCCCTTGTGTTTCAATTGGCCATCACTGCGTATTACTGGCTGACCCTACCAGAAGGCAAAAAAACTAGAAAGCCTAGTTTCTAACAATTTAGAGTAGAGCAGAGAAGGGGCAGAATGCACCCGAGAGGAACCAGGAGAATCACTGGCATAGAGCACAGACCACATCCAGGTTCAACCCAGGCTTTATGTGTCGAACTGTATGCTTACAAGGTCTGCCTATTTTCCTGTCTATCTCTATCTATATATACTTAATAAGCATTTATATTTTATATAGCTGTATGTACAGAGATGTCTCTGTGTGTGTGTGTGTGTGTGTACATATACTTCAAGGAAAAAGTTATAAGAAATCCAGAATTACAATTTTCAGGCGTTACAGCATCCAATGCTGGACTACAAACCCCTAGTCTATATTAATATTTATTACCCTATAACATATTGCCTCAGCACCAGGTGTTTTGAAACATCCAATATCACTCATTATCTCATGGCTTTCTAGGGGTCAGGAGTTCAGGAATGGTGTATCTGGGTGCCTCTGCCTCAGAGTCTGGGGTAAAACAGGTTAACAGCCCCCACATATGTCCACATCCAAATTCCCACCATATGGGAATATGTTAACTCACATGGCAAGAGGGATTTTGCAGGTGTGATTAAATTAAGGATTTTGAGATGGAGAGATTATCCTGGATTATCCTGGTGGCCCCTAAATGTAATCAGAAGGGTCCTTGCAAGAGGGGGTGGTGGAAGGGACAGGTTCAGCAGGGAAGAAGGCAGTAGTAATGGCGTGGTGACATCACCCTGGAGGGAGGCAGCCAGGAGCCAAGAAGTGCTGACTCCCAAACCAATGGGAGGTTAAACTGTGTCATTGTAAGCTACCCAGTTTGTGGAAACTTATTGCAGCAGCAAAGGACAACTCATGCAGGGTCTGTCCTGATGGTACAGTGGTGACGGAGCCAGTGCGTGGGCTGTCTGAAGGCTTGATGGAAGCTGGAGGTCCCTTCCAAGAAGGCTCACTGACATGGCTATAGGCCAGAGGCTTCGGTTCTCTGCCATAAGGGACTCCACTGAGCTCCTGGAGTGCCCTCATGACATGGTGGCTGGCTCTCCCAGAGCACATGATCTAAGACAGAGTAGGGCAAATGCCAAACACCTTAAATAACCTAGCCTCAGGTGTGATGTATCATCACGACCGACCATCTATTGGTCAAGCAGATCAACTCTGGTACAACATGGGAGGAGGCCATGCAGGGAGGTGAATGTGAGAGGTGGGAAGTCATCAGGCACCATCTTGGAAGCTGATGAACATAGTAACGTGTACCTTCTTCACCTATAGGCCCCATCTCAGTGGACTCTACCATCCACACAGGAAAACACCGTAGCCATCCTGAACGTCCTCCCCTTTCTAAAAACACACCTGTTTATAGGTTGAATTGTGTGCCCCCCTCAACCCTCAAAACAGGTTGAAATCCTAATCCCCAGGACCCCAGAATGTTACTGTATTTGGAGACACCGTCTTTACAGAGGTAGTCAAGTCAAAATGAGTTCATCAGTGTGTCCTAAGCCAATATGACCGGCGTCCTCAGGAAAAGAAGTGAAACTTGGAAAGCCACAGAGATACAGATCCAAAACCCCATGAAGACACATAGGAAGGGGTGCCACGTGTAGACAGGAGATTGCAATGATGCATCCCCAAGCCAGGGAACATCACAGATGGGCAGCCAACCACCAGAAGCTAAGAGAGATGCGTGGAGCCCTTCCTTCTCCAGCACCTATGGGGAGCACGGCCCTGCCAACACACTGATTTCAGACTTCTGGCCTCCAGAGCTGGGCGACATTTCTGTTTTTCTAAGCCACTCAGTGGGGAGGCCCTTTGCTCTGCAAGCCCTAGCACAGATAGAGCATCATGTGATCTATACTTTTTCTTTGAAAAACAGCATTTCTATTCTTTTCAAGTTCCAGCAGGGTTGCCTATAGAGAATTAAGAAAATAAAGTGGCAGGAGAAAAAAAAAAAGAAACATTAAAAATTGCCCTTAAGTCTGTTACTTGGGGACAACCGCTCTTAATGATCAAGTTGCCATATTTCCATCCTGTGTTTGTTTCTGTACGTGTGTCTGGATACATCTATTTAACACCCACTCAGGTAAAACAGTCTTATGTTAAAGGAGGAATGCAGTTAGCCATGCAGACATGCAGGGAACCCCGGGACCCCACCACTGCTCTCGCTTGCCCAGGATTGCCCATTATCTAGAGACAGAAGAGGCTGGGACTCCAGACACCTGCTTGCAGCCTCCTTCTCCCTGCTCGTTTCCTAATTGTTTTAACATGCCCCCAGCTATCACCTGAAGGCTCTTGTAGCATTCTGGAAAGTGAACATTTTGGGCAGCTTGGGCTGTTTGACATCGAGCTGATGAAGATCTGGCCCGCAGAGGTCTCAGCTGTGTGTACTCGCCATGGGCTTGCTCACATCAGCGATGCACACGCTAGGTACCAGGTCAGAGCCGGAGGCCCCCTGGCTGTTTGCTGGGCCACTCCCTGGGTGGTGGAGGCAGAACTAGAAGCTAGGTCCTCTCTCTGTTAGAAAGTGAGTTCCTCTCTTTATGATTTCTCTTTCACACGCTGCGGATCATGAACCATTTTTGCCTAAACACCAGCCTCTCTACTTGGGCAGTAATTGTGCCAAGGCCTGGGTTCCAATGATGGGGGGGCTTTGTACTTGACTCTTGGGGTCCTGAGATTCCTATAATGGATGGGGAGTGGTGGAGGGCACAGACTCCCGGGGCAGACCCTAGACCCTTATACAAGGACTGTGGTTGAGGTTCTCTCTGAGCAACAAGATGGGGAGAGGGAGGCGATCAGGCAGGAGGGGGCAATGTGCTATTGTGAATTACAAAGTTTGCAAGTTAAATTAAATTAAATTCACATTTAAAGAGAAGAGAATAAAGTAAAATAAAATAAACCCAACTCTCTAAATTTCCTTACAGCTCTAGCTATTCAGAGCCTATAGCTTTCCCAACCCTAAAAGTGCCCCCCTCTCCCAGCCTGAGATTTCTGATGCAGCATCTTCAGAATGGGGCAAAGAAGGACCACCAACCCCCTCAAGGTTGACACCTGCAGGGCCTTCACAAAAACCCCACCAGCCGTAGAGCAACATCCCAACCTGGAGTGAACTTCCAGACACCCCACTCCTGACTCCCCCAGAGTCACCCACCCAATGGCTTCTTGAAAAAAAAATAAAATAAAAAGGAAGGCATTTCATTTTTCTGCTCAAATGCAAATATGACATATCTGTGCCACCCAATTTTCCTGACAGAGGAATAATTATATCAACATAATTAAGTCTCCAATGCAAAAATTATCTGTACTACATACATCGACACTATACTTCCCGCATCAGAGGGCCATTGTTCTAGGCAGTAATTACCAAGCCACCTTTGACATGTCTTATTTCAATTTAAATGGAAATGAAGCTCGTATGTCTTCTCAGCCCACTAGTCCATGTGATTGCAGAAATAGGGAAACTGGACTTTGAAATTTCTCAAGTGTCCACTGTTCTGCACCCAAAGAGGGTAGTGTGAGAACAGTTTATTCCATACTCTCAACTCCACTCCCTACTCTGGGCCTCAAGTAGCTCATCAGTACAATGGGCTCATCTCTTGCATCTTTCCCCTGCTCTCTGTTCATGATCACAGAGACAGGTCCATCATCATCCCCTAAGCGTTCTCCTGCAGTCTTAAACTGCTGTCCCTCTCTTCCACCAAGCCCCTTGTCTGTGCTGTATCCTGGAAATCACTCAAGGGAGACTATCTATCATCTGATGTCTTTCCTGATCAAAAGGCCCCTGTTCCTCCTCATTTCTCACAGTCCAAACTGTGTGGTTAAATCTAGAGGGTCCTACATAGTCCCCCAGCCCATCTTCTAGGTTCTTCTCTTTCTACTGCCCACACTCTGCACCCCACATCTTGGGAAGTCTCATGTTCTTCAGAGCTCCCAAACATCCTGTGTTCCTTCCTGCCTCCATGCCTTTGCACCTACTGTTCCTCCACCTGGAATGCTCTTCCCTGCCGACAAGTGAACTCCTACTCATTCTTCAAGATCCATTTCAGAGTCACATCCTCCATGATGCCTTCTCTATCACCTACAGTCTAACCCCAGGCCAGTCTTGTCCCCCACCTACTCTCCCCTCAGTTCCCTCATCTATAAAGTGGGAATGACTTTGGCGTGGCTGTGCTGTGAGACTAGCTGGGGGCTCACGGGTGGAAGGTGCTTGCCACACTGCATACCACGTAGCAGGCACTCCATAAACATCAGCCCTCTCTCACGTTCCCAGAACAACCGGTGACAGCCTGTGACGTGTGACAGGTTGACAGGGGCTCCTCTATTGTGCTGCTTTCCCACATTCCCCCCACCTCCCCTGGCTCTCTCATGCTCCTCATTTAGTCCTCCAGGCCCCTCAAACCTACACTCCATTAGCCATACCAATTTAAAGCCCCAGACCTGGTCCCCCAAATCCTCCCTCTCCTCTTCTCCACCAAAACATGCTCTTCTTTGTCCCACTTCCTCACCATCAGCTCGTGAGTCATGCAAATGGGCCCCCAAATCAGATAAAATCATTATTGCCAACATGCTAACCCCCAGACTGTCTCCTATCTGGTTACGTCTTGTCCATGTTAGCATCTTTACGTGTCCAGGGCATCCCAGGAGAGACTTGGCTCAGGATTGCAGACACTGCCTACGAGTCCAGGAACACAGCCCCTACCCCCGGCCCCTGAATAATGTCCTCCGGGCCAGCAGTGACTGAAATGATTGTATTCCAACGGCTACACACAGTCGGGGAGAGGCAGCCCAGTGGTGAGATTGAGAAACACACCAGACACGAGAGCTGGACATGGGTCCCCCCCTCTGCCCTGACTCCCCAGCTGCCAAGAACCCGTGCTAGCGTCTGTCCCCCTCGACACCACAGCAGCCATCAGGTCCCTCTCCATCTGCACTTGAGACCGCTGTGAGGCCCTGATCACGTCTTTGTGCTTTGTAAACTGTGAAGAGCTCCACGCACATGAGATCATTATTTATCACATGGCCTCTTCCCCTCTCCAGAGATCCACTTCTCTTCAGGCACGTCCAATTGCTTCGTAATGATGGAAGCCCCAGCCGGCATCCCCAGTGAGCCAGAGAACCATCCCGTGTGAACTCAAGTAAGCAGAAACAAACCCTCCCAGGGACATCAACCTTCATTAATACAGTCTTGCGTTCCTAGAGGCACCCCCCACCGCCCAAGACGTGATCAGACAGGACATGGATCAGAGCTGCAGGGACTGGCGATCGATGCCAGATTCCCTCCCCCATCGCCGGGGCCGCCCCATGCTTGGACCCCAGTCAAGGCCGTCTGGCTGCGAAATGGGTGGAGGTGGGAGCTGTTGTCAGAGAAAACAGTGCATGCGACATTAACAGCTAAAGACGCCGATAAACAGCGTGCGGCCAGGCGTGATAATGACCAGAGATTAAGACAATGATTTCCGGACTAGATTGGCTTCCATCTGCTGAGGCGAGAGAATGTTCAGAGATGCTAACACTCTGGTCTCATCTCGAAGCAGTGGAAAGTTACACATACTGATTGGGAAATCGGCTTTTTGTTGTTGTTGTTTTTATGACTCTCATTTATTTGTGCTACTTCTGGGGGTGGGGATAGTTTCAAGTGTTCGCTGACTCCTTTAAGTCAAGGGCATGATGTGGTCTCCAGACAGGGGTTCTGGGTGGATTTTTATTTTCGGAACCAAAGAAGACTGTGCTAGAAAGAAGCGTTACTGACAACATTGATGTATTGACATCCACTGACAGTTGCCATGGACGTGGGGAGGGAGATCATTCCTTGCTCAGGGTGCCGGGAAGGTGGCTGTTCTGTGCATTTCAGCATGAACAGTAGCATCCTTGGCCGTGACCCAGTAGATACCAGCAGCACCCCCGTCCCCAAGTTGTGCCCATCAGAAATGTCTCCAGATATTGCAAAATATTCCCTGAGTGACAAAACCCAATGCAGCCGAAAGCCAAGCTAAAGGCAGAAGGGCAGGCAAGAGACCTCATTTTAGAAAAGACACAGACTCCCTATCAGACAGATGTGAATTTGAATCCTGAACAAACCACTTCCTGCTGTGTGACCTCATCTTAAAAGATCAGTCTCCCCCTTCCATGGGTTCAGGAGATCTGGAATAAAGAGAGTATAACAAAGTGCCAGTCACCCCCAGGGAGGCACCTGGGCTGGCAGCATCACTTAGCTGGTTAGGAATGCAGACGCTCGGGCGGTGTCCCAGATCTGCTGACACAGGATCTACCTTTGAACCTCATCCCCAGGTGATCTGTGTGCACGTGACATTCGCTCGAGAAATGCCCACGTTGTGATTGGGAGCTTACATTTCAGAGTCCAGGAGAAGGATTACATGCCCCAGTGCTAATCTTTCCTACTTCTTCAGCCTTGGGCAAGTCACTTCGTCCCTCTAAGCTTTTTTTTTTTTTTTTTTTTTTGTGTGTGTGTGTGTGTGTGTGTGTGTGTAAAGTAGAGGAAAAAATACTACCTCGCTCATAAGGTCGAAAGTGCAGCTTTAATTAGACCAATTGTGGAGAGCATGGCCCCATGTCGGCCTTGTAGCAGACAGGTGGTAAATGTTTCCAGACGGCCCCCTCCTCCTTTGAGCTGCCTCCCAGACTAGAACATTAGGAAGCCTGGGCTCCCAGCGGGGGAACATAGAGACGGGGAAGGTCCCTCCATACACTTTTGTGATCTTCCTTTTGATGGAGTCTAAAATTATATCAGCCACTTGGCCACTCATGGTCCATTTATTCATTTATTGACTCCGCGGGAAAGAAAAACAACTAGGAGGTGTGCACTCTCTCCCGTGCCCTCCACATCTCAAGGTTATGGCCCAGCGGCATGTGCCTCTTGGATGAACAGGCTCATCAAATCCACCTCGCAGCTGGGGCCCACCGGTTCTTGCCAGCTCCATCCGTCCCGCCCTCCCCAGCACTCGGGGTCAGCTCGAGCTTCTTGTGGAGGGGCTTGGCTCATTGGGGCTGCCGGGACTGGAAGACAGGCCTCGCTGGTCCTTGTCAGTGCAGGCACCTGGCTCTTTGACTCTTTCCCCATGCCAGGGAAACATGTCAGCAACAGACCCCAGAGGCTCTACGAGGCATGTACTACACTCCCCCTTCCTTATGGCAGCAAAAAGAGCCATACGTACATAAAAAGGGAATCAGAAAGGAAGTGGCGTGTGGCCTGGGTGGGTCCACCCTGGGGAAGAAGCCTGGGAGGAGCTGCGGAGTAAGATGGGAACAAAGGGAGAGAATTCAGATTACCCATCAAATGATAATGTCGGCATGAAGTTATACTTGGGGTCCACAGGTGGTCCACTGGTCCACTATGTGGCCAGTGAGAAGTGAGCAGCTGAATTCCTAATTGCATTTAATTTTAATTAACTTGAATTTATATAGCTCCACAAGGCAGGGGCTACCCCACTGGACACTGCCACTCCAGGGGCTTCATATACGTTGCAGTGAGATAGCAATTAATCCAGGGGCTGGCTCAGTTGCAGTGAGATAGCAATTAATCCATCTGGCTGGCTCAGTTGGTGGAACACATGACTCTTGATCTCAGGGTCAGGAGTTCGAGTCCCACATTGAGCACAGAGATTACTTTTACAAAAATTAAAAAAAAAAAAAAAAAAAGTAAAGAGTCTGAACATCTATGAAACTCTGTGCTTCACCTGTCCTGAGTGCTGGAGAGAAAACTAGAGATACTCCGAAGTTTCTAAGGGCCTTTGGGTTCAAAGTTTCTGATTCTAATATGCCAAGAGGTGTTATTATTCTATATTCTAAAGACTCAAAGTAGTGAAGGGCAGATGGGCCCAGGAAACCCTACTGATTAGTACTGGTAGTCCCTACCCTCAGTTTTTAAAATAGAAGGCTCTTGGTTTTGCATATGCAAATGACCCATAGAGTCAACTCCACTGGGCACTAGATATTTGAGTGCCTACTGGGTGTGTGGTTAACGTATGGGACCCACAATGGCAGAGTCAAGAAGAAAGGGATGTCTAAGAGGAGGAAGCACATGGTGTAGCTGGAGGAAAAGGGTATAGAAACAAAGTAACAACATCCCTAGGACAGAGGCAAGAACCATAAGCTAAACAGGGTAGGCGACTATGTGGTTACAGTGTGGCTGGGAGGAAGTGCTATCTCTCACTTCTCCCGGGCTCTGTCTCCCCATCTGTAATACAGCCAAGAAGCAGTGTCTACGTCAGAACTCCTGCATCTACACACGTTCCCTGAGAGTCTTGTTAACATGTATATCTAGACTCAAAGATATAGAATGGGGCCTGGGAATCAGCACTTCTGTAGCCATGGCTGCTTGTCTGTGAATCATGCTGTGAAAAGCAGGTGGTAGGTCACAGGGAATTTGTGAGAATTAACTAACATCAGGTATACGTGGTAAGCTGTTATCGCTCGCTTTCTCAAATAAATAAATAAAATCTTAAAAAAAGAAATCAACTTCCAGCTAAAATCTGCAATGGAAAAAACAACAAAAACAACAACAAACCATGGGATCACAAAACAAGGTTCTGTTTATACTTGTTCTATGAAGAGGAATCCTTCTCCACCAGCCCCCCGCCCTGGCTAAGTACATCTTAACTATTAACATCATCACACAAACATCAGAATTCTCCCTAAGATCCCATCTGAAAATCATGCCAGTTAAAATGCAAACATAATTATCAAACTTGAAATGTAGTATCCTTGACTTGCAGTCTTTCATGGCAGCCCAACATTAAGCCACAACATAGACTGTTCCCTCTAACAACAGAACTGTGTACACAGACTGTATACTTGGGGGTTTCTGGCCAAGGCGGTGTCTTAGGATAAACATGGGGTAGGCTGAGCGAGGGAAGGCATTTTGGGGTGGGAGGGCTCTGGTAGAAATGGACGACAGCAGGAGCATCCTTGGGAAACTGAGAGCAGATACACTTTCAAATGAGCTACAGAAAGATGTGTGTCACATGACCCATCACCGTGGTGGGGGCCAAAGGAAAACCCTCAGGCAGACTTCTTTACTCCCACCTGATTTTTACCAGGGGTGAGGAAGTGGGTACTAGGGAAACTTATTATTTAGTTCCCTTTAAAATGTGTAAGACCCTCTTTTATCTCCTGACTTCCTTATAACCCATTTTATAGATGAGGAAGCCAAGACTCAGAGAAGATAGGTGACTTGCCCCAGACATAGTCTGGAAAGGCTAGAGCCAGGATTTAAATCTAGCTCTGCCGTCTGTTTCCCCTTCCACTTTTCCTTCCAATAGAGCTTAGAACAGGAGTCAGCAAACCACAGCCTGTGGGCCAAATCTGGCCCACTGTTTTGTTTTGTTTTTTTAATAAAGTTTTATTGGGACACATATGCCCATTCACATGTATTGTTTATGGCTGCTTCTGCACAATGATGTGCAGAGTTTGGTGAGAAAGAGTATATACTGCAAAGTCTAAACTATTTACTCTCTGGCCCTTTACAGAAAACATTTGCTGATCCCTGGAAAACAGCATCCAATTGCTACCTGGGCACAACCTCGGGAGATTTTGCCAGGCTCCCAGGAAGAGGTGAAAACCATCTTATTTACTGAATTTCTTTCCTTTTGTTTGCTGAGAAGTGACATTAGTCTTCTTTTTTTCTCCCCACCCACCAGCCATGAGCTCACAAAGGCTGGGGCCTTATGGATTCCCCGAGTGTTTGTTTATAAGCCTCTCTCTAGCAGGACACTATGTCTCCAAATCACTGCCAAACTTAATAACAGCACCGACCACGTCATCCCCACCAAAAACATACGGGAAACTTAGCTCTGCGCCCAGCTGGGTGGATGTCAGATGCGGAGAGCTGCAAATTGTCTAAACAAGGACAGATGTAGCTTGTTTTTGCCTTTCTTTTTCTATTTGAAAACTTTTCGGGGGGAAGATGAGAATGCCGTTAGGGAAATGGATGTGTTGATTCTAATTATCTGAGTGGGCAGCAGAGGTGACTAGCAGCAGGATGGGCTCCGCGTCATTTACCTGGAATGCAGCCAAGGCAAAGCTGGGGAAAGGGGAGAATTCCAATGAAGCCAGTGCCCAGGACACTGAACACAAATAAGGAGGCATCCATGAACCCACGGGTTACAAGGCAAACCGGCACATTGGGAGCAATTTTCCCAGAATTGTCTAACGGGAAATGATCCAACCACTGACCTAGGCTTCTATCTTTGCTCTGAAGCTCAGAGTTGGTTGGTTTTCAAAGGGGATCTGAGGTGCTGTCTGCCCTGGATCTCATTCTTGTGGTGAGGATGATGGTAGTGATGATGATGATGGTGGTGGTGGTGTTGGTCATGGTGATAGTCATGGTAGTGATGATGGTGGTGGTGGTCATGGTGATAGTCATGGTAGTGATGATGGTGGTGGTGGTCATGGCAGTGGTGACGGTGGTCGTGATGATGGTGGTAGTGGTGATCATGATCATGGTTGTCATGACGATGATGGTGCTGATGGTAATGGTCATCATGGTCATGATGGTGGCGACAATGATAATGGTTGTGGCAATGATAACTGGGAACATGATGACAGTGGCAGTGGGGTGATGATCATGATGGTAATGGTGATGATGGTGGCAGTGATGATGATAAAGAGGGGGCTGGTGGTAGTGGTGATAATGAGGGTGGTAGTTAGTGATAATGATAGTGATGAAGATGATGGTAATGATGATGATAATGATGGTAGTGGTGATGACGATTGCTATGGTCTGGATGTTTGTGTCCCCCAACCCCAAATTCTTTCTTTTTAAGATTTTATTTATTTATTTATTTATTTATCTATATCATTTATTTGTTTAAATATTTATTTATTTATTTGCTATTATTTATTTATTTATTTTTATCTTATTTATTATAAGATCACAAGTAGGCAGAGAAAGAGAGCAAGGGAAGCAGACTCCCTGCTGAGCAGAGAGCCCAATGCAGGGGCTCCATCCCAGGACCCTGGGATCATGACCTGAGCCAAAGGCAGAGGCTTAACCCACTGAGCCACCCAGGTGCCCCTCCCAACCCCAAATCCTTATGATGAAAGCCTAATCCCCAAGATAATGGTATTAGTAGGTGAGGCTTTAGGAGGTGATTAGGCCATGATGGTGGAGCCCCTCATGAATGGAATTAGTGCGTTTATAAAAGAGGCTCTAGAGAGCTCCCTAACCCTTTCCACCACTTGAGGACACAACAAGAAGGTGCCAGCTACAAACCAGGAACACGGCTCTTACTAAAACATGACCATGCTGATGCCTTGGTCTTGAACTTTCCAGCCTCCAGTGTTGTCAACACTAAATTTCTGTTGGCTAAATGCCACCTAATCTGTAATATTTTGTTGTAGTAGCCCAAATGGACCAAGACAATGATGATAACAGTAAGTTCGCTTTGCATCAGCCACCATGACAAGCATTTAAACACACTGTCTCATTAAATCTTCCCCACAACATTGTGAAGGGATTGCAGCGACTATACCCATTTTAGAAGAGAACAGAGACACAGAGAAAGTGAGCATCTTAACCAAAGTCACACAGGAGGAAAATGATGGAACTAAGATTTGCATCTAGGTCTCCTTACTTCCATATATCTTGTCCTTCTGTCAAGCTCTCTGTTCATTCAACATTAATTTTTTTTCATGCCTTGTATGTGCTCAGCAATGTTCTAGAGCAAAGGTGAACGTATCTTTTTTTTCTGTAAAGGGCCAGATAATAAATATATTTGAGATTTTATGTGTGAAGTGGTCTCTGCCACAGTCCCCTCTGCCACTGGTGTGTGAAAACAGCCACAGACAATACATAAATAGCTGTGACTATGTTCTAACAAAACTTTATTTACAAAACGGAACAGAAACAGAAGACAGGCCAGATTTGGCCCTCAGATTGCAGTTCTGCTCACCTCTGGTTTAGATCTCGGGATAGCCAGAGAGTTTTGTGGTGTGGCCTCAGGGGCCAGTGTAAGAATCAGAGGGCTCTACTTTGATCTAACACAAATTTGCATTAGCTTTGGATTTAAAGGTGGATGGAATTTTGCTATTTAAAAACAACAACAACAACCGTGGTATTCTCTGGCTAACTCCTCCCCGCCTCCCAGCTGAGAGAAGCAAAAGGGTGCATCTCCCCAGAGATAAGGTGACACATCTGGAATCCACATCTGGAATAAGCTGGAGGTACAGAATCTACCTGGAAGGCACCAGAGAAAGGGAGGGATCTACAGGGACTCTCTCGCCTGTCATTTCTCAGCACTGCAGTTTAATAAGAGGTGGAATTTCCCCCGGTCTGAGTCTGAGGCTGGAGAAGCCTTAGATAGGACAAAGGAGCCTAAATAACTTCCAGTTTGAGATGCTGTGACCCTGTGCAGAGGTCCTGGGGTGCAGGGGCGTGCTCCTTCCAGAAGAGGCTGACCCCATGACATACCCAAACCTCGCAGATCCATGACCACCAAATTCTAGCCTCACACACCGTCTCAGCAGAAAGGGCCTTAGAGACGATCCAATCCATATAACAGAGAGAGAAAGTGGGCCCCGCTCAGGGAGAGGCATGACCCCAGGTCACACAGCCTGGAAAAGGCACAAGTGGGGCTTCTGAATCCAGGCCCCTTGACTGCCAGGAAGGCTCCTCCCGTGCGTGACAGGAGCTTCTCCCTTGGGGAGCAGGGAAAGGAAAATCAGGCTGCCCGCTTCCGGCCTCCTCTCCCCTTTCTTTGATATGTCCTACTTATGAGACCTCCCAACTGCAGCAGTCACAGAAAAGATGTAACACAGAAAGGGGAGAAAAGTTGAGGAAGAGCCAAGAGAACAAGTAGAGAAGAGAAAAC